>NC_073625.1:69913739-71163739 GCF_029407905.1 Bubalus kerabau
CCCCATAGACTGCAAGCAGCCCACCAGGCTCCGCCATCCCTGGGATTCACCAGGCAAGAACACTGGAGTGGGTTGCCATTTCCTTCTCCAATGCATGAACGTGAAAAGTGAAAGTGAAGTCACTCAGTCGTGTCCGACCCTCAGCGACCCCATGGACTGCAACCTTCCAGGCTCTTCCGTCCATAGGATCTTCCAGGCAAGGGTACTGGAGTGGGGCGCCACTGCCTTCTCCTAATCAGCTGTATTCCAGTATTCCAATACAAAATAAAAGTTAAAAAAAAATAAAATAAAAGGCATGGAAATAAGAGATTTCTTTTTGCTAATAGAGATACTAATTTTCATGTTGTAAAACAAAGTTAGAATGTAAACTTACAGACTCTTATAATTTAGTCTCTAATCAAACATTGAACTTAACCTTTCTCCCCAGTTCTCTTTTCTTGTTTGCATATCTTAGCAGAATCTTCTGTTTTTTTATTCTCTCCCTCATTAAGCCCCCTCTCTGTCACGTTTTCTGTATACTTGTATACATTTCACAAAAGAAGTTATATTTATTGAAATGGATTTTTTCCTGGCAGACACAAAATGTAGGCAGCTCTGTAGACAAAACAACCTCATTTAAGTATAAGGAACATAAAATGTCATGGTGTGCTCAATGAATTGTGAAAATTTAGGTGGAGGACTAGTGCATAACTCTTCATGGGGTTTGGCTGGGTGGTATGATAACAAACTTGGCAAGGGGATGCTTTTTATATCAATTCTGTAGAAGACAAAAATACCAAAGAATAATTATCAATGGAGAAAAATTAATTTATCAACATGACTTTGGTGACCTTGTGGGTGATGATCAAAACTGGATGAGGCTGAATAGAGGGTGAAAGGCTGTTAGGAAAATATTGCCAAGACTATGAGAAAGAATTTGAGATCTGAGAGAGCACTGGGAATAACAGCAAGTGAATGGTTGAGAGAAGTGATTAGAATGAGGACTATAGATGTCATAAGTATTATTTCCTTATGGAAGGTAATGAAGATATATAATGGAGGGATAAATTCCAAGTTTCTAGCTTATGTGAGTGGCAGTTTTAATATTTTAAGATGGGTACTTCAGTTGAATACATTGTTGCTCACTAACATTTGTTCTTTTCTCTGCTGTAAATTTGCATCCTTGACCTGTTGATTCACTTGTGACCATGTGACCGCCTTTCGGAGTGCCATGTTTCTCTGCAATGAGAAAGTTTTGAGAGCAGGCACTTGATTCGAAATGTCTTGTTTTCCTTTTGCCCTGAGGCTGGAAATATTCCAAATGGACATTACTCAATTCATGTAGACCCCACAAGCAAGATCACATGCCACAAAGCCCTCACTGGTTTAAAATTAGCACCTTCTTCTAAGTCACTGAGCTAACAGGATCATTTGTTACTATGCCATAACCTAATCTATCCTGACTGAAATAGAGGAATATAACGTAAAAAAGGAAACTTTAGAGACAAGATGATTCATTCAGTTTTGGACAGGTAAGACTGAGTCTTCACCTTAATAAATGTAAAGGAGACCTTTACATTTATTGCACTAGAGAACTCTCAATACCTATTTCCATTTCACTATTCTCTCTATTCGGAGAAGGCAATGGCACCCCACTCCAGTACTTTTGCCTGGGGAATCACATGGACGGAGGAGCCTGGTGGGCTGCAGTCCATGGGGTCGCTAGAGTCAGACACGACTGAGTGACTTCACTTTCACTTTTCACGTTCATGCATTGGAGAAGGAAATGGCAACCCACTCCAGTGTTCTTGCCTGGAGAATCCCAGGGAGGGGAAGCCTGGTTGGCTGCTGTCTATGGGGTCGCTAGAGTCAGACACGACTGAAGCGACGCAGCAGCAGCAGCAGCAGCAGCATTCTCTCTATTAATTGATTGCTGTTTTTTTGGTGGTTTGCTTGTTGAAAGGTGGTTTTGCATAGTGGTTAAAAGTGTACTCTCTGAAACCACACTTCCTGATTTTGACTCCCTTGTCTTTTACCTCAACATTTTCAGGCTTTAGTTTCCTCACCTATAAAATAAGGATGATCAATGTACCTCATAAGGTTGCTGTGAGAATTAAATAATGTAAAATGTTTAGCTGAGCTTAGAAGAGTCTCTGGCTCATAGCAAGTGTTCTGTAATGTTATCATTACTATTTTTGTACTCATAATTTGGTCCTTTCAGAAAGCAGCTGGAAAATGAAGATAGGTATACATATAAGATCCAATAAAGCTGTAAAAAAAATAAAGAAAAAGATTTCTAGTCTTATCATTTAAGGAAAACTGCTCTATTGAAAAATTTTATCACTTACTTTAAAGTGAACTTCGTATGAAAAAATATATCTTAAAATTTGATTTGTCAATCCTAGTAGTGAGCATACCTAGTCTGTGATTGAGAATACCAATTCTTTGAAAATAAATTTTGATCCAAGAAATATAAAAATGCTAAATGACCAACTAAGATAAGGAAGAACCTATTGGTATAGCATTCGCTGGAAAAATACTAAATATTTCTCTAGGTTATTGTTTGATTTCTTTTTTCTACTGGTGGGTCCAGTATTTTAAATTTCTGGACTTTCCCACTGGGTGCTCACATCTTTCTGCCATGCTGTTTGTCCCTGGAAAGCCCTGTGGTCTGTTCTTGAGCAGGTTATAAAAGTCAGCTCTGCTGAGTTTGAAACTTCCTCCGCAACGTTCCACTGCAGAAAGAGCACACACGCTCTAGACCTGAGATCTCCTACATCCATCAGCAAAGTCCTGCTTTTATATATATATTCTACATGTTATGGAGTATTGTTGTTGTTCAGTTGCTAAGTTGTGTCCAATTCTGCAACCCCATGGACTGCAGCATGACAGGCTTCCGTGTCCTTCACCGCCTCCTGGAGTTTGCTCACACTCATGTTCATTGAGTCAGTGATGCCATCCAAGTATCTCATCCTCTGTCATCCCCTTCTCCTCCTGCCTTCAGTCTTTCCCAGCATCAGGGGCTTTTCCAATGAGTCGGCTCTTCACATGAGGTAGCCAGAGTATTGGAGCTTCGGCTTCAGCATCAGTCCTTCCAGTGGATATTCAGGACTAATTTCCTTTAGTATTAACTGGTTTGATTTCCTTGTTGTCCAATGGAGTATAGAACATAGTAGTTAAGAGGACCAGAATCATATTGCCTGGACTCAAATTCCACCCCACTGTTAATTAGCTAGGTGCACTGATTTTTTTTTTTTTTTTTTTGCATGTGTAAAATGGTTTAGTTTCCTAGACTATGGGTATTAAATGAGTAAATATATAAAAAGAAATTAGAATAGTCTCTGCCACATCAAAAGTTAGCTGTTGCTAATTGAAAGGGTTCTTCTGCTTATAATAATAATAACGTATTAAAAAGTTTCCAAATCACAGGAGATAAGTTTCTCTCTACATTTCTCTGCTGTCCTTTCTCATAATCCAAAGTTAGAACTACCAGAAACCATTACATACATACTTTTTAATTGGTCTGCTCTAAAAATAAAGCCCAGTGCAATATATTAGTTAAAATACTCAGGAAGCCAACAGGCCAGTCATGGTGACATTAGTACATGTTATCAGCATCACACAAACCAGCTGAAAGGAAGCGCCACCTCCAACACCTGGCTGCACACTGCTGCCAGCCATCAGGAAAATGCCTACATTTCCTTATGCTGCACTATGAGAGAAACAGTTCAAGTAAGTGTTTATTAACAGGATATCATAGATGAAGATTCTGACAAGCATGATTAAAAGCAAATATTTAACCAGGGAGGAAGGAATAATTAGGGAGTTTGAGATCTACATGTACACACTACTATATTTATATTTATTATTTACTTTGACTTTGTTGGTTCTTCACTGCTGTGCATGGTCTTTCTCTACTTGGGACAAGCAGAGCCAATCTCCAGCTGTGCTGCATGGGCTTCTCATTGAGGTGGCTTCTCTTGTTGCAAAACAGGGGTTCTGCCGCGCAGGTGCTGTGGTTGTGCCCCACACACTGAGTTGCCCAGCAGCCTGTGGGATCTTCCCAGACCAGGGGTCAAACCCATGTCCACATGTTGTTATATTTAAAGCAGATAACCAAAAAAGACCAGGGAACTCTGCTCAATGTTATGCGGCAGCCTGGATGGGAGAGGCGTTTGAGGGACAATGGGTATGTATATGGATGGATGCGTCACTCGGCTGTGCACGTGAAACAGTACCAGAGCATTGTTAATTGGCTATGTTGTTATTGTTGTTCAGTCACTCAGTCATGTCTGACTCTTTGCAACCCAAGGGACTGTAGCATGGCAGGCCTCTCTGTCCTTCATCATCTCCCAGACTTTGCCCAAGTTCATGCCCATTGCATCAGTGATGCCATCCAACCATCTCATCCTCTAATGCCCTCTTCTTCTGCCCTCAGTCTTTCCCAGCATCAGGGACTTTTCCAATGAGTTAGCTGTTCACATCAGAAAACCAAAATGCTGGAGCTTCAGCTTCAGCATCAGTCCTTCCAATGAATATTCAGGGTTGATTTCCCTTAAGATTGACTGGTTTGATCTTTTTGCTGACAAGGGACTATCAGGAGTCTTCTCCAGCTTCATAGTTTGAAAGCATCAATTCTTCAGCACTCTGCCTTCTTTATGGTCCAGCTCTAACAACTATACATGACTCGTGGGAAGACCGTAACCTCGATATATGATCATTTGTTGGCAGAGTAATGTCTCTACTTTTCAACACACTGTCTAGTTTTGTCATAGCTTTCCTGCCAAAAAGCAATCATCTGATTTCATGGCTGCAGTCACTATCCTCAGTGATTTTAGAGCCCAAGAAGAGGACGTCTGTCACAACTTCCTCTTTTTCCCCTTCGATTTGCCATGAAATAATGGGCCCGGATACCATGATCTTAGTTTTATTAATGTTTAGTTTTAAGCTAGCTCTTTCACTCTTCCTCCACCCTCATCAAGAGCCTCTGTAGTCCCCCTTAGCTTTATACTATTAGAGTGGTATCATCCACATATCTGAGGTTGTTGATGTTTCTCCCTCCTGTCATGATTCCAATTTGTAACTCACCCAGCCCAACATTTCTCATGATGTGCTCAGCATATTGGTTAAACAAACAGGATGACAGCAGACAGCCCTGTTGTACTCCTTCCTCAGTCTTGAACCAATCAGTTGTTCCATACAGGGTTCTAACAAGGTTGCTTCTTGAACTGTATACAGGTTTCGCAGGAGACAGGAAAGTTGTTGTAGGTTGTGGTATTCCCATATCTTTAAGAGCTTTCCACAGTTTGGTATGATCCACACAGTCATAGGCTTTAGCGTATTGATGAAACAGAGGTAGATGTTGTTCTGGAATTCCCTTGCTTCCTCTATGATCCAGTGAGTGTTTGCAGTTTGATCTCTGGTTCCTCTGCCTTTTTTAAGCCCAGCTTGGACATCTGGAAGTTCTTGGTTCACATAATACTGAAGCCTAGCTTGCAAGAGTTTAAACACAACCTTACTAGCATAGGAGATGAGTGCAATTGTCTAATGGTTAAAACATTGTTTAGTACTACCCTTCTTGGTAATTGGGATGAGGATTGACCTTTTTCAGTCCTGTGGCCACTGCTGGGTCTTCCAGGTTCAGTGCCATGCCACACCTTGACAGCATCATCCTTTAACATTTGGAATAATTCTAATGGAATTCCATTGCATCCACTAGCTTTATTAACAGCAGTGCTTCCTAAGGTTCACTTGACTTTACACTCCACAATATCTGACCTTGAGTGACTGACCACACCATTGTAATAATCAGGTTCATTAAGATCTTTTTTGTACAGTCATCCCATGTATATTGGCTGTACTCCTGTATAAAATACAAAGTTAAAAAAGAAAAGACATGTTTAAAGCTGCAACCCTTACCCTTAAAGAATGGAGTTTCTTTCGTCCACCTGTTCTCTCAGTTTCTACTGTGCTTTGAGAAGGGCCTGTAAGGGTCATCAGTGACTGAGGACAAAGTGGACAAATGTGCCTTATCCAAGTGAATGATCTGGGTTTCAAGTTTAAATGAAGGTACAAAGAATGACACGCTCATCACACATTCTGAATAAGAAAGGAAAAGACCTTCATGCAGTTTGGAGAAATTTTACTGAATAAAAGACAATAATCTTTAATGATTTTTAAGTATAATAGTTCATAGGATTCCTTCAATTTCTCTATTTTTTCCAATATCAAAGCAAGCTTAACATCACGGTTTTATTTCAATTTACATTGTTGTAGAGATCTGATTAACCTACCTTATTACCTATAACTATGGTAAATAGCAGCACTATTTAATGATTTTCAGAAGATGAGGTTTCTGAATGTCATATGCCAGAAAGTGCTCATTTTTTTTTTCAGACTATATTAGTCTTCGGTTTGTTATGACTCTAAATTTTTCAAAGTCACCTTTAGTTTACCAAAAAAAAATTTTTTTTAATGAAGAAAAACGTCTCCTTAGGTGTTATACTTCTCTCATCAGAGAAGAGGAAACTGTACAAGAGTATTAACCTGCAGGCAATCAGGAACAGCAATAACACACAAACGAGAATCCACTGAGACCCAAAAGGTCTCAGGAGTGAAGCTGGCTTCCTGTCGGCTAGCATGTGTTCTTATGAGAATTAGAAAGCATGTCCTTCAAAAGGGCAAAATAAGTGTTCAGAAAAATCAAACATTTTCATCAAGGAACTAAATCTAATCCCTCAAATGAGAGAGCCACACAGGCAGGGAGCCCCTCCCTTGCTAGGCAGAAATGATACTAGAGGCCAGAGGGGCCAGACTGAAGCAGAAACTCTGCAGGCCCATATGCTGGGAGGTGAGTCAGAAAAGATGTTCCATGCGAGAGGCAATAGAGGCAACCATTCCAGTTGGTACACGAGAATGGGGTTCTGAATCCAAAAAGATGAGAAGGAGAAAAAAGCATGTTAAAATCAGACAGCGAGGTGAAGAACAGGGCAGCTGCTCTGATTGATCCTGACTGATTGGTTGAAGGGTCCTTCCCAGGCAGGCTTGGCTTTCATGAGCTATAGGGATGTAACTTTTTCCCGGGTGACCCTCTGAAAGGGCCAAGATTCCAAGAAATATTTCTATAGCTTCAGGATCACCTTTTCAAACTTTGGTACGGTTAGAAGTTCCTTGGATTTGCAAGGTCAAGGTCACGTGACTTTTCTCTGCGCTCTTATTTTTTCTTTTGAGTTCCTATTCTTTCTGGGCTTCCCAGGTGGCTCAGTGGTAAAGAATCCGCCTGCAATGCAGGAGATGTAAGAGATGCGTATTTGATCCCTGAGTCAGGCAGATTCCCCTCGAGGAGGGCATGGCAATCCACTCCAGTATTCTGGCCAGGAAAATCCCAGAGAGAGGAGTGTGGAGGTCTATGGTCCATGGGGTTGCAAAGACTCTGACGTGACTGAAGCGATTGAGCATGTTCTTTCTATTACTCCCAGTTTTCCTTTTACCATGATGTGGTGTTTGTTCTATATATTAGACTCAGAGAGTTTAGAAGAAAGGCCCTTAAAATCTCAGTGGCTTAAAAAGTTTATGGTTTATGGTTAAAACCAAAGTTTTTTGTTTATGGTGCATGCATAAGAGTTGAGCACAGGGGATGCAGATAGTTCTACTTCATCAATCACTCAGAAATCCAATATGGAGAATGCTCTATCATCCTGGAGCTATACTTTGTAAAGCACTGATCCTCACTTTCCCCGTGGTGTAAGAAGAGAGTAGAGAAACCCACATATATGCCTTTCCTCTGTCCAGAATTTATACACATTATTTTAGTGCATGTTGCATAGGGCTCCATTCAACATCCAGAGGCCTAAACAATGTAGGGAACAAGTGAAATATTTGGTGAACATAATTGTCTCTGCTTCATGGGGAGGACTAAGTGTTGCTGGGAAGAGGCTATAAGCAAGCTATGTGTGATGTGGTGCATCTGTTTTATGCAGTAGCTTAAAGGATGGCATCTCTTGGCTGATGGCTTTCCTCACTATGGTGGTGGTGGTTTAGTCATTCAGTCATGTCTGGCTCTTGTGACCCCATGGACTACAGCCCACCAGTCTCCTCTGTTCATGGGTTTTCCCAGGCAAGGTACTGGAGTTTATTGCCATTTCCTTTTTCCAGGGGATCTTCCAGACCTAGGGATCGAACCCAGGTCACTGTAAATGGCCCCAGTGATGACTAATTGGGCTAACTAATAACTTCAGCCAGATGTCACTTCCCATGTAGATCATTTCGTCTGGTGCCTATTTTGTGTTTTTTTGTATTGATATTTTGCTTTTGCACACTAGAGTTGGTGATTCCATGCCTGGTCTGACACTCTGACACATGAAGTTGTGTGCCATGATATTGCACAGCAAGTGAAGAGATAGCATCTGTTTTTTTTCCCCCAAAAGTAGCGTATTGTGACAGGTGCAATATTTGTTTGGAAAATGTACATAGATCTGGAATTACTTTTCTTGGATTTTTACCTGGCTACTAGCCTTGCAGATAATAATGAATGGTCAGATGGACCTGGGCAAAAGTATTTACACTCTGATTATGAATTTGGTTCTTCAAAGTGAAGAATAACATAAAGGTGAAAATGTATCTTTATGAAAAGTGGTTTTTACATGAGTGTTGATGCCTCTAAGACCTTTTATTTATAGGCAGGTCGCATTTCCCAAACTTCTCTCTTGCTGAAAATCAGAGGTGAGATTCTGCTGCTGCTGCTAAGTTACCTCAGTCGTGTCCGACTGTGTGACCCCATAGACAGCAGCCCACCAGGCTGCCCCGTCCCTGGG
The DNA here is from genome assembly GCF_029407905.1 of Bubalus kerabau. NCBI lineage: Eukaryota > Metazoa > Chordata > Mammalia > Artiodactyla > Bovidae > Bubalus > Bubalus kerabau. The sequence continues at coordinate 69,922,532 of NC_073625.1, forward strand.
ATTCTCCAGGCAAGAACACTGGAGTGGGTTGCCATTTCCTTCTCCAATGCATGAAAGTGAAAAGTGAAAGTGAAGTCGCTCAGTCGTGTCCGACTCTTAGCGGCCCCATGGACTGCAGCCTACCAGGCTCCTCTGTCCATGCGATTTTCCAGGCAAGACAGAAGGCCATTAATCCAGATGTGACCTTCTTTCTCAGCTCATGGGGAGATGTTCTGTGAATAAGGTCAAGTTTAAGTCACTAGCTCAGGTAAAGAGGCACTGAAGAAATATACTTGGAACAGCCAATAGGATCTCAAAACAAGAATGAATGGACTTTGACTCATACACTCCACCAATAACATAACTGAGACATAGTAAGAGACTCTAACATTCTTAATTTAAACTGCTTATTGAAACAGTTGTATCTCAAGCCATAGAGTAATTTTATTGTGGTAGTGGGGACTGGGAGGGTAATCATATGTTCTAATAGCCATCAATGGCACCCCACTCCAGTACTCTTGCCTGGCAAATCCCATGGACAGAGGAGCCTGGTAGGCTGCAGTCCATGGGGTCGCTAGGAGTCGGACACGACTGAGTGACTTCACTTTCACTTTTCACTTTCATGCATTGGAGAAGGAAATGGCAACCCACTCCAGTATTCTTGCCTGGGGGATCCCAGGATTGGGGGAGCCTGGTGGGCTGCCGTCTATGGGGTCACACAGAGTCGGACATGACTGAAGTGACTTAGCAGCAACAGCCATCAAGACTATCAAGATTCTTTAGGCTCATAAAGAGTCTCCTAAAAGGGATATAGATTTGGAGGCAAAGCTTGTCATTGTTTGCTGTGCAGTCTCTGCCCTCAAGAAGTTCTTATTTCTCTGAAGCCAATATGTAAACATGGAATTACAATGTGTGTGTATGTTCACTTGCTTGCCATATGTTATTAAAAATATTATAGTATATGTATATCCTTGATTCCCACAGGTGAAAAGCCTCCACTACATAGTGAAATTGTAGGAAAACTTGAGCATGAGAAGATGGTCATTCCAGGTCTTGAGTGAATCCCAGGAATGGGCCACCAAGTGAGGGTCTTTGGCAGGAAAGAATTCAAGATTGAGACATAAAAGAGTGAAAGCAAGTTAGGAAAAATACACACTCCACAGAGGTGGGCCTTCTCAGAGACTAGATTGGCCCTTGGCTGTGGAGGTACTTATTTCTTAAGGGCTGGATAATTTCATAGACTAACAAATGGGAGGAATATTCTTGGAAAAGGAGTGGGATTCCCATGAATTGGGGCACTACTGACTTTTACGCACAGTTTCAGAATTGTCATGGAACCTGTGGGTGTGTTGTTTATCATGATAGGCTGAGGTCTATTGGCAGTCAAATCTTCCACCATCTTGGACCTATTTGGTCTAACCAGCTTATGGCATATCCTGTTCTTAATGGTAGTGCCATTCTTTTAATGGTTGTGCCCTGCCTCCTTCCAGTTTCAGAATTATAAGAGTATTCTTTATGACTGACCCTTTAAGGACTCATTGATGAAGTTTGGCCATTCTCCTGAATTCTGTGTGTGTGTGTGTGTGTGTGTGTGTGTATGAGAGAGAGAGAGAGAGAGAGAGAGAGAGATGTTTGCCTTCAATTTTAATCTATGGGAAAAGGAAAAGTGCAGTTTAAAAGCTCTTATCTAGAAGACATTAAAAGTTGAATGGCTGTATTTGCATCTGAATTTGCTGCTTAGGGTGCCCTTAATTGCTGATGTGACTTTGCCTAAATTGTCTAACCTTCCTGAGCCTGAGCCGAAGGAAGTGTTGGGTTTCTGCAATAACCAGACTTTTTTAGTTTAAAAATGAATGATTTTCAAAACAGGAGCAAGGTAAGGAATGCTAGTATATGACTGGACTCTGTAGGTCTTTCAAAGAATAACTTGCCCTTACTGACTGACCATGAATGTAACACCATGCATCAACCCCCAACTAAACAGTCACACAGCCACTCATAAAGCTCATTCCCTTTTGTTGTAGGCTGAAATATGTTCCCCCAAAGATATTCACCTAAAATCCCTGGGAAAAAAAAGTGAAGTGAAAGCGATAGTTGCCCAGTTGTGTTTAACTCTCTGCAACCCAACGGACTGTATGTAGCCCATTAGGCTCCTCTGTCCATAGGATTTCCCAGGAAAGAATACTGCAGTGGGTAGCCATTCCCTTCTCCAAGGGGTCTTCCCCACCCAGGGATTGTACCCATGTCACCTGCGTTGCAGGCAGATTCTTTACTGTCTGAGCCACCAGGGAAGCCTAAAACTCATCAGTGATATCTTGTCTTGACAGATGTAATAATGTTAAAGATCTGGAGCTAACATCAACATGGGCTTTTTGGGTTGGCCCTGAATTCAATGACAGGAGTTTGTGTTCTTGTGAGACACACACTGAGGAGAACAAAACACAGGGGACAAAACAATGTGGTGATGAAGGCATAGCTTGGAGCATTGTGGCCATAAACCAAGGAAGCCTAGAAATGTGGATGGCTACCAGAAGCTGAAAAAGGCAAGGGAGGACTTCTCCCCACAGCTGTGAGAGGGAGTATGGTCCTGCCCTGGCAACTAGATTTCAAACTTCCGGTCTGTGGAACTGTGAGGGAATAAGTTCCTAGTGTTAAGTTACCACATTTGTGGTATTAATAATTTGGCATTATCAACTCAATGGACATGAGTTTGAGCAAACTCCAGGAGATAGTGAAAGACAGGGAAGCCAGCACATTGTAGACCATGGGGTCACAACGAGTGGGACATTACATAATGACTGAACAATAACAACGAAAAATTGTTACAGCAACCATGACAAACTGATGCAAGATTTCTATATCTTTGTTCAATTAAATCCTGCCTGCATTAATACAAATTTGAATTCTCCATACCCTCAGAGGACCTATTTCAGTAGCATCTTTTTAAAAACTTTTGTTTTTTTCTCACTCCCTGCAATTAAGATCAATCTCACCTTCCCCTTTCTCCAATGACATTTTATTTATGTTTGTTTAAATACTTCTATTTTTCCACTGTCTATCGTTCTATCCTGCCTCTAGTACCCTACCTGAGTATTGGCATAGAGTCAGCATTGTATAAATATTTCCTGTTTGCTGTGGGACTGTGACTCATTGATGCTGGATTAGGGCCATGCTTCAAGGAATTATATACAGTGCCAGCACCTAACCTCCTGACTATTTGGCTGCTTTCTTGGAAGTCACTTTATGTATTCAGTGTCTTAAAAAATAGGTGACTAGATGACTTGATGGAATAGGAGTTACGGGAAAAAAGGGAAGATTTAAAAAATAATTTTAAATACTATAGTTACATTATTATCTCATTAAGTAATCGCATGTCTCTAAAAACCAATTGCCACATTATTTTTATTTATTTACATCATACTTGATTTCTTGAAAATGAGACTGGTCTACATATTGTATGATTCCAACTATATGACATTCTGGGAAAGGTGAAGCTATGGGGACAGTAAAAAAGATGTTTTCCAGGGCTGAAGGTGGTACACAGATGTTTAGGGTAGTGAAAATAATCTGTATGATGATATAATGATGGGAGCATCATCATATGTTTGTCCAAACTTTTAGAATGAATAGTACTGTTGCAGGAAAGGGGACCCCTTCCAAGGGCCGAAACTGGGCTCTTGTCTAACACTCGGAAATGAATTGTCCGAGGAGATACATCTGCTGACAAAGCAAGAGATTTTATTGGGAAAGGGCACCCGGGTGGAAAGCAGTGGGGTCAGGGGACCAAGGAGAACAGCTCTGTCACGTGGCTTGCAGTCTCCGGTTTTATGGTGGTGGGATTAGTTTCTGGGTTGTCTTTAGCCAATCATTCTGACTCAGAGCCCTTCCTGGTGGTGCACACCTTGTTCAGTCAAGATGGATGCCAGAGAGAAGGATTCTGGGAGGTGGTTGGACATGTGGTGTCTCCTTTGGACCTGTCCCGAACTCTTCCGGTTGGTGGTGGTTTATTTGTTCCTTGTTCCTTAGCAGGACCTCCTGTTGTAAAACAACGCATGCAAATGGTTACTATGGTTCCTGGCCACGGTGGGCGGTTTCGGTCAGTGCGCTTCCCCTAACAACTCCCTGCTGAGAGACTTCGTACTCAAGAAAGGTCTTGGGAATTGGGGCTTCCCCTAACAGTACCAAGTATGTAGTCTAACTTATAGACTTTGTGATAATGATGTGCCCAGGAAGTCCATGGTTATAATAAGTGTTCCCCTCTGGTGGGTGATGTTGATAATGGGGTAGGCTTAGCATGTGTGGTGGAAGGAGGTATGTTGAAAATATATGTACCTTCCTCTCAATTAGACTGTAAACCTAAAACTTCCCAGAAAATATCCTTAATAATATTAAAAAGTGGGTGGGGGGATGGTGAGGATTTGTGAAACATGAAGGGATATTTCTCCTGTAGCAGAATTGGAGGCCCTGGAATAAAAGGCTTATCTCCTTGAGCACTTCAGTCAACTCACACAGACAATTATCTAACACACATTGTATGTGGGATGCTAAATGGGGTGGTCTTAGGTTCAAGAACCCAAATGTTTACATTTTCTAATAGTGTGGAGAAAACACAATTCTCCATTTATTGATGAGGCAATTAAGGCTATAAACAGCTACATAATTTTTGAGAGCAAGTCATTGCCTCTCTGAAACTGGATTTCATCATCTTAATGTACCAACCTGGAGGGGCCGCCCACCCTGAATCCTCTTTTTAAAAATGTCCCCATGATTGTGCCATACTTGTACTAGAACATTCCATCTCCTTGACAACCTCTATAAACCCCAAGAAAGACACTACTGGACCACCCAAATGTTAATTTTTATAATATGGAAATTCTTCTTTGTATAATTGCACCATAGCCAAGTTCCCCATACCTAGAACTATACCCATGTGTCAAGCAAGGTATGTCACTTACTGCATGCTTTTGCTTAAATCTCTTTAAAGTACTCTTTTTAAAATGATGCCTAATTATCTTTTTCCAGGGAAAGAAATGATGTTTATAACTTCAGCTCTAGAAAGTGTCCTTAGGAAAAAAAAAAGTTCAAAGTGATTTAGAAAGAAGAAAGCTTATTTCTTACCTTAAAAAAAAAAAATCCCTCTTGAGAAAAACACTAAAAAAACTACATTTAATTCCCAAAGGTGCCTTATGAGAAAAACAAGCAAATTAAGGAATGTGTTTAGAAGAGAAACTGTGTTTCAAGCTATTGCTCTAATTCCTGAATGCTATAACGTGTATATATATATATATATATATATATATATATATATATATATAATTTTAAAAGGATAACAGCCATAAAAGAAGAACATATACACATAAACAGGGGTCCGAGATAGTCACATAGATTGTCTGAATTTATTCCACAGAGCAGATGTAGTTTAAGATATACCTGATCCCAAGTAGAGGCCATCAGAGACTGCAGTTAGTGTTCCCGGAAAAAAATCCTCCCTATTCCAGGCCTGAAACAAAGGAATAAAGTTCATGAGACACTACAGGATTCTCTACAATATGCCATCACGGTGGAACTAGAAGTGTGGGTCACTTCCTAAGTGAGAGGTCCTCAGTGCAAAGACCTAGTCCGGGTGCTTTGCAGGGGACACAAAGATGAGTTAGGTGGGATTGCACAAGGGTGGGGGAGAAAGTAAAGGAGAGAGAAGAACTGGGGAGGGAGAGAAGTCAGTAGAGATGAGAGTGAATTATGTAGTGTAAATTTGACCCAGGAAACTTGAGGTTCCAGACTACAACTCTGGAGGTAGGGGCAAGGTCTCTAAATCACATCTCTAGGAAACTTATTCTGAGTCTCATTCTTGAATCAGGTTGAGGGAGAGTATTTGAAAAATGCCCTAAAATAGAGGACATGGAATCAGATGGTATCATTTAGATGGATTCAGCCTCTTGGCAATCATTCAACAATTTGAAGTCAAAGAATACATAGACTGGGAGAAACCTAATATTCTTAGAGTACATACTCCTGCCCCACACTTTTAATCTGTGATCTCTTTTAACTTCAAAACAGCCCCCTAGGATATATTTGTTATCTTGATTTTTAAAAATAAAGACTATCAGACACAGCATGATTAAAAAAATTTTATCAGAGTCTCACTGGTAATGAGTAGTAAAGCCAGGAATGCATGTATTTTTCTACCACCAACATGCAAAATGGAGATGCAATATTAAACTTTGTTATTTGTTGAAATTAGGTTTATGGCTAGATTAACATGTTCAAGGCAACTCTAGCTTCACAACCATAATTCAGCGTTCCTTTGAACATGCCTTGTCAGAAGTGATCCAGCGCTTCAGATCTGTAAGTGGTATTCTCTTTTCATAAGTGTCCCAAAGTGCTTGCATTTCATTCATTTGTTAACAAATATTCCCTGAGCTTCTTTTGTAAGCTTAGTAAATATGCAAGTGCTTTAGACACATACATCAGTGAATAAAACTATTAATAACAAAAACTCCTATTTTCAAGGAGTTTATATTCTATTTAGGGGTAAATGGGAAATAAATACAAAACACAGTAAAGAAGTAAGTAAACAGCATGTTGAAAGTTAAGTTGAAATGTTATAGGAAAAAAAAAATATGGAAGATCTAGAGTGCTATGAGTGAGGATAGACATCATGTTTCTAGTAGTAGACATGCATGTCATTGAGAGGATGAATCTGAGCAAAAACCTGAAGCAAATGATGAATTTGATGAAGCTGAAGTTAGACATAAAAGGACCATTAGAACAAACACTCTAAAGCAAACATGTTTTCTTTGACATGATTCTTTTACTTTTAAGGAGACCAGGAAACTGGTACCGAGTGAGTGAGAAGAAGAATAGGAAAAGATGAAGTCAAAGTGGATGGCTAAAAGACAGATCATGAAAAACGTTCCAGGTCATTGCCTGAGCTTTGGCTTTTCCTCTAAGTTAAATGGGTAGATGATGCAGAGAAAGATGTGATATGACTCAAGTTTTTAAAAGATTTAGTCTATCAACTGTGTTGACAATATATGTAGGAAGAAGATGGTCTAAGGTTGAGGTATAAAGACTTATTTGGCTCTTGTAATGGAAAATGGAAAAAGTCAGTGGCTCAGATGAGAGTGGAGTAGTGAATATTATAGATATTTTATAGATTAGATTCTGGATATTTTATAGACATTGATTCAACAAATCTGAGATGGTTTAGAGAGTAAGAGAGGATTTGAGAATAATCCCCAAATTTTCTTGCCTGAACAGCTGCAATTATAAAGCTGCCATTAAATAAAACAAAAACCTACAGAAATGTGACTGAGAGGAAATACCAGGAGTTGTTTATTCAACACGTTGAGTTTGAGATACTTGTTAGATTTCTGTGTTACTTGTCTAAGGATGCATGACAAATTACCACTATCTTAGCCTCTTAAAATGGCACCCAATTATTAGCTCATATTTCTCTAGGTCAGAAGTCCAGAAGGGTCCTTTGCTAAAGGTTTCACGATGCAAAAATCAAGGATCTATACAAATTGGGCTCTTATTTGTTGATTATGGAAAATAATCCATTTCTAGGTTAATTCAGGTTGTTATCAAAACTCAGTTCCTTGTGGTTACAGAACTGAGGTACCTATAGACTTGCTGGTTGTTATGGGAGGGGTCACTCTGTAGTCATTGTTCATGGTCCTTCCATCTTCATCATAGTAATGCTCCATCAAATTCTTCTCTTGACTCACATCTCTCTGACTTCACCATCTGCATTCTTCTTCTGTTGCCAGCTAGAGAAAGCTCTCTGCTTTTAAAGATCTATTGTAATTTGTTTAGTTCCACTCATATAATTTTTATTTTTTCAATATGAAAACATAATCAGAGAAGTAACATTGAAGTAGGAGAGAATGAAAAGGTGAAAGTCATGGGAATCATCTTAAAATTCTCGCTACTGTCGTATCCCAGTGTAGAATGTTGAATAAGCAGTTAGGTATATCAGCCTGGAGTTTGAGAACAAGGTGTCAGATAGACTTGAAAGTTAGTGTTTAAAGTTTTGATTTCTATCTTCCATATGTGTTCCTTAAGCAGTTGGGAGCCAGTCACTAAGTGACAGTTATGTAAGTAAGTAAGTGAAGTCACTCAGTCGTGTCCGACTCTGCGACCCCATGGGCTGTAGCTGACCGGGCTCCTCAGTCCATGGGATTCTCCAGGCAAGAATACTGAAGTGGGTTGCCATTTCCTTAAGGGCAAAAATGAAGCAATTGACACAAGGTCAGACATTCAGTTTACCTAAAAATTACCTAAAAGAAACATTTCAGTGACTTACTTCATCAGGTGGAGCTGTTAAGAATGTCATGCTTGCAGGCATACAGACTTTACTGACTAGACGTTTGGTTGCTATAATTTAGAAGAAATCTACTTCAACCTTGATGGGAGGCGGTAGCTGCTCCCTAAATTGTTCATCTGTTCAATACTAAATGGTCCTACTCTTCTCACCAGCTTTAAATACATCTATGCCAAATAAAAATTACATTCCATATCTTTTATTCCAAGAAACTGGTATCAGATCTAGTGCTAAAATTCAGCATCTACAGAAGCAGAAGCCAGGCTGGTCAATGAGTGATATATTGAGCATGTCTTCTGGATGGAATAGTAAGTAGTTAGGAAGAAAGCACTAAGACTTATATCACTCATCATCTGGTGAATTAATTAACCTGAGGCTTGACTAATGGCAAGCTATTTTACTGTTAAGGGTGATTAATTAACAAATTCTCCCACTTAGAAATTAGTGCTTATATATGCACATATGCATATATCTGTGTATTAATACATCAATGTGTGTATATAAATTATATTATTAGGCATAATTATTTAAAATGTTATTTTTCAAGTTGTTTTAAAATGTTATTTTTCAAGTTGTTTTAAAATAGTTTAAATGATTTAAAGTCAAAGCAAGAGAAAAAAAAAATGCCTCTTCCTGGAAATTTCAGAGGCTAATGAACAGTCCCCATGGTCATGTTAAATTGACATCCAACAGAATAGGAAATGGAACCAGGTGATGGTTTTCTTGTCAAAATCATTAGGCTTAATGCTAGAGGACACAGGACAAATGAACTGTAAAAGTAATTGTGAGCCACATTTTTTGTCATATGACACACTCTCCATCTAAGCAGAGGGAACTAGGTGGGTGGGGACTGAAAGGTGGAGCGTACTGTGAACAGCTGGCAGGCCATTTTTGCTATGTCTATTTCAACTTGAATTAGGGAGAAAGGAGAAATGAAGAATGCCTTGTGCTTTAGGATGAATACTGTTGAATCAGAAGTTAAAATTGATTTAATAATAAGCCAGAGGGATGGTATGGGGAGGGAGGTGGGACGGGGGTTCAGGATTGGGAACACGTGTACACCCGTGGTGGATTCATGTTCATGTATGGCAAAACCAATAAAATATTGTAAAGTAAAACACACACACACACTGAATTGAAACAGAAAAAAAAATAATATAAAGAAATCCAAAGGAAAGAGATTAATTTGATGATAATGAATCTGAAATTTGTCTCCATGAAAAGCAAATTATTTGGCTTGAAAGTGATTGTGGGGATGAGACTTGAGGGGCACAAGCAACCCCTTCCTAATATAAAAAAAAAATTTCTTCATAAGAAAGAAAATACTTTTTTTCATTATGTTGAAGGGGAGTATTAGAATGAATGATTGGAAATTAAAAGCATCTAAAACATTTGAGATCAATGCAAGAATGGTATTTATATATATATATATATTTTTTTTTACTTTAAGTATTTAAACAAAAACTAAGATACTCCTGGTGAGGATTGTTTTCACATAGACTTGATGTCATTACATATGATATTTCAAACCTCTAAAGTAGTAAGAAGCATTGGAAAATACGCTGATGCTGGGAAAGATTGAGGGCAAGAGGAGAATGGGGCAACAGGGGATGAGATGATTGGATGATATCACTGAAGCAATGGACACATGAATTTGATCAAACTCCAGCAGATGGTGAAGGACAGGGAAGCCTGTCTGGATTGCAGTTCATGGGACTGCAAAGTGTCGGACATGACTTAGCAACTTAAAAACAATACCAATGTTGTTAAGGTTTACTGTGTTAGTACACAAAAGTTACTTCTAAATTTTTTTCTGAAGATCTATCATGTATCTATCATAATATCTCAGGCTAGAGGCTCATGTCAGAAAAAGTAAACAGTTTTTTTCCCAAAAATTTATCCTCCAATTTTCTCAAAGGGATGGAACCCCAAATTTTAGCTGATAACATTAAACAAAAAATATAGCCAATTCATGGTAAGCATAAGTGACATGTAGCGATTTTCCTAAATCTTTCTCTGAGATAGTTGCTTCCATCTCTGTTTATTTTACCCCCTTTACCTAGTCCTCCTTCCTGCTGACTTGATATCTACATACAGATGGAGAGAATTTATTGAATCTTTACTTTTTCTGAAAATGGAGATGACGTCCCTGTTGAGGGACGTCATCTCCATTTAAACACAGAAAGTAACTGTGAGGTGATGGATGTGTTAATTACCTTGCTCATGGTGAATATTTTACAATGTATACATATATAAAATCATCAAGTTGTGCACCTTAAAAATATGCAATTTTAATTCTCAACTCTACTTCAATAAAGTTAGACAAAAAAGATACAAGGAGCCTGAATGTCTTAGAACTTTATTGAGCAAAACTCAATTGCCTGTAACCAGACTTTTTCATGAGAGAAAAATAATCTTTTATACTACTGTTGATTTTTTGTCTGTGGCATTTGAAATTTAATTCTTTACTGATATATAGCTGTATGAAAAACCTACAGTCAATCCTTCAGCAATACTGAATTGCTAATAAAAATTTATCATAGCAGGTAGAAAATATTATAAAAATATTTAATTTTACATTTCTTGAATATTACTTGCAATTTGTTTAAAATGTATACTCTTTTTCAACTTGCAAATGATATGAGAATTGCAGTTTTTTTGCTTTTCTCAAAAAAAGCAAAGTATGACAGTTGTATTTAACTTCTTCAACATTCACAGTATAGACACATATTCTTGGGAGAGCTACCATATAACTAAAAACTGAACCAATACTCAGTATTCCTGGGGAACTCAAGAACTCTCTGGGGACAGCCCGAGCAGATTCAACCATATATTTAATATATGAATACATACTCTACCGACATCCTCATGGGACTCTGCAACATTGTGATTTAGTGACTTTCTAGCTGTTCATCTCAAAAGACTATTTTGATTCTATATTTTTGAGGGAAAGAATATCACATGTTAGAGTACAAATATTGTACAATATTAAAAAGCAATAATATTTCTTTTAAAAACATCCTGTTGATATCTCCTGTAGATATGAAATGTTTTATGTAATTGATGTAGCATAGCCAATAGACCATGGCAACCTATCTAGCACTGTCCTTTAAATGAACTTTACATAAGCCCAATAAAATACCTCAGATAAAGAAAAAGTATATTTTATAGGTTCAGGCACGTTTGACCAGATTCTGAGGCTTATTCTCCAGAAAATCACTGAGATAATTCTCCAGGACCCATATTCCACCTTCTTTACAGAGAAGTCTCTAATCATTTGCAATTTAGGTTAAATATGACTTAACATAGCCTTGAAATTAATTTTTCTCCGAACTCCCAAATCATACTAAATTTTATTCAAAACATTTCAAGTTGACTCTAATTTCCTTGTATCAATATGTATATAAACATAATGGTCTGGATAGCAAACACAGATAAGCTTTTTGTTTCAAGATAATTGTTGAACACTGGAGTAGCCTATTAGAGACACATGGAGGACATTTTTTCAAAACACATGTGCCCAGCTTCCACACATAGCTTACTGAATCAAAACCACAGCGTTGTAGCCATTTGTTTCTCAAAAGAATGGAGCCCCCAAAATTTGGCTGGTCACATGTCTACTCAGAATGAAAACCACTTTGCAGTGTTGTTTATAGCTAGCTTTGGCTGCATAATATCCCAGATGATTCATGGACCCTCCAACACTTAGAATTGCTCTTCAGGGCTTCAAATTAGCCTAAATCTAAGTGCTGACTGAGATTCTCCCCTTTGGGACCCTGACAAGTCTTGGCACACACTCAGCTACTGGGAGCTATTAAAAAGGCAAAAATAGAATCTCTCTAGAAAACAAGCTTATGTAGAACAAAATATCAAGCTGCCTTTCTCAGTTGATATTTTTAAAAGCATATTATGTAGTGAAACCTGAAATAAAGACATATAAGGCTCCACTTGAGTTTTTAAATGAAAGAGAATAAAAATGAAATGCAGTATTAGGAGTTCATTTGAAAGGTCAGTGAGCTCTGATCTCTTTACAGATTCAGTGCTACTTTGTCATTGTCTATAATTGCAAGCTAATAGCATAACATATGCCTGAAGCCCATGATCCTTGGGTACCACTCGGTCTTAAATCAAAGGAATTCAGAGATGTTCACTCTGCGGAAACTGCTGGCAGACAAAAAAAGGAATGAATGAAACTCTTTGGAAATACTTCTTAAGAACTGTGAAAACAATTTTTTTTTCTTTTAATTAAGTGCCTATTTCACTTAACCAGAGTTTATTTCTCAACCATACCATAGCTGTGGAACTTTCCAGGTGACTCAGTGGTAAAGAATCGACCTGCCAATGAAGGAGATGCAGGAGACGTGGGATTGATCCCTAGGTGGGGAAGATCTTTTGGGGTAGGAAATGGCAACCCTTTCCTGTATTCTTGCCTGGAAAATTCCATGGACAGAGGGGCCTGGCAGGCTACAGTCCATGGGGTTGCACAGAGTCGAACTCAACTGAGAGCTCACCTGCACACATCTTAAGTGTAGATTTTATATGTATATATTTGAACTGTTACATATGTAACTGAACCTATCTGATCTTGGGAATAAAATTAATATATGTCACAGTAATTTGTACAAAATTCCAAGGATGTTTCTATTATTTAGCCTGTGGAATAGTTTGTGTTTCTAGTAAACTGAGATAGAAGGGGTATATGAAATACTTCATCATTTCAGTTTAAATAAAGCATAAGGACAAAGGATTAAAATGTGTTATTAATGCAGCACTGATCCATCCAGATCTGTATTTTGGCTTGTGTAGTCAAAATAGAATGCAGAAGAGTTAGAGAGTAATAATGAAGTAATTAATGACAACTCTTTACATATGTATATGTGTGTATGAATGTATTACTGAACTTATCTGTGGTCTTTCAAGAGTTACCAAGCTAATACTATGGTTGATTTACAAGCCTCTTCTTGATTAAATCCCAGCTAAACTTTTCCAATGGCTTATTAATAGAGTATATAAAATATAGTGATGATAGTACAACCTGTAGTTAGCCGAGAATAATCATTGTCAGGTTAATAAGAGGGAAAGTCATTAGAAAGCCAGAGACCTAAGTTTGCTCTGATGATTTTCTCTGATGTTTTGAGAAATAGAATCAGAATTTTTACTGATATACACACATGTCACAGGGTCCCTTTCAGTACTCCAGTGAAGTAAACCCACCAATTCTTTGGCTTGATATTAGGTATTCAGGGAGATGAGTGGTTTCTTGTAAATGAATTATACCAAGAGAAGTGGGACACTTTTTTGAAGCATACGAATATAAATAGGGCAGTTTACATTGATGCTCTGGGAAAACACCTGGGTTAGAAGTGTTCTGTGGTTATCTTGTGAACTTCAGTCAATAAGAGCATTTGTTCAAGAGAAGCAGCAGCTAGAAGAATTTTCATCTTGTGGTCCCAACAAGCTGAGGGTACCTCAGAAGTTCTCAGTTTGGGCACTATTGACATTTTGAGTCAGATCTCTCTTTGTTGCAGGGACTGTCTTCTGAATTATAGGGTGGGGGGCAGCATCCTGCCCTCCAGCCACCATATAAGATGGTAACAGCCTCTCACACACTCATTGGGAGAACTAAGGCATGTCTCCATACATTGCCTAATGTCCCTGGGGGGAAAGGTATAACTACCTTGCATTAAGAACCACCTAGTTACGTAATTACCAAACTCAAGAGAATTTTCAGGAATGTGACATTCTTGGTATGCAATCACTTCTCATGGAGTGAGCATAATCTGTGAGATTAAGAAAATATGTTGACACAAAGATCAACTAATTCTTTTGAAGTGCTTAAGAACACTTTCTGGTTGTAAACTCAGCAGGAGAGGTTTATTCTTGTCCATTTGCAATCATTAGAAGCAAAACAGAACATCTGACATTACACCATTACGTAGTAGGATCAAAGATTAGTGAGATTATACCCTTGTTAAGAAAATAAATAAAATGGTATTTATTGAGCATAAATATCAAGATCTTAGGGAATTTTGGTAGAATAGAATAAATACTTTTATTATAATAAAAATGAATACAATTGCTAAGATACATGAATCTTGCTTAATGCTATCAAAATTGGAGCAAATATTAGGTCAGACAAAAATCTATTTTATAAAGAGTTTTTATTCTTTTATAAAGAATCTATTTTTAAAGAAGAGAGTTCAGACACTGCAACAATGCTCCATTCCTACCTGTGTCTACTTAGCAATTCCTTAAGGATATAAGCATCTTGATTATAGAATCTTATTTACCCTTGTCCTCTTCATCTTAAAATACCTAGCATTTTGCCTGGCTCAAAATATTCAGTTATTAAATGTTTGTTGAATTAATGAATTATGATACTAAATCTTATAATTTATTTCAAATTAGTTTATTCCTATTTATTCCTGTGATTTTAGTTAAGCTTGCAACTGTATCTTGCTTGCAATGATTTTTCTGCTTCCAATTTCACTCTCCACCATCCTTCAAAGAGTTGTTTTTGTTTTTGTTAACTCATTTTGTATTATGTAATTTCCTTGATTTAAACTCACTATTGATTTCCTATCACCAAGAGAAAAGCCTAAGACTTTTGGTAATAAGCATATTTTAATATTTTAATCTACCCCCTTCCTATTATTGCTACCTCATCTCCTGCTACTTACCCATATGCTCAGATATCCCAGACATTCTGTCTTCATGGCAATTCTTGGAAGGATTCAGGCTTTCTTGCATCTCTGTGACTATACTCATGCTATTTCCTCAGTATGGATTATCCTTTGCCTCTTGTCTGACTTGACCTAGTTCTAAAATATGTACTTAACCATTTGATTCTTAGGCAAAAACCCACCTTCTCTGCTGGGAACATCCTAACTGAACCAAATCTTTCTTCCATCTTTCACTGCACTTTGTTTTAATACAGTAGCCCTCCCACTCCTTCTCTATGGGTTTGTTTTCTGTGGTTTGAGTTACATGTGGTCAGCAGTGGTCCAAAAATATTATATGAAAAAATTCCAGAAATAAATAATGTAATATTTTTTAATTGCTAGGGACCACATTTACTTAACTTCTATACTACATATTATTATAATCATTCCATTTTATTATTAGTTATTGCTGCTAATCTCTTACTATGCCTGATTTATAAATTAAACTTTATCACAAGCATGAATGCATAGGATAAAGACATAGCAGAGCATATATAGGGTATAGTACTATCCTTGCTTTCAGGCATCCACTGGAAGACTTGGAGCATATCCCACATGAATAAGAGAAACTACTGTGCTGACCACCTTTATAGACCTCTCTCTCTCGGCAGTCTTCCTGAAAATTTATTATGACCTGCACTATGACATTTATTAGGTTCTATTGTAACAATTTCGGTGTTGACCATCTGGTGATGTCCATGTATAGACTCTTCTCTTGTGTTGTTGGAAGAGGGTGTTTGTTATGACCACTGCAATTTCTTGGCAAAACTCGATTAGTCTTTGCCCTGCTTCATTCCGTATTCCAAGGCCAAATTTGCCTGTTACTCCAGGTGTTTCTTGACTTCCTACTTTTCCATTCCAGTACCTTATAATGAAAAGGACATCTTTTTTGGGTGTTAGTTCTAAAAGGTCTTGTAGGTCTTCATAGAACCGTTCAACTTCAGCCTCTTCAGCGTTACTGGTTGGGGCACAGACTTGGATTACTGTGATATTGAATGGTTTGCTTTGGAAACAAACAGAGATCATTCTGTCGTTTTTGAGATTGCATCCAAGTACTGCATTTCGGACTCTTTTGTTGACCATGATGGCTACTCCATTTCTTCTGAGGGATTCCTGCCCGCAGTAGTAGATATAATGGTCATGTGAGTTAAATTCACCCATTCCAGTCCATTTCAGTTCACTGATTCCTAGAATGTCGACATTCACTCTTGCCATCTCTTGTTTGACCACTTCCAATTTGCCTTGATTCATGGAACTGACATTCCAGGTTCCTATGCAATATTGCTCTTTATAGCATCGGACCTTGCTTCTATCACCAGTCACATCCACAGCTGGGTATTCTTTTTGCTTTGGCTCCATCCCTTCATTCTTTCTGGAGTTATTTCTCCAGTGATCTCCAGTAGCATATTGGGCACCTACTGACCTGGGGAGTTTCTCTTTCAGTAAACTCATCTCACACACTAGTGAAGTAATGCTCAAAATTCTCCAAGCCAGGCTTCAGCAATATGTCAACCGTGAACTTCCTGATGTTCAAGCTGGATTTAGAAAAGGCAGAGGAACCAGAGATCAAATTGCCAACATCCACTGGATCATGGAAAAGGCAAGAGAGTTCCAGAAAAACATCTATTTCTGCTTTATTGACTATGCCAAAGCCTTTGACTGTGTGGATCACAATCAACTGTGGAAAATTCTGAAAGAGATGGGAATACCAGACCACCTGACCTGCCTCTTGAGAAATTTGTATGCAGGTCAGGAAGCAACAGTTAGAACTGGACATGTAACAACAGGTTGGTTCCAAATAGGAAAAGGAGTACGTCAAGGCTGTATATTGTCACCCTGCTTATTAAACTTATATGCAGAGTACATCATGAGAAATGCTGGACTGGAAGAAACACAAGCTGGGATCAAGATTGCCGGGAGAAATATTAATAAACTCAGATATGCAGATGACACCACCTTTATGGCAGAAAGTGAAGAGGAACTCAAAAGCCTCTTGATGAAAATGAAAGTGGAGAGTGAAAAAGTTGGCTTAAAGCTCAACATTCAGAAAACGAAGATCATGGCATCCAGTCCCATCACTTCATGGCAAATAGATGGGGAAACAGTGTCAGACTTTATTTTTCTGGGCTCCAAAATCACTGCAGATGGTGACTACAGCCATGAGATTAAAAGAAGCTTACTACTTGGAAGGAAAGTTATGACCAACCTAGATAGCATATTAAAAAGCAGAGATATTACTTAGCCAACAAAGGTCCATCTAGTCAAGGCTATGGTTTTTCTTATGGTCATGTATGGATGTGAGAGTTGGACTGTGAAGAAGGCTGAGCACTGAAGAATTGATGCTTTTGAACTGTGGTCTTGGAGAAGACT
Organism: Bubalus kerabau; assembly: GCF_029407905.1. Lineage (NCBI taxonomy): Eukaryota > Metazoa > Chordata > Mammalia > Artiodactyla > Bovidae > Bubalus > Bubalus kerabau. The sequence goes on from NC_073625.1 coordinate 69,939,929, forward strand.
TTTGAGAGTCCCTTGGACTGCAAGGAGATCCAACCAGTCCATTCTGTAGGAGATCAGCCCTGGGATTTCTTTGGAAGGAATGATGCTAAAGCTGAAACTCCAGTACTTTGGCCACCTCATGCGAAGAGTTGACTCATTGGAAAAGATTCTGATGCTGGGAGGGATTGGGGGCAAGAGGAGAAGGGGACGACAGAGGATGAGATGGCTGGATGGCATCACCGACTCGATGGACATGAGTCTGAGTGAACTCTGGGAGTTGGTGATGGACAGGGAGGCCTGGCGTGCTGCGATTCATGGGGTCACAAAGAGTCGGACATGACTGAGAGGCTGATCTGATCTCATCTGATCTGATCTAACGATGTATAACTGATTCCTCTTCTGCATACCTGAAACTAAGACAGCAATGTTAGTTGCTCATTTGTGCCCAACTCTTTGCAACCCATGAACTGTAACACACCAGGCTCCTCTGTCCATGGGATTCTCCAGGCAAGAATACTGGAGTGGAATTCCTTCTCCAGGGAATCTTTCCACCCAAGGGATTGAACCCAGGTCTCCTGCACCACAGGTAGGTGGCTCAGAGGTTAAAGTGTCTGCCTGCAATGGGGGAGACCTGGGTTCAATCCCTGAATCAGGAAGATTCCCTGGAGAAGGAAATGGCAACCCACTCCAGTATTCTTGCCTGGAGAATCCCATGGACAGAGGAGCCTGGTGGACTATAGTCCAAGGGGTCACAAAGAGTCAGACATGACTGAGAGACTTCACTTTCACTTTCATTGTAACTATCCCTGAGTTCGGTCCTCTTTGGGTTTTCTCTTTCTTTGTATTTTCCTTAGATAATATGCAAGTGGTGAGGAAGTATATTTTTATTACTTCCCTCAGGGGACCTTCTGTGGAAGTTTCTCAGTCCTATACCTCTCTAACGGAGAAGGCAATGGCACCCCACCCCAGTACTCTTGCCTGGAAAATTCCATGGATGAAGGAGCCTGGTAGGCTGCAGTCCATGGGGTCACTGAGCCAGACATGACTGAAAGACTTCACTTTCACTTTTCACTTTCATGCACTGGAGAAGGAAATGACAACCCACTCCAGTGTTCTTGCCTGGAGAATCCCAGGGAATTCAGAGCCTGGTGGGCTGCAGTCTATGGGGTCGCACAGAGTCGAATACGACTGAAGCGATGCAGCAGCAGCAGCGTACCTCTCTGAAGTTAACAACCAATAGAATCTCAATGTCACAGATGTCATGACAGTCCCTTCAGTTCTCTCATTTCCCAGCCCCCCCTTGAGTCCCATCTGGTTTCCCCAGACCCATGGACCAGACTCTGGAAACAGAAGCTGAATGGTAAACTCAGAATGTCTGTGTGCCCAGTTGTGTCCGACTCTTTGTGACCCCCTGGACTATCACCTGCCAGGCTCCTCTGTCCATGGGATTTTCCAGGCAAGACGGTTTGAGTGGGTCACCATTTCCTACTCCAGGGGATCTTCCCAACCTCGGGATCAAACCCACGTCTCCTATGACTCCTGCATTGAAAGACAGATTCTTTACCACCTGAGCCGTCTGAAACCACACAACATTCGATTCTGGGTCTATCTTTAACTCATTATGTGATATTGAACAGATAATCATCTGTAGAGTATGAATAATGGGTTCATTTCACAAGGTTGTTGTGAAGATAAAATAACTAAGACATGTAAAGCACATAATTAGTTCTTCACATATTGAGTGGACCATCATTATTTGCTCTTCTTTTATATAAAGATGTAACTTCAGAGCCAGCCAGTTCAGAAAGGTTAAGAGTTCAGAGAGTACAGTTTAGCAGAGGGAATAGCACAATGGTTTCCAAAGACTTAGAGCTGAGCTATTTGAGTTCAAACAGCCCTTTGACCTTGGATGAGTGACTTCATCTCTCTTTGCCTCAGTTTCTTAATGTACTGAATGGAGATGATCATTCCTACTTCATTGGGTTTTTTGTAAGGATTAAATGAGTTAATTCATGTAAAGAACTTAGTCTTTGTAACAAGTTAGCTAATTTAGTACTTGTATTAAGACATTTTGACAGATGTATCTGTTTAGAAATTTGTCTCATGTAAACAGGCCCCTCCACTAAAATTCTCTTTTTCTTCCTACTGCACCCTTATTCATTCTCTTTGGTATACCCATTCACTTGAAATTTCCTCTAATTCTTTAAAGTGTCTAGAAAGTTTGAGTAGTACTTCACACATCAGTCAGATGAGTTCTACTGGTAAATGGCTTTCCTTCATGAACAATAGTGATTTGCTTCCTCCAACCCCAGTTTAATTTCTCCACCAGGGCTGGTGTTGTCACAGGGTCACCAAAAAGGAAGAAACTCTTGAAAATCTAAACTTGACATTGTCCTCAAGTCAACCCATTCAACTATATCACATATGAAAGAAAGAATACTTTTCCTATTAACTTCATTCTTGTCAGACCTTTCTGAAATACCATGTATCTCTACCAACATCCTTTGTTGTGTCTAAACCCATGTCTCATTTTCCTGTTTAACCTAAGGCCCAGGTTATTGAAAAATACAGAACTTACTAATTATGAAAACTTACATTCTTTCTTTCAAGAGGAATAGAGCCAGTCAACAGTAAATAAGTTTGTGTCTAGAATCTTCCTCAGAAAGTGATGGTGGGGAGTTGGCCGATTCATTTTACCAACATCTGTTTACATGCTTGTGAGAAAAGAGGAACAGGTTAAAAAAAGAAGAATGACTGGTAAAGAGAAAATAGATTTCCAACTTAAATTTAAAGTCACCATTTTAAAGTATACAGAGACACAAATTTTAAATTCACTATTTATAAAATAGGCATGATATGAACTTTCCTCACTTCCCTCAGGAATTTTCAAATTAATTAAAAGTTGAATACAAATTGATTATTATTTTTAAACTAAGGATTAACCTGAGAGCTTGTTTTGTGTATCCCGTACAACATCTTTGACAAGTGCTGCTTCCTTTATATAAAAGCAAATTTCAATAACTGTGTTTTCAAATTTAATATAACTAATCTTATCAAGATAAATTATTCTTCTAAAAGTACCTCTTCCAATAACATGATTTGAAAATGGCAATTTATTATCCAGTTTGAAAGTGATAACATCATAAAATTGGCAGTTATATCATTATATACCAATTGATTAAAGTACATAAATGCATAATTCATGCATTGTGGCTGACTGATTAAAGGAATAAGTGACCAGACAGATAATACTAAGACAGATTTCAAATATTGGCCAGAATGTTTCGATCATGCTAATTCACTTCAGGCAGACAGACCAAATTACTTTTATTTGATTTGCCTTCACCCACCTTCTCGTCGCTGAGGGCATGGTCATGTGCTCAGATGCTAATTATAACCACACCTTGTGAGCAGTAGTGTTTTCATAAATATATTACAAAAGACCAAGACACTTAGAGAGCTTTTCGTATTTCCACGGTGATGTACACAAACAAATATAAAAAAATATGTTCCCCTGAAAGTGTGATTGGCACAGTACAGATAGCGTCTCTGTTGCTATTTCCAAAAGTTTGCTTAACAGGATTCACTGTGGGTTCATGCGGGTGACACAGAAATGGCCAAATAAACTGGCATGAATTCAGTAGAGAACTGAAACTATTGAGAACTTGCCCTGCCTGCTTTATTGTCAGGATAAAAATCCTACACTGATTGATGCCCTTCCAATAAATATTTTAGACCGTTTTATGAATAATTAGTGCAGACGCGATCCCCGTTTGATGTCAGGAGGTGAAGTGAAGGAAAAATGAAATGGATTTTAAGTTCAGCGTCTTTCCCTACAACGTTGCTCGAATCCTCCTCTATTATCCACACAATAGATTATCTACCCTCTGTGCATACTATATTTTGCTCAGCCCTTAATATTCTGAAGCGGGACTGAAGCAGTCGTTATCTGTGGCGGTTCCTGGGTGATTTTCAAGCCCAGCACTACCCACCCAAGTGGCAGTGACACCGGCTTTCACGGAAGCCTTATTACTCTTAAAAGAGCAATTTGGTTGGTTGCACAGCTATTAGGATCGCACAGCAGCCTGAAAGCTGTCAGTACAACTGCTTGTCATCTTTTTCACACAATCCTGACATCTTCTCTCTTTTCTGCTGGACACAGACATCACTGTTTTTATCATTTTCAATCAGGCTCACTCAGAACGCAGAGCAATATATTCCCACGGAAAGCAAAGTGGAGATCAGAAATTATTTTCTAGCTCCTAGGGCAGCAGCAGTGAGTGCTGACTGCGGGCTGAACGAGCCGGATCGTGAGAAATGTAGCTTTGGCTCAGGGCTACATCAGGGAGCTGCTACTTCAGCTGTTAGAAAGATGGCAAAACAACACCTACCTCGGGTTTTTCAATGATTAATGCGATTTTAATAACTGGGAGGGAAGAGGATGTGAGAAATTTTGTGACATTAACTTGTGGAAATGTTATCATCCGAGAAAGTGGGGAAGATTACTCGGCTTGAACTTCTCTTCATTTTGATGCTCTTTTTCTCTGGATCCACTCTGAGCAAGCTGACTCGGACCCCCTGGAAAGGAAAGCCTTGGAAAGGGGGTAAGTGATGAAAGTTTGGTGTTAAAAATCTAAATGGAGTTAGTGAGGCTAGTCAATGGGAACTTGAGGAGAGCTAAAGGTACAGGAACTGTTTCTGTTTGGAATCAGATTTTTATTTCCAGAAAGAGGATGTGTTTTATAGGTGGCTAGGAAGAAGATTTTTTCTTTTTCTTTTTTTCCTCTGTTATTGTTATAAATATGTTTTGTGCAATTTTTGGTTTTGTGGGCTTGCAAAGCATGACAAAGATCATTTCCAGCAGGAAAGATATAGAGCCAAATGCATGTTGCTCTGGTTCAAGGCTATATGTGTTATCCTTAGGAAGCTGCATTATATTAGAAAAGAAACAGGTTCTGTGTTAGATCCCTGAATTGTTAGATTTTGTGAGATGATCCGAGGGATGTTATGAAATACATTGCCACCAGGACTAATTTTCTGGCTGACTCCATCAGTTTTGATGTATTAATAAAGATAAATTGCATTAACTTTATTGAAAAAAACCAGCTGTATGAGAACAAGCCTTTCAATACTTTGGAGTGTTGTAATCCATTTTCTTCTGCTGTTGAAAAATCATTATGAGATAAGAGAGCATTTTTGAGACTTTGGACCTGCTTTTTTTTTTCTTCTTCCCTATGAAGTTCAGTTGATTCTGCTTTACCTGAATACCATTTGTTTATACTAAACACAGTGATCAGGGTACCTGTTCTGTGAATGCTCTAAGCCTAAATGATGCTGCAGAAATATCCCAGGAGAGATGTTCTGGATAGTCTGAGAATGTTTTTTTTGGGGGGGGGTGAGGGGACAGAAATCTTGATGAGAGTTAGCCAAGGATTTTGTTTGGCAGGAGCTTCCTTTTCACCTGATATTTTTCTCTCAGTTCTAGAAAGGTTTTCTGGGTCTGCCCACTTTTGCTTGGCTGTCAATAGTCCAATGTGAGGTTAAAGAGAAGCATGAACATTAACAAGAAGTTTTAATAATTGATCACAGCATCTCAGCAGGATTTTCTAAATACACGAGTCCCTTCAGTTTGATCTTTCTGTTTCTCCTTTTGTTCCATAAAAAGTATTACAAATATTCTACCTACTGTACCTTTGAAGGAAAAGTTCCAACGGGCACTTAGCTTCGATGGTTGGTGCAGCTGCAGCCCCAGGGAGAGGGAGCTGCAAGTTATCCTTTGGGCCTTGTAAAGTATATCACCACATTACTGTATGTCCTGATGTTATCAATGGATTTTTTTTTTTTTTTCTTGCAGACTGCAAGCTCTTATGTTAGCCTGCATGGCAGCTTTTTGGTGGCTTGAGATCTAGAGATGTATGCTGTTATCAACTCTAGGTGATGTCAGGAGTGTTAACTTGTACTTCCTATATAAATTTTTCTAAGACAGTAGGCATTTCTACCCTGTGAGAGTATCATTTCCTATGATAAACTTCAGCAATAGACTTGGGAGGCTTAGCTACCCAGTGAGAAAGTTAGACAGCTGCAAGATTTTAGAAAAATCGTTAACTTAGTCACAAAGGTTTATTTCAAAGTGCAAGCTTTCCTAGGCATTTATACATCGCACACAGCTTTAAGGCACTAGATTTCATTTGTAAATCAGGTCTGAGATATTTCATCTGAGCATATGACTACTCTTTCTAATGTACTCTAGCTCGGCTAAAATGTGTTAGACCTACTGTACAGTGGTGATATCACTCAGTCAAGTTCAGGAATAGGCAATCATAGCCAACATATTTTATTTATTGTTAAAAGAGTCTTGTATATTTTAGGAAGGTCAGGCAAATTATTCAATAACTTTAAACATGTCTACTGTTCTTTACTTTAAAATTACCTCCTTTTTTAGTGTTCTTTTTTGTCACTGTCTATGCATTGCATAAATATTTTCCACAGAGTCTGAGTTCCTGTGAAGTAGCTTTACCTTGATATGCATATGTATATATTGTAAATATTTATTTATTCATGAGTTTGGCTATTGATGGTTGTGTGGCTTCTAAAATTCTGTTACTTTTCTCTTGGAATATTATGCAACCTTTTAAAACATATTTTTACAATTTTTCAACATTATTTTCTTTTCCAGAAATAGGAGCCTTTATTACTTTGTAACATACCTAGCAGAAGTATGTGTATGAACTGGATGAGGTGGAAAGGGAGAATGAGGCTTCTTAAGTTAAACGCTATGGCCAGAAGCAAAGAGGATCGAAGTTCAAAACAGAAAATTTTTAAGAAGTTTAGTTTACCTGTAAAATTTGCTTTATATCAACACTGATTCAATCTTATCTGCTTTATAGAGCAATCTTTAAAATTGATATTATTTTTCTTAAAATCCTAGGAAAAATAATAATAGGAAAACAAGTTGTTGTTTTTTTTTTCAAAATGAGGTTTTTTTTTTGTTTTTTGTTTTTTTTGCACTCACATTGCCTATTTCATTTGTCTTAATCTGATTGAGCAGCTGTCAACCTCCATATGGCAACCTGCCCATGCTGACAATTTCCATTTTTGTTGTATTAACAGGGGCCACCATTCTGAGAGAAGGGGTTAGGGGGGCAGGACTGGGAAAGAGCATCATAGATCAGTGAATAGCTAGCCGTGGCCTGTGAGGAGTGGAACAGACAGCATGTGGCTTGGCAGCTCAAAACAGATATCTGTAAGCTGACTTGTTAGAATGATTGGGGAAAAAAATGCTGATTATTGTTGGCTACCAAGGGATTTTTAAGCTCATCAATGAACATGAATCTCAAATATAGGTTAGTAGGCCAGCAAGTTTTCCCTCAGGTGCATGCTTTTCTATTTAATCACAATATATGAACTCCTCAAGGGAAAGTAGATGTCTCATCTGATTAGTTCAGAGCATAGCATAAGTGATCATAAGTTTGCATTCATGATAAACTAACCAGAAATCCTAAACACACTGCTGGCATCACCCTCATTAGGGTTAAAGGACCTAATTATTCTGCATTCATTTTGCTTCCACCAGGAAAAAGGGCTAAAAGGCTTAAACAGCTCCAGTTCAATGAACATAACTTTACAGTGAAGTTTACATTGCAGATGGTCAATATATGTAACATAAAGGAGACTTTAAATTGTATACTTCTTTTAAAAAAACTTTGCTGTTGAAAATTAGAATTTAAGCTAAACTTTTATTTCTGTAATTTCTATCGAAGGTGAAAATGTGATGTGAAGAAGTGAAGTGAAGTCGCTCAGTCAGTCGTGTCGGACTCTTTGCAACTCCATGGACTGTAGCCTACCAGGCTCCTCTGTCCATGGGAATTTCCAGGCAATAGTACTGGAGTGGATTGCCATTTGGATGTAAATAGGTATAAATAGAAGGATAGACGTAAAAGTTGCAAATTGGGGGAAGCAAGCACAAAAGAGGATAGTCTAAACAAACCCTCTGGGTAGCTCAAACTGGTAAATCAGCGCAGCCGCCGATCAAGCTAAGGGGCGGGGCACCCCCCCCACCCCCCCCCAACCCCCCCCCCTGCATTGTGCAAGGGGCGGGGCCTACACCCCTCCCCCCATGGTGCCTAATTCCCACCCAGCACTTTCACTTAATCTTGACTCCTTTGAATCTCCTGAAGGAGTCTGTTGAGTTCACTCAGGCATCTCAGTTATGATATGAGTTAAACTATGGCAACAGAGCATGAAGTTATCAAAACTTTTGACAATTCAGAAGATTCTTTCATAGAACATTCATACTTCCTTTTATAAATTTTATAAATACAGCAGCCGGTTGTCCGTGTCTATTTTTGCTGAGCAAAGAAAACCTCTCTGGCAGTTATCCCCCCCTCTCTGTGAAGGGTTAGAATGTTTTATGAGCATTCTATGCCATTATGTTATTTTACTTCATGGTGCATTGAAGGCAGTGATATTCAGAGGGCGCTAGTTTAGATTGTATGTACATTTTCGCATGGAACAGTATAATATATTGACAATTATTTAGAGTTAGATTTTTTTGTTTGTTTGTTTGTTTTTTACCTTAAAACTGAAAATAATTTAACTATGTGCTGGTACCTGACGCCTATAAGCTTATTTTTATGATATTGTTTCTGAAGTTGTTCCTGGTTATATGAGCTAGTAAAAAATTTGCTTTTAGTAAGCACCTCACACAATCCAATATTTTGCATTCCTTGTTATTGTGTAAGAAGTAGATTTTCATGAATAAAATTGAAGACTGATGATTTGCTCTTTCTCAATTACTAAAATAATTTAAGACTTCCTGATTTGAGGAAATATAATTGGATAATTTTGCCTTTGATGTTTTTCCTGGAATGCCCCTTTATCTCTAGAGTAGCACCTGACCTCCAGCTCAAATACCCCTCAACCATGTGTTGAAAGTAATGTTTAATATTTTGAATGTTAGGACATTTTATTTAGATTACACATCTGTCAGTTTTTATGGGTATACATGTCTTATATGGGTATATATGACTTACATGTTTGGCATTTCCCAAGTTATTTGAAGAGAAATTTTGTCTTTAATTCATTTTTATTAACATGAAATCTTGCACTTACTAGAGGATCAATAAATATTATTTGATACATGAGCAAAGTATTTGAAAAATTAGACTGGGAATAAGATTTTCAATGACATTAGGTGTTAATTACATTTTTCTTTTTTTTAAACTTTGAATTGGTGCTATATCTTACCTTTCTAATGTTGGGGAGTTATTTTTATCACTCTACATTTACTATATCATTTAAATTTCAGTTTTAGTTGTAGAAAAATGTGAATGTATTTATAGTATTTTAAAACTTGGAAAATTCTGGCAGACTCATGTAGGAAGTAGTGCAATAGGGAAAAAAAGAAAGCAACGTTGTTGTTCTAAAGTAATTTATAATGTGAGATAGTGAGTCTGGAAACTGAGCAGTATGAATATTCATGCAAAATGTAGAGTGTTCTTTGTACTGTGTATAATAACTACTTCTGTTTTTCATTTGTTTAAATTATTTAATCTCCATCTGCATGCAATAAATAGATTTAATACCTTATCTTCCCTACAACTGAAGAGTAAATTCCAAAGCTAAGCCTGAAATGAGTGTTTTTTTCCTATAATTTCAAAAAGATGAGAGTATTTTTTAGATACAGAAATCAAAGAGTATGCTTAACAGCCATATTAAGATCTGTTGGAAAATTTGCTCATGTTCTCTAGTGCTATTTGAAAAACAGCATTTGAGAAAATCAGGAAAATGTATGTGAGAGTTTGATAAGAAAAACTTAGTGCTTGAGCATAATAGACTTTTCTTGGTCTTAGAAATTATGACCTGAGTATATCTTATCCACAGGCATATTGGTCTAACTTTTATTCTAATTCACTCTTTCACTTTTAGCCTCAAAATTTTATTTTATTTATTACTAATGTAACTTTTGTTGCCATGTAATTATGAAATTTCATGTAATATTTACTTAAAATGGATTTTGTGTTGGATGATAAATTGGAGGCTGGGGAAATTGGAAAGGGTTTGATGTGTTCTTTATGTTAGAAAGTAGCTAAAAAGAAGTTATTTACATTTAACTTGCAAATAGAAAAACACGCTTTTACCAAAAATGGGAAAAACTACTGCCCAGGAAGCAGAGTGCTAATCCATTTTAAAGAATATAGTTTTGTGAGCTGAATGTCCTTTATAAAGTCAGAATATACCTGTAAAAGTGTAATCTGAAAATATTAATATATAGTTCACACTACCCCAATCAGATATGAGTGTAAATCTCTAAATGTGTATCCATTGGTTCCTACCTGTCTCCACTCTAGAGAGACGATTCATTAGCCAAATTCCACAAAAAAAATTTTTGTTCAGGCATTGAAACATGTAAAATATCATGTATGAAACAAGTTGCCAGTCCAGGTTCGATGCACGATACTGGATGCTTGGGGCTGCTGCACTGGGACGACCCAGAGGGATGGAATGGGGAGGGAGGAGGGAGGAGGGTTCAGGATGGGGAACACATGTATACCTGTGGCGGATTCATTTTGATATTTGGCAAAACTAATACAATTATGTAAAGTTTAAAAATAAAATAAAATTAAAAAAAAAAAAATAAAAATATCTAGCACAAAAAAAAATAAATAAAAAAAATAAAGACAAAAAAAAAGAAATAAGTATTTCTGAAGAGGTTATTTAATTTTAAAAAGTGAGATACATTGACAGTAATGAAATACCTTAGATATATTAGTGGAGGGGTTCATGAATCCATTTTAAGATGGTGTCAGCACTTCCATTATAAGCTACATTTTCAAAGGGTTTACAACTGAGCCATAAAATTTTTGCTTCAGGATGGATCATGGCTCACATTAGGCCTCCATCTGAGAGCAATTTTGTCTTTTTAGTTTTCAAATTCAAACCTTCAACCTTCAAAATTATGTGAGTATTTAAAAAAAAGGAGAAAAGAAAGTGAAATATAGTTATATCCACAGGTTTTGATACTTGATAAAGAATTACGGTTTCAAAACAGAAATTCAGAAAGTGATGAGAGTTTATAATAAGGCCTGTTTGCTTAAGTCATTTAAAGATTTTGTGTGTGTGTGTATACGCACGCATGCAAGAATAGTAGGGTAGGTTGCCATTTCCTACCCCAGGGGATCTTCCCAATCCAGAGATCAAACCCATGTCTCTTGTATCTCCTGCAATGGCCAGTGGATTCTTTACCATTGTACCACCTGGGAAGTCCCAGTTAAAGATTATGTGAATCAAATAGTAACCTTGATCATTTGAGACTGGGGAATCTTTTATGTGTTAAAGATTTTTGTTTGGTTAGGAAACCAAGGTCATCCAAACAAGAGATATTATTTCTGAAAAGGAAAGAAAACAAGCACATTACATTCTACATTTTCAGAGACCAGGGTGCTCAGCAGGGCCTGTGCCTCAGCTGGGTTCCCTGGTGGCTCAGTGGTAAAGAATCCGGCTGCCAAGCAGGAGAGAGAGGTCCGATCCCTGGGTTGGTCGGATTCCCTTGGAGGAAGAAATGGCAGCCCGCTCCAGTATTCCTGCCTGGAAAATCCCATGGACAGAGGGGCCTGGTAGGCTTCAGCCCACAGGGTCGCAGACACTTACACACAACTGAGTGACTGAACAGCAGCAATGTGGCCTCATCTAATTTGTCCTTTAGCCATTTAACCACATTAGTCCTTAGTGTCACCTTTGTCTGGGAGTAGAATTGAAGAAAAATATATGAAAGATCACAATTCTAGAGTTATAATGTAAAAGTCAAATCAAAGATCCAAAGTCCGGAACTAGTATCTTACAAAGGACAGACATTTTCACCACATAAAAGGGATTGCTATAGTCATTCCACACTGGGTTTTTGAAAGCTACTTACTAAAGAGGCATTCAAGAATTGGTTTCTCCAAAGCACTAAAAAACTATATACATACACACAAATTTCTGTCCACTAGGAGCTTTTATTTTATGATCTTTAAAACTTTTTGGCTAAGTTGGAGGTGGGAGAAACAATTTTCTTTCCCTTCAACTATCTAAGTAAGGTAAGTGACTGTGATGTTAAAAACAAAACAGCAGAACTAAACTAAGGTTGGCCTTGGTGCTACTGAGTGGTAGAGGGCTAGGGGTAGCAGGGAGTAAAATTACAAATTATATTCTGAACTTATTTTCTTCTTGATATTATGGCAAAATCACATCAACCTCATTGAGCTCAGCTCCAGCATTCAAACTGTTCTATAGATTACTTATTAACTTCTAGATGATTTATACTGTTTTTTTTTTATGTTTCTTTGCTCTGTCTTTTCTATTTGTTCCCCCTCTTTTTAAAATGAGAAATCAACTGGCTGTCTCAAAGTATTTTTAGCCATTGAATAGCTGAAACGACTCACCTTAAAATATACATTTCAAATTAGCAATTTGGGAACTTTAGTATGTAGAAAGGCATGATGAGATGGTGGCTCAGATGGCAAAGAATCTGCCTGCAGTGTGAAACCCAAGTTCAGTTCCTCAGTCAGGAAGATCTCCTGGAGAAGGAACTGGCAACTGACTCCAGTATTCCTACCTAGAGAATTCCATGAACAGAGTAGCCTGGCAGGCTAGAGTCCATGGGGTTGCAAAGACTCACACACGACTGAGTGACTAGATGAGACATGACATGATGATATGGTCTTGGAAGCAGTCTATATTCTAGGATTAGAAGAGAAAAATAACTGGTCTTGATAATAGGGGGAAAGTAGTTGTGAACACATTACTTTTGAGGCAGGATGTGATTTATACTTAACAGATTCAGTTTGAAATCTAATCTAATTTTTCTAAAAATCTATACATCAAATTTAGCCTTGCATATATGCTTCAGACTCTATTATGTAATGAAGTTTTGTGTTTTTATCTTTATTTTTTGTAGAAATAGGTGGGATGTTATCCAATAGTGTGCAGACATACATACCAACAAAACTGTATGCAGTTACGAATTACATTTTTTTGAATGACTACATCTTGAATTCTGTCTCTGTAAAAATGCCAAATGAATAAGCCTATATTCTCACATGATAAAATTTTTGCCTGGTATTATTATTCAGGAAAATATAAAGATTAAATGAGTTAATTCAGTAATGTCAGTGTATAGCTCTTGACATGTTGCCAGGATGAGTATAAAAATGCATTCCTTCTGTCAATTTATGAAGAGTTCACCACATACACTATTAGGATAGACCCTACATATACTTGGTAGAATCCCTTTCAGATCAATGTCAAAAACTCTGTCATCAAAGAGGTAGTTATAAAGCTGGGCAAAATCCAAGATTCTGTTCTGGAGACAGGGGCACATCAGGCATTCTCTAATGTAATAGTTGGCAGCTAATAAAGAATTTATTTTAGGGCAATCAGGAATGTAACTGAAGTGCCTTCTAGAATCCATAGGGGCCTGAGAATTGCCTCTGGCTACCCAGTACGGATTTTTATTTATCTAACAGAATGTCCCACTCCTGTTTAGGGACTGCATGGACCGGTGGAGAGATATTTGCAGACATTTGGGGCTGAGGTTGTTAATGGCCAAGTGTGATGATTTACATTTGATGTACTGTCAGATAAAGGGTTTTGCTATTTGTGCATTTCCATGCAAGGTCCCCAAAGATGGTATGTACATTCAAGGTAGATCAATGTGTACTGTACTATTAGTAAAATGTTTTTATGTCCATATATATGCCTATACTGTGCTTATAAAGTGTAGCTGGAAACCTAAAATATATACATTCATTCATCAAACAAATGTGTATTGAATGCTCTTGAGAGAAACGTAATTTAAATGATCAGAGAAGATAGGCATAAAGAAACAGTTGGAAAAACAACCAGCACCATAAATGAGCTGCAGATTATGTGTATGTAGCTTTTTAAGGCTTTGAATAAATAGATAAATATAAAAGGGAAAGATTTTTCAGATGATAATAGCCAGAATAATGAGATCAGGGAAATACAGAGCTATATATAGCTGAGCAGGTTTTTTATTTTATTTTATTTTCCTTTCTAAAAGCACATTTTCTATTTCTGTAACATAATACTTGCATCAACTCTATCCAAAAGATACTGTTACCCATATTTGTCACTGTTGTTATTCAATCACTAAGTCATGTCTGACAATTCGTGACCCCATGGACTACAGAATGCCAGGCTTCCCTGTCCTTCACAGTCTCCCAGAGTTTTCACAGACTCATGTCCGTTGAGTCAATGATGCCATTCAACCATCTCATCTTCTATCACTCCTTTCTCCTCCTGCTCTCAATCTTTCCCAGCATCAGGGTCTTTTCCAGTGAGTCAGCTCTTCTCATCGAAAGTATTAGAGCTTCAGGTTCAGTCCTTTCAAGGAATATTCAGAGTTGAATTCCTTTAGCATTGACTGGTTTGATCCCCTTGTTGTCCAATGGACTCTCAAGAGTCTTCTCCAGCACCATAATTCAAAAGCATCAATTCTTCAGTGCCCATCCTTCTTTATGGTCCAATTCTCATATCCGTACATAACTACTTGGAAAAACCATAGTCTTGACTCTACATTTGACAATAACAATTTGCCTAAGGTTATTGAATAGTATGTTTTATAGCCAGACCGCTGACCCAGGCCAACAGTATGCTACATTTGGGGAAGATCAAGTAACCAATCTGATTCCAATGGGCAGCATATTGAGAATTAATGGAAATAACAACAGAATCCATTAATTATAGCTTTGAGAGTTGGGCAGAGAGTGAACTAGAATTTATAGAGCTGGAAACAAGTGGTTTTAGTGGGTCTTGGTAAGATATGTCATGTGATGACTGCTGTATTTAGGGAGCAAAACATGGTGCAAATTACCTGAGTAATTTTGCAGATACCTGTTAGATTGTAGACCTCATTACATTTGCCACATTTATGTTTTCATGACTTAAAAACAAAGCAGTGACCCATAATTGTGTGCTGGAATTAAAAGTTTGAGTTGTGATTTGATTTCTTATTGTGAAGAGTTTAGTAAAGTATAATGTCACTGTTACTTAAAACCATTTATTTGCCTTATATAATATGTAGTGTGCAAAGCATCTTCTTGAGTGGTTTATTTGACAATGCAAAATACTTTGCAACAAAGCTATTAAATGATTTTGTATTACTGCAATAACAAGTTAGTTTGTGTATATAAAAATTAGTGTATAAATGTATATATGATTATGCTTTGTATGAAAGTGAAAAGGTTAGTTGTTCGTTCATGTCCGATTCTTTGTTATCCCATGGACTATAGCTCACCAGACTCTTATGTCCATCAAATTCTCCAGGGAAGAATACTAGAACGGTTGCCATTTCCTTCTCCAGGGGTCCTTTCTGACCCAGGGATCGAACCCAGGTCTGCTGCATTGCAGGCAGATTCTTGACCATCTGAGCCACAAGAAGTCCATACTCTGTATAGACAGTCCATATTTTATAAGAGCTGGATTAAACCCTGTGAGCATAAGTTATTTGATTATAATATTTCTCAGCTATTTATCAGTTGTCATACATTTTTAAAGAAGTTTAAAAGGGATATAAACATGTCATTTGAAGCCTCAATATATGTTCTAAAGAGTTCTTAGTGTCATAATTAAATTATTGGATGATCTTTAAGATTTACTGTTGTAATTTTGAACACCTTATGTATATATAAAAGTAAGATTTAATTCATCTGTTTGAAGAATCTAGGCTGGTGGATGGGTATATGAGTTAAGTAATTTGGAAGTGGTAGCCTATTTTTCTGAAGCAAAAATTTAACTTTTAATAATTAGGTTAAAAAACATGTGATGAAATCACTAGAAGTCAGTTTTACTTGTAACTGTCATTCACTTTCAACTAGATTTGACTGGACTATTAAGAACTAAATCATCAATAGATGTACCATTAGAGAAGTGCTAATAGAGAAGATGCATTTCTATACATCCTTTTGTAGCTTAAATCCCTACAGTTTTGATTACAATCATTTGGCTTCAATATCTTACAGATGCCTTTAAAGCTAATTAAAATAATGTTGTGGTGTGGTAGCTCACACTTGCTAAATTTACTTGAGAGTGTCATCAAGTAATAACAAAGACATCAAATTTCTGTTTACATCTCCACCATTTATTAACTGTATGCTCAAAGGGGAGTTATTGAATCCTGTAATCCTCAGTATTCTTGTCCACAGTCATACCCCACTGAATGTGCCTGATCTCATCTGTAGTGCTCATCATATTCACGGAGTTGTTTTGTGTGGAACAAGTAAGATAGTGTATGTTAAGTAACTAACAATGGCTTTTCAATACATATTTTCTTCAAAAAAAAATCTTTGAAGAAATTACCAGCTGAGCCACATGGGAAGTCCAAGAATACTGGAGTGGGTAGCCTATCCTTTCTCCAGCGGATCTTCCTAACCCAGGAATTGAACCAGGGTGTCCTGCACTACAGGCGGATTCTTTACCAACTGAGCTATCAGGGAAGCCCTCAAAAAAAAAAAAAAAAAAAAAACAACACTCAAACCTTTTGCATGTTATTATTAGTGCACACACCCACACACCCACACTAAAGGTTAATTGCTAACATTTCCTGAGTACTTCTTGCATGCCAGCGTTGTGTCAATGCTTGACTCGCATAATCTTATTTAAACCGATGTCTATGTATTGGGCCTTATTTTTTCTCTTACTTTACAACTCAAATAGCCAAATCTTTTCCCCCCACCCTTTATTTGGATTCATCAATCTGTATTTTAGGCTCATTAAAGATGTACGTTTTAAAAATTTTACCAAATAAAATGCGATCACTATTCAATAAGCGAATACATCAAATACGAATGGCACATCTGATTTAAAATAAAGTGTGTCCGTGATTAAGAGGGCACTTAGGAAATATTTTTGTGTAGGAAAAGAACAAAAACAACTACATTTTTTAGGAAATACAACAAGATGTGCTTAGGTGGCAAGAAGATTATCGTTCCCATGTAGTATATATAAAATTGGAGTATTCACCAGGGCAAAATTGGAACTGAATGAGCCAGGTCCAAAACCAGATGGCAAGAGAAAGTTTCAAGCTGTTCCATTTGGAAATTGATTTTTAGATTTCCACGTGGCACATTACAAGTTCAAATTAATTTTAAACTTTTAATTTTTCATATATATCTTCCTGACTCCTAGCACACACTTTTTTGTCTGTCTTGTTGCCAGTGAATCTAAAATGAATACCAAACAGCTTTTCAGTCTATATTAAATGCACACAGAAGAGCACTTAACTGTATGTGTTTTGAACTCCTCTCAATAAAAGTTTTAAGAGACAAGAAGCTTTTTCTACTTCAGGGTCACTATTAGTCTGAATAATACATAAACATGGAGAAATAGGGGAAGTTCTACTGAGGATTACAGCGTAGATTGAATAAAATTACCTGTCATTATCACAATTGATAAGTTTGGCACACGCGTGAGCCTCGTATCATACTGGTCAGTGTCCATGTCATATGTTTTCCCCGCCCATCAGAACCCAACTTAAAGGAAGAAACTGAAAGAGAACACATGGATGCTTTCGGAAGCACTTTGAGGTGTCAAGAGTAAAACACTAAGAAAAAGAACAACTTAAGTTCTCTAGCCTCAAAAACCACAAATGATAAATAAATGCTATTGACACATGGGCGCGATGCTCTTCTTGGACTGAAATTGTGTGTTCTTTCCCAGTCAGGACTTAGGTAATGGGGTCATTTATATGCACCTTAGAAAATAAAATTTATTATTAAAAAAAAATGTACAATACTAAGGATGTTTCCTAAATGCCTCTGTAAATGGATATTTGGAAAGATCATAGGGCAGAAGTCCCTATCTTTTAACCAGTTAACAATTGCTTTAGTTTTTTAAGTTGCCAGACTTTATTTTTTGGGGCTCCTAAATCACTGCAGATGGTGATTGCAGCCATGAAATTAAAAGACGCTTACTCCTTGGAAGGAAAGTTATGACCAACCTAGATAGCATATTCAAAAGCAGAGACATTACTTTGCCCACAAAGGTCCGTCTAGTCAAGGCTATGGTTTTTTCCTGTGGTTATGTATGTATGTGAGAGTTGGCCTGTGAAGAAGGGTGAGCGCTGAAGAATTGATGCTTTTGAACTGTGGTGTTGGAGAAGACTCTTGAGAGTCCCTTGGACTGCAAGGAGATCCAACCAGTCCATTCTAAAGGAGATCAGTCCTGGGTATTCTTTGGAAGGAATGATGCTAAAGCTGAAACTCCAGTACTTTGGCCACCTTATGAGAAGAGCTGACTCATTGGAAAAAAGTCTGATGCTGGGAGGGATTGTGGGCAGGAGGAGAAGGGGACAACAGAGGATGAGATGGCTGGATGGCATCACCGACTCAATGGACGTGAGTTTGAGTGAACTCTGGGAGATGGTGATGGACAGGGAGGCCTGGCATTCTGTGATTCATGGGGTCGCAAAGAGTCGGACACCACTGAGCAACTGAACTAAACTGAACTGAATATCATGTTTGTTATGCAATAATTACTTGAAGGTATGTAAAAGGGTGGCTCAGTATACAGAATCTTCCTGCAATGCAAGAGACATGGGTTTGACATCTGGGTAGGGAAGATCCCTTGGAGAAGGAAATGGCAGCTCACTCCAGTATTCTTGCCTGGAGAATCCCAAGGACAGAGGAGCCTGGCAGGGGCACAATCCATGGGATCACAAGGGTCCAACATGACTTAGAGACTAAAAAAGAACAACCAAAGTAATTTACTTAGATTTTGTCAATTTAAAATTATACCTAAATATCCAGATGAAACTGGATATTTTTTAAAAGCACATGAAAACAGAAGTTTTTCTTGATGGATAAAATAAAATTTGATTTCAAGTGATACTTTTTTATCCACAAATGCTTTTTTTTCCCCCCATCTACTTGAGGAGGAAAAAAAATAAAACCTCACAAATGCAAATTTCCTGTTATCTGCTATGATCAAAGAATATGGTTTTCTGATAAAGAGGCTTTCATGTTAATAGAAATACTACAAACAGATCAGTCTTAATAGAAACACCTATGAAACAACCCCAAGTACTCTTAAATGCAACACTGTATTTAATATTATGCTGAAAACTCATATATTCTCATATTTCAAGGTAATTCAGAGTGCCACGGTCTTCATTATACGTGTCAACTATTATGATACTAAAGCAAAAAGAGAAAAATAAAGAACTAAAGTTTACACTTAGCATATTGTAGATTATAAAGAGTTTGTTGTTTTCTAGATAAAGCATTTCTAGATATAGAAATAATTAAGTTAATCAAATCATGAATATGTTGAGAAGAAGTTCTGATTATTCCATTCTAATCCAACATGTCCCGTTGTTTAAGTTAAAAAGTAATTTAAAATCTACCTTCTAAATGTTAAGAAGTGTTGGGTATCAAGTTATGTTCATAAGTGGAGGTTAGTTATAGTTTGAATTACATACCTTTTTGTGCCTTTTAGTCAGTCTGTAGGTCAGAGTAGGTAACATTAAATACGTTTCTTGTCTTTTTATCCAAGAATACCACTTGACGTATGAAGATATTATTAATCAAACTTTCCTATAAGTGAATATTAAAACATTTGGAAAGGAGTTGGGAAGGAAGCATAATTATTCCTTGACCCAAAAGGAATAACATTAGCTTGAATAACTACTAAAAGCTGTGTGGATTTAAGTGAGAGTAAACAGAGTTAGATACAATTATTCTGAGTCTGAGAGAGAACTATAGAAAATATATGTAACTAGTTGAAAAATGAACCTAGTGTCTTTAAAGATAATTGCCAGAATATTAGGTAACAAAACAAAACATGTTGGAAAACATGAAAAAATATTTCAGTACTGAATTTTTGGTGAAACTGAATGTTTTATTCTGCATGTTCTAGAGAATCCTAATCTGGCAAATAGGAGTTGTTTGGTGGTGGTGGTTTAGTTACTAAGTTGTGTCCAACTCTGCAAGCCCATGGACTGTAGCCCACCAGGTGCCTCTGTCCATGGGATTCTCCAGGCAAGCATACTGAAGTGGGTTGCCATGCCCTCCTCCAGAGGATCTTCCTGACCCAGGAATCAAATCCTTTACCACCCTTGTTAGTGGTAAAGGCAGATGCTTTACCACTAACACCACCTGGGAAGCCCACATAATACATATAGAGTTTAGAATATATGTATACAGAATTATTGTTTTCTTACATGTGTAACTTTTTATCTTATTTTCTTTTACTTTATGTCCAATTTATACTATTATTCTGCTATAAATATATTTGAGCATAAATCTAATCATTCCCTTGGCAGAGTTTCTAGAAGTAGGACTATTACCTCAAAAGTCATGATCATTTGAAGACTCTTGATTCATAATGCCATTAAGCATTTCATAAAGGAGTATAAATTTACATGTTGACCCAAACTGAATTTGAATGGCTAATGGAATGCACTTTTAAAAATATAAAATTATCATTTATTTTTAAAATTTTATATACAAACATAGTATTATCTCATTTTAATTTAAATTTATTAGTAGGGCTTCCCTTGTGGCTCAGCTAGTGAAGAATCTGCCTGCAATGCGGGAGACCTGGGTTTAATCCCTGGGTTGGGAAGATCCCCTGGAGAAGGGAAATGCTACCCACTCCAGTATTCTGGCCTGGAGAATTCCATGGACTGTATAGGGGTTGCAATATACTTAAATTAGATACATATAAAATATATTTATTAGTTATGCATAGCTTACATTTTGGAGAGGGCAATGGCACCTCACTCTAATACTGCCTGGAAAATCCCATGGATGGAGGAGCCTGGTAGGCTGCAGTCCATGGGGTCGTGAAGAGTCGGACACAACTGAGTGACTTCACTTTCACTTTTCACTTTCATGCATTGGAGGAGGAAATGGCAACCCACTCCACTGTTCTTGCCTGGAGAATCCCAGGGATGGGGGAGCCTGGTGGGCTGCCGTCTATGGGGTCACACAGAGTCGGACACGACTGAAGTGACTTAGCAGCAGCCACTTACATTTTATGAATTTCTTACCAATTTAATATTTGAAGCATATATTTTAATCAATTTTCTTTTTAATTTAATTACACAAAAAATATGTTTTCAAATTTAATAATGATGGTCAGCAATGTCACAGTTCAAATACCACAAGAAACAAAAATTTCATCATTGAAAAATGATTCTTTGATTCTACATACAATTATTAAATAACTAACCCATTGATGATTAGAGCCCAACATGGTAATATCTAGCCACATAAATGCAAACATTTTAGATTAATTTTGAATGACTTAAGCCACTCATGTTTTTAATGATCTAAAATCAATCATTTCATGTGAAAAATATCATAATTTAAGGAGGCAATGTGATGTGATTGTTAACAAAATGTAGGTAAATACATGCTTAGGTTATAGTTATATAATATGAAGATTTTAGGGAAGAAATATTTTGGATATTATGCTTTTTGAAACAGTGGCATAAAGAACACATAGGCAATGGTGAGGGTCTTCCCAGGTGGCGCTAGTGATAAAGAACCTGCCTGCCAATGCAGGAGACATAAGAGACTCTGGTTCTATCCCTGGGTTGGGAACCTACCCTGGAGGAGAGCATGGCAACCCACTCTAGTTTTTTGCCTGCAGATTCCCATGGACAGAGGAGCCTGGCAGGCTATACTCCTTAGGGTTGCAACTTAGCATGCTTGCACACAGACAATGGTGAATTGGGTATTGAGAATTTAGAACACTTTTCTTATAAAGAATGCTAAAACAAACAAAACAAATAAACAGATAACAGAGGCAGATTAGCCTGGAAAATAGAGAATCATATAACTTTTTGCAGAGTCATGTGGAAAGATGGAAAAAGATAGCCTGATATTTCAAAGAAAAAAGGAAGAGTTGCCCCAGATGCTTTTTTCCTTTCCACCAAAAGAAAAAAAAAAAAAAAAAAAGATTAAAGAAAGGAAAATAAAGCTTAGCTAAGTTAATTGATGCCTTAAGAAAACTCTGATTTCAGATCATTCAAATATCAATATGATGCCCTAATGACTATAGCTGTCTGAAAATCACATGTATATCTTGTGAACATTGATATATATTTTCACTAGATGTTTAAGGGAATCATGCATGGCTTCCTGCTAAGAAAGATGACCTCTATGTTCCTATTCACCAGTCAGATTGTATGGTTATATAAAATGAAAACAATCTTGTTGACTATGCTGTTAAATCATTTCCAGAAGTATTAATTGTAGTGATCAGAAAACTGATAACAATTGAGCATTATATATGTTTTAAAATTCTCTTTTGAAGAATCTTCTTTAAATTAGCATGTTAGTTTCCTAATATAAACTATTAATGTAGCATTTTGTTTTTATCAGTTATGCCATTAGTTGTCATGGGAGACCTCCAAACTCCTAAAGGATGGTGACAAGTAACAAGACTCTACATCAAATGTCTATGTTGCCAGAAGATTGGTTTGCCAGAATTCAAGAGTCCCCAAGAATAGACAAGAAAACTCAGTGAGTCAGAGCAACCCAGTTAACAAATTGTACACTCACAGCATAGCATGGCAAACAGCACGAGCATAGGTGTAATAGCTTCCTTTCTCCTGCCCTCAAATCCCACAGGGCATGGAATACAACAGGTCCAGATGGGGCTATAGCAAAGGAACCCAGGACTAGAGCCTCAGCATCTTTTATAGAAAACAGAAAACATGCCATTTCCCTAGCCAGGGGAATCAGTAGTGGAAAAGCATTCTTCTTGGTCTTAGTTGCCTATATGACCTGCTGGAGGAACAGCTTAGAGTTAGTGGGGAGCCCTGCCTTGTGGTTTGGCACACTCAGCAGGAACTTGCAAGAAGTGGGCTTCACGGTAAAATTTTGTGTAAAAATTAATAGAAATTTTGAAAGCAGTTTTCCTCAGGTTAAACACTTACTTCTAATTGGAGAGAAGAAAAAAGAATAGACTCTAGAGCCCTCTTTTCTGAATCCTCTGCAAAGTCCTTTTGATTTACTTTCGCAGGAGGAGCAGTACATTTCCTTAAGACTGTTGGTTGTAAGCCAGTCTTCCCTGTGACTACACTGGGATATTTTCAAAAGCCTAACTAGCAAGAGAATCTAACTTTCAGGCATCCAATTTATCATGCAAAATACACAGTATTACCTCCAAGACATTTTCCGAATGCTAGAATGTGAAAGTCCAATTCTTTCAAATAGATACTAGTATCAGTTTCTTATATCTATGTAGGTTTTTTTAAAACCCATGTTTGAAAGATGATTCTAAAGCTACGGATCATATAAAACATGGACATCAACTGAGAGGGGCCCTGTGGAGTGGAAACTAGATGAGTGCCTTGTAGTCTATGTAAGAACAGATTAAAACAAAATAAAACAGAACTATGCATATTTGCAGGAGAAAAAGAAATAATCCCAATTAATTGCAGAGATAAACAAAGTTCATAACTAATTAATTGGACAGAAGAAATAAGTGAGATTCTTTAATATCAGAAGACTAAGCTCGATTATTGGTTTTTTTGCAATAAGCATTTTTTTGTACCACAAAGAAGCATTTCTTGATGGTATAATTATCATGCCTGTATGAGTATATGAGTATTCAACTATGCTATTTTTATTTTTGCTCTTCTTGCAGTGTTATTTGGGAAGGTTTTAATACTTGGTTTTATAATGGGAATATAAGTGGAAAGGACATTTTCGCTTCCATTGTGCTTAAGCAAAAAAAAAAAAATGTATTTTTGTAACTAATATGATAATAATGTTGACTTTTTTGGAATTTCAGCATCTAAATATATTCTTCATCTTGCAAACTTGTCAAAAATAAAAGACTGTCATTAAGGTAATTTGTGTAAATAAACTAAGGTCTGAATTTCAATAGCCCATCCTTATAGAAATTCTATTTTGGTCGACTAGATCACATCGATTCATTTTGATATTACATATAAATGAAAATACCAAATGTCTTTAGCTTTGTCAGTGAAAAAGTAGTTTGGGCTTAACAAATGCTTCAGTGATGTCTATTTGGAAGCTTCATGACATATTAAAGGAGTTGATGAGGTACAATTTGTTGTGGGGTCACATCTGATTGATGGTTTACTATCTACCGCAGTCTCATCTTCTGTGATATTCCCATAATGAATGTTCATTGCTAGACAGTGTTAAATGTGCTCTATCTAAATCATTTGTTACTTATAACAAGTTTCAGTATATATGAATCAAATATTGTTTACAGTTGCCTTCAATAGGATTTATCATTTTGCACCTTTCTATCACTTTAAATGGAATAAATAAGATATAGGTTTTTGAATATTTTAAGCCCATGGATGGTAATGTACCAAGAATTCAATCATAAAGTAAATTTAAACAGGTTATCTTGAAGAATGAAAATAAAAGTAGTTTAGTAACTATTTTTTCTGTTTCTAAGCATAGGAGTTGTATATTTTATAGTATGTATTCTTGGGAAATTAATTAAAATACAGGGAAATTTTAAAATATTTATCATTTATGAAAAATCATATGAGGGAAATTGCTTCCAGATTTTAGGAATAAGTTATTTTTTTTATAGTAGCTACTCTACCAGCTTTTACTCAGAAACTTGTCTTTCAACCACAAGCTTCTATTTTTTATATCTTACCTTCCGTCATTGATGCTAAGTCTAACCTTGATCCCATCTCATTTTCTTCCTTGAGGTTTTTCTCCCCATTTGGCTCTTATTCTTTGTCACTTGTTTTTAACCCCATGATTGACAGTCTCAGCCCACGATCAATGTTTATTGATATCCACACATTTCTGCATCAACCATTCTACATCAAGGTCCCTTCTTCAATCCCACATCCAGGGAAACACTAACATTTATTTTTGTTCTATGTAAATAATACCTATGTTTAAATGAAGAGAGTATTTTCCGTCACTTATACATTTACTTAAAACTAAGAAAACTTTTGAGAGTATTATAATCATGATAAAATTAAAAATCAGAAGCATAGACTTTATATTTTGGTACATTCATTTCTAATGCAAAAGGAAAAACTGGAAGTCATCTCTGTGTTTCATGCATGAAGAAATTTTGAGATGAATGACTTCTTTGTCTCTTGCCTGAGGTCACATGATAAGGGACACATGGTTTCAGGCAGGTAAAGAGCCTGTGATAATTCTGTTTAATATGGATTTGCTTTATATTTCCTACAAATTGTACATATAAAGAAAGGTGTTTTGTGATCTGAAACTTAAGACCATTCAATATCTGTTCATTTATTCTGAACAAAACAGCATTTTTAAAAATCAGTATAAATTGCTCTAAAATTTGCATTTGATTAATAATATAAAATTTTGAGGGGAACATTATCAATACTTTTAAGTGTGTTTTCCCTTATATTTTTAAGACTGCTCGATTCTATTTAATCACATTTCTGTTCAGCCTCCTGGGATTTATCTCTTGCTCAGAACTTAAGAAATATCTTTCTCATTGTTTCTTTTTTTCTTTTTAATCACAGACAGTATAATCTTGATGTGTAAAAACTACTTACTAATTTCTAAAACTGTTTCACACAAATTCAGTCTTTGAATGGAGACAGGGGGAAATCTTTACCTTCTAGCCAAGGAATATAATTTAGTACTTTCCACCTGTTTATGCCCCAAAGCATATAAATACATGTTTTTCCTTGAAAATTCACTTTGTGCATTCCAGATGCTTTTTCTGTAATGAACATAGTTAAACTTTACACTGGATATCAAAATTAGTTATACAACAGAAGAAAGTCCTGAGCTGAGTAAGAAATTTAGTGTTTTTGTTGTTGTCTTAGAGTGAATGGTTTTCCAGCTTCAGTGCACATTCAAATCATTTGGAGGGCTTGAAATACAGACTGCTGGACCCCACCCCTAGTTTCTGATTTAGTAGGTCTGAAATGAGATCCATGAGTTTCCTTTAAAAACAGATTTGCACATGTTGCTGATGATATTGTTCTGGGGCCACATTTTTAAAACCAGTAGTACATTGGAGGGGGCTACCTAGTGGCTCAGATGGTAAAGAATCTGCCTGCAATATGGCAGACACAGGTTCGATCCTTGGGTCAGGAAAATCCCCTGGAGAAGTGAATGGCTCACCAATCTAGTATTCTCGCCTGGAGAATTCCAAGGACAGAGGAGTGTGGCGGGCTACAGTCCATGGGTTTGCAGAGTGGGACATGACTGAGCCACTGATGCACACACAATACATTGGAGTTGGTGTCTGAAGTAAACTTTGTTTAAGATCCTGATATTACCACATAACAGCCTTGTGATCTTGGATAGCTTTTATAAATCTCTGGAACCAGTATTTCAAAGTTCGTAGAATGGGAGCCATGGTACTTGCCTGAGAACATGGTTGTGATCCTTTGCTGCTGCTGCTGCTAAGTCGCTTCAGTCGTGTCTGACTCTGGGCGACCCCATAGATGGCAGCCCACCAGGCGCCTCTGTCCCTGGGATTCTCCAGGCAAGAATACTGGAGTGGGTTGGCATTTCCTTCTCCAATGCATGCATGCATGCTAAGTCACTTCAGTTGTGTCTGACTCTGTGCGACCCCATGGATAGCAGCCCACCAGGCTCCTCTGTCCCTGGGATTCTCTAGGCAAGAACACTGGAGTGGGTTGCCATTTCCTTCTCCTGTGATCATTTAGCTACTGTATATAAGATGCCAATGGTGGCACAAAGCACATATTAGCTACAGTGATTTTTAACTCTCATTTCTGCAGATGTGTTTCTGTGTAAATCATCATTCTTATGCTGAGTATATGAGCAGAAAAAATTTTCCTTGAGTTTTGATTGTCTAGTTTTCAGTAGAAGGAGAAAAAACTATTTAGTCATGTATGATGTATTCAATAAACATCATTGATTATCTCATATAGAGCAAATATTGCTCTAATTATTTTAATATAACAATGAAAAGACCTGCTCACAGATCTTGAGAATCTTTAAATCCAGTTCACTAGTTCCTATAATGAGTTGTTTATAATAGAAAGCATATGCCCAGAATAACTTCTTTTATTATTTAGTGTGCATGCGTGTTCAGTCACTTTGGTTGTGTCTGACTCTTTGTGACCCTATGGACTGTAACCCACCAGGTTTCTCTGTCCAGGCAAGAATACTGGCCTGGGTTGCCATGACCTCCTCCAGGGAATCTTCCCAACCCAGTCATGGAGCCCTGAGTCTCCTGCTTTGCAGATTGTTTACCACTAAACCACTAGCAAAGCCCCTTATTATTTAGTTTTCAGTCCAAATCTTATCATCTCAAAGAGGAATCCCTCTCCACCAACCATTCAGTCAAAATAAGCCTATTTCCATCACCCACATCCTTGTTTTTCTGGTCTAAATAAGCTATCGTATACAGTCATCTGGATTATTTAAAATTGTATTTGTTCCCTCATTTGTATTTAACTATAAGAAAGATCTCTTTTATTTATCTTTGAATAGCAGCCCTCTGATATGTTTGAATGTAGAAGGTGGTTGATGTATATTATTGCGCAAATGAATGTATGAACGTCTGTTTAGAAAAATCTGGTTAGGTTTCATTGTACAGAAGCATTTGAACCAAGCACCCAAGTAGGAGAAAAGCAACTACAGTTGAGGAAAACACACTAAGGGTTAGGACATTGATTGGAAAATGTAAGAGTCTATGTTAATGATCTATCAACAGCCTGGTTCTTTGATAAACACGAAGGGAAGTGGGAGGAAGAGTTACAGCAGCATTACAGGAAGGGGCATCAACCTCTAATCAGTGGAGGAAAATTGAAGAAAGGGGGGACATGATCAGTAGTCATATTAGTAGCTTAGTGTAGCTATTTCTAATTGACAATTGTGAAACTAAATTAAATGTCTGAATATAGCATGTAGAAGCTCTTTTTGGTGACACTAGAGAAGTAGACTTTAATTCCATTGCGATACTAGGAAACTTAATGACATAATAGAGATGAGAGATACCTGAGAGAAAAGGTAAAATATAATTTTACAAGGCTAATTTTTCTAATTATAAAAATGCTCCCTGCTCCTTTTTATTTGGATTTGGAATATTTAATTTAAAACATTCACATGTAAAAACATAATTGATATTTTGGATACTTTACTTACATACAGTTTTCTGTGTGTTTTTACATTTGAGATGACGTTAGAAAATTAAATCCTGTGGTTTTGTTTAAATTACAACAAGGTATTCTTATTTTCAAAGATATAATTTGCAATGGCCACATGCTTCATTTTATGAGGACACTATACTTAATAGGGCTTCTCTAGTGGCTCAGACAATAAAGAATCTGCCTCCAATGCAGGAGACTCGGATTTGATCCCTGGGTTGGGAGGATCCCCTGGAGAAGGGAATGGAAACCCACTCCAGTATTCTTGCCTGGAGAATTCCATGGACAGAGGAGCCTGGCAGGCTACAGTCCATGGGGTCACAAAGAGTCGGCCATAACTGAGTGACTATAACTATACTTAATATTTCCCCTTGAATACTTAGATAGAATAGGATATACATATATTGTTAAGTAGGTAAGACATTCCTTGGTTGTGTGCAATATAGGTACTGAAAACAATAGCTGAATTAAGATACATATTTACATCTCTTCCATTAGAAATTTGAAGGAATAGTTGATGGTATTCTGAAAGCCACCACTGGTTCAGGTTCCTTCTGTGTCACTGATAACAATGATCTGGAATGTTGCCCTCATGGATTTGGTCCAAAATGGCCCATGATAGTTCAAGATGATCATGGGTTTGAAGGAACTGGTTTCATGCAGAAATTTCTGTATACTTTCATTCATTGGTTGTAAAACATTCATATAACCATCCTACTAAGGGAAGTGGAGAAATGTAGTCTTCCTTTGGAGCTGGGAGTCAAGTGCTCAGATAAAATGCTGTCACAGGGCAATAATGACAGACTGGAGAGTGTTAGATAAACGGCAGCTTCTGCTATGCATAGTCAAGTTTCTCATCCCCACAATGATATTTGTCTCAAGAAGTCTTGTGGAAACCATCGTGTTTCAGGCATTTAAATGTGCTTTTGAAGAACACTATAATGGTCCAGTTCAGAACATATCTGCTATTTTGTTTCAATTATATACTTTACAATATTTAGGTAAATATTTAATTCTTGATTTGTGAAAAGTGCAAAGAGAGACATGATATTTAAGAGAGAACTCTGGTCTACAGCATTGTTTAAATTATTTTAGGCCAGAATTCCTTTGAGTTTAGAGGCTAATTTATTTTTAAATTAATAACAAAAATATGTTAATGTGGTTAAGTAGATTTTTTTTGGCTCAGAAGAATTAACATGAAATTAGGTATTTAACAGGATTTTTGTTCTGTCATCTACTAATATAAATATATATTTAATTCCCAACTAGTTAAAATATAATTTAAAATCTTAAAATTAATGTTATGCATCATAATTTATTAAATATATTCTGAAAATAAATTAATGGGTTATATTAAACAATAGTGAATGATAGATCTGCTTTTATATCTCATAAATAAGACAAGGTCCTACTAGAAGTAAAATATTTATTATTCAGTTTTTAAGTAGTATAGCTACAAATTGGAGAAGGGAACAGCAACTCACTCCAGTATCTTGCCTGGAGAATTCCATGGACAGGGGAGCCTGGAGGGCTACAGTCCATGGGGTCACAAATAGTCAGACATGACTGAGCGACTTTCACTCACTCCCTCACTCATAGCTACAAATATACATCTCCTGCATTGTATGTAGGTACTTTACCACCAAGCCACCTAGGAAGCCCATTAAGTAACAATACACAGCCCCTGTTTTCTGGGCCTTGGTGGAGAAAAGAAAAAGATAAGGTTGTGTCTATCAAGCATATTTGTAGCTATACTATTTAAAAATTGAACAATGAATATTTTACTTCTAGTAGGACCTTGTCTAACTTCTGAGGTATAAAAGTGGATCTTTCATTTTTTTTAAGTGTTATTTACTTATTTTTGGCTCTGCTGGATCTTCTTTGCTGTGCAGGATTTTCTCTAGTTGTGGCAAATGGGGGCTACTCTTTTGTGGCAGCACAGACTTCTCATTACAGTGGTTTCTCTTATTGCAGAGCATGGGTTCTAGAGCATATGGGCTTCAGTAGTTGTGGCTCCCAGTCTCTAAAACACAGGTTCAATAGTTGTAGTACAAGGGCTTAGTTGCTACACAGCAGTGTGATCTTTCCAGCCCAGAAATAGAACCTGTGTCTCCTGCATTGAAGCCACTTCTTCACCAGTGAGCCACCAGAGACGCTCAGGTATTTCATTTTATTAAGACCTTGTTTTTTAAGAGCAATTTTAGCTTCATAGACAAATTAAGAATTAAGTACAGAGATTTTTCATAAATCCCCTGCCCCCCACATGCATAGACCTCCCCATGATCAGTATCACCACCAAAATGGTACATTTGTTATAGTTGATGAACCTACATCAATTCATCATAATCACCCAAAGTGCATAGTTTACATTGCAGTTCACTCTTGGTGTCATATGTTCTATGAGTTAGATGTATAAGGACATGTAGCCATAATACAGAATCATGGAATATTTTCACCACTCTAAAAATCCCCTATGTTCCAGCTATTCATCCCTCCGTGACCCTCAACCCCTGTTAACCACTCAACCCCTGGCAACCAGTGATCTGTTCACTGAACCTCTAGTTTTGCCTTTTCTAGAAAGTCATTTGGTTGGGATCGCACAGTTTGTAGCCTTTGGCTTCTTTCATGTAGTAGTATACATTTAAGGTCTCTCCATGTCTTTGAATCTTTCATTTTTAAAACTTTGTTTTTTCAGGATGTTAACCTCTGAAAGTATGGTCAATACCTGCCATTTTCCCTAATTAAACCTCTTTTGGCCCACCGTATATTCTCAGTAACAGGTAGCAGAATCTCAAGTGAAACAGAGAAAAAAGTTCCTTCGTATACCAGGAAACATTTGTGAGCTCTTCTTTGTTGTTACAACATGTGAAGATTTTTGGAATTATTTTGAGCTCAATTTCTAGGTCCATAGAAGGTGTATAATAGATGGGCTGCTGCTGAAGATGAGGAAATTTATTAGATAGGAAGAGTTAATCTTTCTTTTGCTTAGAGGAAATCTACCTTTGATAACAAAACAAATATTTTCTTTTCTCTTGATATGGATTCTTGGGCATCACACTGTCTGTTTTGTGAAATTTCCTTTGCAATAGGAAAAAACTTGGGACCCAATGTATATATATTAAGTCATGACCATAATGGTTACTATGCGGAGGAAGAAAGTGGAATCAGAAAAAGAGAAAAACTAAGTAAGAGAACTAGTAATAAAGAATGTGAAAGGTGGAGGTGAAGAACAAAATCCATGCCTTATTTCATAAAAAAACAATGCTATTTCAGATAGTTTGAATTCAATTTTCAATTAGGTATATATAGAGAAATAATTCATGATTTAGTTTGATAAATTCACCCAAATATTAGTTTGTTGTCATTATTTACAAAGTATTGTTAAAACATGCAAAGTTCAAAATAATTTAATAATAAGATTTGAGAGATAACTTAGCCACAGGAGATTTATTTTTTGACTTATTTAAAATCTCAGTAGAACTAGAAGCAGTACTTTAATATCAGCAAAAGATGAACATGCAGTTCTGTGACTATATGTTACTTGCATTTTCCTCCCCACACTATCATAATGGTTTCCGTTTATTCCATGTTACTTCAGGAAGAAGATAAGACAAGGGAAGAAGGAAGTTTAATAGCTATTTGTGGACATTTTGAGACCTTAAGCACATGTAAATGAGATCACTCCTCAGCCCTGTATTAAATTTCATCCCACCCAGTCAATGGAGTAGAGTGTGAATTCATGTCTTTTCCCTTATTGACATATGACTATCAACTTAGTAGACATCACCTCCTGCACTGCTTTCCAAGCCTCTGCAATATAGAGTTTGGAGGTTCAACTTTATCTTCAAGTTCTTACCTTTAGTTTCTTGTTCGTGTAATGCCCACATTTGGGCTCTCAGGTAATGCGGCAGTAAAGAATCTGCCTGCCAGTGCAGGATATACAAGAGATGTGGGTTTGATCCCTGGGTAGGGAAGATTCCCTGGAGGAGGAAATGGCAACCCACTCCAGTGTTCTTGCCTGGGAAATCCCGTGGATGAGTAGCCTAGTGGGTTACAGTCTATGGGATCTCAGAGAGTCAGACTAGACTTAGCAACTAAAAAATAACAATATCAATATTCTTTCAGCTCATTTAAACATAGCATTTCAACAGGGCTTTTTAGAATGTTTATAATCTGAATACTATATTTCCAAATAGCATATTTGTTAATAAAAGTCAAGCATAATACAGATGACTCAGACTGTAGTTACTTTTGCAAAGTAGCTACTTGGATGATAGATTAGATTTAAATGATCCATTTTAATGTTTGCTCAAAGTTTCCATTTTACCCACAAAATACATTTAGAATTTATACTACACGCGCTAATGAAATATTAGAAATAAAGTATATTTAAGCCATATACTGTTCCCAGAACTGTCACCTTTTCTGAGCACATGAGATGGTATTGCCAGTTTATTGATTATATAGGAGTTCATCCTTCTCTTCAGTGAACTCGGAACTTGAGAAGACAATTAACCTCTGTGTGTTGATTTCTTCATTCTTTTAATATATAGTAATTATATATATAAGTAATAAAGCTTACTTATAATTGGTTTTTGCCATGCTAATTGCAGTTTTTTACTATTATTTTATCTAAAATTCCAATCCACTCCTAAACTCTAATAAAAGTATGTAAGACACACTATGTGTAATCCTACCTTTAACAGAAGCTTGATTTGGGCTCGTATTATCTCCTTTTTTGAGTGTATATATTTGTTAACAGTCACAATGATATTATTAATACGTGTTCGTGCCTCTAAGGTTGTTACTGCATGAAAATTAAAAATCGTAATGTTTATGTATGTTGTGCATATTTAATGTATGTTTGTGCAGTTCTTCAAGAAATGTCTTTCCTACTATTCATCATCTAGAAAAATTTTTCCCAAATTTGGCATATAGCTATTATCCATCTTTATTATGTGTTAAGTCACTTCAGTTGTGTCCGATTCTTTCTGACCGCATGGACTGTAGCCCACCAGGCTCCTCTGTCCATGGGATTCTCCAGGCACGAACACTGGAGCGGATTGCCATTTCCCTCTCCAATCTTTATTATAATCATTGATTATTTAATGCTGCCAAAGTTCTTCTTGAAACTATTGTATAAACAACTAGATGCAAATTCTAACAGAAGTCAAACAATTGCGCAGAAAAAAGAAGAGAAAAACACTAAAGTTGTGTATTGAAATGCAATTGTGTAGTTAAAAGCTAGGTAATTGCACAATAATACCGACTGTTAATTTTGTTAGTTACAATATGGACATGATGAAAAATACAAAGCTGAATTCAAAACAATTGCACATCATTCTAATGAGAAGATCCATGCTGGCAAGCTGTCCTTTTGCTCTCTCTCAGCCTTCAGTCAAGATAATTTCATTTATCTTCCAAGTTTCCGTAACCTTGCAGGATAGAACAATACTCAAACATTTCACCTCCTTGACCACATTCAAGAAAGCTTGTTTGTCTTGGGCATAATATTTTAGCCTATCTTCAGTGTCAGCCTATCACTCTAACTGATTTATTTCTAACCAGAATAATATGAGTATAAAAATATATGTAATGTGAAGTCTAAAGTATTGAAGTGCTGCATAGATTTATACTGCTTTACAGTACATGTGATTTAGAGCTAATGGAGTATCTTGACATTTTATAAGCATTTAACTTTTAAAGAAATCACATCCTAGGTCACAAAGGATATTATGATTTTAAAATATTGTATAGCGTTCCACGTTTGGAAGGACATTGGTTTAATGGTTAGGAGAGCAGGCAGTTAGTCATTCATTGAAAGTGAGTCTTACCTTTAGCAGATGGACAGAAAAGATGTCAACATTTGAAACAAAATGGGATTTTTAAAAAATTTCTAAAAAATGCATTGCTCGTTTTCTAAATACTAAAGAAGCGACATCAGAGCTAATATATCCTATCACATTTATTAAAATATGTTAGTCATTAGCATAAAAACAGCTTAATAAAAAATACTTGAGGGCAAATCTACCATCTGAGAACTGTCAATAAAATAAAGGCAAAAAATCAATTTATCTGGGTTCTGTTGTGTTTTTTAGGTGCTTTCTGTCTTCCTAATGATCATTACCTATTCTTTGTCTGATATTGCTGTATTTTCTAAAGGTCAGAATTAGTATAAATTTAATTTATGTTCCCCTTCAATTAAACAAATTATTCATGATCTGAGGAAATTTATCATAAAATTTAACTTGTCAGAAACATTATCATAACAGTATTAGGTAGACTATTATAAGAAAAAAAAAGCAATAATTTCATAATCTCAAGGAATCACCGGCTCACGTCATATACTAATACTCAAGGTCTCTGCTCCCTGCAATGATGTGGGTTCCTTTCCCCTATGCCTCTCTTGACACCTAGCTTGGGTCAAAACCATCCCACACTTTGTTTTTTGTTTGTTTGCTTTTTGGTACAGCATCAAAACTAAGATTGTTCTTCACTTTTTTTAGAGGGTTGTGAAAAATAAAAAAGAAATAATATGTGTTAGAGGCTTTGTGTGTCTTGCAAAGCCTGTAATAATGACTACCTGTCTCTTTCTATAAAAAAATGTGCTGATTCCTTCTCAGGTGCTTTGGAGTCTTTACTGGATTATTTGCATCTGTCCAGCTGAGCTGAGCAGAGAAAAGATGCCTTCAAAATTTACCAGAAGTTTCCATGTGCTTGCAGATTTTATCTATCCTTTTTACTACTGTTCTATTGTTTAGAACTCAGTTCCTTGGCCAGACCCAACAAAAAGGGAAACTAGTAGACACTGGAGACCAGCAGAAAGACTTATATAGAGAAAACACAGAAGCAAAGAAAGGAAATTATTTAATTGGCTATAGTTTAAAGCCCAGTTGTCTGCTTGTAATTAGTAATTCTTTGTTGTTTTGTGTTGTTTTCACTGATAAGTCATGTCCGACTCTCTCATGACCCCATGGACTGTAGCCCACCTGACTCCTCTATACATGGGATTTCTCAGGCAAGAATATTGGAGTGAGTTGCCATTTCATTCTCCAAGGGATCTTCCCAACCCAGGGTTGAACGCATGTCTCCTGTATTGGCAGGCGAGTTCTTTCCCACTGAGCCACCGGGGAAGCCTAAGTTGTTCTTAGTATTTTGATTATATAAACTTGAGGCCTTCACAAACCTTTGGTTTTGCTTTCTAGAACCATAATGGTCTAATGGCCTTCTTGTTTAATTATCTCACATCCAGTAGTGATTCCCATGGGCTCCCCTCAAATCTTGTTATGCGGCCTATGAGGTGGTTTTTTTTTTTCAGGCCGTGTCTGTCAGCATCACAGTCCCATCCCCCAAAACATCATGAACTAAGAAGGTTCTTACACTCTTACTCATCTTCCAAGCTATCAAGTAAGCCTGTTATATTTTAATGAATCCTGGCAGAAGTTATGTATGTGACTCTTAGATCAGAGACAAAGAACTGTGTTACTCACAGCCCTGCAAATATCATGAAAATATCTATGTATACATCAATTTCCCTTGAACCTAAGTCCTACTGGAGTGACATAGATGTGCCCAAATGAATGATACATACACAGTGAGTGGCATTTCAGGAGAACTGTGAGCTTAGGGTAACTGAGTCTCAAACATACATACATGTATGTATGTATAAAAGCATGTCTGCTCTTAGCTTTGGAAGGAAACAGGCAGTAAGTAAACCCTTCCTTTGCACTGAAGACAGAAGAGAAATACTGTCTCCCTATTCTAAGGCTATTTGGTCTGTACATAGTCTCATAAATATAGTCTAGAATAAAGGGCAGTTGGTGCCACACTGGCAAGACAGGTAAAAGTACAAGAGACTCAGAAAGAATTTTTTCTCCAATATTATTATCATTGGATTGTATATTTTCAGAATCTGTCCAGCAATATACAAGTCTATACCGAAGACACATTTAATAGAAGTCATGGGTAGATTTACTAAAATCTATACTTGCTGTTTATGGGAGAAAACTGAAGTCATGATTTCTTGTATTGACATAGTTGTTTGCCAAGCTAACTTTATGTCAGTACAGAATGATTACATTTTATTAAAATTGATTTACATAGCTTTAACATGTAATTAGGTTTTTTGCCTTGTAAATAGCCATAGTTGAGACTCAAATTTTATTGAGTGGTATCCAAACATATATGTCTTTCCAAGTGAATATAATTTGTAATCAATTACTGGAAACTCTTCTCAAGTTCAGAATTCCAACTTGCAGATTTATTCAAGCTGGAATTCAGCTAAGGTTGCAAATCACTGCTTGTGGTATGGTAGACCAATTCAATAAAACTCTCACATACCACATGATCTATATGGGTGCTCACTATGCTAGAAGAAACAAAATGAAAACAACATAGATGATATGTTGCTAGCATAATTCTTCCATTTTTCTTAGCTTTAAGTGATAAAAATGCTGGATGCTTTCATCAGTAGCATGAATTTTCCCAGCTGAGTACAAAGTAGAATTCAATATTTGTCTGATAAGTGAGTGACTGGCAGCACACAGGTGTTCACATGCACAAGTTGATGTGCATGCAGGATGGTTTTCCCTGGTGGCTCAGAGGTAAAGAATCCACCTGCCAATGCAGGAGACACAGGTTCGATCCTGGGTCAGGAAGATCCCCTGGAGAAGAGAATGGCAACCCACTCCAGTATTCTTACCTGGTAAATCTCATGGACAGAGGAACCTGGTGGGCTATAGGTCATGGGGTTGCAAAGAGTTGGGCATGATTTAGCAACTAAATAATAACAATGGAGACCTTCTAGAATAAAGTTTTACACGTGAGAACTTGCAGATTATACTGTAACCTGAATGTCAGAGGGAAAGAGATGCTTTGGAAAACTAGGCATTGTGATCCCTGCTTAGTCCCTCTTTAAATTCACTGGAAAACATTGGCATGCTTTTTGTTGAAGAGCTATTTAAGTGGCAAAGCAAGACAGAAATCAGGAGATCATGGTATCGTGTAATATTGGTATGGTAAGATATCAGGGGCCTTTGGAAATGTAATGAAACCTTGAAACTGCTGAGCCAACCATGGCAGTAGAGAAATCTGTGGGGATGGATTGTTGTGTTAAACACAAATGAGAAAGCCCTTGAGGCCTCTAGAGATATTTGAGAAAGACATGGGTTTGTATCATTCATTTTAGAAAAATGAGGATGCAAAATCTTATTCATGACTTCAATTCAGATCTCATTGCATCCAAAGGCTGCTTAATCCTGAGCAAATTTGGGTTTTAACTTCTTAACATTTTGATGTACTTTAAATATATTTTCAGAATTGAGTTTTTTTCCAATTTTTTCTCATCCTTTTCCAGTTCTTCTCTTTCTTTTGTATAAGAATGTGTCAGTGAATTCTATTAATTTTAGCTATATATGTGTGTACATTGTTAAGCTTTTTTTTAAAAAAAGCAATTTCATAGGTAAGCTTTTAAGATAATTATCTTGGAAGATAATTAATTTGTTTGACTTAAAACAATGGGCTATAAGAAAATAACTTTTTAAAAATTGATAGACTGATGTTCTAAATCACTTTGCATCCAGGAGTCTTCAGAATTCAGCTTTTTACAATAAAATTTGATTCACCAAATATTTGGAAATACAAATAAATCAGATAACAAATGGAGGTGTGATACAAATGTTTAAAAGTAAGGAAGTGATTCTATCTGCTTACAGTATCAAGTCTAAGAAAAGATTTTGTGAAGACCTTAAATATATAGATGAAATTCCACTCTTTTCAAAATCAGTAGATATTGTGGTCATCAAAACTTTTCAACCAAGGTAGTAATATTCTTTGAGCTGTGCTTTTGAAGATTAAAAGTATTTCCCAAAATTTGAAGTTCAGGTAGGAGGCACTTTTAGACTATGACATGTGGAGAACTGTTTCAGAAAATTCACTGTGACTTGGTTGCTGATTAAAAAGAAGGAATGAAGGATGAAAGAAAGAGGAAAAAGTGCTTTCAAGGGTTAGGCCTAAAAATGTGGAACTGAAGGTAATTCAAGGAATGATGCGTTCAGTCTGAGTTAAAGTGTCCATCGAGCAGTTATAAATGGATTGAGAAAAATATTAGGTCAGTGAGTTGGGAGATATCGAGATATGTTAATAGCAGTGACTATTCTCAGTTGCTTATATTTTAGATCCTATGCAGGGAATTTAATATATATTGCTATTTTTAATCATTTAATCCTAAGGTAGTAGGTATTTATACAAGTATATACTCATATATTCAGATTCATATTTACATACTTATATATATATATGAAATTGATAATTTGTGATGCAAGATAATTAAATGAGCTTGCCTGATGGCTCAGAGGTAAAGAATCTGCCTGTAATGCAGAAGATATGGATTCGATCCTTGGGTCATGAAGATCCCCTAGAAAAGAAAATGGCAATCCACTTCAGTATTCTTGCCTGGGAAATCCCATGGACAGAGGTGCCTGGGGAGCTACAGTCCATGGAGTTGCAAAAAGAGTCAGATACAACTTAGTGAGTAAACAACAGCAATAACAAATATAGATAGATAGATAGATAGATACACAAAATTGATCATTTGTGAAGCTAAATAATTTAATAATCATAGGTCAGTTTTTTTAGACTTGGATTTTAATCTATATGTGTATAACTGTGAAGCCTACATGTTCTTAATACCCAAGATCTCCTATCTTTATGACAACAGTTTAAATTTTGAATGAAGCAGAAATCAGAGACAATGAGCAAGGGCTTGAGAAAAAAAAAGAGAGAAAGGAATTTAAGATACTAGGATGTGTGTGGTGAGGAGATGCCCATGTGAATGAGGCCAAGACAGAAAGTCAAGCAGGAATAAAGATGTCCTGTGAATCTCAGGAGATCCAAGCCTTCAGATATGAAGCCCAGAAAAGGCAGTTCTTTCTACTGCAAACCTTTTCTTCACTCTCTATAACCAGGCTCTCCAAAATGTGTGAGTACAAAGTGAGGTGCATGTATGTGTGTGTATCAAGATGGGCAGAGAATCGTTTTTTAGCACAGAAGAAATATTTCCAATAAAATTAACTGGTTGAATTATATCCAACTATTGTGGGTGCTTAAGTTTGCATTGGGTTCCCTAGACTTGATCAGATGGTGTTTTCAAAATCTTTTGCTGTAAAAATATATCTGAAGACTAAAATAAACCTAAGCCTTCCTAGTTTTCATAGGAAAAAAAGAACTTTCAGAGACTGAAATCTTGCCCTCAGGTTAACACCAAAAATAATTCCTGGAGACTAAGAGAACATCACAGAAAATGAATGGTAGTATTAGCGCAAACAAAAAAGTTTTCAGTCCGTGTTTCCTTTTCGTACTTTAGTTTAAATCACTTAATTTCTGAAAGTTTTATTCATGAAATTCTTTCATACTTTTTTTCTATAACTCTTTGTAATTCAATTTTATTTGCTTTAACATTTCTACTTCAAAGCATGGCTAACTGTGTGTTTGTATTGTCGGGTGTTTTATCATTTGAAATGTAAAAGTACTCCTTTTAGACAGTCACTCTCTATTCCCAAGTGATCTCTGTTTGTCTTTAATCTGCTCTCTCTCCTCTAGAAGGCAGCTCTATGGGGGTCCTAAAATGGATCAGATTTTGTCCTTACAGGCCAATTAGCTCATGCTTTGATCACACAAGAGGAGAAACTAAACATCAGCCTTGTCCTTCTGGTAACTACCCTCTTGGGACTTCTAAAAGAAGTTTTCTTTGGCTTCTTATTTTTCTTTAACAATTTAGCAGTCTCTAAGAGTTGACTCATTGGAACAGACTCTGATGCTGGGAGGGATTGGGGGCAGGAGGAGAAGGGGACGACAGAGGATGAGATGGCTGAATGGCATCACCAACCCGATGGACATGAATTTGGATGAACTCCGGGAGTTGGTGATGGACAGGGAGGCCTGGCGTGCTGCGAGTCATGGGGTCACAAAGAGTCAGACACGACTGAGTGACTGAACTGAACTGAATAGAAAGAATGTTAGTTCTCCCAACTCACTAATACCAACAAACTTTTATAATCTACCACGAACATTTTTGCAAATATTAAAAAACAATTATTGTCAATAACTGTCACATGGATGCATTGGAGCTAAGTCTAAGGTATTCCTTGTATTTACTTTTGGAAACTGAGGTCAAGATTTTTTTCAGGTTGGGAGTTGTTGACTTTTAAATCACTTTCTGGTTTTTGGATCCATGAAATATTGCTCCTTTGGCCTTCAAAATCATATCTAATGACATGTAGTCGACAGTTGCATAGTATAGTGGTTAGAAATGTGGGCAAAGACATTCTGTTGTCCAGGGCTGCCAGATAACTAGGAGCCATTTCATATTTCACAGACAATCATTCATCAGGTTTTCTCCATTCAGGTTTGCAGATAACTTTTCCAAGTCAATTGTACTATGAGAATTTACCTTAGATTTTACCTCTTGCTAAAGGACCAAAGAAATTTGAGCTTTTAGCCATCTCTTCACCTATAAGAAAGACAAGAATTTGTCTGATGCATTCACATAGTGACAACATGAAAGCAAAAGAAATTACCCAGTAAACTCCCTGTGAGGCTTCCTGTTACAACAGGGCCACTTTGCATCAATAGGGAATAAAAGCATAATGATACACTCCCTAATGTGAGGCTGATGCAGCCTGATCCATGCAAGCACAGCTTGAAGAACACCAGGGCAACATTGGAGCCAAAGGTTCATAGCTTTTTGTGGCTGAACACCTACGGAGAAATACCATTTAAACAAAATTAAAAAAAATGGATTATGTCTTTTTACGATTAGTAGTCCTTGCTGAGAATTAGATTTGTTTTCAGGAAAATAACTGGAAGACAGATTTTCCAAGTACCAATTCATATTCTGATATACATTATTCTTTGTGCTCACCTTCCTATCACCTTCCATATTTCTAAACTCTAGGGCATCAATTCTACTGTTTTGACCTCAAGATGTGTTAGTCAATGCTGCCTTAGGTACTGAAGAACAAACAGACAATGAAATTGTGACAAGAACATTTTTCCTTCATGGAAAAGGATTATTGATTCTATTTACATTTGCTATAAAGTGTTTAGAAATTTTTTGTTGACATTTTATGTCATGTCATGTGTGTGTGTATATAAGTGGGTGAACATTCCCAGTTTTAATTATGAGGGATATATATCTACAAATTTAAAACTGGTTTGTAAATGTGATTCAATTATTCATAACTATAGAATTGTGTTCTTGAAATTTGCCTGTTATGTTAAAATATGCTGTTCTTAACTGAAGTACTCTATGTGATACTGTTCTACTTAATTTATTTTACTAAATATCATTTTATAATTTTCATGGAGTTGTCGATTTAAAATAAAACAACAGCAAATGGTATCTGTGTGGTGATGGATGTCAACTAACCATTTTATGATTATTCATATATGATTTGATATATATATATCAAATTATCAT
This sequence comes from Bubalus kerabau, assembly GCF_029407905.1. Lineage (NCBI taxonomy): Eukaryota > Metazoa > Chordata > Mammalia > Artiodactyla > Bovidae > Bubalus > Bubalus kerabau. Next base: position 69,981,511 of record NC_073625.1, read on the forward strand.
GCAATGCATTTCAATCTTAAACAGTGTTAAATGTCAGTTGTATCTTTAAAAAGCTGGAAATAATGAAAAAATAATATCTAGGATTAGCATGAAAAGTAAATGAGATATAGATTACAATATTTATCAGAGCTTTGGGGACATAGCAAATGCTTAATTCATGGGCCACTATTGCTATTAAACACAAAATAGCAACATTACATAAGCAAATAAGATAAACAAAAGTGTTGGTCATGTCCTACCCTGTCCTGGGCATATGGAAGGGAACCAAGTAGAGAAGTACCACACAAAAATAGGTCATTGATTGTGGGAAAAGTCTAGGAAATCATTTATTAGGAAATCATTTTCTGTAATAGAATACTTTTGGATCTATACTTTTCCAAAAGTAGGCCCCAAATTCATACTGCTTATGAAATAATCTAATGCTTAAAATAGTCTTTGTTATGTCTGAGATAAGGTAAAATTATATGAGGATATTAAGTTAGACTCTTTCAACTGTTCAAGGATGGCAAATGAAGAAAGGTAACACCGAAGAGCAATAAACTACCTACATGCTAACAGACTGCTGCCCTTGAGACTTTTTTTTTAATTTTTTAATTTTTTTTATTTTTTTTTTGAGACTTCATATACTTGAAGAGTCTGCCCAGCCATTTTTCACTCACAAACTCTATACAGCCAGTATCAGTCTATTTAAGAAGACTGAGGAAAAAAGAAAATTGAGTGAACCTTGTCAAAGGACAATAATTAGGAGAGTATCTTTCTTCCTGCCTAGAAATGCTCTGTCAATTTGGGGAGGTGGCATGCTGTCCCTGAAGAACTGCTCTTAGATTTTGCCTTACATAGGGAACAATTGACATCTGAATTAACATCTCAAGTACATAGGTTAAGATGCAGAATTTGGCAAGACCTCACCATCATACCCTCAGATATGCAGATGACACCACCCTTATGGCACAAAGTGAAGAACTAAAGAGCCTCTTGATGAAAGTGAAAGAAGAGAGTGAAAAAGTTGGCTTAAAGCTCAACATTCAGAAAACGAAGATCATGGCATCTGGTCCCATCACGTCATGGGAAATAGATGGTGAAACAGTGGAAACAGTGTCAGACTTTATTTTGGGGGGCTCCAAAATCACTGCAGATGGTGATTGCAGCCATGAAATTAAAAGACACTTACTCCTTGGAAGGAAAGCTATGACCAACCTAGACAGCACATTAAAAAGCAGAGACATTACTTTGCCAACAAAGATCGGTCTAGTTAAGGCTATGGTTTTTCCAGTAGTCACGTATGAATGTGAGAATTGGACTATAAAGAAAGCTGAGTGCCAAAGAAATGATGCTTTTGAACTGTGGTGTTGGGGAAGACTCTTGAGAGTCCCTTGGACTGCAAGGAGATCCAACCAGTCCATCCTGAAGGAGATCAGCCCTGGGTGTTCATTGGAAGGACCGATACTGAACTGAAATTCCAATACTTTGGCCACCTGATGCAAAGAGCTGACTCATTTGAAAAGACCCTGATGCTGGGAAAGATTGAGGGCAGGAGGAGAAGGGGACGACAGAGGATGAGATGGCCGGATGGTATCACCGACTCAGTGGACATAGGTTTGGGTAGACTCCGGCAGTTGGTGAACAGGGAGGCCTGGCATGCTGCGGTTCATGGGGTCACAAAAAGTCAGACACGACTGAGGGACTGAACTGAACTGAATACCATCATACAAAGAGGAGAATTGGAGGCCTTCTATGAATGGAAAAAGAAAGAAAATTCATATACTTCTCTCTAAGAGGGTTCCTTGCATCAAGAAAAGAAAGAGGAATGCTTACAATAACTCCCAAAACATCATGCCCACAACCTATGGAGAGCCTGTTAGTAACAGGGTATACTAGACTAAATTAGAGAAGAGGGTCATATCTGGCATCCACAGGCAACCAGTTAGATACTATACCTGCCTCTTCATTTCTCTTCCCTGTTGTCACCCCTGGAGGAATTTGTCCACAAAGAAAGTATAACAAGTTCAACAGTTCCTCTCTTCATGCAATCCCATCTAACTGCACATGTGAATTGCTATGAAGTATGGATAGTGAAGACTTTGAATCATCTATATTATTGGGCAACAACATTTATTTAAAGTGTACAAAAACAAAACATGTGAAATCTGGTGAAATGTCACCGAGAATGAAAAGGAGAATTTGTTACACCAAGATTAAAAGCGGTTTATGTCACAGTTTTGTGTTTATATTTCAAAAAGTTGAAATTCCTCAATAAACCAAGTACTCGTGGCATCTTTATCCAAATTTATAGTTCCTCTGGGCTATTTTGATGATCTTATTCAACATGATCTTTGTTCCATTTTAAATAGCATAGAGCCAAGGCTTAAACTGTGTATATCTCTATTCTTTGTAACCAAAAGTACCTAAATTAAACTTATGTAATATATATTTAAAAGATTTTCTTCAAAGAGTCATTCTAGATATGCTAACAATTATGGAAGTAAATGTCAAAACAAAACCCCCCAAAATTATCAAAATGATAACAACCTGTACAGTTGATAGTGAAATTATGGACGATTTTTTTTTCATTTTCCTATCCCCATAAATTTTGTCAAAAAAATTAATAATAAGCATTAATTAAACATCTATTAAATATGAGACACTATTCCAAGTACTTTACACATATTGATTCAACTCATCACAACAATCCTGAGACAAGAAAAACATCATTAACCCTTATTTTGCAGATGAAGCAGCTGAGTCCTGGACAGATTAGGTGACATTTTCAAAAAAAACACTAATAGTTAACAAAGTTTGAATTTAAACTTAAGAAGCATTACTTCAGACATATGAGCTTCAGATTTATTTAAGTGTGCCTGAGGCATTAAGCTACATTTATCTGGAAAGTACATCAAGAACTGAGATGGTTCTAAGATTTCATCCTACTTGGTAACAAGTTAGCAACCGTGCCACAATTTCATGGCAGAAGGCATGAGTCTCCTGGGTCAGAAAAACAGGGCATTTTCTTACCCACAGCAATAGCATGAGGAAGGACATCACCATTTTTCTTGGGTCAGGTTTATTGAATCCCAATTTCCACAGGATAGTAGGAAGAGATTCAGGGGACACCTGCGCATTTGATGGATTGCTTTACAGAACAGAAATTTTGTGCTCACAATGGACAGTAAGTATGCCTTACTCCAAAGGGAGAGACGACCTCTAATTTTAAAAGCTGTTTAAGTAAATATGCCCTTTGCAGAGGGAGACATTGTATTGCTTTCTTCCAAGGCTGTTCACTATACAAACATTCTTAAAAGTTATTCTGAGGCACCACCAGAGCCTGTCCTCAATGATGTGCACATAAATGCCAAAATGTGGAGGGCTGTCTTCTAGTAAAGTTTTGTACATTCTATAACAATGAGTGTTATAAACATAATCACATTTTGGAGTGAATTTAAAATTTTCATAGGATTTTTCTGGCCAGTCACAACAAAAACAATTGTTTAGCTTTGTATCATATTCATAGTGGGTTTTTAGATCTGTTTTCCTCCCATTAATATGTCACTTTTCCTTTTCTTCAGCTTTTCAACACAAGGAGACTGTCACATTCACCTTAGTGGAGACTCAGACTTTGAATTTTGACATAAATCTCCAATCATAACTGACGTTTTCTTTGGTTGACAAAGACTACTCCATTTTTTCATTATAAACTATGTGATGCTTTACGATAAGACTTACACAAGCACTGTTGAGACTCAACTAGTTTTATGAATTCAAACTTTCTCTTGTTGTTCAATAATGTTCAGTATAAATACTAAGACATGATATTTAGTGTAATCATTAATGATTTAAATTTGATACCATAGGGCCTTAGGGCTTCCCTGATGGCTGAAGCAGTAAAAGAATCCACCGGCCATGCAGGAGAAATGGACATGTGTGCTCAATCACTGGGTTGGGAAGATTCTCCTGGAGGAGGAAATGGCAATCCACTTCAGTATTCCTGCCTGGAGAATCCCATGGACAGAGGAGCCTGATGGCATTTTTTAGTATTTTTTTATTTTTTATATAAAATTATATATATATTATTTTATATAAAATTGTATATATAAATAAAATATAAAATAAAAATATTTTCATTAATTAAAAGTTATTCTGAGGTACCACCAGTGCCTGTCCTCAGCGATGTGCACATTTTGGCATTTATGTGCACATCATTGAGGACAGGCTCTGGTGGTGCCTCAGAATAACTTTTCAGAATGCTTGTATAGTGAACAGCCTTGGAAGAAAGAAATACAGTCTCTCCCTCTGCAAAGGGCATATTTACTTAAACAGCTTTTAAAATTAGAGGTCGTCTCTCCCTTTGGAGTAAGGCATACTTACTGTCCATTGTGAGCACAAAATTTCTGTTCTGTAATGATACAGTCCATAGGATCACCAAGTGTCAGACACGACTAAGCACTCATATATTGTACATGTGTGTCCATAATACACGCATTAATACATTAATTATTTTTGTGGGGGATTACATTTTTATCAAGTATTTAAAATATGTTTAAATATAAAAAGTGTTGAAAATAATGACTTAATGTCCAAAGTCAAAGAGAAGCCAGACAAGACTTATGTGAAGCAGGTAAGAATGCTGGTGAGATAGCTTTCATTAAAAGACTCTAGGAGGGGCACTTGAGGCCATATCTTAGAATTATGAATGAAGTTGGTATATATTTTTAACTTCAGTATTCTATTATGAATCAGCAGTCATAACTGCTTATGATTACAAAGACCTTTCAAATTTATAGAGGATGTTAGAAGAATTTTCCTTAATGATGTATGTGGTGTAAGCACTCGTCTATAGCTAAAGAAATGGAAGCACAGAAGGTTTATATAATTGTATCCGTATCACATGTGGCTGAATAGCAGCCATGAGATTCATCTCTCAAACATCTGAGAACAGGAGACTATACTAAAAAGCTTATATATGCATATATATAGCAGAACCCCTGAGTTTTGGCTTTTAATGGTGTAGGTAAACCATGATGGCCAAAGTTTAAAACCTTTGCACATGTGTTGGGGAACACATGTATACCTGTGGTGGATTCATTTTGATATTTGGCAAAATTAATACAATTATGTAAAATTTAAAAATAAAATAAAATTAAAAAAAAAAAAAACCTTTGCACATGACCTTGCCAAAAGATAGTTTGCAAATAGAATTGCTTTCTTTTCCTAGTCCTAATTATACCAAAGTCTGGGGCTTAATAAAATAGTCTTACTGAACATAAAAGTTTAGGGAAATACTAGTAGACCTTTGAGATTTTTGGATCAAGGGGTTCCCCAACTTAATTGAACATCAGAATCTCTTAATGAACTCTAATGATTATTGCTCTCTGGATATTTTGATTCACTGTATTTGGAATGGGGCTATAGAATTATCAGCTTTTTTTGTAAGTGGGGATTTTTACATCTGTAGTGATTCTGATGATTAGAAAGCACCTCCCCAAATATGGTACATTTAGGAATTGTCTCTATTATCTAGCTCTGCAGTCTAATCTTTTGGTTAATTAGTGTGTAAATGGAGAAATTCAATATTTCCAAAGGCTCATGTTTCTATACTACATCTTTATTGTTTACTGTGTTCTTATATTTATGTATACATACCTATCAACCCGAATATAAGTTTATAAATGTATGTATTTTAATTTTTTTATTGGGAAGAGCTGACTCAGGTCAGCTACTATTAAATCTACTACTAGCTGTGTGATTTTGAGTAAATTTCTTAACTAATAAGGCTTTCAATTTTGTGAGTTTTAAAAATAAGATTCTATTAACAGTCCCACAAATTTGTTGTAAAATTTAAGTATGAAAGTAACAGTCAAAGTGCTTGAAACATAGCTGATGTTCAAGAAAAGGTAATGGTAATTTTATCAGTTCTATACTTCATCAAAAATATGATATTAATAATCAAACTAAAAATGTTCAAATAATTACTATTTAAAATTTATAGCATCTCATTTATACTGAACTTTAACAGATGTTATTATATTTGCCAAGGTAGTAAATGGAAGTATCTTAATACCTGTAGGCTAATTTTGCTCCTCAAATTAAGGAGGGATAGTCTTACAAATATGTGCTTATCTCTTAAACTGTATTTATAGCCTGACCAGTCTCTGCAGATTTAGATACAGCTGAGCTTCCATCTTGAGCAAAAACGACCTTCGGCAGATTGAGAAAATGGCAGTAACTATTATTAGGCACCCAGTTCCTTGTTTGTGCTGGTATTCCTCTGTTACTGTTTCCTCTTCTGGCTTGATCTCAGTCTGATGTGTTCTTCTAGTTTATTGAGGGATAGGATATGAGCTATAGATTAGATTAAGTTTTTGATAAAACAATTTGAAAACTTTTTTTTTTCTTATACTTGGGATAGTTATGTAGAGCTGCTCATGAAATGTTTCAGTTTGAATAATATTTTAAATCAACTATACTCCAATATTTTTTTTTAAGATCCTTCAGTTTGATATTAAATCCCCTATCCAAATGTGGATGAAAATGAGTTGGGCTTTTTTTTTTTTTTTTCCAGTCTACTACTTGCGACTATTGCCTTCCTAAAGTGAAAAATGTTGTTTTAAAAACTTGGGTCTCTCTCTTGAGCTCATGAATGATTGATGAAGCGGCCTTTATGTGCAATATACTGTAGACTGCAGAAACAGCAACTTTGGTCCTTTATGAGACTGGATTTTACTACTGAGTTCCCCATAAATATCAAGTTATAAATAAACTGTGCCTCACAAGTGCTTCAACCGATTCCAGGCTGCTCTCTAATTGGCCTGCCACAGATGGCTATAACCAAATAACTAACAATTAGATTACTCCATTGTTACAAATTTACGCAGAAAATAGCAAGGCACATGTGGCTTTTGACAAGAGGATTCAGAAGCAAGGTGTAGAACAACTTGGTAAATATTAAACAGTATTTTAATTAAAAAACAGGCTGTTTCCTCTCTTGAAATACATTTCTGTCACTGTCAGCAATATGATTATTTGTTAGACCCTGACGTTGCACGTGGATTTATATAAATGCACATAAATACAAGCAAGGTTAAAATGGAAAATGCATGGGAAGTGTATTATACACTATTGCACTGGATCCCTGTTTCACACAGATGTTACAGGCGAGGCTGTCCTGATATGATCTTTCTAAGTCATCTCAGTAACTAAATTCCCTAGAAGAAGATGAGAAGAATAATCTTAAGTCATGTACTATGCTTTGGTTTGATATTTTTTTATTTACAAGAAACGTGTTGTAGATGCTAGGCATGAGTTATTAAAGAAATTAGAAACTTGAAAGAATTAAATAAATAATGTTTACACATGTAGAACCCATTTCTTCAGTCTGTGGGATGGAGAATAGTTCTGGTAAACCTGTAGAAAATCTCCTTGTATCTATATGAGTTTAATGCACTGAACTACATACTCAACCACATCTTCTCTGTTACCTATTGTTTCTCATACTGGACCTGTGTTCTTCACCTACATAAACATTAAGGCCGAGATCAATGGACATTTCCCCTTCCTTTTCGTTAGGAAATGTATTTATCAAACAGGGAAGTAAATTCTTTCAAGTTTCTCATTTCTTTAATAACTCATGCCTAGCATCTACAACACGTTTCTTAAAACTAATACAGTGTTTCAGGTTTAAAAATAAAATAAAATAAAATAAAAATAAAAATTATTATTGTTAAAACTTAGAGAATTCTTTAAACCCACTCCTAATTAACACCTAAATTCTTTCTTTTAGGCGAGACAGAGACTTTCCTTGCATAACAATGTCTGGGGCATTTGCAAATCTCAGCTTGCTTCACATTTTTTAGAGGTTGCAATTCCTGTGACCAGAAATGAATGTGAAAGCAAATTTATTACAGTCTGAGAGGAGGAACAGTTAAACTAAAAATGATCTCTGATTGAGAATAGCAACATTGGATGTCTGACATCTGTTTCCTTGGTTGTTTTAAAACTCAACAGAGACGAAGCATTTTAAATCATAATGAATAGCATACTCTCAATTCAAAGCATGTGATTATCAGAAATTCAGAAGTTTCTTTTTACAAGATAACTAATTTTTAAAATAGGCCACTATGAAAATGCTTGACAAAAAATGAGCAGTTCATATATGTTGAGATATGTCTTTAAATGTTTTGAATTCCAGCTGTTTCTTTCTCTGTTCTTAGTTAGACTGTGTCAAAATTCATTTGGAGGATGCTTCTATAGTATTTAAAACTATAACTTCCACTTCTGCTAGAGTAAGTCCTTTACCAAAACAAATCTCTTTTGATAGTGTACTTTTGATTGATTAGAACATCATTATGTTTTTATAAATTATTATTGAAATGCTAATAGTGAAGTTAGTCATTACTATTTATGATCACTTAGAGCCCTCAGTTGCTTATTAGGCTGGCACAATAATTTATTACTGCTTTGTTTGTGGAAAGTTATTTATAAAATCAGCAATATATTAAATCCTAATTTCCATTCTAATATTAAGTGAAAAAAAATCTTCTGAAGATGATGAATTTTTGGTGGCACTCATCACTGTCACACATTTTAATAAAGTGATATTTTCAGAGAGGCTTTGAGAAATGGAATGAAAAATACAAAGGAAAATCATTTTCTTCAGGGAAAAAAGTGCTGGGTGTAATTAAGAGAAAAAAGAGCCTTAGCCGAGATGTGTGTTTACATGTCTGATATCTCCCATGAAGTTCTCATGGGATTTTTAGCAACTTACCAAGCTATGATGCTTCCATTTATTCCTTTTTTAAAGTGTTTTATAAATCTAACCTTCCTACTTCACAGGGCTGTTAGGATCAAATGAGATATTTTGTTAGACATTTGACAGTGTTGTACTGATTTCTGGTGTGTGTGAGGGGGTGTGTGTGTGTGTGTGTGTGTGTGTTTACACATAAAGGAGTGTGTGTTTGCTGGTGTTTGTTGTCTGTTTGCTGATGTTGGTGGCTAAGAATGTAACATGGTTTCTAACTTACCTGAATAAACCATCCTACGTTGGAGCATTAAATTATAACTGGTACGACTTCTGAGCTTTAAAACTGTGACAGACAATATACTAGATGCATTCTATTCATTATCAATAGATAATAGTGAAGGTTCAATTAGTTAACACAAGCAAATTATATGTGAGTTTTAGTACTGGTAAGAGCTGAGTTCAGTGCTACAGTAGAGCACAGAGAACTGTGCTCAGCATTATGTGGCAGGCTGGATGGGAGGGGAGTTCAGGGGAGAAAGGATACCTGTATACTTGAAACCAACACAACATTGTTGGTTAACTATACTCCAATATAAAATAATTTTAACAAAAAGCTGAGTTCAACAGTTTGTTATTATATGATTTAATTATCAAATTAATGCTGTGAAATAGAGACTAAAATTACTCATTTTGGCTGGGGGAACTGGGGCTAGAAAATCTTAAGGGAGTTGTCTGAGGTCGAGTTATATATATCAGGATTGGAACTATCTAGAATGTTAATGATTTTGTGTTAAAAAAATTTTATTCTGAGTTTTGTCTGATTTTTAGTATTAATATTTGGTGGTAATTGTAAACTAAAATTGCAATGAAGCACGGATGGAGTACAACTCTAAGTCAGATCGATTTGCCTCTGACATTAGGAGCATAGGGACAGGAGAAGGATGTGTCCTTGCTTGGGACACAAAGCGCTGTGTGTTTTGTACCATATGGAGAAGTAACTATAAGACCTTAAAAAGACAAAGGGAGGAAACAGGATAAATGGAAGTGCTCTGTTGTTCATAATGTATTCTAATAATTTTAAAGGTATATTTTGATAAATTAAAGATATATTTTACGTTCTTTAAGACAGTACCTAAAAGATAACACAAGAGATACTAGATAAAATGCTAATAGAGGAGATAAAATATAAAACCACATAATACTTGATTAATCCAAACAGTAACAGGAAAAGAGAAATAGGCAAAGAACATATGGAATAAATTTAAAAAATAAAGTGATAGACCTAAATATAATCAGATAAATGATTACACTAAATGAAAATAGAATAAACACACCAATTGGTAGACAAATGCAGATTGGGTTAAAAAACAAAAACAAAAAAAACAAGACTCAGCTGTATGCTATGTATAAGTAACAAAATTTAGCTGTAAATATTTAAAGAGATTTAAAGGAAAAAAGTGAAAAAGCTATATCATGCAAAACTGAGTATAAGAAAACTGTTATAGCTATATGAATTTCAAATAAGATATATTTCAAGCAGAGTATCTATTACTAGAGATGAGTACATTTCATAATGGTAAAAGGATCAAATCCAATTCTAAATGTAATTGTACCTGATAACAGAATTTTAAATACATTAAGTAAAAGTTGATAGAAATAAGGAAGAAACAGACATATTCACAATCATAGTTGGGGAGTTTAACACATCTCTTCTAATAAATAAAACAGTAGACTTAAAAAAAAAAAACAACTTGACTTTATTGGCATTTGCTTACCACCCCATTGTACAACTGCAGAGTGCATATTTGTCTTTTTAAATCACAGGAACATTTGCCAAGATAGACTATATTCTTAGCCATAAAATATGTCTCAATAAATTGCCACAAATTAAATTATATAGAATACATCTAAACTTGATTATATTAGAAATAATATGGTTTCATAGTCATATTCTATTTTTAATTTATAATAATATTGAAAGTCTAAAATCCTTGAGAATGAATTTAACAAAAATGGCAGAGAAAAATTAAGGAAATAAAGACTTATATGAGTGGTCATGGATTGGAAGAGTTAGTAGTGTTAGTGTACTTTCTCCATAAAAATATCTATAAATTCAACAAAACATCAATCAAAATTCTGGTAAAAGTTTTGAAACTAATAATCTATTTTAAAATTTACATGAAAAACAATTTTGAAAAAAGTAACATTTGGAAGACTTACACTAGCTGATTTCAAGATTGTAATAAAGCTACAGCAGTAAGATCAAGAAATAGATCAATGCAACAGATGGAGAGCTCAGAAATAGACCAATGCATATCTGGGTAATTAATTTTGACCAAGGCACAACGTCAATTCAGTGAGAGAAAGGAAAGTCTTTTTAACAAGTTGTGCTAGAAAAAGTCGATATCCATATAGAGATGTGAACCTTGACCCTACCTCACCCTTTGCACCAAATAACTTTCAGTTGCTCGTGGATCTAAATTTAAAGGCTAACACCATAAATCTTATAGAAAAAAAATGTGAAAATATGTAAATACATAACCTTGAGATAGGCAAAGATTTCCTAGTAGAATTGAAAAATTTCTAATGATAAAACAAAAAATATATTAGGAGTTTATAAAAAAGTTTAAATTTATGCTTATCCAGACATATGTAAGCCACACATTGAAGAAAAATATTACCAGCATATCTATCTAAAAAAAAAGTATACTTGTAAATCAGGTTTTTAAAAAATTAAAGGATTGAATAGCCCAATTGTGGGGGATGGTTTGTGAGGGGGGCAATGGATAACTATGTGGAACAGGAATTTCACAAATAAAATACAAGAATGGACAAGAAACATATGAAAAAATGCTTAATCATCATTCATCATGAGAACAATGCAAGTTGAAGCCACAATGACATATTTTTCATCCACTGATAACTAAATGTAGGTTTGGGTGTGGAGCAACTAGAACGCTCGTAGATTCCTGATAGGAAATGAAAAATGATGCAACCACCTTGGAGGACTCTTTGTAATATTTTATGAATCAAATATACCATATAACTAAGTAAGTATACTCCTAGAAATTTACCAAGGAAAAAGTATATGTTCATAGAAAGATTTATAAACAATAGTTAAAATGACTTTAGTCATGTTAGTCCTTAACTAGGAACAGCCCAAACAGACATCAATAGGAGAATGAATGAACAAACTGTGATGTCTTCTTATAATAGAATACTCCTCAAGAATACAAAATAAATTAACTCCAGGAGTATGACAACAGGACAGATTAATTTCAAAAATACAATGTTAAACAAAAACAATTAAAGAGAATGTGCTGTACTATTTCATTTATATGAATTTAAGAACAGGACAAAAAGTATGTGATAATAGAAATCTGAATAATTAATGCCTCAAGGGAGATGGGTTGGCTGGAAGGCTGTAAGATAGCATTCTCTAGAATGATATTTTAAAAGTTGTCTATCATTTCTTACTTGTTGGGTACATGTATATAATTAGCAAAACTCATTGAACTGAACATTTAAAGCAGTCTTTATTCATGGGAACATAAATGTGTATGTGCATGCTCACTTAGTCATTTCCAACTCTTTGCAATCCCATAGACTGTATAGTCTGCCAGGCTAATTCTGTCCATGGAATTTTTCAGGCAAGCACACTGGAGTAGGTTGTCATTTTATACTCCAGGCGATCTTCCCCACCCAGGGATTGAACCTGGCTCTCCTACACTGCAATCAGATTCTTTACCATCTGAGCCATCAGAGAGGCAGGAGTCTTTATTCGTATATGACACATTTGTGAATAAAGAAATCTCAGTGTGACCTACCAAAAAATCCAACTGAATTAGTAAGTGAATTTACTAAGGATTCAGGATATAAGATCATTAAACAAAAGCTATTCTTTCATATATTCTAGTAAGATATAATTAGAAAATATGATTGTTAAAGATATAATTTGAATAGATTAAAAAATAGATTAAATCAAATCATATACAAATTATATCTAATTTTTAAAAAAATACACAAAAGTTTAAAATGTACTTATCCACAAAGGAAACAAAGGTGTCACCTGATATGAACAATTCTATCTCCTCCAGTCTAGTAGTGCCTGCTTTACTCTTTCATTATAATATATTTATGCCAATATTAACTTATTTTTCAGACTCATTCACTTACTAGAGTGTATGCTTCTACATGACAATGGCACGTTCTCATTTATCTTTGTGCATAGAATTCATAAGAAATATATATTTATATGCCTCATATATTAGAAGTAGAACATATTATGAAAATCATCAATGCCAACTTAGATAGCAAATAACATAGCTTTCCTTTAGATTCAAATTATTGTTATCTGGAAAGAGATAAAAGGACAATTTACAATGAGTAATTATTCAAAAACATGAAACTGTCCAGGTTCAGACAATAGGCTTTAGTATTTACAGTTTATTTAAGACAAAAGTTGATGCTGTTTAAATATTGAATGAGCTCTTTTAGCTAAAAAGGATGCTTTAAAATTGAAAGAGACTTTCATCTTGAGATGTTATAAAGAATGAGTTTCATTTGTGCAAATATGTTTCTTACTATGAATTACGGGTACCTATTATGTTGTTTTGTATCGGGTATTTCTTATTATCCTAGTGCTAAATTCTGAAAGCACATTATGGTTCCTCGGTTTATAGCATAAGATGAAACATAAAAACTCAAAATGCAATACGTATAATATCATATATGAAACGAGTCACCAGACCAGGTTCGATGCAGGATACTGGATGCTTGGGGCTGGTGCACTGGGATGACCCAGAGGGATGGTATGGGGAGGAAGGAGGGAGGAGTGTTCAGGATGGGGAACACATGTATACCTGTGGCAGATTCATTTTGATATTTGGCAAAACCAATACAATATTGTAAGGTTTAAAAATAAAATAAAATTAAAAAAAAAAACTCAAATGGTTTGGTAATGTATTTCACTGTTCATATGATCCTCTTCCTCTTAATTTGCACAATGGTAAGATGCTCCAAGCATGCTTTATACTTAGATTTCTCAGAAATGGATCCTTTTGTTCTAAGTAAGTTTCTATCATGAGAAAGATATATGTTTACTATTAGTTATTTACTACTCTTCAGTGTTTATATATTTCCTTTGATAATTCTCTTTGGTAACTATCTTCATTTTTTATTTCCCAAGAATACTTTTAGTTTTTATTTTTTCCTTAAATGTTTATAACTTTAAAGAAATATTTTTTCTTTTTTTTATTATTATTATTATTTTTTAATTTACAATATTGTATTGGTTTTGTCATACATCAACATGCATCCGCCATGGGTGTACACATGTTCCCCACCCTGAACCCCCCTCCCACCTCCCTCCCCATACCATCCCTCTGAGTCATCCCAGTGCACCATCCCCAAGCTTCCTGTATCCTGCATAGAACCTGGACTGGCGATTCGTTTCTTATATGATATTATACATGTTTTAATGCCATTCTCCCAAATCCTCTCCCCCTCCCTCTCCCACAGAGTTCAAAAGACTGTTCTATACATCTGTGTCTCTTTTGCTGTCTCGCATACAGGGTTATCGTTACCATCTTTCTAAATTCCATATATATGCGTTAGTATACTGTATTGGTGTTTTTCTTTCTGGCTTACTTCACTCTGTATAATAAATAGGCTCCAGTTTCATCCACCTCATTAGAACTGATTCAAAGGTATTCTTTTTAATGGCTGAGTAATACTCCATTGTGTATATGTACCATAACTTTCTTATCCATTTATTGCTAATGGACGTCTAGGTTGCTTCCATGTCCTGGCTATTATAAACAGTGTTGCAATGGGTACACGTGTCTCTTTTAATTCCGGTTTCCTCAGTGTGTATGCCCAGCAGTGGGATTGCTGGGTCGTATGGCAGTTCTATAAAGAGGTTACTTTTTTCTTTGGTGGAAGTATCTACTGCTCATACATGCTTTTTGATTACTCTTCTGACTCTATTCAGAATATTTTTAAAAATGCAAAATTACATTTTAAGAGAATGTTGTGTAAAATGGTATTTACTGTCAGTGTATATTATAGAAATGCATAAAGTATTTCCTAAACTTTAATTTCTTCTAAATATAGATAAATCCTATAGACACAGATATTTTTCATTTCCTTCTAGTTTAGTTATGTTAATTGTGGCAACCATTTACAGAACATGTAACTTATGCCAGCATTACTTCAAGAATTTGTGTTTATTATATCTCAGTGTCCAAAATGTTCATTTGTAACATCTTATATAAAACCTGAATGAACTTTATGGCCACACCAATATTATTCAAACTGCATAACAGTCATATGAGGCAAGTGTCATCCAGAAATGGGAAACTGAGATGTCAAGATTTTGAACAGATGTAAGTGGCCAAATCTGAAATTGAACTCAATCTTGAATGACTTCAAAGACTACCATCAACCATCCTCCTTATAGATTATATATGGGAGAATTTTCTATTAATTACAGGTTCCTTCTCTATAAAATCTTTTCAACATACTGATGAGGATAAGTTGGAATTTTAATGCTAATAAATCCTAATAATCTCTACCTTTCACAGAGAAATTTATAGACAGAAGGATCTCTATCACACAGATTATATCATAGAGAGAAAGATTTCTATTTAAGTAATGAATTTATATTCAGCCTGAATGTGGCCTAGAAACATGTTCCATATTGTAAACTTAACTCCAGTTTCATGTCAGGGAAAATCATTAGGCTGTAGCTATCTGCTTATTTAACTTATATGCAGAGTACATCATGAGAAATGCTAGGCTGGGTCAACCACAGCAGGAATGAAGATTGCTGGGACAAATATTAATAACCTCAGATATGCGGATGACACCACCCTGATGGCAGAGAGTGAAGAAGAACTAAAGAGCCTCTTGATGAAAGTGAAAGAGGAGAGTGAAAAAGTTGGCTTAAAGCTCAACATTCAGAAAACTAAGATCATGGCATCCGGTCCCATCACTTTATGGCAAATAGATGAGGAAACAGTGGAAACAGCGTCTGACTTTATTTTGTGGGGCTCCCAAGTCACTGCAGATGGTGACTGAAGCCATGAAATTAAAAGATGCTTACTCCTTGGAACAAAAGTTATTACCAACCTAGACAGCATATTAAAAATCAGAGACATTATTTTGTCAATAAAGGTCCGTCTAGTCAAGGCTATGGTTTTTCCAGTGGTCATGTATGGATGTGAGAATTGGACTGTGAAGAAAGCTGAGTGTCGAAGAATTGATGCTTTTGAATTGTGGTGTTGGAGAAGTCTCTTGAGAGTCCTTTGGACTGCAAGGAGATCCAACCAGTCCATCCTAAAGGATATCAGTCCTGGGGGTTCATTGGAAGAACTGATGTTGAAGCTGAAACTCCAATATTTTGGCCACCTGATGTGAAGAGCAGACTCATGGGAAAAGACCCTGATGTTGGGAAAGATTGAGGGCAGGAGGAGAAGGAGGAGACAGAGGATGAGATGGTTAGATGGCATCACAGACTCAATGGACATGAGTTTGGGTAAACTCTGGAAGTTGGTGATGGACAGGGAGGTTTGGCTGCTGAGCTACATGGGGTCACAAAGAGTCGCACATGACTGAGTGACTGAACTGAACTGTAGCTATCTGGGTTTGACTGAATTGGTTGAGAAGTTTGCTGTGGTTGATCCTCATCCATGACCACCATTGTTCTGTATGAGGTTGCGTGTGTATAATTGGGATGGAGACTTATACATTCTGATACTGGTAGAGGAACTACTTTCCTTCCTGATGAAGAGCAGATCAATAATACCTCTGAAGTCGACTCATTCATATGATTGGCCAGGGTTTGCATCCTTCTCTCTTTCAGGCTTAATGCAGGAGTGAATGCATGCTCTGTCCTAGCTAACTCTTTGCAACCCCAGGACTATACCCCACCAGGTTCCTCTGTCCATGGAATTTTCTAGCAAAGAATACTGAAGTGGGTTGCCGTTTCCTACTCCAGGGGATCTTTCTGATCGTGGGGTCAAACTCATGTCTCTTGGGTCTCCTGAACTGGCAGGCAGATTCTTTACCATTAGCACCACCTAGGAAGGCCTTCAGTCTTAACATATGGGCCCAAATAGGAAAAACGTAACAGAACCCTTTCTTTACTCCACTTTTCAGAAAAGTAACCCAACTCCCCATCTTGAAATCAAGATTATTGTTGAGCAGTTTTATTTCAGGAATGGGGATGCCCTTGACTGAAGAAAAAGAGAAAGGGAGGAAGTAATATATTAAAGAATCCTGGAGGAGATATTTGACTTTATATCTGAGAGATCTGTGTGCTGTTAGTAAAAGGAATATAAAATTTTCTGTGACAAAGGGGAAGTTAGCTAATCTTAGACGACATAAACATTCCTTTAATTAGGAATGAGAGGTTCTAGTTGTTTATCAATGTCATCTGTCCCTCTTTCTTTAAAGAAGTGAATTTTTTTTCTATTTCCAGGTCGACTCTGTACTCAGCTTAAATGATCAGGTTCCTTAATGTAGGACAAAAAAGTATGCATACTTTTTTGAAAGTATGCATAGCCGCATTATCCAGTTTTGGCCAACAAGATATAGGTAGATATATCATTGGTGAGTCTTCCTGCAAAGTTTTTGAAAGGGAAAGGAATTAACCTGAATATGCTTTCTTCCTTTTCCCCTTTCTCTTGTATGGATGTACTGCTAGGAGATAGAGCAACCATCTTATGATCATGAAGATAAATGCCAAACTTTATGGAGAGTGAGGTCCAAAGTAAAAGGAAGACATTGTGAGGACATTGTGAAGCTCCTGTACAGATTTGCACTGCTTTCTCTAAGACTCTTTTTTTGGGGGAAAACAAAATTTGTTTAAGTCACCATTAGGCATTCCACCGAGATATTTTGGGTTCAGTTCCAGAATACTGCATTCAAGTGAATATCACAATAAAGCAGATCACATGACTTTATGGTTCCCTAGGGTAGGCAGCGGAGAAGGCAATGGCACCCCACTCCAGTACTCTTGCCTGGAAAATCCCATGGATGAAGGAGCCTGGTAGGCTGCAGTCCATGGGGTCACTAGAGTTGGACACGACTGAGCGACTTCACTTTCATTTTTCACTTTCATGCATTGGAGAAGGAAATGGCAACCCACTCCAGCATTCTTGCCTGGAGAATCCCAGGGACGGGGAAGCCTGGTGGGCTGCCGTCTATGGGGTCGCACAGAGTCGGACATGACTGAAGCGATTTAGCAGCAGCAGCAGCAGCAGGGTAGGTAGAAGTTATGTTTACTATATATTGTAATCTGTTAAGTGTGCAACAGCCTATGTCTAAAAAATGCAAATAACAATTAACAATACTTAATTGCTAAAAAGGGCTAACCCTCCTCTGAGCCTCCAATGAGTTGAAGTAGTAACATCAAAAAATCACTGATCACAGATTCCCATAACATATATAATAATAATGAAAAAGTTTGAAATATTGCAAGAATTACCAAAATGTGACACAGAGGCACAAAATGTGCAAATATGGCTGGAAAAAATGGAACAACTAGACCTCCTCGATGCAGGGATGTTCAAATCTTCAATTTATTAAAAACAAAACAGCAACAACACAGAATCTAAAAAAAAAGCAATAAAATGAAGGACATATGTATATAGCAAATGGCACAATCTCAATAGATAGAAATAAGTTGTGACATCTTTTTCATGTACAGTATTGATAGGTTGAAAACGTTGTATTGTTTTCATAAATGCCATGGCTAGAATTCCTCTTGACCAAGGACCCTCAGAGACTGCAAATAGAACAAGCTAAAGCGAGAACTGACAATGTATTTGAGTGTTTTACCACACCAGTGAGCAGATATAGCCAGATCTAATTACTCAAGCCTTGTTCTTGAGCAAGACTTCCTGTAGATTTCTGAAGGCCCCATGGGTGCCACATGTGCTTTTCCAGCTTTAATGATTTTACAAATATTCAACACAGTTTCAGTGTGACATTGATAAGAAAATAACAGAATCTTCTGCTGACCCCAATTTAGCTGTTTCTCTACCTAAGAGTTCTTTTTTTGTGAAGGTTTAAACAGTTCTTTAGGTGATGAAGCATTTACATGCTGATTCAGCAGTAAAGAATCCACCTGCCAGTGTAGGAGATGAGGTTCAATCAGGAAGATTCCCTAGAGAAGGAAGTAGCAACCCCACTCTAATATTCTTGGTTGGAAAATCCCATGGACAGAGGAAACCGGTGGGCTACTGTCCACAGGGTCACAAAGAGGCAGATACCACTTAGCCACTAAACATCAACGACAATAATAGTTAATGAAATTTTCATTGTATCTGTACCTCACATTTATAAAATGTGAATAAAACAAAGGAAGGAAGAATATATTTTCATTAGAAAACAAAAAACTTTGAAAATTATCCATAACCACAATTTAGAGAAATGTACCAAATTTAATAATTACTCAACCACATAATTAATTAAACAATCTAGTTCAGTCTCTGATTTCACACCAGAAATATAGCAAAAAGCACATAATCTCTATGTACCTTAGCTAATAGAAGCCTGGATCCTAAACTAATATCTTTATAAGAAATTTATCATTCTATCTTGAAACAAAAAACACCTACCCAAAGTATGTTTGCAAATAAGTATAATATCAAAATGTAAACTGTCTTCATATAAAAAACCTGCCTTTCATAATGATATTTAAGAAAGAGCAAAATGTGAGAATTGAAAGCCTACTACTTTAAAAAGACCTTAGTATTAGAAGGTTTAGTATTAGTATTTTTACTGTTAGTATTAGTATTTGTATTTAGTATTAGTATTTTTACTGTTTATCTGTAGACATTCTAATATATTTTCATTTACTCTTTTCTGCTTGCTAAAAATAATTATTCTCTTTTAAAGTACTGGAACATATTATCTGTATAAATGTATGAAATATGTTTAATGCAATAAGAAACACAATATATATTAACTTAAGAAACTAGATATTAAAGACATCTTTTTAAAATAATCATACTGTTCATAATGTAATTGGTCATTCAGTTCAGTTCAATTCAGTTCAGTCGTTCAGTCGTGTCAGACACTTTGCAACCCCATGGATTGCAGCACGCTAGGCCTCCCTGTCGATCACCAACTCCCAGAGTTCACCCAAACTCATGTGCATCAAGTTGGTGATGCCTTGCAGCCATCTCATCCTCTGTCGTCACCTTCTCCTTCTGCCCCCAATCCCTCCCAGCATCAAGGTCTTTTGCAATGAGTCAACTCTTCACATGAGGTGGCCAAAGTATTGGATTTTCAGCTTCAGCATCAGTCCTTCCAATGAACACCCAGGACTGGTCTCCTTTAGGATGGACTGATTGGATCTCCTTGCAGTCCAAGGGATTCTCAAGAGTCTTCTCCAACACCACAGTTCAAAAGCATCAATTCTTCAGTGCTCAGCTTTCTTCACAGTCCAACTCTCACATCCATACATGACCACAGGAAAAATCATAGCCTTGACTAGATGGACCTTTGTTGGCTAAGTAATGTCTCTGCTTTTTAATAGGCTATCTAGGTTGGTCATAACTTTCCTTCCAAGGAGTAAGTGTCTTTTAATTTCATGACTGCAATCACCTTCTGTGGTGATTTTGGAGCCCAGAAAAGTAAAGTCTGACACTGTTTCCACTGTTTCCCCATCTATTTGCCATGAACTGATGGGACTAGATGCCATGATCTTCGTTTTCTGAATGTTGAGCTTTAAGCCAACATTTTCACTCTCCTCTTTCACTTTCATCAAGAGGCTTTTTAGTTCCTCTTCACTTTTTGCCATCAGGTTGGTGTCATCTGCATATCTGAGGTTATTGATATTTCTCCCAGCAATCTTGAGTCCAGCTTGTGCTTCTTTCAGCCCAGCGTTTCTCATGATGTACTCTGCATATAAGCTAAATAATTAGGGTGACAATATACAGCCTTAGAGTAGTATAAACAGTATTTTATTAACCTGAATTCTTGAGGCCCAGAAATTACTAATCAATTGTGTTAATTTAGGTAAGGTGAATACCTCTCAAGATTTCACTTTTCTCATTTCTAACGAGAAAAAGTAAAGTATACGTGTCTCTATTAATTGAAGAATATGTGTTAAAATTATTGCATTGAGAATATTCTAGATCTAAAATTTGATAGGTATTGCCCAGCAATTATTGGAGAAAGCAATAGCACTCCACTCCAGTTCTGTTGCCTGGAAAATCCCATGGATGGAGGAGCCTAGTAGGCTGCAGTCCATGGGGTCGCTAAGAGTTGGACATGACTGAGCGACTTCACTTTCACTTTTCACTTTCATTCATTGGAGAATGTGTCACTGGAATGGTAACCCACTCCAGTGTTCTTGCCTGGAGAATCCTAGGGACGGGGGAGCCTGGTGGGCTGCCGTCTATGGGGTCGCACAGAGTCGGACAAGAGGAAGCGACTAAGCAGCAGCAGCAGCAGCACCCAGCAATTACAGGTTGATGAAATTATGGACATCATAGTCCTCAAAATAGCATAACCCAAGGATAATAATTTTCCTTTCTTTTAAATTACTGCTATTGGAAAGATACAGTATCCACCAAACTGGAGTAACTCCTTTTTTAACTATCCTTAATTTCACATTTTTTTCCAGGGTGTTGCTTCTCAGTCTTCCAATAGATATTTATTGTGCCACACATTATAATGTATGCTGATACTTTCATGTCCTACTTGGGGTTAAATTATAAGGCAGGACATCTTTATTTGGGTTTTTATTAAATTCTGACATTTCAATAGTAGTTACACTGATAATATCTTTGACCAGGGGCTGACAGATAGCTTCCCTGATAGCGCAATTGGTAAAGAACGCACCTGCAATGCAGGAGATCGGAGTTCCAGTCCTGAGTCAGGAAACTCCCCTGGAGATAGACTACCCACTGCAGTATTCCTGGGCTTCCCTTGTGGCTCAGCTGGTTAAAAAAATCTGCCTGCAACACAGGAGACCTGGGTTTGATCCCTGGGTTGGGAAGATCCCCTGGAGAAGGAAAAGGCTAGCCACTCTAATATTTTGTCCTAGAGAACTCCATGGACAGTATAGACCATGGGGTCGCAAAGAGTCGGACATGACTGAGTGACTTTCACTTTCACTCTGGCAGATGTGTTTGAAATCTGTGTGAACCCTCTTGTTCTGATTGCTGATAAATAGGTGAAGAAATAGTACAATGGATAGCACTCCATAAAATCTATAATAGCTTCTTCCCCTTTTTCTCACCTGAAGCTCACAGGTATGTACATACACACACACATACACACACACAGAAGCAGTGTGAGGTCGCCATTAAATTTATAGTTTTACTCCACGGACTCATGTTGAACTCCAATTACAATGGTTCTTTGCAATTCATCACACAAGAGACTATAAGAAAGTGATGGATGAGTTGGCCTAAATCTATCACTACTAATAGAAAACAATTCAAAAATTAAGGTGCTTAACCCATTAAACCAGTACTTCCATTATCCTGTCTAAAGGATAACATAACAGCATCTTCATCAGCAATCGTCATCATCATCATCATCTTGAGATACTTAAGTATTATTGAAGATGAATTCAAGAATGGGTAGTTCTAATTTTGTATCGTGCTGTGATATGTTCTTTTCCTAGTTGCCAGGGTTCTGATGATGCCTAGGTAACTGTGATACATAGTGTTCTCCATCTGATCTTTCTCTTAAGTTTGGTGAATTCACTTGTAAAAACCACTAGGCTGTATGTCTTAACAGAAAATCTATTAGTCTTAATGATACAAATATTTGCTTAATAAGTCTCCTTAGGGAGCCAATATTAATCAAAGGCTCAGAATGATCTGTAATTAGCACATCAATTGTACATGTGTTAGTGGATGATTCTAAAGTGCTTAAGGATTCTTGAAATACTTTATTCTTTATTATAATTTAAAATCTTTCTCCTGACACTTTACTTGAATTTCTTACCCCAAGATGTCATTGTCTTTCCTCTGAACAGTGCCCCTAGCCTTCTAACTTCCACTTCAACCTTGGTCATGTACAGCTCAGAGTAACTTTTTTACAATATAAATATAAATCAGGTCTCTCCTGCACAGAGGAGCCTGGCAGGGCACAGTACATGGTGTCGCAAGAGTCACACATGACTGAGTGACTAAACCATCACCACAGCCTCAGATTTTACTTGCCCAGTATCTTTGCATCACAATAAAATAAAATTCTGGGTTTGATCCTTGCTTATGTTTTCTAAATCAATTCCTCCCACTAGCTCCCTAACATTCAGTGTTCCAGCCATAAATGCCTTCTTTATGCTTCAAGCTTTTTTCTGTTCATAGGGATCTGTGTGTGCCACGTTCTCTGCCCATAATACTGCCTGATGATTCCTTGTCCTTTCAATTTAATCTAGTGACATTTCAGAAACTGCTCCTCTATTTCTTGAATCTAAAGTATTCCCTACCTCAACTGATATCTCTCCTATTTTCCCTTATTTTTACTTCATTTGCAGTAGTCATTGCTTTCTGAAATTTTCTTCATTGACTTATTTAATTATAACTGTAACCAAATTATAGTATAAAACCAATTTAATTATAAGCAGTAACCAAACATAAGAGAAATATCAGGTGGAGAACACTATCTATCACAGTTACATAGGCATCATCAAAACCCTGGCAACTAGGAGAACATAACACAGCATGATGCGAAATTAGAACTACCCATTCTTGAATTCATCTTCAATAATACTTAAGTACCTCAAGATGATGGTGTTGATGATTGATGATGAAGATGCTGTTATGTTATCCTCTAGACAGGATAATGTCTAAATCTCCATTGGAGTGGGTACTTATTCCCTTCTCCTGGGGATCTTCCCCACCCAGGGATCAAACCTGTGTCTCCTGCATTGCAGTCAGATTCTTTACCATCTGAGCCACAAGAGAAGTACAGTTATGACCTATCTGCCCCCAGTAGACATAAGCTTCGTGAAAGCAAGTACTTTTGTTCAAAGCTATATTCCTAAAGCCTGAAACAGTGACTGTCAAATAATAAGTATTATATATTTAATAAGCATTGTATAAACAATAAGTGTTATATATATAATAATTGTATGTATATATATATAGTGTATATAAAAGCTAAAGTGAAAAGTAAGCATTAGATAGCATCCCTCTTTCATCTCACCTTTTCTGATTGACTTACAAGGCTATCATTCATAAGTTATTTTAAAATTTTACCTGGACTTTATTTGTTTTATTACTTTTGTTATAGTGAGAAATTTTATTAATGAGGATATCTGTTTATATATGAATAGAACTTTTCAGTCACTTCACAAAACTCTGGGGGAAAGTGAGTAAACAATGATGAATATTTTGAGGCCTGCCTAGCACCTCTTTTCCCTGGGAATTTCTAAGCCTTTCTGGATTGCTGGCCTTAATGACACTTTGTCTTTTTAGAGTGTCTTTTTAAAAAAGTCTATCATGTTTGCGTTCTAGTAGAGTACAACCTACACTGTAGGCTGCAATTAGGGTGCATCCTATCTGATTCTAAGGAATCTCACCTTTTTTTATTAATAATGTAAATTCTCTTGGCTCTGTTTTCACCCCCAAATTGTTTGCTGTTCCATTGTCAGCCTGAAAGCCTCACTTGTCGTTTTCTTTGTGAACCAACTCAAGGAGAAATTAAAGTAAGCCAGCTGAGGGACTTTCCAATAAGAAATCACAATTCATACTAATTATTTTGGAACTGAAGAAAGTCACAGAGTCACAGGTGAACAGAGGGAAGAACCTGTGATTTGGCTTCTGGGAACAGCACTCCCACTTGTACCTATACTCAGAAGGAAACCTATCTTGGGCTCTGTGATGTTCTCTGACAGCTCATAAAAGAGGGCACCATATCCCTTTATTTATTTATAGACTTCTTTTATATTTTGACATGATAAAAACTGTGAGTCCTATGCAGGTAGTTGGATTTCTTTTCAGAGCAATGCAGAAAGAAAAATATTTGTCCTCCTTCCTCCGAACTTCTAATATGGGAACAATCATGTTTTGAAATTCTGTAAGAGATATGATGTAAGCTAATTGAGATTCAATTAGTACATCACATGCTTTTTGCTATGCAGAAGCTAACTGGAGATCTGTCTATTAGAAATTACTCATAGCTGCATGAAAGCAAGATGAATAGTAATTTAGACCTTGAAAGACAAGCAAGACTATAAATGGAAGTAAAAGTGAAGCTAATGGAAGATCACCCAAGAACTTTTCAGAATTCCCTAATGAGAAATTCTAATTTTTATATTTGACATTAGGGCTTATGATAATGATGAGACCTCAAGATTTAAGTACAATTACATCCATAAAATGCATGGCAAATATCTTGAAAACTAGCTATTAAATTGAACCTTTGAGCTAGATTTGTCTCATTCTCTTGTAATGGTTCATAACATGAGAAATTCTGGATTTACCTTTCTTTGTTATTAACAAGCCATATAATTCCATATTATATGTCTAATTATACATTACAGCCAAAGTGATCTTTTCAAAACCAAAGACAAAATGTCACTCCTCTGCTCAAAACATTGACACAGCTTCCCATCTTCCTGAATATTAATTATAAAGACCTTACCATAGTCTTCACCACCCACCCCTACTGTCTGCCCTGGCCACATTTCAGTCCTGCTCTTTGTTCTGGCAGCAGGCTCTACCCTTCTTTATGTTTCATAGCCATGCCGTGTGGCCTCCCCAGTTACCAGGCCCTTTAGTGTCTCTTTCCTTATCAGGAAATGTCTTTATTACTGATCCTTATGGCTCATACCTCCATCTCACTCTGCTCTGCTGGGGGCTCACCTGTTCTCTCAGGTAGAGAAGAATCTGCCTGCAAAGCAGGAGACCTGGGATCCATCCCTGGGTGGGGGAAGATCCCCTGGAGGAGGAAATTGGAACCCACTCCAGTATTCTTGGCCTGGAGAATTCCAGGGATGAGGAGCCTGATGGGCTGCCGTCTATGGGGTCGCACAGAGTTGGACAAGACTGAAGTGACTTAGCAGCAGCCAGTATTCTTGCCTGGAGAATCCCATACTCAGAGGAGCCTAGTGGGCTACAGTCCGTGGGGTTGCAAAGAGTCAGATATGACTGAGTGACTAACACACCTCCCTGATTAAACCTTCCCTGATTAAACTCCCTAACAAAAAGCACTCCTCTTCCTCAGACTCAGACCCATCATTTCTATATTTGTTCTGCTCTATTATACTTAGAATAATTCTAATAATTCAGAATGTGGAAAATTCTGAAAGAGATGGGAATACCAGACCACCTGATCTGCCTCTTGAGAAATTTGTATGCAGGTCAGGAAGCAACAGTTAGAACTGGACATGGAACAACAGACTGGTTCCAAATAGGAAAAGGAGTACGTCAAGGCTGTATATTGTCACCCTGCTTATTTAACTTATATGCAGAGTGCATCATGAGAAATGCTGGACTGGAAGAAACACAAGCTGGAATCAAGATTGCCGGGAGAAATATCAATAAACTCACATATGCAGATGACACCACCCTTATGGTAGAAAGTGAAGAGGAACTAAAAAGCCTCTTGATGAAAGTGAAAGTGGAGAGTGAAAAAGTTGGTTTAAAGCTCAACATTCAGAAAACGAAGATCATGACATCTGGTCCCATCATGGGAACTTCATGGGAAATAGATGGGGAAACAGTGGAAACAGTGTCAGACTTTATTTTTCTGGGCTCCAAAATCACTGCAGATGGTGACTGCAGCCATGAAATTAAAAGACGCTTACTCTTTGGAAGGAAAGTTATGACCAACCTAGATAGCATATTCAAAAGCAGAGACATTACTTTGCCAACAAAGGTCCATCTAGTCAAGGCTATGGTTTTTCCTGTGGTCATGTATGGATGTGACAGTTGGACTGTGAAGAAAGCTGAGCACTGAAGAAGTGATGCTTCTGAACTGTGGTGTTGGAGAAGACTCTTGAGAGTCCCTTGGACTGCAAGGAGATCCAACCAGTCCATTCTGAAGGAGATCAGCCCTGGGAATTTCTTTGGAAGGAATGATGCTAAAGCTGAAACTCCAGTACTTTGGCCACCTCATGCGAAGAGTTGACTCATTGGAAAAGACTGATGCTGGGAGGGATTGGGGATAAGAGGAGAAGGGGACGACAGAGGATGAGATGGCTGGATGGCATCACTGACTCGAAGGACATGAGTCTGAGTGAACTCCGGGAGTTGGTGATGGACAGGGAGGCCTGGCGTGCTGCGATTCATGGGGTCACAAAGAGTCGGACACGACTGAGCGACTGATCTGATCTGATTATACTTGGCACTTGAAACCTGTATTTTATTTTATTCTATATTTTTCCACTGAGCATGTAAGTTTCCTAAGGCCAAATACTTTGGAATTTTGTTCATGACTGTACCTCTGTTACATATTGAAATTGTGAAAATATTAGTCACTTAGCTGTGTCCAGCACAGCTTTATGACCCCATGGACAGTAGCCCGCCAGGCTCCTCTATTCATGGAATTCTCCAGGCAAGAACACTGAAGTAAGAAGCCATTCCCTTTGCCAGGGGATCTTCCCAATATATTAGGTACTCAATGAATACCTGTCCACTAAATGAAAGATTTATGAGGCTCTACCTTTGTGATTTATTTAAATCAGTTAATTGTGCATTCAGTAATGAAAGAGAACAGAGTAACAATTTTTACATGAATTATTACAGATTAGTCTTCATCTTATAATAGTGCTATTATTAAAATTACTTGCATAATATTATTTCAAAGAAACATCTAATTGTCATTTAATCCCTTGAAATTATTTTTTTACTTTGTGAACAGCAAGTATTATGAAAAATTTTAGGTAATCACACACTAAAAATATTCTATATCTGATCTCTTACATAAAAATATTTCTTCAAATAGTAATTAATATTAGTTTCATTTTTTTAAGGACTTCCCTGTAGTTCATATGGTAAAGAATCTGCCTGCAATGCAGGAGACCTGGCTTCAATCCCTAAGTCGGGAAGATTCTCTGGAGAAGGGAATGGCTACCCACTCTAGTATTCTGGCCTGGAGAATCCCATGCTAAGAGGAGCCTGGTTACAGTTGATGGGGTGACAAAGAGTCAGACACAACTGAGCAATTACCACTGCTACCATTAGTTTTACTAAGCAGATAAATGATTATTAATAAAAAGAACAATTTATTTCAAGGTTGCTTTATATCACATTACTTTTTCAGTATTTTTATTGTTGTCCAAGCAATGGAAATTGCAATCAAAAGCATATTTTATTGGAAACTATAAAAAAAATTAGAGAATAGGATCACCCACACTACTGCTAGCCAAATTAATGTGCATCCAACATAGAATTTAAGCAAAGTAGATACTGATACCATAAGCAATTTTATATGTCTCTTTTCTTTAAAATTTTAGTTCCCTAAACTGGTTCCTTTTAATATCAAAATAACTGTTGTTGATCTTTAGAAGATAGTTGCATAGATATTATTTGCTTTTCATTCATTATATCTCATATGAAATAATCAGTTTACCTACCACCAGTTAAAATGCATAATTTCATACTTCATTATAACATTCTGAACAATTGTGGACATGGATTATCTTATCTACCTATCTAGGTAACATCTGTCTATGTAACTATTTATCTATCAACAAATATTTATAAAACTCTTATCTGCATTTAATATACCTAAATTTCCCTCATCAATGGTGGTGGAGAATTGGAGAAAACTTGAGGGAAAAGAAATATTTTCTTACTGCTTTTCTCCAAAATGTTTGCCAGCATTAGTGTGTGAGTCCAAAACATTGCAGGATATTAGAGATAAGACTAACTCAATGGGAAAAATTCCATTTATTGCATCATGGTTTCCTGTGGTTTGTGTCTGAATTTACCACAGTGAAAATCTTCACACCCAACATTAAGTTGTAAAACAATTGGTTATTATAGTCTATAGAAAACAACACAAAATGAAAGAAAATAGACTGCATGAATCTTTTATATAATTTATATTATTCAAGTGGGTCCAATTTCCATTAGGAAAAAAGTACCTAAATAACCTACCTTAAACATCAAGTTTCTTATCAGGAATTTTTTTTCCCCCAACATGAGTGTTGTGTGAAAAATAAGCATCAGTTGGAAGCCGTAACCAGATTTCAGTAAATTTTGTGCAATATTAGATTATCAATGGTTAGCTATCAGTCTGCTTGGAATATGTATTTTGCACAAAGGATAATATTTACTAATCTATAGTGATATGTATTCATTATTTTTTATTAAGGAACACTCCTTAAAATAGATAATGGGATTTCCAAACAGCGTAAATGTTATAATCATTATTCTTTTACTTTTGGAGTCACATGTAAATATAATAAAGGTTAATTGACTTAAAACTTGACATTCAAAAAACTAAGATCATAGCCTCTGGTCCCATCACTTCATGGCAGACAGATGGGGAAACAATGGAGACAAGAAAGACTATTTTTTTAGGCTCCAAAATCACTGCAGATAGTGACTGTAGCCATGAAATTAAAAGATGCTTGCTCCTTGCAAGAAAAGCTATGACCAACCTATTCAGCATATTAAAAAGCAGAGACATTACTTTGCCAACAAAAGTCTGTCTAGTCAAGGCTATGGTTTTTCCAGTAGTCATGTATGCATGTGAGGGTTGGACTATAAAGAAAGCTGAGGGCCAACGAATTGATGCTTTTGAACTGTGGTACTGGAGAAGACCCTTGAGAATCCCTTGGACTGCAAGGATATCCAACCAGTCCATCCTAAAGGAAATCAGTCCTGAATATTCATTGGAAGAACTGATGCTAAAACTGAAACTGCAATACTTTGGCCACCTGATGCAAAGAACTGACTCATTGGAAAAGACCCTGATGCTGGGAAAGATTGAGGACAGGAGGAGAAGGGGACAACAGAGGATGAAATGGTTGAAGGGCATCACCGACTCAATGGTCATGAGTTTGAGCAAGCTCTGGGAGTTGGATGGACAGGGAGGCCTGGCATGCTGCAGTCCATGGGGTCGCAGAGAGTTGGACACGACTGAGCCACTGAACTGAACTGAACTTTAAAATATTATAATATAGTTGTATTTTATTAGTGAATGAAACAAAATCAAACCTTATAAAATTCTACCATTTTCTCCCTAGGTGGCATATAAAGGTGTTCAGATAAATAATTGCCAAGAAAATAGTTGAGGGGTGTATAGGATGTGTTTTTTGTAGTTGTTTACTTCTTTATTAAATTTGATAATCCAAGTCATGTGTGAATGTATTAAATAGAGCAGTCTTTTTCAAAATACGTGTTCTAGGTTCTTACTGCTACATAACAAATTAACTGAAAATTTAGCAGCTTAAAACAAATACTTATTTCATGATTAGGGATCAAGAGTTATCTGAGTGATTCTACTCCGCATGTCACTGACTGAGGTCAATAGTAGCAATTCACAGCCTAGTGGGATGATGTCAAAGCTTGAAGCAATGTAACACATATGTCTGATGCCTTGGCTGAAATGACAAGAAAGTGAAACTGAACTGGAGTAGTTGCCCATATCTATATTTGACCACTTTAGCGTAATAATGTTAGAGTACTTGGAATTCTCATATGGTGACAAAATGGTTCCAGATAGACTGAGTCAAGGGACAGGAAGTAGGAGCTTTCTGTTTCTTAAAGTCAGATTCATAAAAGAGCATAGGTTCTTTTCTCCATATTCTGTTCATTAAAGAAGTCCATTCAGATTCAAGCGAGACAAATATAAGCTCTGTTTCTTTCTTTTTTTTTTTAGTTTTTTTGGATGTAGACCATTTTTAAAGTCTTCATTGAATTTGTTACAATTTTGTTTCTGTTTTATGTTTTTGGTGTTTTGGCCATGAGGCATGTGGGATCTTAGTTCCCCGACCAGGGATTGAATCTGCACCCCCTGCATTGGAAGGCAAAGGCTCAACCACTGCACCACCAGGAAAGTCTCTAAGCCCAATTTTTTGATGGGAAAAATCCCATATCTCATTTTCAGTGTAATTTTTAATTTTTTGTAATTATAATGTTTATTTTCCTGCATCATATGTGTCTGAATGTAAGTCAGAAATTCTAATTTATAATATCCCTTTGAAGGTATTCATGAGATGGAGAAAAGTTTTGTTATGTAAAAAAAGTCCTCTCTCAGTGACTCTAAGACCTTGCTTCATCATTCTCATTCCCTTTCTCAAAGTATTGTCAAAACTTTTATACTACCCTTGAACAAAAATGAAAACAAACCATAATAAAATGAGAGAATCTTTCCTTGATTCCATATCAGTCAATTATTATATCATTTATCTGTTTCCTTACTTACAAATCAGTCACAAGTATATCACACACACAGTGTCTCCACACCCATTTCTCTACCCACAGCAATGTGGCTTCTTTCTTATATATTTTCCAGAAATGTTTCCCACTCCTTTCCATCAGTGACTTTATAATCCAAGCACACTGAACTTTCATTGTTTAGGTCTTGATGAACGTCTCTTTGCTTTGGACACTGCTGATCTCTCTTTATATTTGGAAGTTATTCATTGACCTTCTGAGTTACCACAAATCGCTGGTTTTCTAAATTTCACACTGTTTTTGAGACTCTTCTTGCTTTTTCTATACTGTAGTTGTTAGTTCTGTCCAGAACTCCACCACCACGTCTGCTAGTTTAAATTTTTATAGTCTCTCTAGGTGAGTTCATCTTTGTTCACACTTGGAAAGAGTCAGTATGTATTCATGACTTATGCAGTCATATCTCTTCTTCAAACTTCTTGCCAGACTTTAGCTCCAACATCCAAATACCAGTTAGGCATCTCTGAACTGATATCCTAGGGTGGCTTCAAATTCTACATGTCTAACCTTGATCATCTTCCAATATTTACATATGTTTTTGGCAACATCAGAATTCATTAGCTCAATCATGTTATAAAACAAGATTTATCTCTGGCTGACCTCTCTTTGTATGCTTTCCCAACCTTCCAGCCACTTACAGCCCTTAAGTAATCAGTCCTTTTGATTCAACCTATTATTAATAAGTATTCCCTATGTGTTAGAATTCTCCTTTCAATCCCTACCAACACTGTCTGACTTGAATAGGAATGATGCAATTTCCTCCCATTTGCTTCCTTATCAAGTCTTATGTCCACTCAGATACTAGAATAAACCCTACAAACCTAACAATGATAATAACTATTGTGCTTCAAAAATTGTAATACAAAAGTAATTTGCGTTCTGCATGCTGAGTCGCTTCAGTTGTGTCCAGCTCTTTGTGACGTTATGGACTGTGGCCTGCCAGATTCCTCTCTCCATGGGATTCCCCAGGCATGAATACTGGAGTGGGTTGCCATGCCCTCCCCCAGGGAATCTTCCCTATCCAGAGATTGAACCAGTGTCTCTTAAATCTCCTTCATTGGCACTAGTGCCACCTGGGAAACCAGGATCACAATAAATGTTTGTAATGAAATAGATTATATTGGGTTGGCTAAAAAGTTCATTAAAAACTCAAATGAACATTTTGGTCAACCCCATAGTATATAGACAATCACAAAGAGCTTTGCATTTAGTAAGAATTAGTTTATCACTTGACTGTTTCACATGTGCATATGTACATACTGGATGACAATAAATATGGTCTTCTGACCCTAGAGTCTATATCCCCAGTCCACAGGATAATGAGGTGGGAAAACATAATCTAGAATTTCTATTTATTTTATCAAAAACCTAAGAAATAACTTGAACTTGTCTGTATTAAATATATGGATGAGAACTGATGCCCCTCCCTTACTCAGTACATCAGGTAGTTGAATTCACATGACTACCAACTTCAAGGTGTTCAGAAGGAAGAATAGGTGAAGGGGTTGCAGATGATATCCTCACACTGTAAATACCTTTCAAGTTATGAGACTGCATCTGTACTTGGGTAAATAAATCCATGAATTATATTACCAGAGTTTTAAATAAATTAACCACTGCAATAGATCTGTGGCTTGTAAATCAACTATACTCCAGTAAAAATTTTAAAGAATAGATCTGTGGCTTAAAAAATGGTTACAAACAAACCACAGAGTAGAAACATCTTTATGAGACAATAGAAAACATTGGAGCTATAGTTTTTACTCCTGCCAGGAGCTTTTCATTGGATAACACTACAAAGTAAAGATTATTGCAATACTAAAAAAAATTGCCCAAAATTATTGTGCCAAGGACAACCTTTTCTAGGGCAGCAGCAAAAACTGGATTGTGCATGAAGTTTCAAGAAGCCACTTCCCTACCCCTTTAAGAATCATTTCAGTTGAAAAAATTCTCTAGTATTTATTATAATCAGGTACCACACTGGTTGCTGATTCATGTCACCTCCTTCCCAATTCCTCTCTAATAGGTTGGGGATTTTTTTTTTTTATAACTTTATAACCTCCCAGGATCCCCATGATAACCTTTGTGTGCTTTTCTTGTTACACTCACTTATAAGGAAGGAATCTGTCTTCCTCATGAATACCATGGTATTTAATTAGCTTTATACTCTCTGGCACAGATAGTTCCTGGCACAGAGTGGCCACAGTAAATTTTGAATCCAAGCATATGAGTATGTGTTGCATGTGTGCATATGTATATAAATTCATGAAAGTAGCCAAATTAATGCTTTGGTTTACTATTTAATTTGAGCACAAGGAATAGACATGCAAGGAGAACTTTGTTTCATTAAAATAAGGATGGTCTATTCCTATCTTTAACCTTCTTTGGGTATCATGTGTTTGTTCCAGGATATTCTGTGCAGACAAAAATATGTAAAATTGAAAGGCTATTTACAATCTGTTATATACATAATTATATTGAGGCTTTGCACATAGTGTATTGACTGCACATTTGCTGATGTGAGAAAAAGCAAAACAAGAAACCCAGAAATTAACTACATATCAAATGTTTGCTTCAGTCTTTGCACATTGAATAAGATATATTTCAAGTTGATTTTTTTTTTTTTGCTGTGACTTCTGCAGGTTTATGTACAATATCAGCATCTTCCAAAAACATAGGTTCATATCAATCTTCCTGTTTCCTGGGTAACTATTTGACCATATTAACTTATATTTACCTTCAGAAACTAGAAGAGTTACTATCTGACTAAACTCATTCAAAAATGTGCATTACTTATGTCAAGACATTAGGGTTTCCTCAGGGTTTCTGTGAGTAAATAATCTAGAAACTAAGGAATAATAATATAAAAATCTATCTAATGGAGTGTGGATTCTAAGAGATGTGAAATTATGGTTAAAATAGGGTCACCCTACTAGATCGCAAAAGGTCTTTAGATTATTACCTGATAACATGTAAAGTATATTGACATTAACTCTGTCTGTTACTGTTATTCTTACTTGTATCGGGTTTAATTATATCATTAAAAAGCACATGACACTTAGTCTTTTGCTGTGCAAATAAGATAAAATGATTTGTCCTTTGTTAACTTATATTTTAAAAAACAATGTTGTCACCTCCAAATAAGTGTATTTTCTACATGAGTTGAAGATTCTATATATGCAGAGTCCAGTAATATTAGTGTCTCATTTTATACACATTTTATGCAGATCTAAAAAGCTAAAAAGTTCCTAGAGTTCTCAGACTTACATCTTGCAACAGACATGCTACTGGGATTGAATAATATGGACCTGGTAACCTGAGGCAGAAGTCAGTGTGAATTTCTGCAAACTGTGTTCAACATGGTTGCGATAAATGGGGAGACTTACACTTTTGTTTGCAAATAGTTTCCATGTGGTAATATATTAAATAATATCAAATAACCAAACTATAAGCTACTCACTGGAATGAAATAGTTTCCTAAATTACATTGACATGTATAAAATACGGGGCTTCCCAGGTGGCTCAGATGGTAAAGACTTTACCTGCAATGTGGGAGAGACCATGGTTCAGTCCCTGGATTGGGAAGATCCCCTGGAGAAGGGAATGGCAGCCCACTTCAGTATTCTTGCCTGGAGAATTCCATGGACAGAGGAACCTGGCAGTAAGATAACCCAATAAAAAGAAATTCAAATATTAGGCATAAAATTAAATCTTTGTATAATCAAGCAAATCAGAGCCCCATATTTGTAGACTGTTAATCACTAAGTTCATTATAACTTAAGGGTGTGCTGAGACCAATACTTGCACATGTCTTGTCATCATGACCCAAAGCCAGAGGTGGCACAACTTAGTAATCCAGTGAGACAGTGGTTGGAGGCAGACAAAGCTAACCCCATCCACAATAACAATGCCTCTTCAGGCTTCCTCAGAATCACACCCAACACTAGATCATGAATCAGGAATACAGAGAAATTTTCTGAAGATCAGTGAGATCTCCATAGACATGGTTGATTTCTTGAGGACATATGAACAGATGGGGGTATGACCGACAGTTTCATGTAGAACATCAGGGTGAATTCAATTTTTTCACCAAAGAAACTGAAAAGAAGACAGAAATTTGCTTCATGTGTTCTTTAAAAGTCATTCTTAATGTAAAATCATATAACTAAGAGAAACAATTTTATTCCTTGAGGGTTGAAAGTGAAAGTTGCTCAGTTGTGTCCGACTCTATGTGACCCATTGCACTATACAATCCACGGATGCTCCAGGCCAGAATGCTGGAGTAGGTAGCTGTTCCCTTCTAAGGCATCTTTCCAACCCAGGGATCGACTCCAGATCTCCCACATTGCAGGCAGATTCTTTACTTGCTGAGCCACCAGGGAAACCCAAGAATAAGTGGGTAGCCTATCCCTTCTCCAGCGGATCTTCTTGATCCAGGAATTGATCTGGGGTCTCCTGTATTGCAGACGGATTCTTTACCAGCTGAGCTCCCAAAGAAGCAATTCCATTGACATGGCTTTTGATTCTACCTTTATTGTAATTCAAGATAGCTGCATTACTGTTTTGAGAAAGATTTGGCTCTCTCCTCCTGCTGTTTAAACATAGAGTTCCCTTTCTTTGCTATTCAGAAAGGGTGGAACATGATCTGATTAAATTTCTTGTTATTCTAACACCTTCAGCAAATGGGAATAAGAGGGTACCAGTTCAACACGCTACTTTTAAATGGAATGCCAGTTCGTGTATTTTGACTTTATGGAAGTATGTAAATAAGAGAACATTCCTATAAGTGCATAGTTGGTATAGATGACATTTCTAAATTTGAACACTTAAATGGTCGAGAGCCCCCTGTTTGTCCCTGTTATAGGACTTATTCTGTTACCAAGCTTGTTTCTTTGAGTAAAAATTCCCCAAAGATGATGAACACTTTGAAGCCAGGGGCTAAGACTTGTTCATTTTTGCATCTCCAGTTTATAAATCAGTAACTGGCACAAAGTGGTATCAATAACTAAGTATTTAATATGAGATAAAAATTGCATCCGCAAAATGTTGATATTCAGTGAACCTCCCCAAAATGTAATGCATAAAACAGCAATTTTTAATGGTCATGAATCTACGGATCATCTGAGCATTCTTATTTACCTGATCAGACTAGGATGATGTGGTCTGGGCTCACTCATGCTTCTGGGGTCAGTGATGGCTTTACCCATGGGGTGTGATTTCTAAAATAGCTTTATTCTCATGTCCAGTGTCTTCCTTTCTATTAATGGCTAATGAGGGTGACTACACCATCATCTCTTTCACCAGATTGCTCACCATCTAACATTCTAGTCAGAGGTTGTTCACATTGCAGTTGATGTCAGGTATTCCAAGAATGTAATCAAAGTTGAAAGTCCTTAATGCATATATGTGGAATCTAGAAAAATAGTACAGATGGACTTAGTTCTAGAGAAGGAATAGAGATGCAGACATAGAGACAGATATGTGGACGAAGGAGGCAGAAGGGGAGGGTGGGATGAATTGGAAAATTAGGTTTGACATAAATGCACTACCATGCATAAAAGAGATAGCTAATGGGAACCTTCAATATAGCATGGGGAGCTCATCTTGATGCTCTGTGATGACCTAGAGGGTGAGATAGGGGTCGGGGGGGAGGTCTAAGAGTGTGGCCATATATATATATATATATATATATATATATATATATACACACACACACACACACACACACACACATATAGCTGATTCATATAGCTGATTCCCGCTTCCCTGGTGATGCAGATGGTAAAGAATCCACCTGCAATGCAGGAGACTCAGGTTTGATCCCTGGGCTAGGAATATCCCTGGAGAAGCCAAAGGCTACCCGCTCTAGTATTCTTGCATGAAGAATTCTATGGATAGTGAACACTGGCAGGCCATGGTCCATGGGCTCTCAAAGAGTTGGACATGACTGAGGATTAAGACACATAATCATAGCTGATTCACATCATTGTACAGCAGAAACTAACACAACAATGTAAAGTAATTATACTAAAAAAAAAAATTTCTATCATCTCAAAAAAAAAAAACAAAAAAAACAAACTTGCAAGTGCTCCTAAGCCTAGGCTGGAGGCATTTCTGATTTGTTTATTTATTTGTTCAAAGTAAATCACACACACACAGAAAGCAAACTTGCTTTCAATATAGGGGGAAAGAGATTCCACCCTGTCACATTTTGATGGGAGGGGCTTCAAGCTATTGTGATCACTTTTAAAATTTACTGCAAATCATAAAACATTCAGGATATCACAAGAGAGTAAGCTACTATGGAACCTGAAATCTCCTCCCTGTAAGGACAACAGAAACCTCAATAATATTTTCTTTCTTTCTGCCTGGGATCTGAGTTCCCTTCAAAACCCACTTATATGCTAATTATTAGCTTAACTCCCTGTAAAATGCTTTAGTTTCTGTTATTGCTATTGTACAACCTCTTAGCCTCTGTCTACCTGGAGAGGCTAGATAGAATTGAAAATCTGAGCAAAAACATCTGTCCTGGTTATAGAAAGATGTTTTGAGAACAACGGGAAATTTCAGTGCC
Organism: Bubalus kerabau; assembly: GCF_029407905.1. NCBI lineage: Eukaryota > Metazoa > Chordata > Mammalia > Artiodactyla > Bovidae > Bubalus > Bubalus kerabau. The sequence continues at coordinate 70,019,204 of NC_073625.1, forward strand.
CTGATGCAAGCCTGAATTTATGACTTATTTTCGTTTTATGTCTTGATTCTGCTCAGCCTTAAGAAGGCTGTAGTTCAGATAATAATAGCTTATTTCTGAAGTGGGTTCAACAAAAGAAAGCTTTGACCATTCTTTTAGCCCTCTTTTAATAGTGAGACTCTCATAAGCTTTTCTTCTTCTTCCTTTTTTTTAAGCAGGTGGTCTGTAGCATCAGGTGTTATAAAAATCCCTCAGGAGTTCACCGGCTACATTGGAGAGAATCATTGAATTAGATGGTATCTCTAAAAAAATATGCCATTAAATATAATGCCATTAAAATAAAAACTAAGCACTGTAAGTAAGAACAAGAAATTCTAGGCAAGGCAGTTTTCAGATCTTAGTAAAACTGTGGGATTAGTAAAAGGTCCTCTTAGAAATGCCTGACTTGCCTATAATTTTGCATTCAGCTTTGCTTCAGAAAGTTGTCTGGCTTCACTAAGTTACTCACTGATGATATTTGAGCAGTTTTTACAGAAAATATTCAAAGATGAAAATAGCCTCCAGACCCGGAAGAATGGATTTAAACAACAGCAAATAGATGAGTGTGACAACCTTCATGTCACACTGAAGGTCACAAGCTGCCCTTAAGTAATCTTGGGGACTTTCATGCATGTAGTCATATATTCATCTAATAAATGTTTATTGAGCACCTTCTATATATCAAGCACTGAGGCAATTACAGAGAAGAATGAGGTACAACCTTACCCTCAAGCATTATACTGCCTGGAAAATAAAGCTTGCAAGTAAGTTGATGATAAGTTATGAAGTGGAGATAAATATAAAGTGCTCTGAGCACACAGGGGAAAATAACTAAATAATATTTGGAGAACTGGAGGTGAGTTAACAGGGAAGATAACATAGAATATAGATCAAAACTGATAACTATTCATTATTCACAAGAGAAGCAGGATCCAGGGAGTGTGAGTGATACACCCATAGCACAAAAGTGGAGTGTGATTTTTGTCTCTTTGAGAAATTAAAAAACATGTCAGGTCTCAAAAGCATATGTTGTATTGTACTAGGAAGACAATAATATTTTGAGGTATAATACTACTGAGTCAGAATTATTGTTGTTGTTCAGTTGCCAAGCCATGTCCAACCCTTGCGACCCTATGGACTGCAGCACACCAGGCTTCCCTGTCCATCACCATCTTCCAGAGTTGCCCAAGTTCATGCCCATTGCATTGGTGATGCTATCAAACCATCTCATCCTTTGTCAGAATTACCAGTGTTCAAATTCTTGTGCCAGCATTGTGATTCAGTATATCACACACTCTGCTTCTCCTGAGTCATATTTGAATGACTCATCACCTATGTCCTTCATATGTACCTTGATTTTAGTATTTTTCCTATTGGATTGTATCTGTGGTTATACTTGGCTTTAATCTTGAAAACAAGACTGTCTCTTATCATATTTATATCTGTTTCACCTGGAGCAGTACAAAATATTTGTAATACTTGCCTAGTGCTTTTTTCTTTACGTTCCTAAATTACTTTAATTCTTCCCAATCTTAGTGTTAAACTACTTACCCACCCTTTTAATAAGTCTATTTTATTGTCCCAAACTCTTAATAACCTCCATTGATACTTTTTTTTTAATTGAATTATAGTTGTTTTACAATGTTGTGTTAGTCTCTGCTGTACTATCGATAATCTCAAATATTCTCTTAGTTCTAAATTGGTTTTTTCACCCAAATGAATTCAACCAAAGCACTGAACCTAATGAATATACAGAAATGGCCAAGGATCCTAACAAGTGCCATCTGTACCAGGGTTTGTCAAAATATGAAGAGCCTCTTAGGTGAGAATATAATGAGTCTCACTCAAGTTATCTATTTGAAGAAACATGTTTGTGTTCCACTGTTCTTTTATTGTCTAGATGTATGTGCTTTTATTCAGCTAGGTGTAGAGTTTTATCTTGTCCCTTCTTCCAACTATCCAACTTTTAGAGTTGTGAAAATCTGCAAATCAGTGGTTTCTCAATATCTGGTAATGATGCATCAAATGTGCTATAATGGTCTGAACATTCAATCTAACAAAAATCTGTGTGCACAGTTTTTGTGTCTAGATTAAAAAACAATATCTGTGAAATTACATGCAAGCATTTGAAGAAAGGAATGGTCTTAAAATAACTCATGAGAGGTCTTCCTGATATCTATTTTAATTTCTACAATGGAATCCATAACATGGACATAGAACCAGGTTCTATGACTGCATTGCATTATAATGGAATTACTGCATGAGTGATTTAAGACATATTTAAATGTCATGCTTTAGGCATTTTTGCCTTTTATTGATGACAGAGATTACATGGTGGTTGTTCTTCAGAAGTTATTGCTTTCTGAGCAAGAGTGTTACACACAGAAAAAAAAAAATATTGGGGTTCTGAAAAGGTGAATTGCTATTTAGTATTACCCAGGGATAATTGATATGATCTGGAAGATTTGTTATATTGTAGGCATCCCCTCAGTCATTCTTTTTATCTTTGCTCATCTTCTGGCCTTCTTTCTTTCAGCTTTCTTTGAAGTTATTTTTATTTTCTCCTTTTTACACTCCAGTGGATGCTCTCCCAATGTGAGAAAAACTGAGGACCAAAGTTCATAGCTGTTTACTATTCTCTTGTCTAACACATGCATGACAGTGTTATACTAAAAATATCTAGCAAACTGCTGGCATTTTTTTTCTTCTGTGAGAAGAAAGGGTACTATTTGTATATGTATTTTTTTTTCTAATGGAAATATGCTACTATTATGACTCCAAGAATCACTGATAGTTCGGCATGGTAGCACTTTTTCAGTTCATTATATTATTACCAGTATCAGTTTGCTAGGATTTAACTCAGTGGCATGTGATTTGGTTCCTGGACACTAATGCATTTCTAGGAGCACATCTGTGACTGAGTGGTTGACTTTAAAGTCACCCTCTGTCACTCCATTTTTCTCAGTGCCTCTTTATTGGAGATGTACCTAGAGAAAAGTCATGATTGTGGCAGCTTGTAGGATAATGTGAGATGCCTTCTAGGCATAAAATAAAAATATCAGAAACACAGTAAAATTTTTTTAAAACTTCTTTTTTTGTGATTAGGTGAAAGGAATACTAGTCAGATAAACATTACAAAATAATGAAAAATAAAATCCTTTACTCAGAACTTTTGTATATGTTCCTAAATCTGTATTTCAAAGGAAATCATTAAGTTGATCTCGACAATGGTAACAGATCAGGAAATAAATTAGTTGCTAGGGTGGCAGTTATTTCAAATGCTGTTAAGACTTGTTGATGTAGCAATGTGTAGGAATAGTATTGAGATTTATTGATGTACAGATTTCTTTAAAATGTGTTAATTTTTTTTAAAAAATGTGAAATGTCATCATTAAAACCTAACATCAAACATCCATCCATTCATCCGTTCTTCTTATAAAATCATTCCAGGAGAGGTGAGACAGATTACCAGATTTTAAGGAGCTCGGACTTGGATAAGTTGCACAAGAATACAAATAATTACACTGCAGAATAATTTATGCAGTAAGACAGGTTAGTTGTACAAAATGTTTTACCATCACAGGAAATGAAGCCACCAATTCTGCCATTGTGTATAAAGGAAGTTTTGACAGATAAATTGAGTCTTCTGCTGGGTTTCAAAGAAAGAGTATTATTTTACCAGACCAATAGTGATGGGAAGCATTTCAAGAAAGTGGAAAAAGAATGTGGAAATGCAGAATCATGAAACTGCTTTACATGTTTAGGAAAATTCTACCAACTTGGTAGTGCTGGAGCAAAGAAATATTAAAAAAAAGTTTGCAGTAAATACTGTTACAGGGAAGAAAAAAGAAATAGATTGTGATCTCTTTGTATGCAACAGTTAGACTCTCATTATATTCTCTTGGCAATGTTGAGAAGTAATTTTATGACTTTAACAAAACAATGAGAAAACCTAACGAAAGCAGTGAGCATGTTGTTCAGTCACTAAGTCCTGTCCAGCTCTTTTGTGACCCCATGGGGTGTAACTTGCCAGGCTTCTCTGTCCACAGTATTTCCCAGGCAGGAATACTGGAGTGGGTTGCCATGTCCTTCTCCAATCTGTGAGCAGACTGTGCTTATGACGGAGGGTGAGAGAGGCAAAGACAGAAGAAACCGAGCATGGAGCACATATTGTTTTAATAGTAGGCAAGAGAGATGTGAATCAAAATAAAGATGGAATTTGGGATATAAGAAGCAAAGAAGTAATTGGTATTATAGGTCACATGGCAAACATACGAGACAGATTTGAATTTGTAACAGAGAGATATCTCAGTATAGGCTTGCTCAAAGCTTTCAAACTGAAAACAGTGTATTTAAATGAGAAATTGATACTTAAAATGTACACTTTTTTCTATAACCACATGAAAAAATATTTTTTAAAATTTTTGTCATAAGAAAGAGTTGTATGGGTTTTTAAATTTAAACATCCACATGTATACCTGTGGCGGATTCATTTTGATATTTGGCAAATCTAATACAGTTATGTTAAGTTTAAAAATAAAATAAAATTTAAAATAAAATAAAAAAAAAAAAAAAAAAAAATTTATTTTAAATGTCCTTAAGTCCATTCCTGTTTCTTTACTGGTGAGTTCCTGGGTTGTTCTCATTGCATTTTTAATATATTCAACAAAATGATGCCATGAACTGTTAGTCAAATCAGCCATTCACAGTAATATCTCACTAAAACAACAGCTAGGGGCTTCCCTGGTGGCTCAATGGCAAAGAATCCACCTGCAATGCACGAGACCTAGGTTCAATCCCTGGGTCAGAAAGATCCCCTGGAGAAGGGAATGGCCACCCACTCCAGTATTCTTGCCTGGAGAATCCCATGGACAGAGGAGCCTGGTGGGCTACAGTCTACCAAGTCTCAAAGAGTGAGATATGACTGAAGTGATTTAGCAGGCACACAAAACAACATTTAAGAGAAAAATTGTTTAAGTCTGATAACTTGAATATTCTATAATCTTTTTTCAAAATAAAATTTGAAAAGCATATATAACTATTTGAAAGTAATTTCTTTTAAACATGAACTTTATGACAGTTTATTTTTAAAATACTTTGTTGTGGTTATTTTGTTATTATTTTCTATTACACATGAAAAAGCAGCAATATAAAGTAATATTTCTAGTGATCCAGATTAATAGACTTTGGGAATATTAATAACACTTCAGCTATGATTTGCACTAATACAAACTTTAAAGTTTGTGTCTGAGTCTGAGTGAAAGTCTCTCAGTCATGTCCAACTCTTTGCAACCCCATGAACTATACAGCCCATGGAATTCTCCAGGCCAGAATACTGGAGTGGATAGCCTTTCTCTTCTCCAGGGGATCTTCCCAACACAGGGGTCGAACCCAGGTCTCCAGCATAGCAGACATATTCTTTACCAACTGAGCTATGAGGGAAGCCCAAAGTTTGTGTAGACTGATATAGCTTCATGTAGTTTGAAAAATATGTTTCTGATGTGTGTTCTTCAACTGACTTTTCATATTTAAGCTTCATTTTTTTCTATGCAACACTTAATTGTTATTTCTTAAAATGAAATGCCTTCAGTCATCCTGATTGGTATTACTTCAAGTATTTCTCTGTGTTATAATTAATCTTGGCTTAAAGACAGTTGTTGCTAATAGCTTTTGTCTCCTGTGTTCATTCTATTCTGCGGGTGACACTTTTGTTGTTGTTCATTTATGTGACATTGATTCCTATTTCTCTTCTTTGGAAGTATATGTACAATCTTTATTATATTATTACTGGCACTAATGGAAAATAAAATAGTTGGCAGGTGGTTTAATGCATACCCTGCACCTTTGTGGCCAATACATTTTTGGTAGATTTTACTGAATGCAATAGTTGACTTTAAGTCTAGCAGCTGAGTGCTTTGAAGTCTAATTCCTAGAGGATATTTAACTGTAACTCCACAGTGCTAATGTATTTTATTTTTTTTTAATCTCAATTAGATATTCACTTGTCTATAGAGTGAGAGATTTGGCACTGATTCACTCATTCATCTACTCTACAAATATTTATTGATCACCTAATATGTGAAAAAGTACTTGCAAAGCACTAGCAAAGATGTATGGTGATGAATAACACTTGGTTCCTGATTTCAAGGAGCTTAAGAGTCTAAGGAGGAGATTAGGATACATTTACAAAGTACCTCAATAGAAAATGGAAAGTGACAAATACTCATGAAATGCACATACAGATGAAGTATCATGATTGTTTGGAATAAGGAAAAATTGTTTCTAGAGATCCTGAAATGATTTATTTATACATCCTAGGCAATATATTTGATTTTTTTACTATATGTCAAACAGTATTCTGAGCATGACAAACCACCATGATGAAAAAGTAAAGTCCTAGCTCTTAAAGAATTTATACTCTGTTTAGAAAGACTAAAAATAATTAAGAAAACAAATAGTATAATTTCAGAATGTTTGAAATTTTACAAAGAAAAATGAACATTGATAGATAGTGACTGGGTGTTATAGAGGGCTGCTCTGATTTGGTTGGGGAACCTAGGTCTCTCAATGAGGTGTGTTTGAGTTAAGAAGTAGAGGATGAAAAAGAGGCATCTACTTAGAGATTGGACCCAAAAATGGTCCCTACAGAGACCATCCAATGAGAATGAGCTCAGTCAGTTTCATTGCTCAACAAACATCCAGTAGACACAGAGAATTGTCCACTAGAGATAAGTTTCAAAGGATAAGGAGTTAAAAAAATTTACATCAGGTTTAGGTGTTGGATTTTATTCTCATTGAAACAAGTACCCAATGCTCAAGCAAGAGATTAAATTAATGTTCATGAAAAAGTCAACCACTGAGCTGAGCCAGAAAAAGGCAGACTAAATTAATGCACAGGAAATCAAGAGTTAGGGAAAGACCAACTTCATAAAGAAGGATAAATATAACAAGAATGCAGACTATTTATTGAATGTTTATGATGTCCATTCCTTTAGTACTATTCCAACCATTTTATCTATACTTATCATTCTCATAGCAATAAGGTAAGTGCTATTATTATTTTGCATTTAAAAATTAAGTCATAGAGAAGTTATTTTGCCTTGTATAGTACTTCTGGTAAGAGCTAAAGCTGAAATTTTAACTTAGGTAAAAATCAAACCAGAGAGCCTGCTGTCAAGCACAATGTTATGTTATGTTTCTAGTCCAGAAATATTTAGAACATATCGAGAACATATCTAGAGCTTTATCAACTTGATGATCTTCTGTGATTGTTGAACTCTGAAAGAAAGGCGAATGAAGAAAATACTAATGAATATATAATACTATAATAACAATTTAAGAATACTGATGAATGAGAATACTAATGAATAAAATGTACACTGATATAATGTCTATATTGGACAGAATAGGAGGGAAAGCCAGGGAAGATGAAGAGTGATAGGAAGAGAACAAATAAAGAAGGAGTTTTCTAGGCAGACAGGGTTATCAACAAAAGTGTATGTGTGTGTTCTCAGTCATGTCCAACTCTTTGTGACCACATGGATTGTAGCCCACCAGGCTCCTCTGACCAGTTAACGTTCCAGGCAAGAATGCTGGAGTGAGCTGCTGCTTCTTCCTCCAGAGGATCTTCCCACCTCAGGGATCAAACCCACGTTTTGTGTGTCTCCTGCACTGGCAGGCTGATTCTTTACCACTCTGCCACCTGAGAAGCCCATGAACAAAGGTTGCATGACTAGAAAGACAACAGATCCAATGTGTGTCTTCCTTGTGGACTTCAAAAGTGGTTCTAGCTTGTCCTTGGGGTGTAGAGCATAGGGGAGGTGTAGGAAGTACTGATGAATATTTCAATATAATTCAAGCTGAATGAAAGCACAGAGAAAACATATCACCGTGATAGAGTATAGAGAATTTGCTTTGAGACCAGGCAAACTTTAGCATCATTTTGAACTGAAGATCAAATAAGAAGAATTTGAGTTTATAAGAAATTGAAAAAAATAATTTGGCAATATTCTGAAAAATGGGAGAAGTAATGGGACAAATTGAGCTAGGAAAAATTGTTTGCGGGAAAAAAAAAGAAATGTTTTTGTTCTGATAAGAGAGAGGGCTGGGGAGAGACAGAGAGAGAGAGAGAGAGAGAGACAGAGAGAGAGAGGATGTCCAAGTATTGTAAAGCCTTAGCTAACATGTATTTTTCTTACTCCTCCTAGGTATTAGTCTGTCATAGAAGTGGGGCACAGAGTGTTGTCTATTCAACTCTGTTCTCCTCTCTATAAATGTGCATTGGATAAACAGATAATCTATTCAGTAGTGACTGCTTAGGCAAACATGTCCAACCTCCAAATGGCACACATAAATCAAAACAGGTTAATTTTCACTTTGATGAATATGTTGCTGCTTTTGATATTGGTCAGAAGCTTGAGTCTATGATCATGTTATTTTCACTTTTAGCAATTCATTTTGGAACTGACAGATTTTTTTATGTTTTCCTTAGTAAATGGTGCTTAAATTACTTGTCAATATTCTTTCAAAGAATGTACAAAAATTGATTTTTTTTTTGCTTTTAATATGTGGTAAGAGACACAAATTATCTGGCATATCTGGCTTGCAGCAACTGCCAACAGTCCACATGGCTTTATAGTGATCATAGGTCATTCATAAAAAAAAAAGTGCCCCGATTCTGTTAGAATAAACAGGGTAAATTTCTGACAGTATGCGGTAAATGAGAAAAAAAAATGACCTGAAAAGCAGGCAACTTTATTTGGTGAACTCTATGTAAGGTTTCACTAGAGACTTTGAATTTTCTAAGTGTCAGAGAAATTTCTCTTCAGCATATTCCCAGAGGATGGAGCAGTTTAAACTTAGACTTCACAACGGCAGTGTCTGCCACAGAACAGGCAGATGTCAGAGCACGTGATGAGACAGGCCAGGCAGCATGCAGAAGAGCATCCCTGATAAAGCTCAGGGAGAGAATAGATGATTTGTTTACAGTGGACAGATTATAAATACATCTGCCATGTTAATCAAGGGCACATAAATGCTTTCTCTGCCAACTGCGTAGTCATTTCAACTGGGGTGAATGAATTACACTGAAAAAAATTTTTTCAAGTAGTTTTCCTGTCATTGTTGCAAAAACTACCCTTGGGTGTTCATCACATGTAGGGATATGTTCATATATTTCCTATTCGGGTTTGTAGCAGGTTGTTTATTTTCAACAGATACTTTAGTCCAAGTTTTATAGACAAGATAATTGGCTTACAGGGTACATGTTCATGTTCAGCCATCCCAACCTCCGAGCCAGCGCTTCAAGACTGTGCTGCTGTCATGAGAAGCTTTCATAGAAGAAAAAACATTGAAATAAACAAATTTAAACTACAAGATTTTGTCTGTCAGAGCAGGGGCCTATTAAGCTTTAAAAATAGGAATCCAAATTTTGCTGGTTATATGTGCACAGCACTTCTGGTCCCTTTATAGTCCAGGTTACAGGCCAGACTCCAGGTCTGTATTATTTTGTTTGCAAAGTCTGTTTATTTAAAAATTTAATCAGTTTCAAATGTATGAAAATAGAAGATTTCATATATAATGGTTTCCCTAGTCTTTCAAAAAATCTGCGTGCATGGCAAAGTGGGCCCATACTTGGAATGGTGACATTTCACAGAAGCTGTCTAGCTTGACACAATCAAACTGTGACTAGTTGCTGAATAGTAAATTACCTTACCTAGCTGACCCCTACAAGTGTTTGAGGTAGAGAGCCCTGGCTCATCTTCCTGACATCTAAGAATTCTCTGGTATGGAAAGCCCACTGGCAAGTGAAACACACAAACATAGAATTTCCTTAAATATGTAATTCTTAAAGTTGGGCACCCTTTTAAGGTTCCTGGGGTTGCTCACAGTCCACTCAGTATAATATTCTATCTTTCCCACCCTCTCAAAATCTTGTTCTCATTCCCCTTATTCTCCCTTACAAAGATTTTGACCTAAATATTTGTGTCGGTTTCTCTGCATAGAAAGAGTAACACAGAAAGACTAATTTAAGGGAAGAGATTTACTTATTAACACATATTAATCACGTGTGACTTTTTCAGTGTGATTGCTTATCCTTCTGTCTGTAGGTTTATATATATCCAACATAAAGTGAAACATGTATCAGTTAAACGTGTGAGAATTTGGAGACTGAACCATCTGATTCCTGCTACTCTGATATTTTTCACCCTTGAATATCAATCCAAAATGAGTCCATCTTTTAAATTGAAGGTGAAATACTACTACAATTTAAAATAAAAGCCAAAACAAGTCATATAAAATACAATTTATATAATATAGTTTATTTTAATAAAATGCATGCTAAATTTTTTAACATATGCATTTTATTTATCAGTATATATTCATATATCTTTCACTTCAGTTCAGTTCAGTCGCTCAGTCCTGTCCGACTCTTTGCCACCCTAAGGACTGAAGCACGCCAGGCTGCCTGTCCATCACCAACTTCCAGAGTTTACTCAAATTCATGTCCATTGGTGATGCCATCCAACCATCTCATCATCTTTCATCCACTTCTGCTCCTGCCTTCAATTTTTCCCAGCATCAGGGTCCTTTCCAATGAGTCAGTTCTTCTCATCAGGTGGCCAATGTATTGGAGGTTCAGCTTCAGCATCAGTTCTTCCAATGAATATTCAGGACTGATTTCCTTTAGGATAGATTGGTTGGATCTCTGTGCTGTCCAAGGGAGTCTTCTCCAACACCACAGTTCAAAAGCATCAATTCTTTGGTGCTCAGCTTTCTTTATACTCCAACTCTCACATCCATACATGACTACTGGAAAAATCATAGCTTTGACTAGACGGACCTTTATTGGCAAAGTAATGTCTCTGCTATAATATGTGGTCTAGGTTTGTCAAAGCTTTTCTTGCAAGGAGCAAGCGTCTTTTAATTTCATGGCTGCAGTCACCATCTGCAGTGATTTTCAATTCAGTTCAGTTCAGTCACTCAATCGTGTCCGACTCTGTGTGACCCCATGAATTGCAGCATGCCAGGCCTCCCTGTCCATCACCATCTCCCAGAGTTCACTCAGACTCACGTCCATAGAGTCAGTGATGCCATCCAGCCATCTCATCCTCTGTCGTCTCCTTCTCCTCCTGCCCCCAATCCCTCCCAGCATCAGAATCTTTTCCAGTGAGTCAACTCTTCGCATGAGGTGGCCAAAGTACTGGAGTTTCAGCTTTAGCATCATTCCTTCCAAAGAACACCCAGGACTAATCTCCTTTAGAATGGACTGGTTGGATCTCCTTGCAGTCCAAGGGACTCTGAGGAGTCTTCTCCAACACCACAGTTCAAAAGCATCAATTCTTCAGAGCTCAGCTTTCTTCACAGTCCAACTTTCACATCCATACATGACCACAGGAGAAACCATAGCCTTGACTAGACGGATCTTTGTTGGCAAAGTAATGTCTTTGCTTTTGAATATGGTATCTAGGTTGGTCATAACATTCCTTCCAAGGAGTAAGCGTCTTTTAATTTCATGGCTGCAGTCACCTTCTGCAGTGATTTTGGAGCCCCCAAAAATAAAGTCTGACACTGTTTCCCCATCTATTTTCCATGAGGTTATGGGACCAGATGCCATGATTATCGTTTTCTGAATGTTGAGCTTTAAGCCAACTTTTTCACTCTCCACTTTCACTTTCATCAAGAGGCTCTTTCGTTCCTCTTCTCTTTCTGCCGTAAGGGTGGTGTCATCTGCATATCTGAGGTTATTGATATTTCTCCCAGCAATCTTGATTCCAGCTTGTGCTTCTTCCAGCCCAGCGTTTCTCATGATGTACTCTGCATATAAGTTTAATAAGCAGGGTGACAATATACAGCCTCCTTTTCCTATTTGGAACCAGTCTGTTGTTCCATGTCCAGTTCTAAATGTTGCTTCCTGACCTGCATATAGGTTTCTCAAGAGGCAGGTCAGGTGGCCTGGGATTCCTATCTCTTTCAGAATTTTCCACAGTTTATTGTAATCCACACAGTCAAAGGCTTTGGCATAGGCAATAAAGCAGAAATAGATGTTTTTCTGGAACTCTCTTGCTTTTTCGATGATCCAGTGGATGTTGGCAATTTGACCTCTGGTTCCTCTGTGTCTAAAACCAGCTTGAACATCTGGAAGTTCATGGTTCATGTACTGCTGAAGCCTGGCTTGGAAAATTTTGAGCATTACTTTACTAGCATGTGAGATGAGTGCAATTGTGTGGTAGTTTGAGCATTCTTTGGCATTGCCTTTCTTTGGGATTGGAATGAAAACTGACCTTTTCCAGTCCTGTGGCCACTGCTGAGTTTTCCAAATTTGCTGGAATATTGAGTGCAGCACTTTCATGGCATCATCTTTCAGGATTTGAAATAGCTCAACTGGAATTCCATCACCTCCACTAGCTTTGCTCGTAGTGATGCTTTCTAAGACCCACTTGACTTCCCATTCCAGGATGTCTGGCTCTAGGTGAACAATCACACCATCATGATTATCTTGGTTGTGAAGATCTTTTTTGTACAGTTCTTCTGTGTATTCTTGACACCTCTTCTTAATATCTTCTGCTTCTGTTAGGTCCATACCATTTCTGTCCTTTATTGAGCCTATCTTTGCATGAAATGTTCCCTTGCTATCTCTAATTTTCTTGAAGAGATCTCTAGTCTTTCCCATTCTGATGTTTTCCTCTATTTCTTTGCATTGATCGCTGAGGAAGGCTTTCTTATCTCTTCTTGCTATTCTTTGGAACTCTGCATTCAGATGCTTATATCTTTCCTTTTCTCCTTTGCTTTTTGCTTCTCTTCTTTTCACAGATATTTGTAAGGCTCCTCAGACAGCCATTTTGCTTTTTTGCATTTCTTTTCCATGGGGATGGTCTTGATCCCTGTCTCCTGTACAATGTCACGAACCTCAGTCTATAGTTCATCAGGCATTCTATCTATCAGATCTAGTCCCTAAATCTATTTCTCACTTCCACTGTATAATCATAAGGGATTTGATTTAGGTCATACCTGAATGGTCTAGTGGTTTCCCCCACTTTCTTCAGTTTAAGTCTGAATTTGGCAATAAGGAGTGCAGGGATTTTGGAGCCCCCCAAAATAAATTCTCTCACTGTTTCCATTTTTCCCCATCTATTTGCTGTGAAGTAATGGGATCAGATGACATGATCTTAGTTTTCTGAATGTTGAGTTTTAAGCCAACTTTTTCACTCTCCTCTTTCACTTTCATCAAGAGGCTCTTTTGTTCTTTGCTTTCTGCCAAAAGGGTGGTGTCATCTGCATATCTGAGGTTATTGATATTTCTCCCAGCAATCTTGATTCCAGCTTGTGCTTCTTCCAGCCCAGCATTTCTCATGATGTACTTTGCATATGAGTTAAATAAGCAAGGTGACAATTTACAGCCTTGATGTACTCCTTTTCCTATTTGGAACCAGTCTGTTGTTCCACGTCCAGTTCTAACTGTTGATTCCTGACCTGCATATAGATTTCTCAGGAGGCAGGTCAGGTGGTCTGGTATTCCCATCTCTTTCAGAATTTTCCACAGTTTGTTGTGATCCACACAGTCAAAGGCTTTGGCATAGTCAATAAAGCAGAAATGGATGTTTTTCTGGAACTCTCTTGCTTTTTTCATGATCCAACGAATGTTGGCAATTGTATCTCTGGTTCCTCTGCCTTCTCTAAATCCAGCTTGAACATCTGGATGTTCACAGTTCACGTACTGTGGAAGTCTGGCTTGGAGAATTTTGAGCATTACTTTGCTAGTGTGTGTGACGAGTGCAATTGTGGTAGTTTTAGCATTCTTTGGCATTGCCTTTCTTTGAGATTGAAATGAAAACTGACTTTTTCCAGTCCTGTGGCCATTGCTGACTTTTCCAAATTTGCTGGCATATTGAGTACAGCACTTTCACAGCATCATCTTTTAGGATTTGAAATAGCTCAAATGGAATTCCATCACCTCCACCAGCTTTGTTCATAGTAATGCTTCCTAAGGCCCACTTGACTTCACATTCCAGCCATGTCTGGTTCTAAGTGAGTGATCACACCAAATATATATTTATTTAGATTGTTTTTACCTATACTCAGAAGAACACGGGTTGTCTTAATAAAGCAAACCAGACATTCATATTGCTTCTCCTCTCCTGCCATTTCTTTCAAAGTGTGGATTTTATCATTAAGGCAATGGGAAAGCATATTAAAAATCACAAGCAGGGACATGAAATGTTTGTATCTTAAGCATAAAAAGATCAATCTCAAAACATTATCACTATTCCCTGGAGTAGCAGAAATTCAGGCATCAAGCCCAGTTAAGGTTGTCTTACAGTAAATATACTGAGGATCATGAGAAATGCTTTCTATTGCACGCTCCCCTTTTTTGTCTTTCTGGACTATCACTCTGTGACTTGTCCCTTTGTCCCTTCACACTCTTGCCTTGTACTTGTACCTTTTAGAAATCAATTTTTGGAAATGAGTAAAGAAAAATTCTTATTATAAAGGATTATTGTCATGTAAAATTGTATAAATTCAGTGACTATGCAAATTTTGCCAAATCTTATTTGCCTTTTTTTTTTGCCCATTCTTCCAAACTTCTTTTGCTCCACTACAACCTATTTTCTAGGTAAAGTGAACTACTTTTGAATTTTAGAATGTGCCCCCCCTTTTTTTTTCCTCCAGCTTCAGTTTTGTTTTGTTTTTTCCTTTTGGGAAAGTTCATGTTCATTGGTAATTGTATTTTTTGACAGTTCTGCTCACTATTTTTACGTATTTGCCATCCATCTTTCCTTTTTAGAAATGTTTTGTATGTTATGTCTGTAGTTAAAATAAGTAATAACACATCATATACCATTTAAACTGTTTTCTTAAATGATGCCATTTGCCTTAATGTATTTCTTAATATAAAGCTATAATTATTCTGGGACTTATTTTAGTCTTTGAGATTTAAGAAAATAAACACAAACAAATTAACCTATGTAAGAATATTTTCAAAACCTATGCATGAAACAGTTAGTGGCCTCAAGTTATAAAATGGGAGGATCTTTAGTTAAGTACTACACACATTTCCTTCAGAGTTTGTATCCTTTAAATTGATTTTGGGTGTACAGGTCAGTACATGATATGCACGGAAAGCTGGTATTAAAATATGAGCAATAAAAACTTACTAACTGTGGTATTAGCTGATATTTCAAATCAAGACTCTCCACAAGTAATAACTTTGAAAAAAATTTTTTTTAATGTAGAAGAGAAGTTATCTACTAGCATACAATAAAATACTTTAAAGAAAAAATTCTTTATAACAGTAAAAATACAAAATATTCTAAGTCAATGACTAAGCCCTAGGTTAGCATCAAGATGGGATTCATTTTGATATTTGGCAAAACTAATACAATTTTGTAAAGTTTAAAAATAAAATAAAATTAAAAAAAAAAAAGATGGGACTGTGAATTTGAGTCACCACTGCAAATTTTGAATGGAAGTAATTCCTTGGCTGTGAACAGGATATTTGAAGACAAAAGAAGATATCATCTTAGACTATGATTTCTTTTTGAGATTCATTTTTTTCCAAATATGTTACTGCATGCATACTGTTCAGGCTATCTGTTCTGTATTTATAAATCTTATGTTCAGCATTAAAGATAAAAAGGAATCCATAACATTCTTTGCCCTTAATAAAAGGCATATATTATCCCCATATAAGATAAGTCTGTTTTCAGATTTGGCGGTTTGTATGACATACAAATTGAAACAATGATACAAGTTCTTATGAAATAACTTGATAATTCATCTTTTCCATTTTCCTTTTTATGTACATCTATTTTAAAACTAAGTTTCATCAATTACATTTAAGCTGCTGCTAAGTCGCTTCAGTCGTGTCTGACTCTGAGCGACCCCAGAGACAGCAGCCCACCAGGCTCCCCCGTCCCTGGGATTCTCCAGGCAAGAACACTGGAGTGGGTTGCCATTTCCTTCTCCAGTGCAGGAAAGTGAAAAGTGAAAGTGAAGTCGCTCAGTCGTGTCCGACTCCTAGTGACCCCATGGACTGCAGCCTACCAGGCTCCTCCGTCCATGGGATTCTCCAGGCAAGACTACTGGAGCGGGGTGCCATTAGGCAGTGAGTTTTAATCTCTCAATTTATTTCACTTGAACATAAGATTCTAGAGTTAAGAAAATGATTTCTATGTTTCAGTTTGCAACTACCTTGGGAAATGGTAGTTGTTTATTTGTAGCTTATTGTTTTTGGTGTTCTACTCTGAAAGCAAATTGCAGTCTTTCTTGACTCAGGCGCCATCATTTTCTGCAGAGTTAGGAAAGTTCATCCAAATTTCCATAGGATGGGACTTATAATAATTTTCTTGAAATAACTATTTCATTTCAAATGTGATGTTCATATATTTATTTTGGCTACTGTGATAACAACAATTGTAACTGTTCATTTATATTGAAAACATTCAAATGTTCCCTCCACAAAAAAAAAAAAAAAAAAAAAAAAAAAAGGTTGATTTAGGAACATTTCATTCAAATCCAGAAACTCTATCATCATATTAGTTTATATTATTTCATAATAATAAAGCTCTTTGATACTTTGACTATTCAAAAATACTGAGATTATAGTAAAATTTTAGTTAATATATAAGGTTTGTCTTGTGTTGTGCTTAGTCGCTCAGTCATGTCTGACTCCTTGAGATCCCATGGTCTGTAGCCCGCCAGGCTCCTCTGTCCCTGGAATTCTCCAGGCAAGAATACTGGAGTGGGTTGCCATGCCCTCCTCCAGGGGATCTTCCTAATCCAGGGATTGAACCCAAGTCTCCTGCATTGCAGGTGGATTCTTTACAGTCTGAGCCACCAGGAAAGCCCAAAATATAAGTTATTTCCATATATATATTTGTGTATATATTTTGAAACTGATTCATTACAAATTTTGCATTTTATGATTTACCTTAAGGGAAAACAAGATATATGTTAAAGAGGTAATTTCCATTTCTTAATGCAAGATAATTATAGCTGTAATTTTTACTGCTCTGCTAGGCAGTGCATCTAAGATGAAACATTAAAATTCCATTAATGAAATCTTGGCTATGTTAGCCCATGTCAGTTAAGTAATTAAGCCTGTAAACTTAAAGTTATATCCCTCACCTACCTTGCTCCTTTTCTACTGTATTCCCTCTCCTTGGCTTTCTCCTCCTCTGTAAGTCTTCCACTGAAGTAGGGACCCAGGTCTGCCTCACTTCCTCTCTAAATCTTTCCCATTTACTTTTGACAAAAATCTTGTCTTGATCCTCCTTTTCATTCAACTTCTTCCATGTGCTACTGCTAAATTAATGCATTAAAAATATCACATCTGAATTAAAATTTCTAAGGCCAGTATGTGTTCTGTATGATATTTAATCTGACAAAGAACACAGGCAGTGAGGTTTGTCTCTGAAATTAATTTTAGTTGTTATTTTGTTAATGTGGACTGCATAGAGAAAATAAGGATAATAAAAATTATCTAAATTCAACTAACTAGTCCATGTAAATTCATTAGCATGCTACCAAATAAACAGAAAATAATTTATAATAGTTATAATAATATTATAAATATTAAATATTATTATCTTTTTGCATATTGATCCAGTTGTATTTTCTCATTGTTAATGATGGACCAAATGTTTTCTAACGATTTAACAAGATGCACGTATCTGTCCATTGATTTCAATTCATAACAGTTTCTAATCCCAGTTGATGACTAATGGCTGCCTATTCTATTTTGTTGAAAATGATTTTGAGACTGAATCTGGATATGAATGTGTTATGAGTTTAGTAATGTTTATAATACACTAAGTCAATATGTATTCCACATATGTTATATACCTGTAGAAAAGATATTTATTTAAAATGGAAAAGAAAAATATACACTCATATACCATTTCTCTGGTTTGAAACAATTTTTTATCTATCTATTTTTCTTCCAATTGAAAATTTCATAACATTTTTGCTTCATAGTTTGTTTGCTTTCTATTTAATAGAGCATTTTCTTATAATAATAATAATAATAATAATAAAAATAGTGAAGAAAAATGTTTCTTTGAAAATAAACAAAAATTATAATGTTGCAGCTCTATGGATCTCTTAGGAAGATAGTAGATTTCATGTTTATTTAAGCACTGTAAGTAAATAAGCAATATATATATATATATATATCTGAGCATTTGTACTCAGGGCTAATTGTATTAGATGTTTTATTTACAACAATATTTAATTTTTTCATAGATGATAATGGATATGTTTAATAAGATTTTTATTTTCTGTATATACATATGCCTAATTATTAATATATTTGGCATTAATAATGTAAATTAGCAAGTTAGAAAATTGATTTATCTTTTGGCTGCATTATTGCAATTGCTTCAAAGGAAGTAGGATTATTTGGATGACAATCTCTTGGGTATACTCAATTTTGCTTTAGCTGTTTTTAGTTTTTTCTACAGGTCTGTATTGTGGCATAGAAATTAGTTTTTGTTCATAAACATTTAGTGAATAGTGAACTTTAAAAAGTCATGAATTATATACAGTATGGATACCTGTATAAATTATTTTATTTTAAGGGGGATAGAATAGATATTAATAACTCAATTAAAATCCTATTAAATTGATATACATATTATTTCTTTAAGTATTTTTTGAAAAGCAGAAATCACCACTAAATATATATTGAACTGATTTCAAAACATCTGATAAAATATTAGCTCTCTTTGTACATTTTATTACAGAAAGATTGTTTATCACTTCAAAGCTTGAGTAGCTTCTAGAAAACTATAAATGAAGCAACAATTGTCAGCTTTCTCTTATCATGAAATAATAAAGAGCAATAGCCACTTTATGTTTTATAGAAGATAGGTAAACTCAAATTACTAGAACATTGGATTAAAATGTATGATAACCAGGTACAAGTTAAATCTATAAAGTTCAGTTTTTTATGTCAGTTGAGATAAAAATCATCTCAAATAAACTAAATTTTGATGACCTTCACACAAAGTTGTCTTGCTTGAAGTAGCTTAGTGTAGTCATTGAACTGCTACCCAAGTCTTGCTAAACTATTGGGAAGAATTATGCTTTAAGGCTGAATTCACTTTAGTATAGAAACAGGGATCAGCTTAACTGTACATTTTAGGTACAAAATTTGGACATGAAGCTGTAGGTGCTTTAGGAAGCTCCCCTGAGCTGACAACTTAAATTGGGGACCTGTCAAGTATCAAACAGGTGACAATTCTTGTGTTATACTAACATAAAATGCCATGTTTCCTGGACCTCGAGTCTTACTGTGTATCAAAATCACCAGGGGAGCTTGTTAAAAATAAGACATCCAGGCCCCATCCCAGACCTATTAAATAGGAATCTCTGGTACCAAACCTAAGGACCTCTGATGGTTTAAGTAGACCTAGTGGTTTTGAAGTTGTATTAGAGCTTCTGTAACTATAAGTTCCTCATTGAAGTAAGGAAGTATCTGTATGTTAGAAATAGTCATACTTAGAATGAATACATTTATTTTAAAAAATGTATTTTTATAAACAAAGTTACACCATAAAAATTTTGAAAATCACAGAGTATATGGTACCAAAATAATAGAGGGACAGTTTACAGAGGATGGGAGAGGGTTAAATAATCTTTGTGATAAACTTTATTAGATTTTTGAAATCGTTGTAGCATCTTTGTTATGATGAGTTTTGATCTATTCTTATTTGACATTTCATGTTTATTAGAGATAAAACTCTTTAAAGTAAAAGATATATGTCCTTGTCTTAAAACTATGGAAGACTGGAGAGGAAGGGATAATGTGATTGGCTTAGTTTGAAAGTAACATGAGGGAGAAAGGTCCCTGAAATCACATGGCCTACAGAAAGAAATTGAGTGAAGCTGGGTGAGCCAGCCTTGGATGGAGGGGCATATCTGAGTCTTTAAGGCTCATGAAAGTTTCTCAGCATCAATCTTATTTTGGTATTTTGTTCACCTAGCAATATGGTATTAGGTTTCACTTGTATTTTTATTATATAACAGGCAATTGTGAAATTTTGACGATATGTGTGAATTTCCTAACAGGGATACAAGTAGACAAGGGATGTATAGGAGAAGAAAAGTGGAAAATTAAAGCTATTTTAGTCTAGAAGCTTGACCTAAATTAATAATCTGTTCAATTATTATATTATTGCATGCAAGAGAATTTCAAGATATGTCACTAACATCTGGAAGTATATAATCTAGTAGAAAAGGCAAAATTTATATGCAAGACAATAATAAACTTTACCAAGCCATATTTAATTCCATCATTACATTTGAAATGCAAATAAAAATGGAGGAATTCAAAGGTGAGATAAATCAATGAATATCAGAATAATTGGCAAGAGTCTCCTTGTATTTAAATAAGTAAAATATGAATAGGCAGAAGTTTAGAGAGAGGTATTCAGGTGAGAGGAACCATATGCACACGTGATGAAAATGAGACTAGTCCGAGTGTTACCTAGTCCAAGCTCATACTGCTCACCTCACAGCCAATAACTTGAGAAGTGAATTGTTGGGCAAGGAATAGTGACTTTATTGGGAAAGCCAGTAGACCAAGAAGATGGTGGACTGGTGTCCCCAAAACCCATCTTGCCAATGTTTGGATGCTAGTTTATTTAATAGAACAAAGATGAGGAGGTGAAGAGGTAAAATAAAAAAGATGGGAAGTTGTTACCAATATTTCCTAGACCCTGCCAGACTCCTGAGAGGATGTGTTAATTTCTTCTTTCTTGCAGCCATTCACAGGTGGGCCTGGTCAGGATGTTTCCTGTGAGCTAAAACAAAGGTATTTTTTAGCTTAAAGCTCAGGCATGGGAGGTAGGATTCCTTCCCAGTGGTGGGACATTATGTTTACTTTAAGCTATAGGGGATATCCATCTAGTGGAGAAGGAAATGGCAACCCACTCTAGTATTTTTGCCTAGAGAATCCCAGGGACAGAGGAGCCTGGTGGGCCATCTATGGGGTCTCACAGAGTCAGACACGGCTGAAGCGACTTAGCAGCAGCAGCAGCATCTAGTGATTAACTTGTAGCAAAAGCAATAGAATACAAAGTTTAAATTATAAGAAATAGATGCAATATGGAGTCAAATTTATTCTTCCATATTATACTGTATGTTGTGGCTGATAAAAGGTGAGATTGTGTGAGCAAATATAAGTGGGAATTTTCTAGATGGTAAAGTCAACTCACACAAGATTGGGTACTAAAGTCATTAATATTATATAAGGGAAAAATCTCTTATCATCAAAATTGGCCTTAAAATCAACTAAATGACACGCAAAGAACACCTTACATTGTTTTTAACATATAAGTCTATAAGAGTGTTCTGATTATGTAAATACACAGTGTATACAGTAACACCCAGTCATATTGGGGACATGGAAAAAATAAAACATTTAAAGTATATCATAGAGAGATAAAAGGTAAATGAAAAAAATAGATGCAAATGTTCTTACAACTTATTTTGTATTTGTTAAAGATACAAAGATGCAAACTGTCTTGAGAAGAGAAAGAAAGGAAATTAACATATGTGTATATTATGTGCCTGATGCTTTGTTAGTTTCTTTATAAGTGGATCATCTATTCTTCATAATAGCACCTTAGAAAGAACTCTTGGAGAGGGGGGAATCATTATCATTATTTTATGCATAACACTACATAATATTACAAAGATTAAGTGGTTTGCCTAGTTGTTGAATCTGGGATTGAAACTAAGTTTTCTAGAATTTCAAAATCCTGCTAAACTATGACACTACATTTCTTTTCTAGCACCAAGCAAAGCTTTCAACATATTAAATGAAAGACACCAGAGATTTCTGAACAATGTAATGACATAATGACAATGCCTTTTAAAATGAGATCAGTAAAATAGGTCAGAGTGGAAAAAAGAAATGCAAAATGCCATCTATGAAGTGATAAAACCCCTTCTTGTGATAATAACAGTAAGTATTGGGAAGTATCTGGCTTTTCCAAGGAATACTGATAGACTGTCAAGTGAATCAGCTGACAACTTCTAACTCTGAATCTCTCTGTTACCTGGCTGGTTTGCACTGTGAGACCCAGGCCAGCAATCTTGGTCCTTGTGATAGCAAGGAAAAATTTGCAAACTATCACTTCAGACCTAAGTGCAAAGCAAAGTTTATTAAAGCATAGATTAGCTCTCAGAGGGAGAGTGAGCTATTTCTGTGATGTGAAACCAGCCTCCTGTACAGGTTTAAGGGTGTTTATAAGCAGTTGTCTGTGAGAAGGCTGGTGTGGTCATGGGTGTAAGACAGGTCATGGGTGAGTGGGATTGCTATTTGATTGATTGTCCTGAGTTCTGTAACAGTTCGTTGTTGCATATGCCCCTACCCTTTGTTCATGAACAGAAAGCCGTAGTGGGAGGCCAAAACCACATTGATGGAAGAAAATCCAGTTTTCTGATCTTATTCTATTTATTCACCAGCTTATTTATTTCATCATTTTCATTTTCTCTTAATTATTTAATAGTAGAAGAGACTCAAGTTGTCTAGTGACAATAAAATTTTAAAGTATTGTGCAGTGATTGGTACACACAGCATCATCAGATTACAACCAGTGGTAGCAAAACTTGAGCAAGAATGAATTCACTTGAAAACTGACTTCATTCCATAACCTCAAAGGTGTGGGAAATGGTCAAATGGATTTTAGGTCTAGTGTAGCACCATTTTCTATATAAAGGCTCATTTACCATTAAAATAAAAAGGCACATGATTTAGCCAGCAAAATCAAGCTTATTCAAGATTAACAGAGGAATTGCAATTTGGGATATGCAAACTATGGTGAACCATAAACAAGTCTGGAGAACAAATGAAAGGAATGTTCTTTTAGGAGGAAGTTGGGAGGAGTTGTTTTGAAAGAAGGTTCATGAGAGGAGAGTGAGGGTTCTGTGTTTGGCTGAGTTGCAGTGATTTCTCATTGACTGTCTTGTTACTGAGCAAAAAGAAAATTGTGCTTCCTGCTGGAGTATGTAAAGTGAGCTGCTAAGAGTAGTACTTGCCTGAGAACTCCCCTTTTTGGACTTTCTGACCCCATTTTGAACAAGGTTTTCCTTCACTTAATTTTCAGAGGATACACTTAATTTTGGAAGTATCATACCAATTATAAAAGACCAACAACTTGAAAACAAACTTTCATTATCATGCTGCTGCTTAGCTGGTACCCATGGTACTGTAAGAGTTAACAAGAAGTTTATACTTGAAACACACACCAAAATACCTAAAATCAAATATAAAATTATATTGAAGCACTATCCCAGGATCTCTAGACACTTATTGAACTAGGAAAATCAGGCTAAGTTTCAATACCTGTTTTCATTTCTGCCACTGAGATAGTGAAATTAATATTTGTAGATTCTCTCCTTCCTCAATGGTGAACCATATGAAAGTGTCCATCCACAAAAAACGAAAGCCATCTAGAATGCAAAAAAAGATCATTGGATGGAACAGAATATAAAAGTTATAAGTACAGTTGGTTATCACCTGAGCTAACTGCAGAGAATTAAAATGAGTTTGGCAAAAATTGTATAATTAGCATGGAAGCTGAAATACAATCACTTCAAAGAAATCTACAGTATAGAGAAATTTCTTTAAAACAACCTTTTTCTATTTCCTTAAAAAGTCTGTGATTATTTTCAGGACAGTGTCTGAGATAATAAACTATTAAGTGCTATGGCAAGATATTGAAATGATTCATCATTACAAATTTGATGCATCTTTTTAAAGACAATATTAATCTTAGTGTGCAGTAAAAATATAACTTATTTTAAAACATATATATTATATATTTGCTATTTGTGAAATCAAGTTTATTAGGCTTATTTATATTTACCATAATTGTAACTGAAAAGGAAAAGGAAAGGAAAATGAAGTCGCTCAATCATGTCCCGACCCCATGGACTGGAACTTACCAGGCTCCTCCATTCATGGGATTTTCCAGGCAAGAATACTGGAGTGGGTTGCCATTTCCTTCTCTAGGAGACCTTCTCAACCCAGGGATTGAACCCGGGTCTCCCACATTGTAGGCAGACACTTTACCATCTGAGCCACCAGGGAAGTCTTATTTGTATTTACCATAATTGTAACTGAAGCCCTATCAATTTCTAAAATAAATTTTAAAAAATCAGTGATTTATGATTCCCAAATATGAATCATACAAAACAGGTCTACCAGAAGTTTCCAACCCTTGACTACCAGTTTTCTCCTCTGTTCAAGTATTTATTCATTGTGAAGGTAGACATACACAAGGGAGACATTAGTTACACACACTAGTATCTCTGGTTCTGCTGTGGACACATGAGAGATTATACTTACTCACCTTCTTGAGTTTTGGTATCACCATGAAGTTTTCACTGATCAGTGAAAGGTGAACAGAGACATTTTTATGCTGGTCTCTTCTCCTCCACTACTAAAGTAACCCTGTGATACATCTTCCTGTAAAGTGCAAAGGTCAGTTATCACCAACAATTTGTGTGGTCTCATGCACCCATGGGCAGCTTTGCAGAAGCAAGAAATAAGCCTTGATATTTTAAATCTTTCAAGACACTGAATGTGGGGAATGGTGGTTATTGCAGTTAGTTTGAATGATACACTATTTGATCTCTAGTGACTATGATAATTGAAGATACTAGGCCTTGAGCCCATTGAAAGTGAGTAAAGTCTATTTAAAAAGCATTTTCCCATCCTCAACACCTAGCATATGCCTGCACTGTGGAAGGTTATTGGTGAGTGAAAAAAAATTTAATAAATGATCAATTACAGTACACGATATAGATTAACAGCCTCTTGAAAGATGTGTTTTTAGAAGGCAATGAAAGTGATACAAAATTAAATAAAGATAAGCAATTAACAATAAGAGTTGAAATATATGGCTCTCTTACAAGTATCAAGTGCTATTCTACATGCCTCTCATACATTTCTGTATTTAATCCTCACATTACATTTATGATACAGATATCAACATTATCCATATTTGACATATGAAGAAATAAAACCAAATGTTTACTCAGGAACTATAAGAATAAAAATATCACAAAACCACTCAACATTATTATGAATCTAAATACAATGAAAAAATTTGCCAAATCCTAGTGTACTAGAATCAGAGAAGGCAAGGGCACCCCACTCCAGTTCTCTTGCCGGGAAAATCCCATGGATGGAGGAGCCTGGAAAGCTGCAGGCCATGGGGTCGCTGAGGGTCGGACACGACTGAGCGACTTCACTTTCACTTTGCACTTTCATACATTGGAGAAGGAAATGGCAACCCACTCCAGTGTTCTTGCCTGGAGAGTCCCAGGGACGGGGGAGCCTGGTGGGCTGCCGTCTATGGGGTCGCACAGAGTCGGACACGACTGAAGTGACTTAGTAGTAGTAGTAGTGTACTAGAATAAGCTGGTAGAATCTTTTAAATGTCCACCTTTATACAACTTTAATAAAAGAAGTGAAATAATTATACCCTAAAATATAATGGAAATTTTTAAGAAATATTTATATGAATTCCTTGAAGGCAGTACCACAATTTGATCACTATGTGGGGGGAGGGGGATTTCTGAGTTTTGAGATTAATGGTAAAAAGATACTCATGCTTAAGTAAAAAAAAAAAAAACCCTGGTGCCCTGAAAGGCAAAGAATACTGAGCTAAATGGGTGTAACCTCTGACTTCAAATAACTTTTTATGTGCTCAGAACAATTTTTATTTCTTTTCACTTGTGATTTTTCTTATTTATCCATGCTTGCTTAGACTTGTCAAGTGCATATTTATTTAAATCCTGACCTGGTCTTCGTTTTAATTACTTCTTCCGTTAAAGGTATTGAATCACAGTCGTCAGTCTCATGTCCCCAGTGGTAAATGCTGGGCTTCCATATGTTGATCTGCACTCTTAACTTGGCAATTCAGTAGAAGCTGATGCTTGAAGCCATTTCTGTAACTGTGCATTCAGGCATGGCAACTCTTTTGCCTTCCTGTTAAAATCACGTATTCTCTTGTACTTGCATCCTTTTCAGGTCCTATCACTACTGTAACAAATCACCATACACTTGGAGGCTTATTCAACACAAATTTATTAGATTTGAATCAGTTCTAATGAGGTGGATGAAACTGGAGCCTATTATACAGAGTGAAGTAAGCCAGAAAGAAAAACACCAATACAGTATACTAACACATATATATGGAATTTAGAAAGATGCTAACAATAACCCTGTGTACGAGACAGCAAAAGAGACACTGATGTATAGAACAGTCTTATGGACTCTGTGGGAGAGCGAGAGGGTGGGAAATTTGGGAGAATGGCATTGAAACATGTAAAATATCATGTATGAAACGAGTTGCCAGTCCAGGTTCGATGCACGATACTGGATGCTTGGGGCTGGTGCACTGGGACGACCCAGAGGGATGGAATGGGGAGGGAGGAGGGAGGAGGGTTCAGGATGGGGAACACATGTATACCTGTGGTGGATTCATTTTGATATTTGGCAAAACTAATACAATTATGTAAAGTTTAAAAATAAAATAAAATTAAAAAAAAATAGATTACAGTTCTGTAAATCACAAGTCTGGTGCAGGTCTCATCCAACCAAAATCTTGTTGTCAACAGGTTGTGTTCCTTTTTGAAGGCTCTAGAGAAAAATCCATTTTCTGTTTATATGGATTTCTGGAACGATTCAGTTCCTTAGGATTATAGGATCAAGGTCTCTTTAATACCCATGGTTTTTCAGGCAAATAGAAACAATAGGAGATAGATAGATTAATTATTAGGTATTGGCTCCTGTGGTCACAGAACTGAAAAGTATTTGCAAACTGGAGGTCTGAGAAAGCTGATGGTGTATTAACAGTCCGAACTCAAAGACTTGAGAATCAGGGAAACCAATAGTACAAATCCTGATCTGAATCAGAGTGCCCAAGTATCAGAAGTTCCAATGTTTGATGGTTGATGTCAAGAGAAGACGGATGTCCCAGCTCAAGAATAGAGAGCAGATCAGTCAGTCCTCTGCTGTTTTTGCTCTATTCAGGCACCCAAGGAATAGTGTGACCTACCTACATTGGTGAGCTCTATCTTCTTTATTCAGTCTACAGACTCAGATTCTAATCTCTTCCAGAAACAGTCACACAGACACCCAGGAGGAAAGTTTTACCAGAGGTTTGAGCACCCCTTAGTTCAGACATATTGACACGTAAAATTAAGCATCCCTGTGTGGAGTTTTGAGCTGACTATAAACTGCAAGCTCTTAGCTGCTTTTAGAGGCCCCCACATTCCTGGTCTCTTCCCTACATCTTCAAATTCCAACATCATGTCCTCTTAAATTTTTAATTCTCTGACCCATGTTTCTTCCATCTTCCACTTTAAAGTCAAGTGTGATTAGACTGAGCCCACCAAGATAATCCATCTGTGATCACATCTACAAAGTCTCTCTTGCCATATACAAGAATGCATTTATAGGTTGGGAGAATTTGTTGTGGATGTCTTTGGTAGGCCATTATTTAGCCTATGAGAGCTAATGAGAGTTTATTTCTTAGAAGTGTTTAGACTTGAGAGCTTACATCAGATTGAAGAGTATCTCAAGAGGAGATTTTTCAGCAGTGTTTTCATATAGTGCTTTTTTGTTATTTATGTTACCAATGAAAAGTTTCTTTCCAGTTTTTGCTGTACAAGTGGAAATTATATCATAGCAGGGTGTCTCTTTAATTTTTAATTCAACAAAATCAGTATATTACAGATATTTGTAGTAATTGAAATGGAAAAATCATTTTGATATTATCAAATTATCTATTTTAAAAATTGTTGACAAGAAGAAACACTCATCTTTCTTTTCTTCCGGATTACAAATTAGAGACAGAATTCTCAGAGCAGTTGCTAATTTCAGGATTATTTCAGAAAGCTATTCCAGAGTGAAATGCCCAGGAACCTCTACATCTCCTGCAACTACCATTTTCACTCCATTGCATAGGGACTTATTTCAGGCTATTGCTTCAAGATGTGACTCAAAGACCATGATCATCAGAACCTCCTGCAGACTTGGTTAAAGGATACACACCTTTCTGGACCAGAGTCTTTGTTGCATGGTTCTTGTATGGATCAGAAGGTACAGGTATCAGGTGATGCAATGTATACTGACATTTGAGAGCTATGCCTTTCTCCTTTCATATATATACTTATTTTGAATATGAAATATTGCCATTATTTTGTTCTATTGGAATCTATATGCTATGTCATATTATTAAGGTTTATCTCTATAAATAATGTGTTACTCCAAATGAAAGATTTATTAGAAATGATTGAAATACATCAGAAAGTTTTAGATGACAAGATCTCTGACTAAGAGGAGTTGAAAGATCTGGGTTTAAATCCTGACTCTATTACTCCCTGTGAAGTGAAGTGAAGTCACTCAGTCATGTCCAGCTCTCTGCAACCCCATGGACTGTAGCCTACCATGCTCCTCTGTCCATGGGATTTCCCAGGTGAAGTTACTGGAGTGGGTAGCACTTCCCTTCTCCAGGGGATCTTCCCAATGCAGGGATCAAACCCAGGTCTCCCACATTGCAGGTGGATTCTTTACCAGCTGAGCCAACAGAGAAGCCCGAGAATATTAGAGTGGGTAGTGTTTCTATTCTCCATTGGATCTTCCCAACCCAGGGGTCAAACCCGGGTCTCCTGCATTGCTAGCAGATGCTTTACCGTCTGACCCACCAGGGAAATCTACCACTCCCTAGATATATATAAAATCTCTGTTGGCTTCAGGCAAGTAAGTTTTAAAAAACATGGTCTACATCTCTTGTTTATGAATCAATTTGTTGAATGTTTAATCTGTGCTACAAAAGAGGAAGAGAATGCAGGAAATTCCATAAAGACCATATCAATTGGATGGAAAAATCACACTCATATTAAAAAAAAATTGGTTACATAAGAAATAGTAACCTGGGATCAATTTTGCATTTAGCATATATTATATAGTTTAAGTGTGATTGGAGGTTAAAGAAAGGAGAGATCATTGAGAATTTAGTGAATTGTTTTAGATACAGGGAAGTAAGCTTTGAGCTAAGTCTTTGAAGATGTGTAGAGTTTGGGTAATTGAGAGGAAAGCAGTTAATATGCAAGGATTACACAAAGCATAAGAAAATCCCAAGAAAAAATCATAGAAAGGAGAAAATATCTTCATGTGGTCTTAATAGAGTAATATCTCTTACCTAAACTGAAATGATTGGTAGTTAAGAAGTTTGAAAGCCTTAGGGGAACCAAATACCACATAACCTTGCAAACTAAGATGTGTAGGTTGAATCAATTTGGTTAATAGTAGAAAACTATTTTATTTATAGTTGCAGAAGCAACATAAAGCTATAGTCTTAGGCACACATCCTTTTTAAGAGGAAAGAAGGTGGGATAAATTAGGAGTTTGAGATTAACAGATACATACTACCACACTACTATATATAAAATAGATAAACAGTAAGGAACTACCGTATAGAACAGGAAACTATATTCAGTATTTTATAATAACCTATAATGGAAAATAATCTAAAAATGAATACATTTGTATGAAAGTGAAAGTCACTTGATCATGTCTGACTCTTTACAACCCTATACAGTCCAAGGAATTCTCCAGGCCAGAATACTGGAGTGGGTAGCCTTTCCCTTCTCCAGGGGATCTTCCCAACGCAGGGATCAAACCCATGTCTCCTGCATTGCAGGTGGATTCTTTACCAGCTGAGCCAACAGAGAAGCCCAAGAATACTGGAGTGGGTAGCCTTTCTCTTCTCCACTGGATCTTCCCAATCCAGGAATTGAACCAGGGTCTCTGGAATTGCAGGTGGATTCTTTACCAGCTGAGCTACTAGGGAAGCCCTACATATGTATGTATGTACATAAAACTGAATCACTTTGCTGTACACCAAAAAGTAACACAATATTGTAAATCAACTCTATGTCAATGTGAAAAAAGGACTGTTATAGAAATGCAGGCATAATGAGTTGAGAGAGAATGACTATCTCAGTACTTAATGGTAGAAGAAATTGAAAAAATTAGTTGAAGAATTAAAGATGGCTTTGAAACTCCTAATATAGAAAACCGAGAAAACTGGAAATATTAGAAGGTAACACAGAATTTGAATGGTTTGATTCTGAACATGCTAAATGTAATATAGTCAAACCAGTCAATCATAAAGGAAATCAACCCTGAATATTAATTGAAAGGACTGATGCTGAAGTTGAAGCTCCAATACTTTGGCCACCTGATATGAAGAAACAACTCATTGCAAAAGACCCTGATGCTGGGAAAGATTGAGTGCAAGAGGAGAAGGAGGTGGTAGAGGATGAGATGGTTAGATAGCATCACTGGACTCATTGGACATGAGTTTGAGCAAACTCCAAGAGATAATGAAGGACAGGGAAGCCTGGTATGCTGCAGTTCATGGGGTTGCAAAGAGTTGAACATGACTTAATGACTAAACAGCCACAAAATATAAAATAATAGTGATATATGAAGCATATTCTATCTTTATTGAAGAATAATGGAATACTCCCACATGTGATAAGGTTCAATAGTCATTGGAGTAGAATTAAAAATGACTGCACTTGGCACCCTTCCTGGATCTTTCACTTTGGCAGGAATGAGGTAGGTAGTAATCAACTGCTGATAATGACAAATGTTAACAGAATTGTAAGTGGTAAGATGAATGAAAGAGAAAATGTACTTTAGGAAGAGCTAATGAGGAAGGCCTCTTTGAGGAGGTGATAACTTGGTATAGATTTGAATAATGATGAGGAGTGAGCCTTGAATACATTCCAGGCAGATGTTACTTAGCACTTAAAGGTTCTGATATGAGGACAAAGTTGCTTGTTCCAGGAAGAGCAAAGTCAATGTGGCTGAAGAGTAGAGAGTACGTGGTTTGAGATGAAGTCAGAGAAAGGCTGGGGTCAATAAATGTTTATTGTATTAGTACATGATTCATCTTAGATATATACAATTTTGGAATGTACAAAGAATTGGAAGAAGGTAGTTTAGTTAAATTCCTTTATTTGGCAAATGAGGATTCTGAAGTTCAGATATATAAGAAATGCACACAAATCTACCCTAAAGTGTTGACTAAATTTCAAAGTGCTAGTAATCAGTCCACTGTTCTTATACTTTACCATGTCTTCTAAACTATGCTCTTTGCTCAAAAGCAGCAGTTATTGCTTCATCTAGGTATCTGAAGTGATCATTAGAATTGCAGTTTTGAAGGTTGGAAAACATGCTTTTATTGGCTCTAATTCTTGTGTTCATCTTTTTCTATTTGCTTTTCTTCTTCCTATACTCTTTTAATGGCAAAAGCAGCCTTGAAAAGGAAAGAACTCAAAGGGTAGCCTATGAGACAGGAGACTGGGGGATTGGGGGGAATCGCTTTCTATTGCTTTGCCAGGTGGTACATATGGGCAAATTACATCTGGAAACTGATCATGATTTTTGAAAATTATTTGCTGGTATATAAAAGTTCTTGGCATTTTTTGTGTAATTATTGCATCGTGTTTTTTCCTCTTAGTTATTTGTGTTTCTTCATATTGTATGCCTTTAAAAATGGGTGTGACTAAATAGATCCCAGTATCTAGTAATAAATATTTCTGACACTGAAAAAATTGCATAGGTTAGGAGTTATATTTGTTATACATTTTCATAATTTTATTATGATTTTATTCATATACATCTGACTATTTAAAATCAGAATGCTTATTCAGAACATCTACAGGTCAAAGCATTATTTTTTCTTTTTTTTTTCCCAATTAGTACAACATAAAAAAGTAAAGATTTGCTGAACTGATAGAATCAATCATATCAATGAGCAAATAAGTTTTGCTAGACATTTTTAATGAAGTATGTTTTGAAAACTTTGATGCCACAAGAACCCTCTCTTTGATGATAACTAGTTTTTGGGTGAGATATTTTTTCTAAGTTCCGTCTGTACCAATAATTAAAAATATAAGTGAGAGTGGGAACTCTCCATGTTATCTGTAGTAACTAGTATGGATAGCCCTAATCCTCATGGCTTAATGTTTTATTTTTTCCTTACGAAAATGGTTCACAAACAAGTGACTTGAAAAGGGGTAGGAGAAAGGAAAAATTAAAATTTTTTTTTTTTTTGAATTGTCTTGGCAGTTTTTTTTTTTTTTTAATTTTTAAACTTTACATAACTGTATTAGTTTTGCCAAATATCAAAATGAATCCGCCACAGGTATACATGTGTTCCCCATCCTGAACCCTCCTCCCTCCTCCCTCCCCATTCCATCCCTCTGGGTCGTCCCAGTGCACCAGCCCCAAGCATCCAGTATCGTGGACTGGCAACTCATTGGCCAGGTTCGATGCACGATGCTGCATGCTTGGGGCTGGTGCACTGGGACGGCCCAGTGGGATGGAGTGGGGAGGGAGGAGGGAGGAGGGTTCGGGATGGGGAGCACATGTATGCCTGTGGCGGATTCATTTTGATATTTGGCAAATCTAATACAGTTATGTAAAGTTTAAAACTAAAATAAAATTAAATTTAAAATAAATAAATAAATAAATAAAAAATTAAAAAAAAAAAATAGAAATCATTCCAAGCATCTTTTCTGACCACAATGCAGTAAGATTAGATCTCAATTACAGGAGAAAAACTATTAAAAAATCCAACATATGGAGGCTGAACAACACGCTGCTGAATAACCAACAAATCACAGAAGAAATCAAAAAAGAAATCAAAATTTGCATAGAAACGAATGAAAATGAAAACTTAGAAAAATTAAATTTTATAGAATTCTTGAAGGTGAGCCAATGTGACACCCACCTTTTTCAATTAGGGCACTAAGTAAGTCTTCTAGAAAAGTGACTCATTCAAGGTTCCAAGACTAAGTACAAAAATCCCACTATCCATGTTCTGATTCCTGGCTGAAGCTGCTTTTTTAATACTACTAATACTAACAGTAATAATTGTTTGCATAAATTCAATTATGTCCAAATGTGACTTTGTGAAAATATGGAAATTAAAGTATCTCTTTTTCGTAGGTCTCATTCAATTTTGACATTTTTTGCAAAGATTCCATTCTGTAGTTATGTTGTATGTTGTCATTTTTCAATTGCTAAATTGTGTTCAACTCTTTGAGATCCCATGGATCGCAGCACGCCAGGCACCTCTGGCCTTCACTAAACCCCAGTTTACTCAAATTCATATCCATTGTGTCATCCAACCATCACATACCTCGTCTGCCACCCGCTTCTTCTTTTGCCATCCATCTTTCCCAGCAACAGGATCTTTTACAATGAGTTGTCTCTTCACATCACATGGCCAAATTATTGGAGTTTTAGCTTCAGCATCAGTTTTTCCAATGAATATTCAGGGTTGATTTCCTTTAGTATTGACTGGGTTGGTCTCCCTGCAGTCCAAGGAACTTTTAAGAGTTTTTCTCCAGCATCACAATTTGAAAGCATCAATTCTTTAGTTGGTTGTATATTTGTATCCAAAATGATTTCCTTAAAGACCATTCGTCATGTATCCAACCTCTTAAAATCTTCCCATGTCTTTTTGTTGCACTCGTAATAAATTCTGCATTTGACCCTACAGAACCATGCATAAGCTTGCCAGCCCACACTCAGTTCTTCCATTGATTTTGACCCACTTTTCCTCTTGGTTCTCATGTCGTAACCAGATGTGTTCCTGTCCTTCAGACACATCAATTGCGTTGTTTGCAGTAAGGCTTTTACGTAAGCTATTCCTTCCTTTGGGGTCATTTTTCCTTCCCTGATCTTTATTAACATGTTCAACTCATTATTAATATTCAAGTCTCAGTTTAATTTCAGCTACAGAGAACTTCCTTCATTAACTAAAGTAAGCTTCTTGTCACTCTCTGACAAAACTGTCTTATTTCCCTAAATAGCAATCGCTATAATCTAAATCTTTCCTGATAATGTATATATCTTTAAGGTATTTCTTTTTAGAATATATTGTTTTGTTCAGTGAGAATGGGAATGGGGACTGTTCCTGTTAGATTTGTCATTGTTCATCCCCCAAAGCCCAGACAATTGTCCAACACATCGGTAGTCCCCAGTCTTTTTGGCATCAGGGCCTGGTTTTGTGGAAGACAATTTTCCCACATACCAGGAATGGGGGATGTTTTCAAGATGATTCAAGTGCATTACATTCATTGTGCACTTTATTTCTGCTATTATTACATGAGCTCCGCCTCAGATCATCAGGCGTCAGATGCCAGAGGTTGGGGACTCCTGCAATAAACGATAAGAAACAAGTCAATAGAGTGTGTTTAATCAAACCGAATAGTGGAAATGGCATAAATATAGAAGAAAATGCAATATAAATGTAACTAAGAGGCCCTTCTTACCACTATTACAAGACCTTGTAATAAGAGACAAGGAAGGCAATAGGAAAAGTATTAAGGTGTCAGAATGAGGAAAATCAGGTGATTATGACCCCATTCAAAGAGTAGATGGGAAATTCATGTAAAATTCATGTACCAAATTTGAAAAGTTGTATGTTTTCTCCTTAGCAAAAATTATATGTATGTGTGTGTATGTGTGTACATATACACACAAATGTATGTGTTGCATTTTTTAGTGTTCTAAAATGGAGCATGTGTTGCATTTTTATAATCAACAGGGACTCTTAAAAAGGAAACCATGATGTAGAATGAATAAAGGGAAAGGACAAACATGTAGTTCTACAGTTAAAGGTATAACAAGAGGATATAATAAGCATACCACTGAAACTCTATCTTCGTCAGTGTTTAATAGAGAAAACCAGACTCAATGGAATCAACATTTTACTTAATTCAGACCTTGATATCAATCTCTCTTGATTAGTCTCCTACTGGTGATAGTTGGAAGGAATTGAAAAATGTGGACTCAGTTGGCATGGATAACAACGTGGAGGTGGTCTTGTTTCTTTGCCATTAAATTCATGGACAGGATTCTATTTTATCTTTCCTCACCAGTTGCCTGTGTTTGGTCCAAATACAGACAGCTTCCAAAAGAATCAACTTATTTCAAGCCTATGAAACATCTTGTGGTTTTTGTTCAAGGATACTGAATAGATTCTTAATCACTTTAATTTAGCTTAGCATTAACCTTACAAAAATATTTGCTTTAACAAATCTTCAAACAGAAGACATTTAATCAAATCTATTTATTTCAGAAAGAGAAAACAAAATCAGAATGTAACAGGAAAACATGTTTCTGGATACATCAATATGCAAATATATTTGGCAAATATATTTCAGATAGAAGTTTATCATTATTAGTTGGAGGAAAGGCAATGATAAAACACATAAAAGTAAAGGATAGTTAAGACACTTAGGAAAAATAAGATCAAAGAGATAACTGGATATTAATAATACCTTCTCTCTCTCATCCTTACATAAATTAGGTGGTTACATAATATTTTCCTCCTTGTGTTTTAAAATATACAAATATTTTTTATTTTGGCAAAATTCTGCCAATTTGCTAAGATTTTTTCCTCTGAAATCTCTAGCTCTTTGTGCAATTTCATAATTTTAGATAACATTTGGGAGGCTGGAAGGATTCAACATGAATTCTAATATACGAGCCTGTAGGAAGTCCTGATTTGAACACTAAGACACTCATATATGTTGAATGAGAAGAGAGTTCTGTAGTCAAACGAATTTAGGAAATTAAATTTGACCCATATAAAATTTTATTTTTTGATTGTAGATATTTTTGAAACTTGGCTATACATAAAAAAATAAGCATACACTGAAAAATATGAGTGTTTATGAAGAATTATAAAACTTTATATCCACTTAAAGAATAAAAATATAGTTGTCAAAATGAATAATGAAAAGTTCCAACTGAAAGGTTATGTCAACTGCTGGCCATGCATCTTTACTGAAGCACATTTTCCCCTTAGCTCTCATATCTACTATCAGAAGAATGTCTTTAGGTCGGAAATGGCATCTTGCGTGGCAGCCTCGTAGAGATAATGTTCTTCCTAAAAATTATTTTTTCTCATAACCAGCCTTTTGTTTATGAGGTAACTTTTCATCATTGTATTTAATAGTAATTTGAAGGGAGATTTATAAAACAATTTTCTACTCATCTATCAGAACAAAATCCTCCATATTTTAAGTTCTTACCTGATACAAGACTCACATAAAAGTAGATATTTTAATGAGGAGGAATGGCTACAGTAGTTTACAACCTGGTCTTTGGGACAGATGACCTTGAATTTCAAACCCAGCTTCATCACTTGGTAAGCCACGATCTTGAACACATTACAAAACCCTTTGAACCTTAGTGTTTCTTATTAGTAAAGGGATAATAATAGGACTATTAAAAATAAGAATTAAAGCAACAACAAAGAGCATGATGTTGGAATAAGAATATGCCTGAAATAAATGAAACAAAGTTATTATTATTTTTTATTTCTTAGATTTCAGTGAGGACATTTGATAGAATACAGATCTATTTCTAGGAAAAGTGCTACTCCCCCAAACATGTGTTCACTGCAATCTAGTTTAAAAATCCTCATTATGTATTAATTTCTGAGAGAAATCTGTTGCTTTGTTTACCCAAAGTGAAAAAGACTGGACAAAAGACAAAATTTGTGTTTTCGCATACATGTTTTGTCACTATTTAGACAAAATCATTATCTCAGTGTATTTTTTCTTGGGCTGCTCTCTTTCTACTAGAAATTTGCCAAACACACAATGTTCCAGGAATTCTCTACTTTCTTCTTCTTCCTGAAAGTCAACGAAACCCTGATGGTTTAGAATCATATGCACACCATTGTTATTCTTTGTGATTAGGTGATTTATTTTGCAATTCACTGGACCTTTACACTGATCTTGCTGTATATGAGACACAGCACAGGGCAGAGTAGTATATATGGTGGATGTCTATTCTACAGGGTTAAAACTAAATGATGACTATATCCTTCTACCTTTCTGTCTGCTCATTCTATTAACTTTTGAGAGTGTAATATTGAAACTCCAGCTAAAAATCTTAATTTATCTATTGAAAAACGTTCGTAATATATAGCGGAACAGTATGTAACATTGTTCTGCATTTTCCACGTCTTTTGTAAATGTGTGCTCATACTTTCATAAGTTAAAAAATAAAAAAGAAGGAAACAAAAGCAAAAAGACCAAATGATGAAGATCATGACTATCAGAAGATTAAATAATGAAGATGGTGACTATGAAACTTTTATGACCTCATCAATGAAATGGGCAAAACTTAAATATTTAGAGTATTGAAGTGAATCTATTTCTTAGTGGCATAAAAATGTGTGTGTTTGTATTTATGTATAGAAGGCAGTTACACATAGCTCATCTGCCTTGTAGGGTTGAGTCCTAAATAGGAAGTAATAATACTGTAGCCCCTGCCCTCCTAATGACCCAACTGCATAGATGGCTCCATAACCTCCACCATAAATTATGAACACTTTTCTATTCTGGAAATAGTCGTTTGACTTTCAAAGGATATTGTTATGAAAGTCTCAAAAAACAGTGTTTTGTCTTATTTGTTAAAAAAAAAAAAGAAAGTTGAGGTGAAGGAAGGTAGTATTTCCAGTCATCATATTTCCTTTAACTGATCTTGATCATCTGCAAAATCTATCCATCAAATCTTAGGCCATGTTATGCAGGCCTTCAGCAGAATTACAACAACTAGAGGCCACAGATACTACTTTCTTACTTTTCAATTTTTCTGTTTTTTATATGTCCATCCAAGTACTCCTAGTTCATTCCTAGCCTAATTTATTTATGTCCAATTATACAAAAACAAAACAAACAAAAAAAAACAAACAAAAAAAAGGGGTTTTGATTTTTAAAGAGGAAGTTTTATTATATCAAAGTTTATTTTAAGCCAACATAGAAGCTATAGCAAACATAGACTCTTTTATCTGCAGTCTTTTAAAAAGTGAGTTTTTAGTTTCCTACTACCTAGTTCAGTAGAGAATGAAAGAGTCAGGAATAAACTCTAATTATCCTAATTGTATTGATTTTACCAAGCATCTACTTATCATATCATATTTGACTTAACCTATGATATGATTCTTAGACATGGTATTTTATTTTAACCATACATAATTTTACTTTTTTTTTTTCTGTTAAGCCATTTGGTTTTATGGTGTTGGGGGGGAATATAATTGTGTTGAATGAAGTCAGTTCATTGTTTAAGCTGTTGATCTATGGAAATACTATACATAGTGAATGAAATGACTTGGGTTGACCCATATAGAGAAATCTATTTTTAAATGGAAATCAAGACAAATGATGAAAATCAAATGGAATACAATGCAGTTTGCATGCTGATCTCAATTAAAATCTATTAGTTATTCAAGGAAATCAACACTGACTATTCTTTGGAAGGACTGATGCTGAAGCTGAAGCTCCAATATTTTGGCCACCTGAAGCAAAATGAAGAGGAACTAAAAAGTCTCTTGATTAAAGTGAAAGAGGAGAGTGGAAAAGTTGGCTTAAAGCTCAACATTCAGAAAATGAAGATCATGGCATCTGGTCCCATCACTTCATGGGAAATAGATGGGGAAACAGTGGAAACAATGGCTGACTTTATTTTGGGGGGCTCCAAAATCACTGCAGATGGTGATTGCAGCCATGAAATTAAAAGATGCTTACTCCTTGGAAGGAAAATTATGACCAACCTAGATAGCATACTCAAAAGCAGAGACATTACTTTGCCAACAAAGGTCCATCTAGTCAAGGCTATGTTTTTTCCAGTGGTCATGTATGGATGTAAGAGTTGGACTGTGAAGAAAGCTGAGCGCCTAAGACTTGATGCTTTTTTTGTGGTGTTGGAGAAGACTCTTGAGAGTCCCTTGGACTGCAAGGAGATACAACCAGTCCATTCTAAAGGAGATCAGTCCTGGGTGTTCATTGGAAGGACTGATGCTAAAGCTGAAACTCCAGTACTTTGGCCACCTCATGCGAAGAGTTGACTCATTGGAAAAGACTCTGATGCTGGGAGGGATTGGGGGCAGGAGGAGAAGGGGACAATAGAGGATGTGATGGCTGAATGGCCTCACCGACTCGATGGACATGAGTTTGAGTGAACTCCGGGAGTTGGTGATGAACAGGGAGGCCTGGCATGCTGCGATTCATGGGGTCGCAAAGAGTCGGACAGGACTGAGCAACTGAACTGAACCGTGCTGAACTGAAGCAAAAAGCTGAGTTATTGAAAAAGACCCTGATGCTGGGAAAGATTGAAGGCAAAGTGAGAAGGGGGCAACAGAGGATAAGATGATTAGATAACATTACCAACTCAGTCCACATGAATTTGAGCAAACTCTGGGAAATAGGGATGGATATAGGAGCCCGGTGTGCTGCAGTCCATGGGGTCGGAAAGAGTCAGATATGGCTTAGTAACTGAACAACAACATACATTTTATATTAAGCTAATATTTTTAATTGTAGGAATTCTAACATTTAGTGCACTGACATGACTTGTCCAAACATGTCCATAACCATGTTGGCAAGTGGCTAATGTTTGGACATTTTCTTCTTCATGTCTTGAAGTTCACTTATATCTGCTAAAGTAGCTGAAAACATATTATCCTCATGCCACTGAGAAGACTGACTTCCCCTGAAACCTTCTTTGATTTGCATCTTTCATCTAATTTTGAATTTAAATTTTGCTATTTATATAACTAAATTATTTTATCTTCTATTCTCTTTTATTTTTGAAATGTACAATACCCTTGCCATTTTATAAACTTCCTTTATATTTAAAATAATTTTAATATAGCAATTATCGAGACTTCCTTAGGTTAAATCATTATTACACCCTCAAAACAAAAATTATACTTATCCAAGACAAAACCAGATCTCATGGAAAGATTTTCTCTTTTTGCCTAAACAAATATAAGTACTGTAAGTGTTATGGTGTTATGTCTGTTTAAGGTGGATCTGAATTTATTTTCATGAATGAATTTGCAGATTAATTCTGTAAAAAAATGGTTACTCTGGGGTATATGAGAATATGCATGCATGCTAAGTCACTTCAGTCGTGTCTAACTCTTTATGACCCTATGGACTGTACCCCACCAGGCTCCTCTGTCCATGAGATTCTCCAGGCAAGAATATTGGAGTGGGTTGCCGTGCCCTCCTCCAGGAGATCCCCCAATCCAGGGGTCGAACCCCTATGTCTTTGTCTCCTGCATTGGCAAACATATTCTTCCTGGAGCCACCTAGGAAATCCACATGTCTCTAATGATACCAGTGGGGAAGGAAATGGCAACCCACTCCAGTACTCTTGGCTGGAAAATCCCATGGACAGAGGAGCCTGGTAGGCTACAGTCCATGGGTCTCAAAGAGTCGGACTCGACTAAGCGACTTCACTTTCACTTTTTACTTTCATGCACTGGAGAAGGAAATGGCAACCTACTCCAGTATTTTTGCCTAGAGAATCACAAGGGACAAGAGCTTGGTGGGCTGCCATCTATGGGGTCGCACAGAGTCGGACACGACTGAAGCAACTTAGCAGCAGCAGCAGCAATGATACCAATATGTTATTGTCAGAAGTTTATAGCCACTTTTACTCTAAAACCATTTGTAATTTTTTGTTATTGGATGAAATGTGTGAAATGTAATATTTCAGAACCAAAAAAAAAAAAATGAATTTGCAAAAGGTACAGAATTTTAATCTTTTGGGGGGAAAATTTATGCTCATGGTTCAGTAACTCAGAGTGAGTATGGTAAATCCTCTATATAAAAGAAGACAAACTGCAAAATTATCCTTTCAGTGCAGGGAATATGGTGTTTTGACAAATAATGATAAGATTATCATGAATGAACAGTACTTGGGTGCATGATATTTCTTGTGTTGAGTCATTCTTTTGGATGGCAAGTCCACTGGCCATGA
The DNA here is from genome assembly GCF_029407905.1 of Bubalus kerabau. Taxonomy (NCBI): domain Eukaryota; kingdom Metazoa; phylum Chordata; class Mammalia; order Artiodactyla; family Bovidae; genus Bubalus; species Bubalus kerabau. Next base: position 70,060,116 of record NC_073625.1, read on the forward strand.
GGAAAATTTGGCAGACTTTAAACCCAAGATGAGCCAAAATTATAAATAACTAAATGCTGAATTATAGGCATTCAAGTAACCATAAAGAACTTTGAAGTTCAGTTTAATTCATAAGACATATCAAGGTGTCTGTCATGGCCAGGCAGTGTATCAAGATGGTTAAAATTTTATTCTTGATCTCTAGAAGCAAGCAACCTAGCAATACAGACACATATGTAAGCAAAAATTAAATGTGATATGTGCAGTAATAACATATAAAATAAATAGAAATAGCCTAAATAATAAAATTCTAGTAACAAAATATTTTTCCATTATATGGGTTACAAAAAAGATTTCCTAGGTTTTCCGTTCCATATTATCCTTTTTGAGTAAATGTTAATCTTTTCTAACTTTATCTCAATTACACCTTGTTGATGCTAGTTCTTTTATTTTTCTGTTATTTACTCCAGGCAAAATAACTTTAATAGGGAAGGCACGTTTTTCTCACTGTACTGGTTTACACATTTTAAACTTCCTCCCATACTTAAAAGTCTCTTAAATAATCCCAATTATAAGGAATATTTCTGATCTAACTTCAGGCAACATAAATGTATTTGGGCAAGTGACTTATAGGAAAGAGAAAGACTGCATAAGTCAAAAGTGTTTTACTGCAGAATTATCCTGCAGCCACAATATTGGCAAATACTATTGTATAGAATGTGTATTTGTTCTGAGCAAGAGGCATGGATTTGTTACAGGTTCTCTTGGGGCCATAATAGTTGTGTTCTTCAAATCCAATGATAAGGGATCATTTTCTTTTCCCTTCCCCAAAGGTACATTTATCCCATAAGAATATGTGCCTGAAATCATCTATCTTGGTCTTTCTGTCTCTATGAAAATAAATGAATATTTTGTTTCTATCATAAAATTACTGCAAAATCAGTACTCATGCTCCCCATTTTCTAAACTGTATATAGCAGACTTTTGTTTACCACTAAAGTTAAGATCATTGAAATATGCCCACTGGACTGAATCTTCTAGAAGTTCAGTTCAGTTCAGTCGCTCAATCGTGTCTGACTCTTTACAACCCCATGAATCACAGCACGCCAGGCCTCCCTGTCCATCACCAACTCCCGGAGTTCACTCAGACTCACGTCCATCGAGTCAGTGATGCCATCCAGCCATCTCATCCTCTGTCCTCCCCTTCTCCTCCTGCCCCCAATCCTTCCCAGCATCACAGTCTTTTCCAATGAGTCAACTCTTCACATGAGGTGGCCAAAGTACTGGAGTTTCAGGTTTAGCATCATTCCTTCCAAAGAACACCCAGGACTGATCTCCTTCAGAATGGACTGGTTGGATCTCCTTGCAGTCCAAGGGACTCTTAAGCGTCTTCTTCTAGAAGTATCCAGACATAAAAATTTTAAGACTGTCATGGAAAAATTTAAGGGGTTAAACCAAAAAGCTTAGCAAATTTCACTGTCTCACTGTGAGAGAATACTCACTGTGGTTGATACTGAGGAGAGAATCCTGCCTCTCACTTGGATATATTTCTGGGACAGAAATATATCATGGTATCATGGCTGTTATGGGGTGAGAGGATGCTGAAGGTGGAAGAAGGGCTTCATAAAAGTAAGGCTTGAAATATATCTTTCTCTCTGCCCCTCCATCTCTCTATCTGTCTCTCTCTCTCTCTCTGTCTTGATCTTCTATAAGTCTTTAGGGAAAAAACAAAACAAGATAGTATGCTTTGGTCTTAAGAAAAAAAGTAACCAGACTCTTCCACCTTCCTTATATGTGGAATGCATCATGGTTGCAGGAACACAGCGAGGGCTCCAGGGTACTTTTGACACTTTAAATCTCCTCCTATTTGTAGTTCTTAGGCAGTGATTGGGATTGAGAACAAAAATGGCATCCAAAGTCTTGAGGGTGAATGAAGGGTAAGAGATATGCAGGAGATATGTACAACTCTCAGAAATCCCTAAAAGACTTTTAAAAAGAGAAGAGATCACACTGACTTTAGATGTTTATGTTAATGGCACTCCACTTTAATCTCAGATGGATATTTCTTAGTAACATAGGAATTAGCTAAGAAATCACTAGTAACTTTATCTCAAAAGCACTGGATGTTTTTAATTTTTTTTTTTTTTAGTCTTTATAGGGTCTATCAAATTGGGGAGACAAAACTTGAGCCAAAATGTTCTACTGAGGAGAAAGGAAAGAATTGCACATAAGTGTTTTTCAAGTTTTCCATGTTTATATATGTGTGTACATCAGGGTAGAAATTTAAAATGGCAGCACAACATTGCCCACTGGTGAAGAGCTGACTGTTTTAGATTCCCTTTGACATATATCTGAATGAATTTATACACTGAAATCGCTAACCTATTATTTTTATGCCACTTTCATTAGAGTCTGACCCACTTTTGAAAAAAATACAAATCAGGCAATAAAGAGTTACACAATTTTAATAAGTACCAACCATGGTGTGAATTTATCTTCAAGCTTCACAACTGAAATTGGAACTTTCCAGATCACTTTAAATTAAATTGATTAATAATACATCATGTTAAAATGAATTTTTCATGGTTTGGGAGCTAATGTTCTCAATTATTTAGCAATGCAAAGTGTAGGCAACTCACACACAAACAGCATACAGGAGATGATCCGTGAACTTTCTCTTAAAACAAGATGATAAATGGCCTATTTTTCTATCATACTAAAGCAGTATGTTAATTTTTTCTACTCTGAAAACATTTGCTCTCCAGGAAACCAAATCAGGACATGCATTGTGGTTACAAAATATAATACTAAACAATTTTTATAAAATTTAAAAAATTCTCAATGTGAATGTACATAACAGGAGAATGTGTAATTTAATAAACATAATAGGTATATTACCTCATGCCTTTTGAACTACATTTCCACAATTATTAGTCTCATCTTTCACTTTAATGGAAGTTTAAGTTTTTAATTTTAAGCATGTTTGACATTACTAGATAATTCTACGCTTTAATATTGGTTTACATTACATGTGTTTTGTGGCATTAAAAAATAAACAGTATACTATTTACATCTTGAGCATTATATTCTTTGTAATTAACATTTGCTTTAAAAAGTTTATTGGAGAAGGAACTTGTAACCCACTCCAGTGTTCTTGCCTGGAGAATCCCAGGGACAGGGGAGCCTGGTGGGCTGCCATCTAAGTGGTTATGATAGCAAATTAGTAGATTCTTTCTGGGTGATAACTTTGCACTGCCCACTTTCACCATTGTTTCCAGAGTCAAAGAAGCACTAGACTATTGATCTCTCCTCTAGGCAAGCATTTAGACTTGGATTTGATCCCTGGGTCAGGAATTCTTGCCTCAGTATTCTTGCCTGGAAAATTCCATGGACAGAGGAGGCTGATGAGCTACATAATCTATGGGGTCACAAATAGATGGACACAACCGAGTGACTGAGCACACATATACACTAGACTAAGGCATCTGAATATATTGTTAATATCTCATTATAATCCACCTTATTTTCTATTCTGTCAGCCTTCTCTTTTGCCTCTCGTTAGTTTGCTTTCATGAGAGTCACTACATTGTGATAATGTGTTTGAATGATCAATTCCTACAAAAATTGTGAGCAATAATATGAACCTTTATTGTGTAAAGCTTATATTTCCAGCTTTCTTACATAACTGACAGATAAAATTGCATATATTTAAAGTGTACAACATGATGATTTCATTAATGTATACATTGTAAAATGATTACTAAAATCAATGTAATTAACACATTTATCAGCTCACATAATTACCTTTTCTTTCTCTGTGTGTGGTGAAAACATTCAATATCTCTACTCTCTTAACAAATTTCAAGTATACAATACAGTATTATTTATGAGATCAATATGCTGTGATCTAATACATTACATTCTGAAAACATATTCATCTTCTAACTGGAAGTTTGTACCCTTTGATGAATATCTTCCCATTTCCCCAACCCCTCAGCCTCTGGCAACCACCATTCTATCCTCGGTTTGTACAAGTTCAACATTGTCTCTCTTTCCCTTTTTTGATTCCAAGTACTGGTCCCACCACTTCATGTGAAATAGATGGGGAAACAGTGGAAACAGTGTCACACTTTATTTTTTTGGGCTCCAAAATCACTGCAGATGGTGACTGCAGCCACGAAATTAAAAGACGCTTACTCCTTGGAAGGAAAGTTATGACCAACCTAGATAGCATATTCAAAAGCAGAGACATTACTTTGCCAACAAAAGTCCATCTAGTCAAGCCTATGGTTTTTCCAGTGGTCATGTACGGATGTGAGAGTTAGACTGTGAAGAAGGCCGAGTGCCAAAGAATTGATGCTTTTGAACTGTGGTGTTGGAGAAGACTCTTGAGAGTCCCTTGGACTGCAAGGAGATCCAACCAGTCCATTCTGAAGGAGATCAGCCCTGGGTGTTCTTTGGAAGGAATGATGCTAAAGCTGAAACTCCAGTACTTTGGCCACCTCGTGTGAAGAGTTGACTCATTGGAAAAGACTCTGATGCTGGGAGGGATTGGGGGCAGGAGGAGAAGGGGATGACAGAGGATGAGATGGCTGGATGGCATCACCAACTCTATGGACGTGAGTCTGAGTGAACTCCGGGAGTTGGTGATGGACAGGGAGGCCTGGCGTGCTGCAATTCATGGGGTCGCAAAGAGTCAGACATGACTGAGTGACTGAACTGAACTGAACTGAATAAGTGATGCCTTACAGTTTTTATCCTTCTCTCTTTTTCTTGTTTCACTTATAACTTCCAGGTTCATCCATATTGTCATAATTGTCAGGCTTTCTTTCTTTTTTTTAAGATGAATACTATTCCATAGTGTATATATACTACAATTATCTTTTTATCTGTGAACAAATATTAGGTTGTTTATGTAGCTTGGCTATTGTAAATAGTGTCTCAATAAGCATGAGAATGAAGATATTTCTTTGAGATACTGATATATATACACTCAGATATAGGATTACTAAATATTATGGATAGTTGTTTGTTTATTTGTTTGTTTTGAGGAAATTCCATACTGTTTTCCATACTGGCTGCACTAATTTACATTCCCATCAACAATGTCCAAGGAACACTCTTCTTCACAGCCTCACTGACATTTCTTATCTCTTGTCATATTGATAATGGCTATCCTAACATGTATGAAGTGATATATTATTGTGGTTTTGATTTACATTTCCCTGATGATTCCTAATATCAAGCACCTTTTCATGTACCTGTTAGTCATTTGTATATCTTCTTGGAAAAAAATGTCTATCAGATTCTTTGTCCATTATTAAGTAAGATCATTTCCTTTGTTATTGAGATTTATTAGGTCCTTGTATATTTTAGTAATTAACACTACTTCAGATATACAGTGTGTAAATATTTTTGCCCATTATCTAGGTTGCCATTATTTTGTTGATTATTTTCTTTGCTCTACAAGAGCTATAGTTTCACTTGTTTATTTTTGCTTCTGTTGTCTGAGCATTTGGGATGATATTAAAAAAATCATTTCTATGACTTTGGCAAGGAGTATGTTCCTTACCTTTTCTTCTAGGAGCTTTATGATTTCAGGTATTACATTTAAGTCACTAATTCACTTCCGGTTTATTTTCGTGAGTGGTGTGGCTTCCTTGGTAGCTCAGATGGTAAAGAGTCCACCTGAAATGCAGGAGATCAGGGTTTGACCCCTGGGTTGGGAAGATCCCCAAAAAAGGGAATGGCTACCCACTCCAGTGTTCTTGCCTGGAGAATCCCATGGACAAAGGAGCCTGGCAGGCTATAGTCCATGGGTCACAAAGAGTCAGACATGACTGAGTGAGTAAGCACAAGCACATGTAATACAGCAATCCCATTTCATTATTTTGTATATGGATATCCAGTTTTCCCAACACTGTTTATTAAAGAGACTATCCATTCCCCATTGTATATTCTTGGCACACTTGTCAAAGATTGTTTGATAATATGGGCAAAGTAGATTATTATATATGCATAGGTTGATTTCTATGCTTCCTGTTCTGTTCCATTGGTTAAATGTGTCTGTTTTTATCCCAGCACTATACTGTTTTGACTACTGTAGCTTTGTTATAGTGTTTCAAATCTGAAGTCTTAGCATCCAGCCTTGTTCATCTTTCTTAAGATTACTTTGGCTATTTAGGATCTTTTGTGATTTCAATACAAATTTTAGGACTTTTTTTTCTGAGATAAATTCCATTAGAATTTGATAGGGATTGCATTGAATTTGTAGATTACTTTAGATAGTGTGGACATTTTAGCAATACTAGTTATTCCAGTACAAGAACAGATATTTTTCCATTTATTTGCATCTTCTGCAATTTCCTTCATCAGTGTCTTATTGTTTTCAACATATATTTCTTTTACCCCTTGTTTAAATTTATTCCTAAGTACTATATTGTCTTTGATCCTATTACAAATGGAATTGATTTCTTAATTCCTCTTTCAAATTGTTTATTGTTAATGTGTAGAGATATAATTAACTTTCATGTATTAACTCTGTATCCTACAACTTTAAAAGTCAGTTTATTAGGTCTAACAGTTTTTTGTGGGTAGGCTTTAGAATTTTATTTTTATATATAATATCCTGTCATCTATAGTCAGAAACAACTTTATTCTTCCTTTCTGATTTGGAAGACTTTATTTCCTTTTCTTGCCTCATTTATTTAGCTAGGACTTCCACTATTATGTTGAATGGAAGTAGTGACAGTGGTATCACTTTCTTTTACCTGATCTTACAAGAAAAACTTTTAGCTTTTCACCATTGACTATGATGTTAATTGTGGGCAAGTTGTATATGGTCTTATTGTTTTGAGCTATGTTTGTTCTTTACTTAATTGGTGAAGTTATTATCATGAAGGAGAAGGCAATGGCACCCCACTCCAGTACTCTTGCCTGGAAATCCCATGGATGGAGGAGCCTGGTAGGCTACAGTCCATGGGGTCTCAAACAGTCAGACTCGAATGAGTGACTTCACTTTCACTTTTCACTTCCATGCATTGGAAAAGGAAATGGCAACCCGCTCTAGTATTCTTGCCTGGAGAATCCCAGGGACAGAGGAGCCTGGTGAGCTGCTGTCTATGGGGTTGTACAGAGTCGGACATGACTGAAGTGAGCAGCAGCAGCAGCATTATCATGAAAGAATGTTGAATTGTGTTAATATTTTCCTGCACCTATTGAGATGATCATATGATTTTTATACATCCTGTTAATATAGTATATAATATTTATTGATTTGCATATGTTGAAAAAATACTTTTAGCTCAGGGATAAATCCAGTTTGAGCATGGGGTGTGATCCTATTAATGTACTATTGAATTTGGTTTGCTGGTATTTTGATGAGGAGATTTGCATTGATATTCATGAGGGACATTGGTCTGTGGTATAATTTTCTTGTAGTGTTCTTATCTGGGTAATTTTGTATGGGTAATATGGGTAATTTTGGCCTCATAGAATGAGTTTTAAAGTATTCCCTCATCTTCATTTTTTTGGAAGATTTTGAGAAGAATTGGCATTAAATCTTTAAATGTTCGATAGAATTTACTAGTGCAGCCATGAACCTGAACTTTTGTTGGAAAATTTTGATTACTGATCACTGTCCTTACTAGTTATAAACCTATTCAATTTTTCATTTCTTCATAATTCAGTTTTGGTAAGTTATATGTTTCTTGGAATTTATCCATTTTTTCCCAGGCGATCCAGTTTGTTGGCATATAATTGTTTGTAATAGTCCCTTAGGTTCCTTTGTATTTTGTATGGTATCACTTGTAATATTTCTTCTTTCATATTTGTTTTTATTTATACAGTACTATCTTGGCAATGGCAAACATAATGAAACATGATTAGATCATCATAAATCCTAAATACTATTTAGATATATATTGTTCTTTTTATATTATCATTATAGATGGCAGGTCCAAACATAACTAGTGGATAAAAGCCCTTTCTACTTAGAATGGATGTAGCATCACCACTAAATGTTATAAAATATCATCATTAGAAAAGTGCCTTAACAGTCAACTAACTCAATCAACTCATTGAGCAAGTAAAGCAACTCTTACTTAAAAGAGTTTAGGTGCCCCAGGCCATATTGTTAGCTGTGAAGCAGGCAAAGAATAGAGACTTGGTGACTCCTTTCGCCCAGTGTATGTGAACGTTTAGAATGAGGGGGAATAAAAAATCCAAACAGATAAAAGCTAAGTTTGACTAGGGTTTACTCTACTAGTTATAGAGTTAGAAGTGAAACAAACATCTCGTATTCCAATTTTATTATTCACTCCTCTTCTAAAGGAATTTAACTAGCTAAGAAATTAAGTTAAAAAATTTGCCTAAAAGAGTTGATAATACAAAGAAGAATGTATTCAAATCACTGTGAAAAGGATATTTATTGTAGATGCAAGTCCTAAGTGATCAGAATGTACTTGTACTACAGTACAAGTCATCACATTGAAAAGATGGGTCATAGACAACAGAAGTTCCAAGAAGAAGAGAACATCAGCATATCATGGACTGTCTCTCTGTATGCCCAAATTATGATGTTTGATTTTTAGATTTTATAGGTTATTTTTTTCTGGACCATAAAGGTGGTATTTTCCTATAAGTCCCATTCAGTTCAGTTCAATTGCTCAGTTGTGTCTGACTATTTGTGACCCCATGAACTGCGCCACACCAGGTCTCCATGTCCATCACCAGCTCCTGAAGTCCACCCATACTCACGTCCATTGAGTCGGTGATGCCATCCAACCATCTCATCCTCTATCATCCCCTTCTCCTCCTGCCCTCAATCTTTCCCAGCATCAGGGTCTTTTCAAAGGAGTCAGCTCTTTGCATCAGGTGGCCAAAGTATTGGAGTTTCAGCTTCAACATCAGCCCTACCAATGAACACCCAGGACTGATCTCCTTTAGGATGAACTGGTTGGATCTCCTTGCAGGCCAAGGGACTCTCAAGAGTCTTCTCCAACACCACAGTTCAAAAACATCAATTCTTCTGAATGCAGCTTTCTTTATAGTCCAACTCTCACATCCATACATGACTACTGGAAAAACCATAGCTTTGACTATACTGACTTTTGCTGGCAAAGTAATGCCTCTGCTTTTTAATATGCTGTTTAGGTTGGTCACAACTTTCTTTCCAGGGAGTAAGCATTTTTTAATTTCATGGCTGCAGTCACCATCTTCTGTGATTTTGGAGCCCAAAAAAATAAAGTCTGACACTGTTTCCACTGTTTCCCCATCTATTTGCCATGAACTGATGGAACCGGATGCCATGACCTTAGTTTTCTGAACGTTGAGCTTTAAGCCAACTTTTTCACTCTCTTCTTTCACTTTCATCAAGAGGCTCTTTAGTTCTTCACTTTCTGCCAAAAGGGTGCTGTCATCTGCATATCTGAGGTTATTGATATTTCTCCCAGCAATCTTGATTTCAGCTAGTGCTTCTTCCAGTCCAGCATTTCTCATGATGTACTCTGCATAGAATTTAAATAAGCAAGGTGGCAATATACAGCCTTGACATACTCCTTTTTCTATTTGGAACCAGTCTATTGTCCCATGTTCAGTTCTAACCGTTGCTTCCCTACCTGCATGCAGATAAATTACAAAAAAACAAATTTATTGCAAGAATGTTTTATAGCACATACCATACCAAAATGATCCTCAAACCAAACCCTGAATTGTAGAAATGATTTTTTGAATGTTCAAATGAAAAATAATCAAATACCAATGAAATTGGGTTGCCAACAATTTTTTTAAAAATTTAACTTGACCTGCAAATAAAACAGGTGAAAGTGATTCGTGATTTGCCTTCTTACCTGAACTACTTTTCTATTCAGGGCAATCAAGATCTTCTAAATGAACTGTTCTGTGTATCACTACTTTGTGCCGCAAGGAGACTATAAAAGTAGATCACACTGTGTTATAATGATAAGGATTTATTTTCTCTATTGAGGAAAAGTTGTACAATGTTTTTTTTTTTTCTCTGAAAGTAGAATACATGATGTTCTTAAGGTCAAATGCATCAAGGCGAGTTAGCCTCATATTTTATTATGGTGAGGTGAATCATTTAACTAAATCCTGGAAAATTGTACTGAATAGCTACTTCTGTGACCAACCTAGGTAGCATATTAAAAAGCAGAGACATTGCTTTGCCAACAAAGGTCCATCTGGTCAAGGCTATGGTTTTTCCAGTGGTCATGTATGGATGTGAGAGTTGGACTGTGAAGAAAGCTGAGCACTAAAGAATTGATGCTTTTGAACTGTGGTGTTGGAGAAGACTCTTGAGAGTCCCTTGGACTGCAAGGAGATCCAACCAGTCCATTCTGATGGAGATCAGTCCTGGGTGTTCTGAAACTCTAATACTTTGGCCACCTCATGCAAAGAGTTGACTCATTGGAAAAAACTCTGATGCTGGGAGGGATTGGGGGCAGGAGGAGAAGGAGATGATAGAGGGTGAGATGGCTGGATGGCATCACCGACACAATGCACATAAGTTTGAGTGAACTCCGAGAGTTGCTGATGGACAGGGAGGCCTGGCGTGGTGCAATTCATGGGATCGCAAAGAGTGGGACACGACTGAGTGACTGAACTGAACTGAATAGCATATGATTATAGTTCATTTGATATTCAATGTAGACCAACTAATTCTAATGGGTTTTTGTTTAGTAACAGTCATATATCAGCAGGTAGATAGGCCTTTGCATTTGGAATCATGAAAAGATCATACTCAGTGGTTAAGTTAACCGTTCCTCTATAATCTTACCAGTAATACTCTAGACCAAAAAAGGGCCCTGTTTTAGTATACTATTAAAAAACCAACCGTTGACAGGTAAGATAAATACTTAAAATACTGTCTCTCTGAAGATTTCATTATTTTACTTGTGAGAAATGATCATAGATGACTATGTGATATCAGTCATTCATTACTTGGCCTTATTGAGAAATCTTTTGAATAGTAAGATTCTTCTGTTACTAAGAATGCAATTTTTATCCATTGAATTTGAACTAGTTAGAAAAGGACCAACTACATATAGAAGTAAAGTTCTAATTTGATATACTTAAATATGGTGTGTTTAAATAATGCCAACATAAATATACTTTTCATGTGATGTTAGCCTAAAATATTGAAAACAAAACCTACTTTTTATTAAATACACTGGTCTAACACATTTATGACAATAATTAGTGCTCAGTTCAATTCAGTCGCTCAGTGGTGTCCGACTCTTTGCGACCCCATGAATTGTAGCACGCCAGGCCTCCCTGTCCATCACCAACTCCCGGAGTTCACTCAGACTCACGTCCATCGAGTCGGTGATGCCATCCAGCCATCTCATCCTCTGTCGTCCCCTTATCCTCCCGCTCCCAATCCCTCCCAGCATCAGAGTCTTTTCCAATGAGTCAACTCTTCACATGAGGCGGCCAAAGTACTGGAGTTTCACCTTTAACATCATTCCTTCCAAAGAACATCCAGGACCGATCTCCTTGAAAATGGACTGGTAGTGCTAAAGATGACTGTATTCGCTAACAGATAAACATGGACATATGTATATATACATAATACATATAGAATAATTTTTCTGATATTTTATATACATATTAAAATATTAATTGTAATATTTCCAATTAAATAATGATTAATTTATTCTAAATAATACTTCTACCAGTTGTATTTTTCTCTGAGAAATTCCAATTACTTTCCCATTTAGTAATTTTTCTATAGTAGAATTTCACATTTTTCTCCAACAGAGCATTATTAATTCTAATTGATAGAAAGTGTTTCATTTTTTAAAGAGATGACTCAGAATTACTCTAATCTCTATAGAAAGCTGTCATTCTACCCTATATGCTTAAATATATAAAAGCTATCACCAGTGAGTAAGAATGTTTCATATATATATATAGAATAAGGAACTGGCAAGAAATAAATTGTACTCGACCCCTGGAGCTGGTCAAGAAATCCATGCTGATATTTAATAGCTTTTATCAGCAGGAAAGCAATGAGATTATTTGGGCCATAACTAGTTTTACCTCAAAGCTGAGTGTAAAACATCTATTAAATTGTTGAATCTCTTCCAACTGAAGGGATAAATTTCAAATTAAAGAAAATATTGTAACCACCAAATTCAGCATTTATTTTCTTTAACCCTACCCATATCTGGGTTTTTATTTATACCTTGATTTTAGAAATAAATGATAATTTCCTATTGCGGATCCAACAGCCAGAAATGTATGTGTGGATAGCAGTCTCTATTCTGTGGTGAATTGTGTGGTTATATAATTGGAGTTGCTGAGGACAGCCAAAAAGAAGATTCAACATGTCTACTGAATAGGTAATTTTTTTTCTTTCTAGATTTCAAACAGTCTATTTGTTTCCAGTGATATCAGTCAGTCAGTTCAGTCGCTCAGTCGTGTCCAACTCTTTGCGACCCCATGGACTATAGCACGCCAGGCTTCCCTGTCCATCACCAACTCCCTGAGCTTGCATTGAGTCAGTGATGCCATCCAACCATCTCATCCTCTGTGATATCAGTTTTTGACTATTCTATTAAGTTTGTGTATAATGTGAAGCAGGAGAATAGATATGGAGTGAAGGAACTATTTAAAGTGCTGATGAAGAGTGCTGATGAAGTAGTTTTGCACATTATCATCAGATCTGGGACAAGATTATCATCTAAATTTAATATTAATATGATGTATATTTTTTTAAGTAGCAATGCTTTTCAATACTGGATACATCTTGCTGCTGCTGCTGCTGCTGATTTGCTTCAGTCGTGTCCGACTCTGCGCGACTCCATAGACGGCAGCCCACCAGGCTCCCCCGTCCCTGGGATTCTCCAGGCACAATACATCTTAGAATTACCTAAATAGCTGCTTTTTACAATTCAGATACCAATGTTCCATCCCCAAAAGATTCAGATCTAAGTTGGTTGGAGTGTGGGTGATGTGAACATTTTTCTCACTTAAAAACTTCACCAGTAATTTTGATGCTCACCATGGAGAAGCCTGTAGTCAATACAATATTCCTGTTATTGAGTATGAGAGTTTGAGAGGACATGGCCTGAGGGGGTTTAGGCTTCACTAGTAATAGAAAAAGAGATGTTCTTCAAAACAATGACTGTTCTTCAAAACAGTCAACATTTTAAGACTGATAATCTGTTTATGGGGCTTCTCTGGTGGCTCAGTGGTAAAGACTCCACCTGCAAATGCAGAAGACACAAGAGACATGGGTTTGATCCCTGGGGTGGTAAGATCCACTGGAGTAGGAAATTGTAATTCACTCCAGTATTCTTGCCTGGAAAATTTCATGGACAGAGGAGCCTGTCAGGCTACAGTCCATTGGGCCACAAAAGAGCTGGACACAACTCAGCACATGCACACACACGAAGTCTGGCTATGAAGCATTATTCTCAAAAATTGACGAGGGATTGGAGCAGATATTAATAGCCATGAATATCAATGTGTGCATGATTTTGCCATGAGGATCCTATTTAGTCCTCAATTTTTACATTGTCTCTGCATATGACTATTGTGATCCTTCTGAAGTTTCCTTTTGTCTTCCCTTTCCACCAGCTCTTCATCTTCCTATATCCTATTCTTGCTTCTTGACATGTACATATTGACACCTAAAAGTCCAAGGTCATTTGTTTAATTACTTGTTGACATAATAGACTGATATGTCTAACAATGGACTAGGAATGAAAGAAATATATATTGCAGAACAGAAGCTTTATAGATACTTACTCTTCATTTTCTTCAAAGGTCCCTGCCTTTCCTAAATATTCAATTTTGTGATAGCTTCCTGTCAAAGGGAAGCCAAGTTGACACCTTTGCTTCAGCCCCTTGTTTAATAAAGTTTAGATCTAAATTTAGACTAAAATTTAGCTTGAGATCATGCCTGAAAGAAAATATGAATAAACTTAACTATTTCTATGTGAATAGGTAGACCCAGGTCTAATGCAGGTCACTAGAGTCCCATATTAGACAGTGAATCAACTTCTCAACAAAGATTAAAAACTACTTGCATGTTAGATCTGAATTAACCTTTCAGGTCACAGGGGCACCATTTAGTAAATTGCATTATCTCTTTGTAAATGAGATCAGGCTATAAAAGAGTTGTTTCATCTAACTTAGGAAATAAAGTTACTTATGTGCATTTAGTCTAGGAATCAGAAACATGTTTAAAATCCTTAATAGCAAAGTGATGATGTAGTTGATACAGAACTGATGCTTTTTCAAATGCTTTGACGCTGTGAAAAGTTTTTAAAAAATAAAACAGGAGCAGATGGAAGATGAAGAAGTAGAAAAGATAATTTTAGCTAACCCATTCATGAAATCTGGTTTTGAAGGGGAGGAGATGTGGATGGTCAGGATAAGAGGTCAAGGTCAGAAAAAGCTGTGGTTTATTTGCAAACCAAAGACAACTATATATATATATATATATATATATATATATATTTTTTTTTTTTTTTTTTCTGAAGATTCATGATAGAAAGGGGAGAAGCATAGTAGGATACCTGGGGGTGTGATAGGAGATAAAATCTCTCCCCTAGGAGAAGGAATTTGTCCTTATACAGTGGTCCATGTCTCCTTTTACCACAGGAGGGAAAGTGAAACCAATAGTGATAAATGCAGGTAAGTTTGTAAGTTTGACCAGAGTGTGGGAGTTACCATCTAATTGCTTCTGTTCTTTGTTAAAAGTTTAGATGGTACTTTGCAAGTTGAAGAAACAAGGGGAGGATGATAAAGGTCCCATAAGAGAGCCAAAGGGAGGGCAGATAAGAAAAACAGAACTGCCAAGAATCATATCAAGCCTAGCTTGGGTGAGACCCTTAAGTTGTAGATCCACTAGGTCTCAGTCCGGTGTTTCCCTGGAGAACTCATTAGCTAGGATGGCATTTGGCAAAGGCAGGTAGCTGACTGCCTGATGAATCAGATAGACAGAAAACATGGGAAAAGAAAGTTGATGCTATTTGTGTGAGAGGGGCTGGATTTAAGATGAATAGAGAAGAAATAGATAAAAGTAGGCTAATAGTGAAAAGAGGAGTAAGTAGATGTGATGAATTTGAGAAGTAAAGGAAGGGAGAACCAAATGGGAAGTTAAGGGACAAAAGTTGATAAACCATCTGATTAAATGTTTTGTATTCAAAATTTTACAGAGAACTTCTCAGTGACGTTATAGTTTTAAGGTGGTGGGGGGAGGAGTAAGGGAGGACAGTGGAGTGTGTGGTAGTAAATAAACTGGTTGTGATGTCAAGTTGTTGATAGTAGGTAGGGTTTATGGTTGCCTGTGCATGGAGATTTTGGTCACTGTGAGCCAGATATTAAAGTGTCCAGTTGACAAGAGCTTGTGTCCAGGAGTTCAGTGGTTGACAATAAGCCAGGTCATAAAGATAGATCAAGTATATGCTATTAGCCTCAAAGGACCTGAGTTTTATTCAGTGATAGAAGTGCAGTGGTTTGTAAGCAGCATTCTCAAATTAAGAGAGGGATCACCTAATTTTTTATTTTGAATGCATAAAGTGACAAATATTATTTCAAAACAATACAAAAAAATGAGCAAACAAAAATCTCTATCAAATGATCTTTAATGATTATTTTCAAGTGCATTGTGAATGGTAGGTACTAAAAAGTGCTTTTTGCCAGATGAGGAAAAACGCAGCCTCATCTGACACTGTAGGATGATAGAGACTAATCAATCTAGTTTGGCATGATGGAGACAACCAGAGCAGGGGACCTTGACTATATCCAAACGTCTCTCAGGAGGCCATGAATAGAATTCATGTGATTGTGATCCTGGTTGAAAAAAATATTACTTTTATTTTCATTATCCTAATACTTAGCATCATCTTTATTTATGCTGCTGCTGCTGCTAAGTCACTTCAGTCGTGTCTGACTCTGTGTGACCCCATGGACTGCAGCCTACCAGGCTCCTCCATCCATGGGATTTTCCGGGCAACAGTACTGGAGTGGGGTGCCATTATAAACATATGCAAAAAACCACAATAGTTAGCAATATCTCTGTGTTTATCACCAATAGAAATCATGATACTTTTATATTGTCTTAATGATACACACAAGTAATGTTAATACATATAATATGTATAAGTCATAAAATATGAACAATTTTCATTCATGTTCATCAAGATTTTGAAATTGCAATGGTTACCATGCTTGCTAAATAGTCTCAATATTTAACATATTATTTACAAAGAACATACATTATTACATTAATTTATAAATATGAATGTTGCATTTCAATAAAGTAAATGTGCTTTGTGAAAAAACTGCACTGGAGCTTGATCATCTCAACGTTCTAGCCACCCAGAATCCTTTCTGGAAATGTTCTGGTTTCCCATCACAATCAGGCATATCACTGATTTGACTTTTTTGTAGTTCTAAATCAATAACACAACCTAGATCCTGCATAATCTTGGCCTCTCCTACCTCAACAAATTTATTATCATCTTTCTTGCACTCTATAATCCAACAATATGGGGGTCCTTTATAATACTTAACTGAACCATATTTTTTTATTCTGTCTTTGGATATTTCTGCTTGCTGTTCAATTTGCCTAAAATGGAATATAATCCTTTTATCTTGTCACCACCCTTTACCTAGTCAATGTGTATTTAGTTTTTGACTCTTTCAAACTGAGTTAGATGCCCCCCTTACAAAGTACAAGACTACATGAGACATATGCATACTAAAAAGATTCTTGTTTACCTGAACTCAAAGTTAATTGGAACCCTTTGCATTTTCACTTGTTAAATCTGGCAACTCTACTAACAGTACTTATTATGCCATTTTAAAACAATTTCTCACTTGAAATTATCTGTCTTCTTGCTAATCTGAAGCTCCATGAGCCAGAGTACACGTCTATGTGTGTGTGTGTGTGTGAGTGTGTGTGTGTGTGTGTGTGTGTGTGTGTGTGTGTGTTGTTTATCATGGTATCCCTACTGCCTGGAATAAAGATGTTAAGCATTTTACACATAAATTTAGGATGAATGGACAAATGAGCTATAGTCTGTGTTTAAAATATCTGTTTATGGTTCTGACTTTCCTAGTTCCTCAAGGACAAAGACCTTCTTTGCAACCAAAACCAAAACCCAGTGTCTGTAGCAGAGTACATATTCAACAATGCTGCCTTGTTCTTCCCTCAAAAGCCATCAGTGTATGTGAAGGTTTTTTTTGAGACTCAGAAGGTGGAAACAAGGGAGAGAGAAGTTAATCAAATACTCATTTTAGGCCATTTCCCTAGAAACATCAGTAATTTGGGTGAAATTAAAACATTAGGTTAACTTTTCTTTAATTCTTTTAGACAAAAAAAGATGAAGATGGAAAACATAAAAATTTCCAGATGGTAGTATTTATGCATGTGAATGAATGTTTACACTGTTATCACAAAGGTGGGAAGGGTCTGAGTGCTTGTGAATGAAAAGAAATGAGGGGAAATCAGGCTTCTGAAAAAGTTTGAAAAGCTCTCTTAAATGCAAGTTGGCAGAGTCTTCTAGTTTTTGCAGATATTCTGTCAATACTTGAATGGTACCACTTTGACACCATCCATCCTAGAGTAGAAGAGATCAAAAGTGCTCTCTAGCTTTAAAATCATATGTACCTTAGTTGCCAACAGTATCCAATGGAGAAAAGATGGTCTTTTCAACAAATTGTAGTGGGAAAACTGAATGTCCACATACAAATGGATAAAATTGGACTCTTATCTCACACTATGCACTCAAAATGAATGAAATGTTTACAAGTAACACCTGAAACTAAAACTCTTAGAATAAAACATAAGAAGAAAGCTTCATGACACTGGTCTTGACATCAGATCATTTATATGACACCAAAAGCACAGGCAACAAAATAAAAAATAAACAAGTGGGATTATGATCAAATTAAAGAGCTTCTGCCCAACGAAAGAATCAACAGAGTGAAAAGGCAACCTACAGCATGGGAGAAAATGTTTGCAAATTATATATTTGAGAAGGGGTTAGACTTCAAAATATTTAAGAAACTTCTACAACCTGGCAAAAAACAAATAACCTAATTGAAAAAAGAAAAAGGGACAGAGGACCTGAGTAAATATTTCTCCAAAGACATGCAAATGGTCAGTGGAGATTTGAAAAGATGCTCAGCATCATGAATCAACAGGGCAGTGAAAACCAAAATGACAATGACCTTATACCTACCAGGATAGTTATTATATTATCAAAAAGTACAGGAAAGCATTTTTGAAGATGTGGAGAAATTAGAACCCTTTATTGATAGGAAAGCAAATTGGTGCAGCCATAATGGAAAACAGCATAAGGGCTCCTACAATAATTAAAAAAAAAAAAAGATTGCCATATGATCCAGCAGTCTTACTTCTGGGAATATACCCAAAGAAACAAAATCATTATCTGCAATCCCATTGGAGCATTATTCACAAAAGCCAAGTTATGAAAACAACCTAAGTGTCTATCATGAAATGAATATATAAAGAAAAAGTGAAACATATCACACAGATGTCTTATACACCAGCATAGTATTGATGGAAAAATGTCTTAAGTCTCAGGAGTCTACCAGATGTAGCAGAGATTGTGTTGGACCTAAAAGGACCATCAAACAGGGATGGAGCATGTCTTAGTATATACCACCTGCACAAATGGCCAGAAGGAAGCAATGGACACACGTAAATGTCACCAAGCTCCAATGACACACAAGATCAGATGATCTTTGTATGATGCTTAGATACTACAGTGTGTGTGTGTTAGTTGCTTAGTCATGTCCAACTCTTTGCAGCACCATAGACTGTAGCCCACCAGGCCCCACCATACATGGGATTCTCCAGGCAAGAATCCCCACTGGAGTGGGTTGCCAGTTCCTTCTCCAAAAGGAACTATAGAAAGAAAGAAAGTGAAGTCACTCAGTTGTGTCCAACTCTTTGTGACCCCATGGACTGTAGCCTACCAGGCTCCTCCATTCATGGAATTTTCCAGGCGAGGGTACTGGAGTGGGTTGCCAGTTCCTTCTCCATAGATACTACAGAGCACAGACTACATAACCACAGAATTTAGATACAATCTCAGGAAAAAGGGACAAGGGACCCCAAATTAACTGAGATTAAGAAAAAGGAAAAGTATGTAGTTTCCTCAAAAACTCACATACAACTTTATGATTCAGCAGTCCCGCTTTTGGGTACACATACAAAAGAACTGAAATCAAGTTCTCAAAGAGGTATTAGCATGCCCATGTAAATTACAATTCATAATAACCAAGATGTGGCAAACAACCCAGGTGTCCATCAACAGATAAATGGGTAAAGAAAATGTGCTGTGTACACACTGCTGCTGCTGCTGCTGCTAAGTCGCTTCAGTCGTGTCCGACTCTGTGCGACCCCATAGACGGCAGCCCACCAGGCTCCCCTGTCCCTGGGATTCTCCAGGCAAGAACACTGGAGTGGGTTGCCATTTCCTTCTCCAATGCATGAAAGTGAAAAGTGAAAGTGAAGTCGCTCAGTCGTGTCTGACCCTCAGCAACCCCATGGACTGCAGCCCTCCAGGCTCCTCCATCCATGGGATTCTCCAGGCAAGAGTACTGGAGAGGGGTACCACTGCCTTCTCCGATGTACACACAGTAGAATACTATTCAGACTTAGAAAGAAATTCTGGAACATGCAACAACTTGGATTAACCTTGAGGACATTAGGCTAGGTGAAATAAGCCAGTCACAGAAAGAAATCCTGCATGTTTCCATTTATATGAGATATCAGTATAGTCAAATTCATGGCATCAAAGAGTGGAATGGTGGTTGCCAGGGGCTAGGAAGAGAGGGAAATTATAGTTACTAATCAACAGGTATGAAGCTTCAGTTTAACAAGATAAATAGGCTCTAGCTATTGGTAAATCATAGTGCCTATAGTAAATAATAATGTAGTATAAACTTAAAAATATTAAAAAAGATAAAGTTCAGATTGTGTCCTGAAATAAAATTTAAAAAAAATCAAATTGCCTCAGATATGAAATATATGCACAGCTAAGGAATCTGAAGAGGAACCAGCAGAGAAAATACTCAGGGAATATTCAGAAACTTGGAAAAATTACTGGGGAGTTGAAACTCTGGAAATATGGAAAGAACAGAGAAATCATCAACCGAGAGATTTTCCTGAAGAGTTCATAGATTATAAGGAAAAATGAGCACTGGAGATTAAAAAATAGGAAGAATTATTTTTTAATGGAGAGTTTCATTAGAGTTCAGTTCAGTCACTCAGTCGTGTCTGACTCTTTGCAACCCCATGAACCGCAGTACACCAGGCGTCCCTGTCCATCACTAACTCCTGGTGTCTACCAAGTCTATGTCCATTGAGTCGGTGATGCCATCCAACCATCTCATCCTCTATCGTCCCCTTTTCCTCCTGCCCTCAATTTTTCCCAGCACCAGGGTCTTTTCAAAGGAGTCAGCTCTTCGCATCAGGTGGCCAAAGTATTGGAGTTTTAGCTTCAACATCAGTCCTTGCAATGAACACCCAGGACTGATCTCCTTTAGGATGGACTGGTTGGATCTCCTTGCAGTCCAAGGGACTCTCAAGAGTCTTCTCCAACACCACAGTTCAAAAACATCAATTTCTTTGGCGCTCAGCTTTCGAATACACTGTTGTAAAAGGAGACAATAATGAATTAAGGGAAACCACCCAATGAAATTCAGAGAATTCGGGAATCTAAAAGATGAAAATATGAGAGTAGGAAGTAGCAGCTGAGAAGATAGAAGGGGAGAACTTGAGCTCTATGGAGAAGACAGTCAAGATGTATCTAATTTCTCGTTTGACAACACATTCATGCCCTCACATAGACACTAATATGTTACAGTACCCTACCAATATGTATTTTCCTACTCCTTGCCTGTTACTCTACACTCCCAGCCTATTCAAAACCGATGGCATTTGAAAATCAGTAGCTTTATCACACCATAATGCAAATGACCTTAGCATGAGTGCTCTACATGGCTCCCCCCTGTTATATGTGCTTTTTTACATCAAGGGCCATTTCTACCAGTAGATACTTACATTCTGATATTTATTATTCATTCTGGTCAAAGATATTTTTACCTTTAATGCCTAAAAATTTGTGTAACTGACAGTGCCAGAAACCATAGGAGTGGGGGAAGGGAAATAATATTATACTAGACGTAAAAATGATACGTCTAAGATAGGGTGCTCTCAATGGTACAGTCAAGAAAAAGGATGGTGAAAAAAAAAAAGGATGGTGAGCAGACAATTGAGGGTTGGTGGGTGTATTTAAAATTGTGAGGCTTCCCTCAAATGTAAAGTCAGCAAAGCAGAGTAACCAGGAATAGACCTGTGGTTGCAATACACACACATACAGAGAGAGAGAGAGAGTGCATGCTTGAGTCAAGTCATGAGTTCAAGAGGCTTGAAGAAAATGGAAGAGCAGTTCCCAATCATGATGTCAGGAGAGCATTCCTTTAGATTGCCAGCCCAATAAAAAGAGAAAACATGTTATCAAATGCCATCCACATAATTGATACTCAATATTCAACAATACATTTTGCTATTTTCCATCAAATAGGATCAATGCTGTTGTGCATGGGTTTGTGCTCAGTCCCTCAGTTGTGTTTACCTCTTTTGCAATCCCATGGATTGTAGCCCGCCAGGTTCCTCTGTTCCATGGGATATCCCAGGCAAGTATAGGAAAATGGGTTGCCATTTCTTGATCTATGGAGTCCTTTTGTAGTTGTTGTTTAATTATTGCAATTATGTCAAATATTTTTGCAAAGTAATTCGACATAAAAGATAACTTTTCAAATAAGTAAGGTTAAAAAAACAATAAGCAGGTTTCCTATTCAGATTGCTTCTAAGAATTTGGCTTTTAGGTGAATATCTTAATGTGCTAAGTTGTTTCAGCTGTGTTTGACATTTTGTGACCCTGCAGACTGTATATCCTGCCAGGTTCCTCTGTCCATGGGATTCTCCAAGCAAGAATACTGGGGTGGGTTGCCATTTCCTCCTCAAGGGCATCTTCCTGAACCAGGGATGGAACACGTGTCTCTTGTGTCTCCTGCATTGCAGGCAGATTTTTTACCGCTGAGCCATTGGAGAAGCCCAAATATCTTAGTATGAACGTCGTAATCAGTCACATTGATTAGTATGCATCTCTTTCCCCCATTTTAGACATTGCAAGTGCAAACTTGAATGTGAATATTCTACTTATATGTTAGAATTTTCAGGTGTTAAACACATGCATACTCTGCTATCAGAAATGAGTCTGCAGTATTTAGCTTAAATTTATAATTTATAATTATTTAAGAAGTTTTAACTAGTTGTGAAATGGATGACTTTTTTCTCAGTTTATGTTTATGGTATGGAATAAGGAACCAGGTGGTGTTTCTGCTTCAGTAGTCTGTGTCTATTCAGCAGAAAATATTACCATATAGAAGACCTTATAAGTTCCATCTGCCCAAATACCTGGTCTCTCTCCTTCCCATAGGTTCCAGGCCTTCATCTCAAACAACTTTATAATGAATCCATCACATAAAAAGTCATTAAAAAGCATGATTTTCAACCCTGTGGATTCCTCAAAAAGAAAAACAGGAACAGGAGATGGAATAATTATATTGTATATTTTCATACTGTAGAAAAAATTGTTTGGGAAAATGATTTTAAAAGAACTTCTTAGGAACTCCAAAGGGGAGTTTTGGATTAATCTTTGACTAATTTAAAAAGATCACCAACACTTATTCATCTATTTAAGATGATAGTGATAGTGTAGATTTTAATTGAGAAAAGGAGAGAAAATAAATGCTTTTTAGATTTACCATATTGTGAAAATGTTTCAGTACTTAAGACTTGGGTTTTGCCCAACAAACACGAATATTCTAACTCTGTTATAACAGAGACACAAAATAATAACAATACAATTTTTTTTTCCTGTAAGGGAAAAATACAGTTTGGTTCCTAACAACAAATAAATTTCATAAAATTACCAATAAATTAAAAACCTTTGACTACTATTTTTTTTAATTTTATTAAAGAATAGTTGATTTAAAGTGTTGTTATTGATTTAAAGTATTGTGTTAATTTCTTCTGTATAGTAGTGACTCAGTTATGCCTATATATTCTTTTTCATATTCTTTTCCATTATGACTTGTCACAGAATACTGGCTATACTCCCTGTGCTCTACAATATGACCTTGTTGTTTATCCAGCCTATATATACACTAGCTTGCCTCTGCTAATTCCAAACTCCCATTTCTTCCCTCTTGACAATTATTATTGGGCAAAAAAGATGTGGGTCGAACACTGAGGTTAATATTCTATTGAATTAAGCCAAATGATTGTGATAATGAGAGGACTGTCATTTACTGAAACTGGGTTAGGGCCCCGTCCCTTCTGAACTGCCCATGAGGATTCTGACGGTGGTGTTGATCATATGACGCCAGCCACTCTAGCTCTCGCTTCAGACCCCCAGGTGCCTTAAAATGATGTCTAAGATAAACTTTTCCTCGGATTCCTTACCCAAAACCTCAAGACTGAAAGAGCCAATTTAAAATTCCGGTACCCTATTGGATCAATGTAAGAAATGAATTTTAAGTCACTTCTTTAACAAACATTTGTTGATGTCCTAATATATGCCTGTTTGCAAAGTCACTTCAGGTGAGTCCGAATCCTTGTGACCCTATGGACCATAGCACAGCAAGCTCCTCTTCCATGGGATTCTCCAAGCAAGAATACTTCAGTGGGTTGCCATTTCCTTCTCCAGGGGACCTTTCCAGCCGAGGGATTGAACCTGCATCTCTTCAGTCTCCTGCATTGGTAGGCGGGTTCTTTACCATTAGTGCCACCTGGGAAGCCCTAGCATATGTTAGTTCTCGTGGATTCAAAAATAAATAAGATGAAGATTTGCCCTCCCAGAGTTCACAATTAAATGAATATGTATGCATCTGGTCTTAACAACAATGCAATGTGATATTTGCTACATCCAAACTACAGATCTAAGCTTATAGGGGTAGATTATAGGAGTAGAGAAAAGAGAGTGTCTGTTCTTGCCCGGTGGAGGAAAAAAAGAGACAGAGAATTGAAATTTATGGAAAACATTATTAGGGTTGATATAAGGATGGAAATTATATTATAAATCACTTAGAACAATCCTGATACTATATAACAACCAGTTCAATAAATGTAAATTTTATGGCTTTCAGAATGCTTTCTGAATTTCTTCTTCTTGATTTTCCAGTTTGATATGATGCAAATAATCTGTAACAATTTGTCAGATTGTTACAGAAAGCCTTCCAGAAGAACAATTCACTTTTCCACAAAAGCAGTAATATTACAATCAAACGAAGCAGAACACATCACAAACTCTCTTGGTCCAATTTAAATTTAATGAACTCTTAGCTGAAGTGTCTCATCTCCATAAACTCAGAGGCACAAGGTTTACAGAAACTGCAACTTCAACATTCTTTGACAGTAAATATGACTATAAATCAAGGGGTACATTTATTTTCTTCCAGGGTTCTGGTTTTATGCCATCTGTTCACATGGCATCTTGCCCATTTGGAACAATGTCAGATTGTGTAGGATAGAGGTGTTGCCTCTCTGCTGTGCTCCTGACTCAAGAATGAGGCTAGTACTTTGGGAGAGGGTTAACATGAGGAAGGCCTTCCCAGGTGGTGCTAGTGGTAAAGAACCTGCCTGCCAATGCAGGAGACGTAAGAGATGCAGGTTCCACATCTGGGTCAGAAAGATCTCCTGGAGGAAGACATGTCAATCCACTCCAATATTCTTGCCTGGACAATCCCACGGACAGAGGAGACTGGTGGCCTACAGTCCATGGGGCTACAAAGAGTAGAACACACAACTGAAGCAACTTAGCATGCAGCATGTACCTAAGATAAGGAGAGTGATCACAATGACAGCTTATACTGTTTCCTGGTTGATCAGGTTCCTGGCTGATCTGCCCAAGGCACTGTGACAGTGAACCTTTCTTCAGGCATGAAAAGCATCTAATTAGTGACAAAAATGAGGCAAAGTGGATGCTTGATTTCAGGAGACATACAAATGTTCAGTTTGTCTCAAATACCCTCTGCATTCTTTCTGAGGAGCCACCCAAATTCCCACATTCTGACAGGTAGGTAATGCTGCTTCCCCAAAGCCATAATGGGCTTTTACCTTTATTTGTTACTGTATCACATCAATGTGAAAGAGTGGTCTTCTAGGCAACATACATTGGGAAAAACACCAAGTCCTTGGTGTTCAAAACTATGTAAGAGCTGAATGCTCTCTTTTCAAGTATCTCACAGATTCCACCTGATTTTAAATTGATTTAATGCTTTCCATCACATTTCTGTTTTTGATCAGAAACCTATTTTTCTTTTCTTCCATTTAGTTCAAACCCATGTTTAGATGTATTGTAGCATTGTATTTTATTCCATATCAATATGTACTAATTCATTTAATTTCTAAGGACATTGGGAGGAAAAGTGAATACTCTTATGAGTTAAGCTTAAGGAAAACACATGACTAGCATATTTTGCTGACTTTATCCCCATATTTAATTCATATATTTATTTTACTGTTCTAAATACATTGTTTGGCCTCTTTTCAATATACTATTCACCCTCAACTAAATTAGCACTAGGAATTAGCACAAAAATTGTTGTTGTAACAAAATACTATGATTTTACTCACTCTTCAATAGTTTCAACCACATCATTGTGATTTTTAATTGTCCTTGGTTCTTTTTTATTTATAATTCTTTAAAATAAAAACTACATATTTAAGATATACAGCATGATGTTTTGACATACATATACATGGTGAAATAATTGGTGAACCTGTAGGACATTATGTTAAATGAAATAAGCCAGATACAGAAAGAAAAATGCTAAATTATCTCACTTATATGTGAAATCTATAAAACAGAAAACAGAGAGTAGAACAGTGGTTAAAAGAGTCAGGGAGGTGGGGGAAATGGGAGATGTTGGTCAAAGAATACATAGTTGCAGTTACAATGGATGAATAAGTTTTAGAGATCTAATGAGCAGCATGATGACTGTAGTTATTAATATTGTATTATATTCTGTGACAGCATAATTTTCTACTTAATGATCACCATTCTTTCTTGTATTTGCGTAGTTTAACTGATCAAAAAGACATTCACTTTCACACCTATGGGTTTCCCTGGTGACTCAGATGGTAAAGCCTCTGCCTGCAATGAGGGAGAGCTGGGTTCGATCCCTGGGTCAGGAAGATCCCCTGGAGAAGGAAATGGCAACCCACTCCAGTACTCTTGCCTGGAAAATTCCATGGATGAAGGAGCCTGGTAAACTACAGTCCGTGGGATCACAAAGAGTCAGACATGACTGAGCAACTTCACTGGTTCACTGGTTCACACCTACACAGCAGACTTTGTCCTCCTTGCATCTCTGGGCCATGCTGAAGGCCTACTGCAAGATGCATTATAATTGATCATTTTAGTGGGCAACAAAATTCTCATATTATCAGATTAAAATTTCTTTTGTGAACTGCATCTGGATATTCATTCTGTGCATTCTTTCATCTGTTGCTGACCTACTATAGAGTAGGCACCCTACACCTAGATGAATAATTAGATGATTACTTGTGCATCACATTTGGGTTTGTTGGTTCTAACGGAATTATGTGAAACTGACTGATATTATAACTGATAACAGTAATAACTGATACTGATTGAATATAAAGAAGAAGAGGCATGGGGTAGTTACTCAGGCAAGAATTAAAATCCGTAGATACTAGAAACCTCTGAAACTACTTGCTCAGTGAAACGGGTCCTTGATTTTCTTAGAATTCAGTAGTAATTGTCACTCACCTCTTTCTAGGCTTAACCATGTGTCCTCAGCTTTTCACTCACATTACCTGATATATCTGAAAGTTCATAGCACTGGTACTTGAAGTTTCACAGATTTTATATTCTCAGATTCATTTTATAGGAAAGTCCACTAGCCTCCTCATTGTTTTTCTTTTTTTTTTTTTTTTTCTTTTCTTTTCTTTTCTTTTATTTTTAAACCTGAAACTCTGTATTAGTTTTGCCAAACATCAAAATGAGTCCGCCACAGGTAAATTGATAATGTGACTTTTAATTGGTCCATTTTATCCCTGTTAGAATACATGATCTATTTTGACATTCCATAAAAGTTCAATGATCAAAATCTGTCTAAAAATAAGGATTATAATTATTAGCCTTTTCAATTCTAGGCACTTAGCACAGTGCCTAAAACACAGAGAATAAGTGCTCAATGCTTGTTTGGCAAGTAAATAAATTGGTCCAGCTGGAATGTATATGTGTTTTGTTAAAAAATAATGCTTAGGAAGCTTAAGAGCTTATATATGTGCATTTAAAGTTATTGTTTTACAGAATTCTTTGGGTTTTTTTTTTTTTTAACTAATGGAATGATAGAACTCTTATCTGTGAGCTAATTTTCTCAAAATAATAGAACAATAGTCATCTAAGTTTCATTAAATGATACTACTTACAATTATCATATCAAGTATTTGTTTCTTGAGTAGCTGAAGAGATAGAATCAAGTTGCCTTATTTCTGAGAAACTTAAAAATGTCAAAATCCTTTGAACATCACCAACTGTGCAGAAAAAGTTGATGAAAAGGTGAACCATTCTTTTAAGAAGTATATTGTTTAAATATACCTGCTTCTTAATAAAAGCATAACATGATGGCCTTCTATTTTTAAGCCAAACAACAAATAAATTCCAAAGGAATTTTTAAAAAGTTACCCAAACCTTAGTAATGAGATACTTCTGCAATATTTTTAGAAATTAACATGCATAGCAGGCTTAAAGTATTTTATAGTGACTAAAAGGTGGTCTTATAATATGAAGGAAGACTTTTATGTGTTTAACACCAGATGAATCACAATTCAGTGAGGTTTTAAGCTTATAAGAAAAATATTACACCATATAGTGTGGCTATATAAAACATAGGTGAAATAGTAAATCTAAGAATCCCATATTTACGATGACACTTTGTAAGCATTAATGCCAGTGGATTAAGCTTAGTAGGGCAAAATAAAGTGATTAAGTATCCCCAAGATAGTCTTAAGTATAAACAAGGAGAAACATTAACCTGACAAAGAAATCTTTTGCAAGACAAAAATACCAGCAAAGGGAAAAGAATGTTTTCATTGCCAAATAAGTCTTGTGTGATACCAAAGCGACAAATCAGGAAGTTGCACTAGCAGAGGTCCCCAAGTTCCCGGCTGCGGAGCAGTACCTCCTGTCAGGTCAGTCGTCACATTAGATTAGAAATAAAGAGCACAATAAATGCAATAGGCTTGAATCATCCTGAAACCATCCCCTACCCCTGGTCCTTGGAAAATTTGTCTGCCATTAAACGGGTCCCTGGTGCCAAAAAAGATGGAGGACCACTTAAAAGAAATTTTGATCTGTTGGTTGTTTTTGTTTTAAATAGCAAAACCATGTGAATGTGCTCATCAATTAATTGGTATATTAAAGAAATAAGACTATAAGTGCATTTCATTTTATATAAAAAAGTTAGGTTTTGCTATTTTAGGACATTGAAATGTGAAGGAGCAGAAACCCATCAGTATAAGAAATATAGCAATGAGTTTCAACACAGATGTTAGAAGAAGTTGTTAGTTAGAATCACTAGAATTCCACTAACAAGCAAAGGGAATATGTTGTGTGTCAAAATGGTAATCATCAAAGTTGAACGTGTTATTCATGCTATGTGAAGTTTAGACGTCATGGTTGGATGTCAGCATGTATAAAGCTACAGGGCTTTTTGTTGAGACAAACTAGAGAAATAGCCTACATTTTGAATAAGTAGTACAAATCCAGCATGATTTTAAAATAGAAATAAAAACATCAGGAAACTGATTAGAATAATAAGGTTTAGATCTGTAGTATAATTACAATTTTTTAAAAGTAGATGGAATTGTATTTAAGGATGTTCTCTTTGCTCTAGACATGCATGGTCTCAAAGACATTTAGATGAATTGAAGACCTTAGTATGGACTATTCTGATTTTTTTTAATCTATTTTCAAAGCACATTTCCTGAATATATTAGTTATATTTTGCTGCATAGGAAGTTACTCCAAAACTCTGTGGCTTGAAACAATAAATGTTTATTATCTCACACAATTTCTGAGAGTTAGTTACTTTAGAACCACTCAAGTGTGTGATCAAGGTCTCTTAAGAGGTTGCAGCCATGCATGAGTGCAGCCATCAGAAGACTTGGCTAGGGCTGTACCATCTGTTTCTAAAGTATCTCACTCACATGGCTATGGATAGGAGACTTCAGTTGCTAACTGGCTGCTGGGAGGAGACTTTAGTACTCTGCCATGTGATCCTCTCTGTACAAGGCAGCTGGCTTCCCCCAGAACAGTAATCCAAGAGCATGAAGCAGAAGCCATAATGTCTTATAAAACTACACCTCAGAAGCAACCTGTCACCATTGATGATGAGTCTACTGGTCAGATCAACTAACCTGCATATAAAATGTGGAAGAAGTAATTGCCCAAATTCCGGTGTGTCCTTTCTTTCTTATTTCCTTTCTTTCCTTCCCTTTCTTTTTATTTGTTCCCCCTTTTTTCTCTGACCTCAAAGATGGTCCCTATGTCCGTTGTCTGGTGCTTGTGTATAGGTTGCATCCAAAGGCCAGAAGACAGGGCACTAGGTGCCATATTGGAAGTCAGAGAAAAGAAGAAAGAAAGAAAGAAATTGGAAGGGAAGAAAGGATACTCCCAGATTTGGGCAATGACTTCTTCACATTTTAGAAACTAACATTTAGAAACCATCCACATTATCTCAAAATAAAATTTCATTTCTTAAATTTTTCCAACTGCATTAGCAATTACTCAAATGGCTACAAATCTACTAGGGTTTTTATATTGAGCAAATGATCAATCAGAATGGTTTATTTTTAGTTGGACTTGTTGAAATATGAATATATTTCAAAAGGAATGTTAAATCACAAGGTATTTATATGATATTTATATATTTGAATTACTACTAAGTGACAGTCTTTCATTTAGCAAATGAAAATGCAGGGTGTCCAGTTAAATATATGTTTCATATAAATAGCACATATTTAGTTTAAGTGCATTCCATATAATAAACAAATTTTTTATCTGAAATTTATATTTAAGTGAATGTCCAGTGTTTTACATGGCAGATTCCTTACCATCTGAGCCTTCAGGGAAACCCTTCATTTGGTAGTTCAGTTCTGTTCAGTCGCTCAGTCATGTCTGACTCTTTGTGACCCCACCAGCACACCAGGCTTCCCTGTCCATCATCAACTCCTGGAGCTTGCTCAAACTCATATCTTTTGAATCAGTGATGCCATCCAGCCATCTCATCCTCTGTCACCCCCTTCTCCTCCTGCCTTCAGTCTTTCCCAGCATCAGGGTCTTTTTCAATCAGTCAGTTATTCACATTAGGTGGCCACAGTATTGAAGTGTCAGCTTATGCATCCTTTGTTCCAATGAATATTCATGGTTGATCTCCTTTAGGATTGACTGGTTGGATCTCCTGCAGTCCAAGGGACTCTCAATAGTCTTTTCCAGTACCAAAGTTCAAAAGCATCAATTCTTAGGTGCTCAGCTTACTTTGTAGTCCAACTCTCACATCCATACAGGACTACTGGAAAAACCATAGCTTTGACTAGACAGACCTTTGTTGGCAAAGTAATGTCTCTGCTTTTTAATATGCTGTCTAGGTTGGTCATAGCTTTTCCTCCGAAGAGCAAGCGTCTTAATTTCATGGCTACAATCACCATCTGCAATGACTTTGGAGCCCAAAAATATAAAGTCTGTCACTGTTTCCATTGTTTCCCCATTTATTTGCCATGAAGTGATGGGACCAGATGCCATTATTTTAGTTTTCTGAATGCTGAGTTTTAAGCCAACTTTCTCACTCTCCCCTTTCACTTTCATCAAGAGGCTCTTTAGTTCTTCTTTGCTTTACCTTAAATCACTCTCAAGCCACCTTTTGTTCAAAAGTAATGAAGTTTAGGTGACATAAAGTATCCCTTTCACACGTTATTTTTGCTACAGAAACTTATATTTAAAGCAAAATTGTGATACCACTCTATTTAAAACAAAAGAGTGCATTAAGGAACTAGCATCATGTTCATATTTGTTATCGATTAAGTGTGTATGTGTGTATCCCCAAAACTTGAGCAGAAGACATCTTGACAGTTGAACAAACATGTATATGTTGTCATGTTTACTTGTAAGATTCTTGAGAATCATGTCTAGGAAGGTACATGAGAGCCAAGCTTCCAATTCTAATTCCAGCTTTACAGTCAATTTTAGAGATTGTTTTGAACCAGTAATCTGACCACTTTAAAGGATATGTGCATGCTACATTGCTTCAGTCATGTCTAACTCTGCGACTGTATGGAATGTAGCCCACCAGGCTCCTCTGTCCATGGGATTTCCCAGGCAAGAATATGGGAGTGGATTGCCATTTCCTCCTGCTGGGGATCTTCCCAACCCAGGGATCAAACCCGCATCTCTTATATCTCCTGCATTGGCAAATAAGTTCTTTACCACTAGCACCACCTGGAAAGACTATTAAAGGATGTAGAATTCTCTAAACCTTAAAGACATTCGGACTACTTTAGAATTCCTATGCCTCTATTTCCTTTCCTTAAGATTTATTGGCTGATTTTTTTCATGCTCTTTCCTGCCTCGAATTTGTCCATCTTAGGATGAGAATCATGATGCCACTTCAAAATGATTTAGAAGAAATTATGAATGACCACAGGAACCTGAACTCAGGGAAATAATTATTCAGTATCATCCTTGAAAGTGCCCTGTCCATTGCATTTGATGTAGTGGACATTAAACTAATCCGGAAGGTACATTTGATTCAGCCATCCCTTTCCACTGAGATCACATGTGGGGTGCTGTGACCAAGACAAGCAAGATGTAGAATTACTGATTGTAAGTTGGATGGCCAATTTATTTTTCTTTGCACACTGATCTAGCAATATACCCTCGAACCACAAATAGATATGTGAAATACCATCACAGTTAGCATTTAAA
This sequence comes from Bubalus kerabau, assembly GCF_029407905.1. Lineage (NCBI taxonomy): Eukaryota > Metazoa > Chordata > Mammalia > Artiodactyla > Bovidae > Bubalus > Bubalus kerabau. Next base: position 70,092,185 of record NC_073625.1, read on the forward strand.
TAATCTACAGCTGGATCCCTAACTGTGCAACTTAAAACTGAATTTACATAAAACTGAATTTATGTAAGATAATGATTTGGTCTTTGCACAAGACTGTATACATCACTGGGCTTTGGAGTTTGGATCTCAAAATTTATTTGTAAGAGATGATAGTACACTGAAGTTTTTGAAACTTCACTCAAAGTTATATATATACACATATATATGATTGACATAAGATCATGCAGAGAATGGAGCTAGATCTAGTATTCCAAGGGAAAAAAAAAACATTTTGCGTATGGCATTAGGAGATGTGGGTTCAGTCCCTGGGTTGGGAAAATCCCCTGGAGGAGGGCATGGCAACTCACTCCAGTATTCTTGCCTTGAAAATCCCATGGACAGAAGAGCTAGCAGGCTGTAGTCCATGGGATCACGAGTTGGACACTACTGAAGCAACTTAGCAGGCATGCACAAACGTGATTCATGTTAAGGAGGACAAATGAAAACACATTTGTATACCTCTTTCTAATGAGAGTTACCACTGGCTGGGTTTTGTACAACTGGCAAAAAACAGTGTTAGTCTTTCAAGTGGTATTAAGCAGGGTGATTGATATTTAACCGGAAGGAAATCAATGGATGGCATGGAGGAACGTTTTCTAAATAGTTTCAAACACTGTCCCCAGTCTTGTCAATGGTTTGGGAAATATTTTTGGTTTGTTTAATTAACATGTCACTTATGGATGTTAAAGCACACACACAAAAAATATTACTATTATTCTGAATTCTGAACAAATAGACAACTGCTGCTGCTGCTGCTAAGTCGCTTCAGTCGTGTCCAACTCTGTGCGACCCCAGAGACGGCAGCCCACCAGGCTTCCCTGTCCCTGGGATTCTCCAGGCAAGAAACTGTTGAATAAAATAAAAATTAGTATGTTTCAAAATTATTATATGTATTTGTGCCTTAAAGCTTCAGGAATTTCCTCCTATAATCAAAGAAGAAGCTTCTGCAATGTTGTTCTACTTTTGTTTGTGCTTGACATCCCATAACAGCCACAAATGAATAGTGGAAAAAGAAAACAAAGGCAAAAAGATGAAATTGCTTCTAAAATATTGCCTGCTACCTCTGAGTACTTGTCCTTTTTTACGTCATTATCAGTTATTTAATATTGCCATCAACATCCCTGCCTGATGACTAGATAATGATGCAGTCTAGCTCTTTCTGGACCTTCAAACAAAATGCCCGGGGAGGACATGGGACACAGCTGCACTCTAACACACAAGTGTCTCTCTACCGGGCTGCGGTCTCAAGGATGTAAGACCCACTGCGAAAGGTTAAGTGTATACAGTCTCGGGATTGAAATGACAAATTTTATGTCTACTAAGAACCTAAAACTTTGTTGGATTTGCAATATTTTGTGCAAGCCACAGCATTTATAAGACAGGCAATATTCTTTCTTGAGAAGGAATTTATATTCTCTGGCAAACACAGAACAGAGGTTTGTTAGGAGAGCCTATCCATTGAAAATTGTGTAAATACTGTCTACTTATATTTCATTTGCCATATGCCCTCCTGAACTGGAATTATAGCAATGAAGTGCTGGAAGGGCATTCTTTATAGAGTAAATAGACTCTAACTTCTACCATATTTAGAAAGTTATATGTGGAATATATTTATGATGTATATCAATTGATATGCAGCCTACTTTGGGACCATCTAGAATTTTCAATTTTAAATGTTATCAGTTGACATATATATATATATATGATTTATATATATATATATCAATATTTACCTATACCAACATATAGATTTATAAAGCTGTGAAATTTCTGTCCATTTCTTTCAGTAATATACCTAATTTTGCAGTCATAGGCTAGGCAAGTTAAACAAATCAAATGTGATTATAATCAGAGAACAACTTAGAAGTAGGAATTTCTTTGGAAAGTTTAAATGCCAAATTGAGTCATTTTATGGGATATAAGCACTAGGAATAATTAATGTTAAATTGTTAACTTTCTAGTTTAAAGCAGAAACATCTTTAACCATGTTTATTGTAATTTTAATTAAATGATCAACTGTGACAGTAAAATATATACATTCAGGGATTCAACAAATTTTTAGAGTCTATCTGAAAACATATGAGATATAGAGACAAATGACCTAAATCCTAAAATCAAGCCATTCGACTCACAGGGAAATAAAGACAAAAAGATATTCTCAGACCATTAAAAATGGTGGCTTATATGAATTTCTTTAAAATTATGTTGACCTCTTCAAGATTTTGGTTGCTTCTAACATTCCTTGACCATAGCTATGGTTATATGTTGCTGCAAAAAAAAAAATATATATATATATATATATATGTCAACAGAGAAAGGATGAGTTTCTTTTTTAAGTTGTATTTCTAGAGAATAACCTTAAATAAATAGAGCATGTAACTAGCAGGACACACCATTAAGGTTTATTTATTTATTCATTCACTAACTGGCTCAGTTCATATTTAGAGTGTTGACTATGTCTCAGGTTCTATGGTGACTCAAAAGAAACAAGGGTCCCTATTCCCATGGAATTTAAAACTAGTGGGGAGTCTGAAATAAATATGAAAAATAAATTTGATTCTGCCAACAATTACAGAGAAGACATACAAAGAGCTCTGAATCCCTAATGAAATGACACTGATATGGACTAGAAAGAGAAATAGAAAGTTTAGCAATAGCAATGAATCAAAGAGCTAAGTGATATCCAGGTAGGGAGAATGGCATGGAGAAACGCATCCTAGTCATAGGGATTTCATACCAAGTAGAAAAAGATGACCAAAAAATGGAATTGCTTGTGTTCATTGAGGACTAGTACTCCTACAGTGTCTAGAAAAATTTAGGGCACATATGAGGTGCTCCAAGTTTTCCTATAAAGAAATTGAAGAAATTAGAAAGCTATAGACCCTTGGTCTATTTTTAACATCTGCCTGTCCTGAATGATGAAACAGCTAGTTAAATAATATACTAAGTATTAAACTCTCTCCTACCCTTTTTTTTGAATGTTGTTGACTTATGGGGGTGTGATCTCACACACCCATGGTGAGTAGTTCATTGCACTGGTGTCTCCAAAATACCTTGTCTTCTGGTTTCCATGTCTCTGTTGTTGTCTGCTCTCCTTAAATTTTGGCAAGTTGCTTTAACTAATAGAATGAGACAAGAGTGACATTTTTCTAGTTTCAGGCGTTAACCTTAACAAGAAGTAGCAGTTTCTACATTTGCATTCTTAGAAGCCCTGAACTGTCATAAAAGTTACCTGATTCTCCTACTAGAGAGACCACATGGAGAGGGAAGGGATGGGAGATTCCATGAAGGAGACAGAAATACAGCAAGAGATGAAACCCCAGATGTATAATCCCCATCAAGTCTAAAACCAAGATGTGAGTTTGGGTACTTCCTTTGGAAGGGGACCACAGGATGAAGTGCAGGAAATGAAGAAGCAAAATGAGGAAGAGAAGAAAGTTAAGGCTACTCTATTGAGAAGACAAATACTGAGGGCAACTGAGGCACAATTGCTCTGCAAAGTCTGGGAAGTGGGGTAGAAAACATCTCAGAGTTACCAGCTCCAAGTGCAAAACTGGGTCCTGTATCCACCAAATCCCCATCCATCATTGGTGGAAGGCTGCTCCCAGAAGCTCTAATTTTCTGGCACTTCTGAGGGTCAAGTATGCTCCTGCATCAGAACAACACCCGCAGGCAGAGAGTCACAGGGTTTTAAAGTAAACAGCCTTTGAGATCTATAGGTAAGCACTGACTGAATATAGCAGAGCTCCAGGTAATCAGCCTCTGCTACAAAATTTAAATTTCTCAGATATTTAGCAACATTGTCTTAGCCTATTATTTCATCTTTAGCCTAACACCTAGTATGTACAGCATACTGTACATATGGTTGTTACATTTTGAATCTGATACTTGTGAAAGGCTTTGTGTAGTATTCAGCAGACTCAGTGAATAGTGGGTAGTGAAACATGGTGTGATGGAAATAAACATGTTTATTCTATCCTAAGAATACCAGTCAGGATGCCCTGACAGAACTAAAAATTATGCCATTCATTTTTGCAAAACCAGTGTGCTTGGATATTTTATTCAACATCCAGCTATATTTTGAATTGCTTGGGTGGAGAAAGGATAGAGGAGACTTTCTAAGAAATCTAGGGTATTGGGTGTTCTGCTCCCTTAGTAGAAGTCCTCTGAGGAAACCTCTATGAATGCTATATGTCAGTACCTGAGCAACTTAAATGGAAATGGCAGACATTTAAGAGAAAATGTTTCCTAGTCTCATTCAGAGCTTTTACAAAGGAACTGTTGCTCAAAAAAATCTTAAATATTTGAAAGAAGAAAAAATCTCTTCATTCTTGAAAAGTTGTGTATCAAAACCAGAGGGCAGAAATGTAGTTTTAAGAAGAAGCAGATTGATAGTCCAAGAACTAAACACCTGCCAAACAAGGCTCATTTCAGCAGACAGCTATTAAGATCCTTTGTCACCATATTTGGAGTGTTCATATTTATCTCATCACATATTTAAGAGGAAAAAAGTATGTGCACCCTGAGTGAGAAATCAATGGAGTCAGTTTGGATGCAATTCTCCTCTTAGCTCTTGGAATTAGATGAAAAAAAAAATGCAGCAAATTAAATATCAAGCTCATTTTCATGTTAATAATAAGAGGAATAGCTCCAAACTTCTTGTCCTAGGCTGGATTGCCTAATGTCTACTCACAGCTGCTAGGCTGTTTGGTCCCTACAGCCTAACTTTCACTTCTAAATGGAAAACTTGAATTGTGTCAGGATCTAAGTTGAGTTTAGTAAATGTGGTATATTTAAGATGTTAGAGGAAGAGAGAGAAAAGAGGAAAAAAGACATTAGGGAAAATGGATGTGCCTTGGCAGTGTCCACAGGTAAAGAATCTTCCTGCAATTCAGGAGACACAGGAGATGCAGGTTCAATCCCTGGGTTGGGAAGATATCCATGAGGACGAAGTGGCAACCCATCCAGTATTCTTGCTGGGAAATCCCATGGACAGAGGAGCCTAGTAGGCTACAGTCTATAGGGTCACAAAGAGTGGGACATGACTGAGGGACTAACACTTTCACTTTCAATCCCTATTTGCCTTTCAGGAGAAATGCAGTGAATGAAACGGCCAAAGACCTTGTCTCACAGGGCAGAAGAACAGCGGGGAAGGGGTCTGCATAATTCATAAACCGAGGAAATGAACCATGCATATGTTTAGCAAGAACAGAGAATACCTTAGAACTCAATTCACTTTTTATAGATGAACTGTAAATTTTGAAGAATTACGTGGCAAAATGATCTAGGGATACATCGTGTTCATCCCTGTGTCAAAACTACCCCAGTAACTTATCCTTGCCTCTCATAATTTAGTCAGGATGCTGTCTTGGATGTATCCTATAAATCTCTCCTGATGCCTCTTCAGCTTTTACTAGTTTTTCCTTTCTCTACTGGAAAGAGAGCAGAGTTGAGAACTGTCTATCAGACATTGTTATTTTCTGTTACTTTATTGGGTTGGCTCTGTATTTTGTGGCTTGGCAGTACTATTTATGGAGTAAGTGTTATAGAAGTGTTAGCTGCGGTCATTACTGCTGCTACTACTGCTTCTACTATTGAAAGTCATTTGAGTGTGTTTTAGAACTTGATAAAAACTCCTTAGGTCAACATGCTTCCCCCCTATAAAAATGCCCTTTTCTATAAACAGTGCTTGGTCTACCATATAAAAGATAATCAGTTGAAAAAGGCAAAGCACATTTTAAAGGTCAACTTCAATGCAGTTTTTCTTCCTGGCAACCTGCATCAGAATCAGGTGAAGTATCCTTTAAAAAGGGGCTTCCCCAGTGGCTCAGTGATAAAGAACCCACCTGCCAATACAGGAGAATAAGAGAGCAGATTCGATCCCTGGGTGGAGAAGATCCCCTGGAGGAGGGCACGGCAACCCACTCCAGTATTCTTGCCTGGAGAATCTCAAGGACTGAGGAGCTTGGTGGGCTACTGTCCGTGGGATCGAAAAGAGTCAGACACGACTGAGGTGACTTAGCATGCGCCTTTTAAAAATGCTGCTTACTAGGAGTGACCAATAATTTGGACTCACATAAGGATTTACATGGGCTTCCCTGATAGCTCAGTTGGTAAAGAATCCGCCTGCAATGCAGGAGACACCAGTTTGATTCCTCGGTCAGGAAGATCCGCTGGAGAAGGGATAGGCTACCCACTCCAGTACTGGACTCACATAAGAATTTACATGGACTTCCCTGGCGGCTCAGACACCTCCTGCAATGCAGGAGACACAGGTTAGATCCCTGGGTTGGGGAGATCCTCTGGAGAAGGGAATGACAATCCATTCCAGCTTTCTTGCCTGGAGAATCCCAAGGACAGAGGAGCCTGGCGGGCTACAGTCCATGGGGTTGCAAAGAGTCTGACACGACTGAGCAACTAACACACACACACACACAGGAGCCACACCAGATTCACCTTATGAGAATCTCTGTGGTGTGGGATTCAGAAGTATTCATTTTAGATAAATTATCCAGGTATTTCCTATTCACTGGAAAATTTAAAGACTTCTGCTGGTCTTTTTATTAAGGGCCAGGCACATGACTTTGACCTTCCTTGATGAGACTTTTGGTGGAGTATTCATACACACTAGATGTGGTTGCGTCCGACTGTTTGCAACCCCATGGACTGTAGACCATGACTGTAGCCCACCAGGCTCCTCTCTCCATGGAATTTTCCAGGCAAGAATACTGAAATGGGTTGCCATTTCCATCTCCAGGGGATCTTCCTGACTCAGGGATCAACCTCGCATCTCTTGCATCTTCTGCATTGGCAGGCAAGTTCTTTACCAGCGGAGCCATCAGGGAAGCCCTAGATATGGCCAAACATTTCTCCAAAACATATTTTATTCTGTTTATTATTTTTTTATTAGGCAGTTATTACATGTATATTTTAGTATTGATAAATAATTAGAAAAATCTAAATCGCTAAAGTGAAGACACAAAGGTAATTTGACATCATAGTTTCCTAAAGATTTATCCACACTTTTTATGCAGACATACAATCATAATTATCCTATAAGTTTTAACCTCCATTTTTATTTGAAATTAAATATTTTCTAATTGAATATTTTCAATGTCATTAAAGATATTTCCAGAATTATGTCATTTCTAAAAATTATATGTCATTTCATCAAAATTATATGCAAGCATATAATTAAAATTTTAATTGATTAAACTCAATTATATTGTTGGAGATTTTAGTTATATATAGATTTTTTAGAAATATTAAAATGCTGAGTTAACACTCTGATCATACCCATTTACTTTGCAACTGTGAAAATATCATGATACAATCTTCATAATTCTGATAATATATTCTTCACCATTTGCAATTATTATAGCAGACTTTAGATTGTTAGCAAAATAAGGTGAAAATTTTCTCTAAGTAGTTGATGACTATAATGAATAAGTTTATTTCATAGTCCAAATACATTGCATATCATATTTTAAAATTAACTTTATGAAACTAATTGTTCATTGCAGTGAACATGAAAACTAAATGAAAGACTCCAGTTGTCAAAGTTTAATGGAAAAAAAATATTTTTCACTTCAGATGTAGCCATTTGAAACTGAGAAGGAAAAAACAGCATAGAAAAAGTTACCTTTAGTGAAAGTAGGAAAGGAAAGGAAGATGAAGCACTTAGTAATACTCTGATAGATTATGAATTTTTTATTTTGCTTGATGTCAAAGCAATCTTCAAACATTTCTGTCTATTTTGTAAAAATGATTTCCTAAGCTTAAAGGATTTTGAAAGGAGCCTTCAAGGTGAAACATTTTCCAGAAAATTCCCTTCTACGTGAACAGTGTGCTAGCAAATTAAAGCTAATAGGAACATCTGATGTGAATATGCTCACTGAGTTTGTGTTGAGAGAGCAGATCTCTGTTCTTCAAATGTGGAACCCTGAGAACTTGCAACTGACAGTAAGTTTTCATACAAGGGAATCACTAGAGCACCACCAGTGTGTTCTCAGTCTCTTGTGAAAAGATTGTACATCTGAGGAAATGAGCAACAAACAGTCCGCCAAGGGCATGATTACTGCTCTGGCTAAGACTTCAGAGTCTCTGCAACCCTCCAAGAAAAGAAATACGTGGTTTTGGCTTACCAAAATGTTACCAGTTGCTTCGTCTATTTATGACTTACACCACTTTTACAAAGTATGATTCCATGGTTAATCCCTTCATAACCTTTATAAAATTCTACTTTAAAGAATCCCTCCAAATATTTTAAAGGCAAGATATTTAGAATTATTGGAACCAACCAAAACTTTCTTGCAGCTGAACCTTATTCAACACTTACTCTGAGCTAGAGTTCAATTCATTTATGTATTCCTCAAAATAACCTAAAAATGTAAACTTAATTATCTCATTTTGCAGATGAGAAATTCCTCTAACCATCATAATTAAAATACCCAAAATTTTCAAGTAGTAAGTGATTGGATCACAAATGAATTACACCGTGTTCCTATTCATTATTATCAACCTCGTTCCCAGAGCAAACAGCAGCTTTGATAGAAGAGATACCATAAAAGGGATCTATTCTTAAAATAGCATTTTATAATTTGCAAAGAACAATGGAGATAAAATTTTTCATTGAAGTACATCATTGAATGCTTTTTTTTCATAAACAGAAGAATAATTTGACTTTTCCATTCATATAATAGAACAGTGATCTCAAAACTTACTGAACATGTTCCCTTATCAGTAAAAATGCTTTGAACTTGCCAAATATATATTTAAAAATTTGTAAAAAATTATATACATGCTATACTGAATTATGTTTTTATAAATTACAACTATAAAAATTCAAAATTAAAGGGATCAAAGGTATGAATGGTTTTGAAGTGCTTATTTTCCTCTCTCCTAAAAATCATTTTTCATGCTCCACTTTGCAAAGTTCTAGGATGTATTCACAAAAATCCTTCCAAGCAGAAAGACAAACTTATTGTGGGTAAATGTAAAGAAACAGTTCACTCTTGAAATTTGCTACACTGTGTTTGTAAATCTAGAGAGTAATCTCTGGGGAGGGTGGTGGTTATACATGTGTATATCTTATAAATTCTCTTAACCAGACTTAATTAAATTGATTTGCTGTATTTCTAGAACTTCTGAATGTTCTTGGATAGTTGGAAACTCTCTATATACAATCTCTGCAGGTTGAATAGTATACATACCAAAAGTCAGTTCAGTTTTTTTTTTCTCCTGAAAATAGAGTTTAACTGTTGTGCATTACCATGTGATCTAATCTTCAGATTTTACCTCTGGATCAGCAAAACTAAAATAGAGAGCACCAGATATATTACTTATTCATAATGAAGAGAGTCTTTGAATACCTGTTCAGTATCATTTGATTGTTCATAAAGGAGCCACTACTAAACATTTTAGGAAGGCTGAGTTTAGTGCATAGGTTGGGTATTGACATCATGGTAAACATTCCACCTGCTCACACTTGCTGCAGGCATAGAGATGGGAAAACGTTTCTGACCCTGGAATAAAGAAGCTATAAACAGTTTTAAACTGCATTAGATCCCAAAGGGAAGTTAAAAGTCTGATAATTGGAAGAGCCATTTATTGAAAGAATCCTTGATATCATGAACATTGCTTCTATTGTAATGGCCAGATAACAAAGACAACCAACGTGGCAGACTGTTTGAGACAAGATAAGTCCCTTTGCACATATTCAGAGTTCTGTGCTTTTGTTTTCCAATGCTGCTAGAGGTGAGAGACTGGATAACCAAGCAGAAGTAGGTTTTAGAATTAAAAATTTGTCTCCATTTTGAATTAGATATTCAAACTGAAGTTCAAATGAATGATTCAAACACTGAAAAACTTCAGGAAACTGATGTTTCAAACAATTCACAGTTTTAATATAGTTTAGTAACATATTTAAAAGTGGTATTTGCATTTTAGGCTTTATAATTAACTTCTGTTAATAAAATTAGCCTAGTCTTTTAACTGGAATTTTTTTTTATTCTTAATATCTTACCTGAATTTTTCAGCAAGCAATTTTAAACCTGACAGAAAAAAATAATGAAAATTTGAGCAAATGGCTATATGATGACACAGTTTAAGCTTCTAAAATTTGACTGTCATTCTTCATGCATTCTTTGTTGAGTTACACCATTAGTTAATGTGTGTGAAGTGAAGGGAAGTGAAAGTCGCTCAGTCGTGTCTGACTCTTTGCGACCCGATGGACTATACAGTCCATGGAATTCTCCAGGCCAGAATACTGGAGTGGGTAGCCTTTCCCTTTTCCAGGGGATCTTCCCAACCCAGGGATTGAACCCAGGTCTCCTGCATCGTGGGCAGATTCTTTACCAGCTGAGCCGTGTGTAACCAGCATTAAACACTGAAAAATTAAATTATTCAAAAATACTTGCATTTGAAATGTATTTATTTTTCAGTGTTTGAAAAATAAAGACATATCACAAAATATTACATATCACAACATTTTCATTAGAAATAATAGTTTTATGAATTTTTAAAATATCTGTTATATCATAATGTGCCAGATTATTCTGCATCATAATTGTATGTACAATTTGAGTGGCTTAAAACTGCAAAGGATAATTTACCTGTCATGCAAGGTCCTCACAGGCCCCAAAGATGCCTTTCCAGTGAGATCATTCTCCACATTGTCACTCAGGGTTCCAGGCTGCTTCAGTGGGTCTTACAAACAGGGTGGAAGCGTGGGAAAATAAAGAAAAGCTTTTCGGTGCCTTAGCCAGAGACTTTCATGTTTCACCTTCTCATACAACCCATTGGATTGGTCAAATGGACTAATCATATGGCCTCATAGAGTTGCAAAGGGGAGGAGAAATGAGGTCTTTATTTGCCCATAAGGAGAGGGAAACACTTTTGATGAATACTAGCAATGTCTGTGCACATGCATGCAAACATGTTCTAACTTCTGGAATATACTACTTATTTTAATATAGCCTTTAAAAAAAGAAACCTATATTGAGCATCTTGCCCACCAAATGCCACTCGTCCAACAACTGGATATGTATTTCTTGTAAATTACATCAACTTAGCAATATTTATTTATTAGAAAATCATGAATAAAATACTATGACCTAAGGAAGACATCATTTGCCCCTTTCTTAGAAAAATCTTATATAGCTGTTCATTACTTTGCAAGAATATCACACACTTGCCATGTGTGAAATTTATAACAGTGGAAGATTTCATCAAACTGTGACCTAAGGTATTATCCTTAGAATGAATTTGAAATTTTCTGGGCATAACCAGGAGCTATTTCTCTGCCAGCAGTGGCTCCAGGTAAATGGGGAATACTTGGGGCAATCTCTCACTCTGTAAAGAGTTTTTTGATTCTTTTAAGCACTTAGAGGCCAGGAAAAGACACTTTATAAATCAATAAGTTACTATAATGCCATAAGCCTTTGACCTGTCTGAATCATTAGACTCAATCTGCATTGCTTAAAAGTCAAAATAATAAGTGCAGAGAGGAAAAACCATTTATGACTCAGCAAATGCCTTCTTGTAGTCGATAAGATGTGAGAGTGAATAGAGAGAAGACCAGAGGATGGTGAACAAGGTAGAAAGAACTCTTTCAGCTGCAAGAAAAGCTTGTAATGTGATCAGTAAGAGGAGGTCCATTTCAGTGTTTCCTTTGTGAACTCGTATCTTCAAATTATTCCTCCTTCTTTCTGATAGATTAACCGTAACTGTTGATACAGTTAATCTATAAATGTTAAAGATCAAAGGTACTTAAAAAAGAAGTTGTTGCTTTTTATTTTGTGACTGAATTCTGATGCAACTGAGAATATAAATCAAAACTTCACAAAATCGATCCAGCTAGACAGTCACCTCAATTTCCCAGTCTCTGTTAGAAAAATATTTTGCTATTATACTATTAAACTAAAGGAACCTTTATTTTTTACTGTTTCTCTCTTCCTGCTTCTTTTAAAAATATCATACATTTAAATACATATTTTTAGTTGGTAAACCACCTGTCAACAACTTGTAGGTATTCAATTAAGTATAAAAGAAGTTCATATCATTGTCCCCTACAAAATAAGCTTGTATTTTGTAACACTTGCTTTAGTAGTCAGTATTCCCCAGTGGTGTGGTGGTAAAGAATCCACCTGCCAATGCAAGAGATGGGGAGACAGGATTCAATCCCTGGATCAGGAGGATCCCCTAGAGGAGGAAAATGGCAACCCACCCGAGTTTTCTTGCCTAGAAAATCCCATGGACAGAGAAGCCTGGAGGGCTACAGTCCCTGAGGTCAGAAATAGTTGGGCACAACTGAGGGACTGAGCGTGCATGCACACACATTCAATGTGGTAGCTAGTTGGCAATAACTCATCCATTGAAACTTGATGCCTGAACAGAATGGATATATTATGAATAAATTTCAATATATGAATTGATTCTATTAATTTTCAAATAAGAAAAGTGTGGTACAAAGAAATAAAGACTTTCATGTGAAGTCTCAGAACTCACTGACTACCTTTCCACCTCTAAAACGCAGACCCATTTCTCTTCATTTTATATACAAGTGTGTTTCTCCAAAGCTAAAAAGTGATGCAGAAGAGAGGTCTTTCAGTAAACTGGACTATCATTTTCCAATTGTTAATTTATTTTTTCATCTAACCATTCATTCAAAAAACATTTATTGAGTATTTTTCAGGGAAAAAATTCTAGGGATTCAGATATTTTCAGTTCATTGTCATTGCTTTTATTTTTTTTAATTTTATTTTATTTTTAAACTTTACAATATCGTATTGGTTTTGCCAAACATCGAAATGAATCTGCCAGAGGTATACATGTGTTCCCCATCCTGAACCCTCCTCCCTCCTCCCTCCCCATACCATCCCTCTGGGTCGTCCCAGTGCACCAAGCATCCCATATGGTGCATCGAACCTGGACTGGCGACTCATTTCATATATGATATTATATGTATTTCAATGCCATTCTCCTAAATCATCCCACCCTCTCCCTCTCCCACAGAGTCCAAAAGACTGTTCTATACATCAGTGTCTCTTTTGCTGTCTCGTATACAGGGTTATTGTTACCATCTTTCTAAATTCCATATATATGCGTTAGTATACTGTATTGGTGTTTTTCTTTGTGGCTTACTTCACTCTGTATAATAGGCTCCAGTTTCATTGCTTTTAAAACTCACATACTAACAGGAGGTGAAAACAACAACATTTATGTTGTGCTAATTGCAAAGTGGAAAATGATATGGATAACTTGTAACTTTTGCAAAGTTATTTGGCCAAGATTTGCTTTAAGCAAAAAAAAAAAGAGTTTGTCAAATTGGAAAGAAGGGAAAGTTGTCTCTTGCCAGAAAAGCATCATTAGGGTAGGTGGAAGGTGTTGTGATCAGAACATGTGGGAGACTGAGGCATCTATAGGACTTGAACTGAATGTAAACTCTGGGACTTTAAAGGTGGTTAAACCTTCTGGTTGAAATAATATTGGAATACTAGTTTCATCCTTTACTGACTGCTGAATTTAAGCAACTACTTAACTTCTCTGACTTTCAATGTATTCCTTGTAGAATGGGATCATTCTTCCCTTCCCAAAAGATATCATTCATTGTTAATATTTAATTAGATAAAATATAAAACATTTAGCACAGTGACACATAAAAAATAAACATCTAATGTTTTTAAAGATTTCAACAGCCTTTTAACCACTATGTTGATATGTTGAGATGATCACCAATTTACACAGAATATATAGATACCATGGCTATATGCTTTATGAATATAAATACATATGCCAATAGTACATATTTATTTGTTCAAATAATTTAACAGGGAAAAATTATTCAACATTCCATAAGCCATCTTAATATAGCCTTCCTTCCAAACACCAACTTGAAAAACAAATTGTCTGAGAATCTGTCTACCATATATCTTAAACAAAATATACCTAAAAGAATATATATATATATAGTAGAATGCTAATAATTTGCATGGGAAAAAAAGTTTATGGTCCAATTAATTTAAATTTAATTTACTCAGATTTTGACCTGAATAAGCTAAATTTAAAAGTTTTCTTGACTGAATGATTTATTACAGCCTTTAAGAAAGAGATAAAGTACATAATATTTCACTAATTTATTTCACCATGGAAGATATTTATTATGGAATATCTCATATCCTTATTGTTTCTTAATATTTTGAAAATTTTTGCTTTAGACATTTATTTCTATCCAGGCTTGTCCCTTTCCAAAATTGGAGCTAGAATTTGCCTGCTTCTGAGCCAGGTACTTTACATATCTTATTTTATCCGAACACATATATAACAGTAGGCAGGGCAAAAATTCAACCATTCTAGGCCAGAGAAATATTTGGTTCTTATTCTTTTCATTTGTTTTTCATTTGTTGTCAGTTTCATACACTCATTTTAATCTATAATTTTTATATTTTTTTATCTTACATCTCAAATAAGCAGAACAATGTGTATTTTTATTTAGTCCTCATTCCAATTCTTGAGACCTGACATATAGTTTGTAATTTAAAACATAATTATCACTATATATTTGTCTATTGGTAAAATTATACAAAGTTTGTTACCTTTCTCTTACAGGAATCCTGGTAAATATGCATTATTCTAATCCTAAAAGAAGATTTTAAATGCTTGTACTTTTATTGACTAGTTCTCCTTGTCATTCACATTACTTTCAGAGGGAGGAAAAAAATCCAGAAACACACATATGGCAAACACATAGACAGGAGTGGTCTGATTCTAATATGCTATTGTCCATGTCGACATAAATTTATTAGAGGAAGGAATATTGGTTTCTGTTTGTCTGCATGTCATGTCTGGCTGTGGTGTACATTATGCCAACGCTATTTTGGATTGATTGCTGACAGCAGCATCATTCATTATGCATGTGAGAAATGAAGTCCCAGAGAAATAATTTTTTTTTCAGTTTGACTCCATGAATATACAAAAAGGTTGGAATTTCTTTGTGGTGGTAATCAGACAATAAATGTCACATTACCATGTTTAAACTACATACAAGTTATAAGCATTCATAGTATACTGATAGTTAGTGATGTTTTCTTTTGAAGTTTAACTGTGAGAAAATGTATGATTTGAAAAATAGCCTAGTACCTAGGAATAAGCATTCCAACTTTGCAAATTGCAATGTTAAAATTATTTCACTATTAGTCTAGTGATGGAACAATGTTACATCTGCAAAGAAGATAAAAAGATAAAAGAAACACTAGAGTTTTGTGGTTGTTCAGGTTACTTCTAGTAAACTAAGGTAGAAATTTATTAAAACTCTGTTGCTCAGTTCATGTTTCTTATTGTTCTAATTACACCAATCATGGTCTGTTCCAGTTGTATACAGTATTGAATTATAACCCTGGTTTAAAAATCAGATACTGCAAACTGAATGAAGCAGCTGATCAACAAATGGAGGGAACAATCCATTAAAGATGAGATTTAAGTATCAGAAGATGCATGACTTTAATGACTCGGTTCCATAGACCAGCTGTCTTGAACTATATTAGTCATTCAGTCATGTCCAACTCTGCAACGCCATGGACTGCAGCCTACCGGTCTCCTCTATCCATGGAATTCTCCAGGCAAGAATACTGGAGTGGGTTGCCATTTCCTTCTCCAGGGGATCTTCCTAACCCAGGGATCAAACCCGGGTCTCCTGCATTGCAGGAAGATGCTTTTCCCTCGGACCCACAAGGGAAGCCCTAGATGTCTTGAAACAATGTCTGTAATGAAAATAGTCAGTTTTCAGTTACCAAGTGGCCTATGAATCACATTATGAAGGCACATTAAGTGTATTTCAAGTTGAGTGCATTTTCATATGGCTTTAAAAAAGGTTGTAATTTTGTTGAGTTTTGAACAAACTGAATAACCTTAAAATGGGGTTGGGGCTCTACACCATTTTTGCAGGAAATAAATGAGCTTATCTTCTATTAGAGTTCAACATTTCTAAATATTTCTAAATTTCTATCTAACTTTGTTATTATTATTCATGCCTCAGAAATTTCTCATGTTTGTTGTTCTAGTTTGTTTTCATTGTTTGTTTGTGTGGTCTGGGACACTTTTCAGATTTTTTGGAGAAAGGGAATGGCCAACCACTTCAGTATTCTTTCCTGGAGAATTCCATGGACAGAGGAGCCTGGTGGGCTATAGTCCATGTAGTCACAAAGAGTTGGACACAACTGAGTGACTAACACTCTCACTTTTCAGATATACAAGCTTATGATGCAATATGAATAAAAATGTTGTAAATATGTATATCACTCAATATAGTGTAAACACAATTTTACCTAGTCTGTCTATCTCACTGCTACCTATGATGTGTATATATTTTAAATTTCAACAGTGTAATCATTATCAGAAAGCAGAAAGATTTAGGACAAAGAAAAATATTAAAAAACATCTTTCTATTTATGTGTCATTCAATTCATCCATTATTGTGTTGTTTAAAAGTATCTAATTTTTATGCAACCCTTTTGAAGGCTGTGGTATGGTGACTTGCATCTTTTTTCCATACAAGTTATAGTAACTTATATAGACTTTATCAGTCCTAACAGTCACATTATATTGCACTGAGTAGCAAATTAGTACTGCATGCATTGGTATTAAATGTCATTTATACCAAAAAGCAAATTTGCACTAAATTTTATATAAAAGATCACTAAGGTAATAAGAAGTTCATACACTCTATTGATCAAATTTGGAAAGCTACAAACAGCCAACATTACCAGAATTCATCTTATGGTTAATAAATGAAGGACACTTTAAATAAAGTATAAGGAAAAACATCACCATATGGTCACTTACTAGTTTTATTATGAAAGCCTTTCAGCAAATCACTGAAAATCCTATCAAAGGATTAAAAATTCAGTTTTCGTATCTATAACTTAGCATTAACAACTGCTTCAAATATATAGTTTTGTTTAGCTAGTGAGCAAACAAAAAACTACAAGTTGCATCAAACTATTTTGTCACCTAGAAAGAGCTATGTAAATGCAAGAATATTAAAAATATTAAAATATTACTTTGCATTAAAAAAGAGAAAGTTTAGAAAGGTTATGTGTTGGCCAATGTTCAAACTTATTTTTGGTGAGTGACAATACTTTGTAAGCAGTAAAACATTTACATTTATGAAAAATATTAAGACCTTTTGCCAGTGATGTAGGGGGTCATTTTCCCTAAGATTTAACTTACCAAAACCTATTGGAAATAAAGTAGGAAACCCAAATAAATCTGTAAATAGTAAAACATTAGAAAAACCTATTAATTTAGGTCAAGTATTTATATTGCCAAAGGAAAACTAAACATATTATCATGTCAAAATATATACAAATCTATGAATTTGTAGTTAAGTTTTTCAGTAAAAATTCTTATGGATGTAGGCTGGACTTATCCATCTCTTCTGATGGATAGAATATGGAGAAGTGATGCTTTGTGACTCCCAGTGGTAAGCTATTAAAAGGATGACTTCCTCCTAGCCCTGTTTCTCCATTAAATTGCTCATAGTAGAACAACTAAGCTGTTGTTACAAGAACATCACTTTGATGACAAAGATCTCTATAGTCAAACCTATGATTTTGCTAATAGTCATGTATGCATGTTGAGAGCTGGATCATAAAGAAGGCTAAGCACTAAAGAATTGATGCTTTCAAACTGTGGTGCTAGAGAATTCTCTTGAGAGTCCGTTGGACAGCAAGAAGATCCACCCAGTCCATCCTAAAGGAAATCAACTCTGAATATTCATTGGAAGGACTGATGCTGAAGCTGAAGCTGCAATACTTTGGCCACCTGATGCAAAGTGCTGACTCATTGGAAAAGACACTGATGATGGGGAAGATTGAGGGCAGCAGGAGAGGGGGATGACAGACATCATTAACTCAATGGACATGAGTTTGAGCAAATTCTGCGAGATGGTGGAAGACAGGGAAGCCCGGAGTGCTGCAGTCCATGGGGTCGCAAAGAGTCAGCCATGACTGAGCTACTGAATGAGAACAAGGATATTGAAGAATTCATGAGGAGACCCATGATTAGAACTGAGCCCTTCCAGCAGAAATGAGTATGAACTTGTGAGGCATGTAAGTGAGCCCCCTTGGAAGCACATCCTCCAGTCTGTGGATGACTACAACTTCAGCCAACAGCTTGAGCTCAACGAGGACCAAAGCCAGAAACACACAACAAAGTCACTCTCAGGGTCCTGATCTGCACAAAACGTGAGAGATAATAAATGCTTATTGTTATTTTAAAGCACTAAATTCTAGAGTAATCTGTAATGCAGCCATAGATAAATAAAAACAACAGAAAAATAAAAGCATACTAGGCTCTAGTGATTAATCTTTGACAGCTGAAGATTGATAAATAAAATGAACTATGAAATAGAATAGACAATCCAGAAACAAACTCACATATCAATATAAACTTGATACACAGCAGAATCGTCACTACTGTAGAACAGTAAGGAAAGAATTCAGAAAATCTGGTGGAAAAAATACAGGGTTTCTTCATTACATCATACATAAAAATATCTGGTAGCTTAAAGATTGAAAGGTCAAAAAGATGAGGCTTTAAAATTTTAGGGAAAAGTAAGAAAATTTCTTACTGGGGATAAGGAAGAAATTCTTAGACAAGATGCTATTTCTGAAAGTGTTGTTTATTTGAGCTTTAAAATTATCTGAAAATGTTTTAGAAGAATATATTCAAATTATGTAAAACAAAGTTAATAGAGTATGATAACCAGATAATGAAAATTTACCAGCTATTCTTAGAGAAAAAAGGTTTGCCTAGATAAAGTGGAATTTGTAAAGTGCATAAATGTATAATTGTTCTCCCATATCCCAAGTCTTTTTATTTGTGTGTGTGATGATTCTTCTTGTGCCCTATGGTGTATTTATACCACTGCTAGTTGCTCAAGAGCCTTCTTGTTTAAAAACAACAAAGAGAATAAGAGCAAAAACTCTTAAGTAAGCATTGAAAAGAGCCAGACTCAATCCCTTCAGATTTTTCACTTCTTTATCTAATCCTCTTCACTTCCCCTGCCACCAGCAACTTCAATCAAATCTAGACTCCTGAGTACAGACATCTTATCTGTCCTTTTTTATTCATCTAGATGTGACCCAAATAGCTCTCTCTTTGTTTTCTTAGTTTAGCTGAAGCCACTTGGAATGTCCTAAAGTGATTTATCAATATTTAATCAATATTAGGGGAAATCAAGACTAGATAAATAAGTACCTTGCCAAAGCATAATAATAAATATTTGAAAAATACCTATTTTGCTTTCTAACATGATAAATATTAGGCTCCTGTGCAGTCCTGGCCTCAGACACTGACCTAGGTCTTTTCCTTTCAATTCATAATTTGATGTGAAACAGTGTAGATTAGGGACACTGAATATAGTTTCTGATATCTTTACCCTACATCAAAACTCAGGACACACACTTACACTTAAAGATATGTATATATACATGTAAATATACATGTATGTGTATGTACTACTAAAAAAAAATTCCAAAATAATATTGGGCCATTATGAGTAACACATTTAGATTTTTTAAGGCATATCAAAATCTACTATATTTATGTCTCATGATCCAATTTTGGATCACAGAGATCAGCAAATTTATTTTAAATGAAATAGAATAAGATATAATACAAAAGAAAGTACCACAGTGCATCACAGGTGGTAAGAATAAACGTTTTTTGTTTTTTTCTTTTCAGCTGTATTTTCTATGTGTGTCTGAAATGTTCTATATTTATACTGGTTTAGTCGCTAAGTCATGTCCGACCCTTGCAACCCCATGGACTGTAGCCCACCAGGCTCCTCTGTGCATGGGATTTTCCAGGCAGGAGTACTGGAGTGGGTTGCCATTTTCTTCTCCAGGGGATCTTCCCAATCCAGGATTCGAACCAGGGTCTCCTGCACTGCAGGCAGAGTCTTTACCAACTGAGCTATTGACTACTGACTGTTATAGTCAGAAAAGTTTGAAAGCTACTAATAAAATTGCCCTCTAAAGAAATGTCTTCTTTTTTTTTTTTTTTTTTTCTATAATGTTTATCTGTAGTCCCATTGTTTGCCCCTCTTCTCTCTTTGGACAGCTGGCATTACTTAGCCCAATAAATAGGCTAATTACCATGTAGTCAAGCCTATGGTCTTCCCAGTAGTCATGTACAGATGTGAGAGCTGGACAATAAAGAAGGCAGAGCACCAAAGAATTGATGCTTAACTGTTGTGTTGGAGAAGACTCTTGAGAGTCCCTTGGACAGCAAGGCGATCCAACCAGTCAATCCTAAAGGAAATCAACCCTGAATATTCATTGGAAGGACTGATGCTGAAGCTGAAGTTCTAATACTTTGGCCACCTGATGTGAAGAGCTGACTCATTGGAAAAGACCCTGATGCTGGTAAAGACTGAAGACAGAAGGAGAAGAGGGCAACAGAGGATGATATGGTTGGATGGAGTCACAGATTCAGTAGACACAAACTTGGGCAAACTCCAGGAAATAGTGAAGGACAGGGAACCCTGGTGCACTGCAGTCCATGGGGTGAAGAGTCAGACACCACTTGACAACTGAACAATAACAACAGGTTTGTTATTCAAGCTCACCATCTGCATGTCAATATCACCCATGCATATGTACAATAACCTGCCAGTCAGAGCTACAAATAGGTCACCTCCATGTGTGATGGCAGGAAAGCTGAGGCAGTAGCCAGTGATTTACTACTATGGGAAAGGCGTGATCAAGGCTGCTCCAGCTGGGAAATCAATGAAAGCAAATGAGGCCCACGGGAATAGGTAGGGTTGAGTGGCAGGGCGTGATGCCTGATTTGGGTAGGACACGGTTCACTACTGTCCACCCAGAACTATTTGCATCCTTACACGACAATGGAAACTTTTTATGAGGGCAGGTTTTCTTCCCTGAAAGGAGAGGGCAGTGTCAGCCTCTAAAGGAAATGGTCATTTGTAATCTCTTAAAAAGACTTAAAAAGGGTTTGCAAAACAAGCTACTCTTTTCATTCTGAAGCTAATCCTAGGTTTGTAATTAACATTCATCATCTCTTATTTCCATAGTGCATTCCAGATTCAACAAATCTTTTGCTAAAAGTTCTTGTGATCTGGGTCCCATGCCTCGGGAAGGAGGGATACCCATGATCTAGACCTTATTACTGAGCAGTCTAAGTCCTTAGTCACCTTTTCTTGTTCTTCCATTTGCTCATGTACAATGACCACTGGGCACAAAAGCACAAAGGTTTATACCCCGATGCATTGCCAGGGACACATTCCCCGAAACCCACATTGTGAAACCACAACCAATGATCCTCATTCAATATAGCAACTCTTTTCTTTTTTTCTCTCAGTTTTCTTCATAAATATTTAACATAAAACACTATCATCATTATGATATAAGTGGGTTGCCATGCCTTCCTCCAGGAGATCTTTCCAACCCAGGGATCAAGCTCATGCTTCTTTACATCTTCTGCATTGGCAGGCAGGTTCTTTACCACTAGCACCACGTGGGAAGCCCCATATATTGCAAAATGATTACCACAATAAGTGTAGTTAACATACATCATTTCATATAGTTAATTTTTTTTTTCTTACGATGAGAACTTTAGAATCTACTCTCTTAGGAACTTTCAAATAAATTACTATTTTCTTTCTCTATGGATCTACTGACATGAGAGCCCAAAGTGCTAGGTAGCAGTTGCAATTATTTCCACTGGGGCTTCCCAGGTGGCTTAGTGAATACAGAATCTGCCTGCCAATGCAGATGTAAGAGATGCAGCTTCAATCCCTGGGTCAGGAAGATCCCCTGGAGAAGGGCATGGCAACTGACTCCAATATTCTTGCCTAGTGAATCCCATGGACAGAGGAGCCTGGCAGGCTACAGTTCATAGGGTTGCAAAGAGTCAGACACAACTGAGTGACTCATACACACACACACACACACACAGAACTTTACTATGACCTTTAGTGGAAGCAACACTCCAGTGTCTGTCCAACTTACCTCTGTTGGTTAAGTCACCAAAAATCATAGCTGTTTTAAGTATGTTCACAGCGATTAAGTGGGGCAAACATGTTTGACTGGAGTTGAAGGAGAGAGAAAGGAAGAGGAAGAGAGAAAAACAGGAGCTGGAAACAGAAATTGGCATTGACAGAATAAGCACAAATGAGCCTTGTTCATATTTTAAATGCATTTCAAAGTCTGGGCCTATCACATGTCCCTATCTAATTACAAGGTACAGATTCAGATTTGTGATTGTCCCAAGTTTTAACAGGAATTCTAATAGGAATACTTCCTTAAAGGAAGGCTGAAAGGTTTTGACATTTGAAATTTCTTTGGCATCTAGAGGTTGTTGATGTCATTCATATGCATATTAGATCAATAATACATGAAGCCTGAGAAACATCAGAAAAGAATATGTCTACTCTCAAAGCAATGTGGCTGACCTGAAAACATTTCCCATCTTCCATCTTCGGCATTTCTAAAAAACAAAACAAAACCACTCCAAAAACTAGGCCCACACTGCCAAATCAATAGATTTACCTCTTTTTTTTCTTTAATCTTTTCTTGTTATTAATTCTACTCTCAAGCATCATAACCACTCTAAGAACTGTCCCCAACACACCCTCAAAAATGCCCCCATTCAGGTTTTCTCCACCTCAGTAGAGGGTCAGTGGTTAATTAGAATAAACTAAAAAAAAAAAGAAAAGAAAAGAATTTTGGACTTAAGAATCCTAAATAACAATAAAATGAACTCCTTTACCCTTCCCCTTGGGCCTCCCTGGTAGTTGAGTGGTAAAGTATCCAGCTGCCAATGCAGGAGATGTGGATTTGATCCCTGGGTCCAGAATATCCCCTGGAGAAGGAAATGGCAACCAACTCCAATATTCTTACCTGGGAAACACCATGGACAGAGGAGCCTGGCAAGCTGTGGTCCATGTGGTTGCAAGGAGTCAGATATGATTTAGTGACTAAAGAACAGCAATCATTCCCCTGGTGGAAATGAATTAACCATTAAAAACACAATTGCCTGATATTACCTCCTGCAAATGAGAAAAAACTTATTTTCCAAGAATAAATTAAATAGGTATCCTAGTATAAGCAGGGAAATTAGTATAGAACCACAAATAGACACAAATGTATACAGTATATATTGCAAACTTTTTCTATAGTCAGCTTCAGAGCATTTGCACTTGCTATTTCTCTGTTTGGAATATTCTCAACAGGACATTTTCATGACTGTGTTCGTTAAATTTTTCAGATTTTCCAAACATTGCTCTTCAGGATATTATTCTTTGACTACCCTAAATAAATCATGTCTTCCATCAATCTGTATACAATCTCAAGTATTCAGTTCAGTCAGTTCAGTTGCTCAGTCGTGTCTGATTCTTTGCGACCCCATGACTCACAGCACGCCAGGCCTCCCTGTCCATCACCAACTCCTGGAGTTCACTCAAACTAACGTCCATCGAGTCACTGATGCCAACCAGCCATCTCATCCTCTGTCATCCCCTTCTCCTCCTGCCCCCAATCCCTCCCAGCATCAGAGTCTTTTCCAATGAGTCAACTCTTCGCATGAGGTGGCCAAAGTACTGGAGTTTCAGCTTCAGCATCATTCCCTCCAAAGAAATCCCAGGGCTGATCTCCTTCAGAATGAACTGGTTTGATCTCTTTGCAGTCCAAGGGACTCTCAAGTCTTCTCTCAAGTATTATCCACTTTATAATCCTTACGGATATCTAACCCTTCATTTACTCATTTGTTTATATGTTTATGTGCTAAAAGTCACTTTTGTCATGTTGACTCTTTATGATCCTATGGACTATAGCCCTCCAGACTCCTCTGTCCATGTGATTTCCCAGATAAGAATACTGGAGTGGGTTGCCATTTTCTCCTCCAGGAGATCTTCCCAATCCAGAGATCGAACCTGCACCTCTTATGTCTCCTGCATTGGCAGGCAGGCTCTTTACCACTAACACCAACTGGAAAACTTCTTATATGTTTATAGTCTTCCTCAAAAAAATATAAATTCATCAGAGAAATGTGTTTTATCAGGTTGGTATGCAGTACATGAATCTCTAGTGCCTAGACTTGTTTTGGCATGCAGGAGAACTCATTAAATATTTAATACATGGAACATTATTTTTATAGTCTTTATTGGAACATGAGAATAAAAGATATTGAAAATATAGGGCACCTAAAAGGGTTGGTACCTGTTTTTATCAGTTGCTAGCTAGATATCTTAAAATATATTCTTAATAGGAGAATTTGTTACTCAAGATACATGTCAATGCATATGTAAATATCAAGAGTTATATTAAAAAGTGCATTTCACATTTGATTAGTTGACCAACTATAGAAGAAATACTGTGAATATTATCAAATATCCAGAAATAAAAATAGTTTACATTGGGATTTGAAGTCAATTACAAGATCTGGTGTGAGGTATTTATACCAACTTACCTCACACACCACTGTATTTTACTTTATCAAGGTCTTAATTTGTTACTGAGATATTGGATGATTATTTCATAAAAGTGCTAGGTGATAGGAAGAAATTATTTTAAATTGTGGCAGAAATTTTTAAATTACAGCAAATCATTCACGAATGGGATATTCTACATGTAGATAATTGAGAGTTGGCTGAAGAGAAATGCTTCTAATTTTGATGATGTCTTTGAGAAAGTAGCACTTATAATATTCATCAGGTTGAAGGACCTTCATTTTAATACAATTCCTGTATGCTATCATATTATTCCAATCCATTTCACAGGAAAAGTATCCATTGTTATAAAGATATATTGTTTGCATGGCTTGCTACATCACTGTCACATGATTAATCTTCAAGTATTATGAATACTGTTGCCAGACTAAGGGAGATTGAAATCAAAACATTTAATTATTTTTTTTATTTTTGGTGTATGAATTAGGGGAGGTGATTTTAGTTTGACAAGAAAAGAGAATAAAAAATCCACTTGCCTTTTTTTCTGAACAGATTTTCCCCTTTTTCTGCTTAATTTTCTTCTCACCTCTATATTGCTAAAATATCTTAGATTTTTTTAAATTATAGAAAATAGTCCCTAAAAAATTCTTGGAAAAAATTTATATGCACAATACTGATAAACCATTGAATAGCTCTTACAATATGAAGCTGTATTACTACATAGGACGTCTAACATCTTTATCATACTTAGACTGGTAACAAATTATATTCCCACCTAGCATTTATAATATTAATTCACATTTGTTGTCAGGATGAAGTACTAATGCCTAGGATAGGGCATATCAATCACATCATTTTATACACTAAATTAATTATTAATTTAAGCCCTAACAATAGCTAAGGGCTTCCTTGGTGGCTCAGCAGTAAATAATCTGCCTGCCAATGCAGGAGACACAGGTTCAATCCCTGTGTTGGGAAGATCCCCTGGAGAAGGAAATTGCAACCCACTTCAGTATTCGTGCCTGGAAAATTCCATGAACAGAGGAGTCTGGTGGGTTACAGTCCATGGGTTGCAAAGGAGTTGGACATGACTGAGTGACTAAACAGTAACAACAGCAAACAATACCTATATTAACTCTATCACATAGGGTACATGTCACTTGCAGAATAAAATATCTTATCAATCAGAAAGTACACGTTTTCATGATGATCTGATACATTATTCATTGTTTCATTCAGTAGAAGAATTGTATGCAATGCTGAATTTTTTAATGCTGCACAGCAATTGTTTTCAAAGAGG
The DNA here is from genome assembly GCF_029407905.1 of Bubalus kerabau. Taxonomy (NCBI): domain Eukaryota; kingdom Metazoa; phylum Chordata; class Mammalia; order Artiodactyla; family Bovidae; genus Bubalus; species Bubalus kerabau. The sequence goes on from NC_073625.1 coordinate 70,117,993, forward strand.
AAAAACTAATGCACATAAATAGTGCACATATCACTTATTGCTCTTAAATGTTTTCTTCTGGTAGTATTTTTATTTATATCACTTTATGGTGTTTTTTTCATATATGCTGCTACAGACTACTTTTTGATCTCCCACCGTTTACTATTGGAAAGTTCAGGTTGGCTTTCAACATACACCATTTCTGAAATGTGTGTCTTAGATATGCAGGTTGTTTACCAACAGTGAAATTTGTACACAGAGCTTTGGGGACCCTCTCTCATAACTGATCTTTAGATATATAAGGACCTTTTTCATTGCTCTACCAGTCATTCAATTCACAACACTGCACTCCTATCATCATTCACTATCATGAAATAAAGTTTGCTTTAATATTAGGCATTATATATGTGGAGATATGAATTTGTTTCTGTTAAAAAAACAAATAACCGCTATGCTGAGATGTCATGATAACATTTTAAAAGATAAAATGAAAAATAGTTATGAGCAAATTTCAGGCTAGGAGAAAATAACATAATATCCTCTACAGCTATGTATAATAAAAAGAACCAGAATGGGGAAATATATTCTTTATTATCTTCAGCAATGTATAAAAATCATGAGAGAACTTTGTTAGGTATACAAAACCTACATAACCATTTGCTTAACTAGGCCATTGGGTGGTAGACAGAAATGAAGAGACACTTGACTCATTTGCTGCTGCTGCTTCTAAGTCGCTTCAGTCGTGTCCGACTCTGTGCGACCCCATGGACTGCAGCCTACCAGGCTCCTCCATCCATGGGATTCTCCAGGCAAGAGTACTGGAGTGGGTTGCCATTGCCTTCTCCATTGACTTGTTTACTTGTAACTTAATCATGCAGCCATTATTGATTGGTTTCCAATTATATGTGACAATTATATGTGATTATGATTTAAGAAGAAATTGCCTTATGCTGCTTGTATAAAATGTGCTCTGACAAGTAAAGTTTTAAAAGTAAAATATACAAAGATTGAGAGATGGAATTCTCCAGGCCAGAATACTGGACTTGGGTAGCCTTTCCCTTCTCCAGGGGATCTTCCCAACCCAGGGATAGAATCCAGGTCTCCTGCACTGCAGGCAGATTCTTTACCAGCTGAGCCACAAAAGAAGCCTAAGAATACTGGAGCAGGTAGTCTATCCTTTTTCCAGTGGATCTTCCCAACCCAGGAATTGAACCAGGATCTCCTGCATTGCAGCTGGATTCTTTACCAACTGAACTAACAGGAAATCCCTATCCAAAAATTAAATCAATATTTTCTCTGTTTCTTCTTGACCATTTATAAATATGCCAAGTAATGAAATACACATTAATAAATGTGGCAGAGACAGTTGGTTTCACCAATATTCTAGATGTCTCTTGATACTCCCACTGCTCCCTTGTGATGAGGGTTTTCCTTCACTTGTTGTTCAGTCGCTTAGTGATGTCCCACTCTTTCGACCCCATGAACTGCAGCATACCAAGCTTCTCTGCCCTTCATTTGAGGTGCAGGGTTTTCCTGTCCTTTATTCTATTTCGACTATACAGATTAAAGCTATTCTATTTAACCTTGGAGAAGGAAATGGCAACCCACTCCAGTATTCTTGTCTGGAGAATCCCAGAGACAGAGGAGCCCAGTGGGCTGCCGTCTATGCGGTCGCACAGAGTCGGACACGACTGAAGCGACTTAGCAGCATTCTATTTAGCCACTAAGTGCTGGATTTCCTTAAGACTCTCTCCTGGGACTTTTTTCTCACTGTACACTCTCTAGTTGAGCTATCTTACAATACCTACTGCTTCAGTCACCACATAAAGCTTTCTGTCTTAGCCACATTCTCTTCTCTGTACTATTCAAATTCCTATTTAATATTTCCTCTTTCTATCTAAAGGAAATCTAGACACATCTTGCCCCAAAGAGAACTCATTGTTATCAGTTTAGTTCAGTTCAGTTGCTCAGTCATGTCAGACTCTTTGTGACCCCATGGACTGCAGCACTCCAGGCCTCCCTGTCCATCACCAACTCCCAGAGTTTACTCAAATTCATGTCCATTGAGTCAGTGATGCCATCCAACCATCTCATCCTCTGTTGTCCCCTTCTCCTCTCATCTTCAATCTTGCCCAGCATCAGGAGATTTTCCAGTGAGTCAGCTCTTTGTATCAGGTGGCCAAAGTATTGGAGTCTCAGCTTCAGCATCAGTCCTTCCAATGAATATTCAGGATTGATTTCCTTTAGGATGGACTAGTTGGATCTCCTTGCAGTCCAAGAGACTCTCAAGAGTATTCTACAACACCACAGTCCAAAAGCATGAGTTCTTTAGTGCTCAGCTTTCTTTATAGTCCAACTGTCACATCCATACATGACTACTGGAAAAACCAAAGCTTTAACTAGTTGGACCTTCATTGGCAAAGTAATGTCTCTGCATTTTAATATGCTGTCTCGGTTGGTCATAATTCTTCTTCCAAGGAGTAAGTGTCTTTTAATTTCATGGCTGGAGTCACCATCTGCATTGATTTGTGAGCCCCAAAAAATAAAGTCACCCACTGTTTCCTCATCTATTTGCCATGAAGTGATGGAACCAGATGCAGTGATCTTAGTTTTCTGAATGTTGAGTTTTAAGCCAACTTTTTCACTCTCCTCTTTCACTTTCATCAAGAGGCTCTTTAGTTCTTCTTCACTTTCTGCCATAAGGGTGGTGTCATCTGCATATCTGAGGTTATTGATATTTCTTCCAGCAATCTTGATTCCAGCTTGTGCTTCATCCAGCCCAGCATTTCTTATGATGTATTCTGCATATAAGTTAAATAAAGAAAGTGAAGTGAAAGAAAGTGAAGCCGCTCAGTCGTGTCTGACTCTTTGCGACCCCATGGACTGTAGCCTATCAGGCTCCTCCATCCATGGGATTTTCCAGGCAAGAGTGCTGGAGTAGATTGTCATTTCCTTCTCCAGGGGATCTTCCCGACCCAAGAATCGAGCCCAGGTCTCCCGCATTGCAGGCAGACACTTTACCGTCTGAGCCACCAGGGAAGCCAAGTTAAATAAGCAGGGTGACAATATATAGCCTTGATATACTCCTTTCCCAATTTGGAACCAGTCTGCTGTTCCATATCCAGTACTCACTGTTGCTTCTTGACCTGCATACAGGTTTCTCAGAAGGCAGGTCAGGTCGTCTGGTATTCCCACCTCTTTAAGAATTTTCAGTTTGTTGTGATCCACACAGTCAAAGGCTTTGGCATAGTCAATAAAGCAGAAGTAGGTGTTTTACTGGAACTCTTTTTCTTTTTTGATGATCCAACAGATGTTGGCAATTTGATCTCTGGTTCCTCTGCCTTTTCTATAAGCAGCTTGAACATCTGGAAGTTCATGGTTCATACAAATTTGAAAAACTCAGCAGTGGCCACAAGACTGGAAAAGGTCAGTTTTCATTCTAATCCCAAAGAAACGCAATTGCAAAGAATGCTCAAACTACCACACAATTGCACTCAGCATTATATTCCTCCACAAATGGCTTATCACCTTTTCTTCTGTTGCACATATGTGAAACCCAGGATTCATTTTTTACTCACTTTTCACTTATCCCTATATCCCACAAGCAAACCATCAATTTTTAAAAAACTGTTACCTCAAAATGTTTCTTAATATGTCTACTCTTAGTCTCCATCAACTTAGTTGAAGATAACAGCAATGGCAAGGATGAAGCTGATAATGATAATAATGACTGCTAACATTTATTGACTTGTTGGGTACTAAATATATATCAGGTATTTTGAGGTATGTCCTATGATAACCTACTAGCAGGTCTCCTCACATGATATATAGCCATTCTTCAGTTCACTCTCCACATTAGTGTAAGAATAATATTATTAAGAGAAAATATAGATATCATGCTGCTTTTCAGACCCACCTAATGAGTTCCAGATGCTATTTGAATAAATGCAAAGTCTATTATATGGCTGGCAAGGCTTATACAATCTCACCTTTACTGACTTTTCTTGAGCCTTGACTCATATGTCACCCCTTCTCATCCCTTTCCATTAAGCTCCATCTCTTATATTCTTTTAATTCCTTGAATGTGTATTTCATGCTTTAGTTTATTGTTCATTTCATGAATATAGAATGGCTCTTCCCACTGACTCAATTAGCTACTAATCATATTTAAGGTCTAATTAGTCCTCTGTCAGCTCCTACTGTTTGTGACCAGATCTGGTCCCATATATATCTACTTGTTTCCTTTCTTCTATACTAGTTACCTTGGTGGTTTAATGAAAATATGTGATTAATTTAATCTTCCCCCACTAGATTGTAAGATTCATGAAACCAGGAAGTTTGACTTTTTATGTTCACCTTTTTCACAGTTACCAGAATTCAGTGCACATCTGCTAGATGAATGAATAAAAAAGGAAGGAATAAAAATGTATATTCTTGCAAGTAAAATTGGGCTCTTCACTTTTGCTTATCGTTCTCTTTATACCCAAATCCAGTGAGATGTCATGGTGTTAAGTCCAGTCCATTCCATTGTCTTAATTTCAAGCCTTCATCATATTCACCTGAATTTCTATGATAACTGGTATTACTGCTTCTCAAGTTTCCTCTGTTTTACAGTTCTAATCATAATTGTGATTTTCCCAAAACCTGGTCCAAATTTAAAATCTCTAAGTTGATCCTATTTCAGTTATCCAATGCTATATAACAAACCTCCCTCAAACATAATAACTTAATATTTATTATTATCTCTCATTAAAGTTATTTCTTGGGGTTCCTTACAGGGTTGCATTTAGATATTGGTAAGGATTATTCATCTGAAGTCTTCACTGGGCTAAATAACCCAAGGTGCCTCACTCTATGACTCGCTTCTGTGGCAGGGAGCTCAGCTTGGGTTTTTGACTGTTATACATTAAAACACACACACACAAACAATAAAAAAAAGAGAGAGTCACCACATCAGTTCATATTAAAGAGAAAGGCTGGTTAAAGAATATGAATACGGGGAGAGATGGTTCTTTTGAGGACCAAGTTTGGAGACTGCTACAATCTCCACAGCTTCACATAACAAGCATCAATGGCACTTCATAATCTCTCAACACCTCTGCTGCTAAGTTGCTTCAGTCGTGTCCGACTCTGTGCGACCCCACAGATGGCAGTCCACCAGGCTCCGCCGTCCCTGGGATTCTCCAGGCAAGAACACTGGAGTGGGTTGCCATGTCCTTCTCCAATGCATGAAAGTGAAAGTGAAGTCACTCAGTAAGTGTCCGACTCTTTGTGACAGCCTACCAGGCTCCTCCGTCCATGGGATTTTCCAGGCAAGAGTACTGGAGTGGGTTGCCATTGCCTTCTCCTCTCAACACCTCTAGTCTTAGCCTTATCCTTACTCCACCCCCATTTGCTCATACTTACACTTCACAAAGTGAATTTAGTTCCCTGAATACAGTAAACATGAATTTTTTGCCACCAAACCTCCTTACATGCTCTTTTCCAAGATGCCTTATGTTTGTTTTTTATTTGCTAGTTTTATCTAAGTTCTTCTTTAGAATACAAATAAAGTTCTTTCCCTTTATGAGAAGCCTCTCTAACACTCCTCCAGATGTTTTATATTTTCATTTCAACTTTTGAGTTCCTGTATCTCATATACTGTAATCAGTTAAAGTTACTTAAAGGCATCAATCACCTATTAGCCGATTTTATAGGAAAAGGTCCTCCAGGCCGCTGCCCCTGGCCTCGGGCGCGGGGCCGTGGGGTAGCTCCTCCTGCCCGCCGCCCCTGGCCTCCGGCTTACGGGCTTGGGGTATCCCCTACGGGCCGAATGGGGAAACAGTGGAAACAGTGTCAGACTTTACTTTTTGGGGCTCCAAAATCACTACAGATGGTGACTGCAGCCATGAAATTAAAAGACGCTTACTCCTTGGAAGCAAAGTTATGACCAACCTAGATAGCATATTCAAAAGCAGAGACATTACTTTGCCAACAAAGGTTCGTCTAGTCAAGGCTATGGTTTTTCCTGTGGTCATGTATGGATGTGAGAGTTGGACTGTGAAGAAGGCTGAGCGCCAAAGAATTGATGCTTTTGAACTGCAGTGTTGGAGAAGACTCTTGAGAGTCCTTTGGACTGCAAGGAGATCCAACCAGTCCATTCTGAAGGAGATCAGCCCTGGGATTTCTTTGGAAGGAATGATGCTAAAGCTGAAACTCCAGTACTTTGGCCACCTCAGGCGAAGAGTTGACTCATTGGAAAAGACTCTGATACAGGGAGGAATTGGGGGCAAGAGGAGAAGGGGACGACAGAGGATGAGATGGCTGGATGGCATCACTGACTCGATGGACGTGAGTCTGAGTGAACTCCGGGAGATGGTGATGGACAGGGAGGCCTGGCATGCTGCTATTCATGGGGTCGTAAAGAGTCGAATATGACTGAGCGACTGATCTGATCTGATCTGATCTGATAGGTAAAGGTCATGTCAGGTAGTCGGCCAACCAATAAATTCTTGCAAAATGGATAAATAGAAGCATTTGTTTTGCTCTTAGGCTGTGCACATTTCTTAGGCTACTTATGGTAAATTTAATTTTCAGTCTTTCCCAGTATACGCATCACTTTACTCTGTGAGAATATTTCTCTTTCAAGTGTCTCAATAATATGCTTTGAATTGTACATAAAATGCAAAGGAAATGTTATAACTATCGGTAATATACTGCATTAGTTGCCTAACATGGAGATTGTTCCATGTAATTCCAATAAATGTGCTCGTAACTAAAGACTGGTTCTTCTCATGATTTTACAAACTTGATGCTTTTACATAAAAAATGGAAGTTTTGTGTAATTTTAAAAATTCTTAAAGCAAATCTTTTTAATTTGCATATGACAGCTCTCATAAAATTAATAGTATCAAATGTCTGAAAGTGTAATGCTTTTTGGTGATTTGATGCAGTGTTTGTAAGTGTGTCTGGGTTTTCATGATTGTGTGTGTGTGTGTGTGTGTGTGTTGCATCTTCCATAAACCTGCCACATTTCCCACCGTCAATTAAGTTATGGGAATATATATATGTGTCACATATTCAGCAGAATTGGTAATGATTGCTTTCTATTTAATTTTTATTAAGACAATTGGCAAAATATCCTATATTGATATAAATATTTTCATCAATTTATATTTTTTCTAAATTCAATAGATTTTAAGTTTCTTGTATAATTTCACTTCCAGAATTAGATAGTGGATTTAAACATAGTAATAATCTGAGAAACAAATACACAGATTTTTAAAATAAATTTGTTATAAGAAAAAATAACTAATATATATCTCATCCTATTTGTATGTAATATTAATAAATAAAAAATGGACTTTGACATTTCTGCAGCCACTAGATTGATTTTAATAATAGCATGAGCCAATTACTTTCATAACTATATTATTAAAGTAATTTTTGAATAAAATTATTTTTTAATGTTTTACTCAATTGAGAGAAAAATTAACTTTAAATGCTCAGATATGACTTTTTATCATATAATCTCTTCAAAATGCTTCAATTTAATTGATCTTTTATGGAAAAACAAAAATCCTTGAAAGGCATCAGATTAAGGTCACAGGTCAGTGTTCAAGCAAAATAGAACTGGGCTACCAAATGATTTCCTGTTATTAAGCCGATAAATCAGAGCAGTGTTGATAGATGTGAGCACTGGGACAGCCTGTCAGTCTCATGAAAAAAAATGCTGAACAGACACAGGTGATCAATGCTGTCAGAGTCTTGAAAATAAAAATTTCAAAAAGGTCAGGGAAAGCATTGCAAAGGCTATCAGTAGTGTTTACATATCTAAAAATGCAGTTTTCCTGTGATTAAATGTAAAAGAAGGCTTCCTATGGCTTCACAAAGAGCAAAGCTGAAGAACTTTGAAAATGAATGCATCTTGTTACGAAGGAGTGCACACTGGCACCACACATCCATTGGGACTGACTCCCACAGGCATCCAAAGTCAGTCCGGACCCCCAGTCTTTCTAAGTTGTCATTTTCTTCTCTGTGTAATGTAGCTTGTCAGCTCCTCATATCCTGCTTCTGCCCACCCTCCAGGTCTTGTTCAACTCTGCCTCTTTTGAGGTGTTACATTAGTGTTCTACTCAATAGGAATACCACTTTTTTGACCCAATAAAATAATGCTTATTTAATGTGATCTAATTTACATTTCACTCTTAAATGCTCATCTAATCTTTTAGCTTTCAGTAAATATTCTTTTAATGCCTGCCTTTTAGACTCAGTAATAAACAAATAAGAGAGAATTCCTGCCTTCCGAAGATTTACATCTAGCAAGTGATTTAGAAGTTTTGGAGTCAGCATTCCCTTTGAGAGCATAACTGGAACAATTGCAACTTTCCCCAGAAAAATTTACTCACATAAAATTTAGCACAGAAATTTGTAAGATGCAATCATTATGATCATGAAAGGCGAGTCAAAGGATGCTCCCCAGGTAACATTTTTAATTCTGTTTTGTAAAAGTAATAAACCCTTTTCCACCTGAGGAAGTATTGAAGCGTTATCTAGGGGAATATAACAGAAAGCACAGGCAAAAGGAAGAAGTGAAAAGAAGAAGTGTAAAAAAGAATGGGACATCAAGGAAACATTAAGATTTTTCATTAGGCAAGAGGGTGGTGTGAACGTAGGTTGCAGATACATGTTGGAACAAGATGGTTTATGTACTTGCTAACATGCCAGGCCTGTATGGGGGAACAGATAACTCATCTTCCTAGGAGAATTATCATTTTTCTATACCATAAGGAGTTTTAGCATGTTCTTCTTTCACATCTTTCACTAACTTTAAGCACCTCATATGTAGTGCTTTGCAGATATTAAATATTAAACTGAGAGTTGAACAAGAAAGACTAGGAGAGGAGAAAGGGAGAAGGTTATTGAGTTAGTTGATCTGCAGAGTTCTGGAAAGGATAAACAAAGAGATGATTGAATTATAAATAGTATTATACTAAGGCCAATTATGTGTAAGTATAGGTTATTTTATGGGATTCCCTGGTGGCTCAGAGGGTAAAGCGTCTACCCGCAATACGGGAGACCTGGGTTCAATCCCTGGGTCGGGAATATCCCCTGGGGAAGGAAATGGCATCCCACTCCAGTACTCTTGCCTAGAAAATTCCATGAATGGAGGAGCCTGGTGGGCTATATAGTCCATGGGGTCACAGAGTCGGACACAACTGAGCGACTTCACTTTACTTTATTTTTTATAGATTATTTTAATAGGATGATGGAAATAAAGAGAATTAGTTTCATGTCATTTTATAAGAAATACTGTAAGTGAAAATATCTTTCTTGTAACAGCAGTTTAGTTTTGTTGGAAAGAAAGTTATCAACTATTCCTATAGGGTCCTGAATTAATCCTGATTAAATGATATAATATTTTACACTAGTAAAATATAAAAAATATTTATACTAGTAAAACATAAAACATTTATGAAAATACTTATCATTTCCACTATAATATAATTATGACATAGGAAACATTTGTTTGGTCCAGTTATCTAAGTTCCTACATATGTTAACTATCACAGTAGCCATTTATTTCACAAATATGTATTGAGACAACTGAGATTCAAGCCCTATTCTAGGTTGTTAGAGAATAGCAATGACAAAGTTCCTCTTCTCAATGGAGCATATTAGAGAAGAGGAACATATTGATAAGCAAGTAAATAAATAATGTGTGTGCTGATGAATGTACTATAAAAATCAGAATGCATCAGTCAGACATTGTCACACACAAAAAAATGATGTGTATCAATCACTAGAATCTCATCACTGCAGCCATAAGCATTTATTTGACCCAAAGGTCTGGAATCATCTGGACATCAGCTGAAGTTTGATCTGAGTGCTGCCAAAACTTCACTGGGCTCACTCATAGATCTCCTGTTTAGAGGCTGATCAAACTGGGAGGGCTCAACTAAGACAGTTGAGCTTGGATGCCTCTATCTGCATTCTCTCACTAGCCTGTTGGGAACAAGAGGCTATGGGCGTGTCCTTCACATGGTAATGTCAGACATACAAGAACTCAACCCAACCATGCAGAGCATTGAAAGTTCTACTTGAATCAGCCTAAAGTAAAAAGGCCAGAAATGGAGAATTCAGTTTACCCCTGAGGATGGGAAAATGAGGAGCGAATATAATTGAAAAATAGCTAATCTACTGTATCTCGTAAGGAAAAATAGCGAGTTATGAGGAATGTTAATTCAATTAGGTTGGTCAGGACCATGTTCACTGGTAAGGTGACATGTGAACAGAGAAACGAGGTGAGAGAGTAAGACAGGGGAGTATCTGAGGGGGAAAGATGTAAAGCTGAGAGAACAGTCATGGTAACATCTCTAAAATAGGGTCATGTGTGTCTCCTTCAGGTACAGCAAGAAAAAATGTACATCTAGAATTCCATGAGCGTGGAGTAGAGAAAGAGGCAACAAGGCTTAGGAGAAATAGTAGCCAGTTCATGCGCAGTCATGCGAGGACGCTGAGTTTTATTCTGAATGAGATGGGCCACCATAAGGCATTTTTGGGGGATAAAAAGACTGCCATTATCTGGCTTACACTTAAAAAAGATCACCATGGCAATGAGTTTTGAAATCTTTTACATGAAAAATATTCTTCTATTTTACTTGGTATAAAAACCTAAGAAGTAAACATGTAGAGGGGATGGGAGGACATGAAATTTGCGGCATGTATATTTGGACACTTACTAAATGACACAAGGGTCTAGATGTCACCTTAAAATATTAATTCAATAGAATTCCTCAAAATATATGTGTATGCTTTTATTCTACAAACATGTGACATAACCTAAATAAGAAAATGATTCAAGAGAAGTTTCAATACAATGTTAGAGGTTACGCTCAGTAAGAGCACACCCAGGTTGAATACTAGAACAGAAGTAACCCTCTCAGAGAGGCAAGGAGAAACCACTGCCACTTTATTCCTTAGTCATTTTTGCCTTTTCTAAGGCTCTTCCTTCTTTAACTAATTCTTCACATCTTTCAAAACTATTTCTTGATTTTATTCTTACTCCTTTTCCCCCTAAATCTAGCCTGGAGATGTGGGGGCTCCCCTGGAGGCTCAGTGGTAAAGAATCTGCCTGCCAGTGCAGGAGAGGCAGTTTCCATCCCTGGGTCGGGAAGGTCCCCTAGAGAAGGAAATGGCAACTCACTCCAGTATTCTTGCCTGGAAAATTCCATGGATAGAGGAGCTTGGGGGGCTACAGTCTATGGATCGCAAAAGACTCAGACATGACTGAGCGATTAAACAAGAGAAGGCCTAGAGATTTTAGTATGGAAGCAGTTGCTTGAGGTGTGTGTTTCTTCCCGAGTATTTTGATAGTTTTGTGGCTGAAAGCTGAGGGGTAAAACACTTGCCTAATTGAACCACCTGCCTTCCCCTTTTGTAATGTCCATTGAAATAGTTCTCTTTTTGTTAGGAGGATTATGGCATTCGTTCTTACTTGCTGGACAGATTATTGATTTGGGCTGTTGCTTCAAGAAATGTCATAAACTTTAGCCATTTGCTCCGTTCCTTCCCCACCTCACTATTTATTTATGCCAGGGTGTCTGGGAGACGCTGTGGCATTTTCTGTCACTATTGCTGTTAAGTTTGCAAGCACAAGCTTCAGAGACTACTTCCATTGGACAGAGGCTGACAGTGATACTGAGTTACTTTAAAGTAATGCTTGGAAATGTACTGATATATCTAAGAGCTGGGTTCCTCATGGCATATTGCCAATGTACACTTTTTTTTATTTTTGTAATTTCACTTTGTAATTTGAGTTCTATCAATCAGCACCCCCAAATACTCAAAGGCCTTCAATGGAGACGTTTCTTTTTTAAAATTTGTTTAAATTGGAAGATAATTGCTTTACAGTGTTGCATTGATTGCGGTGTTGTATACAACAATGTGACTCAGCCATAAGTGTGCATATGGCCCCTCCCTCTTGAACCTCCCTCCAACCTCCCAACCCATCTTACTCCTCTAGGTTTTCCCAGAGCACCAGGTTGAGCTCCCTGTGTTATACAGCAATACTGCTAGGCATATACCCTGAGAAAAGCATAATTTGAAAAGACACATGTACCCCCAATGCTCATTGCAGTACTGTTTACAATAGCTGGACATAGAAGTGACCTAGATGTTCACAGACAGTTGAATGGATAAAAAGTTGTGGTACATATATACAAAGGATACTACTCAGCCATTAAAAGGAATGCATTTGAATCCATTGAACAAGAACCTAGAGCCTATTATACAAAGTGAAATAAATCAGAAAAAGAAAACCAAATATCACATATTACTGCATATATATGTAATCTAGAAAAATGGTACCAATGAACCTATTTGCAGGGCAGGAATAGACATGCAGACACAGAGAAGAGATGCAGCAGGGGAAGAAGAGGGTGGCAAAAATTGAAAAAATAGCATTGAAACATATACATTACCGACATACATTTTTATCATACTTAATATAATGGATACTCTTGCAAAAAAAAGGTTTTTTTATAACATTTCAGAAGGTAGAAAATCTCCAGAGGATATCCATCTAAGTTAATACAAAAGAATGATGTACACTGGCATTGGAAAATTGGGAAGCCCAAATGATGTCATTGATAGAACATGGACTCTGTGGTCCAAATGGTGTTGGGTTCAAATTTTGGCCTGACAACTTGCTAGTCATATGACCTATGTGAGTAATCATGTCTAATTCCCAGGGATGTCTTTGAAAGTAAAATAATGAATTGTGCACAGTAACTATCCTCTTACCTATTGTGAATAAGTTCTGAAAGAAGAAAAATTATTTTACTGATGATTGCCTATCTCAAATATTATTGTCCAGTTCCTCTGTTTTCCTTTTAAATGATGAGTAACATTTAGAATTTTTGATTTAGTTAAGTCAGTAGTCAAAAAATTAAGAAAAGTACATTTTCTTATTAATTTCTTACTTTTTGGTGAAAATAAGCACCACTCATCCCAAATTATTAAACAGGAGATAGTTAATCTAAGTCCTTTTTGTGATTATAAACACCCTACTCTTTGTGTAGCTTATGAAGCATAAATTAATATATTACAACAGATAGTTACAGTGCTGAAAAAGAATAAAACTAAAGTTTTATAACACTTTATATAACTTTTTATAACTATATAACAACATACACTGTTGTATATGAAATCAAATTCTGTAAGGAAAGATAAAATCACTATTTTATTATAGAAAAAAAAAGTCTTCATATTCCTAGTCTCTCTGATAGGTTATTTTAAAATCACCCTAGCAACATGCCTATGTTTCCTTAAGTTTTGAAAAAGTGCCAACTACTGTTAGTCTTTATTTTAAAATTGGTACCTTTTGCCACTCAAATTTGTGAACAGTCTTCAAAGCTCCTAGGTTCCAATTTCCTTCCTTCCTAATGACTGATTGCATTCAGTTTAATCAAATATCCCTGTTGTTGTGGTTACTTATGTCTTACTACTGAAGAAATCCCCAAAGGTTTTCAAAACCTTTTCCTCTGAAGTCTTCTACCGCTTTTCACATTATTTGGCAGAAACTTGAAGAGAGACTTTATAAATATGTAATGCATCACCACCAGTCAGCAGTTTTACAGTAAATATGATTTTTTCATTCAAAAGATTTGTCAACCCCTCCTTTAGTGTATTCCCCCAATCAGATAAATCGTTGCTTCTTCTAGCAATATATAGTGAATGATCCCTTAGAAATGATCACATAGGATTAAATATTAATTAGGATTAGATATTAGTAATTTCATGTACTAAACATACATGAAAAAGTTATGTTCCCATATAAACTAAGATTTGCCTAACTCCACACACTTTGGCTAGAAAGTTTATTTAAAATAGAGGTACACCAGCTTTAATATCATGGTGTCTTCACAGCAGGTGAATGGATTCAGCACATATCAGGATGACCTTGTTCTCACCTGCCATTGGGTGTGTCGCAATCCTTTCACATCTTAAGGAATTATTTTTTTTTTTAGGTTCACAATATATCATTTCCTTTAAAAAATACCATGTGGAAAAGCAGCATCACTTCTTTAATGGTATTCATGAAGCTAAAGTTTAGTAGGTGCTGGGAATTCTGCAATGTTACAAAATGGTTCATAAAATATTGCCATCTGTTATACCGAGCAGCAGTTCATTTTTACTGGTTTTAAAATGGCTGTGCTTTTATGAGTTTGGATTTTTGCCTAAGCTTCAAGTTCCCTCTGAAAGCTACTTCTGACCTCTGCCTGAGGAAATGTGAAAATCTGCCTTTCCTATCTTGCTTTATAAGCATCAGTGAGAAAATGTAAATGAACTAAATACATTGTGAGATTTTTTACCAGAAAAATCTCTCACGTACTGTCTGTATGGCTGGTTTTTCTTAAAACATTTCCAGTTTATACTGGAGTAACCACTTGTAAAAAAAAATTGCCCAAAGTGCTAGTGCTGAAAACAAACATTTATAGAGTACTATGCTGTCAGCAGAAGACAAAGGCTTTTATGGCAACTCAAGAAAAAAATTTGCAAAACTTGGACATAGATATTCCACACAGAAAATGCGGGATGGAGTATAACCTTCGAAGCTAGAAATTATCTAATCCAACTGTTTACTGAAGGATGGAAGTGAGACACAGAGGGCTGTTTAGTAAATTGTCCATGGTCTTACTTTTAGGTACAGACAGTATCCAACTTCAGGAAAAAAAAAAATATTTTTTCTGTAAAAATCAAATTTTAAAGGAGTTTGTCATAAAGCAAAACTGTGATTCTATGTGCACATGCATGCATGCTAAGTCGCTTCAGTCATGTATGACTCTGTGCAACCTTATGGACTGTAGGCTGCCATGGGATTCTTCAGGCAAGAATACTGGAGTGGATTGCCCTGCCTTCCTCCAAGGGATCTTCCCGACCCAGGGATCAAACCTGTGTCTCTTCCATCTCCGGCACTGGAAAGCAGGTTTTACTGCTAGTGGCTACTTTCAGTTTTCAGGATGTCGGCTGAAACCATCAAATGAGTAAATAATCTGTGAATGTATAGATTTTCTTGGACAGAGTCAAAATAAAGAACATTCAGATAAAAAAGCAATTTAAATTAATCCATATATATGGAATCTAGAAAACTCTACTAATGAACTTATTTGCAGGGCAGAAAAAGAGACAGATATAAGAGAACAAATTTGTGGACTCAGTAGAGGAAGGAGAGTTTGGGACAAATTAGAGGGTAGCACTGACATGTGTGAAATAGCTAGCTAATGGGAAGCTGCTGCATAACACAGGGGGCCGAGACTGGGGCCCTGTGATGCCCTAGAGGGGTGGGGCCCTGGGGGGAAGGTTCAAAGTATACATGTATACTTAGGGTTTCCCAGGTGGCACTAGTGGTAAAGAACCCACCTGCCAATGCAAGAGACATGGGTGCAATCCCCTGGGGTCGAGAAGATTCCCCTGGAGAAAGGCATGGCAACCCACTGCAGTATTCTTGCCTGTAGAATCCCACAAACAGAGGAGCTTGGTGGGCTATGGTGGTCCATAGCATCATAAGGAGTCAGACACAACTGAAGCAATCTAGCATCCATGCATTGCTGAATCACCTTGTTGTAAGGTAGAAACTAACAACATTGTAAAGCGAATAACATCCAATTAAACCTTTTTTAAAAAGAAGAAAAAGGGAAAAATGGCAGAAGAGAGGAAAGAGAGCAAAGAGGAGGGAAAGCAAAAAGAGAAGGAGGTGAAGGAGGCATAGGGCAGGAAGCAACAGCAACAGCTCTTAAGGTGAGACTCAAAATTATGAATTCTTCCAAATTGTGGCTCTCACATTCTGTACAATTTTCAGCTTTTCCCTCTTCTATCCCTGAGTATCTACTTAATTGATTATGTGTTGAACTGCCTTTTCTCCCTTGCTCTCCTAGGCCTTCTCATATAAATTCTCAGAATATTCCCTTTAAGAAAATGGCTTTACACTGCAGTATATTTTGAGGTTCAGCCTAGCCGACTGCCTCTGCATGCATGAGCTTTGGTTGCCCTCAGGTCTCATTGCTTTTCTCTTTCTCAGTTTCCTCATATATACCTCTGATGGGAACGCTATAATATAATTACCCTAAACATGGGCTCCCCTTATCACATTGGGTATACTTCTGTCACTTAATAAAAATATAAATATCCTATTGGAACATTTCCAATAAGAACAGATGTTCAGGCAGATTTATTGGTTATCACAAGGGCCTTCTAACTTTAACATTTTTTGATTGATGGAATATGCAAACACATTATTTTAAATATAAATTTGATATCTTTTCTATAAAATTATTAAATCTCTCAAGTGGCCCCAAACTGATTTATTTTGTCCAGTTCTTTGTACCTAGATGAAGCATCTGCAGTGATGACTGGCTGTGTCCAAAGATAGGAAGGAGGAGGGAAGACACATCTCAACCACCCGACAGTTTTCACTTCATGTTGTCATTGTTTTTGAAATTGATGTTGACTCAGAGGTGTCTTTTTCTAAATGTGAACATTCAAACCAAGTCTTGAGCATTAGTGTGTATTAGTTTAAGTAGATTGCTTTCTTCATTCCACATAAGTGAGATCACCTGCATTGAGTAAATGGAAATTGTAATTGCAATTTCAATTACAATTGAAAGGAAAGCAATGAGGAACCGGGTGAAGGAACAATTTGGAAATTGAATTTCCTCCAGGGAATAGAAGGTCTGGCTAGAGGCATCACTCCCTTGGAAGCTGAAAGCAGAAGAATCTATTGAGCAACTGAAACAGAGAAGACAGTAGCTCTGTCGTTATTTAATGTGCCTGACATTGTAGTACCTGGTTATAGACATGATTGTACACACATCTAAATCTTTCTAGAATTTAATGGATGCTATATGAATAAATCAATAAATAAGTGAAGACAATATGAATGAATCAAAGGAGATTTCAGTGTAGCTGTAGAAGAACAGTAGCTCTCAAAGTTTCCAACAGCATCACCTGGGAGCTTGTTAGAAATGCAAATTTTGAACCCTACCCCCACCCCTGATGCCGGGAAAGACCGAGGGCAGGAAAAGAAGGGGGCGACAGAGGATGAGATGGTTGGATGGCATGGCCAACTCAATGGACATGAGTTTGAGCATACTCTGGGAGATGGTGAAGGACAGGGAAGCCTGGCGTGCTGCAGTCCATGCAGTAGCAAAGAGTCGGACATGACTGAGCAACTGAACAGCAACAACAATCCCAATTGAACTGAGACAGAAGCTCTGTGGGTGGAAGGGGCCCAGCAATATGTGTTTCAACACATCCCACAAATGATTCTGACATGAGTTCAAGTTGGAGAACCACTGAGAAAGTGTAAAAGTCAAGAGCATCACTATAGGTGATGACCCACCAGGAATAAGGTAGTGGATAGATGGAGGAGGTGGAGTTAGGATGGCCTCATTCAAACGGCATGAAGTTCTCCAAGAAAGTGAGTCCTTCTTTGTCCAGGCAGAGTGCAGTTTCTGTTCTTATCAAATGTACCTTCAGTGCCACCGTCTGGGGGACTCTTGAGATGTTCAAGTATAACAGCATCATTGATGCTGCATATGAGGCTAACTCTGGTTGGGCATTTGACCCTCACCGAATTTTCCAAGGCCTTCATGAGCTGTGCCCCCTTGTCATTTAAACATGTGTAACGCAAAGTAAACCAGATGAGCACATGTCTAACATAACATGGGAGTTGCCTAAAGTTAAATTGTTTTCATCAATCAGATTTATATTTAAAGCCAGCAGTCTTCAGCTAAATTTGGTGACCAAAGAACGGAAGTCTTATTTATTTATACAATGGTACTTGTGTAAGAAGTACCAAATCTCAGAAACTGCCCAGGCTACCTCATGAAAGGCACCATTTTGAAGTTTCCCTGCTGGTGACCCTAATTAATAGCCAACATAGAATCACTCTTTATAGATATGCTTTCATTTCCTGCCATTTCTTCAAAGCAAAATAAGTGTTTTGCCTCACAGAAAAATTAAATATTTCCATTTCAGAAAAGCTGACAAAACTATGATTGATATCACCAATTATTAGGACATTAGAATGACCCTCAGAAGACTGTGTTTCCATGAATGCTAGAGTTTATCACAGCCATCCAGAACAGCCAGCATGATTTTGAGTTAGTTACATTATTTTATACAAATAACCACTAGTATTTTTCTAAGCTCTCGCTTCTTTAACAAGGCAGAGTTTCAAATTACTATTAGGAAGAAAATTTGTCCCTTGCAATTATACTGCACATCATAATTGCCCGTTCTTAATGCAATTTTCTTTTACTGATCACAGCTGTAGATTTTTCAAAAGGTTAGGTAACTGACTAATTCATTGCCAAGTACCTTATCTCTGGAGACTTAGGTTAAGAAATGTCATTTTGATTGTCTCCATGGCAAGTCATGTCATATATGAACAACTTTATCTCACTGTCTAATTTGACCCAATTTTCCATATTGCTTAATAAGCGCATTACAGAGAATCACTGATCTATTATCCAAGGAATTATGAAGCTTATGGGTTATCTTCCATTGCACCTGCTTTAATCAGCATATCGCCTTGGGTATTATGGTCACTTCATCCTTTAATAAAAGAATTGTTAATATCTTCATCTGCAATTTCAAGCCATTTGTAAAATTAGGTTAGCTGGATTTTATGTCAAATTTATCACAAACTCAGTTATTTAATATGATGTTTTCAGGAACAATTCCAATGTTTCCAATATCCTCAAATTAATATTTTCATTAAGCAAATGATCAGTATTCAAACTAGTAAATTTCACTTAAGGATGTAGATAGAAACATGTTCTTAAGTTACTTTCATGCTATATACCTGGCTCTGTTTTATTGGCTTTTAGGTATTAAAAGTTATATATATTTTTCTAAAATGCCTTTCAAAGGTAAGCATTGATTTCTGAACTGAAGTAAAACTGTTTAGAACTCGTTTCATACAAAATTACACTTCTGTAGTGATTACTTTTGTTAATTCCATAACCCTTCACCAGGCCAAAACATGGAAAAGTAGAAAGAATACCAGATATCACGCATAAGATTTAGTTTGAGCTTCAGCTCTGTCCCTCTCCAGCTACCGAATTGTGAGCAAGTCATTGTCTTACGCCATTTCCTATCTGTTCATTGTAAAATTGCAATATAAGCCCTGTCTGTGATTATCAGCACCTTTTCATACAGTTCATGGGGTTCTCACGGCAAGAATACTCGAGTGGGTTGCCATTCCCTCCTCCACTCACTCTGATCCTGGAAAAGATTAAAGGCAAAAGGAGAAGAGGGGTGACAGAGGACGAGACAGTTAGGTAGCATCACTGACTCAATGGACATGAATCTGAGTAAACTGTGGGAGAGAGTAAAGAAGAGGGGAGCCTACTGTACTGCAGTTCATGGGGTCACAAAGAATTGGACATGACTTTGCAACTGAACAACAATGAATGTTATCACCAGAGGTTGCAGGGAGAATCAGATGGCAAAATATATGTGAATCTGCTTTATGAACTTGCTGCTGCTGCTGCTAAGTCGCTTCAGTCGTGTCCGATTCTGTGCGACCCCATAGATGGCAGCCCACCAGGCTCCTCTGTCCCTGGGATTCTCTAGGCAAGAACACTGGAGTGGGTTGCCATTTCCTTCTCCAATGCATGAAAGTGAAAAGTGAAAGTGAAGTCGTTCAGTCGTGTCGGACTCTTCCCGACCCCATGGACTGCAGCCTACCAGGCTCCTCTGTCCATGGGATTTTCCAGGCAAGAGTACTGGAGTGGGGTGCCATTATGAATTTGAGGATGTTATATAAACAGCTGTGGGTTTTTTTGCTGGGAAGGACTTTGCAACCATAGGGAGTTATCAAGTGAATCAGACGTTGCTGGAATTGTTCTCTGAAGAAATAAATGTCCAAATTCTGGATCTTGTACAGATGATTCTTAAAGTGATTTTGTAAGATTAGTTAATTTGGGTTGATGATCTTCCCCTTTCTAGGCTAATGATTTGTGCTATGCAAAAGATTTTTATTGTTCATATAGAAAGCTGAGGGGCATTGAGTTATGACCATTTTGAATTGTGGGGGTGACTTGGAACACATACCCTTTATGTAAGGGGAGTTAGGCCTCTGAGGTTTACTGCACAGATTTTCTAACAAATATTTTCTAAAAAATGTTTACTCAGAAAATCTCTGGTTATGTTATAATGAAAACTCATATATCTTTGAAATGTCTTATGATGACATTTGGCAAGGATCAGTGAAAGTCTTCTCAAATATTAGAAAAATCAAAATAAATGTGTGAGGGCACATTCTAAAGGATGCTTTATTTTCCTGTTTTAGCAGTTTTCTGAATCTAAAAGTAAAAATTGCTGTTTATTACTCTTAGAAAGAGAATGTATGATACTATAATTCCGTCATGCTATTGTATTTCAGTTTTGACAACAAAGCATTTATCTTGTGAACAGAAAATATGGGATCTATTTAGTGTATAATCCATGCCTCAAAAATTTTTTGTGTTTAAATTACAATGGTTACATAATACTAATTAAGCTAATTTATTTCACTTGAAAATCAGGGGGAAACTTATGAAACATCGTCCAGTTTAATACATTAGGGTATCTCCAGATTTTAAAATCATTAATTCAAAGAAATAAGTAAAAGTAAGATTATTGGCAGATAATTATACCACAATCCAAAACCTCAGACACAAGGAATAACATGAACTATATCCCAAGAAATGTTGAAGAATTTCTAGCAAGAAATTAAAGTGATGGCAATGATAATTTCAAGAGACTATCATATACATACTAAAAACAACAAGAGTAGAGACTAATAGCAGAAGGAAATGAGAAGATGGCAAGCAATATTGGGGACAGAGAAGATAAAAAATGAAAGAGATTTTTATAAGGCCATGTTCACAGAGTGATTGGATATGAAGACAAAGAGAGGGAGGAATCAGGGATGCTTTCAGTTTATTTTTGTGTATGGTGTTAAAGATTGTTCTAATTTAATTTTTTTTACATGTAGCTGTCCAGTTTTCCAGCACCATTTATTGAAGAGACTGTCTCTCCTCCATTGTACTGTCTTACCTCCTTTGGAACGCTAGCTTTCCCAGAAAGTAATTATAACATACATAAGTCTGTGGCTTTCAAGAAATGATGGATTGAGATGTGACTGAGAGATGTGAAAATAGAAAGAATACAGAGTAGAACAGATGGGGGAGTGACAGAGGGAAAGGTTTGGAAGGAAATTTAAGGTTGGGAGAATTCAGGTTTGATTCATTAATGGTATTTGAATTTGATTTTTTTTCTTTTTGAGAAAGGGTTAGGATTAGGGCTGAAGTGATTAATGGAAAAATTGCTAGGGAGGTAGAAAGAGATGAATTATAAGCACATACTTTAGTCTCAGGAGGATAGATATCACCTCCATAAAAATAGAAAAGAAGAGAGGGAAAATGTAGGAAGCAAAAAAGCAAAAAGATAGATGGAAGGAGAAAAAGAGGTGAAGGGTGTAGAGGGATTGGTTACATAAGATCCTATGTTGGCTACAAAATCTTGAGTGAGCATCACATACATGCACATGTGTGTGTATGTGTGTCTGTGTGTGTGTGAGAGAGAGGGAGAGAGCAAGATGAAAGTTCATTTTCTAAAAATTAAAACTGTAAAGAAAGTCTATAATTTTGTTATGTAGAAAGCAAACTGTAGGGACATTATTCCCAGGAAGCACTCTGGAATGTAGAATTTACTATTGGATGAATGAAACAGAAGGATGAGGAAGGGAAAAGGGGGACACAAAGAGAAGTGGGAGTGGACAATCAATATATTTTTCTACCTCATGATTCTGTAATTATTAATAGAATTTCAAACCTCTCTTCATACATTTATCAGATGCCCACTGAATGCTGACTATATGCCAGGTATGTTTAGGGAGAGAAATATATACAAGGGAATATTCAGTTCAGTCGCTCAGTAGTGTCCGACTCTTTACAACTCCATGAATCGCAGCACGCCAGGCCTCCCTGTCCATCACCAGCTCCCAGAGTTCACTCAGACTCACGTCCATCGAGTCAGTGATGCCATCCAGCCATCTCATCCTCTGTCATCCCCTTCTCCTCCTGCCCCCAGTCCCGCCCAGCATCAGGGTCTTTTTATTTTTTTTTTTTTATTTTTTTTTTTTTGAAAATTTTTTTTTTTTTTATTTTATTTTTAAACTTAACATAACTGTATTAGATTTGCCAAATATCAAAATGAATCCGCCACAGGTACACATGTGTGCATCAGGGTCTTTTTAAATGAGTCAACTCTTTGCATGAGGTGGCCAAAGTATTGGAGTTTCAGCCTCAGCATCAGTCCTTCCAATGAACACCCAGGACTGGTCTCCTTTAGGAGGGACTGTCTGGATCTCCTTGCAGTCCAAGGGACTCCCAAGAGTCTTCTCCAGCACCACTCAGCCATAAAAAGAATGAAATAATGTAATTTGCAGGAACACATATGGACCTAGAGATTGTCCTTATATCCCTTATATGTGGAATCTAAATAAAAATGATACAAATGAGCTAATTTATAAAACAACAGACTCATGGACTTAGAGAACAAACTTATGGTTACTAGGGGGATGGGAGGGGAAGGGATAGAGACCTTGGGATTGATATGTACACAGTGCTATATTTAAAGTAGGTAACCAGCAGGGATCTATTGTATAGCACAGGGAATTCTGCTCAATGTTATGTGGCAGTCTGGATGGGAGGAGAGTTTTCAGGGAGAATGAATATGTGTATATGTTTGGCTGAGTCATTATGTTGTGAGCGTAAAATTGTCATGGCATTGTCAGTAGGTTATACTCCAATATACAATTAAAAGTTAAAAAAATAAAGAGACTGCTGATAGAGTGACACCGAGAAATCAGGAATAAAATTTTGGTTTATGACTTGATAGTATAGTCATTCGCTGTGAAAGGAAATCCCAGCATAAGGAGAGATTCTCAAATTAAGTTTAAGTATGGTTGACATTTCAATAGTTTGAAATGTCTATTAGACACTCATGGGTACATATTAAGTGGGAAAGATAAGTTGTAATGATGAGTCTGAAATTTCTGGAAGAGTTAATCTTTTTACTCTGCTTTTGATTTCTCAGTAGTACTTACCACTATTTGATATATTCAGTTCAGTTCAGTGGCTCAGTCATGTCTGACTCTTTGCAACCCCAAGGACCACAGCATGCCAGGCTTCCCTGTCCATCACCAACTCCCAGAGCTCACTCAAACTCATGTTCATCGAGTCAGTGATGCCATCCAACCATCTCATCCTCTATCATAATATTTGATATATTATGTATTTACATTTCATTTATTTATTAGCCATTCTATACACATATGGTATATAACAGGAGCTTAAAACTATATGGAATTATTTTTAACTGCTATGGTCTCAGGAACTAGTACGGTATCTGACATTGTGAAAATGAAAGTCACTCAGTGGTATCTGACTCTTTGCGACCCCATGACTATACAGTCCATGGAATTCTCTCAGCCAGAATACTAGCGTGGGCAGCCTTTCCCTTCTCCAGGAGATCTTCCTAACCCAGGGATTGAACCCAGGTCTCCCACATTACAGGCAAATTCTTTACCAGCTGAGCCACAAGGGAAGCCCATTAAATATTTACTGGAAAAAAATGAATTTCAGGTTTCATAACTTTCTTTTGAGTTGTAGAATCCACATTGAAGACATTCTGTCATTTCTTTACACGGATTCTTTCAGGAATGAAGCCCTTTGGGCTATCTCTATGTGATATATCAAAAGCCACATCAACTTTTATATCCTCTTAAAAGCATGCCAGGGCATGCGAATATCTTCAAAGTTGTCTAGGGATCATTAGTCAATACACATTATGCACCTGTTCAAATTCTAGTTTCCTTACTCTTGCCAGCAATATCCTAGGAAAGAGGACAAGGGACATTATTATCTCCCTTTCCTTCCATGTACTATCTTTGTCCTGCAGGTATTTTTTTCTAGTAATGAATGGGCCATGGACCAGGGTACAACTGAATTGTATACAATTCTCTTTCTCAAAAATTTCCCTATGTTTGAACCCACTTACACTATTGGTGGGAATGTAAATTTGTGCAGTGCATGTCCTATGGGGGATAGTATGGAGGTTACCTAACAAACTAAAAATAGAAGTGTGATGTGATCCAGTAATCTTACTCATGGGCATATATCCAGAGAAGATGAAAACTCTAATTCAAAAAGATACATGTACTCCAATGTTCATAGCAGCACTATTTACAATAATCAAGACATGGAAGCAGCCTAAATGTCCATCAATAGAGGAATGAATAAAGAAGACATAGTACATATATACAATGGAATATTACTCAACCATAAAAAAGAATTAAATAATGCCATTTGAAGTAACATGGATGGACCTAGAGATTATCATACTAAGTGAAGTAAGTCATCAGGTCTGAACTACACAAATAATTTCCCTTTAATTACATCTCCAAAGTCATTTTCATCAAGTAATGTAACATAAGTCTTAGGGTAATATCCCATTCTATCCACAGCTATTACCCCTCCAGACAAGAAAATTAAACAAGGCATGTACACTAGAGGGTGGATATCTTGAGGGCTACCTTATAATTCATTCTACCTCAAAGTCAATGAGAAATAGTGTTTTATTAGGATAGAGGATGAAAAACAAGCATGTCAGGAATTTTCTTTAAAAGAAATCTTAGATATGACTTTTTTTGAAATATATTGCTTTTATTTTTTTTTAGTTTTAAGTCAAATTTTATTTATTATTATTTTTTAATTTAAATTTATTTATTTTAATTGGAGGCTAATTACTTTCAATATTGTATTGGTTTTGCCATACACCAACATGAATCCACCGAAGATCAAGGTAGCTAAAGTCAATTGTAGCCTCTGTTCTATCATACAATCTAGAAAGATTATTCTGACATGGGGACCAGGGCACAGTCTTCTCTTTTCTTCCTTTGTTGATAAATCTGACAGTTGGAGAACTAATATTGACTTCATATAAGGTTTCCCTGGTGGCTCAGTTGGTAAAGAAGCCACCTGCAATTCAGGAGACACAGGTTCAATCCTTGGGTTGGGAAGGTCCCCTGAATAAGGGCATGGAAACCACTAAGTATTCTTGTCTGGAAAACGCCATGGACAGAGAAGCCTGTCAGGCTACAATCCATGGGGTCACAATGAATCAGATATGACTGAGTGATATGATATGATTTTATTGAAAAATACCACTTTTAAAGTTAGAAGATCAATGTCACTAAAGTCAGTTGCAGCCTTTGTTTTATTATATCATCTAGAAAGATGATTTTGATTGTGGGACTTGTGGCACAGTCCTCACTTTTCTTCTTTTGTTGATGAGTCTGACAGTTGGAGCTCTAGAACTGACTTCATACAATTTTATCCAAAACAGGAACTTGTCTCCTTAAGGTTTAGTGACACCAAAAAAGAAAGAATGGTAACTGGTGGGTTTTACAAGAGGAAAAGTGCCTAGACTCTGTTCATTACTAAAATGAGATATTATCTGCCCTTATCTTAAAATCAGTCTGGATAAATAGAAGCCAGAACAAGAGAAGATACTGGATCAGAGGTAAGATTCTAGCGTTCTTACCCTCATGGCCTGAGTAAGATGGACGTTTTGGCAGAGTCTTAACCTCTCTGAGTTTGAATTTTTCTCATGTGTAAAATTATAAACTTAAACCATATTGCTATGTATTATCATTCAGTTATAAAGCATTATGGTTTTGTGATTCCAAATGAACTAACTAGATTTTCAAGGAAAAGATTTTAGCAGACATTGTCATTACCCAAGACACAGCTCATGATGCATAAAGCAATTGTTTTATTTATAACTTTTAACATGGTCATTTGAGTTCAAATTTCTAAGATATTACTTTTAGCAAAAAGAATTTTGTATTAAACTATAATTTTACATTTCTACACATGTAAATCCAGATGAGTTAAATTATAAAAACTGCCAAAACTTTATAAAGATATGCTTCTAAATGTAAAAGGTAATCTCCTAAATATTCTTTAATAAACATTTTCATATCTTGGTGGTAGTTTACTTGCTAAGCCGTGTCTGACTCTTGCAATCCCATGGACTGTAGCCTGCCAGTCTCCTCTGTCCATGGGCTTCTCCAGGCGAAAATACTGAAGTAGGTTGCCAGTTCCTTCTCCAGAAGATCTTCCCGACCCAGGAATTGAACCTGGCTCTCCTGCATTGCAGGCAGATTATTTACCAACTGAGCTATGAGAGAAGTCCTCTTAATATCGTAATGAGATATTTTTGCACTATTCAATTATGATAAAATTATGCTTGAAGACAAGAAGCCAGTAACTCTAGAAACATTAATTTCAACAGGCATGTTTTCTTAAAGGCTCTCAAAATGCACATTAGTACATGCCTCAAACTGAAATGAGTATTTCAGAAATAATCATATATTATTTGCCTTGCTCATCTGTGATTATCCCAGGCTCATGATTAAATATTTTTCCCCCTTTTCAAATGCTCTCCTGATAGATTGAATACAAGCTTTTGCTTGAGTTTAACCTTTCATTTCTAGCATCAGAGATTTGTTTTCCTTAAAATGTTTCCTTCTTTTTTACCTTCCACTTCCTACTTTTTATGAAGAAAGAAATTATGTTTCTCTAATTTCTTAAGGCTGATGATGAGTCTCCATCACTAAGGTTAAATAAAATCAAGGTTGATGCTCATTCTTGTGGTAACAACCTAAGCCACTTTTCAGTGGGATTTCATGACAATATTGTATGAATTGCAGTCAAACAGTTTTGGTAAAGTTAGCCACAGCATTAATAGTCCTCTCTCCTTTGCCCAATGGGCCCCCAATATTTTTTATTTTTATTTTTATCAATATATATTTCCTTTCCTGATCCTTAAAGTGTCCATTGTTATTAAGGTTTAAAAGCAAAAGCAATTGTCATTGACACCGGTAAAAATGTTTACATTTTGCCAGAAGAAAGCACTAAATTGAGCCCAAGAGTTATATTGGAGTGCTTAAAATTTGTCAGGACTATAAGAAAAGATGAAAATACATTCCTCCCAGACTAATATATCCCTATGTTAAAGTTACTCATGAAGAAAAATACACATTTTAGGTAATATTTTATTTAAAAAAATGCAACTCCAATTTGAGGGAGTTCCAGAATGAAGGTCACAGAATGGAACTGTTAGATTGAAGCGAAGAAAGCGTTGGAAACAGCGGCATTAGTGTGTGTCCCTTGGGTATCATGTGGTTTATGTTCTGTAGATTGGCTTTAAGGATTTTGAAACTTTAAGAATCAGTAGGTTAAAAGCAACAGAAAGGTAAAAGAAGATTGACTACAACAATTGCCCTAATTAAACTAGAAATATTGTAGAATTAATTCACTTGATTACTGAAGTTTAATCAAAATCATTATATGCACCATTAATGAATATTAATGTATGGTATATATCAGTTATATCAGCATGTGATCTCCCATATCCATGCCATTCCCTGCCTTCCCCTCATCTTTTAAGTCAGCACTTTCCCCCACTCACCCACACATTCCACATACAAAGCCAAAATGCTTAAAAATTAATATTAAGTTGGATGAGAGGGATTGATTTACCCAAAGGACTTGGAAATTACTGGAGACTTGGAAATTACAGTTGACTTGAGTTGGAAATATAAAATGAATTAGATGGAAAGAAATTCAGAAATATACTGCTTTGCATGCACTCATTTAAAGAACTCCTTGATACATGTAACATTAATCAGAAAGATATTCTGTGTTTTTTTAAATCTTTGTTTAGTTGTTATGCCCATATTTATACTGAAAAATTACTCAAGATAATGTATTTATTACAGTTAATACTGCTTTCTTCTGAAATAAGAAGCTTAACTTCCAGACAATGAAAATCTTATTTTCTTCCCTGTTTTCTCTCATCACTGTTGTCAGATGTGGCACTGGAGACCATGAATAAAATCAAATGAAAACAGTCATCTAGTGTTGTGAGACATTATTAGTACTTTTAAAATGTAGGCTTAAGGATAAATGTGGTTTCAATTTTTGGCCATATTAGGTTTTTTAATCTGTGCACTTTATCAGTTTGGTTCCAGTATTAATTATTGTAAATAGATGAGAATTAACCATACTAATCAAATATATTAGATATTAACTGTTTTATGTGTTCACCTCTTTAGACCATGCATGTTCTTTCATAGACTTGCACTTGGTCCATTGACTTCTTAGGGTACCATTAAAAAAAATTATTTTTAAGGTCATTTTTCACTTCAGGTCTCTAGAAAATTTATTGCACATAGTCTGTCTTAGATGGCAAGATTGTCACAGACAAGAACTCTTGACATTTAGTTTACAAAAGGGCACAGAGAAAGAAAGAACAGAAAAATAATCATTCTGATCTTTTTTATGTTTCTAAGTTTTGCTGTCATATAGTCTTCATTCGTCCTGCATATTTATATCAATTTTCCTGTATAATTTAGCCAAAACATTGGCTGCTTTCTCCTTAGAGTACATAGAAAATCTCCATTCAACCAACTTAAGTTTTCTGGCCAATTGTCCAACTTTTACCACTCAAAGGAACAAACACATGAAATAGGAAATAACTGAATGACTTATTTATATATTATAGTTATACCCATTTTAATATGTTGATAGTTAATGTTTATATGTTTATAGACACATAACCACATGTTTATAGTTATATGCCTTTTTAAATACTTTAATAATTTAAATAACCCTTTGTAATTGTATATAATAATATTTTCAATTTGAATTTTAAGTTTTTATACTTTTCAAATGTAATTAAAGCAAATAATATAATATAATGTTTTAGAGTAAGAGTGTTTGCATTCTTGGAAGGGATATCTACATTCAAAGTGGAAAACGGCACTAAAAGAGAATGGCATGTTTGAGGCATGTTTCTGCGCATGTGCATAGCATCATGACTGTCTCAGTATTTACATATGGGTGAAGTCTATTTGACTTTTGCTGTCAACCATAGCACATCCCTCTTCTCTTTTGTTTCTTTGGGTATTTTCAAGTTGTGAAGCTCACCCATCAACACAAGCATCCCTGACACTTGGCACTTGCTATTTTGTCACTGTCTCTCTGAAACAAACCTGTGATGTTAATATAGCCTAGCACCTAAATCCAAAACACAGAGACAAAATAAATTTAAGCCATGTATAATAAGAAAAATTCATCCAATGATATCCTCTTGAAGCCAAGATATCAACAGCTTTAGATCATTGCTCTGGTTTTATTGCCCCATATCCTATTCTTTTGGGAGGCTCTATCCTTTTCTAATAAATATTAAATATATACTAAATACATTATAGTTGTTTCATGCATGTTTCCTTGCCTTTTAAAATTCCACATTCTTTTTTAAATCTTTTTATTTATTTTATTTAATCTTGGCTTGGCTGGGCCTTCATTGCTGCGTGGGCTTTTCTCTACTTGCAGCAAGCAGGGGCTACTTCCTAGCTGTGGTGCCGGGGCTTCCCACTGTGGCAGCTTCTCTTGTGGAGCACAGGCTCTAGAATGCTCAGGCTTCAGTGTTTGCAGCACTTGGGATCAGTAGTTGTGGCTCCTGCTAGAGCACAGGCTCAATAGTTGTGGCACTTAGGTTTAACTGCTCTGCGACATGTGGGAT
This sequence comes from Bubalus kerabau, assembly GCF_029407905.1. Lineage (NCBI taxonomy): Eukaryota > Metazoa > Chordata > Mammalia > Artiodactyla > Bovidae > Bubalus > Bubalus kerabau. Next base: position 70,147,660 of record NC_073625.1, read on the forward strand.
CTTCTAGGATCAGGGATCATGTGGGATCTTCCCAGAACAGAGATCAAACCCATGTCTCCTGCATTGGCAGGCAGATCCTTTACCACTGAACCACCAAGGAAGCCCTCATAGTCTCTATATTTACATCTTACATCATATGGATGCCTTCAAGTTTTCTCTTTATGACACTCTCTTCCTGTATCTGCATCCATATACTGACCCATGCTGACCCATCCATTTACTGACCCATATTCTTCTATAACCCAAAATAATGAAATTGTTAAAGAGCACCAACTTCTGTCACTGGACCTAACACTCCTTCCAAAGTAAGTTTTCTTCTCTAAGCTGTAAGATACTAAATGAATTTCTTCTTTCCTTTCAGTTTGGAAGCTCTTATGAAGAGTTAGAAAATATCTTCTTCTCCTTTATATTTTATGAAAATGTTGATGTCTTGAGTTTGCTCCACAAATAAAATAATTTAAAATATTGAGATACTAACACAAAATTTAAAGAAAATCGCCTTTTAACTGTACACCTACAAGACCATCAATTCCACTCCCCAAAGAAATGAAAACAAGTGAAATACTTGTATATGAATTTTTTAATAACTCTATTTGCAAATAGCAAAAAGCTGGAAACAACCCAGATGTGTATCAATGGATAAATGGACAAAATGTGGTATATACATGCAATGAAGTATTATCCAGACATAAAAAGGAATGAGGTACTAATACATGCTACAACATGGAAAATTTTCAAAAACCTTATGCTTAGTGACATGAATGCTCAGTCATGTCTGACTCTCTGAGACCCTATGGATTATAGCCCACCCCCCAACCCCCAGGCTCTTCTGTTCATGAGATTCTCCAGGCAAGAATATTGGAGTGGGTTTCCATGTCCTTTTCCAGGGGATCTTCCTCACCCAGGGATCAAATCTGTTTCTTTTGGGTCTCCTGCATTAGTAGGTGGATTCCTTACCACTAGCGCCACCTGGGAAGCCTGCTTAGTGACAAGAAAAAGTGAAAGTGAAGTCGCTCAGTCATGTCTGACTCTTTGTGACCACCTGGACTGTAGCCTACCAGGCTCCTCCATCCATGGGATTTTCCAGGCAAGAGTACTGGAGTGGGTTGCCATTTCCTTCTACAATGCATGCATGCATGCAAAGTCACTTCAGTCGTGTCTGACTGTGCAACCCTATGGACAGCATCCCACCAGGCTTCTCTGTCCACGAGATTCTCTAGGCAAGAATACTGGAGTGAGTTGCCATTTCCTTATCCCACTTACTGACATAACCAGGCCCAAAAGAACAGTTATTGTATGATTCAGTTTATATGAACTATCCATTATAGTTGGATCCATAAAGATGGAAACAGATTGGTGTTTGCCAGAAGCTACAATGGCATCACCGACTCATTGGAAATGAATTTGTGCAAACTCATGGGAGATGGTGAAGGACAGGCAAGCCTGAGGCGCTGCAGTTCATGGGGCCGCAAACAGCTGGACACAACTTAGAGACTCAACAACAACAACAGAGGTTAGAAGGAGTAAGAAATGAGTCAGAGCTCAATGGGTACAGGATTTTCTTTTGAAATGAGGAAATATTGTAGAATTCGATATAGATTTTGGCTTCTTGACATTGTGAATGTACTAAATGCCACTTTGTGTCCTAAATTATGCACTTTAAATATATATTTAATTATGTCCTATAAATTTTACCTCACTTTGTTTATAAAGAGAAAAAGTATTCTCACTTGTGTGTTTGGGGGTCAACATTTGTAAATAAAGACATAATAATAGCTTATGGAATCTTCTCTTTGGCAGTGCCCTGAGTTTGTCTTTATTTGGTAGCCACTTTGTCTTCATTCTTTTCCTTTTCTACCTTATTCCAGAGTTTATGACACAGGGAGAATGCAATAGCCTTCATTTGCTCTGGGTTATGTTTTATTGGTTAATTAATACCTGCTTTAAGTTGTTTAAGATATTTGAATGTGCCTGAGTTATGTATTAACGGAACACTAAAACATGCCCTGTCATGTCTTAATGCTGCCAAACAGCCTCACATTCAATTAGTGAAAAGTGATTAAAACTTAAATGTCTTAGCAGTGAGGTACCTACTAACTTAGATATGATTAAATGATTAATCATTTGCTCACTGACAATCGTAAATCTGCATTCTTGTGTTAGATATTATTTTATATAATATTGGACATCTTATTTAGGCTATAGACTATTTTCTACTTCCTTTATATTGCAAGAACTGTTTTTTTTTTCTTTTTAAGCATCATCAAACATATGGAAGAAACATATGGTCAACCAGTTATGCTATAAAAGTCCTTGAATATTGGGCAAAAATGATCACATAATGGGTTTTAGAGAAGATCTCTTAAATAGCCTGTAAAGGAGAACACTGATGCTATCCAAATACAAAATTTGAAATCCATGTGTAAAATCCAGTCCCTGTCTGGGTTTTACTTTTATATCAAGAATTTAGAAAAACTATGGACATTTCTTAATTATCCATGGTTTTATGTTTTTATGAAATTACAGTGTTTCATGAAGTATGTGCCTATTAATATTTCATAATGAATTTGGTTAACTGCCATATTGTGAAGTCCAGGAAGTCAGCAAAGTAACATTTATAATGGAAACACTTCCAGAACTGTCTCTGGTGTCTACGTTTATACTTCTGGTAAAATGATACATGATAGACAAACTATTTTACCTCATCAAACCCTCAGTTTTTTCTTATCTATAAAAAGGGGAAGATATGCAAATCCAAGATTGTTGTAACAGTTACATAAATTCATATATAAAGTCTACCATACTGCCCAATTCCATAACCACTTCTCAACCCTTACCTAAAAAATCCCACTCTTCATTCTTTAAATTCAAATGTAAATATAATTGCATTTAGGTTAAAAGTGAAAAGTTGAACTTAAAAAATACAGAATGATGTTAATTAATCTATAATACAGTATCAATGAAAAGCCCAGTAACTTTTTAGAGTCTTGATGACATCTTTAAATTTTGTGTAGAAAAATTAAATAATGTGTGAGTGTCTCAGTTTCTAGCCTCAGACTGGTAATCTTCTCAATTCAACTTGAGTTTCTAGATGATTTCCTCTTATAGTAAATTCTTTAAATACTGCTATATTTTAATGACTGCCAAATTTACCTCGGCTGTTCCCCAGACTTGTATCCAGCTACATGTTTGATTTCTCAATGTGGATTTGTAATAGGCATCTCAATGTTAAAGTTAATATCTTGACTCCCTAGATTCCTTCCCAGTGGTCTCTCCTCTCAGTAAATGGCAATACCACTCACCTAGTTGCTAAGTCTCAAAACTTTAGAATCATTTTTTATTTCACTATTGCTTTTACAACCGTTACCTGAAACACCAGGAAATCTTGTTGCCTACTTTCTAACTATGTCCAGAATCTGACTGCTGCTCACCGAATTCACTGTCACCATGGCATCCCAAACTACCACCATTGTTTTGTGAGAGACGCCTGGCTTGTCTTTGAGCTTCCACTCTTGTCTTTCTCTGTGATCTAATAATCACATAATAGCCAGAATGCACATTTTAATAGTTATGTCAGGTCATACAAGTTATCACTCAAAACTCTATATAGCTTGTCATTACTCTTAAATGAAACGGAAAATGTCCTTAAAAGGCCAAATAACCCCTTGGTGCTTCTTGATCTTATCTTTTCTCTCCCTAATTCCCTGCACGTAAACCATAGTGGAGACCATTTGGTTGTTCTTCAAACACCACATGATATTCTTGCCTCAGGACATTTGTCCATAGTCTTTCTTTTGCTTGGAAAGACTTTCCTCAATGTATTCTCAAAGATCACGCCCTACCTCTTTCACACTTTTGTTTAGATATCCCATCTTTTATATGAGGAATTCTATGACTGCCTTTCCTAAAATGATATTCCTTATCTCTCTTTTTGGTTAGTTTTATGTGTCAACTTGGCTAGGCTATGATGCCCCATTGCTTGGTCAAGTGCCATTCTAGATGTTGTTGTAAAAGGTATTTTTTAGATGTTACTATCATTTAAATAGTAGACTTTAAGTAAAGCAGATTCATAATATAGATGGGCTTTATCTAATCAGTTGAAGACTGTAAGAGACAAGATTAAGATCTCCCTAAGATGAAATTCTTCCTCAACTGCCTTCAGACTTAAAACCCCAATATAAACTTTTGCAAGAACTTCCAGCCTGTTAATCTTCCTTGGGAATTTCCACTTGTCAGCACTCAAAATCAGATGAGCCATTTTCTTAACATCTTTCTTTCAGAATATCTATTTTGCTATCAGTGTCAATAAAGGTATAGGTTTATCTTATTGTTTCTGTTTCTCTGGAGAACCCTTACTAACAGACTCTGTTTATTCACTTACTGTCAGCCTCCTGAATTTGAAGATAAGCTCAAGAAGGAAGAAATATTCACTATCTTCACTGTTTTACCTCCAGTTCCTTAAAAGATCTTTGGCATATAAATTGTTGTTTGGTTGCTATGTCATGTCCAACTCAGCAACCCCATGGACTGCAGCACTCCAGGCTCCTCTGTCCTCTATTATCTCCTGGAGTTGGCTCAGTCTCACATCCATTGAGTCACTGATGCTATCTAACCATCTCATCCTTTGCTGCCTCCTTCTCCTTTTGCCTTCAGTCTTTCCCAGCATCAGGGTCTTGTGTGTATGTGGGACGGGGAGGGGGAGGTTGTTATGCGCACATACATGTATGTGTGTGCATATACACATGCATGTGTATATGTCTGTTTATCACATTTCATTTATCCTACCATTTGCAACCTAGACAAAACTGGAGGACATTATTCTAAGTCAGACAAAAAAAGACAAATACTTTGTGATCTCACATTGTAGAATATAAAAAAGTAACATTGAATTCATAGAAACAGAGAGTAGAATGGTGGTTTCCAGGAGCTTGGAAGTGAGGGAAACAGTGAGATATTGATCACATAGTAGAAATTTTCAGTTATAAGATGAATAGCTCTGGAAGCTAATGTACAGCATGTTGATTACAGTTAATAATAATGTAGTATATACTAGAATTTTTCTTAGAGTGTGGATATAAGATGTTCTTACCATATACACAAAACAGTAATGACTATGTGAGGTGATAGATGCATTAATTATCTTGATTATAGTAATCATCTCATAATATATACATATGTCAAATCCCATTGTACCCTTCATATAAACCTTTGTCAATTACACCTCAATAAAACTAGAAAAATAATGAAATAATCAAATTGTTTTTAATAATAAATAAAATATATTTGTAACCAAGCACACATCTGTTCCATTCCACATGCTAGTACATTAGGAAAATAAAGGGAGTCTGTCTCATTTATGTGCATGGGCCTGCATAAACCCCATTGACTTCTACTCATCCAGTTCTCTTTCCACCATTCACAGGGCTCCATAGGCTTTACTTCTGCTGTATTCCTTGCAATTCCAAAATTAATTATCTCCTTGGCCTTATTGGAACATTGATGTTTAGAGGGTCACACAAGCTTTAGCTGATCTTCCCCTCCATTTCCCTCCAGCATAATGCTTTGTGTGGGCAATGCTATTTACTGAAAAATAGGAGAAAATTGGTATAGGAGGAAAAACATTTAAATCTGGGTGCTAAAAGTGATTGTTCTTAGAATCCAAAGAAAATGATAGCAGGGGAAAAAAAAGGCTATCCTTCATAGAAGTCCCCTTATTAACACCTTCTATCCTAAACTTATATTTTCCACCCCAAAGTCCAAACTTCTACCCCTTCATCATCTGGAGAATACATCCCACTCCATACTCATGAAGATATATCACTTGACTCTCAGCAGTACATTTCTCAGGTCCTAAGTTCTTCATTCTAGACAATCATTAAGGAGAAACCAGCAGCTTCAGGCTTTAACATCCCTTGAGACCTCTTCACCAGTTTTAAATAAATATATGCATTGTTCATTCCTTCAGCAACCATCTTCTTATGTGTAACTATTAGACAAATTGCTGAATGAAGGAGGTTAGAGTCAGTGAGTATATCTGTGTTCATGCACACATGCACTTCAACACCTGTTTCAAAGAGTATATTTCACACTACACTGAAGAAGGAAAACAATTTACTAAAATTAACATCATCTCCAAAAATACCGTCTTGGATCTACAAAGAAGACACAAAGAATATCACATCATTTTGCAGACTGTGAATTCTCTCTTGTTTGCTCTGGCTTCCAGTCTAGTCCAGGTGTCTATGGATACATAAGCAAAACCTATTACCAGACTCATAGCACATATACACAATGCTCTTATCAAAGAACACAGACACACTTATCCACTCAAGAGAGTGAAGTCACTCGGTTGTGTCCGACTCTTTGCAACCCTATGGACTGTAGCCTACCAGGCTCCCCTGCCCATGGAGATTCTCCAGACAAGAATACTGGATGGGTTTACATTTCCTTCTCCAGGGGATCTTCCCAACTCAGGGATTGAACCCCGGTCAGTGTCTAATTACCCTGGAGCCAACTGGAGAGGCATCCTGTAAAACAAAGTCAGCACCAGGATCCCGGCTTTTCTGTAAATTGTGAATTCCTCAGACTAGAGAGATGGGGCATATAGGCGTGGTGTAGGGTATGGGGAACCACGTTAGTTATGTCCTTCACAAAGGCAGTCACATTCATTTTGTATGAGAGAATGACATCTCTGGCAAGCTCTGTATGTGAATCAAAAATCTATGAGTTAAAAGGTAATTTTTACTTTATTAAAGTCAGTTTTGGAAGATAAAGTTGGAGGTTGGATATGTTCATATGGTGATTGCATGGTTCAGAATTGTCTGTTACATCTTTCTCCTTAACTCTGAACAAGGAAAGAATAAAAGCAGTATGATATTTTTAATTAAATGATAGCCATCCAGGATAACTTTCCTTAAAAGAGATACTGTTTTTAAGAGGCTATGAATCATCTCTTGATTTGTGCTATAAACACCAGCTTCCATTCTGTCTCAGAATTCTAGCAGGCCTGGCTGGACACCATAAGGAGAGTTGGGAAGCATATTTGTCATGAGACCCATCCACAACTTATCCTGAAAAATATCAGAAAGGCTGGAAGTGAGTACCAAAAAGCTATTATCACACCTATCTGTAAATTGTTCACTCTACTTCTGTGTATCAGAATTAGTTTTTTACTGTACACTAGATCTTATCAGGGAGAAGGCAATGGCACCCCACTCCAGTACTCTTGCCTGGAAAATCCCATGGACGGCGGAGCCTGGGAGGCTGCAGTCCATGGGATCGCTGAGAGTTAGACATGACTGAGTGACTTCACTTTCACTTTTCACTTTCATGCATTGGAGAAGGAAACGGCAGCCCACTCCAGTGTTCTTGCCTGGAGAATCCCGGGGATGGGGGAGCCTGGTGGGCTGCCGTCTATGGGGTGGCACAGAGTCGGATACGACTGAAGTGACTTAACAGCAGCAGCAGATCTTATCAGTTGGAAAGGTGAGTTCATTTTGGAAAGATACATGTGAACTCTTTCTCTCAAAGTTCTTTCAAAATTTGTGGAGGATCATTTATTTTGCTTACACTTTAGAAAAATATGATCCCTTCTCTTAGTCTTTTTAAAAACGAATGAAGGACTCTGCAACATATAATAATTGGACACAAATATTCAGTAAAGAGCCTGTCTATCAATGCAGAAAACCTAAGAGATGCACGTTCTATCCTTGGGTCGTAATTATCCCCTGGAGAAGGAAATGGCAACTAACTCCAATATTCTTGCCTGGGAAATCCCATGGATAGAAGAGCCTGGCATGCTACAGTCCACAGAATCACACAGAGTCAGACATAACTGAAGCAACTTAGCCTGCATGCATGCATTCCAACACCAATCAATTTCAGTAGATTATATTGTCCCAATCTACTGTTGTGGAAAGTGAAGGGGAGATGGAGTCAAAATCAGAAAGGATGTAATATCCAGGTGAATACAAATACTGTGCTAAATGTCTTCCAAGAGCTTTCATTCATTCATTCTATTCAACAAGTGGTATTAAGTGTCCAGCATGCCAGGTACTGTTCTTAGCACATGGGAAAGTAATGGAAGAATAACCCCAAGGCTAACACTGACAATCTTTTCGTTTTAGTTCAAGTAACTCAGCTAATAAGTGGCAGAGCCAGAATTTGATCCCTGATCTGTCTAGAATTCAGGGTCTTTATGTTAATTCTTTTCTTTATCCCAAACAATATTCCTCTTAATGAACCGTGTATGTTTAATTATAAATGCTCAAATCTCTGAGTTAAATATAGGGCTAATTTTTCTAATATTTTATGTTAACAAGTCTCCAAAGAGTACTGTAGGACATATATTCTCAAGGGAGTGAAAGTGGTTTCTGTCTATTACATTTACCCCTAGATTTTTTACACTTTAATTTTCATGAAGATAGAAGTGGCTTCTGAACAGTGTACATTGTTTGACTTATTGTGGTTTTATCTTTTGCAACTCCAAGGGAGAAGCTATTATTTTTATAATTTCTGGAAGAGTTTAAAAAGAAACTTCAACTACTGTGGAATTAATTAGAAAGGTAGTCTTCACAATGACTCATTTGCCACTGAGAACACTTTTAAACTATACTGTCATAATCTTCAATATAATTCAGAATAAGTGTTGAAACATTTATAATAATAAATACAGTGTTTCTCAAAAGCATATATTCTACAGTGATCATTTTAAAATATTCATGACATCAATTATGTTTTGTCATGATGAAATATATATCAGGCTTCATTAGGACAAAGCAGAGAGAGAGCCCCGAATCGTGAAAGTGAAGATGACTTTCTCCTGCCTTAATAGCTTTAATTGCAGGATACAATATGATACAGCTGCTCCTCTCTTCAAAGTTCCATTCCATTGTCTGTCTATAAGCTGTCACACCATGCTTGCTGCCTGACTGATCCTGTTCCACCTGAACAAATTTATGGCAATATGTGCTGAATGTACCTTTTTTTGTACTGAAATATAAATTCCCTGTGCACTACTGAATTAGGACTATGTTAAGCTTATTGGTTTAAACGTGTTTACTATGACACATGTAATAAATTCTCTAGCTGTATAAATAAAATGAAACTAATGTCCAGAATTGACATTTTGCTTGGGAAAAACCTGGAGATATGCTTTATATATTTGAAAAATAGAAATGTTGTGATGACTTGAACGAGACAGCAGATTCTGTAAAAAAGCAGGTAACTACAGAGAAAAACAAAATCTTTATTTGAGTGGTACATGGGATTTCTAAATAATGACAACAAAATGAATCAAACCAACCACTGAAAAATGGCAAAACTTCACCAGTGAAATATAAATGATTGATTTCAATACACTCTCTAACAGTCTGTTTAAAAATTCTAGCTTTTAAATAATTCACTCAACCCCTTGAGTTGTTGTTACTTTCTTTTCTCTTCAAAAACATCATGAAAATCATTACTGTCTAGAACCAAAGTTAAGCTTACTGTTTCTTGCAAAAGAAAATATGATTTTGATTTATCATGATGCATAAAAAGAGCAGTTCTTTTTTCATGTCATCCTCTCTGTCTGCTAACTTGACAAATGACAATGATTTCAATTATCAATAGAAAGTAGTGAAAGTGTGCATAGCATAAACATTTTCTTTACACTGTTTTGCCATGGAAAACAACACTTGGCAGTTATTTATAGTGTTCGCTATATAGTTGTGCATTTGTAGGAGTGCACTATTCTGTGGCAGAAAAATAAACTATGACTTGATAAGAAACATAAATAAGAATTAATTTGGAATGCATCAGAGAGAGAGAGAGAGGGGGGCTATGAGGCAGAAAGCAGTGGCTAGCCCCTAATAATTCTGAAGAATTATGAGAGCCGTCAAAGCAATCCACTCTCATTTGAATGTGACAGTCCTGGCAGATTGAAATTGGGTAGGCATACTTTATCATCACTTCTGATTATCTCTTTCACTAAATGTTCATCAATAAGTTTAGAAAATACTGTTTAAATTGTGGAGACAGTTTGGTTAGTGCAGGCCTACCTTCTAACATAGCTATTGATGATGGACTTTATTTTAGGCCAACAGGAGTTGTATTGTTTCACATTTTGTCATTAACTCAGAAGACGGGAAACCACACACATTTTTTATGTTTGCAATTGACACTGAGCTTTATCTTTGTGTGTGATAAATGGGCAGAAGTGGAGAAACAGAATAACTGATGATTTGGAGGTAGGGAAAGAAGAAATTGGAGACAAGAATCACTTGAAGAACAGTATGAAGAAAGAATCGAATAACAATTTTGATAATGATCCTTTCTTTGATTATAACTGCCGTAAACAGGATGATATTTAAATAAACTAATAAGCAAAGCACAACTGGTGATGTGGTCTTTTGGCAAGGTATAACACATTCGGAGAAGGCAATGGCAACCCACTCCAGCACTCTTGCCTGGAAAATCCCATGGATGGAGGAGCCTGGTAGGCTGCAGTCCACGGGGTCACTAAGAGTCAGACACCACTGAGCGACTTCACTTTCACTTTTCACTTTCATGCATTGGAGAAGGAAATAGCAACCCACTCCAGTGTTCTTGCCTGGAGAATCCCAGGGACGGGCGAGCCTAGTGGGCTGCCATCTATGGGGTCGCACAGAGTCAGACACGACTGGAGCGACTTAGCAGCAGCAGCAACACATATGAGATAGATTTCTGGAAGAATCAGACAACAAAAGTCATCTGCTCTTCCTTCATGGTCACACTGCCTATCAACCACTTCTCAGTAATATGTATTCATAGCTTTTGTGTGTTTGTGCATGCTCAGTTGTGTCCAAAACTTTGTGACCTTATGGACTGTAGACCACCAGGCTTCTTCGCCATAGAATTTTCCAGGCAAGAATACTGGAGTGGCTTGCCATTTCCTACTCCAGGGGATCTTCCTGATCCAGGGATCGAACCCACGTGTCCTGCATTGGCAGGCAGATTCTTTACTACTGAGTCACCTGGAAAGCCCTGATGTAACTTTAACAAGGCTCTTAGATATAGCTACAGAAGTTCCTGAATATCACACTTGAAAATGTTTCCGGTATGTGGTATGAGTTGAATGGTGGACCCCAAAGGATGTGCTCAAGTTCTAACCCTAATGCCTGTAAATGTGACTTTATTTAGTAATAAGGTCTTTGAGGATGGAATCAGGTCAAGATGAGGTCATGATGGAGCAGGGTGGACCCTAAACCCAATAAAGCTGGTGTCCTTATAAAAAGAGGGCAGAGACAGAAAGGACAGCACCATGTGATGATAGAGACAGAGATTAGAGTTGCAATCTACAAACCATGGAATGCCAAAGATTTTCAGCAATTGCTCTAAGCTAGAAAGAGGCAAGGAAGAATATCCTTCCCTAGAGCCTTCACAAAAAAGCATAGCTTGCTAACACCTTGACCTCACACTCCTAGCTCCAGCAGTGTGAGAGGATAAATCCTGTTGTACTAACCCACTGTATTTGTGATAATGTGTCACAACAAGCTTAGGAATTCACTACAGTATATCATCAATAACAGAAAGGTCAAAAAAAGGTGTTTTCTGTCCAATGGATGTAAATGAATATTTACACTTTATATACTTATACATTTGTAGGTGACCTGTGGGGGCTGTCATGGTAAGTCACAGAAACAGACTTTGTGTTCAAAAGAAAAGCACTGATAAAGAAATAGTAATGGACTGGAGAGAGATACTGACTTCTGTGCATGTGAGCACATCCATTCTTAATGATCATGGCTGTCATCTTGCTAAAATAATCTTCCAAGGGTCTCTGTATTGGTTAAAAAACCTTTGCTGACTTCTTTTTGCTTACCCAAGGGTGACTCTATTCTTTAGCATGGCGCACACGCGCTTTCCCAGCCTGACTTATTTCTAATATTCTAGTCTCATATTGTGTTGTGCTCAAGTGGCGTCTGTATTCCAGCTGCACTGTGTTACATCATTCTTCAATACATCTTGTACTTACTTGCCTTTGAATCTTAATTTGTGCTGTTTCTTCTGTTTTCTCATAACTAAAACTCAATCCCAGTCATTCAAAGATAAGCTCAAATGCAACTTTTCTTCGTGAAGCCTCCCCAATCCTCTTCAGTGTAATTTTTTCTATCACTATTCCCATCATACTTTGAAACTCCATTAGAGCATTTAATTCAATGCTCTTAATTTATAAATACTTTATGCATATTCTTACCTTAAGTGTGTCAGATAAGATGGTGTTTATTATATTACTTTACAAACTCCTAAAAGTAGAATATACTGGCTATCTGAAAACTGGTAAACATGAAACATTTTTGTCCTACAAAAACCTGAAGAATTTGAAACACACATCACTGTTTGAGGTTTGATCAGATATTAATGAATGAGAGAGTGAATGAATTATTGAATGAGGAATTGATGTAAAATTGAATGTGGTGGTAATTTACAATATGATCTAAAAATAAAGAATTGGATATCTATTTTAACTTTTGGTAATATTAGTCAGAAACATTATAATAAAAGCCATAATATTAAAGTTTGAAAGCTTATTTTTAAAGAAATATGAATTTCAATTAGAGTATTTGATGTCAAGGAAATATTAATTTTCTGAAAAGAGTTTTACTTTGGACTACATATGTTTCTCAAGAGGCAGGTCAGGTGGTCTGGTATTCCCACCTGTTTCAGAATTTTCCACAGTTTATTGTGATCCACACAGTCAAAGGCTTTGGCATAGTCAATAAAGCAGAACTAGATGTTTTTCTGGAACTCTCTTACTTTTTCCACGCAATTCCAAAGAGTCGGACATGACTGAGTGACTGAACTGAATTGAACATATGTTTATGTGACTCTTAGTCCTTAATAAAAATTAGCAAATAATTACAAGTCAACATAAGTAAAGACCCTGATGCTGGGAAAGACTGAAGGCAGGAAGAGAAGGGGACGACAGAGGATGAGATAGTTGGATGGCATCAGCCACTCAATGGACATGAGTTGGAGCAAACTTCAGGAGATGGTGAAGGACAGGGAAGCCTGGCTGCTGCAGTCCATTGGGTCGCAGAGAGTCGGATGCGACTGAGCAACTGAACAACAGCAACAACATAAGTAAAAACTGTATAAAATGCATAAATTAAATAGACAAGTGTTTTACATGAGAAGAAAGAACTATTTTATGGAAACAGAATCCTGTTTTTGGTTCTATGAAGATAATACTTTTTGGATGTCTGGAAAATCTAAATACAAATAACAGAATCAATGTGAATTTATTTATAAAATTGAATTAGATTTTGTAAGTTTAGAATATTACCCTAGCCATATAACTCTTTTTTTTTTTATTTTTAAACTTTACAATATTGTATTGGTTTTGCCAAATATCGAAATGAATCCGCCACAGGTATACATATGTTCCCCATCCTGAACCCTCCTCCCGCCTCCCTCCCCATACCATCCCTCTGGGTCGTCTATGAGCTCCTATGAGTTCTTCATAGAAATTATTAATACAAAACATGGTATTTGATGAGTTTCAAAGAAAAGTGTAATGTTTAGAGACAGAAAATGTTTAATTTATGAAATTGCTATAATTACCCTGATTTTACTAACATTGTAAGTTAGTGGCACCCTAACCCAACATTCAGAAAACAAAGATCATGGCATCTGGTCCCATCACTTCATGGCAAATACATGGGGAAACAGTGGAAACAGTGTCAGACTTTATTTTTCTGGGCTCCAAAATCACTACAGATGGTGACTGCAGCCATGAAATTAAAAGACGCTTACTCCTTGGAAGCAAAGTTATGACCAACCTAGATAGCATACTCAAAAGCAGAGACATTACTTTGCCAACAAAGGTTCATCTAGTCAAGGCTATGGTTTTTCCTGTGGTCATGTATGGATGTGAGAGTTGGACTATAAAGAAAGCTGACGCTGACAAATTGATGCTTTTGAAATGTGGTGTTGGAGAAGACTCTTGAGAGTCCCTTGGACTGCAAGGAGATCCAACCAGTCCATTCTGAAGGAGATCAGCCCTGGGATTTCTTTGGAAGGAATGATGCTAAAGCTGAAACTCCAGTACTTTGGCCACCTCATGCGAAGAGTTGACTCATTGGAAAAGACTCTGATGCTGGGAGGGATTGTGGGCAGGAGGAGAAGGGGACGACAGAGGATGAGATGGCTGGATGGCATCACTGACTCGATGGACGTGAGTCTGAGTGAACTCCGGGAGTTGGTGATGGACAGGGAGGCCTGGTGTGCTGCGATTCATGGGGTGGCAAGGAGTCGGACACAACTGAGCGACTGATATGATCTGATCTAGTCTTGTCTAGATTCTTCACCATGGAGACAAATGGCCCTTTTCTTAAAGGTAAAAGGTATATATGAACAAGCTGTATTTTTGAAGTCATATAAAATATCCATATGGTGAACTGAATTTTTATTTCTGTCCCTGATGAAATTGGTATCAGAAAGTGACCCTTTTATTCTTAAAAGGAAAGTTGCCTTTGTAGATTAAAGGTAGGTTTTTTCAAACAACAGAAGGGTGGGGACGGAGATGGGCCAAAGTACAAATGGTATCATCTTAAGGCTCCTTCTGTTTGAACGTCCAACTTTCTATGGTGGAGAATTCTACTCTCTGGGAAATGAGATTCAGTCGTACCCCTTCTGTTTTAAGGATTTGCAGAAAAATTGTACCCACCCCTGATGCAGTGGGGACAGCAAGAGAGAAAGAAAGAGAGAGAGAAACGCAGAGAGATTCAATGGGCCCCAGTCCTGGTTCTGGCAGCACTCCAAAACGGCAGCTTGACTTTGGATGATAACTGTTTATGGGTCCCAAATAAACAGTAGTATGCAGTCTTGGCACTCCAAGCAAGAGGACACCTTTGGCCAAACGTTCACTGAGGAAAGGAGCTCATCCTTATTCAACAGCAGATGGTAGCATGTCCATATAGCACCTACAGGGATAATTAAGAGCAAATGAGTGAAAAATAGAAGAAATATTTAGTCTAAACTAAGGCTCAACGCTTTCAAACAATGACTGCTGTCCAGCAATGGAATGCACACTTCATGAAGCTGTGAACTCCCTATCACAAAAATAATTCCAGGAAAACCCAGCTAACTATTTGTCACAAACACATGTTTGCATTTCAGAATCCATTTTCAGCAAGTATTTATTCTGTGCCTAATATGGGCTAACTCATGTCTTAAGTGCTAAACTCATAGCCATGGACAAAGCAAAACACTGTTGTGAATATTATACTCTAGACAGAGAATAAGAAAATCAATGAACAGAAATAAACAGACATAATTTAGGGATAAGTGTTACAAGGGAAAATGAAGCATGATGAAGAAATTAGGAAGGACAATCTGGGAAGATCAATTTTCTGACAACTTGTGCAGTAAGTGTGGTAATAACTCCTTCTAAACTATGATAAGAAATATGAAACTTGTATTAATAGAAATTGAAAACACATGGTAGGAGGGCAGACTCCATGAGTTTTAACTTCTCTTTGAACTCTGTTGTCCAACTCTCCAGTTTTCAATTCTCAGACTTAGCCTCCTTAATATGAAGAAACAAATGGTCAAGTTATTTTGCATAATTTAAAATGGGAAAACTATAAAAATTAAAAATGAATCAAATATTTTAGTATAATTTTATATGACATGTAATGAATTGCTCTGCTATTTAATTTCATCTTTATAGCTCCCACTGACTTTTTAATTTTTTAATTTGAATAATGTTTTTAAAAAAAGAGAGAGGTTATTGTAATAAATTCCATGTTCTCATTAGCCAGAATAAACAACAATCAAACTCTGCCAACCTTAGTTCATCTGTAACCCTTCCCACTTTAACTCCATCCCAGGTAACATTGAAACAATTACCAGACATCATATCATTCCATCCTTAAAAACTTCAGAATGTAAAAACTTTTGAAACATAACAATATCATTAACATTCCTAAAAATATTAACAACCATGTCTTAATCAAATGCTTAGTGTTCAAATTTCACCAAATGTCTCCTAAATGTTTTATTAGAATTGATTTATTTGAATTAGTATCTTAATGGTTTTCTTTCTGCATTATTTTGCTATGTTACAGTCTCTTTCAGGAGAAGGCAATGGCAACCCACTTCAGTACTCTTGCCTTCTCCTATGGACGGAGGAGCCTGGTAGGCTACATGCAGTCCATGGGGTTGCTAAGAGTCGGAGATGACTGAGTGACTTCACTTTCACTTTTCTCTTTCATGCATTGGAGAAGGAAATGGCAATCCACTCCAGTGTTCTTACCTGGAGATTCCCAGGGACGACGGAGCCTGTTGGGCTGCCGTCTATGGGGTCGCACAGAGTCAGACATGACTGAAGTGACTTAGCAGCAGCAGCAGCAGTCTCTTTCAATTTATTTGTTATTCTTTTCTCTCTCTCTTTTTTAATTTCAATTTATTATTGACAAAATTGTGTCCTGTGTCTTGTTATCCCCCACACTCTAGATTTTGACCTTTCTATCTTAATGGTTATCATCTATTTTTCTTTTGCCTATATTTTCTGTAAACTGGAAGTTATGCCTAGGAGTCAGATTGAGTACAAATTTTAGGGGTATTCAGTCATAATTAAGACTCTCTCCTTTGGATTTGTGCTCATCTGAACCTCTCCCCACCTCCTGAATCTTAACCTTTGCAAAAGATGCTATCCCAGACTGAAAATAAACTCGGAAAATTCAGAGAGCAGCTGACAATTGCTCTTCACTCAGCTGGGTCTGCAAAAAGCCCAGTAATTGTGCTTCATTAATGTCTTCATTATCACAACCAATATTCATTTGGAAAATGTTAGCTGTATAATGGCCAAAATTAAACTGTTGAAGAAATGCTATCCTTGGCCTTTTAAACTCTATTATCAAAAAAACATAGATGATTGTTGATGCCTTTGGAGAGTCATGCTATTCTTTAATTCTGATTTCTTTCTTCTGTAACCCTCCATAAACTTCTTCTGAGTGTCAGTTTTCCTTAAAATCTTACCTCCAACTCAGTTTCTCTACCATCCGATTGATGTACAGACTATATTCTCCTTCATGAAGGGGATATTTTATCATATGTTTTTTGTTATTATTGAGAAAACACAGAGGATAAACAGATGAATATTGAAATGGACTATTAACCTTCCTTTTTTCTCTTTTCCTCAGTGGTTTTCAATAGCAACAGCTGACTAATGACAGCATATATTAGCCCTCTGTTTTTAGACACATACAAGTCAAGATAGTTTTATTATTTTCATTTTTTTCCTAAGAAAGTGACAGGGATAAAAGCACCTAAATTTGCCCTTTTCTCTCGTATCACATGGTTGTTCATTTCTGCTTTATTTCAAAATTGCTCTTCCATTGTGTTATTTCTCTCTCCCTGACCTACTGTTTTAAAATAATAAGCAGTTACTAATTGATCTACATTCTATGACATCAACTATTTCTAATCTAGGATGTTCAAAAAATTAGTTTTCCTTAATTTGTGGATAATTACCATCCTTCATTTAACTCAGTTTTCAATTTGATTTCTTCATATCTTCCCCCTCTGTGACTCTGTATCCCTCAGCAGTCTTTACAATTTAACAAAATGTGCAGATGAAAGGGAAAAAATGAGGCTTAAGTTCACTTGTTTTGTTTCTATATTCTTGGGACTATTTTGAATTAAAGAAGTCAGTGTGCTTATTATTTCATTCCTAAATATATCTCCTTTGTTTCCAATCACCAAACAAACAAAAAACCCTGAACTATTTCTCTTTTAAAAAGACAAAGCTGTACACTGGGAGTTTTAAATGTATCCAACTAAATATGTATGCATTGTATTTGCTCCCTTCTATATATATATATTGGAGAAGGAAATGGCAATCCACTCCAGTGTTCTTGCCTGAAGAATCCCAGGGACAGGAGAGCCTGGTGGGCTGCCGTCTATGGGGTCGCACAGAGTTGGACACGACTGAAGCGACTTAGCAGCAGCAGCATATATATTTTCACTTAAAACCTAAGCTTTTCTTTTCTCCTTTACTTAATAAGCTCAAAAAAACTTTTATTGCATACCTATTCTGTGTCAGACTCTATATAATGTGTTAGGAATGCAACAAGTTAGAAATAAGTTTTTCTTTTTTTTATCTTTAAATATGGTTGAACTCTACAAAGAGTTAACAAATGAACAGACAACTACTTTCTGTCAAACATTCATTCCCATCTCTTTTGCAATGAACACAATTTGTTCCAACTGTCACTTGTAGAAAAACTAAAATGTCTTCAAAAGTACATGTGAAGTTTCTTGATTATTCATTTATGTCCTATTTGCTCTCAGATTCACTTACAGGTTTTAAATTGATCAGTGGTGTGTGGTCCTGAGAACCACAAGGCACTGAAGAAAGTGAAAAGCTGAAAATATGCAAAGCTGCTCATGGAGTTTTCTCTGCAATATGTTTGAAACTTTACAAGATTACATATCTAAGAATTAGAATTGTATTCTGTGCAACTTAGAGAGAAGTGGTACTTTGCATTCTTGATGTGGGCTGATAAATGTGTGCTTCATGGTGGCAACATATAACTGGGAGACTCTATCAGCAACAGAGCTGTGAGAAGGCTTCTCTTGCAACCCTACTAGCTGCCCCCAGTGCCCTTTCCCCCTTCCTACCTCCAAGCCCACTACCTGCCTTGCTCATACCAAGAAGGAATCTACATGGGTGCAAGGAGTGAATATCTTCCTCTTTATGGCCTCCCCACAGTGTTCATAAATGTCCACAAAAATTGCATTAGTGAGTTTGAAGTTCAAAATGTGACTCAAAACACATTCTAAGATTCAGTTGCAGATTTTCTTCCATTATTGGAGAGCCTGTAACAAAAAAGCAATATGATCTATTATAGATTTTTCTCCATGTGTCAGTAGACTGGAACTTGGCTCCCATTCCTGTTTAAAATGTACCAGCATTCTCTTCTGTACTGTTGTATCTTCTTTCATCCTCTCTTCCCAACAATTCCTGGTGAATGAATCTCCAGACTATCATAAAGTCATAGAAAATTACAAGTAAAGACCTAAGAGATCACATTTTCCATTCCCTTTATTTCAGAGATGGAACTGAGACTTGGTTTTCTGTAATTTCAAAGGTACTGTGACCTAAACACAGTGTTCATAAGAAATATGAATGTGATTAGGAGGTGAGCTTCCAGACAGAATGATATTCTGGAATGGTCTGCAAGTGCTTGCAGGTAATTAGGCAGCTGGCATATTGCTTAATTTCCAAGTCAAGTTTAAGTTTTCTCTTCTTACTTTAAAAAGAAATATTCCTCTAAAGGGACCGTGGGTTTTTGACACAGTTAAAGAAATAGAGATGAGAATAAAGGAGTCCTTTGTAGTGAGATTATGTATTTAACTTAAAAATCACTTATCTACACTGCTATCTAAAATAGGTACTCTTTTCCCCTCACCATGGTTATGGTCATCCTTCTGAAAAAGACTTTGAAGCACAAAAGCATCAACAGTCACATATTTTGCCAAATACAGAATCAGGAATCAAACAGACTTATGCCTGAATTGTTTTATACAATCTGCATATTTGTTGCTCTCCTGCCATGACATACACCCTAAATGTTTGCCTGAATTGGGAAATAGTTTTAGAGAGATGAGAGAGGACTGTGTTCACATTTTACATCTCATTAGGTTAAAATAATCCTTAATATTATATTTTATAAAAAGTTACTTTTGTCATTTTAGAAAGTCTCGGAGTTTATCTTCTTTATCATTTCAGAAAGAGTTCTCTATTTTAATTCTTTATTTTCTTTATCAGTCTTGAGGGAGAGAGGTCCTCTTTTGTTTTTATATTTGGCAAAGAAATATCAACATGAGATTTAGAATATGTTGAAATCACTGTTAAATGAAATATATAGAACCACATAGTTAGATATTATCAGACAGGCTTCTGTAATAGACCAGAAATAACAGTGGTACATAGAAGAATTTTGGAGGAAGCAATCCATAAGAGACAGAAGTACTAGCATGTCACCTAGGTACTTTTGATATGTCTGCTCCAAAATACCTACTTGGGACTCATGATCTCTGTATTCCTAAAAGAAAGAAAAGTAGTAAAGATAGGGAATCAAGACAGGTGCTTCTCACAAGTAGGGTATGCATAAGTGCCAAGTCACTTCATTTGTGTCTGATTCCGTGCAGCCCCACGACTGCAGCCCGCCAGGCTCCTCTGTCCATGGAATTCTCCAGGCAAGAATATGGGAGTGGGTTGCCATGCCCTTCTAGGGGATCTTCCCAATCCAGGGATCAAACCTGCATCTCTTGTGTCTCCCACATCCGCAGGCAGGTTCTTTACCGCTAGTGCCACCTGGGAAGCCCTGGCACAAAAAGAGCAGTCCTCTCTAAGAAGTCTTCCCAGAAGTTCCACACATTTTTCATTCCTATATTATCGGTCAGAAAATTAGTCACATGGCAGCACGTGGCTGCAAGGCGCATTGGGAACTGTGGTCATTTATCTGTGATCATATGATGATTGATATAGTCAAATTTTTATTTGTTAATAAAAGGAAATATATTCTATGGCTGGGGTTTCAGTTCACATATTGTCTAAACGTTTTTAATATATAAGCAAACAATATTTGCCATTCTGTTTTCTTAGAATTCAAAAAGATCAAATTCTCTTATAAAGTAAAATAAACAAATAGACTTAAATTCCCTAATGCACACAACTAAACAAGCACTTACTGAACACTTTGTTACAATCTAAAGTCAGTCCTTGGCCACATGGATCAAAGATGAATTATTATCTATCCTTCTCTCAAAAATCTATAGTTTGGTGAAAAAGAAAGAGATATAATCTCATTATGTTAGACAATGTGGCTATACAAAAAAGGAAATGCCATGTAAATACAGAGTGGGCAGGGGAAGATACTGGAAAAATTCTCCAGAGGCACTGAAATTTGATCTGGACTCAAAAGGTTGAGATTTAGGATTTCACTGTAAATCAAGAAGAGAACAAGACAGACAGAAGTAACAGATTTCCAAAACCTCTTTGCGTATCTATTTATGTTCAAAATGTAACAACAGTCCAGTACTTGAAAATAGGATGTGAGTGGATGGCCAAAAATACAAGGATCTAGATCAGGGTAATTAAACATCAGCCCATTGTCTAATCTGACCTGTGGCCTGTTTTGGATAAATATGAAGTTTTATTGGAACACAGCCACACCCATTGTTTACATATTGGTTGTGGCTCCTTTCACTCTACAACAGCAGACTTAAGTGGTTGATGCAGAGACTGTATAGCCTACAAAGAGAAAACTATTTCCTGTTTGGCCTTCTGTGGAAAAAGTTTGCTGACTCCTGATCTAGATT
Source organism: Bubalus kerabau (assembly GCF_029407905.1). Taxonomy (NCBI): domain Eukaryota; kingdom Metazoa; phylum Chordata; class Mammalia; order Artiodactyla; family Bovidae; genus Bubalus; species Bubalus kerabau. Next base: position 70,169,014 of record NC_073625.1, read on the forward strand.
AAAAACATTTGCACAGGTATAAAGAATGATCTGATTGCTTCAAAAATGAATCAAAATGTAGATAACAAACCATCCCAAATTCCCTGGATGTAGCTACAAAGCAAAGCAAGGTGGAAGGTTAAAGGTGGTAAATATACTACAGTCGGGAGAGTTTAATAAACTGTCTTGGCATCTTAAAAGGAACGATTACCATTGTACCCCATTTAAAAATGCTAAATGTCCTAGACTTAACCTTCCTCACTTTGATGTACCATGGAATTTGCATATTATACTATTAAAAACTCAAAAAGGACACTCATGGACTTTATACCCTGTAGTCATGTATGGATGTGAGAGTTGGACCATAAAGAATGCTGAGTGGCAAAAAATTGATGCTTTTGAACTGTGGTGTTGGAGAAGACTCTTGAGAGTGCCTAGGACTGTGAGGAGATCAAACCAGTCAATCCAAAAGGAAATCAACCCTGAATATTCATTGGAAGGACTGATGCTAAAGCTGAAGCTCCAATACTTTGGCCACCTGCTGTGAAGAGCTGACTCATTGGAAAAGACCCTGATGCTAGGAAAGATTGAGGCAGGAGGAGAAGGGGATGACAGAAGATGAGATGATTGGATGGCATCAACGACTCAATGTACATGAGTTGGAGCAAGCTCCGGGAGATGGTGAAGGACAGGGAGGCCCGGCATGCTGCAGTCCATGGGGTCACAAAGAGTTGGACACGACTGAGTGATTGAACAACAAAGTGCTATAAGAAAGAACTTCCATGGTGGCTCAGTGGTAAAGAATCTGCCTGCCACTGCAGGAGATTGGGGTTCGATCCCTGAGTAGAGAAGATCCCCTGGAGAAGGGAATGGATACCCACTCCAGTATTCTTGCCTGGAAAATTCCATGAAAAGAGAAGTCTGGCAGGTTCCATGAAGTCCATGGGATTGCAAAGCGTCAGACACAACTGAGCAACTTTCACTTCACCTTGATAAGGACAATACTCAGCACGTAATAACTGGAGAAATGGTAGCCTAATATGTGTATTTTCTTTTCTCTTTACCTTCTTTGCATTTCTCCTTTGACACTGACTTTTAAAAAATCCCATCTTTTTATGTTTGCAGATTTTAAAGGAAGCTATTACAAATATGGTAAAAACTCATTTTTTAAATTTTGTTTTTATAGAGTTCAAAAAAATGATCAATATTTATAAGCCACTTGGCAATATAATTTGTTGTTACTTTGTCTTCATCTGCTTGTGGCCTTGAAATTAGCTGTTTTGACTAGTGATCAATTTAGCATAAAAAAAATTAGTCAACATGATTTTCTTTTTTAAATTTCATTTAACTCCTTATCTAAACTGCAGAAATTAACCAGTCTTGTCATAATGCAGACACAGCTCTAAAATGGCATTTTGCATTGTGGATTATATGTTAAATAAGTTTTTTTTTTTTTTCCTCCGTATCCAGTATGTTTCTAGGTCTCTTCTCACCTCCAGCAGTTGGTATGTGCCCAGGGTATGTAAAATCATTTCAATATTGGCCCAAGTACAACATAAAGCAATTATAGAAGTAAATCTATTCTCTCCAGCTCATTTTGTGTATTCAAAAGCCAAATGGAATTTTCCTCGAATTTATCCAATTTGGGGCATTATTCGCACCATGGCTTGTTTGCTAACACAGTTCAGTTGTTGTCCTATGTATGCCTATCTGTCCATCACTTTCTGTTTCTATCTTATGTAAGAAAATATATCTGACCAGAAAGGGGAATCAAGCCTACATTTGTAAAAATAAACTTAATTTTATTTTATTTATTTATTTTTTTTAATTTATTTTTTTGTTTATAGCTTTATTTTTTTTAATTTTATTTTTAAACTTTACATAATTGTATTAGTTTTGCCAAATATCATAATGAATCCGCCACAGGTATACATGTGTTCCCCATCCTGAACCCTCCTCCCTCCTCCCTCCCCATACCATCCCTCTGGGTCGTCCCAGTGCACCAGCCCCAAGCATCCAGTATCGTGCATAGAACCTGGACTGGCAACTCGTTTCATACATGATATTTTACATGTTTCAATGCCATTCTCCCAAATCTTCCCACCCTCTCCCTCTCCCACAGAGTCCATAAGACTCTTATATACATCAAGTGAAATTTAAAGTTAAAAATCGAATAAGATTTTTGTTTTTTTATAAAGAGTTCTAAAATTATGGAGATTTTATGCAGCATTTTCAAGTGTAAGACTAACAAGCAAAATAATCGCTGTAATACCAACAACCCAAAAGAAATTATATATTTAAACAAGCATTCATGGAGTATTGAACTAGGATTCTAGTGAACGTCCTATCTCCATTTAGCTGGGGGTAATTCACCCACTTATATTACATTCACTGTACTACTTATTGGCAAAAGATGAACTAGTGAATTGTAAGAAATGATTCTCAAGTGGTGCATTTGTCCTGCCATGAACCTCTGTTTCCTATTTTTATCCTGATACAAACTAAACTGAATAATTTCTAATAAAGACTAGAAGCCAGATCCCCATTACTTTCCACTCTCAGAGAAAGAAATAAAGGTAACGCTAAGTAGTGTCTGGTGGGCTGCCGTCTGTGGGGTCGCACAGAGTCGGACACGACTGAAGTGACTTAGTAGTAGTAGTAGTGTCTGATTCTTATGACCCCATGGACTGTAGCCTGCCAGGCTCCTCTGTCCATGGGATTCTCCAGACAAGAATAGAGGAGTGGGTTGCCATTTCCTTCTCCAGGGAAATCTTCCCAACCCAGGAATCGAACCTAGGTCTCCAACATAGCAGGCAGATTCTTTACCAACTGAGATATGCGGGAAGCCCCCAAAAGTCTCTTTCAGCCGGGTTTTGAACCTGAGACCTTTCACATGTGAGGCAAACAAGATAATCACTACACTTCAGAAAGAGGTCCATTGTGCTCTCAGAAGATAGAAGCAAATCTAAGGGGCAAATCCTAGATTATCTGGTTCTATCTTGCTTTCTTTCAGGCATCTACCATCTCCAGAGCCACATCTCAGGTTTCTGGGATCTAACATATGGGATCAGCATAGTGACTTTCATCATTGTGGTTTTCCAGCTCCTCCAACACATCGTCCATTCCTGTGTGGCTTCCACACTCTTATCATCTCACCCTTCTTTCTATCCTTTATGCTTTCACTAAGTTGTTTATTTTAAAATCTATTTCTTTACTCATGAAGGGAATGCTCCTATAGAGTAATGATCAATTAGAGGGGTAAATAACCTTAGTGAGAAATACTGGCAATACTAAATAGAAAATACTGTATTTATCAGTATAGAGGCTGAAAATATAAGATAGATGATTATAATGATGATGTCTAGAATGGAGGACAAAAAGAGGCATATAGCAAAAGAAATATAATCAGTAGCAGAATTGTCTATCAGGAAAGAACAATTTGAAAAGCACTGACTCCACACCTATGAGTGAAAATGGGGACAAAATTATAAGTGGATTTGCTGTGTGGATATGTGTGTGTCTATGTGTGTATCTTCAGATGGCAGAGAAAATTCCAGAATAATCTGAAGAGAATGAAAAGTTATGTCCAAGTCTTAACTAACAGATTTTGATTTTGATAGAAATTTTAAAAATTAGAAACAAATTAGAAATTAGAAACAAAGAAAAAAGAAATTATAGAAAATGATCATAAGAAATCACATGGATTTCTGTATAAGTTCTTTGTGTTTAGTTCTGTCCTATGGGCTGCAGGAGAGAGTGAGGATCTACATATATTAAAAAGAGAGTATGCAAAGTATCCAGTATTTGGAAACATATATTTAGGAGTAGCCATATAATTATTTTTCAAAGAAAACACAGATTAAATATCATAGAAGCTATCCTAACACTGTAGAAGTTGTGGGGCAGAAATGACAAATAAGCTTCCAAGCAGATACCTAACATATGACCTACGGGTCATTTGAAACTAGCTATATGGACAAAGTAGCAAGTCTGTTATAGATAATGATTTGAAGTGAGAATGACAATTTATAAGTACCAAGATAGCTGCCATAAGTATTTGGATTAACCTACAAATACCTATAATTTAGAGATTATGGGACACTTTCCCATGGAATTAAATTATTTCAGTTGGTTAGGACTGTCATTTACCTAAAATGAGTGAATTTTTCATATCCTCCTGTTAGTTTACTTGGTTTATGATCCATTAAAATAACGTATATATTGAAAATGGTAGGCTGTCACCTAATTGTTTTCATTAGTTATGAAATGTCACTTGCTTCAGTTTTAAAATGGTCACACTCTGAAATGAGCCAGGCTTTCCAGCAGAAAACCTGAAAACTTCTTATTTCTAACAAATTAGTAAATTCAGATGAATCAATAACTTGATTTCTACTACTCCAATTGAATTCAGTTAGAGATCTATGTATTGATAAATCAATTTATATTGAGGGAAGTAAGAGAATCTGAGGAATAAACAAGGTTAGAAGACAAAGAAAGAAAAATATTTATTCAATAGCAGATACCAAAGTGTAAACCTGAATTGTCTTGTTTTTACAAATCTGTCTTTCTCTGCTAGACTATAAACCATTTAAGGGCAGTAAGATTATCTTACCCATTTTTATATGCCCACTACTTACACATAGAAGGCATTCAGTAAATGAGGAAAAGAAAAAGAGGGAATAGATAGATATTTGGGGTGCGAGGAGATAAAAATAGTTGAAATAGACACTGTTAAAATTTTAAATTTTTCAATAAATGATAAGGCAGAGAGGAGTCTTCATGGTTTCATTTTCAGATATATATCTTCTAAATAGTCCATAAAATATATTTTTAAATTCCCGTAATATAAATTGGTGTCTGAAGTTTAATGAATGGACTCTATAAAAGTGATTTAAATTAGGCTTAAGCACAAGAAAGTTAGCATTGTTTCAAGTGAAAACACATATTCTATGTAAGTAATTCATCTCTTTTTCTTTTAAACTGAAAAAAAATTATTTCAGAATCCCATTTTTCTGAATTACTTGCACTGTTTCTCAACCCATGTGGGCAAACGGTGCTGTTATATTAGAAAGGCACTTTAAAAAAGGGGGTGTTTAATTTCTCTTATCTCTTTTAGACAGACTGTAATTAGAATTAGCTAGGGCTTTACTTAATTTTGCAGGAGTTCTTGTGTACAGCCTTCATATCCTTAGTATAATTAACATTGTATCGCTCCCATTAGTGTTTTTAAGCACTTAGATTGTGCCGTAATGGTCACAGCTAAAGTTGCCATTACAGGCCAATTGCTATTTATTATGCTCATAAAGTAGACACTTTACCAGAGCAGCAGGGGTGGGGGTGGAGAGTGAGGCGGGGTGGAATACACACACACACACACACACACACACACACACACACACACAGAGTAGCCTTGCACTTACAAAGCAGGAATAGACGGTAACATTAGTTATAGCACCTTTGGGCTGAAAGAGCTGTCTCAAACTGATCCCATTCTTTTTCTATCCTGTAGGCTGTGGGTAAATCTAAAAATGGATGACAAGCCATTGTTTTTTGTTTTTTGTTTTTTTTAAGCAAAGTTTTGATTAGCTGAGTTTCCTAGCAGACTCATAGCATGTTGGTGTTAGGACAAACCTACAGGATGATCAAGTCCAGTCCTCTCGTTTTATATGTGAGACACAGGAGTTTAGGTGTCAATCTCAAGGTTCCAGAAGTATTAGTGGACCTAGGGTTAGAAATCAGGTTGTAAGAATTGCAGTTCTCATGCCCATTTTGCCAGACATTACTGAATAATTTACCATTAAATTTCTGGGTTTTTTTGTTCCTAGCAAATGATTGACACCACTTTGATGAGGTTTAGTTTCATTGACTGGAGAAGGCAATGGCACCCCACTCCAGTACTCTTGCCTGGAAAATCCCACGGAGGGAGGAGCCTGGTAGGCTGCAGTCCATGGGGTCGCTGCGAGTCGCATATGACTGAGCGACTTCACTTTCACTTTTCACTTTCATGCATTGGCGAAGGAAATGGCAACCCACTCCAGTGTTCTTGCCTGGAGAATCCCAGGGATGGGGGAGCCTGGTGGGCTGCCATCTCTGGGGTCGCACAGAGTCGGACACAACTGAAGTGACTTAGCAGCAGCAGCAGCAGTTTCATTGACTGACAAGGTGTGCTGAGACACATTAGTTGATTTCAGAGTCAACCATGTCATGTAACTTTTGAAGAGGGTTTATTTTTCGATGTTTGCTGATTATGCATCATTTAGTTGTTGTTTAGTTTTATTATGCTTTTCAAGATTTCTTTTATTGGAGGCCATAGAATTATCCCTGATGCCATTAATATTTGTCATTAAAAAGAGAAGAGTTCAATAAAATTTTAGTTTTTCTACTAATATTATATATTCAGTTTGTTTTTTCCTTGCTATAGGTTAATTTTCTCTCCTAGCACAGGGTGAGTGGAGGATATATTTTATTCAGTTGAATTGTTGGAAATCAACACAAACCATTTAAAGGAGTAAACAATTATCACTGAAATGAGAACAATTTACTGGTCTTGCATGATTAATGTCCTACATAAATTCTTTATGACATTGAATTGAAAGATGATGTTATGAATGTATAATAGGAAGTTAACAGAATGTGTCACCTTTTGATTAGTTTTTTGAGAAGACAGGCTTTGCAATCAGAGATTTTGCAATGGTCAGGAGCCTATAAAACTAGCACATTTGTTGCTTGTAAATTAAAATTGAGAAGCCACAATGATATATGTCCTAAAACCAGCTGGAGGAAAATGCCTGGAAGAGGAGATAGCTTTATATTTTCTTCTGATAAATTTCAGTTGTATGTGTGTGTGGAGTTGTATTTTTCTCTTTCCTGTCATCATCGCTTTGGAAAGATTAACAGCAAAAATTATAATTTGGGGGTAATTATTTCTATTTGAGGAAAAGTCTTGAAAAAATACTATACTGCATGTTATCCTGACAAAGGCTATACTAATACAAATACATAGAGACTTAAATAATAAGTATGTATTCTGAAATTGGACAAAAAATGGATTATAGAATTTATTATGAAAGCTGAAAAAAAATCAGTGATGCAAAAGATCTTGTAAAATATCATATTCAACTTTCATTTGTAGATGAGACACTGACATGGAGAGGAGTACGAAGAGTATTTTAAGGTGATACAACCCATTAGTATCAATATTCAGAGAAATATCTGAATATTTTCATTTCTACCTTATTCTGCTGAGCTCCTCATTTATTATTTTCCATCTCCTGCTCCTTCATAACCCAAACCATGCCTTCTTCATAATACTAGTTGGGTCACTCAATAAATGAACACAGGAATTTTGAGTGCCTACTCTATGTCAGATACCAGTGTTCTAGACACTGGGAGAAAAGACACTAATAAATGAGATGAAAATACTCACTATTCTGACACATTTAGGAGGTGGGAGTAATTTATTAAAAAGTAAAATATATAGCATATTAATAAAGATAAATATTATTTAGAAAATGAAGGAGAAAAGAGAGATGTACCTGTATTGTAGTTTTAAATAAGATGATTAGGGAAAGATTCACAAAGCTTTTAGCACAGACAGACAGTAAGGGAACCACACAGTCAGCTTGTGGTGGAGCATTTCAGGTAGAAGGTGTGGCCAGGCTTCCAGTCCTAAGGCAAGTGTGCCTGCCAAGAGTAGGGGATATCCATCCAGTTAGAAGGAGGGGAAAAGAGAGGTTGCAGATGAAATTGAGGTATGGGGAACAGAACCTTAAAGCTTTGCAGCCAACCAAAAAGACCTTACCATTTACTTCCAATGAGATAGGAATTTATTTACTCATTTTAAACTCACCCAACAGACAATATTTAGTGACTTCCTACGAGGTTCCAGATATTGCTCAAGTCAGAGGAAATATGTTATAAATTCAAGACTTCAGCTTCTGTGTTACATATATACAATGAAATACTACTCAGTTATTAAAAAGAATAAAATGATGTTATTTCCAGCAACACAGGTGTCACTCAGGTCAGACAGAGAAGGAAAAAAATATCCTATGGCATGCATTGTATATGGAACATAAAAAGAAATGATACAATGAACTTATTTACAAAACAGAAAAAAACTCACAGACCTAGAGAACATAGTTTCCAGGGTGGGGAAAGATCGGGGAAGGGATAGTTAGGTAATTTGGAATCTGCATGTACACGGTGCTGTATTTAAATTGGATAACTAACAAGGACCGACTCTATGGCACAAGGAACTATTTACTATTCCCTTCAATGTTATCTGGTAGCCTGGAAGGGAGCAGAGTTTCAGGAAAATAGGACACATGAATATATGACTGAGTCCCTTTGCAGTCCACCTGAAACTATCACAGCATTGTTAATTTGCTATATTCCAATACTAAATAAAAAGTTAAAACAAAAAGACTTCAGCTTTCACTCTGAGATAAATGAGATATATCATTAGAGACTTTTGAGCAGAGGTGTGACCTGGTATGCTGCTGCTGCTGCTAAGTCGCTTCAGTCATGTCTGACTCTGTGCGACCCCAGAGACTGCGGCCCCACCAGGCTCCCCCGTCCCTGGGATTCTCCAGGCAAGAACATTGGAGTGGGTTGCCATTTCCTCCTCCAATGCATGAAAGTGAAAAGTGAAAGTGAAGTCGCTCGGTCGTGTCCGACTCTTTGCAACCCCATGGACTGCGGCCTACCAGGCTCCTCCGTTTCCAGGCAAGAGTACTGGAGTGGGGAGCCATTGCCTTCTCCGGACCTGATATGACTTAATCTTTGAAAGAAGCCTGGTAAGTAATGTTCTGCATAGGGTATGTATTAGAGGGGTAAGAGGTATAGCAGGAGGTCACAGTCAGGAAAAATTACAATAACGCATAGAGGTATGATAGTAGTTTAGACCAAGTAGGTAAAATGGAAGGTGGTAGAAAGGGTTCAAATACTAAATATTTTAAATGTAGAGATAATAGACTCTTCTGATGATTACCTGGCAGATACTCTGTCATCTAGATTCTGCCCATGCCACTTTGGACCACAGATAACTAGGAAAATCATTCCAGGACCCTCTTGCTACCTAAAAATGCAGAACTCATATCTAACTCACTTTATCATCATAGTCACTTCCCTGTGTCATGTCCTGACTTCTCACTTTCCCATCATAATTTGCTCTATAGTCAACCTCCTTAGAGTTCAGAAATCGGAAAACCTCTTCTTCTCAAAAGGACTTGGTTCTTGCACACGAAAGCAGTCCTTTGAGTACATGCAAAGCCCTGTTTATATAATTGGAGTTCATGTTCACTTTTTACTCAATCTCTAGCCACTCTGCCTCCAGTGAAATACATGTACAAGCTTCAAAAGGTAGCACACATACAGTCACTCAGTCATGTCTGACTCTTTGTGGCTCCGTGGACTGTGGCCTGCCAGGCTCCTCTGTTCATGGAATTCTCCAGGCAAGCATACTGGAGTGACTTGCCATTTCCTACTCTAGGGGAACTTCTCGACACAAGGATTGAACCCACGTCTCTGGCATCTCCTGCATTGGAAGGCAGGTTTTTTTTTTTACCATTAGCACCCTTAGGGCTTCCTTGATAGCTCAGTTGGTAAAGACTCCACCTGCAATGCAGGAGACCTGGGTTCCATTCCTGGGTTGGGAAGATGCCCTGGAGAAGGGAGAGGCTACCCACTCTAGTATTCTGTCCTGGAGAATTCCATGGACTATATAGTCCATGGGGTCGCAAAGAGTCGGACACAGCTGAGAGGCTTTCACTTTCACTTTTCAGTGCCACCTGGAAGGCCCTAGGGAAAATGATAAATGTTAAGAAATAAAACATACATCAGATACTCTTCCAAAAAATATTGTTCTTCTGCAAGAATGAAGAGAGTCATGGAGCTGGCCCACAGAATTGTTGTAAAGTACCTTCAGTCTTCCTTTTTACTTTTGTTTCCTTTTAGGGATACTGCCCTTCCCACCTGAAGAGACTCCATTTCCTTTGCTTGTATTTTTCACATCTATACTCTATACTTTCTTCATTAGAGAAGCTTATAAATTCATTTACAATAAGATAAAAACTAATTATTTGAAGTAGGAAATTTTACCTCCCAATAGAATTTGGTTCTTTGTAGCAAATAAAGTAATGAAACTTAGAAATTCTAATGAATACAAAATAGGTCATTTTTGTTTGCTTTTTGCTCTGCCTTGGGCAAAATGAATTAGATCTATATCAATGGGGTTCTTAAACTTGAGACATTATAAAAATGATAAAAGGTCTATTGAGAATGAATGAAACTTTATTCTAAAATGAGAACTATATTACATTTTGAACCAAATGCATATAGCATACCATGGATATTTTAGAAGGAATTCTGATAATAGCATTCTTCACTTCCTCTTACTGCGGATAAGCGGCTTTGGTTTGAATTTCTCTTCTTTTAGATTCAGTGAATACCTTTTGGTGTAATCTGCTATTCATAACCCATTCAAAGTCAAATTTTTTAGAATATATAAATATTAAAAATATTATATTTCCCTGTATATTTGTCGATACATTAATTTATAATATGATTCTAAGATATTACATAAAATTTACATCATGAAAAAGGTAAAACAACTGCTCTGTAGCCTTTCTGATCTCCTTCTTTTGTGTTTTTGTTTGTTTGTTTGTTTGTGCTGTTTCATTTCTGGTGTCCTAAGTATGTGCTCTTCTTGTCAACTGTACAATGCCACAATGATTCAGTTAAGTTGCTGCATATTGCTTCAGGGTTTTTAGTTCTATTTGTTGAAAAATAAATTACTATTTTCTTAACTTTTGTGTCTTCAAATACTTAAATTTTATTTTAATGATAAACATTAAAGTTACCATTCCCTGAAAGCGTATTACACATTGGACTATAGATAACATTTTACCTGCATTATCATATTTAATTCTCTCACCTCTCAAGACAGGTTTATCATAATAACCACTTTACAGATGATCAAACTGTGGACCAAAGAAGATAAGTACTTTGCCCGATATCATATGGCTAGTAAGGATCCAGGCCGTAGATAAACTTGTTTAGCTTGGACACTGGAACCCAAGTTCTTAGAAAATAAAGAATACTATTTCCTTCTAACACACCACTTCCCCTGACCATGCATAAACCAGACACGGCTGTGTCTAAACATTTGCTGTCCTGTTTTATTACCTTCTTTCTCTCCTGTAGGCCTTTTATTCTGCTCTTTTCTTTTCAGCTCATTGCTGAAATGCTGAATTCATAATCTTTGCCTCATCACTGAATGCTAAATTCATAATCTCTCCTTATGGCAAAAAAATAGATAAATAAATAAGTCATTACCTGATTTCCAAATTAATTGAAAGCAAATGATTTCAAAGCACGGTCATTTGTGTCCCAGTTTAGTCATGATAGATCTTAAGCAGCCTTAAAAACACGGTCTTTAATTGTACAAGCTTGAGTTTGGAGGCTGCTGTCTTAATCAGCTCAGGCTGCTATTACAAAATATTATGCCTTGGGTGGCTTACCAGCCACAGAGATCTGTTTGGCATTAGTTCTGGAGGCTAGGAGTCTGAGCTCACGGTGCCAGCGTGGTGGGGTTCTGGTGAGAACCCTCATCTGGGCTGCAGGAGGCTTACTTCTTCTGGTGTTTTCACGTGATAACAAGGTTCCTCTTCTCACAAGAGCCCTGGTCTCATTCCTGAGGACTCCCTTCTCAGGAGTGAATGACCCCAAAGGCCCTGCCTATAAATACCACCACGTTGGTGATTAGATTTCAACATAGAATTTAAGGGGGATGGCACAAACATTCAGTCCCTTAACAGTTGCTCAAACAAGTTGACCATCTTCTAAGAGTGGAAAGCCAGCAATTTTTTTAAATGTCATTGTAATTGTCTATACCTTAAATGGTACTTTGTTCTGAAGAAAATAGTAAGAATTTATCATTAAGTCTTCTTAGTAATTGGTTAACTTTCTGCCTCTGATAGATAATTTGTCTTATAAGAAAAATGTGCCATTGTGACCTTAACACTTTATAGTCTCTGTCAGTGTGACAGGTGATTTTCTTCTCTCCAAATTAGGCAGTGATTCTAGGGACTCAAAGTAATTTTTGTGACATGATTGACGTGTGAAAAAGTGACATACCCCTTTCACTAAAAAAGATGCATATTATGAGCAAAGAGGCCTCTGTGCTCTGATAAAACTAAAAGGGAAAAACTACTATGTTGATAATTCTGAGGAAGAAAGCCAATAAAAATCATCCCATCCCCATGTACTTCATTATAGACTTTGAGGTAGGGTCATTATTTATATTAGATTCTTAGAATAAAGTTGAACTGATTTTTAAAATGCAACATATAGTTGAGAAGATAAGAAGCTATTGAACATTTTGGATATGAGTTGAAAGAAAATAATCCATCTTATTCATTTGCAAGGTTTCGAGTCACTTTCAACTTGTTTTAGAATAATGTTTTAAAGAAATATTCAAAATCTACTAAAAGAGGATTTCATCAGAGGAAAGTATTAAATAATGAATTTCCATGCTTTTAAATTTATGCATGCCTTTAAATAAAATAATTTTTAAGCATAAATCTCTTTAGCCCTTGCAGATGCCACAAAATTTAGACATGGATATAGAGAAATGCCAGCTTGTTGGGATGAGAAGATTAGATACAACGCATGCCAGCAGTATGAATTCAGGAGGATGTTTTGCATTTCTCTCTTTTACTTCTTTGAAGAGAACTTCCCATCTCAAAATACATGTGGTATTTAGAGTAAAATGAATTTTTTAAAATGGGCTAAAATGAATTATTCTTTGTTCTTATCAAGTATGTTTTATTGAGAATGTGACACAGGTCTTTAAGTCCAGGAGTAAAATGTACCTACAGCTCTCCCAAGAGAGATACACATCTTGTGAATAGTTAATTTCACACTTGGTAGATTAAAATAGGTTTCCCTGGTGGCTTAGATGGCAACGAATCTGCCTGCAATATGGGAGAGCCAGGTTCGATCCCTGGTTCAGGAAGATCTGCTGGAGAAGGAAATGGCAATCCACTCCAGTATTCTTTCCTGGAGAATTCCATGGACAGAGAAGTTTGGCGGGCTACATTCATGGGGTCACAAAGAGTTGGACATAACTGAGCAATTACCACACACAGATTAAAATATATCATCCAGACTTAAGTCTTAAAGTATATCATCCAGACATAAGCAAAACTAAATCAAAGGGTTAGGAAGGGGAAATCACACACACATACTTACACACACACACACACACACACAACATAAATTCATTCACCTGTGAGTGAGTGTTGTTGTTCAGTCACTCAGTTGTGTCCGCTCTTTGTGACCCCATGGACTGCAGCATGCCAGGCTTCACTGTCCTTCACTATCTCTTGGAGTTTGCTCAAACTCATGTTCATCGAGTCGATGATGCGATCCAACCATCTCATCCTTTGTCGTCCCCTTCTCCTCCTGCCTTCAATCTTTCCTAGCATCAGGGTATTTTCCAATGAGTTGGCTCTTTGCATCATTGAAGCTTCAGCATCAGTCCTTCCAATGAATGTTCAGGATTGATTTCCTTTAGGATTGGCTGGTTTGAACTTCTCACTGTCCAAGCTACTCTTAAGAGTCTTCCCCAGCACCACAGTTTGAAAGAACCAATTTTTTGCCACCCGGCCTTTTTATGGTCCAACTCTCACATTCTTACATGACTACTGGAAAAATCATAGCTTTGACTACATAGACCATTGTTGGCAAAGTGATGTCTCAGCTTTTTAACATTCTGTCTAAGCTTTTCTTCCAAGGAGCAAGTGTCTTTTAATTTCATGGCTGCAGTCACCATCTGCAGTGATTTTGGAGCCCCCCAAAATTAAGTCAGCCACTGTTTCCACTGTTTCCCCATCTATTTGCCATGAAGTGAGGGACCAGAGTCCATTGATCTTAGTTTTTTGAATGTTGAGTTTTAAGCCAACTTTATCACCCTCTCCTTTCACCTTCATCAGGAGGCTCTTTAGTTCATCTTCACTTTCTGCCATAAGGGTGGTGTCATCTGCATATCTGAAGTTATTGATATTTCTCCCTGCAATCTTTTTTTTTTCTGAGCTAACATCCTGATTATTTTTTAATTTTATTTTATTTTAAACTTTACAATATTGTATTAGCTCCGCCAAACATCGAAATGAATCCGCCACAGGTACACCCGTGCCCCCCATCCTGAACCCCCCTCCCTCCCCCCTTCCCACACCCTCCCCCTGGGTCATCCCAGTGCACCAGCCCCAAGCATCCATTATCGTGCATTGATCCTGGACTGGAGACTCGTTTCATGCATGATATTATACATGTTTCAATGCCATTCTCCCAAATCTCCCCACCCTCTCCCGCAGAGTCCATAAGACTGATCTATACAGTATACTAACGCATATATATGGAATTTAGAAAGATGGTAACAATAACCCTGTGTACGAGACAGCAAAAGAGACACTGATGTATAGATCAGTCTCCCTGCAATCTTGATTCCAGCTTGTGCTTCACCCAGCCTGCCTGACATTTCTTATGATGCGCTAAGTTAAATTAGCAGGGTGACAATATACAGCTTTGACCTACTCCTTTCCCAATTTTGAACCAGTGTATGTACGTAGAAAAAGGAAAATATTCTGGTTTTCTTGTATACAAACTCACAGAATAACAACTGCCTACTCTTCATTACTTTCATTACCCTCCCTTCTCTTTTACATAGCAGCAATTTCTCTAGTGTCCATTAAGATTACAATACACACAAAATCTGTTTCTAAAATTTTGCTTCATACTTTTTAAAATTTACAATATGAATCACCTGTACCACTCTTTAAGATTTTCATTCAATGTATCTTTAAAGCAAATACCTATTATCATCACATACTATTCATAAATTGTGATTAATTTGAGCCAGGACATGTGTAAAACAAGGACCACCCATGGAACTATGATTCATATTGGTATGAAAACCAATCTTTCACCTTTTAATATTTATTCTAGATCTGGTAGGTTGTCAGCGTGATATAATAAAAAGAAACTGCATTTTTTCATTCATAGATAGGAGGCCACAAAACTGAAGACTAAAGAAATCAAGTGGCATTTCCACAGAATTTTTTCCCTGACACAAAAATGTTTAATTTGTACACTACTCATCCTATCCAAGTAGTAAGTATAGAAATGTAGACATCCAAACCTTTTACAATAACCTAGAATTATCTGGTTCTGTTCCTTGTTCAAAGAATGTGAGGTAAAATAATTGTACTAGACATAGTCTGTGAAAAAGTCTAAATATAAAGACAGACTAGTGGGTCAGACAGTAACTGGATTTACCTATCCTCATCCTTCTTTATTAAAGCTTTTCTACTTTCATAACATCAAAAAGTCCACAGCATTAAAATTTAACCAACAAAAATTTCCTGACAGAGTTTCAGTATCAGGCAAACGATCCACAAGAGGATAAGAGAACTCTGTCTAGGTGAGAAAAGAGGAACATTTGGTATAAGGCAGTCAAGTAAATGCCAATTGTAATAAAAAGCATCATAAAAATTGAATATACCTGAGGATGTCTGTACCCAGTTTTTGGACACTGCTGCGGAGCAGCTAACCTTGAATTTCAGCCAAGATTTTTTAATATAGATATTTCCCTTTTAAATAATGCTCGAAGAATGCAGTCTTATAATAGTACTTATTCACATAAAATGATATTCTGTAACAGAGTGAAGTAGACATAAAGTTCAAAAAAAAAGTTTTTTGTTTTTTTTTTTTTTGGAAGAGGTGGGACTCAAGTGGGAACTCCATGCCCTTAGAGGAAGGGAAGACTATGAATCAGGGAAGACCAAGAGGAATGACTTCTGATGTGACGACTACAGGGGATGAAGAGAAATCCACGTGGCAGCTGGAACAAAGTCATGCCTTGTGAATGTGTAAAAAATATGATAGTAAAGATGGAACTGAACTGAAGGAGAGGTGTTTGAACTTAATGCAGTAGGTAAAAGGGAGTCTTTTTTTTTTTTTTTTTAATTCAGCAGTGGTCTGGCACACAGGTAATCAGAATCTACTTACCTTATTCTAACTCATTTTGTTCATTTACAAATCTTAAACTACTTCTTACTATCAGATGACTTCCATTTCAGAAATACTGGGGTGCACAGGTAAGCAATGTGGGAAAATGAAAAACCTCATGAAATTATGACTCAGAGACTGAACTAATTTTAATTCTTAAGATATATCCTTCATACACGAAATTTTCTTTCAAGAAAAGGTTAAACATTAAGCAGGGGGCTCAAAATATGTCCAAGAAGTAGTCATATTCCTTATTTTCTTTGAATGTTGAAATACAAAGAAGGACCTTGCTATCTGCCACAATGAGTAGAAAAATAAGGAATTTTAATATTTCATTCAACTTTCATTTAGTTTGATTTTAAAGTTATATAATAAATATCAATGCTATTCAAGGAACTCAGGTTAATTAAGTCTTGTTATTCATTCCTTCAATAAATAATTACTGAATATTTATTATGTGTTGGCTAGATAAATATATAAGACATGCTCTCTTCAAGAGCTCAAAATCTAATACTGTTTAGATTAGTTTCCATTTAAGATCTTTCCCAGACATACGTGGGGATTTATCACACTGCTATGCTTTATCCTTCTCTGAATAAACTGATAAACATTTTGAAATATTTCAATTCCCTGGCAGATCTTATCTCAGTATTAATGCTCCCACTTCTGCAAAACACATTAAATCCTTTAATTTGATGAAGAAATGAGTGTTTTATTTATTTATTCAGTTATTTCACCCACCTGTGTGATGTCCTGATCTGTACCAGGGAGGCCTTATGAAAGAGGTCAGCTTTATAAAGCAAGGCAGGGGTCTGCCTTAGGAGAGTTCCAGCCTTTAATAAACAAACAGGGAGGAGTAAGTCCAGGGAAGCTCAGGCACTGTTAGATCCCATCAGCACTGTGGAGTATGTAGAAGAGACATGGCTTCCCTAGTGGAGAGGATTTCAGACCTGGGTGTAAGTAGTTGGGGAGATGTTAAGGGATTGGCGGGGCTTCCCTGCTAGCTCAGCTGGTAGAGTCCAACTGCAATGCAGGAGACCCCGGTTCCACTCCTGTGTTGGGAAGATCCACTGGAGAAGGGATAGGCTACCCACTCCAGTATTCTTGGGCTTCCCTGTGGCTCAGCTGGTAAAGAATCCGCCTGCAATGCGGGAGACCTGGGTTCGATCCCTGGGTTGGGAAGATCCCCTGGAGAAGGGAAAGGCTACCCACTCCAGTATTCTGGCCTGGAGAATTCCATGGACTGTACAGCCCATGGGGTGACAAAGAGTCAGACACTACTGAGCAACGTTCACTTTCAGCTGTCACTGAGGGTAAATAATTCAATCTGCTGTGCTTGTTTCCTCTTGAGCAATATTACAGTGCCAAGGCAGCCATTAGATTAGTGAAAAGATATTAAGCTCTTAGAAGAGTGGCGGGTACACAGTAAAAGCTCAGTTAACATTGGTTACTCAATTAGTTTAAAAGCCTTTACTGCCACCCTTTAGTTACCTCAAGCAATTTCTTCCATTCCTGGTTCAGACATTTGCACATCAGTTCAGTTGCTCAGTCATGTCTGACTCTTTGCGACCCCATGGACTGCAGCACGCCAGGCCTCCCTGTCCATCATCAATTCCCAGAGTTTACCCAAACTCATGTCCATTGAGTCGGTGATGCCACCCAACCACCTCATCCTTTGTCGTCCCCTTCTCCTCCTGCCTTCAGTCTTTCCCAGCATCAGGTCAGTTCTTTGCATCAGATGGTCAAAGTATTGGAGCTTCAGCTTCAGCATCAGTCCTTCCAATAAATATTCAAGACTGATTTCCTTTAGGATGGACTGGTTGGATCTCCTTGCAGTCCAAGGGACTCTCAAAAGTCTTCTCCAACACCAACTTTTGCATATACAACTGTACAAGTCCATTTGTCTGAAGTTCATTGACAAGTGATGCATGGCATTCATATCCCACATATTGAGTGGATATTAGGATCCAGGCCTACACGTATATGCAAAATGTAACCAAATAAACTGGATTTTTCTTTCCCTTACTATGTTAAATAATAGTATTGATTGAACTTATCCATCTGTTATTTCTGTTCAATATTGCCCTAACAGCAATCTATGAAAAAAAGACACATTTCAAGTGGATACTTTGATCTCTTTCAGGACACTTGGGCTTGTAAAATGATTGAGCAGATGTGTACATCCTGAAATCCACATGGTTCACTGAGAAGTAAAATGAAATTTAGGGTCTATTTTTATCTATATAGAACAAATAAAGACCTGACTTGATTGTAGAAAATCTTAATGCTGCATACAAGTTGTCAGTTAAGTCATCTCCTATAAATTTTAGACAAAAGAGATTTTCATGTTTCTGTCAAAGTGATATACATTTTCACTTGAAAATGTGAAAGTTTTCTTAAGATAAGACTTATAAATAATTACTGGTGAAACTGAAATGATTCTCCTTGACCTTAAGAATTATGTATGCTGTCTTCAATAGGCCTCCCATTAATGGTTCTAACATTGTTAATTTTTTATGTCCTAATAGTGTTCAGTTATAGCCTTAAATTTGACTCTAGTGAAATATATCCCTACAAAATATCTTTCTACTTTTGTAAATTAAAATTCATAGTAGAAAATTATTTCATTTATGCAAGGTTATGCTGAGTTCTCTTCTTGAGTATGTTCTGTATATTTTAATGACTCTTATTATACTTCTTTAAAAAATATTTTATTATAATTTTTAATTCTTTCAAATGAATCACCTAGTTTTACCTACTAATATATTAGGGAGATATATACATATACTTAATTATTTTCCAACTAAAATCATTTGGATTAAGGCAAAATTTATTTTATTATAAAAATCTCTTTCAAAGTTCTGAAAGGGATTTAAAGTACATATAATAGAGGGAGTTATTTTTGTTGTTACTGTTGTTCCTGATCTTTCACAAAGTCAAGTAAGGGACAGTGGCTAATTTCTTATTTATAGTCTTACTGTAAATATAGTGTAATATTCCAATTGGCTGTATCTCCAGGGTTCATAGTAGAACAATTCTGAATTCTCAACTAAGCAGATTTTTCAAAAGTAGTCCATCTGTAAAGTTACATGTAAAGAACATAAGTTGAAAAAAACTTCTTTCTCCCACCAGAAATCCTGTCTTTGACATTAATTCAGTTCAGTTCAGTTCAGTCACTCAGTCATGTCTCACTCTTTGTGAGGACCAACGGAATGCACCACGCCAGGCCTCCCTGTCCATCACTAACTCCAAGAGTTTACTCAAACTCATTTCCATTGAGTCAGTGATGCCATCTAACCATCTCATCCTCTGTCATCCCCTTCTCCTCCTGCCTTCAATCTTGCCCAGCATCAGGGTCTTTTCCAATGAGTCAGTTCTTCGCATCAGGTGGCCAAATATTTGAGTTTCAGCTTCAACATCAGTCCTTCCAATGAACACCCAGGACTGATCTCCTTTAGAATGGATTGGTTGGATCTCCTTGCAGTCCAAAGGAGTCTCAAGAGTCTTCTCCAACACCACAGTTCAAAAGCATCAATTCTTTGGTGCTCAGCTTTCTTTATAGTCCAGCTCTCACATCCATACATGACTACTGCAAAAACCATAGCCTTGACTAGATGGATCTTTGTTCACAAAGTAATGTCTCTGCTTTTTAATATGCTGTCTAGGTTGGTGATAACTTTCCTTCCAAGAAGTAAGCGTCTTTTAATTTCAAGGCTACAATCACCATTTGCAGTGATTTTGGAGCACCCAAAAATAAAGTCAGCCACTGTTTCCACTATTTCCCATCTATTTGCCATGAAGTAATGGGACCAGATTCCATGATCTTAGTATTCTGAATGTTGAGTTTTAAGCCAACTTTTTCACCTTTCTCTTTCACTTTCATAAAGTTCTTTAGTTCTCCTTCGCTTTCTACCATAAGGGTGCTGTCATCTGCATATCTGAGGTTATTGATATTTCCCTGCAATCTTGATCCCAGTCCAGCATTTCTCATGATGTACTCTTCACATAGGTTAAATAAGCAGGGTGACAATATACAGTCTTGACGTATTCTGTTCCCTATTTGGGACCAGTCTGCTGTTCCATATCCGGTTCTAACTGTTGCTTCTTGACCAGCATACAGATTTCTCAGGAGGCAGGTCAGGTGGTCTGGTATTCCCATCTCTTTCAGAATTTTCCACAGTTTGTTGTGACCCACACAGTCAAAGTATTTGGCATAGTCATTAAAGCAGAAGTAGGTGTTTTTCTGGAACTCTCTCACTTTTTTCATGCTCCAACGGATGTAGGCAATTTGATCTTTGATTCCTCTGCCTTTTCTAAATCCAGCTTGAACATCTGGAAGTTCACAGTTCACGTATTGCTGAAGCCTGGCTTGGAGAATTTTGACCATTACTTTGATAATGTGTGAGGTGTATCCAATTGTGCGGTAGTTTGAGCATTCTTTGGCATTGCCTTTCTTTGGGATTGGAATGAAAACTGACCTTTTCCAGTCCTGTGGCCACTGCTGAGTTTTCAGAAATGGTTTGCATATTGAGTGCAGCACTTTCACAGTATCATCTTTTAGGATTTGAAGTAGCTCAACTGGAATTCCATCACCTCCACTAGCTTTGTTTGTAGTGATGCTTTCTAAGGCCCACTTGACTTCACACTTCTGGATGTCTGGCTCTAGGTGAGTGATCAGAGCATTGTGGTTATCTGGGTCAATAAGATGTTTTTTGTATAGTTCTTCTGTGTGTTCCTACCATGTCTTCATAATATCTTCTGCTTCTGTTAGGTCCATACCCTTTCTGTCCTTTATTGTGCCCATTTTTGCATGAAATGTTCCCTTGGTATCTCTAATATTCATGAAGAGATCTCTAGTTATTCCCATTCTCTTGTTTTCCTTTATTTCTTTGCATTGATCACCGAGGAAGGCTTTCTTATCTCTCCTTGCTATTCTTTGGAACTCTGCATTCAAATGGGTATATCTTTCCTTTTCTCCTTTGCCTTTCACTTCTCTTCTTTTCACAGCTATTTGTAAGGCCTCCTCAGATAAACATTTTGCCTTTTTGCATTTTTTTTTCTTGGGGATGGTCAACACCCCTGTCTCCTGTACCTTGTCAGGAACCTTCATCCATAGTTTTTCAGGCACTCTGTATATCAGATCTAATCCCTTGAGTCTATTTCTCACTTCCACTGTGTAATTTTGAAGGATTTGATTTAGGTCGTACTTGAATGGTCTAGTGGTTTTCCCTACTTTCTTCAAATTAAACCTGAATTTGGCAATAAGGAGTTCATCATCTGAGCCACAGTCAGCTCCCAGTCTTTTTTTTTTTTTTTTTTTCTCTGACTGTATAGAGCTTCTCCATCTTTGTCTGCAAAGAGTAAAATCTGATTTTGGTATTGACCATCTGGTGTTTCTCTTGTGTTGCTGAAAGAGTATTTTTGCTATGACCAGTGTGTTCTCTTGGCAAAACTCTGTTAGCCTTTTCTCTGCTTCATTCTGTGCTCCAAGGCCAGATTTGCCTCTTACTCCAGGTATTTCTTGACTTCCTACTTTTGTATTCCAGTCCCCTGTAATGAAAAGGACATCTTTTTTGGGTGTTAGGCTAGAAGGTCTTGTATGTCTTCATAGAACTGCTCAACTTCAGCTTCTTCAGTCTATGGTCAGGGCATAGACTTGGATTATTGTGATATTGAATGGTTTGCCTTGGAAACAAACAGAGATCATTCTGTCATTTTTGAGATTGTATCCAAGTACTGCATTTTGGATTCTTTTGTTGACTATGATGGTTACTCCATTTCTTCTGAGGAATTTTTGCCCATGACAGTAGATATAATGGTCTTCAGATTTAAATTCACCTATTATAGTCCATTTCAGTTCACTGATTCCTCAAATCAGTGATTTGAGATGGAAAGAGTGATTTGACATTCACTCTTTCCATCTCCTGTTTGACCACTTCCAATTTGCCTTGATTCATGGACCTAACATTCCAGGTGTCTATGCAATATTGCTCTTTATAGCATCGGACTTTACTTCCATCACCAGTCATATCCACAATTGGGTGTTGTTTTTGCTTTGGCCCCGTCTCTTCATTCTTTCTGGAGTTATTTCTCCACTGATCTCCAGTAGCATATTGGATATCTACTGACCTGGGGAGTTCATCTTTCAGTTTCCTATCTTTTTGCCATTTCATACTGTTCATGGGATTCTCAAGGCTAGACCACTGAAGTGGTTTGCCATTCCCTTCTCCAGTGGAGCATGTTTTGTCAGAACTCTTTACCATAACCCATCTGTCTTTGGTGGCCCTACATGGAATGGCCCATTATGCAAATTTAATTCAGTGTAATTCTACAAATGAAATGTATTTTGTCAAAAATCCAGAAAAAGGCAACAAAAGCCACCAGATCAGTAAGTAATATATAGTAAGAGTTTGGACTTCCTTGATGGCCTGGTGGTAAAGAATCTTCTGCAATGCAGGAGATCCCAGTCCCATCCCTGTGTTGGGAAGATCCCCTGGAGGAGGTTAGGGCAACTCACTCCAGTATTCTTGCCTGGAGAATTCCACAGAAGAGACCCCTGGTGGGCTACAGTCCATTCAGTTGCAGAGAGTCAGACACATATGAGGAGACTAAGCAGCAGCAACAGCAGCAGCAGCAAGGTTTTGCTGCTGCTGCTGCTAAGTCACTTCACTCATGTCCGACTCTGTGCGACCCCATAGACGGCAGCCCACCAGGCTCCCCCATCCCTGGGATACTCCAAGCAAGAACACTGGAGTGGGTTGCCATTTCCTTTTCCAATGCATCAAAGTGAAAAGTGAAAGTGAAGTCGCTCAGTCGTGTCCGACTCTTAGCGACCCCATGGACTGCAGCCTACCAGGCTCCGCCGTCTATGGGATTTTCCAGGCAAGAGTACTGGAGTGGGGTGCCATTGCCTTCTCCGAGCAAGGTTTTAATGTACATATAAAAATAGTTCACAAACTTCCAAATTAAAAGACAGTTTTGAAGCTCAGGGACAATAATTACAAATAGGCTTATAAAGTGAAAATGAGGAAGTTGTTTACCTTTACAATGAATGATTGGTTGATTGGTTATTACAATGGGAGTGTCCAGATGGCAGGTAATTGGTTAAAAGTGATTATCTCATACTATTTTTAAGAAGATCAGTTAGGTTTCTTTTATGATTATTAGAGGCTATTACCTAAGTTTCACTTACATTTATAAAATAAGCTAGATTTAGTTTTACTTACATGGTTTAAATGGCCTTGTCTGCTTCAGTCAGTCAGTCAGTTCAGTTGTTCAGTCACGTCTGACTCTTTGCGACCCCATGAATCACAGCACGCCAGGCCTCGCTGTCCATCACCAACTCCCGGAGTTCCCCCAGACTCACGTCCATTGAGTCAGTGATGCCATCCAGCCATCTCATCCTCTGTCCTCCCCTTCTCCTCCTGCCCCCAATCCCTCCCAGCATCAGAGTCTTTTCCAATGAGTCAGCTCTTTGCATGAGGTGGCCAAAGTACTGGAGTTTCAGCTTTAGCATCATTCCTTCCAAAGAAATCCCAGGGCTGATCTCCTTCAGAATGGACTGGTTGGATCTCCTTGCAGTCCAAGGGACTCTCAAGAGTCTTCTCCAATACCACAGTTCAAAAGCATCAGTTCTTCAGCGCTCGGCCTTCTTCACAGTCCAACTCTCACATCCATACATGACCATTGGAAAAACCATAGCCTTGACTAGATGGACCTTTGTTGGCAAAGTAATGTCTCTGCTTTTGAGTATGCTATGTAGGTTGGTCATAACTTTCCATCCAAGGAGTAAGCGTCTTTTAATTTCATGGCTACAGTCACTATCTGCAGTGATTTTGGAGCTGAAAAAAATGAAGTCTGACACTGTTTCCACTGTTTACCCATCTATTTCCCATGAAGTGATGGGACCGGATGCCATGATCTTCGTTTTCTGAATGTTGAGCTTTAAGCCAACTTTTTCACTCTCCACTTTCACTTTCATCAAGAGGCTTTTTAGTTCCTCTTCACTTTTTGCCATCAGGGTGGTGTCATCTGCATATCTGAGGTTATTGATATTTCTCCCAGCAATCTTGATTCCAGCTTGTGGTTCTTCCAGCCCAACGTTTCTCATGATGTACTCTGCATAGAAGTTAAATAAGCAGGGTGACAATATACAGCCTTGACGTACTCCTTTTCCTATTTGGAACCAGTCTGTTGTTCCATGTCCAGTTCTAATTGTTGCTTCCTCACCTGCATATAGGTTTCTCAAGAGGCAGGTCAGGTGGTCTTGTATTCCCATCTCTTTCAGAATTTTCCACAGTTCATTGTAATCCACACAGTCAAAGGCTTTGGCATAGTCAATAAAGCAGAAATAGATGTTTTTCTGGAACTCTCTTGCTTTTTCCATGATCCAGCGGATGTTGGCAATTTGATCTCTGGTTCCTCTGCCTTTGTCTGCTTAGGATAACTCAAGTCCAGTCTCTACTTTTATTTAATTTCAAGAAGTTCAATGGAAAATAATTGTATTGTTTCCCATCATTGAGCAAAGCATATGACCTAAAGAATTCTTTTTTTTTTTTACCTTTTTATTTATTTATTTTTTAACTTTACAATATTGTATTGGTTTTGCCATATATCAAAATGATTCCACCACAGGTATACATGTGTTCCCCATCCTGAACCCTCCTCCCTCCTCCCTCCCCATACCATCCCTCTGGGTCGTCCCAGTGCACCAGCCCCAAGCATCCAGTATTGTGCATCAAACCTGGACTGGTGACTCGTTTCATATATGATATTATACATGTTTCAATGCCATTCTCCCAAATCATCCCACCCTCTCCCTCTCCCACAGAGTCCAAAAGACTGTTCTGTACATCATTGTCTCTTTTGCTGTCTCGTATACAGGGTTTACTCACCCAGTGATTTTTGACAATTTCACTTAGAGTAGGCAATATTAATGGCTACCCAAAGTTGTCTATGTCCTAATCCTCAGAACCTGACAATAAAGAAGGTTACAAGGCAGAGAGAATTAAGATTGTAGATAAGATTAAGTTTGCTAATCAGCTGACTTTAAGAAGATTAGCCTAGGTTAAACCAGGTCAACCCAATATAATCAAAGGGGCCCCTAGTGCAAGGAAAAGGCAGAAGAGAATTAGAAATATGGCAGCAGGAAAGGGCCGCTGCTCCTAGCTTAGCTTCCAGGATGGAAGACTTGGGTCATGAGCCAAGGACAGTGGGTGGATGGCCTTTAGAATCTAGAAAAGACACATAGGATTCTCTTCTAGAGCCTCTGCCCACACCTTGTGACCCATTTGGACAGAACTGTAAAATGATATGTTTTGTTTTAAGTTTCTAAATGTTTGTTAATTTGTTACAGCAGCAGTAGGAAATAGATATACTACAACCCCACATCACCACCATCTTAAGCACTTGACAGTAAATTAGTTTTATTTTTACCAAAGGAATTCTAACAATTTGGCTTTACTCTATACAAAATTTTACATTTGTGTCTTTCGTATATTGCTCTGGGCCAAATCCAAACCACCAAAAGGTGATATTTCTATCTCAAGGGCTGGTCCCTTGGGCCAAGAAGCACTCAATTCACAATTTTGAAAATTAGCTACCCCATATTTAAGTAATCCAGCTCAGTAGCAGAAACCTAATTACTTAATTACTCTAGGGAATCTTCAAAATTCAATACACAGAAGCAGTTACATTTATTTTCAGAAAATACTCTTCCTTCCTAATTTAGTTTCTACAGTTCAGCTGCACGTACTTTGATTTCTGATTTCATATTTTATTAAAATACACATAAAATATATTTTAAAATAAAGATGATATTTAATAGGAAATTCCATAATTTACTTGCACTAAAATTAAATGGTCTTCCACTTTGGGATTTTGTGAAATCTGATAGCATATTTATTTCTCTCTTAGGTATAAATTTTCAAATAAGCTTTCAATTCTTACAAGTAAAGCACTATCTTAATTCAATAGACCCATGATGGAAATATGTGACTTTGCCCTAAAGCCTATGTATTTTTATTTGTACGACACTGCATGTTTTATAAAACAGGGTTTGGTTTGGTTTGATTTTGAAACATGGATTTATGTCTAGGTGGGTAATTTTTTTTCATGTTCTGCTGACTATGGAAAATATTCCAAAAAGAGAAAGAAAAAGAGCACTAAATTCATACCAAAATTTAAAATTATAAGTGTAAAATTATCATTATCTCATGTTTTTAACCTGCAAATTATTCAGAACACATTCCACGACATGAACTATGCTGGGTTACAAAAGGGCAAAGATCAATAAGGTAGCTCATTATCAGTAATACTTCTAATTACCCCTATGGTAGCACTGACAGTATGGTTTAACCAACGCATATTAAGAAAATTTGCTAACAGGATCTTGTTATCCTAATTTTTGCTGTGAAGTTTTATTAGAAAATCATGTTACTCATCTGAACCGCCACAACAGCAGCAGCATCCCTAGGGCACTTTTTTTTTCCATGTCAAGGTTAATTTAAAGTGATTTGCATAAGTACTACAGATGTTGCTATGGGGATAAGAACTGCATATCTTCTGTGATGGACATCATATGATTGCTGTTACAGTCCTGGTGAGATTGGATTATTTGTTTTAATGTCATGCAAAGCAAGTCACATGGTAGAGATCAGTATCTTTTTAATAGCATTTCATATTCCTAAATCAATCACCTTTTCACTTCTTCAGAATACTGTGTATATAAAAATCACTACCTTATTATTGGCCTAAGTAAATTTATCATGTTGTGTTTAGATGTTCAGAATATTTCTTTTAATTGGTATTGATTCTTCCATCTCCCAGGAGAAGAGAAATAGTAGTTAAAGGATAGTGGTTATTCACATTCAATTCATTCAACAAACATTCATTGAGAGTTTCCTGTGGGTCTGGCATTTTCTATATGCTGAAAACAAAATGAAATTTTATAGTCAATATTTATTCTTTTTTTTTTTTTAATTTAATCTGGACACACATCGTGTTCACCCTTGTAAATGAAGTAAAATTTGATAGAGGCCTGAGAGGCAGAGTTTAGGAGTTGAAACACAAAAGCAGACTTCACCCTGCATTTGAGGGTTGGTAGAAGAACACTGAAGAACAGAGAAGACAAAGGAGCACCTCAGACCTTGATCAGGGGTGGTGGTAAAGAGTGGGCATTTCTGAAGAAGAGAGAGTAATATATATTGAAATATTGAGAAATAAATACGGAAAGAAATATTCCGCCATCTGTCATTTTTCTTTCTGGGAACAGGAGGGAAATTTTTTGTTGTTTATTTTTTAAGATTTTTTTGATGTGGGTCATTTTTTAAGTCTTTATTGAGTTTTTTTATGGTATTACTTCCATTATTTACATATATTGGTTTTATGGTGACGAGGCATGTGGAATCTTGGCTCCCCAGCCAGGGATTGAATCCACACCCTCTGCATTGGAAGGCAAAGTTTTAACCACTGGGTTGTCAGGGAAGTGCCTGAAGGGAGGCTTTTGTAAAGCACAGTGCAAATCTCAAGGAGAATGTAATACAGTTGAAGAGTAAAATGGAATAAGTAAC
Organism: Bubalus kerabau; assembly: GCF_029407905.1. NCBI lineage: Eukaryota > Metazoa > Chordata > Mammalia > Artiodactyla > Bovidae > Bubalus > Bubalus kerabau. Next base: position 70,196,634 of record NC_073625.1, read on the forward strand.
AGTTATTTCTCACCACAGCCAAATTTAGGCTTCTGCATACTCTGAGACACTGGAAATGGGGAAGTGGAGAGGATACCACCAATGACAAAGGAAAGATGAGGAAAGTGTTTAAATAAGGCCATTCAACTGCTATGAGATCTGGCCACAGAAGCAGTGCCCACTCAAATCCACTGTTTGTGTGATTCTTAATTTTCTAATGTGTAAAAAGACTACGGTATAAGATATAAGATGGTATATAATTATCAACATAGCAGTAGAACCACTCAAATATGAATTAAAAAAAATTTTTCTAAGTTTTACAGATGTCTATGACACTATTGGAGGAGGGCAGCATGGCAACCCAGTCTAGTATTCTTTCCTGAAGAATCCCCATTGACAGAGGAGCCTGGCAGGTTACAGTCCATGAGGTCGCAGAGTCAGACATGACTGAGTGACTAAGCACAACACAGCACATAACACTATTAATCACTAAAATATCAAAATGGTTCCTAGAAAATTTTTTCTTTTTCAAACTCAAGATTTTATTAAGAGTTGAGGTGTGAGATGAATGTCAAAAAGTGGAGCTTGACACTTAAAATGGGATATTTAATAATGGCAAATTATTTATAAAATGCTGTTTTCATGCCATTTTTACTGGAACTTTTAAAAAATTTTTTCATGAAATATAAATGTGATCCAACTCTTAAATTTCACGAGCAAATGTACCAAGTTCTTGAAACTTTTCTCCCAAAATCTTTAATCAAGATGCTCATCTTCTCCCCTAGGCTTAGTCCTAAAGTGCAGATCACAGTAGCTATGGTATAAAATTTTACTGCCTCTAAACATAATTATTAGAAATAAATTTCAATCTCATAACCCCTATAGAGATTTTTTTTTCCTGAAACAATACCCAATGTAACAGCAGGAAGGAAGCCTTCAGCTCATTTCTGAAAAGTCTCCATTTTACCCTTGAATTTTAAAATTAATTTACTTTGTGATTGTAATCAAGTTGATCTTTCAATGTAACAAGTAGAGCAGGAAATATCCTTGTACCTCAGACTATTCCATCAATATACACTTTATTCTAGCTTATCCTGTTTCCTTTGCATCATCCTTAATAAGTGGCCATCAATAATACACTGGAGCATCTTTAGTGATAGTGCATTCACTTCCTCCAGCAGCAGCCGATGTTCATTTTCCAACACATTCATTTAACAGGAAACTCTTCCTTAGGTTTAATCAACGTTTGCCCTTTTTTAAAACATTCCCCTGTTAGTCCTAGATATAGTCTATCTGTCTACCTGGCAGTTACCGAATATTTGAAAACACCCACCAGGTCCTACCATCACTTCAAGATCCCAATGTGTAAAAACAATTTCATTTTCTCTTACTCTCCAGATGTTTGTCTCCTCCTTCTTTCTTTTTATAGTTTAAGAATGTTTCCTGCCATCAAGTAGCTGACAATCTAACAGGATTTTTTAGATGTTTAATATAAATAAGATAATAAACATATAACTATCTTTATAAAGTTCTTGATGTAATCTGCCTGAATTGTTTTGTTCTTCTCATTGTATTTCAGTATTTTACTTTGTTTGTCTATCACAATACACATGTGTGCATGAAAAGTTGCTTCAGTAGTGTCTGACTCTTTGTGACCCCATGGACTATAGCCTTCCAGGCCCCTCTGTCCATGGGATTCTCCAGGCAAGAATACTGGAGTGGGTTGCCATTTCCTACTCCAAGGGATCTTCCAGACCCAGGGTTCCAACCCGCAGTTACTATATCTCCTGCATTGGAAGGTGGATTCTTTATCACTCTTGCTGCCTATAGTAATTGATAAAGGTTTATCATCTGTCTCCATTACAAAATGAACATTGTAATCTCTCTTCAAATGCTAGTTCCTTCTCATATCTGACATGTATAATGCATGCATTCCAGTAGTCATGTATGGATGTGAGAGTTGGACTATAAAGAAAGCTGAGCACCGAACTATTGAGGCTTTTGACTGTGGTGTTGGAGCAGACTCCTGAAAGTTCCTTGTACTGCAAGAAGATCAAACCAGTCAATCCTAAAGGAAATCAGTCATAAATATTCATTGGAAGGACTGATGCTGAAGCTGAAGCTTTAGTATTTTGGCCACCTGATGCAAAAAACTGACTCATTGGAAAAGACCCTGATGCTGGGAAAGATTGAAGGTAGGAGGAGAAGGGGATAACAGAGGATGAGATGGTTGGATGGCATCACCAACTCAATGGACATGAGTTTGAGCAAGCTCCGGGAGCTGGTGATGGGACAGGGAAGCCTTACGTGCTGTAGTCCATGGGGTCCCAAAGAATTGTACACAATTGAGTGACTGAACTGAATTGAACTGATAATGCCTACAGTCTTTCAAGAATTTATTCATTGCATACATGGGGAAAAACTTAAAAGTAATAACATTTTCTAATAATATCTCCTAAATATTACATTCAATTATTTATTAGAATGTAATAAATAATTGATAAATAATAATCCAGATTTGAAGTGGTGTATTATCTAGAATTCAGGAGGTAACAATATTTATTCAGACCCTTAAATTGATACTACTACAAACATAGAATGATTTGTATATGGGGTAATTAGCTTAAAAGAAGTAGCCAAGGACTGTTGGGAGTGCCAAGTTTCAGCTTCAGCTTTCTATTTTTGGTATTTAATACACTACTAATTATTGAACGACTCATTTCTGCTTCATGCTATGATAGAAAGTCAAAAAACAATAAGCTTCTCACAGACTTAGCAGTCTACTGAGAGCTGGGATGGGGGAGTCCAGTTAAGCAAGCAATTATAATACAGTATGGTAACTATCATATTAATAAACTCTATTTTGAACCCATGTGGAATATATGACTCATATCTGAGTGGATCCCAGAGGACCTGATATCCCAATCTAACCTGAAGGATGAAACAGAGAAAAGATTTTCAAGGTGCTAAAAATAGTTCCATTGGGTTCTATCTGCTTAGCTCTATTAATAAGTATTAGTAATTGAAGGATGAGAGATTAGTCTAGAAACAAATCATGTCAGGTCTTGTAAAATATATTAGGTACCTTTGGAAGGACTGATGCTAAAGCTGAAACTCCAATACTTTGACCACCTCATGCGAAGAGTTGACTCATTGGAAAAGACCCTGATGCTGGGAGGGATTGGGGGCAGGAGGAGAAGGGGACGACAGAGGATGAGGTGGCTGGATGGCATCACCGACTCGATGGAGATGAGTTTGGGTGAACTCTGGGAGTTGGTGATGTACAGGGAGGCCTGGCATGCTGCAATTCATGGGGTTGCAAAGAGTCGAACGACTGAGTGATTGAACTGAACTGAACTGAACTTTGGACTTTAAGAGCACTAGGAAATCATCGAAGGATGACTTGATTCTGGATGCCCTGAGTAGCAGGTGTGATGACTGGTGAGATAAGCAAATGGTAGAGTGGAGAACTGATGGGTTCAGGAGGAAAAATTGTATGTGAAAATGTACAGGACCCACTGGGGATCCCAAACAGAAAAGCCAAAATGTTAAGAGAAAACTCAGCGATATGGACTGGAAGATGGAAGCCAAGGGCAGGTGACTGTCAAGGAGACAGTAGCCCATATTGTCACATGTTACTTACATTATAATAAGAGTATAAAAGAGACCAATGAAGTTAATGATAAGATCGTGTGAGCTTGGAGTTTCATTAGAGTGTTAGGGTAGAAGCAAGATATCTCTGAATTTAAAAAAAGAGACTCAGAATTTTAAACTCTATTAATTAGCAATTTAACATTGGCCAGGGTTGGGAAAAACTTAAGTCTTACTACTCTTATGTGAAATAATGTTCAAATCATTAATCACTCATTTAAACTTATGAGACATTTAAAATTATCAGAATAAATCTATGACCTTCAGCAAGTTAGTCTGTAGATTTCTTTAAGAACTTTCTGCCACAGTATACCTGTGAGGTTATTTATAGTGTTTATCCTGATAGATTCGATGGAGGTGGTTATATTAAATCTTACTGAACCTTTATAACTTCTTAACTTTTTTTTTTTCCCTATTCATCTAAGCAGTGAAATTCTATATCAGACTGGCAAGTAGTGTTTGATAAACTCATTATCATCATGGCTCTGGGAAGCAGGTACTAGAGTACAGTTAGACTGTTAGACTGTTAGAAGCAGTTAGACTTTTTTAGTGCAAGAACTTGGCATGTTTAGTAAACTTTGAATTATGCATATCAGGAGAGCAGAAATTTTACTGCAAGGAATTTAACTTATGGAAAAACATGGACAAACATTATATTTTGGCATGATTTGTGATCACATACAAAAAAAAATGCTATTAGCCTAGATATCTATTCAGAGGGTTTAGTCAAACAATGAAATGTGTTATAACTTGTTTAAAAGAAAGAGCAAAATCTATAGACATAATATAGAGGGATGCTGAAGGAAATTGAAGTTAAAGAGCATGAGTAGCTTTTTTTCACTTAAAAAATATGTATATGCACATATACCAGCAAGTTTCAGGAAGGAATTCCTTAACAATAGTTATTATATATATCCAGGAGTAGATATGAGTTACCATTAAAAGCGAAAGTGTTAGTCGCTCAGCTGTGTCTGACTCTTTGTGACCCCATGGATTGTACCCAGCCAGGCTACTTTGTCCATGGAATTTTCCAGGCAAGAATACTGGAGTGGATAGCCATTTCCTTCTCCAGGGGACCTTCCCAATCCAGGGATTGAATCCAGGTCTCCTGCATTGCAGGCAGGTTCTTTACTGCCTGAGCCACCAAAGGGACTCTGAGCCACTGAAAGAACTCTGAGTTACCATGGGGGGTTTTGATTTTCCTTGTGTGCTTTTTTATGCTTGTTTGTAGTTTTAAAAAAACAAAAACAAAAACATGAGGATATATTACTTTTGCAATAATGAAAATAAAGATAAAAACTGAAGGTATATAGCTGGCCACACACGCTTTTAGTAACTCTGTAGTAATCTCTCACTGTTTCCTGATCCGTGTCCCACTTTGCTGCCCTATATTACAAGTGTATGTCTAATGGCAAACAGCACTGTATAAACTGCTTAGAGGCTGCCTCCTTATCTTCTCCTACTTTACAGTATACCCCATTTTCCTTAAGCCCCATCTTCCATCATTCACCTGAAATAAGACTGACAACTGTGTAGGGAAACTGCTTTTATAGAATGATAGGCTTGGAGTATTTAATTGATTTGATTTGATTTAAAAATGAACTGGACCTGCAAGTCAATATCAAAAGGCACCGTTTCTAAGTGTGTGCTCTGAATGGTTTCACTGCTTCCTTGCGTTGCAATTCTATAGTGGGGAATCAGGGTGAAATCACATTAGTGAAGAAGGCATGTGTCTGGCAAGTTCCCAAGGCATGAGTATTTATGGCACGATGAACTGTGAATTTGATGTTGATTCACGCACACAAGAAGCAGGTGGTTCACATCTAATTTTGTTGCCTGCAAAAATGAGCTATTTTAAAATGTGTAAAATGTTTGTTTTATAGAAAATCTTTAGCCAAAATGAACAATAAATAAATCTAGGTCAGTACAATTAGATTTTCTGTGAAATGGAGTAAAGTCAATTGACATGGTATGGAAAACATATTCTATTCTAGGAACTATGTAAACAATTTGGAGGATGGGATGACAAAGGCTTGCAACCTTTCCAGAGTACTTTTTAATAATGACATATTAAGGGCTCATATGAGCTTTGTAAAATAAGGGCATGGAGAGGAACCCAAGAACATGTACTTCACCCCCTCCCTCCCCACGAGGAAGAAGGGAAGAAGGAAATGAGGGAGGCAGGCAGGAAGGGAGGAAGGAATAAAAGATGGTTTCCATTTCTGATTGTAAATGGCCAGAAAAGAGAACATGGTCCTGTATTAAGTATGCTTGATGTCAACTGGAATAAAATCTCAAGTGCTTTGTGAAAAGTTAACATAAAAATCTTAAAATTCCTCAAGATGGCATTGTAAATTTCTCATTACTTAAATTAAAAAGTGGATTTTCTATTGAGCATTGGTTTTTTTTTTTTTTTTTGCACCAAGGATACTATTAATGTTTTTAAGGTAATTACCATTTCAGTTTGATCAAAATAGCCAGTAATTTAAGGCTTTCTCAAAGACCACTGTTCTTTGAGAACAGCTTAATATCCTAAGACACTAGGATCTCCTATGAGAAGTTGTCACCACTGTGCTTAGTAGCACTTCTCCAAGCTCTAGATCAGATCAGATCAGTTCAGTCGCTCAGTCGTGTCCGACTCTTTGCGACCCCATGAATCGCAGCACACCAGGCCTCCCTGTCCATCACCAACTCCCAGAGTTCACTCAGACTCACGTCCATCGAGTCAGTGATGCCATCCAGCCATCTCATCCTCTGTCATCCCCTTCTCCTCCTGCCCCCAATCCCTCCCAGCATCAGGGTCTTTCCCAATGAGTCAACTCTTCGCATGAGATGGCCAAAGTACTGGAGTTTCAGCGTTAGCATCATTCCTTCCAAAGAAATCCCAGGGCTGATCTCCAATGAAGAAATTCATCTTCCATTTGTTTTCCCTTGGGGTATGAAAAAAAATGAGAGGGCACATCAAGATGTAACCTTGTAACTCTTAACCTTCAGAAAGGAAAGAGGATTATACATTTGTACTCTGTTGGAGTGTTTAAAATATATATCTACATATAACTAGTACATTGCTCTGTATTTAAAAAAAAAAAAAAAGGAGATTTGGGTGTTTTTATTGTTGATTTTAAAGGGAATAAAGCCAAAACATACATATGTGATTCAGTGTACTAGAGTCAGTGACTATATCTGTATTTTGACAGTCAATACAAAAGCATATTATAAGCTGTCAGTAAAGAAAATTGGCCGTGTTAGATTTCAGACTTACTTATATAATCAGGCATTTCTAATTGACTAGATTTTTGTATATGTAAATTTATTTACTTCCATGACTGGCATGATGATCCTGTATAAAAAGTCTTTTCTTTTTTTTGCAAAAGCTTTTGTTTTCTCAAAAGGAAATTGCACAGGCAGCGGTTTTAGTATGTGGAGAATTTGGATGTATGTCACAGATCTATATTGTGATATAATGTGTACTAATTCACATAACTTTACTGCTATTATATATAATTATTTTCCTGTAGTACATCATGTGTAGGTAAGTAAATGAAATTGTTTAACAACCTAACACCCCATCATCCTTCGCAGTAGGAAATCTTTTCTTCACCTTTTGTATCTTTGTTCTTCTCATAGTCATCTCTATAATTCTAGTCATCTCTATGATTCTAAACACCATGCTATGCTTATAATACTGTTATCTTTAAACTTTTTGTTTCATGTATTAAAATATGGCATTTAGCTTATGTACACTTCCATTTCCTATCCAGTTTTACATAGTTATGTTAGTACTTTTGATCTGTCTACTGAATATTACTAGCTCTAAATAATACAACAAAGACCCTATATTTCTGTCTGAATTTTTAACCAAGTATCTGAAATCACACATGATGTAGAATGACTCTGCTAGCACCCTATCACTCCATCTATCTCACAATCTTTTCTCCCAAACATTTCCAACTTCTTTAGTATATTCTTATTTTTATATTTTCAAGGTTGATACCATATAATCTATGGTAGCCATATTTAAGCTTGCAGTTATTGACTCAGAGTTTGAATCTAAATACTGGAATCTATCAAAATGCCTCTGGAGAGTTATAACCATTTAATTATCATCCTTGCAGAGCAAATAAGTGTACCAAGATTTTGCTTTATTCTCTATGGGCTTAATACCATGATCCCTGTGCCATTCAAAGGACCCTAATGTAAATACCAAATGGATCCTCTTCTTTATATATCATTAGTTGCTTAAATCATATCTCAATCACTTTGGCCCCAAACTAGAATGGGATTTTTCTGGGAGGCTTTTGATTTTTAAGTTTGTAAGTTGTACCATTTTTCTTACTTTAAGGGGAAAAAAATATATATTCCGCTTTTGCTTCTAAGCTGATATCCTCCAACTGAAACTAATACATGAATCCCTTTGAGTCATTCTTAGAGCTTGACATCTCATTCTAATTTGAATTGATTGTATTCTAGGCTTACTGCTCAGTGCTCCTTCTGTCATCTCGAAGTTTCTTTTAAAGAATTCCTGCTTTAGTTCTATCATGTATTAACATCACATACCTTCTTCATTCTTGATTTTAAGCTTTATTCTGCTGGATTGTTTTAAATCTACTAGCTTGCTTTGATTACATATGGTGATTGAACTTCAAAGTTTCAAAATAGTTGGTACACTGATAATGAGAGGTAGACACAATTCAGACGAATTTGTTATAAACAACTATCATAAAACACCGAAAATGTGAGGAAATGGGTTATCTTTTGCTATTTAAGATGAAATATTCAAGATTAACCCAGCTAAGAAGATCAGTTCTCTCTGTCGTGATAGTTGCATTTTCTGGACTTCACATTCCCATGTGAACTGGAAATGCTAAATTGTTAATAGCTTCTCTAGGGTTTTACATTTCTTCTGACATTTCTCAGTGACTGCATCATAGTTTAAGAATAAAGAAATATAATTTATTCCAAGAAGAGTGAAAATCTTCAAGTACTATTCAGGGAATTTCAAAATTACTTAACTTAGAATAAAAAACATTTTGCCTGTGTTGTGAGGAGGAAAATGTCATAACAAAGTTATAAGCTGCTTCAAGCTATGGCAATACCAATTTTAAAATAATTTATGTTATAATAGCACAATGAATCATTAGGATAATGATGCCTCTTCTTTAAAAATAATTTCTTACAAGCACCATGAAGTTTTTTTCTTTTTCTAAATACATTTTATATAAGATAAAATTATATTTATAGTTTCAAATTTACACTTTGATTCTCCTCCAAGAAACTCTTTTTTTTTTTTTAATGTGTTAAAGAATGGATTGCACCTCTTCCCCTCATATTAAGGCTGGTGCTACCAAGGTTCTTCACTTTGGACAAGCTAGGCCTGCAGGTTGACAGTAAGATACTTTGAAAATATTGAGCAGTCATGAATCTTGCAAAGACATAGCCATAGTGATTATGAAAAAATCAAAATTTCTTTGGAAGAAACAAACTTAACTTCTTAGAACACCCCTGCCAAGGATGTCAAGATTCTCTTTAAACACTTAAGAGGGATAAATTCAGTTCAGCAGACTGTCATGGTACTGATCATATTTAACATTGCAGATTCAGGATTTTTGCAAAAGTATAAAATGCACAAAGCCAGGTCCATGTTCTTAAAGACTACAAATCCAGGAAAGCATCCTCAATCCTTATTTTTAAACACAGCAAACAATTTAGATGATATTTATACACAGGGCATTTCCATGGAGATTTTCAGTTTTAAGCCCCCCCCCCACCCTCCACCCTCCTAAGCTATCAATGCAAGGCACAGATTAGAAAGGAACCAGAAATATTTGATTCTGCTGCATGATATGTAGTTCAGATGGTAAAGAATCTGCCTGCAGTGCAGGAGACTCAGGTTTCATCCCTGTGTTGGGTAGATCCCCTGAAGGAGGAAATGGCAACCCACTCCAGAATTCTTGCCTGGAGAATTCTGTGAACAGAAGAGCCTGACGGTCTTCTGTCTATGGGGTCACAAAAAGTCGAACATGACTGAGTTTCTAACGCACACATATACATTTTTCTATGTCAATGAGTTATAGTCACATGGTGAGTAGAGGTAACTATACATCTCTAAATTTCTCCTCCCTTATTTTACACATCATTTACAGGCTTTTAAAAATCAAGAACCATATGACTGTTAGAGTGTTTATTTCAAGTTCTGTTTACCCCAACTGTAGACAAAAGTTGTAAGTGCAGGATAATTAGGACAATCATAGACTGGAATAATTCCTGCTGTTCTAGGTTCACTGATAAAGGAAGCAAATGCATCTGGATCTAGATGTTCCTAAGATTCCCTCTTCTATAAAATGTAAATCAGTAAAATGGGTGATATAATATGGATAAGCAACTATGAGCTTATTATCTATACTGATCTGAGGTTTTATACAGTAATTTTTATGTAATTTTTAAACTTCACTGTGTCTTCATTCCATTGCCATAACATAGATCTCTCCCTAACTTCTGCCCTGATTTTTACTCAAGATCATACTTGAACGTGCCTCTAATTACTGTTTATTTCAACTTCTTTTCTTATTGCATTACTAGTACCATGAGGGGTGCTCTCCTTATAAGAGCACCTGGGGATGGCCTATTACTCAGCCATAAAAATGAATGAAATATTGCCATTTGCAGAAACATGAATGGGCCTATAGACTGTCATATTAAGTGAAGGAAACCAGACAGACAAGGCAAATACCACATGATATATCACTTATACTTATAGTTTAAAAAATTATACAAGTGAACTTATTTAAAAAGCAGAAATAGACTCACAGACGTAGAAAACAAACCTGTGGTTACCAAAAGGGATAGGAGGTATAAATTAGGAGTTTGGTATTAACAGAAATATACTATTATAAATAAAACAGACAAACAAGAAGGACCTACTGTATAGCATAAGGAACTATATTCAATATCTAGTAATAACCTGTCATCGAAATGAATCTGAAAAAGAAGAGATATATTTGTATAACTGAATGACTTTGCTGTATATCATAAACATAAATCAACCATACTTCTATAAAAAATAGTCTAAAATGTAGATAAAATAATTTTCCTTTAAATTATTACCTCAGGCTTATCACTTTTAGAAAAATACCATGTATCAACAAATATTAAGCAAATATATTTCCTTTCTGCATTAGTAGGATCAATCTGAACTGAAATGCTGCTACTTTATTATCACAAGCATACATACCTGGTCATTGTTGCTGCTGCCAAGTCACTTCAGTCGTGTCCGACTCTGTGCGACCAAATAGACAGCAGCCCACCAGGCTCCCCCGTCCCTGGGATTCTCCAGGCAAGAACACTGGAGTGGCTTGCCATTTCCTTCTCCAATGCATGAAAGTAAAAAGTGAAAGTGAAGTCGTTCAGTCGTGTCCAACTCTTAGCGACCCCATGGACTGCAGCCTACCAGGCTCCTCCGCCCATGGGATTTTCCAGGCAAGAGTACTGGAGTGGGGTGCCATTGCCTTCTCCAACCTGGTCATTGTTAAGCACCTATTAAATGTAAACCTAAGAATATGAAAAATATGAGATATAATCTCTGATTAATTGGGTCAAAAGCCATCTAAAGATACCACAAGGAAGCATGTGTGTGCCACGTGGTAGACACAGGAGGCACTTCAGCTCAGAGAGTACGTTATCCTGACATGGCTGAGATAAGACAAGAATTCAGAAAGTAAGTGAGAATGTGATTTATTTTCAAAATGCCCTGCCTTCTCTCTAACTCACTATCATTAGATGCAGTCCACCCTAATCCAAAGAAGGTAAGATTCTTACACTTCACACAAAACCTTGTCATTTTCCTCCGTGCTATCCATTCACCTGAGAACCTTCATCTTTCAATCCTCACTTCCCTCTACTTTGCCAGGCCTTCTCCATAACTTAGCATAACACACATCCCTTTTGGGAAACTTCCGAGAGTTCTGCTGGCATCTTCCTTTCATATATCTCAGTGACCTGGCAACATCTGTGCTTGTCATTTAAATCTATTAGAGTGTAAATCTCTTGAGATTTAATGTCATGCTTTATTTATCCTCTGAGCCCAATATCTCACTGACTATCTGGGATATCTAGTCACAGAATAAATGCTGACAGGTCATAGCATAGTGCCGGCAGACAGACCACATTTTCAATCATAGATTCACATTCACATTTGGCTTTTGCTTGGATCAGATATTTGACTTCTCTGAGGCTTTGTTTCTCCATCTTTAAACTGAGCATAATTCTACCTTCCATATAGGAGTCTTAGTAAAATTGAAAATCATATTTCCCATAATGTCAGAATTGTAGCAGATACTTGATTGATAGCCATCGATAGTATGATCAGAATGAATGAATGCACTCCCTGATGGTGGTCATCAATAGTTTAGGATTGCTTTGCCTTTCAAACTTCCTGCTGGTGTATCTTGTAAGGCACACAGATCTTTTTATCTTTTGTGTTCTCCTCATCCTCTCTGTTACAGAGATCAACAGAGTGTGGACTATGTCTCTGGTCAGATCTCTTTTTTTAGGCTCAGCTACCTCTCTCCATTCAACTGTTCTTATTCTATTCTTACAGAACAATTGGAGAATGAAAGTCACCATCCTCAATTTAATTCAGCAGATTTCTTTTGTCCTGTGGACTATACTTTCCACCATCCATACTGTCCAGCATATCATACCTGAAATGACATTTGCCTTATGTTCTTTTATACATTTTTACCAAGAATGAGGTTTTATTTTTTTTTTAATTTTATTTTTAATTTTATTTTTTTTTTAAACTTTACATAACTGTATTAGTTTTGCCAAATATCAAAATGAATCCGCCACAGGTATACATGTGTTCCCCATCCTGAACCCTCCTCCCTCCTCCCTCCCCATTCCATCCCTCTGATTCGGTTTTAGACTAAAATGTTGTCTTAATTTTACCTACATTCTATGTATATGATGAAATACATGTTTTCAACAAAAATCTTCAATTTGATGAATGTATGTTATTAATGGAGGATTTATTAGCACTGTGAGCAGAATTCATCTCTATTTTCTCCTTCTTTATGCCTCTCTCCTATCAAGTACTCTTCTACGTTTCTATATGGAAGTGAATCAATGTTCTCTCGGGTTAGACAATTACAAGAAAAGGAAGAAACATTTGGCATGATCTTTCAAAGTTTGCCTGAAAGTCTTCCTGTATCTAAAGTGAAAGTCATTCAGTCATGTCCAACTCATTGCAACCCCATGGACTATACAGTCCGTGAAATTCTCCAGTCCAGAATACTGGAGTGAGTAAGCATTCCCTTCTCTATGGGATCTTCCCAACCCAAGAATCAAACCCAGGCCTCCCACATACCAGGCAGATTCTTTACCAGCTATGCCACCAGGGAAGCCCTATATCTAAAGGACATTTTATTAAGATGTGCTGAATAATTTGGAAAATTTGGAGAAGATACAGTCAATTAATAATCACATTTCTCTAAGGAAAACAGAATTTAAGCTCTGTCATCAGATCGTCTGCCCATCCCTTCTTTTATGAGTGAGATTTTCCTTGCTAATTTTACTAATAGTGCTGCAGAATACATTAATGGACTTTATGGGGCGATAACAATGATAATTTTGAGAGCACGACCTTTACCATGTTAAGGAACTCGCAACTTCTGTTTGCTGCTTGTTCAGAACCTTTAAAATGCCTCTGCCAATGTTTTCAGAAGGACCAAGTGGGCTTTTTAAGATTATTGTTATTCTTGTCTGTTCCTGAAAAAAAAATGCTTGTTGAATGCTAAACTGTGTTACTGTTGGGCTACTTTTGATATGGGGATTCAAACTAATTATTTCCCCATATCCTTGTTATGTGCTTCTTAGTCGTCAATAGCTTATCAGATGTTGATGTTATAGTTTGTGATATGCCTGGTATCAAATACTTCAGGACTCATATCTTGACTGTAGATCAGCTTAAACTTTTGAACACAGATAGTGTAGTCCTAAGAGAGAGTATTATCGGTTTTTCCACATGACATAATATATATTATCGTAAAAAGAAAGTAAATGCTCAGTGTCTACACTATTCATTACTGTATCCCAAACAATGGGTTTTAAACTTAAGTATACTGCAGTAACAATATACAAACATTTTTAAATCCAGGTTATTAAAAAGACAGTTATCTCTTTTCAGAAATGTTTGGAATGTAAATATACAAAAGTATGCTGTCATCTGAAAATTATGATATACGTATATTTATAAATTCCCATATTTTAAACACAGAGGAATTTGCTTTACTTTGTATTTTTAAAGGATCTGAACTGAAGAAAAATTTTATTTATGAATACACGAAAAAAGTAATCCTGCTTGCCATGGACAGTTGGGCTCCATTTATGCATAGTTGATGGCAGTAATTTACCACCCTTCTCTTAGCCTGTAAAGACCCTGTAATTTTAACAAGGAGGACAACCACAGGTCTATCAAAAGAATGTTGCCCTCACATTTTTATTCAAATTGTGTTTATGTGGCGCACAGGTCAGTCAGAGGGCAAGAAGTTAATCGTTCAGATTTTTGAATGCATGTTAATCTTTTCAAGCTCTGCGATGCCATGACCTTTCTAAAGGTACCAAAATGGAACCTTTCTGGCCTGGAACTATTAACTCATCTCCCAGGCACACAGAGGTGGGAATATAGCAGATTTAGTTACATAGTTCACATTTCTCCAGCCAAAGCTGTCATTTTTACTATAGGCCTAAGTAGATGAAATTAGCAATAAATTATAGAACAGTGAAAAATACAGAGAAAGTGATAACCTTTCTTTATCTTCACAACACGAAAGTATCTATTTAACAGATCATGTTTTCTCACATGTTATTTTCAAAGAATGAAATATTGGCAGTGTGGTACTTTGTCTTTTACTCAGGCCTGAATATTTGCCTTGCAACTTCTTTTATGTTTATGTAGTAAAATGGATCACATATATAGGGTGATCATATACTGTATTTCTGAGTTGGAGGATTTTGAGAATGAAAGGGAAAATGAGCTGCAAAATATTAAGTCAGGACCATCGGGGAAATCATGATCACCCCAGGTAAGTAGAGACATTTACTGACCCTGACAATCAGCCACTGAAAGCCAAAATGGACTTGAAATTACCCAAATGCGGGAAGGTGGATGCAGAGACTCGACTCTACTAAGTATCCATCCTCTTTGCTCTAATGAGATTCTGTTGCCTTACGCTGTCTGAAGGTGGTACAGAGAAAAATTTCACATTGATTTCTGATATATTATTACACGTTCAATTCATGTAATTTGATATATTTGTGAAATAAATTGCTTTTCCATATTTGTAGATCATAGCTTTAATAGAAATAGTGTATTGATATAGGAAAATATTTCATACTAACTCAAAACTAAGATATGTCTGTATGCAGTTATTGGTATAATAATAGCCACAGAATCCTGAAAATTTTTCATTACTATTTATCCACAGCATAGATAGTAGCTCTAAAATTCTGTGATTTTTGAATTCCAATTTTACAGCATCAAGTTTAATAAAAGTGTCTATGTACTTAATCTGAAATGTAAGTAGACCACAGCATATCCCCATTTCTCCCCCTTCTGGAGTTTACATACAAAAGAAAATTTATGGATTTGCACTTAACATCTTCAGGTAGTGGAAGCTAAGAGGCCACACCTCCTAGTACTATTACATTGAGGGTTGGAATCTCAATATACGAATCTGAGGGGGGATGCAAGCATTCAGTTCATAACTTTCTCCTAATGAAAAAAAGGAAATTGTTTTTGCTGTTGTTTCTGGTAAATAAATAATGAAAGGTGTCTTTTGTCTGACTACGTAGTGTTGATTCATATTTGTGTGTGTGTGTGCTCAGTCGTTCAGTTGTGTCTGACTCTTTGAGACCATATAGACTGTAGCCAGCCAGGCTCCTCTGTCCATGGAATTTTCCAGAGAAGAATATTGGAGTGGGTAGCCATTCCCTATTCCAGGCGATCTTCCTGACCTGTGGGTGGAACCAGAGTCTCTTACATCTCCTGCGTTGGCACACAGACCTTTACCCCTAGCATCACCTGGGAATCCCACTGATTCATATTTAAGTACTCTCTATGGTCTCACCTAGTGGGCAGTCAAATACAGCGGAGAAGGAGTATTAACTATTAACTTCAGACCATTCAGAAAAATGAATGGCAACATCCACTTCCATGGTGGACACATGACTATTGGTCTCTGTCTATCACCTGCTCCCCTGCCATTATCCACTGATTGAGAAAGTTTGATCACCATCTACACTGGCTCTCTGTGACTGCAAGTACACACTTCGGGAAAAAGCAAAGTTTCTTTTGAAGAAAACAGATGTCTTTGTCTACCAAGTTTCTACTGAAGTACAGGCAATGAATTGCCTGGAGTGATATGGTGGGGCTTTTTAAAGGCAGTGCCTTTTCCTCTAAGTGTATCTTGTGTTTAGTCCCTCAGTCGTGTCCACCTCTTTGCAACCTCATGGACTGTAGTCCACCAGCCTCCTCTGCCCATGGAGATTCTCCAGGCAAGAATACTGGAGTGCTGTGCCCTCTAGGGGATCTTCCTGACCCAGGAATTGAACCAGGGTCTCCTGCATTGCAGGTGGATTCTTTACTAGCTGAACTACCATTGAAGCCTTCCTGTAAGTGCATTCTGCATTGTGGCCAACTTGAGAACTTGACACTAGCAGACACAGTAGAAGGTTGGATACTAAGAGACTTTCCAAAACAATGAAGCAAAAATGTCTGAAGACCAATAGTGTCCCCAGAAAACTTCCTAATCATATGTGCAGAGTACCTATTATTTGCCCAACACAGAAGTGTAATAAACAGGGGGTTTCTAAAATTAGACTCACCTGGGCTGTAATGAGAGCACAGGCAGAGCAGCAGGATGAAGTTCAGTGTGCATTCCCCAACATACCTCTAGTACATCACTCGATTCCAAGTACCTGCTGCCTGGGCCAGGGAATTCCTTAAGCCTCTTGCTCCTCAGGCTTGGAATAGAGCCTAGAGTCTCTGCTGTCTCTTTTCCTATTGCTCAAAACCCTCTATCTTGAGAAACTCCCAAGTCAGCCTAATCAGAACTAAAAATTCACTGAAGAATGTAGATCAGTTAAAAAAAACTCATATGCTTTTTACTGAGGGTAATTTTATTATAAAAGAAGTAAAGCCAGATAGAAAAGGCCAACACAAGTGGTTTTATTCATAAAATATTATTCTAATCATTAATGTTTACAAAATGCATTGCAAATATCACCGCAATGGAGGGAAGAAAGGAAGGGGAAGGGAGAGATGGAGAAAGTAAAAGAGAATGAAGGGGAGAGAGGAAGGAAAACGAAAAAAGGAAGAAAGCTCTGCATGATTTCAGTGTGATGATAAGACTAAACAACAGCCCAACTCTTCAGGAAGCTTTCAAAATATTTCACAGCAGCATACTGAGATTCCTCAGCAGGAAGTAAGTCACAAAGACACTAAAATTCAGCTACCTTCAAATAAATTTATTAAGCCATTTATATCTTTACCATAGGAGAGAAAATGTCTAAATCAACTACCTTTAGGGAAATATATTAAACTAATTTGTTTTAACACCAACACAGCAGGGAAAACCAAAATAAAGCTGTGGCTAGCAAATAAACAAGCCCCACAGTGGGAAAAGAACTTGAGACAAGGAAAAAGCAAAAACATTCCATCGTTAAAAAGAGAAGAAAAGTAGTGGTATCCTTGAAAATAGCTGCAGTTTTTATATTGTTTGAAAATTACATAACCGTGCTCTTAGGCAAAAATACTTATTCAGCATGTGGCTTTACTTACAAGCATTGTGTTCTGTGTCTGGGATTTTTGAACTCATATTCAATAGCTTTAATAAGCTATTCTCTTCATGCCATCTCATATTTTGCCCATGCTATACTTATTTTGGAAATGTATGTATACAAGTGTAATATCTCAGTTATTGTTAGGAAAGTATCTAAAGACATTTTTCCCCTACTTAGCAATTGAAACTGAATTCACAGTTGCATTTAGTGTTGATACTGAAAACTTCTGGCAGGGGAGGGGTCTCTTGTATATATGAGGCTGCATTAAAACTGTATCGGGATATACTGGCTTACATATATTTCAAAGACATTTGGCCAATAGGAACACACACCTAATGCTAAACTACTAGAAAAACTTTTTCCCTAAAGTCCAAGTGGATCACTTTCATTCACATCTATGTTTTTTTTGTCTTCAAATTTCTCATGTTTCATTTTCAGTCATAGAAAATAGTTCATATTACTGTTCTTAAATATGCTGTTTAAATTTATTTAGGGTAAATTCTGGTAGTATTTCTGGCATTCCACCTATCAAATCATTAGTGCAGAAGCAGGATTATTTTTAACTCTATTAGATATATTGTAAATCATTTCATCATCAGCCCTCTCTTTATAATTATTCCTAATAATTTTGTTTTTGAGTGGTCACCTGTTATCTAACAAATTTTATAATGTTTCTAAGTACATGGATCCCTAGATGCTGTGTTCGACTAAATGATGTAAATACATGCCAGAATTTTTGGGAGAACTCTGTAACTAACCAGGTTATCATCACATCATGTAGAAGTGGTCTCTATGCTGAGCGAGAATTTAGTGGTTCCACATAATGCTGTTATAATGTATATGTAATATAGATGTCAATTATTAAGTGGCTTGATGTAGATGTAAATCCCTGAATGTGTGATGGCCTGTATCTTAGTTCAGGCTGCTATAACAAAGTACCTAGCTTCACTTGCTCATAAACAATGAGATTTATTCTCCCAGTTTTGGCACTTCAAAGTGTGAGATCAGGATGCCAGCATGATCAAGTTCAGCTGAGGGCCTTCTCCCAAGCTGTGGACTGCCAACTTCTCGTTGTGTGCTCACATGCTAGGAAGCTGAGTGAGAAGGTAAACTCTCTCCTGACTCTTATAAGAGCACTAACCCCATGCATAAGGACTCCACCCTCATGACCTCATCTAATTCTAATCACCTCTCGAAGACTTCACTTCTTACTACTATCACGCTGCGGGGTAGGATTTCAACTAATGAATATGGAGGGAACACAGACATTCAGATCATAGCAGCCTATGCAATGACAGATAATTGCTTAGGTTTTCTCTACATGATAAATATTCATCTTTAATTTCTTACCTGAAAAATTAAACGTTGTGCTGTGTTGTGCTGTGTGTGTGCTGTGCTTAGTCGCTCAGTTGTGTCTGACTCTTTTCAACCCCATGCAGATCACCAGGCTCCTCTGTTCATGGGATTCTCCAAGCAAGAATACTGGAGTGGGTTACCATGGCCTCCTCCAAGGGATGTTCCCATACCAGGGATCAAACCCAGGTCTCCCACATCACAGGCGGATTCTTTACCATCTGAACCACCAGGGAAGAATGTTTTAGAAGTTCAGAAGTTTCTAGAGCCTAGAACTATTATGGGAGGCATATTCAAGGTGATATGATATAACACCTGAATAATGTTCTACTGAGCACCTGATAATCAAACAGCATGTTCAGGAAAATGGCATTTGTTTGTAAAGTCTAAAATGTAATTACTATATGTAACGTCTATCAATTGAGGTAACCCTTATTACTGAATTAGTTTGGCTTAGGCTAGGTTTTTACACAAAGTCAATTATATGGAAAACAATATCAGTTTTCAGAGATTTTGAATTTGGAGACTGTGGACAATGGATTGTGTACATTTACTAACTCTGATATACATGAAAGGAAAAAGGGATTACTTATTAAATACTTGTGATTCAGTAATAGTTTAAGGAAATTTACCTTTATTATGTCATGCAACCCTCAAGTCAATCCTGAGATGCATGAGTCATTACATCTGAATAAGTTATTCATCTCAAAAGTGGAGACCCCGTTGAGAACCAAGTTCAAGTCCTAAATTATTTTCATGTGCCATTTAAAGCTACCCCATGCCATTGAGAATACTTCACTTGGTTGTATTCCTTTTATATTTATTAGAGACCCAGAGCAGCATGAAGTGTCCAATAAATACTCAGTAAATATCAACTGTTCATCAACTAGCTACAGCCATTAGGTAAGGTAGTTCTGGGCTTTTATAGAGTCATTTATCCCTGTTTAGACCCACAGGGTAGGTAAGCCGGTCTTTTGAACAATAAAGTTCTTAAAAGTATCAGTGTTCACAAACTGTTAATATGACTGAAGCATGAATAAAATGCAGAGGATAAGTCACATAATAAAGCCTAGTCCAGATACGCTTAAGTAAACTTATACATAAACTTGACAGGACATACACAAAAATAACAAATGACTTTTGTATATCTAGAGCCCTTCAAAATAAAAGTTACTAAAAAGATACTAACAATGAGGAAAACATATTAACTATATAAAGGATTTTTAGAAGTATATGATTTTTAAATTCATTTGTGGACTTCTGACTTGTGCATTTTTAGTAAATTTTTACCTTGAATCTTGTATTTACTGCTTTTCGCCTCAACTTTTCTATTCACTAAGCTTTTTTAGAGCTCCCTCTACTGTTCAAATATGAGCATGGTCATTGAAAATGTACTAAGGTAAGGAAGGTAATCTGATTTAGATACACACAACTTGCTGAAGATATATTTATAATCTGAGTAAGAAAACTATCTTCGGTCAAAAAGATGAATGTTCCTCTGTGTCAGTTTGAAGTCACCTGTATTATTTTTAAGCAATGCTCCTCAAATAATAAAAATTGATGTGTAGTAGAATATATAAATACATTTCAAAATTTTTATCTGTCCCCAACTTATCTGTAAACATCACAATTTCCTAATCAATCCATCTATTTCAAAAATGGCATAAAGAATATTAGAAACATTGTAAAGTTTACATAGTGTAAATTAAAGAAAGCTGAAAATATTATTGCTTCATAACTCTAGAAGGTGAGCATAAAAATCATGTTTGCAAAATGATGTAAAATTATGTAATGTCTTTTCATCTTTAAAATGTTTGAAGATTTACAACTTCTGATTAAGTTAAATAAATGTTAAATATTGTCTAGGATTAGGAAAAAGAAACCCAGAAATACTAACAGAGCATTAAAGTAACCAAAGAAAATATTCTCAAAGCTCTTGGTCAAGTTAGATGTTATAAGACAAAGTTTCCCTATCAGAATTAGCATAGTGAGTGAGAAGATTTCCTACTTTTGAGGCAATGTGTAAATTTCAGAATGTTCCTTACTTAAATCGATATATAAAATTTTTCTGATTGTGGTTAAATCACAATCAATAAAATATGAAGAGTCATAAAATATCTTTTCAATAAAATACCAAGAATATCTGTTGTAGTAAGATGCCAAGAAACAAAATGGTAATTCCGTGAGATAAAATTATCTCATGGTGTAAAGCCCCAATTAAGATAATGGTAGTTCAACAATTCAATAACTCAAAAGATGAAGTACAAGAAGATAAAGCTTCATTGTTAAGAATATACATTAGTTACATATTTCTCCAGTGAATTCATATTTAACATTACATAATTAATTAGTCAGGAAATGCCAGAAAACTTTAAGTGAAATTATATTAACCTGTAGAGAGAAAAAGTAATTTATAAATTATACCTCCATTTTTCGGAATAGAAAAAAATCTTTTTTTTTCATATTGCAGAAAGTTAGTGTTTTTTAAATCATCAGTGAGTCTCATTTATATACCCTATAGAGTTTCAAAATCCTAGAGATGGAGTTATATCCTGCAAAATGGAGTCATAGAAATGTTACAGACCTTAAGAAGTGCTACTGCAGACTCAATATTTGATAATATGTTTTCTATATATTCAATCAAAAGAAAAGAGAAGGATTTCAGATGTGTGCCAACTATTTATTTAACAAACGCTTATATAGTACTTCAGTTCAGTTCAGTTCAGTTGCTCAGTCGTGTCCGACTCTTTGTGACCCCATGAATCGCAGCACGCCAGGCCTCCCTGTCCATCACCAACTCCTGGAGTTCACTCAGACTCACGTCCAGTACTTACTAGGTGCCAAATATTGCTTCAACATTGTATAAATACACATACAAGCTTATTGAAGTCTCATAACAGGTGAGTACTCTTGTTACCCTCAATTCACAGATAAGGATATTAAAACATGAAGATGTTAAAAAAAAAAAAAAAACTCACAACTAGAAACTAGGAAAGCTGGTATTTAAACTGGCATATTGAAATCAGAGTATGTGCTCTTGACTCCTTTCATGCTCACATCTCGTTATCCCTTCCTGAGAAAAGGTGGATTTTCATGAAATCATGAGGTTGGAATTCAGTTCAGTTCAGTTCAGTTACTCAGTAGTGTCTGACTATTTGCAACCCCATGAATCGCAGCACACCAGGCCTCCCTGTCCATCACCAACTCCCGGAGTTCACTCAAACTCACGTCCATCAAGTCAGTGATGCCATCCAGCCATCTCATCCTCTGTCGTCCCCTTCTCCTCTTGCCCCCAATCCCTCCCAGCATCAGAGTCTTTTCCAATGAGTCAACTCTTCGCATCAGGTGGCCAAAGTATTGGAGTTTCAGCTTTAGCATCATTCCTTCCAAAGAACACCCAGGGCTGATCTCCTTTAGAATGAACTGGTTGTATCTCCTTGCAATCCAAGGGACTCTCAAGAGTCTTCTCCAACACCACAGTTCAAAAGCATCAATTCTTCAGCGTTCAGCCTTCTTCGCTGTCCAACTCTCGCATCCATACATGACTACTAGGAAAACCATAGCTTTGACAAGATGGACCTTTGTTGGCAAAGTAATGTCTCTGCTTTTGAATATGCTATCTAGGTTGGTCATAACTTTTCTTCCAAGGAGTAAGCATCTTTTAATTTTGTGGTTGGAATTAGATCAGAGTAAATTAGAGGATTTGGTTCTGGTGATAACTGGAGGAAGGTAAGAATTGTGTTATTTTTCATCCTCCACATTTTGGTCAAAACTATTTATTTACACAGTCTGCTTAAATAATGCAGAAGGCAATGGCACCCCACTCCAGTACTCTTGCTTGGAAAATCCCATGGATGGAGGAGCCTGGTAGGCTGCAGTCCATGACGTCACTAAGAGTCAGACACGACTGAGTGACTTCACTTTCTCTTTTCACTTTCATGCATTGGAGAAGGAAATGGCAACCCACTCCAGTGTTCTTGCCTGGAGAATCCCAGGGACAGGGGAGCCTGGTGGGCTGCTGTCTATGGGGTCGCACAGAGTCGGACACGACAAAGCGACTTAGCAGCAGCAGCAGCAGCAGCAGCAGCTTAAATAATACCCAGAGAGGTTAATATGATGTCCTTTTTTAAAAATAGTTGAAGTATAGTTGTTGTATTGGATGTGATGCGATGTTAGTTTCAGGTGTATAGCAAAGTAATTTGTACATATATATATGAATGAATATACATATATTCTTTTTCAGATTATTTTTCCTTATAATTGTTACAAAATATTGAGTATATTTCCCTGTGCTACATAGTAAACTCTTGTTGGTCACCTATTTTAGGCATAATAGTGTGTACTTGTTCATCCCAAACTCCCAATTTGTCCCCATCCCCCTTTTCCCCTTTAGTAACCACGAGTTTGTTTTTTATGTCTGTGGGTCTATTTCGGTTTTCTATATAAGTTCATTGTTTCATATTTTTTTTTAGATTTCAAATATAAGTAATATCATATATTTGTCTTTTTCTGTCTGACTTACTTTATTTAGTATGATAATCTCTAGATCCATTCATGTTGCTGAAGATGTCATTTATGATCCTAAAATGATACATACAAGCAGTATCATATGATATTTGTTTTAAAAGTTGATAGGAGTCCTCTCTCTGACTGCCTATTGGTATCCTCATGCAGAAATAAATGCTTAGCATCTTTAAAGAGTGAATAAACCTCTAAAGGTGATTGTAAAATTTTGTGCATAAGCACAGATATGCACTTTTTAGGAGAAGAACTACCATAACTTTCTTAGTCACAGATTAATACATGATCCCCAAATGGTTAAGAACCACAGAAAGCAAGTTTCAGCTCCTTCAGGGGAGATTGCAAGCAGCATCTCCCTCCCTCCCTTCTGTAGCTTTTGTCTGTCCTGTCTTCAGGACACCCTGAAGTGTGTTATTGAACAACACTACACAGTCCTAGAAGGCTGAATCCTAGCTACTATCCTGGGTCTTTAAGCACTGACTCCCTCTCCCTCCCTTACTCCTTTCCATCTTGGTCTCTTCATTTGTGTAGTGGGAATCTATCCAACAATCTTACATTTTTGTTTTCTTTTTTTTTTTGGATGGGGCTGTTTTGTTCAAGTATTGAATTAATTAGTTTAGCACTTAGATATTGCCCGGAACAGGATAAACATAAACTGTTAATCCTTTTTACATAGTTCAAAGCCTATGGTTTTGAAATCAAATAAATCAGGATCTAAGAGTTCAGTTTTGTTTTGTTTTGTTTTTTTCCTGGCATCAGTCATGTAATGTGAGCTTTGCCAAATATCGCTGACTCAGTTTCCTTTACAAACTGGGTATGATAAAGCTATTTAACTGAGTGCATGCTTGCTAAGTCATTTCAGTTGTGTCTGTCTCTTCGCGACCCTATGGACAGTAGCCTGCCAGGCTCCTCAGTCCATGGTTTTCTCCAGGTGAGAATACTGGAGTGGATCACCATGTCCTCCTTCCAGAGATCAAACTCACGTCTCTTAAGTCTCCTGCAGTGGCAGGCAGGTTCTTTACCACTAGTAACACCTGGGAAGCCCAAGAGGGTACTGTTGACAAATCAATTTAAAAAGTATCTAAAAGTGCCTTTTTGAAGTTTTATCAGAGCATTGTCAAACTCCATCTGAGAGTCAGCTGGAGTCCTAGGGAATTGTGTGTTTGACTCACTATTGATTAGAGTTAGACTGTGAAGTTAGATGTTAACTTTTAGAAGATTGATCAGTAACACATACTTTCTGTCCACTGGAAAAGATAACCCTGAAGATTGCATGTGTATTACCTTGTAGGATGTTAACCAACTTTGTATCTAATTTTGCTATGTTACTCCTTAGATTATTTTTACCCACTGATTTTATGTTAAGAAGCCTATTTTAACTTTGTATACTTTAATAAAAACAGCCAAGTAAGTGCTTTAAAAGTTGCTTGATAATGTAATTCCCAGGCACTTTTTGTAATAATCCACCACATGGAGATACTCTTGTTCTCTTCACACACAAAATGCCCCTTTTAAGCTTTTCTTCTTGTTATCCCAACCATCCTCCTTGGCCTAGTTTTAAATACCTTCTGCTTTAGGAAGTCTTAACTACCACCACAAATCAGAAGTAACTGTGTTCCCATAGCATTTTCTTTGTCATTAAAATTAATCATGGTTATTGGTTGATGAACTTTGATGAACTGGAGCGTGTTTCAGAGAAGAGATTATGTTGTACTCATCATTTCATACACACCATCCCCCACATTGTGCTTTGCCCTGCCAAGTATAGGAAAATAAACATTTGTTTATTAGAATTAGGCTTGAAAAGAAATTAAATGAATCAATTAAACATTAAAATAACAAGATTATTCAGATTGGGAGGATGCATGGTATGATAAAATCAGGGAGTTAAGCAACAAATACAGAGAGTAAAAAAGTACAGAGGTTCTTTTACTATGCAATCATATAGACTTATAAAGCCCCAATTACTGATAGTAAAATAATAAGAAAGAGAACATAGAAAGTAAATTCCTTCTGGAGATTGTTCTCTTTACAGAGCCTACAATTTCTAATTGCATAAAAACTCAAAGATGTTAGCAAGTCTGCTTTTATTACCTAAAAAGCATTCCCTTTATAGCTTCATGTTATAGAATAATATAAAGGAATCATTTTAATATTGATTGCTTTATCTTTATCTTTACTGACAGTGTAATATGTATTAAATCACATCCCTGATGCATGCTATTTTTTTGCTATAAAATTAAAACCTACCTCCTTTCTATCATAGAAAAACATTATGAGTATGAGCTGTGCTAAATCTCCTTGGGCTTCAAGGAGAAATAAATTATATACACCTGTGTAACAGACTATGTCTTCTGAAACTTTAATATGTATACGGATCTCTAGGGAATCTTGTTAACATGCAGATTCAAATTTAGATGGAGATTCTGCATTTCTCATGAGCTCCCATTGCTGCCAATGCTACTGGTCCAAGGACCATAATTTGAGGAGCAAGGGGTTTAAAAAAAATTAATAACTGAACTCCTTCTTGGAAGTCAGTTTTCTTCTAACCTTTCAAAATTTGGGATTGTAATTCTATAAATTTGTTAGAGGGGTAGAAAAATATCTTTCCATGTCTTTTTCAGTGAAAATGAAAGAAAAAGAATACTTATCTTTACAGATATTAGCCTTTTTCATGATATTTCATGAAAACCTTAAAAGTTTAACATTTTAAATTGATTTTATCTTTAGTTATTTTAATTTTTCTCATTTCTTTACATCTTCAATATGCAGTGTCATTTTAAATGGGAGAAAATCATTTTAAAATGGGAAATTCTTAGAGGTAAATCCCAATATTTGTTTCTCTCCTAAATCTATAAAATAATTTTTATCTAATTGAAAAATATCTCTAGTCAGTGAACAGTGCTTTATTATTCAGCACTCAAAATGATGTGTGTAAGTTCCATAGTGATATTAAAACAACTGACCATGTATTTTCATACTACCCGGTGATAACCATGGTAACTATATTGTTTTGACACCACCCTTATGGCAGAAAGTGAAGAGGAACTAAAAAGCCTCTTGATTAAAGTGAAAGAGGAGAGTGGAAAAGTTGACTTAAAACTCATCATTCAGAAAACTAAGATCATGGCATCTGGTCCCATCACTTCATGGGAAATAGATGGGGAAACAGTGGAAACAATGGCAGACTTTATTTTGAGGGGCTCCAAAATCACTGCAGATGGTAACTGCAGCCATGAAATTAAAAGATACTTACTCCTTGGAAGAAAAGTTATGACCAACCTAGACAGCGTATTAAAAAGTAGAGACATTACTTTGCCAACAAAGGCCCATTGAGTCAAGGCTATGGTTTTTGAAGTAGTCATGTATGGATGTGAGAGCTGGACTGTGAAGAAAGAACAGCACTGAAAAATTGATGCTTTTGAACTGTGGTTTTGGAGAAGACTCTCAAGAGTCCCTTGGATGGCAAGGAGATCCAACCAGTCCATCCTAAAGGAGATCAGTCCTGAATATTCATTGGAAGGACCAATGCTGAAGCTGAATCTCTAATACTTTGGCCACCTGATGCGAAGACCTGACTCATTGGAAAAGACTCTGATGCTGGGAAAGACTGAGGGAGGGAGGAGAAGGGGACAACAGAGGATGAGATGGTTGGAAGGCATCACCGATTCAATGGACATGAGTTTGAGTAAACTCTGGGAGTTGGTGATGGACAAGAAGGCCTGGTGTGCTGCAGTCCATGGGATCGCAAAGAGTCACACACGACTGAGCAACTGAACTGAACTGAACAGTATTATTTTTAAATATTCAGTTGGGCAGCAGGAAATTATAAAATGATATTTTATTTGTGATAGATATCTTTGTTTCTCTGGAGGTAAAAGTATAATTAACAAAAAGTTTCTGAGGATGAGATGGTTAGAAAGCATCACTGACTCAATGGACACGAATTTGAGCAAACTCCAGGAGATAGTGGAGGACAGGAAGGCCTGATGTGCTGCAGTCCAGGGGGTTAAAAAGAGTCGGACATAACTTAAGGACTGAACAACAGCAACAAACAAGAAGTTTGAAAGAAATTGCCCCTCCCCGATCTTGGATGAACAACTGTAAGTTGCATTCTATAGAGAAGCAGACAATTCACTTTTATCTGTGTTTTTTAAAGTTAAAGAAATATTATTTTATGATCATATCTATAATTCATTTGTTCAACCCAAATGTTATATGCTAGAGGCAGTTATTTTAAAATTCATATTTTAACCTAGAAAATGTCAATCATATAACAATCTCTGCAATAAACTCCTCAGTAAAATTTCTGAGAAATTTTAATTTAGTTGAGTTTTTAGATTTGGGGTGTGTATGAGTGTGTGTGTTCATGGAAGTATTTTTATAGACACTCCTCATTTTACCTATAATATGCTACAGTTTTTTTTTTAATGAAATATTTTCAAATCCTTAATGTAAGAAGCATAAAAATTCATAATGCATTAAAATAAATGTATAAATGATAAGAATTTCAGGATAAAATGGAGTTTACATCAACACTTAAGGGCATCTAACTAGAATTCTACCAGTTAAGAATATGCCATATGTGTGTTAACCACAGAGTCCTTCTTAATCCATGCGTGGATTAGTTTGAGTTCCACTCCATGTTAATTCCTTTTTGAGTTACTATGTAAATTCAAATATAGCACACAAATAATATGCAATAGCATGTATTAGCATATCATGCACTGATAGGAACTCTTCTTAGAAGATTTGAGCTGCAAAAGTATCAGCCTGGCTCACATCATTCATGTACTTCTTTACATGGAGGATTGATTTATGGATGATATAATACCCACTACTGGCAATTCTCAAATACAAGAATCTTGAGAATGTGACCCCATATAATCTTTAAATTCAATCAGTTTGTTGTGTTTTAATCTAATTTTCTAGCTGTGCAAAGCCTTTTATTTTGTCACTGGACCACGTATCATCAGTGTACTATTGGTATAATCAAAAATCAGGAAGCCTATACTTTCCTGAGGTCTTAAAAGCTTTCAAAAGCCAGTTGAGGTTTATTGAAAAAAAAAATCAGCTTTAAAGTCTTATTTTTAAAAAAATATTTGAAACCCTTAATCCTAATGTATTGTTTATGTTTACAGTTCACTTAAATTACTTTCAAATGTATCCATTTATTAGTTTAATATTTAGTGACTGTGTGCTCTGCTGTGTTTAGTTTCTTAGCTGTGTCCAACTCTGTGACCCCATGGACTGTAGCCCACCAGGCTCCGCTGTCCATAGTCTGCTCCAGGAAAGAATACTGGAGTGGGTTGCTAAGCCCTCCTCCAGGGGATCTTCCAAACCCAGGTTTCGAACGTGTGTCTCCTCTCTGTCCTGCGTTGCAGGAAGATTCTTTACCATAGAGCCACCTGGGAAGCCCTACAGGCTCTGTTAGATACTAGTTGTATAATGAAAATTAAGATAGACACCAGACCTTGTCATCACATGGCTCACAATCTAGGGGGTCTTATAGAACAGGAAACAAGCAAAATACAGCCGAGTACCATATAAATCTTGGAGCTGGACAGTGCGACTGGAGCACCAAGGGTACTTGAAGGGAAATGGCTGTCAGAGATCTTCCGGAAAGGGATTTCTAAGTAGCAAACTGAAAAGAGTAATAGGATTAGGGGAAGAAATGGCTAATTGAGGCAGTTATCAATCCAAGCAGAGGATACAATCGATGCAGAGACCCAAAAACAAGAGGAATCAAGGTAGAGTTTGAGGAGAGGAAGAGAATACTGGTGAAATGCTAGGCAGGAAGTAGATTTATCCTAAGAGCAATTGAGGACCACTAAACGTCTTTAAACAGGCAAAACGCATGGTCAGCTTTGAGCTTTAAAGAATACAACCGGCTTCAGGATAGAGGATGTCTTGAAAGGAGGCCTGTAATGGCCACTAGCAGGATCCAGTGACCAGACCAAATCAATAGTCCATGGAGGCAAAAAGAGACACAACCAACCTTAAAGCAAAGTTAAAATTTCCCAAACTGTTTATTTGCAATATCATTTCCTCTTTTCTCTAGGTACTTTATCCCCCTCAGCAAGACCTTCTCCCTTCATTTCACCTACCCAAGTTTTTCTAATTTCTTTCCCCTTTTAAGGAACTCCAATATCTCCCTCCCACTGTTCATTCCTTCCTCCATCTCCCTTGTGTGTGTACAGATGCACAGAGACACTAACCAGGGTCTCAAAAATCATTTGCATGTACCAACTTTGACTTTTTCATGTTAAACTATTACTTCAATTCTGCCTTTGGGTTTTAATATTCATCTGTCAAATTATGGAATGAAAGCCTTTTCAAATAGTTGTAGCATCAGCAGGATGTTCACCTTGAATCCAGGGATTAGCCTGGGAGCAAGACATATACTTTTTTTTCATTGGTTTTTATCTTGGTCCACAGTGGTATCTAGAATAGTCAATTACATTATTAGTTCTATTTGATTTGGCCAGAATTAATAACTGAGATAAAAGATCTAGGTGGGTCTGTGAGTTAAAATATTTAGGAGGAAGTAGAGATCAAAGCCCTAGATTAAATGTTTAAATAGTTCATATGATCTCACACAAAACACTCTTTTAACTGTAAAAGGTATTACAAAGGAGTGTTGGTTTTATAAAGTTAAAGGGACACACCTAGAGAGTCTCTGATTGTCAAGTGTTCTATTCAGATAGAAAGTCTGGAAGCAGGAACAGAGTTTTTAATGGATCTTCTGGCAGAGTTAGCAGTCTAGTCAATTACATTATTGTCTAGTTGGTTGCAAAGGGGAGAAGGGAGTGATCAGGGGACATTTCAAAAGAATTGTTTAGTGTTCAGTTCCCTAGAACAAGGCTTCCCCGGTGGCTCAGCAGGTAAAGAATCTGCCTGCAATATAGGAGACACAGGAGATACAGGTTGGATCCCTGGTCAGGAAGATCCCATGGAGGAGGAAATGAAAACCCACTTCAGTATTCTTACCTGAAAAATCCATGGACAAAGGAGCCTGACAGGTTTCAGTCCAAAGGATCGAAAAGAGGTGGACACAATTGAATCACTAAGCATGCGTGCTCCCTAGAACAAGTGGGGATCACTGAGGTACTCTCCTGTGGTCAAGGGGTCCTTATTGAAGGAAAGGGTTGTCCTGTAAGGAAGATTCAAGAAATGGGATCATCATTTGCTCTTAGTTTCTTAGGAAATCTTTTATTCTTTATGCCTGAGTTAATTCTCTAGAATTTCTGGTTTGTAGCTTATCACACTGAAAGTGAAAGTGAAGTCACTCAGTCGTGTCCAGCTCTTTTGAGACACCATGGACTGTAGCCCACCAGGCTCCTCCATCCATGGGATTTTCCAGGCAAGAGTACTGGAGTGGGTTGCCATTTCCTTCTCCAGGGGATCTTCCCAACCCAGGGATCAAACCCAGGTCTCCCGCATTGCAGGCAGACGCTTTACTGTCTGAGCCACCAGGGAAGCCAGGAAGCAACCAAATATTCCTTCTTTCTTTTATTTTATTTCTTATGATTATTACTTCCATTTTTCTGAATCAATAGCTTCAAAATTTCCATTTATTAGGGATTGCAACTTTTTCTCTTACCTATATCTGTTCTTTATTCTGATTTAAACAGTAACATCAAAATGTAAGGATGGAACAATTTAAAATATAAAGAATGCCTGTAATTCTTTTCCTTGGAATCTGGGGAATAACAGCTTATATTGGTCTTATTCCAATCTATTTTGTGCCCCCCAAAAAGTTATGGGAATATACTTTTGAATAAAAATTCCCAATTTTATTTTTTTGGATTATATTATATAGAATACTAATCATTTTTCTTCTCTTTAAAATTCTGGAAAATTATTTGATAATTATTCTTCAAAAGTAATTCACAGTAAAAAGGGAATTGATATCTTTTACATTTCTGAGACTAGTACAGCATGTAAATCTTCAGTAATCTTGGAAGAAAGGAGGAAGGTTGGAATAGAAGGAACTAAACATAATTTCTTTCTACCCATCCCAGGGAGGAGGAAAGCAGTGTATTGTTAGCCTTCCTAACAAAATATTGGCATAATTCTCTCCCAAATGGATTATATTTTAAAGGCTTCATCTATGACCAGAGTATATAGTTAACAAACATCAGATGTACTTCCTATACTTTCATATATCTTTATATATTACTACATGGTATATTTTTATAACCTAAAAACTATACCTCATGTTTAAGATGGTAACAATAACCCTGTGTACGAGACAGCAAAAGAGACACTGATGTATAGAACAGTCTTATGGACTCTGTGGGAGAGGGAGAGGGTGGGAAGATTTGGGAGAATGGCATTGAAACGTAAAATATCATGTATGAAACGAGTTGCCAGTCCAGGTTCAAAGCACGATACTGGATGCTTGGGGCTAGTGCACTGGGACGACCCAGAGGGATGGTATGGGGAGGGAGGAGGGAGGAGGGTTCAGGATGGGGAACACATGTATACCTGTGGCGGATTCATTTTGATATTTGGCAAAACTAATACAATTTTGTAAAGTTTAAAAATAAAATAAAATTTAAAAAAATAATAAAGAAATGAATTAGTGATTTTTAGCAAAGATTGCTAGAAAAATTCTTTATCAGTAAAAAGAAAAGATTTGCTCTTCTTTCTAATTTCTTTCATCTTCCATATCCATCTTCATCATCTTCTTCATAGGAACTTCATTTTTGTAAAATAGATTACACGACTTCACATTGGAAGCCAACGTATTCTGCTGATCTGAGGCAAATTCTCAAAATTCAGCTTTTTTGTGTGTGTGCATTTCAGTGTTTACATTATCCTAGCAGGAACCCTCTCTTTCAAAGAGCCAAGCGTATTATTGCCTTTAATTAACACTGTTGAGTTGTTAGCATATCCAAAAGCACTTTCTGCAGGCTTTAACCACACCTGAAATGTAGCCAGCAACACCACATAATGGCTTTTGTACTTTGTCAAATTAGAAGCAATTTAACACTTACCAGGGGTACTGAGGAAGACATCTGGATTGAGGGTTTCAATTTCTAAAGTATAGTACTTGGATGGGGAAAGTAAAAACTATTAGTACTCATTTAGGGAATCTTAGGCCTTTTCATAATCCACTTTTTTTTCTCAAAAGAAAGGTTTGCTACTATTATTATCTGAAGATTTATTGAGTCACAGTTGATGAGATAATAATAAAAAATTCTAGCTCATTAAGACAATTCAAAATCCAACAAAGTGCAGGACTTTGTCGAATAATATCCAATCCCTCCACATTCACTCTAGATCCTCTTTTCTCCTGCTGTCCCATGGACTTCATGAATTGTTTCCTCTCTCTTCCAAACTTTCAACTTTTTCTGTCTACTTGAAAAAGAAATGTATTGCAGAACATTAAGAGCCAAAACTAGAGTGAGCTTGTTTAATCCTCACTCTGTAACTTACCAGCTTAAGACCTTGGACTAGTCCACCTTTCTGTGCTCCCGTTCTATAAATGTAAAATGCGTGTATGCTAAGTCAATTCAGTTGTGTCTGACTCTGTGCAACCCCGTGGACTGTAGCTCACCAGCTTCCTCTATCCATGGGATTCTCCAGGTGAGAATACTGAAGTGCGTTGCCATAACCTCCTCCAGGGGATTTTCTGCACCCAGAGATCAAACCCACACCTCTTGCATTGGCAGGCAGGTTCCTTATCATTAGTGCCACCTGGGAAGCCCCATAAATGTGAAATAGCAGTAACTGTTTCAGAGGATTGTCCTGGGTATGAAATAAATCTGTATGGGTGAACATCTAGAACCTTACTTTAATCCTGTTTCTTCCTGGACCACTGTAATTACTTCCTCCCTTCTCTTCCTAAATGCTGCTACTTACTCCTTTGGGACCTTCCTCCACAAGAGCTAATCTTTTAAAAATAGAAATGGAATCATATTACTCTACCTGTGCAAAATACTTTCACTGGCTTCTTACTGTGGCCATAATAGATAAAAGAGGATATCTTCAACCACGGAATTTTTTTGTTGCTACTATACAAGCATAGTATACTGCTTGTACGTTTTTATATTATATGATGGTTTTAAAGTTGGCAGCTATGTTTCTTTATGCTTTTATTTTTAATTACTTTTTTTTCTTTTTAACTGTAAAGTACCACAAAGTCATAGAACATTTGTTCACTAAAACTGTAGTGTTTCTAGTTGAATAACTAATTTTCTAGTTGAAAAATTATTGAAAACCCTTCCAGAATTATTTCCACAGAAAACTCTCATCAAGTATGTCATACTTCAAATATTATGGAAGAACATATAGAATTTTATATTAATTATTTTGAAATTCTTTAAATTATGGGTTTCTGCATTTGAAGGAGAGATTTATGGCTGATTTATCTGCCTCTTAAGACCAGATGAAGGTCAGCTGGCGCTATATGTATAAACTGTTCAGTTCAGTTCAGTCGTTCAGTTGCATTCAACTCTTTGCAACCCCATGGACTGCAGCATGCCAGGCTTCCCTGTCCATCACCAACTCCCAGAGCTTACTAAAACTCATCTCCATTGACTCGGTGATGCCATCCAACCATCCCATCTTCTCTCGTCCCCTTCTCTTCCTGCCTTCAATCTTTTCCAGCATCAGGGTCTTTTCCAATGAGTCAGTTTTTTGCATCAGGTGGCCAAAGTATTGGAGTTTCAGCTTCAGCATCAGTCCTTCTAATGAATATTCAGGATTTATTTCATTTAGCATGGACTGGTTGGATCTCCTTGCAGTCCAAGGGACTCTCAAGAGTCTTCCCCAACACCACAGTTCAAAAGCATCAATTCTGCAGTGCTCAGCTTTTTTTATAGTCCAACACTCACATCAATACATGACCACTGGGAAAACCATAGCCTTGACTAGACAGACCTTTGCTGGCAATGTAATACCTCTGGTTTTCAATATGCTATCTACGTTGGTCATAACTTTTCTTCAAAAGAGTAAGCATCTTTTAATTTCATGGTTGCAGTCACCATCTCCAGTGATTTCGGAGTCCCAAAAAGTAAAGTCTGTCACTGTTTCCATTGTTTCCTCATCTATTTGCTATGAAGTGACGGGACCGGATGCCATGATCTTAGTTTTCTGAATGTTGAGCTTTAAGCCAACTTTCTCACTCTCCTCTTTCACTTTCATCAAGAGGCTCTTTAGTTCTCCTTTACATTCTGCCATAAGTGTGGTATCATCTGCATATCTGAGGTTATTGATATTTCTCCCAGCAATCTTGATTCCAGCTTGTGCTTCTTCCAGCCCAGCGTTTCTCATGATATACTCTGCATATAAGTTAAATAAGCAGGGTGACAATATACAGCCTTGACGTAGTCCTTTTCCTATTTGGAACCAGTATGTTGTTCCTTGTCCAGTTCTAACTGTTGCTTCTTGACCTGCATACAGATTTCTCAGGAGGCAAATCAGGTGGTCTGGTATTTCCATCTCTTTCAGGATTTTCCACAGTTTGTTGTGATCCACACAGTCAAAAGCTTTGACATAGTCAATAAAGCACAAATAGATGTTTTTCTGGAACTCTGTGGAAACTGATAAAACAGAGCATAATATGCTTTTAATGATATTGCCAAGAAAATGTAAGATTTCATTTACGTTACCAAAAAACCCTATGTGCCTGCTTTCTAAAACAGAAAATCAATAGCATCTACCTTAATTGGCTGGTTTAAAGATGAAATTATATGTGGCATAAATAGTCAATGTGTGCATGCTGTGCTTAGTTGTTCAGTCATGCCCAGCCCGCCAGGCTCCTCTGTCCGTGGGGATTTTCCAGGCAAGAGTACTTGAGTGGGTTGCCATGCCCTCCTCCAGGGGATCTTCCCAAACCAGGGATCTAACCCTTGTCTCTTGCATCTACTGCATTGGAAGGCCAATTCTTTACCACCAGAGCCACTTGGGAAGCCCCTCCTCTAATTTTAATTGATGTTAAAACCTATTATAGTGATTGAGGTATAAGACGACTATGGCCTGGGCTAGACTGATTGTACAGAAATGAGTTGTGAAGAAGACATATATTTTGGTGATTGATGGCACATGAGAGGTCAAAGGTGACTCCCAGGTTTCTGGTCAAAGTGACCAGGAAAATGGTCATGCCATTGACCCTTTCTGAGGACACAATTAGCCTGGCTTTTATCCTTAACCCTTAATTAAATTGGTGGAGTTCTATAAAGAGAGAAATTATTGGTTCCATAAATCCAAAACCATTTCTCTCCCTTAAAAATAATTCTTCTTCAGTTACTCAGTAACACTGAACCTTCAAGTCAGGCATCAGATTTTATGGTTTATTTATAGTAATGATATTTAAATGTCAGCTTTGGGCCAGTTAGTAATATTTATGAAAGGATATATATTCAGGGAGGAAGAACTGTGCCAGTTGTCACAGGCAAATACAATTTTTAAAAACACTTTATGAAACAGAAGATTGTCATGCAGTGTATTTTTAATTGAAATATTTGACCACAAATATGGTCTCACAGAGTCGGACACAACTGAAGCGACTAAGCAGCAGCAACATACACATGGTTTATGACAGCGTTTGTAAAGTTTTCAAAATCCCCCCTCCTACACAAAAAGAGGAAAGGAGAAATATACATAGAAAAGTTAAAAAAAACCTAATATCTGACTAGAACAATTTTCAAGATTCATTTGATCCACTTCAGAATATACATATATTCAAGAG
Source organism: Bubalus kerabau (assembly GCF_029407905.1). NCBI lineage: Eukaryota > Metazoa > Chordata > Mammalia > Artiodactyla > Bovidae > Bubalus > Bubalus kerabau. The sequence goes on from NC_073625.1 coordinate 70,232,677, forward strand.
GATACTTTCCAATTCATAATGTGAGATAGTTGAGTCCTTATATATATGGTTTTATACTTTTGCTAATGGGTTTCCCAGGTGGCTCAGTTTTAAAGAATCCACCTGCAATGCAGGAGACTCGAGTCCAATCCCTGGGTCAGGAACATCCCCTGGAGAAGGAAATGGCAACCCACTCCAGTGTTTTTTCCTAAGAAATCCTATGTGACAGAGGAGCCTGGTGGACTACAGTCCAAGTGGTCGAAAAAGGGCATCCATGACTTAGTTACTAAACAACAACTTTCTCTAACAAACGGTGAAAGTTATTACAGTTTGAATCATATTTAAGACACAGCAGTGATGTAGTGTCTGGATTAACTGGTAGATAGTGTGTTCAAAATCTGAGTAAACCACTCCAGATAACATAAACATTGTCTAGTAACTAACACGTGAATCTATTTTGAGATTTGGTAGCTGTAGATTACTATTTTATTACCACTTCCTCACTATAGAGCCCCTTCTGTAGCGGACTTAGAACAGATAGTTCCTAAAATGTCAAGAAAAATTACAGCAATCCATTATAAAATTTTACCTTGAGACCTATTTTTTTTTTTAAAAGAAAACCTGATTCGTTTACTAGAGCATAGAATCCAGCTACAGGAAAACATTTAAAAAGTAAGTTTTGATCCCTACCCCAACAGGAAGCAGCAAATGAACATCAATATGCCCCTCTGTTAACATGAGGATCATATGAATTTGAGAGCTCCTTGAGGATAGAAGTTGTAGTATTTTTAACTGTGTATTTCTAGAGTTTGTCTCAGTGTCTGGCTCATGATAGATACTTGGTCAAGCAAATGAATTAGCAAATGAGGTTGCCAGCTCTGAGCATCAGTGGAAGAGGAACTAAAGAATATTGTGTCGAAACTTCCCCCGAGTTTTATACACACACACACACACACACACACACACAAACACACACTTACATAGATAGCTTCTAAACTATTCTACACTGCTCTTTTTAGATTTCAAATTATCAATTACAGTGACCCCTTCTCAGACGTTAAAATACTAGACTTCACAGCATTTCAGTATCTTTATTTTCCTAGATGCTCTTCTTTTGGGGTTTCCACAATTCAAATATCTGGCCAGCTTTCCTCTTTCTCATCAGTTTCTCTTTCTTTCAGTCTTCACAATGGATGTTTGTTTCCTTTATGTTTCCACACATTTCCCCTCTTCCTCTAAGTTTCTGCTGAGTGTTTATATGCTTTTATGCACCTATGGTTCCTATATCTACTCTATGTTCACTTGATGTTTTTAGCCCCAAACCTCCTCTAACCCATTAGCTTTTATCTCTAACTACACACTGAACCTGTATTCTACTCCATATCTAATTTCATATATACTTTACAGAATCATGATATTTTCCTCTATTATCATCATCATTCAATAATGATCCCAACTAAAATCCTAGGAATTACTTTAAAATGATTTCCTGTTCTTTATTCCTTTATTAAAAAAAATAAAATACCTGAACACATTTCTTTACCAGAGATTTAGCTCTTGCATTCCTCCTGACTGTTTTCTTTAAAATGTCTTCTTCGCATGTCTTTAAGCTGACATTTGATGTGATTGTTGACTCAAGCCTTTGCCTATGTTAGTTTCTTCCCATTTTAATCCTTACTGCCTGCGGCTCCCAGAAGCACATCATATCATCCCCCTTCTTAAAATCCTCTAATGATGCATTATCCTCAGCAGGAAGAGGTATAAATGTGACATTGTATATGAGATGTGTATGATCTCAATGCCATATAATTACACAAAAAAGTTCATCTATTAGAGGTCAAATTTTATTCCCACCCTCAGAATCCATATACTGAACTCATAACTCCTAGTATCTCAGAATGGAGATATTTGAAGATAAAGTCTTTAGAGAAGTAATAAAGTTAAAATAAGGGCATTGGGCTGGACCCTAATCCAACACGACTGGTGTATTTATAAAAGGGGAACTTTGGACACAGAGAAAGCATAGGGAAAAAAAAATGATGTCAAACAAGAGGGAGAAGACAGCTATCTACTAGCCAAGGAGAGAGACCCTGAACAGATTTTTCCCTCACAGCCTTTGAAATGATCCAGTTCTACTGAATCTTCATTCAGAATTCTAGCCTCCAGAACTGTGAGACAATAAACATCTGTTGTTTAAGCCACCCAGACTGTGGTACTTTGTTATGGCAGTCCTTGGAAACTAAGATGACTCCCATTTTTACCACTGCCTCATATACACATACACATACTGTTAACCACACTGCCTTGCTAATAATGTGTTATCTGTACAGAAGCCTCAGGGGAAATTTACAAACAGTCCTCCTGTAGGATTTTAGTCCTCACGAGTCTGAGAGACTGATGTTTTAACTATGAGCAAACACATTTCACATCATATCATAGAATAAAAACTACTTCATCAGAAAACCATTTTTTTCTCATTAAATATCAATGCCAATTATAATTTACCACTAGTAATTTGTAATAAAAAGGAATTACATCTATTAATTCTGCCATCTAGTAAAGAATCTGCCATCTAGTAAAGAAATCAGTAACAACAAAAAAAGCTATGGAAATAGTATTAGGTATTAGTAGCTAACAATCTCATGGTACTTCTTGCGGGTCAGATGCTCTTCCAAGCACAGATAGAATCACTGACCTTGCTGACCTCACTGATCTTTCTCTTCATGGACTGAGGTCATGTCTCTTCTGAGCAAGGAAGATACTTCCAAGGATGGAAAATCAGAAATTGAGGAAGATTCAGTTTTTCTATGATGTGTTTAGTCCCCTGGGGAAAAAAATTAACGCAGTGATGTTCTTCAGGCACGTTGTAAATTTTGATTTTGGATTTCAATGCCACATTAACCTGATAAATACAGATTTTGTTTCAGCGCACTGCAAATTTTCTCAGATAAATTCATATTGTGAAGTTTTCCTCGATCCAGTTGTTCCAGGACTTTAGTAATAGAGTCATACTGGAGGGCTAATTAAAAGAGACTCTTGGGTACTATTCCCAAAAGTTCTGATTCACTATGTCTGGGGGAAGGGGAACCTGAATTTGCATGTTTAGGAAGTTCACAGATGCTGCTGGGACCACATTTTGAGAGCCACTGATTGAAACGATAAGCATTAACTGAAAACTGGAATCTATGATCATCAATTAACAACTCTCTTATCTGACAAAATTCTCCAGAAGGTTGCCAAGTGGAGGAAACAACAGAGTATATGACTGATTATAAATGTTCAATCAGTTGGTATATTTAGAAAAACCACCAGGATTGTTTTGTTTTTTGTTTTTTTTTTTCATTGTTTGTGCACATGTGGTTATTTATTTTTATTTCAAGACTATTTGGCAGAATTTATCATTAGTTGGGAAAATGCATGTGTGGTCTGTGTATATGTTAATATATGTGAGTGTGTGTATATTGAAAATAATTCTCAACAGCAATCTAATACATAAATGTGAGGGTCTATTTATGTGGAGCATTAATAGAGCACATGGAGCATTCCTATTTCTAATGGCGCATTCTTATTTCTAAATACATTTTTTGAGTAATTGAGGAAGATAAACAGCCTAATTATGTAAAGTTGTCCTCGTGTTAGCAGACATGGTTTTCTCAAAACTTTGTTACTCTCTCAGTCTCCCCCTAGTGTTCCTAACTGGATATGAAAAGTAACAGATAACAGTGGAGGCTTCCCTTTTCACCACACCCTCTCCAGCATTTATTGTTTGTAGATTTTTTGGATGACGGTCATTTTGCTGGTGTGAGGCGATAATCTCATTGTAGTTTTGATTTGCATTTCTTTAATAATTAACGATATTGAACATCTTTTCATGTATCTCTTGACCATCTGTATGCCTTCTATGGAGAAATATCTATTTAGGTCTGGCAACCCACTCCAGTACTCTTGCCTGGAGAATCCCATGGATGGAGGAGCACGGTAGGCTGCAGTCATGGGGTCGCTGAGAGTCGGACATGACTGAGCGACTTCACTTTCATTTTTCACTTTCACGCACTGGAGAAGGAAATGGCAACCCACTCTAGTATTCTTGCCTGGAGAATCCAAGGGACAGAGGAGCCTGTTGGGTACCGCCTATGGGGTCACACAGAGTCGGACACGACTGACGTGACTTAGCAGCAGCAGCAGCATATTTCTTGATTAGGAGACTTAGAGAATGAACTTATGATTATGGGGGGTGAGGGAGAGGGATAGTTAAGGTGTTTGGAATTGACATGTACCCACTACTATATTTAAAATGGGTAACCAACAAGGACCTACTGTATAGCACAGGGAATTCTCCTCAAAAGTATTTGACAACCTAAGTAAGAAAAGTATTTGAAAAAGAATAGATGCATGTGTATCTGATTCACTTTGTTGTACTTTTGAGGCTAACACAATATTGTTAATCAATTACTCTCCAATATAAAATGAAGAAAAAAGCAGTAACAGATAAACTTCTTATATTTGATATACTCAACAGTGAATTATATCAAAGGGATCCACACGTTCCTTTAAGGTAGTACCAGTATTTTTGTAAGTGTTCAAGATAATTGCAAAATGAGAGTGGTGCTTAGAAAAAATTATTATTTTACAAAACATAGAGCTTATGCATCTTAGGGCCTTCCCAGGTGGCGCTAGTGCTAAAGAACATACCTGCCAATACAGGAGACATAAGAGACATGGGTTCAATCCTTGGATCAGGAAGATCCCCTGGGTGAGGGCATGGTAACCCACTCCAGTATTTTGACCTGGAGAATCTCCATGGACAGAGTGGCCTGGCGGGCTACAGACCATGGGGTTGCAAAAGAGTTGGACGTGACTTAATGACTAAACTACAAGTGACAGTTAAATTAAAAAGGTAAAAACAGGTAAATTAAGATTGTTTTTAACTCAATATTTTCAAAGTCTTATGATTATAGTGTGTATTTTACACTTGCAGCCTTTCTCACTTGGACCAGCTACAATTGAAGTGCTCAATAACCACATATGACCAGTGGCTTCTATATTGGACAGCACAGTATTAGATCATATTTCCTCTTATGCATTTGCTTTAAAGGAAAAATATGTAAACATTTGTTATGGACTATGGGATATTTTACTGTTAGCTTAAATTGCACTTATTAAGACAGGAGCACCAATCCAAAAAAAAAAAAAATGGCCCCAAATTATAGAGTCTCTAACATATTGACAGAGAGCAGCCTAGAAAATGAACAGGGAGGCTCCTTCTCAGGTAGAGGAGGGACATGCATATTGACAAGCCTTACCCTGTGATTTCAGCCATCTTTGCTTGAGTTAGCTTTATGGTTTTGTAGAACTGAATGTCTGATTCCTTTTAAACTTCTGAGTTTAAATATAAAATACAATGGCTCCTTCATCTGCCACCACACAAGGAAGGATGCTGAATAGACTTCTGTAAGCTTTTGCTGTTATTACACAAGTTGCCCTTATTTAAAATGGCTTCCCTTGAGTTCTACATCAATTTCATAACAACTATTACCATAAAACCATATTCTTTACTTCTTGACTTGTTTTTCTCCACTTACGTAAACCCCATGAGATTAGAGACTTTCTTTCACTTTCCAATTTACTGCTCTCTCCCTAACACATGTGCTGCCACATGGTACATGCCCCATTGAATAAACAATAGATTTATTTAAACTGAGGGATTTCTTCCAACATCAGAAAATATTTTTCTTCAAGTATACCTTTTAAACACAATCTTTCTTTTACAGTCTTTACACATTCTCTTCTTTCATCTTTTCTTCTGGCCTCGTGTGGTAGAGAATGTATAGGACACATAGTTGAGACAGTCATTTTTTTCTCTACTCAGGTCCCTTGGGAATTTCCACCAAATTCCATGTCTCAGCCAATATATTGCTAACAGAGATGACCAACTTTACTTACTTCATAGAGTTGTTAGAATGATTATTTTGATATATTGTAATTTATAAAATTACCAGGTTGGCCAAAAATTTGTTTTTTTTTTCCATTAAAATGTAGAGGTTTAGGTACATTAAAAATTGCAAAGGCAACAATAGAAAACTTTAATTTGGATAAATATCACCCAAGAAGAGGAAAGGAAAATGGGGGTGAGAATAGTACAAGTCCGTTATGTCCCAGTCTTTCATCTCAAGGAATCAATATATATACAAACTGATAAATTTAATAAATTGTTGATAAATCAGGTTAGAAGTATAAGCATATCTTCTGAAATTCTAGACTTATATTAGCTCAGCTGGTTAAGAATCCACCTGCAATTCAAGAGATCCCAATTTGATACCTGTATTGGGAAGATCCCCTGAAGAAGGGTTAGGCTTGCCACTCCAGTATCCTTGGGCTTCCCTGGTGACTCTGATGGTAAAGACTCCGCCTGCAATGTGTTGAGCCCTGGGTTTGGAAGATCCCCTGGAGAAGGTAGCAGCTACCCACTCCAGTATTCTAGCCTTGAGAATTCCATGGACTGTATACTCCATGGTGTTGCAAAGAGTCAGACATGACTGAGCGACTTTCACTTTTTTTTTTCTGAAATTCTAAAATCATTAGAATTAAAAAGGGAAAAAAGAGTTAAAAGACAAAGTGACTAGGATGTGTAACTGGGCATAAGCAGTAAATGCGGAAAACTTGCAATTCACCCTTAAATACTGTTATTTTTTTTATTGCCAGTGGTTTTTATTACTTCAGTGAGTGTTAGTCGCTTATTTGTGTCTGACTCTTTGCAACACCATGGACTGTAGCCAGCCAGGCTCTTCTGTCCATGCAGGTTTTCCAGGCAAGAATATTGGAGTAGGTTGCCATTTCTTTCTCCAGTGAGTCTTCCTGACCCAGGGATTGAACCCAGATTTCCTGCATTGCAGGCAGATTCTTTACCTTCTGAGCTACCAGCCCTGGTATATTACTTTAATTAAATATATTTTTTAAAAATGTAATGGAAAAATCCAAATGAACTTTTTGGTCAACTCAATACAAATGCTTCAAAATACAGTGTGTGTGTGTATCTGTGTGTGTGTGTGTGTGTGTGTGTAATCATGTATGGGTATTGGACAGAAAAGACTTTTCCTTCATCCTTTAAAGTATTCCCATCTGCATGGTCAACCTTGTTTCCAGATTAGATATGATCTTTCCTGTCTCAAGAGAAAGATATATAGCTTTCTATCTGTATCACTCATTTGGAAACTTAACTATATGCAAATTTGCAACAGTCTGTGATTGTGTCATATATAGATATAATTACCAATGTGGTAGAAAATCCCTGATGGGCATAATTCAAGACTATGATGAAAGAAAGGATCTAATAAAATCCCATTTAATATATCTATTTCTATGTTTCAGATAGTTCCCTAACTTGTTCACTGTGATTCAGAATTTAATGTTCTCATCATTTTATTTATTTAAAATCTTATAAAGGGCATATTAGGAAATAATAATTTTCATAGTTGATTCTACAATTTTATTTTTAAATTATAGATAAGTGTAAAGCTTCTTTGAAAATTATGGCAGAAAGAATATAAGAATAAAATGTTTAAGGGAAATATTAATTTTTAATTCTGATTTTCAAAAAGTGTGCTTTGGAAATTGTTACAAATTGTATTAAGATCAAACTACCTTGCCCAGAATATTTTATGTGATTATATATGCATATGCTGCTGCTGCTGCTGCTAAGTCGCTTCAGTCGTGTCCGACTCTGTGCGACCCCATAGACGGCAGCCCACCAGGCTCCCCTGTCCCTGGGATTCTCCAGGGAAGAACACTGGAGTGGGTTGCCATTTCCTTCTCCAATGCATCAAAGTGAAAAGTGAAAGTGAAGTCGCTCAGACATGTCCGACTCTTAGCGACCCCATGACTGCAGCCTACCAGGCTCCTCCGTCCATGGGATTTTCCAGGCAAGAGTACTGGAGTGGGGTGCCATCGCCTTCTCCGATATATGCATATAGCTTTGGATTAAAAATATACTTGACATTTTGTATCAATTGAATGGATGAAAATTGCTAATAACATATTTTTACTGTCACCTAATTTGAAAATGAGTTTTATTTTATACAATATCTCTTAGAATATAAAAACTACATATATGGTTTTAGTGGTATTTCACCTTAAATACATCGGAAAACATGAATGAAACTAACAGATCTTATATCACCAATTCTTCTGAGGTCAGTTTCTAGTGTTTATAAATACATATTTTAAAACATTAAAATATTCTCTCATGGCTAGACAGTTTAAGACTAGTCTAACAATCTTGTCCTAAATACATTGGAGCACTGCAGTGCATAAGTTGAAACACACATGGTTTAAATCTCTTAAACCATGTCCTCCATACACCCATCACTGGGAGAAGAACATAGTACTGCAATGGAAGAATTTATGATTTCCCTAGATATATAGAGCCAAACTACTATATTATCTAAATTTTGAGCCATTTTGCCTCAACTTTTCAGGTCTGAAAATGTTACAAAAAACCTTTAAAATATTCTGTGAACAGGATAACTCTTTAGTGTTAAATCCAAATCAGTATTAAATTCAAAATCAACATAGCCTAGCCACTCGATAGTAGTCCAAAAGCTGAAACATGACTCATTGCTAATCACAGTGATGACCAACATTCGGAAGTGGGCTTACAAATGTAGTTGTGATGTATTAGAATAAAAAAAAATTAAATCTGGCTAAAGAATTCTTTATCCTCCACATTTAGGTAGCTGACAGACTCTCTGAAAAACAGCAGTAAAGGATATATATATTCTGAATAATAAAAAACATATATATTTTAAATTGATATTATAATATTATACACACATATACAGTTAAAAAAAAATGAGCTTCTCTTATAGCTAAATTGGTAAAGAATCTGGCTGCAATGCAGGACATCCAGGTTTGATTCCTATGTCGGGAAGATCCCCTGGAGAAGGAAATGGCAACCCACTCCAGTATTCTTGCCTGGAGAATTCTATAAACAGAGGAGCCTGGGAGGCTACAATCCACAGGGTCTCAAGAGTCAGACATGACTTAGCAACTAAACCAACTACCACATACAGTAAAATACCACGAATATTGAGGAGAATTATACAAAAGTATAAGTAGATGGGAAAACAGTGGAAAGTGTCAGACTTTATTTTTGGGGGCTCCAAAATCACTGCAGATGGTGATTGCAGCCATGAAATTAAAAGACGATTACTCTTTGGAAGAAAAGTTATGACCAACCTAGATAGCATAAAAAAGCAGAGACATTACTTTGCCAATAAATGTCCATCTAGTCAAGGCTATGGTTTTTCCTGTGGTCATGTATGGATGTGAGAGTTGGACTGTGAAGAAAGCTGAGTGCCGAAGAATTGATGCTTTTGAACTGTGGTGTTGGGGAAGACTCTTGAGAGTCCCATGGACTGCAAGGAGATACAACCAGTCCATTCTAAAGGAGATAAGCTCTGGGTGTTCTTTGGAAGGACTGATGCTAAAGTTGAAACTCCAGTACTTTGGCCACCTCATGCAAAGAGTTGACTCATTGGGAAAGACTCTGATGCTGGGAGGGCTTGTGGGCAGGAGGAGAAGGGGACGACAGAGGATGAGATGGCTGGATGGCATCACTGACAATGGACGTGAGTTTGAGTGAACTCCAGGAACTGGTGATGGACAGGGAGACCTGGCATGTTGCAATTGATGGGGTCTCAAAGAGTCAGACACGACTGAGCGGCTGAACTGAACTGAACTGATAAGTAGAAGTATGTCTGTTTTATAGATGGCTGATGTTTAACTTGTATGTGCCATTCAGCTTAGTAGACAAAAGCAAAATTCTAAAGAGTGTATATTCTTACTCGTACATCAGATAAAAGCCAAAAACAAAAGTTGTCAGACAAATGTATGCTAATATTATTTTAACAAGTAATTGAACTTGAAATCAATCTCCCAACCATACTGATGCAAAATTCTGACTCCTTAACATTCTTTGTTGATATTAAATGCTGACATTTAGTATAGGTGCAGATTTTGACAAGACTAATAATACTATTTATATATGTAATTATTTAAATTGCCCATAGTGCCTCAGTTTAATTGTGTTCACTAAATTCGCATGCATAATGTATGACATCAGTGCTGTCAACCATCAATCTACATATCAGACAGCAACACATCAACTAAATGACAGGATAAAATGTTTCAGTTGATTCCCAAAAGAACTTCAACTTTTGAGGACAGAAGTTTGTATCGTATTTATGTATTAAAGGAGAATATATATTTGGTGAAATTTCCTCAAGACTCCTTCAAAAAGATCACAGTTATGCTAATTCAAAGAGAAAAAAGCCCATAGAATAAAGACTGGTAATTTATTTTCTTTGTTCTTTACTTTTTATTGACATATAATTAACATATAATATTCTATTGGTTTCAAATGTAGAACATAAGGATCTGATAAATATATTATGTATATATAATATATATATATATATATATATATATATATATATAAAATATCCTCTGAAGAAGGAAATGGCTACCAATCCAGTAGTCTTGCCCGGAGAATTCCATGGACAGAGGAGCTTGGCAGGTTTCAGTCCATGGGGTTGCAAAGCATCAGACACACTGAATGACTAACACTTTCACTTTCATATATGTTGAAATGATCAATGCAATAAAATCTAATTAACATCCATCACTATGCAGTTATCCTTTCTGTTTCTACGATGAGAAAGAATCCTTACAATCCACTCTCCTAACAACTTTCAAATATACAATACAGTGTTATTAGCTATATAGTACATTACATTATATTCCCAGGTCTTACTTATTTTATGACTGGAAATTTGTACTTTTACCCATTTGCCTACCCACATCCCTTGTCTCTGACAAGCACTAATTTCTTCTCTGTATCTATGAGTTCCTGATTTTGTTTTATTTTGGTTTGATTTTTGTTTTAGATTTTATGCATAATGGAGATCATATGGTCTTTGTGTTTCTTTTTCTGACTTATTTACTTAACATAATGTGCTCAAGGTCCATCTTTGCTGTCACAAATGACAAGATTCCCTTCTTTTTTATGACTGAATAATATTCCAGTTTGTGTATGTATCTGTGTGTGTGTGTGCATCAGTTATTCTTTATCTGTTCAGTGGACACTTTGGTTGTTCCATGGTCTTGGCTGTTATAAATAATGCTGCAGTGAACTTGGGGATGCAGATATTCTTTTCCAGTTGGTGTTATTGTTGTTTTCTTCTAATAAATACTCACAGAGTATTCATCTTTGTTTGTGTAGGCCAGCAACCACCCTGAAAGTCCTGTATAGCTGTATAGACACCGTCTCAAAATAACGTTTTAAAATATATATAATAAAATACCTTTAGGGAAAAAATTATATTGAAATTATCAAATTTTCATGACATTAGGTATGTGGTATCAAGTACATGGAATTTGTTATTAACATATTAATGGCAAGAAATGGTGGCAGATCTTATAACATAAAATATAAAAATAATGGTGATCATAGGAATACGTTGAGATAATTGCAACGTATTTGTAATATAATAGGAAATATATAATAGGAATATATGTAATATAATAGGAAAATATGAGAAAAAAAGCCACAGATATTCCTAATAGTTCTTCAGCTTATTGTCCACTTTTATAACAGTGAAAGTAAAAATGATTTTTTTCCCCTATCCAATATCACAGACCTTCTGAATTCTACCTTCAAGCTCCTCGGATATTTGTAAACCCAAGGTTAACAATTCCTGCCATAGATTAAACCTTGTATTTCCATCAGTCTAGTTCATTTTTCTTTGAGAATCAAGTTATTGATTTATTTACGTCAGAAATAAAAAAAGCTATTGTGCATTTTTCAGTTTATACCAGGCAAAACAGTTGGGAATATTTTCTCTAACCAACTAATGTAGAAAGTACTTATATTTTAATGTCAGTTCAGTTCAGTTCAGTTGCTCAGTCTTGTCTGATTCTTTGCGACCCCATGAATCTCAGCACGCCAGGCCTCCCTGCCCATCACCAACTTCCGGAGTTCACTCAAACTCACATCCATCGAGTCGGTGATGCCATCCAGCCATCTCATCCTCTGTCGTCCCCTTCTCCTCCTGCCCCCAATCCCTCCCAGCATCAGAGTCTTTTCCAATGAGTCAACTCTTTGCATGAGGTGGCCAAAGTACTGGAGTTTCAGCTTTAGCATCATTCCTTCCAAAGAACACCCAGGGCTGATCTCCTTTAAAATGGACTGGTTGGATCTCCTTGCAGTCAAAGGGACTCTCAAGAGTCTTCTCCAGCAGCACAGTTCAAAAGCATCAATTCTTCAGTGCTCAGCTTTCTTCACAGTTTAACTCTCACATCCATACATGACCAGTGGAAAAACCATAGCCTTGACTAGATGGACCTTTGTTGGCAAAGTAAGGTCTCTGCTTTTCAATGTACTATCTAGGTTGGTCATAACTTTCCTTCCAAAGAGTAATCGTCTTTTAATTTCATGGCTGCAATCACCATCTGCAGTGATTTTGGAGCCCCCAAAAATAAAGTCTGACACTGTTTCCCCTGTTTCCCCTGTTTCCCCATCTATTTCCCATGAAGTGATGGGACCAGATGCCATGATCTTCGTTTTCTGAATGTTGAGCTTTAAGCCAACCTTTTCACTCTCCACTTTCACTTTCATCAAGAGGCTTTTTAGTTCCTCTTCACTTTCTGTCATAAGGGTGGTGTCATCTGCATATCTGGGGTTATAGATATTTCTCCTGGCAATCTTGATTCCAGCTTGTGCTTCTTCCAGCCCAGTGTTTCTCATGATGTACTCTAATGTAACTTTCCTTTAATTTTATTTTTACCATTTTAGCAAGGTACATGTGGATGCTACATGAACATGCTTTGGAAACTGAAAATGTTCTTGAATTCACAGTATTAATCAAAATGCCAGGCCATATACATTAAGGATTTAGCAATCTGAACAGTATTACTCAGAGCTTCGTACTCTATGGTATCCATGCTATACTGGCACCAGGGAAGCCCCTTCATACATGGAGAATGTAGTAAACAATTAATAGCTTAGGACATATGATTAAAAATAAGAAAACATCACATTTGTAAGGAATAGATTAAAACACAATGAAAATGAAACAGAGGAAAAGGTGAAAGTACCCATATGCTTTATTTCTCTTCCCCTACTTCTCCTACATTAAATTGAAACATGTTTTGCAAGATGGAATAGAAAATACGCCCTTCAAGTCTTGAGTAAACTGTCAGGACACACCAGTATAAGGTAGTCTTTTTAGTACAGCTAAATTTCACTAATTTTCACCAGTTCCCCATGAGGCTCAAGAGAGCACATTTCCAGAAAGAGTAGCAGAAAGATTGCCTTCATACATATTAACTGTTCTGTTCATATTAAAGATTTGTTAAAGACGACCTCAACATGATTTTAGAGATGAAATGTAATTCTCAGATAATAGCTTTGAGATATGAGCATGATCAGCATTACATCAAAAATTGTATCAAAATATCAGAAGTATTCCTCCAGTTCTTTAAACCTATATTAGTTTCCTGTCACCATGTAGCAAATTGTCACAAAATCAAGGGCTTCAAACAGCACCCATTTAATACCTCACAGTTCAGTAGCTCAGATCAAGTGCAGATTCACTGAGTTTTCTACTCAAGCTGCCACAACTCAAAATTTTCACCAGACAGACTTGTTTTGAAGACCTTGGGAAAACTCCATTTCCAAAATCATTCAGGTAGTTGTCAGAATCCAGTTCCTTGTGGTCCTTGTGGTTCTCCTTTCTTCATGACTCTCAGCTAAGTAAGGAAAACAGATGTTGAAACCATTTTATATACTCACTGATTCCATCAATTAAATATGCATTTAATAATGCCTTATACCAGTTATCATTCCAAACATTATTAGTGCACTAGCAAACACACATTCACTGCTCTGAAAGGCAGGTTATTTCACAAATATATCACAATCATTAATAATAGTAAGCAATAAACTCAATGTGGTCCGTGGGGTCACAAAGAGTCAGACACGACTGAGTGACTAAACTGAACCGAATGAAACTGATGACTACATTTCAACACACATTCACTGTGAAACCACCACGTGCCATTCACTGTGTTACACGCTGAAAACACACCTGATCATTCAGTTCCTAACTTTTTATAAAACAAAGCCATGGCTATTTTACAGCAGATCATTACCAAACTAAACAATATATTTTATTTTTTATATGTAACATGAAGAATGTATTTAATCCCAGCTTTCTTTCCAAATCTGGTGTTTTTAATCGTTGATAGATGGAGAGTAGCTAATGACCTGGAGAATATGAAAATATTCCAAGCATGCCTAAAAAATGAGACCATCAATTCAGATCCAAGGGCACTTCTCAAATAGCTGCATTTAAGGTGCCAGGATCTTGATGGTATCTCCAGGAAATTGGAAGAAGATGATGTTTCCATCCTAAATAATCTGATCAGATAATTGAATGTTCTGTTAATCACCTTGAAATGGATGAGCCTAATATGCAAATTATATATGGTAAGAGCTAATGATCAGAAAGATAATTTACTAATGACTTTCAGAAATTAAATGGTTTCAAGATTTTTCAGAATTGAAACAATTATTTAGATGTTATGATGAATTAATGTACTTTATTGTCTGGTATTCTTGCAGAAACAATATTAAAGACTGTTTAAAGATATAAATGTGAATTGGAGAATTTAAGAGTAGAGCTTTTAAATATTCTTGTATTTATGGCAGTTTAATGTTTGTTTGTTTTTTTTTCTAAAGATGTTGTACCAAACATTTCAAATTATTTTAAAATGCACATATATAGTGGCAACTACTGTAATTTTACAGAGAAGGCAATGGCACCCCACTCCAGTACTCTTGCCTGGAAAATCCCATGGACAGAGGAGCCTGGTAGGCTGCAGTCTATGCGGTCGCTAAGGGTCGGACACGACTGAGCGACTTCACTTTCACTTTTCACTTTCATGCATTGGAGAAGGAAATGGCAACCCACTCCAGTGTTCTTGCCTGGAGAATCCCAGGGACAGAGGAGCCTGGTGGGCTGCTGTTTATGGGGTCGCACAGAGTCAGACACAACTGAAGTGACTTAGCAGCGCTATATATTTAACACACAAAAATAATAGAGGTAGAGCTCAAAGATTAAACTGACTCATTTTTCATTAAAAAATGAACAAAGTTTTACAAAGAAAAGGATAAGAAGAAAAGGAGTAATACAAATATTGTTAAGTGCATAGCCTATTACCATATAAGAAAGTGTTGTGAACATGTGATCAGAAATCTAACAGGAATAGTTTCATCCTATTAAATCATTTCATCCTATTTCATTCCCCTGGAGAAGGAAATGGCAACCCACTCTAGTATTCTTGCCTGGGCTATCTCATGGGGAGATGACCCTGGTGGGCTACAGTCCCTGGGGTTGTAAAAATGTCAGACGTGATCCAGCAATAGCAAATGGACTGGACTGAATCATTTAAAGTAAGGATAGTTAGGGCTTCCCTCATAGCTCAGTCAGTAAAGAATCTGCCTGCAGTGCAGGAGACTGGGGTTCAATTCCTGGGTCTGGAAGTTCCTCTGGAGAAGGAAATGGCAACCCACTCCAATATTCTTGCTGGAGAATCCCACAGACAGAGGAGTCTGGCAGGCTACAGTCCATGGGATACCTCTTAGAGACTAAACCACCACCACCAGGTGACAAGTAATTACATCCAGTAATTAACAGCATCCAGTGCAAGAATATTTGAGAATTTCCAGGTTTTCTTTCTCAGGATTATAAGCCAAGATATTAAGAGACTCTTTTTCTAGGGTCACAGAGCTAGTCGAGAAGGATCAGATCAAAACCTGGTTTTTCTCTATACAATGCCTTGCTTTCACTCTCAAAAAGTAAGCATTTGAACTAAACACAGGAAACAATTTAGGACTGATGTTGAAATTATAAGCCATAGTTTGGATCCAAGCTCTCATTACTTTCCACGTTTTCAGAAAGGAAAAAGCAAGAGTAGTGATGATGGAAATAAACTAATGCTAATAAGGTGACAAATATGTACTTGATCCTGTTTTCTCAATCAGCTGTTCCATGTCTAGTTCTAACTGTTGCTTCTACCATACATTTTTCTCAGCAGACAGGTAAGATGGTCTGATAGTCCCATCTCGTTAAGAATTTTCCACATTTGTTGTTATCCACACAATCGAAGAGCCACATAGTCAAATTATTCATTCACATAATCAACCAAACAGAACTAGATGTTTTTCTAGAATTCCCTTGCTTTTTCCATGATCCAACAAATGTTGCCAATTTGATCTCTGGTTCCTCTGCCTCTTTGAAACCCAGCTTGTACATCTGGAAGTTCTCAGTTTACGTACTGCAGAAGCCTAGTTAAGGATTTTGAGCAAAACAATGCTGGCATGTGAAATGAGTGAAGTTGTGTAGTAGTTTGAACATTCTTTGGCATTACCTTTCTTTGGGATTGGAGTGAAAACTGACCTTTTCCAGTCCTGTGGTCATTGTTGAGTTTTCCAAATTTGCTGGCATATTGAGTGCAGCACTTTCACAGCAGCGTCTTTTAGGATTTGAAATAGCTCAGATGGAATTCCATCACCTCCACTATCTTTGTTTATAACAATTCTTCTTAAGGCCCACTCCACTTCACACTCCAGGATGTCCATTTCTGGGTAAGTGATCACACCATCGTGGTTATCTGGTGTCATTAAGACCTTTCTTTCTTGTATAGGTTTATGTATTCTTGCCTTCTCTTCTTGATCTCTTCTGCTTCTGCTAGGTCCTTACCATTTCTGTCCTTTATCATGCTCACCTTTGCATGAAAATTTCCCTTGATATCTCCAATTTTCTTGAAGAGATCTCTAGTCTTTCCCATTCAATTGTTTTCCTCTAATTTTTTTTTGCATTATTCATTTAGAAGACCTTCTTATCTCTCCTTGCTATTCTCTGAAACTCTGCATTTATTGGTTATATCTTTCCCTAGCCTTTCTCTTATTTCCTCAGTTATTTGTAAAGCCTCCTCAGACAACCACTTTGCCTTCTTGCACTTTTTTTTTCCTTCGAACTGGTTTTGGCCACTGCCTCCTGTACAATGTTACAAACCTCTGTTCACAGTTCTTCAGGCACTCTGCCTACCACATCTAATCCCTTGAATCTACTCATCACCTTCATTGCATCATCACAAGGGATTTTATTAGGTCATACCTGAATGGTCTAGTGGTTTCCCTACTTTCTTCAATTTAAGTCTGAATTTGGCAATAAGGAGTTCATGATTTGAGCCACAGTCAGCTCCAGGTCTTGTTTTTGCTGATTGTGTAGAGCTTCTCCATCTTTGGCTGCAAAAAGCATAATCAATCTGATTTTGGTATTGACCATCTAGTTATGTCCATGTGTAGAGTGGTCCTTTGGGTTGTTGGAAAAGGATGTTTGCTATGACCAGCATGTTCTTCTTGACAAAATTCTGTTAACCTTTGTCCTGCTTCATTTTGTACTTCAAGGCCAAGCTTGCCTGTTATTCTAGGTATCTCTTTACTTCCTACTTTTGCATTTCAATCCCCTATAGTGAAAAGGATATCTTTTTTTGCTATTAGTACTATGAGTTATTGTGGGTCTTCATAGAACTGGTCAACTTTAGTTTCTTTGGCCTCAGTTCTGGGGGCATAGACTTGGATTATTGTGATGCTGAATGGTTTGCCTTGGAAATGAACTGAGAATATGTGTATGGTGGTTTAGTCAGTAAGTTGTGTGCCTGCCAGGCACCTCTGTCCATGGAATTTCCCAGGCAAGAATACTGGCGTGTGTAGCCATTTCCTTCTCCAGGGGCTCTTCCTGACTTAGGGAATGAGCCCAGGTCTCCTGCATTGCAGGCAGATTCTTTACGGTCTGAGCCACCAGGGAAGCCCAATGTGTTTATATAAAATAACAATTATATGTTATGTATATTATTGCACTTTCTTTTGTATAAGTATTAAGTTTTCACAAAAAGTGTATTTGAGTCATAACATAAAATAATTCCATTTTAGGATTTACATTCATACCTACATGAGGGCAACCTCTGTATGCTTTCTGGTAGTAAGGGAGCTAAGAATGATAAAGAACAGATGATTTGATGACAACATTTAATGAAAGTATAAGATTATATATTTCCATTGTTAATAAAATTTCCACAAAAGTGAATGAGTTAAACTTGAACAACATTTACAGATTATACATGGAATAACCAGTATTTTTAATTAAATAAAATTCATGTATCATACATATGGCCAAGACCACTGATATACAATTACTTGTCACACTAGTGGTGCCATCTTGTGGGTGCAAGAATTTTAAATCAGATCAACATAGAATGTTGTTGCATGTATGGGGCATTATTAGCCTGAAGGTATCCAAAGAAACACATTATACTGATATCTTTGCAAACTACATCCTTCAAGTTTGGACAATCCATTTAAAATTCAGTAATTCAGCACCAACTCTTCCTCAATATGCATTTAAGCCATGTATTCCATTCATCTCTGAATGCTTAATACATAAAACCACAAACGCACTGTGTTCTGTAATTATGAGAATGCAGCTCAGGTTGGTAATCAGCATTAACATTCTGGCTTCTGTAATATACACAAAGCCTGCCTTCAGAGCCAAATCATAGGCTCTGGCAGAGAGTATAAATTTCTTCAAAGTGTTTAAGGATAAAAGATACAACATTTCAAGATTAAAAGGAGAGAACAGTAAGACCCTGATGCAATGAGTATATACGTAGAGAAGGCAACTATAAACGTAAGAATAAGTACAAAATCTTGCATTTGTTTTTAATTGACCTCTTTTAAAATGGTATTGTTTTCTTATCCTTACAATGTTCTATTATCAATAATCTCAGAAAAAATATAAATTCAAATGAGACAGTCCTTAGAGTGTTATTGTGTAATTACTACCAATGGTACCAATATCCCTGTAAGAAATTACATATCTATATGTATGAATATATGCATATAATATATATAGATACATATAGATATATATATATACATATATATATGGATATATACATACATATAGATATATATGTAGTTAAACTCCCCTGGAGAAGGAAATGGCAACCCACTCCAGTATTCCCGCCTGGAGAATCCCATGGACAAAGGACCCTGGCAGGCTACAGTCCATGGGATGGCAAAGAGTCAGACATGACTTAGCAGCTAAACCACCACCATAGTTAAACTAATGATGAAGAGCAGCCCACTTAGAAATTAGGAAAGGCATTCAAGAATTCAATGAGAGGCACTTTGAGCTGTGAAAGAGTGGAGAAATTTGGCAGCAGATAGAACTGGCTCTGACATTTACTGATTAGACAAGTGTGAGATGAATCTTTCAACTCTCTGAGCCTTGGTTTCATCATTTGTAAAACATAGCAATAATCACAAGCTGAGAAAGCACAGATGCTTCTCAAAATACATTTTTCCCTCACTCCCACTGTAGGTTGACTTAACATACTAGGCAATCAATGATGGAGCTTGATGACAGAGTTCTAGTGTCCCTTAGCCCTCCTAGATTAAATGCTCTATCTTAATAAAGGGAAGATACAACCCATTTTCTCACTCACTGTGATGGCCCATTAATAAAGATGTGCTTGCTTCTGGCACAGGTGGTCACTGGCACTCCTAACAAGCAAATTTTTATGAAATCTGAGTTTTTCCTACAGTGTCTGCTCAAATTAAACAGGAACGTATACAGCATATCTGGCAGCCCTTATACACTCACTGGATGTCTTAGTGCAGACAATAATTAACAGTTGTTTACAAACAAAGAAACTTAGAGTGATCTTAGACATCACTGGTGGTCTCTCAGCACTAAGACAAGATTGATTTCCTGTGTGAAAAGCCAAAGTTTAATAACTGATTGATTTTACAAGTATATGCTAAGTTCTGTGACTCATTTCATCTACCTAAATCTACTTCCTATGTTGTAAAGCTATTATTGCTAATTAATCAGTTGGTTGGTATGAATATTGAGGGTGAGGAAGGTAGGGCAGAAAGAAATTGTTGTATGATTATAACAGAAATAAAGACAGTTGGACTAAGCCCGAGGAGATATAACTTTGCACTTAAAAAGCAATGTGAGGATATTGTGCTTGGGCAGTAGTATAACATATCCAATCAAGGCTTTCTTTTTATTAAACATGATACCTTAATGCTCAGTGAATCAACTATAATCTTAAGACAACCAAATGATAATCTTCTGTGTAAATAACTTTCTATATCAATTCCTATTAGTAAAGGCATCAGAAATTTAATTTTATAATAAATATTTCAAAAAGAAGCATTTTAATCAGAGAATCTAGAGCAGCCTACTCCAGTTAACCTTTTTGCAGTTATGCTGTCCAAATGCTGAACAGTTTCAGTACTTTCACTTGGGAGTATGTTTTAGAGAAACATTGCCTTTCCATCTCCACATTATTATAGAGATTATGAAATCAGTGCATCGCTGAATAGTAAGACAACTGACCAGCTTATTGAAGGAGTGAAAAGTAAAAGTGTTAGTCACTCGGCTGTGTCCACCTCTTTGCAAACCTATGGACTGTAGCCCTCCAGGCTCCTCTATCCATGGAATTCTCCAGGCAAGAATACTGGAATGGGTAGCCATTCATTCCCTTCTCCAGGGGTTCAAACCCAAGTCTCCTTCATTGCAGGCAGATTCTTTACCATCTGAGCCACCAGGGGTAAACAGTTGCATTTTGAAAACCATAGACCATGAAAGGCTTAAGTTTAATCCTTAGAAAAACTATAAACCATCAAATAGATGGCTTTGCATATACACAAGCAAAAGTTGAATAGAAAAAGTCATCATGGACTCAGGGAAAAAACAAAGCTAACTGGCAAGATTCCTAAAGCTAGGAAATCAGTGTAATTCCATGTTTCTCTGCATTTGCACTTCAGCAAGTCACCCTATATATCACATTGCAATCATGTAAGCCGGATGGAAATATATGTGAGCTAAGTCACTTCAGTTGTGTCTGACTCTTTGCCACCCTATGGACTGTAGTACTCCAGGCTCCTCTGTCCATGGGATTCTCCAGGCAAGCATACTGGAGTGGGTTGCCATTCCCTTCCCCAGGATATCTTCCTGACCCAAGGATTAAGCCCATATCTCTCACGTTTCCTGCATTGGCAAGTGGGTTCTTTACCACTAGCGCCACCTGGGAAATCCCTGGAAATATATAGACTGCTTTAAATATCCAAGTGGATTTAAACTTTTTTAAATGACCTGTGCATTTTCAATAATGGAGCTAATGTTTCCAAATTATTTATATACAAAGGTTGTAAGTGCTCTCTATTTTTATCTTCATTAACATTTTTTAAATCAAGGTTTCAGATGACAATGAAGATTGAGATAAAATATGTAGATTCTTAGATAAAATATGTACATTCTTAGAGCATAACTCTCAGTGCAAAATTAGAATTCAAATAAGTCCAGGACTGCATGGTTCTGGTAGGTTCTTTATAACTAGATTTTAAATGTCTTTGGTCAGAAGAATCAAGGATCAAAATCAAGATGAAACTGAGCTGGAAATAATTCAAACCACTTCACAGAAGTGTCAGAGTAATTAGTCATATGAAAAGCCCCAGAAATTTTAGTTGTATACAAGTTGTGCATGAGAAAACAGTATAATTTGGATGTTCTAATATGCAGAAGTCTTCCACAGGAGACTCTATGGGAAGATCAGAATACCACACATTAAGAGTTAAGACTAAAGTAGTCAATTGCCCAGAAAAGGAACTTGGGATAAGAAGACGTTTGTAAATCACAGAAACAGCTGAGGAAATTTAGAATATTTAGCACAGGGAATTGAAGAATGATGGGAAATATGCTGATTATCTTCCAGTATTTAAAGAACTATTATATTTATGTGGAAATAGATGTTTTTGTCTTTTTTGAGGGGAGAGGCAGCTAGCAGAGAATACAAATAGAAAAATTTAGCTTGGTTCACTAGGAAGAACTTTATCTTAATTAGGACTGTCTAGCAATAGATTCAGAGAAGGCAATGGCACCCCACTCCAGTACTCTTGCCTGGAAAATCCCATGGACAGAGGAGCCTGGTAGGCTGCAGTCCATGGGGTCACTAAGAGTCGGGCAGGACTGAGCAACTTCATTTTCACTTTTCACTTTCATGCATTGGAGAAGGAAATGGCAACCCACTCCAGTGTTCTTGCCTGGAGAATCCCAGGGATGGGGGAGCCTAGTGGGCTTCCGTCTATGGGGTCGCACAGAGTCGGACATGACTGAAGTGACTTAGCAGCAGCAGCAATAGATTGAAGGCTTTGTATTAAGCAAGATCATTGTCTTTCAAGGACGCTGTAGACAGGATTCCATTATTTGGAGGGAAGTTAGGCTAGATACCTTCTAAGGTTCTTTCCAACACAATCATTTACTCACTAGGATATGTGGTATACATGGTCTATAAATTTTGTGCCTTGTGGCTGGATATAAGTTTTCCTGAAAAGAGGGGCATCCATTCTATAGGAGAAATGAAAGGGTTTCTTCAGTTTTCTTAAAACAATCATCTTTTTCTATATACATAACCTAGGTTAGAACTAATTGCTTTATTATGTTGTGAAAACTAATTTTGCCCTAAATCTGCTGAACTACCACATCCCCTGGTACACTAGGGATGAGTTTTTAGAAACTAGAATTCAAGCAGTAAACACACTGTAATATCATTCTCAAAACTATGATTAATCCAGACTGAAACACTCCAATGATTAATGGAGTACCATTTTTTATGGTGTGTGTTGTCTCCACGATATTTGCTATAAAACATCTAACGTTCCACTGAAGGTTTCTAAGCTCTGTGGAATAGAAATAGATTGATAGCATCTTCAGTCTCTTGATAAAAGAAGGGCAACCTAAATGTAATTATTTCAAAAGTCTCTGGGGAAAACAGAGATATGTCTCAAAAGGCACATTATCTAAAATAAAGTCAGACATACCTTGGGGAAAGCAATAGTGACTTCTTTTACAGTAATATTAACTTGTTTTTGTTTCTGCATCTATGTCTTGATGTCTCTTCTCATTTATTTGTTTATTGTTTTTTTAGCTAAAAATAAAATTATAAAACTAAAGGGAGGGAGAAAAGAAGAGCACAATGAGGAGATGAAACCATGCTTACTCTCAAATTTCATGTTATAACATCTACCACGTTTGAACAGATCCCTTTATGTTATACAGGGCTCTTCTATATATTAAAGAAAATAAATATTAACTTTCAGTTGGAATTATTATGATGCATATTGTATGTTCTTAGTTATTTCAATATATTTTCCATATGATGCTAAATGTGTAATAAATATAGCTTCATTTAAGTATGATTAAAAACCAAGCCAATCACTGATAATTTAGAAGTTCTGTGAATTTATATCCCTTGACACTTTTAATGTGATCTATTAATGCTTAACTTTCAAAAGGAATATTTCTGGAATATCTGCCCCAATATTTTGTTTAGTGTACTATCATAACAATTTACTTTGTCTTACAAAATTTTGACGATAATATTTGATGATAAAATAGCAATTCATTCATAAGGTTTTATTCCATGATTGCACAAAATAGTCATTTCTAAAGTTGAAATATGTTTCTCTAGATGTCCATTATTCTTCAAAGAAAGTGTGACCCACTCAGAATATTTCTCTGATTCATGTTTTATCCCATGAAGTACCCTGACGGGATGATCTTATTACTTCAACTTGTGTCCACCACTCTGTAGACAATTTCTTGAGCTTTTAACACTTACAGAACTTATTTCCTAGAATTAGAGAATGACATTGCTAAACACCCAGTGAATGCTGGAAGTCATCTTGACATCTCCCTCTCCCTCACCAGGTCTAAAACTTTTGTGATGAACAAATATTAATGCTGTCTTCTAAAAATCTTTTTAAATATGTTCTCTTTCCATCCACACAGCCCAGCGCAGCCCTGACTCTCTCACTAAGATTATAAACCTATTCCTCTAACTGGGTTTCTTGCTTCCAGCTATTTTCCTGCTCCTTCAAACGCTTTATAAATCCAATAGAGCTGTCAGAGTGCTTCTCTTTAAAGAGAAAGTCCCTGTTTACAAATCCTCCAAAGGGTTCTACAAACTTCTGGATAAAAATCATACACCTTAAAAAAAAAATATCAAAGCTATTTCATAATCCAATTTCTGTGTACTTCCGTTGCCAAAACTCAGTCTCTGTACACAGGTGCCAGATTAAATCTCAGACACAGAGTGTTGGGTGAAACAGAAATAGCTTTTAAACTTTGCCAGGCAAAGAGGCCCACAGTAAGCTAATGCCCTCAATTCTGTGTGTCTCACCCCGGAGTTGGGAACGAGAAGGTTTATAGAAACGGTTCAAGGAGCAAAGCATGATCAGCTTATGGACATTCTTCTGGTTGGTTGGTGGTGAGATAATTGGGAGTCAGCATCATCCACCTTCTGGTTCCAACCACTTTAGGGTCCATGTTCTTGCCGTCAACAGCTTTCAGCATGGGGGGGTCTGCATTTTGTAGAAACAACTTAGGAATGTGTATCAGGCCTTTATCACTATCTTTTAAGAACTGTCTTTAGTGTTCTGCTGGAGAAGGAAATGGCAATCCACTCCAGCACTCTTGCCTGGAAAATCCCATGGATGGAGGAGCCTGATAGGTTACAGTCCATGTGGTCACAAAGAGTCGGACACGACTGAGCGACTTCACTTCACTTCATATATCTGAGAGTAAGTGACAATTTATGGTCTAAATTGTTACCAGTTTCCAAGCCCAATAGCTATTCTTTGTTCCTCCATCTTCACATTTCCCAATCACCAAGTCTTTGTTTTAAAACAGTAATAGTTTTACTTATTTATTTCTTTTGGCTACACTGGGTCTTCATTGCTTTGCGTGGGCTTTCTCTAGTTGCAAGCAGGGCTATTCTTCACTGTGGTGGCAGGCTTCTCATTAAGGTGGCTTCTCTTGTTGCAGAGCAGGCTCTAGGCACATGGTCTTCAGTGGTTGCAGCACGTGGGCTTAGAAGTTGTGGGTCCCAGGCTCTAGGGCTCGGGCTCAATAGTGGTGGTATACAGGCTTCACTGCTCTGAGGCGTGTGGAATCTTCCCAGACCAGAGATCAAACTTGTGCCCCCTGCATTGGCCTGTGGATTCTGATCCACTGTGCTATCAGAGAAGTCCCAGTCATTAACCCTGAGTCAACCTTTTTCTTCAAAACACAAGGACACAGTTTCACTTCCTCAATCTACTGTCTTATCACTTTTCCATATGGTGCTGTGCTCAGCATACAAATCTGCAGTTAATATCATCCATTCACACCCCTTTTTGTTATGAACAATGATTCTTTGTCTTCTTGAACTGTGATACCACTCTACCAACCTTTCCTATACCTTGTGTAGTGGGAAAACAGGATTGTGGAATACTGGGACTTAGCTAAAAGCTTCAGACTGAGTATAGAAGAACAGAATGGGAAATAACATATAGTAGAGGAGTATTCAGTTTTGCTGATCTCTGCTGCCTCATCTCTGGCCACATTCACACCTATCCCACACTCAAACCATTTCTCTCTAGAGCTCAACAAATACCTCTTACTAGAATGTAGCATAGAACCTTGAAATAAGCTTAACAGCATGAGTTCAAAAAGATAACATGTAACAAATACATTCTTTACTTCATAAGCGACTTTAAAAATGTGGAATTTTGGTCCATTGTTTAATAATTGATCTAAATCCATATATCTCAGGCCATCTACCTTGTCCTCAAAAGTGTGGGTCTTAGAAATAATATGAAATTGAGCACTGAAAAGGCTAAAAAATGATAATGTGTTTTTAGATAAAGAAACAAAATGAGAGAACTTGTCAGTATCTCTCGTTGTCCTTGTTACCATTATCAGTTACTTCTGTCAGCACAATATGCTGAGCACTAAATAGAAGTCAAAACCATTGTCCTTTGTGAGAGTTTTTTGTTTTATTTTTAAAGTTTTTTTTAAATACAGGCACAGAAATCAAATTATCATGTTTGCCCACTCTTTCTGCCCTGGAAGTTAGGCATATTTATTAGCTACAATACAGCATTTAAAGCTGGCATTTGGATCATTTCAATAACTAATGTTTGTTTTATCAACAATGGTTTAATTTGACATGCTGCATAATGCATCTGCAATAACAGTGCCATGTTTGATGGATAAATGCCTAGGAAAAAAATTCAAATTGGCTAATAAATAAAATTGAATTTCGAGACCCCATTTATTTTAAGGAAACTTGTCATGGGTTATTAACTGTACTCAATAATGGCTTGTTTATGTCTGTGCATAAATAATCTGAAACAAATCGGGGTGACATATTTAGAAACTGTCATACTTCACTTACTGCTGACTTTCCCAGCTCCTCACCACCCGACCCACTAATTTTCAGAAATAATTTCTGCTTGTTAACAAGGTTCTGAACAAAATTTAACTAAATTTCCATACATTTAACATAAATCTGTTTTTCAAACATTCAGAATTTCTACCAATATGGAGTTAACCTAAAATTCTGACTCTAGATAGATGTTTCTTTGGTTTCTCCACATATTACAATTAACTCAGAGTTTTGTTTTGTTTTGTTTTAAGGCTAATGCCTTGTTTCTCATTCCTAGAGATTCTGAGTCAGTTGGTCTAGGGTGACATTTTTGCTTTTTAAAAAAATCAGTTGAAGTTTTTTGTTTTGTTTTAAACTTCTTAAGCATATGTGGAGAGCCAAGATTGAGAACTCCAGCTGTAAGACAGAGTTCTGGTTACTAACACACATTTTTTTTTTTTTTAATTTTATTTTATTTTTAAACTTTACATAACTGTATTAGATTTGCCAAATATCAAAATGAATCCACCACAGGTTTACATGTGTTCCCCAACCTGAACCCTCCTCCCTCCTCCCTCCCCATTCCATCCCTCTGGGTCGTCCCAGTGCACCAGCCCCAAGCATCCAGTATCGTGCATCGAACCTGGACTGGCAACTCATTTCATACATGATATTTTACATGTTTCAATGCCATTCTCCCAAATCTTCCCACCCTCTCCCTCTCCCACAGAGTCCATAAGACTATTCTATACATCAGTGTCTCTTTTGCTGTCTCGTACACAGGGTTATTGTTACCATCTTTCTAAATTCCATATATATGCGTTAGTATACTGTATTGGTGTTTTTCTTTCTGGCTTACTTCACTCTGTATAATAGGCTCCAGTTTCATCCACCTCATTAGAACTGATTCAAATGTATTCTTTTTAATGGCTGAATAATACTCCATTGTGTATATGTACCACAGCTTTCTTATCCATTCATCTGCTGATGGACATCTAGGTTGCTTCCATGTCCTGGCTATTATAAACAGTGCTGCGATGAACATTGGGGTACTCGTGTCTCTTTCCCTTCTGGTTTTCTCAGTGTGTATGCCCAGCAGTGGGATTGCTGGATCATAAGGCATGTCTATTTCCAGTTTTTTAAGGAATCTCCACACTGTTCTCCATAGTGGCTGTACTAGTTTGCATTCCCACCAACAGTGTAAGAGGGTTCCCTTTTCTCCACACCCTCTCCAGCATTTATTACTTGTAAACTTTTGGATCGCAGCCATTCTGACTGGTGTGAAATGGTACCTCATAGTGGTTTTGATTTGCATTTCTCTGATAATGAGTGATGTTGAGCATCTTTTCATGTGTTTGTTAGCCATCTGTATGTCTTCTTTGGAGAAATGTCTATTTAGTTCTTTGGCCCATTTTTTGATTGGGTCATTTATTTTTCTGGAGTTGAGCTGTAGGAGTTGCTTGTATATTCTCGAGATTAGTTGTTTGTCAGTTGCTTCATTTGCTATTATCTTCTCCCATTCTGAAGGCTGTCTTTTCACCTTGCTAATAGTTTCCTTTGATGTGCAGAAGCTTTTAAGGTTAATTAGGTCCCATTTGTTTATTTTTGCTTTTATTTCCAATATTCTGGGAAGTGGGTCATAGAGGATCCTGCTGTGATGTATGTCAGAGAGTGTTTTGCCTATGTTCTCCTCTAGGAGTTTTATAGTTTCTGGTCTTACGTTTAGATCTTTAATCCATTTTGAGTTTATTTTTGTGTATGGTGTTAGAAAGTGTTCTAGTTTCATTCTTTTACAAGTGGTTGACCAGAGTTCCCAGCACCACTTGTTAAAGAGATTGTCTTTAATCCATTGTATATTCTTGCCTCCTTTGTCGAAGATAAGGTGTCCATATGTGTGTGGATTTATCTCTGGGCTTTCTATTTTGTTCCATTGATCTATATTTCTGTCTTTGTGCCAGTACCATACTGTCTTGATAACTGTGGCTTTGTAGTAGAGCCTGAAGTCAGGTAGGTTGATTCCTCCCGTTCCATTCTTCTTTCTCAAGATCGCTTTGGCTATTCGAGGTTTTTTGTTTTTCCATACAAATTGTGAAATTATTTGTTCTAGCTCTGTGAAGAATGCTGTTGGTAGCTTGATAGGGATTGCATTGAATCTATAGATTGCTTTGGGTAGTATACTCATTTTCACTACATTGATTCTTCCAATCCATGAACATGGTATATTTCTCCATCTGTTAGTGTCCTCTTTGATTTCTTTCACCAGTGTTTTATAGTTTTCTATATATAGGTCTTTAGTTTCTTTAGGTAGATATATTCCTAAGTATTTTATTCTTTCCGTTGCAATGGTGAATGGAATTGTTTCCTTAATTTCTCTTTCTGTTTTCTCATTATTAGTGTATAGGAATGCAAGGGATTTCTGTGTGTTGATTTTATATCCTGCAACTTTACTATAGTCATTGATTAGTTCTAGTAATTTTCTGGTGGAGTCCTTAGGGTTTTCTATGTAGAGGATCATGTCATCTGCAAACAGTGAGAGCTTTACTTCTTCTTTTCCAATTTGGATTCCTTTTATTTCTTTTTCTGCTCTGATTGCTGTGGCCAAAACTTCCAAAACTATGTTGAATAGTAATGGTGAAAGTGGGCACCCTTGTCTTGTTCCTGACTTTAGAGGAAATGCTTTCAATTTTTCACCATTGAGGATAATGTTTGCTGTGGGTTTGTCATATATAGCTTTGATTATGTTGAGGTATGTTCCTTCTATTCCTGCTTTCTGGAGAGTTTTGATCATAAATGGATGTTGAATTTTGTCAAAGGCTTTCTCTGCATCTATTGAGATAATCATATGGTTTTTATTTTTCAATTTGTTAATGTGGTGTATTACATTGATTGATTTGCGGATATTGAAGAATCCTTGCATCCCTGGGATAAAGCCCACTTGGTCATGGTGTATGATCTTTTTAATGTGTTGTTGGATTCTGATTGCTAGGATTTTGTTAAGGATTTTTGCATCTATGTTCATCAGTGATATTGGCCTGTAGTTTTCTTTTTTTGTGGGATCTTTGTCAGGTTTTGGTATTAGGGTGATGGTGGCCTCATAGAATGAGTTTGGAAGTTTACCATCCTCTGCAATTTTCTGGAAGAGTTTGAGCAGGATAGGTGTTAGCTCTTCTCTAAATTTTTGGTAGAATTCAGCTGTGAAGCCGTCTGGACCTGGGCTTTTGTTTGCTGGAAGATTTTTGATTACAGTTTCAATTTCCATGCTTGTGATGGGTCTGTTAAGATTTTCTATTTCTTCCTGATCGAGTTTTGGAAAGTTGTACTTTTCTAAGAATTTGTCCATTTCTTCCTCGTTGTCCATTTTATTGGCATATAATTGTTGATAGTAGTCTCTTATGATCCTTTGTATTTCTGTGTTGTCTGTTGTGATCTCTCCATTTTCATTTCTAATTTTATTGATTTGATTTTTCTCCCTTTGTTTCTTGATGAGTCTGGCTAATGGTTTGTCAATTTTATTTATTATTAGTCTTAGCTGATCAGTGAGATCAAATTGTTTAATACTAAAAATTGTCCCATTTAAGTTTTGGGACTGCCTTTTGAACTTGCAGTTCTAGGTGTCCAGGGAATATCCAAAATAGCCTTTATTCTCAATGAATTTATGTAAGAGCGTCCAAATGACAATATAGAAAGGCAAATTAAGGTATTGTTTTAAGAGAGGTGTAAACAAAGGCTTTGTGAAATCTTGTCTGTGATGGACAAGGACCAAAAAAAAAAATTTAGGAGTAGGTAGAATGTAATCAACCTTGTCAATAAATGTGGATGCATGCTTTAACCTTGTTATTGCCTTTGATATCTCATAATCTTCTAATAATTAACTAAACCAAACATTTTTACTTTACTAAGAGTAAAAACAACCTAATGTATTTGCATTTTTCTTTCTAGTATGAAAACAGGTTTATATATGTTGCCATTTTTGAGACTTACAACATATGAGCTATACAATTCAGTTTTCTTATTTTTGAATGAGAATACAGGCTCAGATTGTAAATCAGTTGCCCAGTTTACAAAACTAACAATTGGGATTGTTAGGTCTCCGATGAATCCTCCCAAGCTTTATATAGTTCAGACCTTTTTTTATAATCACTCCGTTTGAAGTTAAGAAGTTGCTGAGCTTAGACTAGATGCCAGATCTCTTAACACTGAGTCCCTTTCTTCCGATATACTATGACACATAAACATTTAAACTATGACACATAAACCATACATTCAACAACTGTAGCTTAAAATCTCTTAAAAATTAACTTTTCAAAAGACAATTGACATCCTAATATATTTTATAAAACAGCACCAAAAAATGCACTGCTTTACTGATTTTCCCCAAATGTAATCTTTCTTCTTTCTCTGCAGTCAGACTTAATATCTGCAACTTGGCAAATTACTAAAGTCAAACCAGTTTAGAAGCTATAAAGTCAAGTGTGGATTGTCTGCTTTATAATACTTCTTTTTTTGTCCTACAAGTAGAAACATCTTACATGCTTTATCATGAGTCATTGCAAACTCTATATAAATAGTTACCAGTGCACAGAATATTTAAGTTTTGATTTTTAGAACTTTCAAGAAAGCTTTCTTCCAAATAGTTTTGATCTACAGTTGATTGGATTCACAGACACAGAACCCATTGGTCAACTGTTGATGATTAAAGATCGATGGATAGATCTATAGACCACATAAGAGGTGTGGCAAGTTGAGCCTAAAAGACACCTTAAAAGACTTCCTGGAGGAATGATTTTATATTGGTTTCATTCTTAATAAGGACTCACAACCCAGAGACTGTCAGGATAAGCTCTTTGTCACCCCTGTTTCACTTATACTAACAGTTTGACCTTGAGCATGATACTAAGCTAAAGTAAGAGCAGGAACAGTATTGATAGCATAATTTTTTTTTAAGATTTAAGTGAAATAATAAATATAAAAGTACTACTATGTTTGAATTGAATTGAAAGTCGCTCAGTCGTGTCCAACTCTTTGCAACGCCATGGACTATACAGTCCATGGAATTCTCCAGGCCAGAATACTGGAATGGGTAGCCTATCCCTTCTCAAGCAGATCTTTCCAACCCAGAAATTGAATCAGGATCTCCTGCATCGCAGACAGCTTCTTTGCCAACTGAGTAATCAGGGAAACCCTTCATAAATTCTCAGGAAGTAGCTGCTATTTTTTTACTATTATTACACATTATAATAAAGCTTAATTATTTACAGTGATTTTTCACAAACACTGTTTTATTAATTGAGGTATTGTGACACCTATATATAAAGAACATGAAAACTAAAAAATCAGGAAATAAAGACTTGGATATATTTACATAAAAATAATTACCTCATCTCTCCTTACACTATAAAATATATGGCTGCTAACATTTCTGACAGCTTTTAATATTTTAGTATCTGAGTCTTCATGCTCACTTGATAACTCCTATGACATAATGCTCCAATGGGGATAAAATAAGTGCTTTGCTTTATATATATATATATATATATATTCCTTTAAAATAACTACCATCACTTAACATAAGTATTTATCTTTATGTATTGGGTCCTGACACTCATAGTATATTATATTTAAATTGACTGATCCTAATAAAAAGGAAATGGCAACGGACTCCAGTATTGCCTGGAAAATTCCATGGACAGAGCCTGGCGGGCTACATTCCAAGTGGTCACAAGAGTCAGACACAACTTAGCGACTAAACCACCACCACAATAAAAAGTAAAGATATGAATGCTTTCATTAGATGACTTTTCCAGTGTAAATAAAGTTCTAAATACTTTGGCATAAAAATAGCATTGTTTTTACCTCTACTATGCTACTATATTAATTAAAGAGGGTGATGGGAGAACTTACAAGAAAAACTATAGTATGTTCACCCCCAGGAGTGATTCAGCGCAGTCATTCCCTTAACATCTGTTCCCTGAAAAAGAAACATTTTCAAAGGCCATTTGGAGAGTCAGTGATCATACACCCCGAAGCATCTATGTTAAAAAAGAAAGTGAAAGAAAAGACAAAATAAAAATCCACCTCTAGTCTTTAAGACTACTACTCTGTATCCTAATGAATTGCCATGGGGTGATTTCTCTTCTCCTTGTGTTGTGAATTTAAAAAGAGATATTTGGTATGTGTTTTGTTCGCTGTTTTCCAATTTTAAGGAGCCACCAGTTGAGCTCATTCATGAGCGCTATACTATTTGGAGTATATTCTTGATAGAGGAGGGATATTAAAGTTATTGTCTCATTCCAGCATATTATCGTTATAAAGTAACATACACCATTAGAGAGAGGCTCAGTGAAGGACATTATCATTATGTATTAGCACACACCATTAGACAGGAGCTTCAACTGCAGATCCTACTGGGGAGGATATATTCATAACATCCTTGCCCTCCTGGGTAACATAACTCAAAATTGTTAAATCGTTCAGCTGAGGTGAACTCAGACCCAGTGATTGGCACCCAACAGCACTTGGAGCTCTCCGTGCTTATATTTACTCTGTGAGAAAGAGTTCTCTTTTCTGAATCAGATAGAAGTTCTAATAAAGCTCCCAAGGAATTTTATCTT
Organism: Bubalus kerabau; assembly: GCF_029407905.1. Taxonomy (NCBI): domain Eukaryota; kingdom Metazoa; phylum Chordata; class Mammalia; order Artiodactyla; family Bovidae; genus Bubalus; species Bubalus kerabau. Next base: position 70,265,649 of record NC_073625.1, read on the forward strand.
ACTTCAGTTCAGGCAAAACTCATACAAATTAAATAATAATAAAAATAATTATAATTGTCAGTGATGCTCAATTAAGATGTCCAAATATAAACCATTTGGAGTTGCAGAAATTGAACATTTGGATACTTTAGTGCATAACGTTTCCACCAGTACATAGGGGGGATTATCAGTGAAGCTGAGCGAACTTATCTAAATGAAGCTAAAGAGATAACAGCACCATGTTTTATTTTAAAATCTTAACCGAGGGTAATGTCAAAGTGATGTTTCTTTGTCCTACCAAATGTCAGAATTATTTGTATATGATAGGACCAAATGCCATTTGTCCAGGAGGATTCGTTTAATATGCTGTTTATTCTCATGAAACATTAATGTATGCTATGGATATTTGCCTGTGAAAAGGAAGAGCGACAAATCTTGCACTTCTCAAATGAAAATTAATCTTGAATGAGTTTAACTTGCATCATTTGCATTTTCTATGGATAATGAAAACCCATTTGTAAATAAAAGGCTTATTGCGAAGCAAAAAGGAGTGTGTTTGAAGATAAAACTCCCATTTGAACCCTAGTCTGGGGGGTTGTAATTGTTGTGATTTACATGGCTGAGGGTATTTCAGCTCCTAAATCAGTATAGGAATATAAAAGTGAAAATAAAGCTGACCAAAAGCATTATTTAATTCTCTAATACAAATTTTTATTTGTTCTGTACTAACCTTTTTTTTAGTGACTACTGTTATTTGCACCAGTAGATACAAAGTTGTGAGATAAAACATATCTATTTATATATTTATATAAATACTTATATACGTTATGACTAGTGGCAAATTTATGGCTTGTCAATTAGCCTATAAATACCGAAGCTTAGAGACCAGTTCTAATCCTATATTATACATAGAAAATAACAAAATACTGGTTCCTGAGTGTGTACCAAGTCTAAGAATATAATAGTCTTCGTAGCTCACCTGGTAAAGAATCTGCCTGCAATTCAGGAGACCCTGGTTCAATTTCTGGGTCTGGAAGCTCCCCTGGAGAAGGTATAGGCTACCCACTCCAGTATTCCTGGACTTCCCTGGTGGCTCAGTTGGTAAAGAATCCATCTGCAATGAAGGAGACCTGGGTTTGACCCCTAGGCTGGGAAGATCCCCTAGAGGAGGGCGTGGCAACCCACTCCAGTATTCTTGCCTAGAGAATCCCTGTGGACAGAGAAGCCTGGTGGGCTACAGTCCATGGGGTCACAAAGAGTCAAACACAACAGCACAGCTAAGCACAGCACAGCACAGCACATGAAAATGGTGTATAGTTCAGGTGGTTCCAAGTAACTGTGGATGTTTTTAAACCCCATTACATATTAAGGGCTTTTCAGTGGCTAAGAACTAATGGATAGATTGCTTGAATTCATATCCTAACTTCACCACCAAGTAAATATGGAATGTTGGGCAATTTTTTGAACCTTTCCGAGCCCCAGGTTCCTCATCTCTATGACTTTGTATGACTTGCTATGAAGTTTAAATAGTCAGTATTTGCAAAGCACTTAGTGCCTAAAAATAGGTGCCATGTAAGTATTATCACAGTTACTAGTATTCATTCTGAGGGGTTTTCAAAGTAAAATCATTATAAATATACTTTATAAATTGTTTTATTAATTCAGAATGTACATAGAGAAATAACTCCATAAATGGACTATAAAACATTGAAATACAAAACAAAGCTGCTAATTATGGTGAAATGCCTGTCAAATATTACTCATACAAATATACCTGTTGAAATCATCACAGGCTGTATCTTCCACACATAATTCCTTTCTTCTGGTGCAATCCCCCTTTCATTTCTTCCTTACTATTCTACACATTCAAACCATTTATCTTTAAAGAGCTGCTACTGATCATTTCCTTTATCCTCTGATCTTACATCTTTCTCCATGGAGAAAAGAGATATCATTTAATGAGATCTATCAACCTTCCTGTCCCCTCTCACATATCACTCAAAAAGCCGAGGATCCAGAGAACATAGCATTCAAGCTTCTTCACTATCTGACCTAAGTCTATCTTTCTGGATTCATTCCCCATCCTTTCCTTAATGCCACTGGCTATTGACTGCTAACCACTCCCAAAATGTGTCTCTTTCAGATCTCTGAGAACTTCGCCTATAATGTTCCTTTGCCCAGAATCTCTATCTTTTCTACCTGCCAAGCTTCAATGTAAGCCATAAGGTTCCTGTTACCTGAAGACTGTGCTAGGAGACTGCATGTGTTCCGGGAACCTGTCAGCAAAGGAAATCCTACCATCAATGCCCAGGCAGCTGCTGAGGTCCTGATAACCTGTGACAGGCTCCTCTGAAGCTGAGAGCCCATCCCTCCCCTCCTTCCCCCACTCAGCCCCACTGTGACATGCTGCCATGCTCCACAGACCTTGCCATCTCACCGTTCCTTTCTCATTCCTCTGATACTGTTCAGTCTCTTCACTGAAAAACCAGTGAAGCATCAATCCATGTCCTGTCTGAAATCCTTCAGGCATAAAATAGAGTTATAGCCTTTTCTACTGTACTGATTCTTACCCTTGCAATTGAATAAACAAAAATTCTGGCTTAAACACTTTTTCAATATGGGTATTGATTAGAACATTTTTATACTTATAGTTGAGCATACAGAGGGATGCAAATTGCTAAAGAGAAACTGTAGAAACATCTTACTTTGAGGTGAGAACAAAAGAGAGATCTTACAATATGCTTGATTTTCTTTTTGTCTGCTAAGGTGTTGGTGCACTAGATGAGTTTTAGAGTTTTAATGAGTCTCATTGGTTCTAATTAGAGTAACCTTGGTAGAGATAGATATTATTACTCTGTAAATCATGGCTAAATTGCTGTTAAATAATTTGCATTCTGTTACATTGTTAATTCATAGTACAGACAAAAACATTTAGGCCCAAGTCTCAAGTATTTGTTAATATACACCAGTAATTTCAGACTCTCATAAAGATTTACATGGACTTCCCTGGTGTCTCAGATGGTAAAGAATCTACCTGCAATGCAGGAGACCCAGGTTCGACCCCTGGGTCAGGAAGATCCCCTGGAGAATGGAATGGCTACCCACTCCAATATTCTTGCCAGGGAAATCCCATGGATAGAGGAGCCTGGTGGGCCACAGTCCATGGGGTTGCAAAGAGTCGTATGCAATGAGTGACTAACACTTTTCAAGGATTTACACATTTTGCCTGCCTGACATATTTGTCCAATCTATGTTCTGAAGTATCTTTCTAGGTAATTATATATGACATGCTTTTCAGCCTCAAACAGAAAGGATTATATGTGTATATCTAGACCAAAGGTTATTCTGAAATCTGTAACTATATAAGCATAAGATACCATCTTGTACCTATTAGATGCCAGCTGCTTTAAAATGTAGTGTTTGATTTAATTATCTCAGTTCTGAAAAGAAGACATAATTATCCCTATTTTATGGAAGGGGAAAGCAAAGTAAAAGCAGTTAAAGGAACTTTCAAGATCATACAGAAGGGCTGGATGATTCTGCAATTCTTCCTCTGTCCATGATGACAGAGCGTCTCACTTAATTTCTAGTAAGTGTACATTTACTACAGCTAATATTTTTATTTAATCAGTCAGCAATTATCTATTGAACATTTATTTACTCAGGACTGTGTAATGAGCTATTGACTATACAAAAATCATATGACTTGGGCTCTCTCCATTAAAGAAAAAAATGATGTATTCTCACCTGATTGCAAGAGATCAAAACAGTCAATCCTAAAGGAAATCAACACTGAATATTCATTGGAAGGACTAATGTTGAAGGTCCAATACTTTGGCCATCTGATGCCAAGAGCCAACTCATTGGAAAAGACCCTGATACTGGGAAAGATTGAAGGCAGGAGAAGAAGGGGACAACAGAGTACAAGATGGTTAGATGGCATCACCGACTCAATGGACAAGAGTTTGAGCAAACTCCAGAAGATGGTGAAGGACAGTCCTCCCTGTGCTGAGTCCATAGGGTCACAAACAGTCAGACATGACTAAGTGACTGAACACTACAAAATTCTCACCTGAAAAGGACTATAGATGGAGCTGTAGAAAAGAGAGCTGCTAATTTATTCATTTAAACTATTATTTGAAACTGTTTTATAACATCTGATTGTATGTGTTATAAACTTTAATAAGCAATATAAGATATAAAGATTGCTTATATACAACCTACATTTATTAATTTCACTTTAGAGTAAGAACAGAATTGGGCAAGGGGTGTTTGTTTTCTCAACTGGCTTCCGTCCAGGTCAAAACCATATACAGGTGTCTCCTTGGTAGCGCATGACTGAACCTCAGCCTCCAAGGTGTCAGGAAGGCCAGGTTTTCTTCCTCTTTCTTAACTCATAAACCTAGAATTTCCCCAATCATAGATAGGAAATTTGAAAAGTGCTGACTACCCAGAAGCCATCACAAATATCCACTAGACATAAAACCATAGTGTCTGGAAGATAAATTTTAAAAGATATTTGTTTACTAGTCCAATCACTAAGAAAAATAAATAATGTAAAGTGGAACATTTTTCAAGTTTACTAATGTAATACTAAATCATTTCTAATACTATAGCTTCTAATCATCAGTTTTTATTTATCTTCTCTCATCATAATCCACTTAATGAAGTTGCCTTAATTCATCTCCTTGCCTCATTTCTTTTCAAGTAAAATTATATAACTTGATCTATTAATTTTGGATATCCTAATTTGTCTACATGATAGAAAAACAGCTGGCTATAAAACACTAATTTTAATCAAACTCCTCATTATATAATGAAATTTTATTTTTATTAAGAGAAGTAAGAAAGCTTTCAAATGGGCCTTTGTGTAGAAACTGCCGATTCCCTAATTTTATCATTATTTTTATACTGCCTTCCTTTTTTGAAATCTGTATTGTGAAATATTTATATAAAGAGTATATGAAATGTACTCATTTGATAGCTTGTTAAGATATTAAGTGTGGTTTTATTCTAAGCCAGGAAATTACTGTGGTAAACAAAGCCAGAAATACCTCTTCTCATGGAACATTCACAGAGCATGGGAGACAAGAAATAAGCAAATAATAGAGAAAAACACATTGAGTCAAATGGTATTAAGTGCAATGAGGAAAAAACTAAGTGTAAGGAAATTCTGAAAATGCAGTAAGAGGGAGATGCAAATTGAGTCCTCCCCAAATTGAGTTCCCTTACTCCTTACTGGTGGCTCAGACGGTAGAGAATCCATCTGCACTGCAGGAGACCTGGGTTGGATCCTTGGGTCAGGAAGATTCCCTGGAGAAAGGAATGACAACTCCCTCCAGTATTCTTGCCTGGAATCCCATGGACATAGGAGCCTGGCAAGCTACAGTCCGTGGAGTGGCAAAGAGACTCACAACTGAGCAACTAACACTTTCACTTTTCAAAATCGAGTTCCTTTACTGAGTTTATGATTACTCTCTCTATAAAAGAATTATTCCCTTTCTTATTCCCTCTGACCTCCATCCAGTGCTAAATGAACACCCATCAACCAGAGTGAGATGACTGAAATTGCTGTTGTGGATAATATCATTAATGTACCAAAATTGCCATGGTAGATATTATCATTAGTTTACAAACTCAGCTGGTTTTTCCAGGGAAAGATAACCTAACAGACCCCCCGCCATGGCTCGCCTGGCCTGATAATGTAAATGAGAGGCTTCCTGACTTCTGAAAGTATGATTAAGAAATGTCACAAGTCAGTGGTTATTCTCAAGCTCTTCGCTTTTTCCCTTTAAAAAAGCCCTAACTCAAAGATCAAGTTAGAATGGATATGAGGCTGGCCTCGCACTGGCTTGCTTGGCGCCATGCAGGGAGTACTGTAGCTTCGTGCACCACAAGCCTGCATCAGGAGACTGGCTTTTCTGTGTGTGCATCGGGCAAGAAAACCTGAATTAGGTTCACTAATAAGTTGTAAATTGAGGGGTAAGGGAAAGCCTCCTTAATGAGGTGACATTTGAGCACAAGCTGAAAGTGAAGGAGGGAGTTTGTATATAACTAAGGAAAACGCTCTCCTGTCAGAGCAAAGGCTCTGAAGCGTTGATATGCTTGACACATCTGAGGAGCAGCAAGGAAGTCAGTATGACAGAATAAATAAAGGAGATATTCTTTATAGGATCTGTGCTAATGTAAGGAGGTGTGATTGAGATAATATAGGATTTTGTTAGCTGGTATAAAAACCTTGGTCCTTACTTAAAGTGCAATGGGAAGTCACTAGAGGGTTTTGAGAAGAGGAAAAATATGATTCTTTTGGAAGGATCCATCTGTCTTTTCTATATTAAATTAAAAAAAAAAAAAAACTGAGAGGAAAGGGCAAATATCAAGGCAGGCTATTGATCCAGTGAAATGATCCAGTTGAAAGATGGAGTTAGTGAGAAATACCTCAAATCACATGTATTTTCACATACAGCCAACATAGCTTGATGGTAGGTCTGGAAATTAAAAAAAAAAAAAGAAAGAAAAAATTTAAGAATGGGATGAACAGGGAGCTCAGCTCGGTGCTCTGTGGTGACCTAGAGGGATGGAATAGGGCAGTTGGAGGGAGGTTCAAGAGGGAGGAGATATATGTATATATGTGGCAGATTCACATTGTTATGCAGTAGAGACTAGCACAACATTGTAAAGCAATTATACTCAAAAAAAAAAAAAAAGGAAGAATGGGATTCTAAGGTTTCTGTTTTGAGTAACTATAAGGATGGAGTCACCATTTACTGAAATGGAGAACACTGCCAGAAGAGTAGTTTTGAGGGAGAAAGTCAGGGGTCGGTATTACATGTGTTAAGTTTGAAGTGAAGATGTGAGAGGAAAGTTGGATGTAAAAATTTGGAGATCTTGGGCTAGAAATATGACCTGGGGAGTCTCAAGTGTAAAGGGCATGTCTAGAAGCTGAGCCTGGATGCAGTCACCTAGTGAGTGAGGGTAGACAGCAAAGCATAGAGTCCAAGAGATGAGTTCTGGATTAAGAAAAGGAAGTGGTATCAACAAAGAAGGAAGCAAAAAAGTACAAAAAAAAAAAAGAAAGAAAGAAAGAGGAGACAGAAGAAAGCAATTCATGGAGAAAGTGGAAAAACATGTCCAATGCAGCTACAAGGTCACATGGCACAAACACAGCATGTGTGGTTCAAGTAAGGACAATAATAAAGCCAACATATCTACCCATCATCTAGCTCAGAAGACAGTGAATTCTCTTTCATAACTTATTTTCACCTAGACTCCTAATATACTTCTATTGCAGAGTTGGAAAGGGCTCAAAAAACCTTTAGGGGTAGTTGGTGTATTTCCCATTTTATCAGTCTACAGGTTATTATCTAGTCCAACTTTAAAAACGCATAGGTAAGCACAGTTTGCATGTTACCTCTTTCATCTTCCTTAGTTTGCATTCCTCTCTTGAACCTACTGACTAAGGGGTTTAACTTGAGCTCCTCTACACTGTAACCTAACCCTCTCTGCATTTATGTGCCAGTTATTGAAATACAAAATCTTCACTTGAGCTCTGTAGCTCACCTCAAAGAGCAAATCTAAATGGATTGTGTCTAACAGTTCCAGAGAGAGTGAGAGAGTCCCACATATTCAGGATGCAAAGGATAAAGAGAACTGCTTAGCTATGCCCCCAGATAGGCGTATTATTCAAGTATGAAAGCTACTGGCTTTAGCATGCAGATGACGGCTGCTCAGAAATTTCGCACATCAACTGTCATATCCTGGCAGTTCAAATTTATAAGAAGATGAAACAACTCTCTAATCCCTTAAACTGCTAATACATAGCTAAGAATCCTTGTGCATAACTAATAAAATTTACATTTTCTAAGCTTCAATTTCCTTGAAGGATTGTTTTATTTGATTAAAAAAAAAATCACAGGAAAGACGTATGTTAAGGTGTCATAAACACTGAAGGACTCTATTTGGAGGCAAGAGAAATGTAAGAGGAGTGAGGTGTGTAAATGAAGTGCATCTCAGGGAATGCTTTCCCGTTTGCTTGTATTATTTCTGCAGTGGGAGTGAGGCAAATGGTGTCTCTGAATGTGAAATTAATCCTTGTGTGGTTTAAGGGATATTTTTCCTTGTTTAATATTCTTTTCTGATGTGTGTGAATTTTGGCTGTAATCCTGAAACTAAGTCTAGAAACATAACTGGATACCAAAAAATGACAGAAATGATTGATGACTACAAATTAATTAGTTTCTTTGAATATATTATGGCAGTGGTAATTTTAAGTCCTTTGGGACAGAAAGAAGGATACTATACAGTATGTGAGTTAATGTAAGTTAGAAGAAATAAAGTTTTTTGTTTTAAACTTTACCTGAAATGATTTCCAAACATTAAGTGAGTCAGATAAAATAAGTTTGCCTCTTCTATTTGATATGTAATCCTTTTATTCACTAGGGTTATCTTTTTGTGCTTTTCTAGTTCCCAGCTAGTCCTTGCCAATTGTTAAGATGAAAATATTCACTTTTATGAATTCAGTTTTTAAAAGCAAATCAAGATCTTATCAACTATGTCATTTTATACCTCTTTGAAAATAAAATACTTTTTCCCAACTGATCTAAAAAGTTTTATTACTTTATCTAAGATTTTTTGCTATTTAAACAATTGTGAAAATCGAGTCAAAGTTACTGCCTTTTCAGATGGAATGCTTATATTTTATTTGCTCATATCCAGAAATATCTAATGTTTTCCTTTTCATTTTCCAATGTGTAATTCACAGCATTCCCTCTATAAACAAAAACAGGGGAATGTATATTTCAGGATTTTGAAATGCAGTTAGTTACAAAATCAACAATCCCAATATAAGCTACTAAAGTAGGAGACTCTTTCACTCTAGAATGTATGTACTTGTACTCATCACACCAAATTTGCTGAATGTGTACAAAGTAAAGTGGGTTTTGCAGAATTGGTTATGTAACAGCATTGACTATAATTACCTCATCAGAAGTCCCCTGAAATGAAAATCGCCCATTTGGAAGAGTTGGAATTAGATGAAACTAATTTCTAGTAACTAGCATATCTGGTTGTGCCCTGTAACATAGGTGGTTACCAAAAAATTCACTGGGATAGAGGAGGATTTGAGGTTAACTCCACCCAAAATCCATATTATCTTTCTTTAAATATAGTAACAAAAATTTTGTACTATACACAGCTGATGTTCTCTTTAGTCTTTGGTAAAATGTGAATAGATACATCTTTCCAGAATACATACATTACCCACAAACTTCTATGCAAATATACCTTCAATACAAGTTATACAAGACCTCTTCCAAGGTTACGGGCCTGATTTGAAAATTCTGAAAGTTGACATTGTCATATTAGCATGCTTGATGTGGCCCCATTTTGTGTTTTCTCTTCTTTCTCCAATTTTTTTTGACAGAACCAGGTAGCACCAATTCCCTGAGCACCTGAGCAGTTGTTTCCGTTACTGCCTCCTCTTTTGTCTCTTTTCTCTATATCCTTCCTTCCTCTAATACTGGAGAGAGACTTTGATCCAACCCACCTGAATAGTAAACAGAGAAATTGACAAAAATGAGAAAGTAGAGTTGCTGGTAAAAAAATTACTTCAGTTATAGGATAAAGATATTTTAAAAAATAAGTAACTTTCGAAAAACACAGAATCTGAGAGCAGGTAGACTATTGGTAGCTAGATCTGAATCTCTGCTAAGATTCCTTAAACCATGTCTATTCTAAAACTCTATCCTAAAATTAAATTTAGTGACTTGTTACATCAAGAAACAAATGAGAAACTTATAAATCTACAGCACAGTTTTTAAGATATTATGCTGAATTTAAATACTGAGTTTAAACACAAAGACTACAATACAGAGAATGTGTGTGTAAATGTGTAAATTTTGCTGAATCTTTCAGCAGTTAGTGGGTTCTCGTCTGTTTTTAATATCTAAACTTTTTAATTTCCAGAATTTCTAGAAAATAAGGTGAAATAATAAATATAATTAATTAAAAGATGTGCTCTAATACATTTTATTATTCTTGAAGGAGACGGCACATCTTATTTCAATTCTGTTCAATGGAATACTATTAGTTATTAAAATGAATATCTTTCAGAATCCAAGTACCAAAACAATAGTTTATATATTGATGCTCAGCTTAGGACAGAAACAAACCACAAATTTTAGGGAAAAAAAAAATCTTGTCATATTTGCTGCTGCTGCTAAGTCACTTCAGTCATGTCCGACTCTGTGCGACCCCATAGACGGCAGCCCACCAGGCTCCCCTGTCCCTGGGATTCTCCAGGCAAGAACACTGGAGTGGGTTGCCATTTCCTTCTCCAATGCATGAAAGTGAAAAGTGAAAGTGAAGTCGCTCTGTCATGTCCGACTCCTAGGGGCTCCATGGACTGCAGGCTACCAGGCTTTTGTTAGCATTAAAATGCACAAGTGTGAACGTGAAAGTGTTAGTCACCCAGTCGTGTCTGACTGTTTGCAACTATAGCTTGCCAGGCTCCTCTGTCCATGGAATTCTCCATTCAAGAATACTGGAGTGGGTTGCTATTTCCTTCTCCAGGGGATCTTCCCAACCCAGAGATCGAACCTGTTCTCTCACATTGCGGACAGACTCTTTACCATCTGAGCCACCAGGGAAGCCCTTAAAATGCACAAGCCACTGGTAAAGTTTTACTTGTTTTGACAGTAGCAATAGAGTGTCCATTCTCTAGTTTATGAGGAAAAGAGCAAGTATGCTGAATCCCAAGGGCATAAGACAAGACAGGGATTTGGTGTCTGAGGTAGGACCAAAGGGATCCTCTCCAACGTCTGAATGTGAGTACTAGAGAAGCAGGAAATAAGCCCCCATTGTAAACATAAGACAAGATCATAAAAATGAATCTCACCAAATTCAGGAAGATGTTGGAAAGAGTGAGAAAGAAGGGAATCAGTCCTGTGCATAGATTTGGAATGTGAGTGGGATGTCAAGGATCCCTTCTTATTGGCTGCTGGCTACATGGTATTGGGAAAGACCAATTATCACTAATGTTGACTTCTCATCCAATTTGTGCTAAGGACTGAATGTTTTGTCCCCTCAAAAGTCATATGTTAAAACCTAATGCCCAATGTGAAAATATTAAAAGGTGGGGCCTTTGGAAGATGATTAGGTCATGAGGATGGAGCCCTCATGAGTAAGATTAGTGCACTTATATAAGAGAGTACACAGAGTTCACCAGCCCCTTCTGCCATAGGAGGTATAGCAACAAGATGACCATTTAGGAACTGGGTCCTCACCAGACATTGAATCTGCAGGCTGCATGACCTTGGACTTCCCCACCTCCAGTGCTGTGAGAAATAAATATTTGTTCTTCATAAGATACCCAGTTTCTGGTATTTTTGTTAGAGCAGCCGTAGTGGACTAAGACAATTGGTAAGTAGTCTCACCTCCCTTGTCCACCCAAGGGGAGCAAATGAGTCAACTATACTATCAGATCATGAGTTATATTTTCTTCTTTCTACTGTGTGAGTGTGTGCTTGTGTCAAGATGTTAGAATTGAGAAATAACTGCTAGCTAGTCAGCCAGCTACAACAGAAAGAATGTTCACCCTGGATTATTAAGATTTGGACTAAAACATTAAGGCATTTGCCTGAGGACCTGTGAAGTGATATAATTATATAGAAATACTTCCACAAATTACCACACAAAAAATTCCTTCCCTGACACATTTATTCATTCATTCACCTATTTGACACATTTCTAATTGTGACTGTCTCTGTGCCATGTTGGCACACCCCCTTTATCTGTCCTAGAAACTGGAATCTTTCAACATGCTTAGCAAAGAAAAGTTAGACTGTGAGATATAAACATGAATTGTCACTAAGCCTCAGTGTGGCATTGGAGGAGTCACTTAAACTCAGTAAAATTCTATAATGTCCTCATCTGTAAATGAGATTATACATAAGTCCTGGTTGAGCACTTGACAAATAGATTCTGGGAAGGAAATGATAAATTCAGTTCCTTTGTCACCTCCAAGCTATCACATATTGTGTTTGCTTTTGTGCATTAACCTGTTCAAGTACATCTAGGAAGTACCCGGGGCCTTATCTGTTCATTCATTTCTTTGGCATTCTGCAAGTTTGATGAATGGTGACTAAAGACTGCATCACTGTGAGAGAAGTTAGAGCAGAATCTGTACCAAATGCCGTAGAGACACGAAACAAAATTTGAAAAATAATAGTGAATCTTCAAAATAAATGAAAATTAGAAGTTGGAAATAATATACCAAGAATAGAGCAATACTCTCCCATGAATAGTGTCGCTATGAGATTCACATCACTCAGAGACCATTTTAACTAAAATAGCCACTCCAGTACTCTTGCCTGGAAAATCCCATGGATGGAGGAGCCTGGAAGGCTGCAGTCCATGGGGTCAATAAGGGTCGGACACGACTGAGCGACTTCACTTTCACTTTTCACTTTCATGCATTGGAGAGGGAAATGGCAACCCACTCCAGTGTTGTTGCCTGGAGAACCCCAGGGACGGGGGAGCCTGGTGGGCTGCCATCTATGGGGTCGCACAGAGTCGGACACGACTGAAGCGACTTAGCCGCAGCAGTGGCAGTGCTTGACCAGAAATGAAATCACGAGGGTAGATTTTTCAGGAATACGTTTCATCAACATACCTGCAATATGTACTAAAAATGTGTCCAATAAAGTCATAACACATGGATATCTAATTTTTGGAGGTAAAAATAAACCAACATATTTGGATGACCCATCTCTTCATCTGTTATGCTAAACTGCAGGAAGAGTTATTGCTGTCCTCATAACAATGCAATGAAAAATGTGTTAATCAAATCTCTAGTTGAATAGACTGTGGAAAGGCATTTTTATTCAGCTTGCTGAAAGAACAAAGAAATATGCATTATGGCACTGCACCTTTCAGACAAATATTACTTGTTTAGGCCATGGGGTATAATGCTGCAAGATGTTTATAAGATTGTCATAATTGTAATTAAGCCCAGGAGAACTTCCAGATGTTCAAGCTAGATTTAGAAAAGGCAGAGGAACCAGAGATGAAATTGCCCCATCCGCTGGATCATAGAAAAAGCAAGAGAGTTCCAGAAAAACATCTGCTTCTGCTTCTTTGATTACGTTAAAGCCTTTGACTGTTTAGATCACAACAAACTGTGTGAAATTCTTAAAGAGATGGATATACCAGACCACATTTCTTGCCTCCTGAGAAATCTGTATGCAGGTCAAGAAGCAACGGTTAGATCCAAACATGAAACAACAGACTGGTTCCAAATTGAAAAAGGAACTATATGTATGTTCAAGGCTGTATGTTGTCACCCTGCTAATTTAATTTATATGCAGAGTACATCATGCAAAATGCCAGGCTGGATGAAGCACAAACTGGAATCAAGATTGCCAGGAGAAATATCAATAACATCAGATATGCAGATGATACCACCCTTATGGCAGAAAGCAAAGAGGAACTAAAGAGGCTCTTGATGAAGATGAGCAAGAAGAGTGCAAAGGCTGGCTTAAAACTCAACATTCAAAAAAACAAAGATCAGGCATCCAGTCCCATCACTTCATGGCAAATAGATGTGGAAACAATGGAAAGATTGACCGACTTTATTTTCTTGGGCTGCAAAATCACTGCAGATGGTGACTGCAGCCATGAAATTAAAAGATTCTCCTTTGAAGAAAACGTATGACAAACCTAGACAGCATATTTTAAAGCAGAGACATTACTTTGGCAACAAAGGTCCATCTAGTCAAAGCTATGGTTTTTCCAGTATTCATGTATGGCTGTGAGAGTTGGGCCATAAAGAAGGCTGAGCGCTGAAAAATTCATACTTTTGAACTGTGGTGTTGGGGAAGACTCTTGAGACTCCCTTGGACTGTAAGGAAATCAAACCAGACCATCCTAAAGGAAATGAGTCCTGAATAATCATTGGAAGGACTGATGCTGAAGCTGAAACTTCAATACTTTTGCCACCTGATAAGAAGAACCAACTCTTGGGAAAAAACCCTGATGCTGGGAAAGATTGAGGACAGGAAGGAGGACATGGGGATGACAGAGGATGAGATAGTTGGATGGCACCACTGACTCAATTGACATGAATCTGAGAAAACTCCGGGATGTGGTGATGGGCAGGGAAGCCTCGTGTGCTGCAGTCCATTGGGTCGCAAAGTATCAGACACAACTGAGCGACTGAACAACAACAGTACTTCTCAAGATGGGAATTCCAATGGGAATATTTCTTAAAACTAGTCAGGACAAAGTATTTTAAATGTGTCAAGTCCAGTTACCAGTTTTAAAAGTATTTATCATAGCAAAATAAAGATGATTTTTAGAATGGGCTATAAAATACATGGTAATAAAAACAAATATATTCTTGTTTATTTATCACCCTGCCTCTATATGTGAAACCAGACCTATAGGTGCTTTAAAAGCCACATCTGGTAGGTTCTGAAGACCCTCAGATAGTGATATTTTTATGAGTTGTGAGTCAGGGCCAAAAGAGTCAGTTTTTGTGTGGGGCAAAAAGTGGAGCAGAAATGAAATGGCCATTAGGAATGTCTGACATTCACAAAAAGACAAAGTGACTGCAGGGATAAACAGAAGGGGAAAAGCAGATGAGGAACATAATGGATCTTAGAGTTTTAAAGGATCCCTTTTGAGACCACTAACCAAGCAAGCTAAATGTGATGAGGGAAGATGGCCTGACTGCATGTCTGGAGATGACTCACCAAGCTTGAGATGTAACTGGAGAAATTGTCTAGACCACATCATTCCCTCAGTGCTTTACATGGACTCATTTCTTTAACATTCACAACAACTTCATGAACTAGATACAATTATTATCTATACTTTATAGTTGAGGAAGGAGGCAGGGAATGGTTAAGAAATTGGATCAAAGACAACCAACTGGTCAATGGCAGAGCTGAGATTTATGTCCACAGGGGTTGCTCTTATCCACGATGCTACACTGACCCCTAACAAGCATCAGTGAGTAAGAATCAACACAGATGGCATGCATGCATGCTACGTTGCTTCAGTTGGGTCTAACTCTTTTTGACCCAATGGACTGTAGCCCTCCTAGTTCCCCATGGGATTCTCTGGACAAGAAAATTGGAGTGGGTTGCCATACCCTCCTCTGGGGGGATCTTCCCAACTTAGAGTTTGAACCCTCATCTCTTACGTCTTCTGCATTGGCATGCAGGTTTGCACAATGCCAGCAAATACATGTATTTGTGCAGAATATCGGCCTTACAAAATCATTTTCATGTTAAGTTTCATTCATTAAAGTGATAATGTAAAAAGAGCTCAGTATTGGCTTGCTAGGGCTGCCATAACAAAATATGACAGACTGGGTGACTTCATCAACAGAATTTTTTTTCTCACTTTTCTGGAGGCTAGAAGCCCAAGATCCATATGTTTGGCAGGTTGGAGTTCTGCTGAGGCCTCTCTCCTTAGCTTGCACTGTGTGTCCTTGCTATGTCCTCACGTGGTCTTTCCTCTGTCTGCGTTCATCCCTGGTGTCTCTCTGGATCCAAGTCTCCTCTTCTTGTTAGCACACCAGCTAAATCGTTGAGAGCCCACCCTAATGGCCTCCTTTGAACTTAATCACTTCTTTGAAGGCCTTGCCTCCACGTACAGTCATCTTTGGACATACTGGGTATTAGGGCTTCAACACACGTATTTTGGAGGAACACACTTCAGTCTGTAACAAAACCCCAAACTTAGGGCTGTGATTGGAGCTTTCATTCTAGTTTTGCCACTGTGTGATGGTAGGAAGGTCACTTCCTGTCTGCTCAATGCTCTAGCTGCTTGATTCTTGATTTTCTGAGTGTGTCTTCAGCTTCTCTACATCTGTAAACCACCTTATCATCTTCACACATCATATAAGTTGGGTGAGTTGGTGGTTGTTGTTATTGTTTTTTGATCTAAATTAGCTAGCAATTTGTTGAATACAACTCAAGACTTCTAAATAGGATGTTTCCTTTTGTTCATGGCTTTGCCAGGCCTTTGACATACTCTGGTCTGTCCAGTCTTAAAATGCAGCTAATAATGAGTACCAACAAGGGTTCCTCTAGTCAAGGCTATGGTTTTTCCTGTGGTCATGTATGGATGTGAGAGTTGGACTATAAAGAAAGCTGAGCATTGAAGAATTGATACTTTTGAACTGTGGTGTTGGAGAAGACCCTTGGGAGTCCCTTGGACTGCAAGGAAATCCAACCAGTCCATCCATCCTAAAGGCAATCAGTCCTGGGTGTTCATTGGAAGGACTGATATTGAAGCTGAAACTCCAATACTCTGGCCACCTGAAGTGAAGAACTGACTCATTTGAAAAGACCCTGATGCTGGGAAAGATTGAGGGCAGAAGGAGAAGGGGACAACAGAGGGTGAGATGGTTGGATGCCATCACCGACTCAATGGACATGGGTTTGGGTGAACTCCGGAAGTTGGTGATGGACAGGAGGCCTGGCGTGCTGTGGTTCATGGGGTCACAGAGAGTCAGACACAACTGAGCAACTGAACTGAACTGAACTGAATGAGTATGTTATAGGGCTACCTTAAGAATATAAAGAGCACAGTGTCTGTAAAGTAGCAGTTATTTAAGAAATGTTCATCTTTTTCTTACCCTTCAGCCCAGTCAGTTTTCATGCTTACTTTTCCCCTGCCTTTGACCTTCCCAACTCTACCTCCACTATGTGTCTCACGCATTCTTGATCAATCATCGTAAAAGTCACATAGATTGACATCTGTCTGCGGTGGGATTGAAGTTTTTAAAAATTCAGATCTAAGTGCATGGATACATTTCCTCACAAGTTCATAAGCAAAGGGATACATGATTCACCTTGACTTTCGACCTACTAAAATTTCAAGATTTAACAGAATTGTCTGCTGTATTAGACCCCCAAGCCTGCATAGGCCACTGACTCTGGGTTGGAAAAATTTCTCTAACAGAGAGCTGCAGAGGCAAAGATCAGGGCCTTCCTGGGTCACACAAAGGTATACAGTGAGCAAAATATCTGTCTACTGCTAGTCTGATTCTGCTAACAATGAATGAACATAATGTTTTTTTGTTTGGTTTGGTTTTGGGGGGGTAATTTTTTTATTTTTTATTGAATATATTGCTTTATAATATTGTGTTAGTTTCTGCTACACAACAACATGAACCAACCATTTATCCCCTCCCTCTTGAGCACATTTATCCCCTCCCTCTTGAGCCTCCCTTTCACCCCCCATCCCACTCCTCTAGGTCATCACAGAGCACTAGATTGAGCTTTCTGTGCAATACAGCATCTTCTCACTAGCTATTTTGCACAATTATGGTTTTATGTTGATAATTTAGAGGAGATGTACTTTAGACAATTATCCACTCAATTATTTGAACATATTTTATAAAATTAATAATCATATGATACTTTAGGATAAAATGACTATATATAGTTTCCTGTATTTATTTGTATCATTTATCCTCATTTTCTCCTGCTAAAATGTTTTGTTGTTGAACCCGCCTACCAATGCAGAGACATAAGAGATGAGGGTTCGATCCCTGGGTCGGGAAGGTCCCCAGGAGGAAGGCATGGCAACCCACTCTCTGTACATGGCTATTTCAGCCTGCAGAAAAATTTTTGGAACCAAGCAGAAGTTCTATATGCTGTGTTCACCACAGCAGCCAGGGCCGTGGTGGCTGGCACAGGAGGAGCCCCAAGTGACTATAAGCCCAAAGGTGAGCAGGAGGAGGCAGCCTTTAGCAAAAGATAAACCCTGAGACTTTGAGGAGCCCTGCTACTGCTGCTGCTGCTGCTAAGTCGCATCACTCATGTCTGACTCTGTGCGACCCCTAACGGCAGCCCACCAGGCTCCTCCGTCCCTGGGATTCTCCAGGCAAGAACACTGGAGTGGGTTGCCATTTCCTTCTCCAGTGCATGAAAGTGAAAAGTGAAAGTGAAGTTGTTCAGTCACGTCCGACTCTTTGAGACCCCATGGACTGTAGTCTACCAGGCTCCTCCGTCCATGGGATTTACCAGGCAAGAGTACTGGAGTGGGGTGCCATTGTCTTCTCCCTAGAAGTTTCAAGTCTAAACTAACCTGACCTGGATTTAGAGAAGGACAAAGGAACTTGGATGCTTATACTCTGTGAAAATCAAAACCTTTCAAAGGCTTTGCAAACTTGTGCTTCTTTTTTTTTCTTTTTAATAGAGTCCTAGAAATAAAACTACAAAACAACATGCTTGGGGAAACACCTGCTTACATTGTCACCAAGCGACTGGAACAGATGAGGTAGCCTATGTGATGGGGGTGGGGGGAGGAAGAAAAGTGGAGAGATATGCTTTAAATTTTATAATTTAGTATAATTTTCCCCACATATATGTATTTACTTTTGAAAATTTAAAAAATAACAGTCTACTCTTCTGTGCACTAACACTATCTTATATAATGCAATAAAATGTGAGCTTTTCAATGCTAGAAGAGAGTCATTGAGTCATAGGTAGAAAACATTTGGTTATCATACAAACTAGAAGATCCCCTGGAGAAGGGAATGGCAACCCATTCCAGTATTCTTGCCTAGAAAATTCCATGGATGAAGGAGCCTGCCAGGCTACAGGCCATGGGGTCACAGAGAGTTGGACATGACTGAACAACTAACATGCACACATACTATGTATTAATATGATTTCAGAAAACTTCTATATTTTGTTTCAGCTTAAGACTAACCTAGGAAAGCCTAAGTGTTTAACCTAAAAGTGAAAGCCGCTAAAATAAAAAACATGTGATTTGTAATCAAGCAGCTTTATATAGAATTTATAATAGGGTTGCTGGATGTGCTATTGAGTATTTGTATAATGTTATGGAGATATGGTGACTAACTGGAAAAGATATAGTTTAACTGGAGAGTGCTGACAGTTTACATCTTCTTATGATATGAAATGTCATAACCAAATTAAAAACTTGCCATTTATTTTCAGGAGTGTTTGGAAGTTGGATGACATTGTCATGTAAATGATTCAGTCTTAAGTTTTCAACTTTCTTCAATGAATCTTGCCTAAGTAATCTTCTGATATTTTTACCCAGTCATAGAAGGCCCCACATAAATGCATTTGAATGCTTTTGTGACTGTGTGAAATGAATTGCTAATGATTCATGAGACAGTCCTATCATTAGCCGTGATAAGACGGTAATTCGATTACATGCTGGTGCTGTTGCTCATTCCATTTTTTGATATTAATATTTAAAATATTAGAAGGGCAAAATAATTCCAAAGAAAGAATCGGTCAGTATTTCAAAAGAATATGTTATTTCACATCCTGTTAACTCTAACTCTGAAATACTAATTATGCTTTTTTCTCTTTGTAGCATAGTAAGGAAAGCAATGGAAAATATCTACCATTGAATAAAAATATTTAGATCAGATTTGCCTCAATTTTATTTCTAATTATGAGATAAGATTATTATTTGTTAGGAAAATTTAAATCATTGCTTAAAAAGTGTTTGTTGACATTTTGTAGGAAATAACATAGAATCTAAATTCATTCCAAATAGTTACAGTGTTTTCATCTTTAAGAAAATCCAAAATGACAAATACAAGCTATTCTTTAGTTTATTATCACCCCAAAGAACTTTTCTATTATCACCTTTAAATTGGTTAGTTTTGGTTTTTATTCTTACTATGTAAACAAGAGTAACATGATCAATTTTGTTCATTTTTGTATTTCAGCTTCAGGATTTGGCTAACGCTTTGGTTTCTTTTCTTTAGACTTGAAAATAGATACTAAGCAGCAGTATTTGTTTCTCTCATTCTTTCCCCAAATTATTAAGCACCCCAGAATGGTTCCAATAATATAGTACATAGGGTCCCTAAATTTTCTTCTTGTCCTCAAAGTGAATACATCAACACTTCTACTATTTAAAAGATTCCAACTATCTGTGTATTCCTCATGGATTCACATGGAGGCTGAAGAAAGTGTTGTTCATTTATTCCACATTGGATTTGCCAAAGTATTCCACTTTAAACAAAACTAATATACCTACATGTAAATTTAGAAAGCAAATTATTAATATGAAATAAGTTTTTAATTGGGATTTGACCCCTGGGTTTGGAAGATCCCCTGGAGAAGGGAATAGCTACCCCCTCCAGTATTCTAGCCTGAAGAATTCCATGGGCAAAGGACCCTGGGCGGGCTGCATTGCATAGGGTTGCAAAGAGCTGGACATGTATGAAGCAATTTAGCACACAGCAGTGAACATACCTAACACCCAGATCTTGGTTTCTAAATATTATTCCTTAGTAAAAGGAACCAGGGTTCCTTAGATTAGTGATTGAGTCCAGGACTGGGGCAGAAAAAATGCAAAATAAACTTGGAACATGTGAGTAGTACCAGAAAATTAAAAATTTTTCAAAAATAAAAAATCATCATGTCGAAAGACAGAAGAACAAAGATGAATGAACCCCAGTGGCCAAAGCCAAGGGAATTTGAGCAGCAAAATAAATAGTAATATTATAAATATCCACAAGTCTAATATAAATTAATAATTTAAAAATATACAAACATACAATAGG
Source organism: Bubalus kerabau (assembly GCF_029407905.1). Classification (NCBI taxonomy): domain Eukaryota; kingdom Metazoa; phylum Chordata; class Mammalia; order Artiodactyla; family Bovidae; genus Bubalus; species Bubalus kerabau. The sequence goes on from NC_073625.1 coordinate 70,286,200, forward strand.
GAACTCTCCCCTATAAAATATTCCAATTAATAAAAATAAAAGACAGGGCTTCAGGGTAGCTCAGCTGGTAAGGAATCCACCTGCAATGCAGGAGACCCCAGCTCAATTCCTGGTTGGGAAGTTCCCCTGGAGAAGGGATGGGATATCCAGTATTTTGGGGCTTCCTGGGGACTCAGATGGTAAAGAATCCACCTGCAATGCGGGAGACCTGGGTTTCATCCCTGGGTTGGGAAGGTCCCCTGGAGGACAGCAAGGCAACCCACTCCAGTATTCTTGCCTGGAGAATCCCCCTGGTGGGCTATAGTCCCTAGGGTTACAAAGAGTCAGACACAACTGAGCAGCTAAGCGCAGACACACAGAAGACAAAGATTCAAAATCACCCTTAGATAAAAATCGCAGTAATTATCGTTGCAGGCAAAATGCACTGATAAACAATAAAATCAGTAAGGTGAAATGTTGAAGAGAAACAGTTGCATAGTTTCAAAATATCCCCCAGGATATTTATCTATTACAAAGTGAATAATAGTAGCTTTACAGTAAGGAAAACCATTAGATACCACCATAACCAAGTGGTCTCTTTAGAAAAGACCCTGATGCTGGGAAAGACTGAAGGCAGGAGGAGAAGGGGACGACAGAGGATGAGATGGTTGGATGGCATCCCTGACTCAATGGACATGAGTTTGAGCAAGCTCCAGGAGATGGTGAAGGACAGGAAAGCCTGGTGTGCTGCAGTCCATGGGGTCAGACATGACCGAATGACTGAACAACAGCAAGGTTAACATGAGTACTACTGAGACATAGTGACATATGCACAGTGCGTGGAGAAGGACACAATATCGCTTTTGTAGTGTTCTTATTAAATTGCATAAACTCAATATAATCACTAGAGAATATCAGGTGAAGTCACATTTAAACATAAACCTTGGACTACCTTCTCAGTTCTCATCAGAAGGGCTAAGGTTATGAAAGACAAGGGAAGACTGAGGAACTATCTCAGTTCGGAGGAAGACTAAAGAGATATAAGAATAATATACAATGTAGGATCCTGAGTTTGAGCCTAGAGTAGAACAAAAAACTGGGGGAAAATAAGTGATCATCTAATAAGATCTCTAGTTAATAGTATTATAGTAACTTTAACTTTCTGACTTTGAAAACTATGCTATGGTTATGTAAGTTTTTCAGTTTATTAGGAAGCTGATGTAAGGTTACATGAACTCTCTGAACATTTTTGTAATTTTCTCTTAACTCTAAACTTATTTCCAATAAAACGTTTTAAAAATTGTTTTATTCCTTTAACCACACTATGAAAAACATATTATTACTATCCTCATTTTACAAAGGAGGGAACTGAATAGCAGAGAGATTAATAAACTTGCCCCCAAATCCCCAAGTTAGAAAACTACATAGCCAAATAAGTTGGAGATCTTAACCACTATGATTTTATGTGGTCTGAGGCTCAGCCAATTCAGAAATATTTATTCTTGCTCTTAATTTTGCATTGATATTTGTAGCCTGGTGGGCTACCGTCCACGGGGTCGCAAAGAGTCGGACAGGACTGAGCGACTTCACTTTCACTTTTCACTTTCAAGGTGCTATGTGCTAAGATGCTTCAGCTCTGTCTGATTCTTTGTGACCCTATGGACTGTAGCCCACCAAGCTCCTCTGTCAGTGGGGTTCTCCAGGCAAGAATACTGGAGTGGGTCACCATGACCTCCTCCAGGGGGTCTTCCTGACCCAGGGATTGAACCCACTTATCTTGCATCTCCTGCATTGGCAAGCAGGTTCTTTACCACTACCACCACCTGGACCCCCTAGGGTGCTACAATATTATATAAAACATAACCCTGGAAAAAGAAATCCTATTTTACAATGCTGAGTGGTAAGTGATGTAGGAAAACTTTATTCTCTTGCAGTGATTCTCATTTTCAACCAAATGTCAAACAGTGAACTATTAGGTGGAATCTTACAGAATAACTAAATGGGACTATTGGCATTCAAAGATGAAAATGCATCCATAAGGCTTTTATGCTTCATTACTTTAAATAATCATTAACAGTAAAATATATAATGACAGACAGTTACTAATGCAATAAAGTTGCTAAAGTGAGATGAAAAATTGCAAATAATGTATTTTATTACAGTCAAAGAAGGCTTTAGGTGGCTGTACTCTGGTTCTGAATATGTTATAGAGAATTAGGAGTTTGGGACTCTGTATGAAAGAGGTCATTTTTATTATTGGAAAATAGTTTTTTAAGCTGCTAATTCTTTTGAGGAATGCAAGAAACTGAAATACTTCAGTCACAATCAGAAACAGCCTAAGTGGGAGAAAAGTATTATGTGATTTTGCTTCTGTTCAGTATTGTTTGTAATTAGAATGCAAAGTTGACAGTGTATAAAAATTCAGTCAAAAGAAGCATAACTCTTTATTAAATTACAAACTGTATAAATATGCATTATGTGCAAGGACACTATGATAGTTACAAAATAAAATGGGACTTATGTTAAATGCGGCAGGAATACCTTCCATGTAACAAATATTTAAACTGGAATGAAATAAATATTTTTTATGTAGTGAAAAATTTTTATATAATATTGATATATATATATATAATTTTATATAATTTCAAAAAATTAAAAGTAGTCTTATTCTGGAAGCTTATATTTAATAAATATTTAATTTTCTGTGATATTTATAAATTTGACTGTCGAAAAACATTGAAGTAAAAAAAGTGTCTCTAATACATATTGAAGTCAAACCAGGAAGAAAAAGGATATATAAAAATATTTTTGTATTATTATTTTGTTTTGTTATAGCATGATACATAATTTATGGCTACCACTACTTTCTTTTCTTGAACACACTATAGGAAAATACTGTCTGGATACAGTTAAGGCTTTCTGAAAAATACTTGTATCGAAAGCTTTTCCATTTAATGGTTAAAAAAAAGTAAATAGAATTTATGTCTGTCCTGGGCCCAATTAAACTTCCATTCAAACTTGTCCTGATCAGAAAATAAATTACCTATGGATTCTGAATAAGGGTTTTTACACACTTGGAGAAAAAAAAAGTACATCTGTGGAGAACTATGATTTATGAAAGTATTGATTTCTTTGTTAAATAATGAATTAGATGTCCTACCACAATATTATTTATCAAACTTTTTTGTCATATAATTAAATTGTCACATAATGGATTGTGCTCATATAGATTCATTAAATATTAAAAACTACATGTGACACTACTCACCTTGTCTTTGGCTAACAACACATTTCCTCTGTTCTTTCCCATTAAGGTCAATAATGGCAGCCATGATCCTACTACCAAAGCTTGTAGTCCATGCTGATCAAGGCTACAGAGGCCATGAGCACATTCCTTTAGCTCAGCATGACCAAAGTTATCCACATACCAAGCGCACATGGCCCAAGAACCATTCAGGACAACTTGACAAGTGAGGATAAGAGGGGAAATGACCTATACACAAAATATGGTGGACATACTAAAATTAGACTTGCATTTTACCAGCTCCACCCATCTTGATCATTTTTTATTTTTCCCTGAAATCTCTGCTGCAGCCCTCTGTTGCCCTGAGCCCTTTGGGTTTTTCTAAGTTTGCCTGGCCCTCCTGTTGTATCAACTATAGCCAGCCACAAAGTTTCACCAACTGCAGAAATGCATTTCTGCATCCCCCTGATTACTAACCTGTATTCCCACATGAACTGACTTTCCCCTAGGACTACCTTGAAGCCTTCAACATAATTAATACTTTTGGTAGCCACATAATCCATCTTCACCCTCTCCCACCCCACAAATACAATGGATTCTTGTTTCTCTACACTTTCTATTCAAGAGCTGACATTATTTTGAAACGGAATTCTTATATCCTATATCCCATTAACCGCATCCATAGCTTTACTGAGTTTTACATGGACTGGGAGATGCTGGAGTAGTTAATAGTATTAAAAGCTTCCTTTAATTGTGTGTTTACTATATGTTAGGCGTTATGCTAAACATTTTACATAAAGGATTTTAGTTAATTATTATGACAACCCTATGAAATGGATGAAATGGGTACTCAGTATTTTCTTGTTTTATTTATGAGGAAACTGTAGATTAAAGAGATTTCATAATATCCCAAGGTCGCAGTCTAGAAAATAGCAGCAGCAATTCAATAATCAAATATGTCTGACTTCAAAATCTATGTTCCAGTCTCTCTGCATGATTGCCTCTCACTGAACAAGTGAAAATAAAAATCAAAGACCACAGGCAATTCTTATTCTGAAATCTCTGTAATGAGTTGGTAATTTATTTTAAAAATCCAATAGTTGTATGATCATGAATGATGTCTGCTACTATTTTAAAATATAAAATCTGCCCCTTTTATTAAAGAATGTGAGGGATTTCAAAGCATTCATATTTCTCATACTTCCCCTCAGAATCCTAACCTTTTTTATCATAGGTGAGTTGGAGACGGAGGTAAAAACATTATCTTCCAAAGGACATAGAATGCAGAAACTTCAGTGTCTTAGGCCCAGTTGAAATTGCAGCCCTCTCCTAAGAGCCTTTTCTTCAGATAACTCAAAAGTTTCAGAAGGTGCTAACAATTAAAAAAAAAAAAAAAAAAAAGGCACTTTTAGGACTTAAGCACGAATGAGACAGTCCTTACCTTTATGAATTTTTTCACTCAACATGAAAATGGATGTAAGTGTTTTAAGTAAGGTAATATAATAACTCCCAGTCTAATAAGCATGGTGGTGGGTGAGGAGCCGGGAAGAGTGGGGGGAAAATACCTATCATCTGGGGATTTCAGGAAAGGCTTCATGGAAGAAGCAGCACTAGAGAATTTCAGTCAGATGCTGAAGAATAGGGACAGTTAAAGGTATTCAATACATTTGCAGATTAAACAAATGAGCAAACGAATGAAGAAATTTAACTAGAGGAGGTAAAGAGAGAGGAATTCAGGATGGAAAAGAACTTAAAGAAGTTCACAGAAACAGAGAAAGATTTAGAATTTCATTCAGTAATGACAACAGTATTGATTTTTATTCATTCCTGCATTTAGTCACACATCATGGGTTTTATACTCAGAACTACATGGTATGGGAAAAAATGAACAGAAAAAAACAACACCATGCATTTAGTCACGGATCATGTATTTCGTACCCAGAACTGTAAATGGTATAGGGAGAAAAAGAACAAGAAAAAACACTGTATACTGACTGCATTTACAGTAGTTTGATGTGAAGAGGATTCAGTGGACAGGAGTGGACAAGCTAAGTTCAGTCTGAGTCACAGAGGATCTAGAATGCTGGGCTAAGGGCTTTGAACTTAATAGTAACCGGGATCCTTTGAATACTTTTTAAGAAGAGTTGTATGACCCAGTTAAAGTCAGTTTGCCTAGATTTGTATATGAGATTAAGGAGGAGCTATAAAACAGGAAGTTTTCAAGGATAGAGAGTTGCCCTTATAGTCCTGGGAAACTTGCATTGCTGAGCCAGAAATGAAAAGTCTAAGTGGATTGCATTTCTTATCTCTGGAATAGCAAATAGAAAGGAGGCCAATATTAATGAGGAAAGAAGATGCTAAAATAAAGGTTACTGACGGTGTGTTGGAGAAGACTCTTGAGAGTACTTTGGACTGCAAGGAGATCCAACCAGTCCATCCTAAAGGAAATCAGTCCTGAATATTCATTGGAAGGACTGATGCTGAGGCTGAAACTCCAATACTTTGGCCACCTGATGTGAAGAGCTGACTCATTTGAAAAGATCCTGATGCTGGGAAAGATTGGAGGCGAGAAGAGAAGCAGATGACAGAGGATGTCAGATGGCATCATGGACTCAATGGCCATGAGTTAGAGTAAACTCTGGGAGTTGGTGATGGACAGGAAGGCTTGTCATACTGCAGTCCATGGGGTCGCAGAGAGTCTGACACGACTAAGCTACTGAACTGACTGATTGAACTGAAGGTTTGTTTGTAGAAATTTCAGATTTTCTGAGGTTATAGTATAGGTAGTCCACTGGTTGGTTTAGCTTATGATTAAACCACAGGCTATGAGTCAAACAATCAGGTTAAGAGTCTTATCACCTCTATTTACTAGCTTGAGAACCGTAGATTAATGAATTACTTAATTTTTGTAAGCCTCAGTTCTCTCACTTATAAAATGTACATAGCCAATACCATCTATCTCTTGGTAATAGTTCAAGGATTAAACATGATTATGCAAGTAAAGAATTTATCACAATTCCTGCCATAGAGTAAATGCTGAATAAATAATCAAGTGTTTCATAATATGCTTCCCAGGTGGTCCTATTAGTAAAGAACCTGCTGCCAGTGCAGAAGACAAAGACTCAGGTTTGATCCCTGGGTCAGGAAGATTCCCTGGAAGAGGGCATGGCAACTCATTCCTGTATTCTTGCCTAGAGAATCCCATGGACAGAGGAGCCTGGTGGGCTACAGTCCATAGGGTCACAAAGAGTCAGACATGATTGAAGAAACTTAGCAGGCACACTTGTTCCATAATATACATGCAGACATACCATATGAACTCAGTGGTTTTGTTGACTTCTTCAATACTGCCAAGGGGCCATTCTAAAAGTTATGCATTGACTGCAGAGATGGTTGAACAAGTCAGGGTCCAATTAGGATACAATAATCTCAGCAATTATTTGAACAGAGGGACTTTGATATAAATAGCTGTTTACTAGATATAAAGTTGTAGACCTGGTACTTAAAAGATAGGGAAGAATTCTGTTACTATGGAATTAGCAATTCAGCAAGTCATTACCACCCCTATGGCTGGGGGAAGAAAGAGAAGAGGCCAAAGTTTATTAACACTTAGAAGACTGGACAATTTAGAGATGGTGTGCTGCTTGCCTTTTTCTCGAGTCTCTGGACAGTCTTATGGGACTGGGACCCAGACCCCTTGTAGCCCTGTAACCTACAAGGCTGGTGACAGTGTCCTGAGGGGGGCCATGATGTAGTTAGCTCTGCAAGAGGGGCAGAGAAACGCAAACTGGACTCAGCTGCTGCAATGGCAGGGAATTGCCACTGCTCAGGTTAGTTCCCAAGAACTGTAAGTAACAAAGTCCTTATTCCTTAAGCTTTCTAGTCTCCCACTAGTGCCACTTATTGGCAGAACTTAACAGAGAGCTGTGGGCAAAACAGAAATGAAGCTAACAGAGTTGTAATTCCAACATCTCACAGCAGAGTACAAAAAGAGTTGAGGGGCAATAGCTTACACAGAGGAATAAAATATTTTTGGAAATGGATAACATTTAAAAATATACCAAAATCACCTTTGCAACTAAGTATAAGATTTGGAATGAATTTTAATATGCTTAAGGCTATGATGGTGGAGTTAAACATGATGGTGGACTTTACTGTATTTTTGTTTGATGAGTGAGATAGGCAAGTGATTTGAGGAATTGGGGAATTTGGGGAATCCTGTGTTGGAAGAGAGGAGGTAGGGGAGGGGATGAGGCAGGTAATATTGGGAGAGGTATGGCAATTCTTATAGGGTGAAAACTGAGGTAAAGAAAGTTCAGGTAAAGAAAGTATGAAGTAAGTGTGGAGTAAAAAGAAAAATGTTCAGAAAGATTTTCAGAATTACCTTTCTGAATATGTATTTATTTATGTACTTACTTAGCATCAAGGAGGTCTCCAGGTTCTAGCAAAAGCAGCCAGAAAAGGTAAAGTTATGTTATAATTAAATACATTTATGTTAAAAATATAAGGTTAATGAGATTAATGGATTTTCAAATTTTTTTATGTTAGCATGATTTTGGGGTATTGGTGATACTGGTGTAATTTGTTGCTTATGTCTATGAACTTTGCTATCTCTTAAATTGCCATTTTTACTTAAAAAGTGAAAACCAAAATAAACATATGCAATTCAAATTAGATGAAAATTTTGAACCATGTTAAACACTGAAAACAAAGTTTTAGAAGCCTCTAATATTATTTTGAGTCAATAATCAAATAAAATTTAAAAAGTCAAAATCAAATATTAAGGTGTAGCTATTTTGAATACTTAAAATAGAATAAAATATAGAAAATTATATTAAATTTTAGGAAATTTTGAGATAAATAACTAAATAGAATACATGATTCCTGATTCAATATTGAATCGGACAAAGAAGACTAAACATTATGAGGATATTTAGCAAACCCTGAATATGGGTTATATATTAAATAATACTGTAATACCAATATTAAATATTCTGAGTATGATAATTACATTATAGTATATACGAAAAGGCAGCCATGTTTAGGGTAACAAAGAACAAATCTTAATAGATGAATAACAAATGTAAACAAATCGGTGAAACGCTTATGGATATTCATTGTATTTGTGTATTCATTGCAACTTTCCTGTGGGTCTGAAATTTTTCCAAATAAAAAGTTAAGGAATAAATGAAATAAAAACTATACTTAAAGAGTAGATGATAAAGAATTCACTGGTAATGCAAGAGACCCAGCTTCCATCCCTTGGTCCTGAATATCCTCTGAAGCAGGGAATGGCAACCCACTCCAGTCTTGCCTGAAGAATCCCATGGATGGAGGAGGCTGGTGGGCTACAGTCCATGGGGTCGCTGGGAGTCAGACACGACTGAGCGACTTCACTTTCACTTTTCACTTTCATGCATTGGAGAAGGAAATGGCAACCCACTGCAGTGTTCTTGCCTGGAGAATCCGGGGGATGGGGAGCCTGGTGGGCTGCCATCTCTGGGGTCACACAGAGTTGGACATGACTGAAGTGACTTAGCAGCAGCAGCAGTAGGTAGGTGATGCAAATGTCTAGTATTCTCATGTTTTTAACCAAGAAGTAATTCTGGAAGCAGAGCAATGTGGATAAATTGAGAAAACATATTTTAGGGAGCTTATTTATTTTGTTGATTGGTTTTGGGGCAATTTAAACAATTTTTCTAATTTTTCAATTATTCTACTGTAAACTGGTCATACTGAGAAACTACATCATCTTTGGCCACTAGAATGCCATTTTGTCCTATGCTTTCATACTTCACAGATCTCTACTCCAGTGGTTTAAGAATAAAACTGATTTTTTCTATCATCTAGACAATTATATGGAAAAATGCCGCTCTAAACATAAACACAAAAGAAGGTGATGTTCCTGTTAGAAGACTCTAAGTGCAATATTTTGACTGCTGAAACAATTATCCGATTTATAATTTAACTTAAGCTTTACTCAATCTTTTCTAAAATAATAATAATAATGGCAAGTGTGGTATAAATTCCTACCAATCACAGTTAGAAAGTTAAAATGTATTCTTCATGCAAAAAATAACAAAAATAATTTAGTTGTGAAAGGAGTAACAATTTTGTCTAATATTTCACTAATTGTTGAAATATTTATATAAAGATATGTTTGAAATATAAGTTACTTGAGAAGTACTATTATGTTGTGTAATGTTAAATCAATGACCATCATTTGAAAATTATTTTTGAAATATTCATATGAAAATAAATCTCTTGATAGGGTGTAGATCTCAGAGTCAGGAGTCTCACTTTTTAGTGGGAAAAGAAAGAGGAAAAATAATATTAAAAATAAAGAAAATATTTCTCATACAATATCACATTAACAAACTCTTTAAAATCCATTTGAATAATATCAAGAATGAAAACAGACTGCGAGTTTTCTACTTGTCAAATTAGAAAACCCTCAATCAAGACTGGGGGCTGATTGTGGCACAGACCGTGAACTCCTTATTGTCAAATTCAGACTTAAATTGAAGAAACTGGGAAAACCACTAGACCATTCAGGTATGACCTAAATCAAATCCCTTATGATTATAGAGTGAAAGTGACAAATAGATTCAAAGGATTAGCTCTGTTAGACAGAGTTCCTGAAGAACTATGGGCGGAGGTTCATGACATTGTACAGGAGGCAGAGATCAAGACCATCACCAAGAAAAAGAAATACAAAAAGGCAAAATGGTTGTCTGAAGAGGCCTTACAAATAGCTGAGAATAGAAGAAAAGCAAAAGGCAAAGGTGTTCTTTGGAAGGACTGATGCTAAAGTTGAAACTCCAATACTTTGGCCACCTCATGAGAAGAGTTGACTCATTGGAAAAGACTCTGATGCTGGGAGGGATTGGGGGCAGGAAGAGAAGAGGATGACAGAGGATGAGATGGCTGGATGGCATCACTGACTCAATGGACATGATTTGAGTGAACTCTGGGAGATGGTGATGGACAGGGAGGCCTGGCGTGCTGTGATTCATAGGGTCGCAAAGAGTCAGACATGACTGAGCGACTGAACTGAACTGAACTGAAAAGGCAAAAGAGAAAAGGAAAGATATACCCATTTGAATACAGAGTTCCAAAGAATAGCAAGGAGAGATAAGAAAGCCTTCCTCAGTGATCAATGCAAAGAAATAGAGGAAAACAATAGAATGGGAAAGACTAGAGATCTCTTAAAGAAAATTAGAGATACCAAAGGAATATTTCATGCAAAGATGGGCACAATAAAGGACAGAAATGGTATGGACCTAACAGAAGCAAAAGATATTAAGAAGAGGTGGCAAGAATACACAGAAGAACTATACAAAAAAGATCTTCACGACCCAGACAGTCACGATGGTATGATCACTCACCTAGAGCCAGACATCCTGGAATGTGAAGTCAAGTGGGCCTTATCACTACAAAGCTAGTAGAGGTGATGGGTTCCAGTTGAGCTATTTCAAATCCTGAAAGATGATGCTGTGAAAGTGCTGCACTCAATATATCAGCAAATTTGGAAAACTCAGCAGTGGCCACGGAACTGGAAAAGGTAACTTTTCATTCCAATCCCAAAGAAAGGCAATGCCAAAGAATGTTCAAACTACCGCACAATTGCACTCATCTCACATGCTAGCAAAGTAATGTTCAAAATTCTCCAAGCCAGACTTCAACAATATGTGAACCACGAACTTCCACTGTTCAAGCTGGATTTTAAAAAGGCAGAGAAACCAGAGATCAAATTGCCAACATCCACTGGATCATTGAAAAAGCAAGAGAGTTCCAGAAAAAACGTCTACATCTGCTTTATTGACTATGCCAAAGCCTTTGACTGTGTGGACCACAACAAACTGTGGAAAATTGTTAAAGAGATGGGAGTACCTGACCACCTGACCTGCCTCCTGAGAAAACTGTATGCAGGTCAAGAAACAACAGTGAGTACTGGACATTGAAGAGCAGACTGGTTCCAAATTGGGAAAGGATTACGTCAAGGCTGTATATTGTCACCCTGCTTATTTAACTTATATGTAGAGTACATCATGAGAAATGCTGGGCTGGATGAAGCACAAGGTGGAATCAAGATTGCCAGGAGAAATATCAATAACCTCAGATATGCAGATGACACCACCCTTATGGCAGAAAGTGAAGAAGAACAGAAGAACTTCCTGATGAAAGTGAAAGAGGAGAGTGAAGAACTTGGCTTAAACTCAGTATTCAGAAAACTAAGATCATGGCATCTGGTCCCATCACTTTATGGCACATAAATGGGGAAACAGTGGGAAAGGTGACAGGCTTTATGTTTTGGGGGCTCCAAAATCACTGCAGATGATGATTGCAGCCATGAAATCAAAAGATGCTTGCTCCTTGGAAGAAAAGCTATGGCCAACCTTGACAGCATATTAAAAAACAGAGAGATTACTTTGCCAACAAAGGTCCATCAAATTAAAGCTATGGTTTTCACAGTAGTCACGTATGGATGTGACAGTTGGACTATAAAGAAAGCTGAGCACTGAGGAATTGATGCCTTTGAACTGTGGTGTTGGAAAAGGCTCTCAAGAGTCCCTTGGATTGCAAGGACAGCCCATCCTAAACGAAATCTGTCCTGAATATTCATTGGAAGGACTGATGCTGAAGCTGAAACTTCAATACTTTTGCCACCTGATGCAAAGAGCTGACTCATTGGAAAAGACCCTAATGCTGGGAAAGACTGAAGGCAGGAGGAGAAGGGGATGACATAGGATGAGATGGTTGGGTGGCATCACCGACTCAGTGGACATGAGTTTGAGTAAATTCTGGAGTTGGCAATGGACAGGGAGGCCTGGCATGCTGCAGTCCATGGGGTCACAAAGAGTCAGACATGACTGAGCCACTGAACTGAACTTGTCAGATTATATATTATTCCTTTGTTCCCTTTCAAGTATTTATTCTTCAAAACATTAATCTTCCTTTGAGAGAATAAAACATCATTTAGGTGGTTGTATTATATTTAATTTAACATGTACACAAATGTACATTTTCCATTATATTTCACTTTCCTCATCCGTCCATCCCTTTCCACATAGCCTCATTTCCAGAGAAACGTAAACATACTCAAAAGGAAAATGAGTTTTCTTTTTTTTTTTTTTTAAAGCATGCTAGGAAAATAAGGACTTAAAAAAGGAATGCAAAAGTCCATGAAAAACTGGGACCAAAAAATCTTATTAAAAATACGTGTTAGCTATGAAGTTTACTGGCACAATGACCACCTGTTGGTGCCTCACTCAGTTTAAAGATAGAACGTTGCATCATTTTTTAACCACTAGAATAGCTACTCTTGACTCATTCCCTTACTTCTCAGACTTAACTCCTGAACTGTTTTCTGTTCATGACTCTCTCTCTTTGATTTATAATTTTACAATATGTGTGTATATGCCTACAAACTGAGGCTTTTTAGAATTGAGTGTTTAGCAGGAACTACGTCTTTTTTCTGCTCTCTTTTTCAAAGGGATGATGTTCTATTCCTATTGAAGTGATCCCAAGCTCTGTTGGCTGATAATTAACAGGTTGAAGTAACTGACAGTTTTGCAACATGAAGGTACAAGCAGGTAGCAGTTATTTCCAAGCCATTACATTTTGCTCACAAAAATTCTATTTTTACCACAAACAGACAGGCATGGGGCTCAGAGTGGTGGGTTTCAAACTGTGTCTAAGCAGAATTCTGGAATAGAAATAACCACCAAAATTGCAAGCATTTTTTCAGGCTCTACAGATGATAAGAAATAGCCTGGCATGATCAATTGGAGTAATATTGTTTTTGGAGCAGTTAGATTATTTTTCATTTCAAGAAAATACAGGAAAGGTTTAAGCCTTAAGACTTTAATAGTGCCTAAAGTGTAGTAAAAACATATGCATTAACTTGATCATAAATTTAGCTGTTAAAAGGCTTTTGTTAAACAAAATTAACTTGTAGTTGTCTGTGTATTTCCACCCTTACAAATTCTAAATCAATTTTATTAGTCAGAAGTCTTAGTTCACCTGTAAGAGTCAGAAATCCATCTTGCATGGCTTAAGTGTTTAAGGAAGAGGCAGAATTGAATGTTCACATAATGAACAGTCTAGAAGTACGATGATTTCAACCATAAATATATAGTCAGGCACTGAAAACGCTGGGAAACCATCCCTCTCCATCTGTCAGCTCAACATCTCTGTCATGTCATCTTTATGAAGATTTTTTTTGCATAGGGTGGCAACAGTGGCCCCACAAAAGCTCCAGGATTCCTGTTCTAAGCTCCCGAAGCAAAGAGCTCTACTTTCTCAATGAAAATGAAAGTGAAGTCCCTCCGTCGTGTCCGACTCTTTGCGACCCCACGGACTATACAGGTCATGGAATTCTCCGGGCCAGAATACTGGAGTGGGTAGCCGTTGCCTTCTCCAGGGGTTCTTCCCAACCCAGTAACTGGAGGCTCCCTTTTTGTGGACTGTGCATCCTTGAACCAGCGTAGGCCCAAGACGCTCAGTTTGGCTCAGTCAGGCTCATGTGGCCACTTCCTAACAGAATGCAAGTCTCAGGACAGTACGGTCTTAACCTTGCCTAATTTTGTATACTCACAAGTTAGTATAAATGAAAGTTCCTTAATTTGTGTTTATTGAGTCAATTGTCTTCATCCTTTAGGTCTTAGTTTCCATCACATTAAATGAAGAGTTATACACACTAGCAACTCAGTGTGTATTTAGAGTGGTCCCCAGGTCATAATGATGTACTTTCATTGTTCAAATTCAACATTTTTTTAAGGTATTGAAATATTACAAGGAGAAAGTAAAAAATGAATTGCATGATTAAAGATTTAAAGCTAGTTACACTTGAAAAAATATGCATGGAAATATTTTTCTGTCTCTTTATTAATTCCTTATGCCTTCCCATTTTTAATGACATTGCTCTTCACATCAAGGATACCTTCCTTTTTATGTGGCTTGTAGCTACCCTGTGACCACCTAGAAATGCCCTGGTCCTGTTCTACACATTCTCAGCTTTTTCCTTCCCTCAGTTTCTTACCTTTTCCTCTCTTGCCAGGTGGTGCTAGTGGTAAAGAACTCGCCTGCCAATGCAGGAGACATAAGCTATGCGGGTTTGATCCCTGGGTCAGGAAGATCCCCTGGAGAAGGAAATGGCAACCCACTCCAGTATTCTTGCCTGGAGAATCCCATGGACAGGGGAGCCTGGAGGGCTACAGTCCATTGGGTCTCAAAGAGTCGGACAACTGAAGTACATTATTTAATCTTAACCAAACACCTTCCCTACTCTATTAGGTAGAATTAATGACAGCCTTCTCTGAAGAAAATGTTTCTACTGCCTTTGTTTTACCAAGATAATGTTGCTCCCTGCAGAAATTCTCATTACCCAGCAGCATGGAAATTTTCTGCAGCAGTGAAAAATAATGAGTCTAGATTGGACCTCAAAGCAGCTCATTTCCAACAATTTGGCTATTAGTAAAAGACTATGCTTTCATTTGGAGAAGGGAATGGCAACCCACTCCAGTGTTCTTGCCTGGAGAATCCCATGGAGGGAGGAGCCTGGTAAGCTACAGTCCACAGGGGCTTTCATTAGGAGATCATGTGTGCTTTCTCAGTCACTCAGTCACGTCCCACTTTTTATCACTCCATGGACTCCTGTCAGGCTCCTCTGTCCACGGGATCATCCAGACAAGAATACTGGAGTGGGTAGCCATTCCCTTCTCCAAGGGATCTTCTCAACCCAGGGATAGAACCTGGGTCTCCTGCATTGGCAGGTGGATTCTTTACCACTGAGCCACCTGGGAAGCCTAGGAGGCAATAGGATAACTCAAATTTACCAATTAGTCATGGTTTTACCTGCCTCTGACCAATTTCAGCCACTGCTATCAGAAGTAGTAGCTGTACCCACAAATGAGGTGGATAATTAAAACTATATTCAAATATTATCTGAAAATTATTATGTACTAGCATCTTGTTATGGAGACGGCAATGGCACCCCACTCCAGTACTCTTGCCTGGAAAATCCCATGGATGGAGGAGCCTGGTGGGCTGTAGTCCATGGGGTCGCTAAGAGTCGGACACGACTGAGCGACTTCACTTTCACTTTTCACTTTCATGCATTGGAGAAGGAAATGGCAACCCGCTCCAGTGTTCTTGCCTGGAGAATCCCAGGGACGGGGGAGCCTGGTGGGCTGCCGTCTATGGGGTCGCACAGAATCGGACACGACTGAAGCGACTT
This sequence comes from Bubalus kerabau, assembly GCF_029407905.1. Classification (NCBI taxonomy): domain Eukaryota; kingdom Metazoa; phylum Chordata; class Mammalia; order Artiodactyla; family Bovidae; genus Bubalus; species Bubalus kerabau. Next base: position 70,301,664 of record NC_073625.1, read on the forward strand.
ACCAGCAGCAGCAGCAGCATCTTGTTAAAGATATCGTGTTGTTAAATGTTTATGATAAGAAGATTAGTAAGCATTATCAATAGTAGCTTAAAGATGCATCTAAGATCTATTAGGATGTTACACAATTTACCTGAGTTTACTTGGCCATAACAAGAAAGCTGAATCATTTGAATCCAGCTCTCTGGATGGCAATCCTATGCTCTTTGTCTTTGTCCTGTACTGTTTACCTTCAATTCAGATGAGTTTTCTTTTTAATTACATTTTTGAATGCAATATTTTATACATACAAAAGATGTGTTAAATTCAATTGAGTACTATAAAATGTTTTTGTTGTTATTATTGTCATTTAGCTGTAAGTTGTGTTCAACTCTTTTGCTATCCCATGGCCTATAGCTCACCAGGCTCCTCTGTCCATGGAATTCTCCAGGCAAAATACTGGAGTGGGTGGCCATTTCCTTCTCCAAGGGATCTTCCTGGGACTGAACCCACATCTCCTGCTTGGCAGGCAGATTCTTTACCACTGAACCACCAAGGAAGCCCTGTAGTGTAAGATTGTTATGCCTATAATTATATATTTACTTTTAAACCTATATGGTTTTAGTGTTTTTTTGTGACTTTTAAGAAGCGAACTTTTCTGCAAACATTAAAATTTAGAGGTACAAATCTCAGATAATTAGCTGTGTCAGCATCCTGGAAAATATAGCTTAAAGTAATAGTTTTGGTAGAAAAACATGCCCTAGGCAGAAAATTCTACTAAAATAGGGACGCTTGTAGTGCCACTCCCAGAACAGTGAGGGGTTCTGGACTTTTGTTTCTTTTTAAATTCTATCATCGTTCCTCCTGGTTTTCTGTATTATTCTGCATATTAGACTTATAAAGTAGTTCCATCTTTGTAATAACATCGATTAAAAGGATATTCTGATTTTTCATGCTATTCTGTTTTGTGGGGTGCCTTGAGAGACTTCATTTCAGAAACCAATAGCCAGAATAAACAGTGATTCTAATGACACAATTTTTGTTTTTGTTTTTGTTTTGTTTTGTTTTTTTTTACATAAAACACTAATAACATCAGACTTATAAACCCACCTACCTTACATCCATGTCTTAGGACAGTATTATTATAGAACATCACTTATTTGTACTATGTCTGAATTAGGTAATTCGTAAAGCATATATATTCTATTCTCTTTTCTTATGGTAATAGTGTTATGGGAATTCTCACATGCCTATAATTAAATAATAATTTTATTATACTCTTGTTGCAAGGGTGAAATACCAACATTATTTTTCAGCTGCTGTTTTCTTTTTGCTAAATTTTTGAAAACGTAATTCTGGGCATATTTTTTAAATTTTTATTTTACTGTATAGAGCATGAGAATGACGGAGTTATATTTTTAAACATAAAAACTTTTTTTTGTTTAAACATTTGTGAACAATTCTTCTGTTAGCCAGTTTTTTTAATCACTCACAATAAACGCAAAGAATAAGACTGGTCGTTAATAAATTTTTACTTCCTAAGATAAATGGTGTAAACTTAAATTGCTGATTCTTATATCTTTCCTTGCTGCTTTTTTTCTATTGTATACAGAGTTCATTGGCAAAACTGCAGGTTTCATAATTAACTATAAAAACTGAGGAGTTCACACAGATATGCTAATAACTCCATTAAACTTCTCCCTTTATATGTAAATTCAAGCCCAGATGTTGCATCATTTGCAAATCTTGCAATTAAAGCATTTTATAACTTCAGTTATGCAAAGGGGCACCAGACTGGAAAATGGGTAAAATTGCTTGGCTAGGACATTACCATGGCAACCCACTGACCTCCATTCAATTAGTTACGAGCGAAGATTCAGCTATTAATTATAATGGTCAAAAGTGGATATCATCTGGCTCTCCTCTTACCTTTTTAATATGGACATTTTTCACTCACCATAAATCTTTGACTTTTAGAGGCAGGCTCCCAAACTGAAGCATTAAAACTGATATAGCTTAAGTACTGATGGAAGTGAGGGTCAAGAAAGGAATCTCATTTATCAGCCATATTCAGGATAGTTCTCCAACTTTCTGTAATCTAAGCACTCTGTCAGGCAAGCTTCAAAGTGAATATTCATTACTGCTCATTTTTCTCATTGAACTCTTTGCATTCTGTGTGTCAGCAATTACCTCTCACTTTAGAACGCCTTCCTTAATTAGGGCCACAATCACCATCAGGGAGCCTCTGAAATAGATGCCCCATTTTTGGTTTAGCTTTACATTTTCCAGGGGGAAAAAAAATAGTTAATATTTTCTTGGCAAAATATAAAAGAAATGTTGTGAATTAATTACAGAAGTACTTAATAAATGATGATAAAAAATTCTATTTGCATTAGTGCCAGCTTAAACATAAGAATCTTGTATTCGATGAAGTTAAAATATACTATTCTTACAGAACTTTTTTTTTTCTTTTCTTTTTTTTAAATTGGTGTATAATGGATTTACAATGTTGTGTTAGTTTCTGCTGTACAAGTAAGTGAATCAACTCTGCACTGACCTAGATGGGTGTGATGAGGGTATGTGAGAGGGAGGTCCAAAAGGGAGGGCATATATAAAATATATATATATATATATATATATAGCAGAACATGTTTTAATCGCTGTATCCACAACCATAAAATAACAAATATTCTTTAGACTTGCCAAAACACGGTGATCAACCAGTGCCATACATCTGCACCGCACTGGTCACTGCTTCTTCATTCAACAAATATCTACTGTACACCTACTGTGTGTAAGACGGTGTTGAGTGTGGTAGGGGCACAGTGATGTCCAAACACGACAAGATTCCACAATATTGTAAAGTAATTATCCTTTTCTATTTTATTAGAAGATAGAAAATCAAATAATGAGGAACTCTTTGCGACCCCATGGACTATATAGTCCATGGAATTCTCTAGGCCAAAATGCTGGAGTGGGTAGCCTTTCCCTTTTCCAGGGGATCTTCCCAACCCAAGGATTGAATCCAGATCTCCCACATTGCAGGCAGATTCTTTACCAGCTGAGCCACAAAGGAAGCCCCAAAATACTGGAATGGGTAGCCTATACCTTCTCCAAGGGATCTTCCTGACCCAGGAATCGAACTCGGGTCTCCTGCATTGCAGGCAGATTCTTTACCACCTGAGCTATTAGGAAAGCTCAAATAATTAGGAAAGTATCAGTTAATAAGAAGTACTATGCCAAGTATTAAAATATAACAAAATAATTACCATTTTGAATAGTTACAAAATAGTGTTAGTAGTACATATGGAGATAAGTGTACATATTCAGAAAAGTTTTTGTCTTGAAAATAGGTAGTTTTTTAATAAAAATAAATTTAACATTAAAATAAAAGTAAATTTACCTTAATATTCACTGAATTTCATAAGAGATGCATTAATGAGAATGTTGGACAGTTCTGATAAATAATTCCTTTGGTTAAAGTTCAAAAGCAATATTTTTGATAGTTTTTTACTTTTTAAATTATGATTAGTATAGTTATGAACATTCCTGATGTACACAAGCAAAAATTTCTTATGTTAATATTTCCAGGAGTGGAATTGCTAAGTTTACCATACAGAATGCTCAGAAACTCAACAGGAGAGTGAGGCAATCAATTAAAGTATAATCCACCATGAAATATTATACAGCCATATGAGAACTGGAATATTTCTAGCCATATCCCAGTAAAATAGTTTATCACAGACTTCAGAGATTCCAGCACTCCAATGTGAGTTCCTAAGTCTTAAGGGGATTCAGGAAGGAGAATACTTGCTATCTAGCAGCCATCAGGACTGTAGCCACTCCCTTGAGTGAACCCCATGGGAGTACAGGATGTGAGAAAAATACAAGATACTGGCCCAGGATAGCTGAGGTGCATATGGAAAAGAATGATTTCAGTGACCCTAGACTCTTACATCTTCCCATACGTAGAAAATGGCTAAATTTCTTAACTTGAGATATGATTTTCTTTAATTAACAATAATCTTTTGATGTTCAGACTGCCTGCCCTTTGTTGCAAAACTTCTATATAACCTGGCTCCTCCCCTGACCTCCTCAAAGCAGTTCTCTTGAGGTCATTTGAGATACTGTCTCCTGGGCTTGGGACTTCCCTGTTGGCTCAGCAGTGAGAATCTGAGTACAATGCAGGAGCCACAGGAGACATGGGTTCAATCCCTGGGTCAGGAGGATTCCCTGGAGGAGGGCATGGCAACCCACTCCAGTATTCTTGCCCCATGGACAGAGGAGCCTGGCAGGCCACGGTCCATAGAGTCACAAAGAGTTGGGCATGACTAAAGTGACTTAGCACGCACGCACTCCTCGACTTGAAGTCTGAAAAATTCCCACTGAACAGAACATAACTTTCAACTTTAAGGTTGTAACTATTTTTTAAGTTGACACATGAAAATGTATAAATGATAAATCACAAATAGTCAATGATATCATCTTAATGCATAATTGAATGAAAAAATCAGGACCTATAAAACTACAAGCGAGTTTTCGTAAATATATGCATGTTTTTTAGAAAACAGCAGATTATGTTGGAATACCTATATATGCAATAAATGTAGATTTTTTTTTCTTTCAAGGAAAAAAAAGATAATTTTAAAATTCAGAACTTTAGTTACTTCAGTTGGAGGAAACAAATGAGGGAGAGGAGAGAGCACAAAGATCTATGTAAGTTTTTGGTTATCCAGCTTTTGACTTAGGGTATGGGCTCATTGCTATTCATTATATTTTTTTAAGTTGATGAAAGGAAAAAAGAAAGAGTAAGAGGGGAGGAAGCAAGGGTCGCTGACCCTCCTGAGTTGGTCCCCAACAAGAGTTCCCCTGCTAGTTTCACTCTAGCCAATAAAATGAGGCCAATTTTGGTTCAGAAGCAAAGGAAAGCTTTGTTCTCTGATCAAAGAATGGAGAGGTTTGAATTTGTGCTCTAGAGCACATACTCATTTTATAAAAACCAGGGAAAACTTTATCATCAGTGGGGAAAAGTGAGGGTGGAGCTCTTGCCAGGCAAGCACGGCCGTGCTGCCCAGGCTCCAGTTGGCAACGCAGGGCAGGCACAGCATCTCTGCACATGGCCCACCACCACCATCTTGAATTACCAATTTGTGTGCCCCTTCTGCTCGCAGTCTGCACCTGAGCTCACGGTATGTCAAACACAAGTCAGCACAACCTTTTCCCTTGTGGGACTCTGGTTTGAAGGGCCTGGTGCGAGGCCTCTGCACACAGACTCTATGAGCAAGTGAGACTAGACTAAGCACCAAAGAGAAGATTAGACTTTATTACCCAGATTCTATTTTGATTTCCCAGGAATTGATAATGAGTTTTAATAGTGACAAAAAGAAGGAAAGAAGAAAGGGAGGGAGTGAGGGAAGGTAGGAAAAGGGTCATCAATCGATGACAATGAGTCATGAACTAAAAATTATGCTTAAAATAATTATTTGAACAACATTTCTTTTAAACTATGAAAAAGCTTTTCTTGTATGACACCACTGCATTTTTACACAAAAGCCTTGCTTTAAGAATGGACAGAATAATTTATTTTCATTTTAATGTCAGCATACTGTTTTTGCTTTAGATGTAAGATTTTCTGATGTGTTTCTTTTAATATATGGTGATGTTTATTAAATGTATCATGCCCTCAGCTCCATTTCAAGTGTTTTAAGTAAAAGCAGCTACCAACAAGCAATGGAATCTAATAAAATTGGTGTAATGCCCTGACTGTGGCAGTTTTATCAAGAAATGTTTGTGACTCTAAATTCAAATCCTAGCTCTGTGTCCTGGGTTCACCTCACTGCGTTTGCATCACTGCTGCTGCTGCTAAGTCACTTCAGTCGTGTCCGACTCTGTGCGACCCAATAGAAGGCAGCCCATCAGGCTCCCCCGTCCCTGGGATTCTCCAGGCAAGAACACTGGAGTGGGTTGCCATTTCCTTCTCCATTGCATCACTGGCAGTAGCCAAAATTCCATAGTAGCTGTCAGTAGATAAAAATTCCATGTTTGTTTTTAAGGGTCAAAGTTGGTTAAAACTGACACAAAAACATTTGATATTTTATCTTCCCCATCATTCTTTATTCTCTAAAATTCACTCAGAATTCTTAGATTCTACAGGTCAAAAACTACTGCGCATAGCACTGTTAATCTCTTCTCTCAACACGCACGTTACCTTCACTTATTTTGAAGACATCGCTTAGTAAAGATCAGTTAAGATTGGCCAAAAAATGAAGCCATCTTTCCAACATTGACCACAAGCAGCCTCTGGTGACAGCAAATGATTGTACAGAGTCAAATCAAAAGAGTTGCCTGCTTCATAGGCAATTGTAAGGATTATTACCCACTTAAAAGTTTTTAGAGACTTCAACAAAAGTTTATTACTCTCATTTCTCTCACTGAAAACTTCAGATCTCTTAGACATTTTGGCAGTCTTGAACTTGCAGCTGCTGCTCTTATGCCTGAGGGCATCATGAAATCACCACTGTCTGGTGTGCACAGGGATTATCATTTAAACCCTTCTTACTTTATCATTTTAAATAGTTTCTTGACTCTGATTTTATGTAAATTAAAACCCAGAAGCATTGTGATCTCTCCGCTTGGTCTTTACATGGCTCTTTCTTTGAGGGAGCCACAGTTCAAATGCCAATTAAATCTCTAAGCATCACCTTGCTTAATTTTCCTTTTTCTTCTCTTTGTATGTTCTATTTTAGATTCCTCTTTTCTTCACTGTACTTCTCACCAGGTCACTTCTATGTGTCTTTCTTTTCCTTTTCTAAACTATTTTATTTTTCTGATTTTTAAAATAATAAAAATGCTTATTAAAATTCATATATTATAGAAAGCCTTTTAAAAAGTGCACATTTCCTGTAATCCCAGTACCCAGAAAGAGACACTGTGAACTCTTTTGCATGTGTTCTTCCAAATGTTTTTAATCTATAACTATAATAACAGGCTATATTGCTATTATCATACAATAATTAATCATACTTTACAATGTTGAAACTTGCCTTTTCAACTTAACAGTGTACCTTGAATTATATTTTTCCAAGTCACAATATAAAAATTTATCTCATTCATGTAAAAGTTGAATAATGTGTAGTTAACTGTTGAGTTATTTATTTTAATCAATCCTTTGTCAATAGTTATTATGCTCTCAAAAGGAAAGTTGCCCTGACTGCAAATTTCCATAAGATAAATTCATAGGTGGTGCATCTGAGCTAAGTATCAGTAGAAAAAACTAGATTAGAGGAGCCAGTCAAAAGCTCCATTTGGGACACAGTAGTGCTACTTTCTTCTTGCCTGGAGAACCCCAGGGACGGGGGAGCCTCGTGGGCTGCCATCTATGGGGTTGCACAGAGTCGGACACGACTGAAGCGACTTAGCAGCAGCAGCAGCAGCATTGCTACTTTCGGAGAAGGCGATGGCACCCCACTCCAGTACTCTTGCCTGGCAAATCCCATGGACGGAGGAGCCTGGTAGGCTGCAGTCCATGGGGTCGCCAAGAGTCGGACACGACTCAGCGGCTTCACTTTCACTTTTCACTTTCATGCATTGGAGAAGGAAATGGCAACCCACTCCAGTGTTCTTGCCTGGAGAATCCCAGGGACGGGGGAGCCTGGTGGGCTGCCGTCTATGGGGTCACACAGAGTCGGACACGACTGAGCGACTTCACTTTCACTTTTCACTGTCATGCACTGGAGAAGGAAATGGCAACCCACTCCAGTGTTCTTGCCTGGAGAATCCCAGGGATGGGGGAGCCTGATGGGCTGCCGTCTATGGGGTCGCACAGAGTCGGACACGACTGAAGCGACTTAGCAGCAGCAGCAGCAGTAGTGCTACTTTAGGGCTTCCCTGGTGGCTCAGATGGTAAAGCATCTGCTCGCAATGCGGGAGACCCGCGATCGATCCCTGGTTTGGGAAGATCCCCTGGAGAAGGAAATGGCAATCAGTATACAGTATTTCCAAGCCTGGAAAATCGCATAGACAGAAGACCCTGGTAGGCTACAGTCCATGGGGTCACAAAGAGTCGGACATGACTGAGCGACTTCACTTTCTTTCTTTCTTTGGTGCTACTTTAGTTCTTTTAGATAAATTTAAGGATGGCATCAAGTATAGAATTCCACTTGAATATTCCAGTCTGGGGCTCAGAGAAATGATTTAGTTTTAAGGTATACATTTCAGATAATCTGTGTTAAGCTATTTTATTAAAATGCTATTTGTCTCTGATAAATTTTCCAGGGAGAGTGTGTGTGTGAGCAACACGTGTGTGAACACATGTTTGTGTGTGTATATATATATATATATTATATTTTACATATGCATATATTAGATACATAATCCATGTATAATATGAAGACATAATCCACCACACAACTCTGCATATATACATATATATGTATATAATATGTCCAGGATGCCATATTGCTCTGTAAACTGTTGGCCAGTGAAAATTGTCTCATTCCATCCATACTGTAAATTTTTTCAGCTACTGGCACTTGGTAGCATTGTCCTGAATTACCGTTCTTTGCGTTTTCACTAGTCTGTAGCTTCTCTTGTCGCCGTTTTCTCTGTGTTGTGGCAATCAGTTTTTCCACATAAAGACTAATTAGGATGGGTGAGTCCTAGAGTGGAAACCAATATACATATTTAAAAGGAAGCCTGATATGTAGATGTTAAAATGCAAGTTTAAGAATATTCAGGAAATCCTTCTTTTGAGATTTGGCTGATGAAACAATAACTTGTTGGGACTAATGGAGTAATTTGATGTTAAAAGGTCAAAATACATCTATAAACAATATTGCCACCATTGATGGTTAATCAACAAATGTAAGAGTGGGAGCCAGGGGGAGGGGAAGGGGAAACTATGGCCAGGGGTGTATCCTGTCTTTAGAGGACTTAAGGAGAATGGAGGAGCCATTGTTAACATACAATGCTAGAAATTTTCCTTTGTCTTTATGCTTTAAGGACCCTCCAGAAAACTGAGTAGCAGATATAGTCTTATTTCTAAACCTGCCTTTGTGAATTGAAGACCCAGGCATGGATTCAGTCTTCAAATATAGTCTAAAGACCAGTGTTGGTTGGAGAACTTTGTTACTGGTCAACAATGAAATAAACACAAAGACTGAGTAACCCTAAGAAAAGCTTATAGCAGTTTCACAGTTATTTTCTGTTTGTAGGATCAATAAACATACTTTAAAAATGGATATGTGCTTTGTCTTTGAATTTTTAATGTTGTTTCAGAGCAATTGCTTTCAGTGAATCTTATTTAAATCATCTGAAAATGATTAGAAATTGTTTTTAAAAATAAAGCATCTATTCCTTCACCAGTGATATTATAAGAAGTACTAGAGATGACCCAGGGGAAGTATGCATAAACTACAGTGAATTAAAAGATGAAGATCAAAACTATAATTCTCAAGTGAACACTCAGATTTCTCGAGAGTTAAGAGCAGAAATCAAGCCCACTCTTGCTATGAAACGATGTATGAAAAGACACATAAAAATATGCTCCTGGTCACATCACCAAGGAATGGTCTATGGCCTCATTTAAGTCACTGCTATAATTGCTGTACCAAACGGAAACATTGATTAAATGTTTTAAAGCAAGACCTAAAGAAGCTGTTACCCGCTCAAATGCATTGTCAATAAGTCATTTTTATTTAGCTCTTTCTACTGATTATGTGGAAATCATTTCCAGTGTTGTTAGTCCATTTTAAAACATTAAGAGTTTAGTTATTGAATTCACCCTAAATAACACCAAGCCATTACATTACGGGCTAATGATTTGGCAAATTTAATCATGTAAACCAAAACTATTTTGACATTTTGATGCTTATAAAGAATCTACAGCTATTGAATATTGAATCTTTATGGACATATTCATTTTAAGCACTTAATTTTTCTCATCAATTAAAGTTTTCTCTTGCATAGATATCTTAGTGACAAATGAGGATGTATAATTTCTTTCCTTAAAAAAATACTAAAATACGAAAAGGGTATAGAAGCACTTCTATAGGATCTAAGCTATAGAAAATTTGTCATTTAAAGTAATGAGAAATCAATGATTGATTCGCCATAGAAACAACCACTTTTAGATTTCTTTCAATTGTATTAACCTTGCCATACAGATGATTAATTTCACTCACAGGTTAATTGAACCTGTCTGGTTAGTATAAACTGACTTAAAGAAAATTATCTGAAGTGGTTACAGTTTCTGGAAATTTTTGGCTCTGAAGGAGCCAAATTAGAAGGTTAGCATGTGAAATATTAGATCATCTGAAAAGTCTTAAGTAGGAAATCGAGAAGTAGTCCAAACTCACTAGATAGCTCCAGACACAGAATAATGTCCAGTAAGTACACACTTGGACAGCTCTGCTTAGAACCAGAGTAATTTTGCTAATAAGCCTACTAACCATGTCCCCACAAGAGTGACTCATCAGTTCTCTTCTTGTTTCTTCTGTAAACCTCTGTTGACCACCCACTTTTGGAGGCACTGTGATTGCAGATATAGCTGGGATACATCCTCACCCTTAAGAAACTCAGGTTTTTTCCAGAATATAAAAATAAACAGTCTAAGGGGAATGATAGGGTGTTGCTAATGGAAGTAAGTGAGAACTCTCAACCCAGTTTCAAAAAGCTGCCGAGATTTTCCCTGTGAATATAATGGTCTGTCTAGACTTTGGTCAAGCATTAGCAAAGTAAAAAGATCAAGGGAAAAAGAGTAATGCAGTGGATGGAAGAAAAGTCATACCAGGAACAAGGAACACTGTGAACAGAGTCAACGAGGCAGGAAAGAGAAGTCTGCTGTTTATGTAGTTGAATCATCAAGTATGAGGCATGGAGTGAGCAGAAGTGAGTCCAGAGAGGTCAGAGAGGAAGGCCATGAAATGTCTTATGTTGGGTTGAAGAGACTGGGCTCAATCCCACAGATGAAGAGGAAACTACAGAATTTAAAGCAACTGGGTGGAGGGTTCAGATTTGCGTTTTATGTAAAGCATTATAGCAGCCAAGGAGATTTTAGAGGAAATGAGTCAGGAGAGTGTGATTAGTAGATTATGTACAGAATGATCAAGACCTGGGCCATGAATGTGCATCGATTGCTGTCTTAGGTTGGACTCCTATAACAGAATAGCGAAGACTGAGTGGCTTATAAACAACAAAAACTTACTTCTCACAGTTGTGGAGGCTGAAAAGTCCAAGATCAGGTTGCCAGCAGACTCAGTGCCTGGTGAGGGTCCAATTCCTGGTTCATAGCCAGCTTCTTGCTATCTTTTTGTTGTGTTTGCACACAGTGGAAGGGGCAAGAGAACTCTCTGGGCCCTTTTTTAAGTGCACTAATCCTATTCATGAGAGATTTACACTGATGACCTACACACCTCCCTAAGACCCTACCTCCTAATACCATCACATTGGGAGTTAGAATCTGACTATATGAATTTTAGAAAGGGCACAAGCATTTAATTCATAACAGTGATGAAGTGAAGTGCAATGCCTAAAAAATATTTAAGACATAGGATGTGGGAGGTAAGAAAAAAGAAGGGTTCATGGATGGCTCCAGATTTTTGCCTTGGAAAACTGGTTGAGTATTGGCACCACCAATAGAGAAAATATTCAGGAAGAGAAGTAAGGTTTAGGGAAGAAGAATCTGAGCTCACATTTAGGCAGGCTGAGCTGGCAGAGCCTGCGTAATATCCAGATGGAATGTGTAGTTCAGGAAAGAGCTCTGGGCTGTGGGATTGATTTTGTTGTCTTTAGCAGGTAGCTGCTAATTGAAGTCATGATAGAAGATGAGGCTGCCTGAGGAGCAGTAAAAGGGAGAAGTAAGGTGTATCATAGTCTTCAGCAGTCCTTTCCAAAGACCTTTCCAAAGACCTGATACCCAATGTGATGGTATTATTTAGATTTCAGTAGTCCTCCCTTACTGGTTTTATCTTAACCAACAAATGTCTGTGATGCATCTATACAAAGGGCTCCCAGCTTCACCTAAGTGGCTAGAAATAAGACAAATAATTGACTGATCATAGCCCATAGCTGAATAAATAAACACGAGAAAAAAATCTTTATGGATGCAGAAAAAAAACTGCTATTAATTCTGACTAGTTGGAAGAAGAAGTGAGGGCAGATTCTCCAAGAAGAAGTGAAATTTGAGCTAAGACTTGAAAAATACCTATGACTTAATTACAGAGCAAGCCAAAGACTTTAGATGTTGAGGTAAAAGAGTTCGAAAGCAAGTACATTTAGTTGTTAAAGGCCTGGAACTGACAATTGTTGCTGAGATAGCATTGAAGAAAGTAAGAAAAAGTTGAAAGAGCTGTACCAAATGATAGAACATTTTATTTCCATGTAAGAGAGACAAGATTTTATTTTGTAAGCCATGCTTTATGGGGAAATTTTTGAACAGTGTGGGGCATGACCAGAATTGTACCTTGCAAAAATTAAACAGGCAACCTTGTATAAAGGGGATTGGCAAAAATCAGAAAAGCTATCATGTCTATTCTGTCTGGCTTGAGAAATGATGAGGATATGATATTGGACAAAGACCAGGGGAAATGGACTGGAGAGTAAAGATGCAAGACTTTTTGGAAGAAGGTCTTGAAAGTGTTTGTACAGATTCAAGGTAAGGGAAGCAAAACTAGGTTTCTGGCCTTGAGAACAGGACTGATCATGTGACCACTCAATGAGCTTAGGTATAAAAAGAAGAAACCCCATTGATGGGAAGCTATAATGATGTCACATTTGAAAATACTTATATGAAAAAAGGATTGGACATCCATGGGGATGTGTCTAAAGGATATTTGGAATTTGAATCTGGAGGCTGAGGTAAAGGTTGAGGGTATAGATAAATCTGTGAAGCTTATCTTAACTAGGTGCTTTGTAAAAGCCTTCAGATCACTTATGAGTAGATAGGATAAAAAAAAAAGATACATTAATTTTCTGTATCCTCCACTAAATAAAACTTTCCTATCCTATCCTGGAATGTGAAGTCAAGTGGGCTTTAGGAAGCATCACTACGAACAAAGCTAGTGGAGGTGATGGAATTCCAGTTGAGCTATTTCAAATCCTGAGAGATGATGCTGTGAAAGTGCTGCACTCAATATGTCAGCAAATTTGGAAAACTCAGCAGTGGCCACAGTACTGGAAAAGGTCAGTTTTCATTCCAATCCCTAAGAAAGGCAATGCCAAAGAATGCTCAAACTACCGCACAATTGCACTCATCTCACACGCTAGTAAAGTAATGCTCAAAATTCTCCAAGCCAGGCTTCAGCAATACGTGAACTGTGAACTTCCAGATGTTCACACTGGTTTTAGAAAAGGCAGAGGAACCAGAGATCAAATTGCCAACATCCACTGGATCATGGAAAAAGCAAGAGATTTCCATAAAAACATCTATTTCTGCTTTATTGACTATGCCAAAGCCTTTGACTGTGTGGATCACAATAAACTGTGGAAAATTCTGAAGGAGATGGGAATACCAGATCACATGACCTGCCTCTTGAGAAACCTATATGCAGGTCAGGAAGCAACAGTTAGAACTGGACATGGAACAACAGACTGGTTCCAAATAGGAAAAAGAGTACATCAAGGCTGTATATTGTCACCCTGCTTATTTAACTTATATGCAGAGTACATCATGAGAAACGCTGGCCTGGAAGAAGCACAAGCTGGAATCAAGATTGCCGGGAGAAATATCAATAATGTCAGATATGCAGATGACACCATCCTTAAGGCAGAAAGTGGAGAAGAACTAAAGAGCCTCTTGATGAAAGTGAAAGAAGTACCTGAAAAAGTTGGCTTAAAACTCAACATTCAGAAAACAAAGGATATGGCACCCAGTCCTATCACTTCATGGCAAATAGATGGGGAAACAGTGGAAACAGTGGCTGACTTTATTTTGGGGGCTCCAAAATCACTGCAGATGGTGATTGCAGCCCTAAAATTAAAAGACACTTACTCCTTGTAAGGAAAGTTATGACCAACCTAGACAGCATGTTAAAAAGCAGAGACATTACTTTGTCAACAAAGGTCTGTCTAGTCAAGGCTATGGTTTTTCCAGTGGTCATGTATGGATGTGAGGGTTAGACTATAAAGAAAGCTGAGCACCAAAGAATTGATGGTTTTGAACTATGGTGTTGGAGAAGACTTTATTTTTTTTTTTTTTTCTTTTTTTTTTTTTTTTTTTAATTTTATTTTATTTTTAAACTTTACATAACTGTATTAGATTTGCCAAATTTTAAAGTCCCTTGGATGGCAAAGAGATCCAACCAGTCCATCCTAAAGGAGATCAGTCCTGGGTGTTCATTGGAAGGACTGATGTTGAAGCTGAAACTCAAATACTTTGGCCACCTGATGTGAAGAGTTGACTCATTGGAAAAGACCCTGATGCTGGGAAAGGTTGAGAGCAGGAAGAGAAGGGGACGACAGAGGATTATATGGTTGGATGGCATCACCAACTCAATGGCCATGGGTTTGGGTAGACTCCGGCAGTTGGTGATGGATAGGGAAGCCTGGTGTGCTGTGGTTCATGGGGTCGCAAAGAGTCAGACACGATTGAATGACTGAACAGAACTGAGGGCAATGAATGAGTCTTAAGTATCTTTGACCTTACCCTTTCTAACCAATCATGTTTCTCTTCATGCTGGACATCTATAAGCTCAATGAATGTTTAATTAGTTGAGTTAAACATGGAATAAGATGAAATATATTGATAATTAAAGATAGGCAAGAACAAAATAGCCTTCCCTTGTAGCTTGATTGGTAAAGAATCTGCCTGCAATGCAGGAGACCTGGGTTCAATTCCTGGGCTGAGAAAATCCCCTGGAGAAGGAAATGGCAACTCACTCCAGTATTCTTGCCTGGAGAATCCCATGGACAGAGGAGCCTGGCAGGTTACAGTCTATGGGGTTGCAAGAGTCAGACACAACTGAGCGACTAAGCACATACACACACAAGGACAAAATTGGAGAAGGAAATGGTTACAGTCTATAGGGTTGCAAAGAGTCAGACCCAACTGGAGCAACTTAGCACTCAAGGACAAAATATCTGGTGAATAAATACTGACATTTAAGGCACCATTGAAGGAGTCAGAGCCAACGTTGCACTGAGATGTAGACAGGTGAGGAGAAGCGGGAGATAGTTCTTAAAAGAAAAGTGATGAACAGAGTCAGATGCTGCAGCAGTGAGTTGAATGAGGACCAGAAAGAGGTATTGCTGTGGATCTGTTGATTAGAAGTTCACAAACAACATCTGATAAAGCCATTTTTGTGTGCTTTTGGGAGCCAAAGCAGAATCCCAGCTGAGCAGTATGTGAAAAGGAGATAGAAATTATATATAAACTCCACACTTTCCCCCTATTTTCTTTTTCTTTCTTATTCCTATATTGCTGATTCTTTTTTTGTCTCACAGATTCTCTCTCACCCTACCCAAATCCCAATAGCACAAATGTGTTGGAGCATTAGTGAAACAATACCAGTAAATATATTCAGTGTACACTATTTTCAAGGTTTAAGAATAGACCTTAACTTCATATCCCACCCTCTCGTAAGAAAGTTAGTCTATGCCTTTGGATATTGATGTTCCAATTACAAAGACTATGAGCTTAAGCCATAAAATTTTTTCATAGCACATCAATCAATGATATCATTTATAACTTATCCCCAGATACCAAAACACTTAAGTAGTACATTTTAAAACTAACAACATTTCATTTATCAAATTAGTATATATAAATATATATACTCATTTCACAAAAGTGAATCCAATTCTGTTTTCCTTTCCTTCTGCTATAAATACTATGTGAGTTTTTAGTCAGGCAGTTATGTCTGACCCTTTGCGACCCCATGGACTGTAGCCCACCAGGCTCCTCTGTCCATGGGATTTTCCAAGCTAGAATACTGGAGTGGGTTGTCTTTTCCTCCTACAAGGGATCTTCCCAACCCAGGGATTAAACCCGCATCTCCTGCGTCTACTGCATTGAAGGCAGTTTCTCTACCTGCTGAGCCATTGCATCAGCCGGTAAATACCATAAATATAGCTATCTTAAAAATTTTTTAAACTGTCAGAAAAATAAACTATTAAGATTTTTATTCTAGAATATCAGTATATATATATTTATATATATAAAAGTTGAAAGTATCTTAGTTAATTGTTCATATGTTTAGTACATAAAGGAACAATACTTTTGTATATCTGGTTATACAGACATATAATTTCATTATGAACTGGAGTTTTCATTGATGACCAAATTTTAATCAAGCATTTAGAAATTATTATTGAGAGATTAGTTCACTAAATCCAAATGTCCTTGCTAATGATATTCATTTCAAGTATAACTTTCAAAATATTATCAAAATAACTTAGCATGGGTTCATGTTTAATTATACTGCAGAAAAAAAAAAAAACAAGCAGTGGACTTGGATTGTCTGAGCAAAAACATGAAATTCCTAATATGGAGGAAGATATCCTGAATACAAGTTAAATGAAAGCACTAACAGTGGAATATTTCTAATTAATTCTGATACTGTGTTTCCCAAGGTTCAAAGTATGTATTGAAAAGTGAAAAAAGTTAGTCAAACTAATTATTTGATATCTAAAATCTTTTCCTACTATTGAAGCCAAATTGGCTTTTAAACATATTTCAATTATTTTTTGCCTGAAAAATTTAAGCAAGCCTGTTTGCTTCTTATATGTTTTATTATCAACACATAAACCCACTTTTTGAAAATTAATTGTTATTGATTTTATTTTCGAATCTTGTTGATGTGTTCAAAAAATAACTAATAATGATTTAGAAAGTCTTTATTCACAGAAGTGACAGAATTTCATCAATAGTTTATTGATCTTTCTCTGATAATATTTCTATTTTGTGAACATGGCATACATAACATTTCAGAGTGCAATTAACTCAGATGAAATGACACGTATTTCCATATGTTGGACAGAGCAAACTCTCACAAGGACGTTTATTATGGTAACATGATTTTATTGAGAAACAGAAAAGGTGTTGAAAAGTATGCTTTTTTTGTAGCGTAAAATGTCCCAGGGGAGCAGTTGCAGGTACGTGCAATTAGATTTTAGAGAGGTGTGAAGAGAACAGCTCTAACTCAAAATGACTTTTCAGATTAGTTATTGATAGATGACTCTGGAAAGCCTAAGAACCGATGACAAATTGCCAATCATCTTAGAATACAGTTTAACTGAAATATTAAACACATATACACAAGATTTACAAAAACAAGCAGCTGCCTTTCCTCTTATCGTAAAAAACAGTATTGAAAGTGAAATCAAATTAAATAATATTTGCCCAAAATAGAAAGGAGATTTGGGTTTCTTCATTAATTTCTGTGCACCAGCCTCCTGTTCCTTTACTAACTCCATAAGCAATAATGTTAAAAAGAAACAAACAACAACAACAACAAAAACATGTATTCAACAGTCTTGACACTAACATTTTAAATGAGAAGATCAATGTTAATATTAGGCAAAACAAAATTAATTGGATACATTTCGATTCACCATGTAATGATTAGTGTGCTTCAGAGTGCTGGGGCTGCTGCTGCTCAGTCACTTCAGTTGTGTCCGACTCTGGGTGACCCCATAGACGGCAGCCCACCAGGCTTCCCCGTCCCTGGGATTCTCCAGGCAAGAACACTGGAGTGGGGTGCCATTTCCTTCTCCAATGCATGAAAGTGAAAAGTGGAAGTAAAGTCGCTTCAGTCGTGTCTGACTCATAGAGACCCCATGGACTGCAGCCTACCAAGCTCCCCCATCCCTGGGATTCTCCAGGCAAGAACACTGGAGTGGGGTGCCATTGCCTTCTCCAGCTTCAGAGTAATCAGGCATAAGTAATAAGTACTTTTGTAAATGTTTGCTTACTATTATTATTTTTCTTACTTTAGTGGTATATTTTGCTGTTATCTGACATTTTTGCTCATATATACTCCTCACAGTTTTATTTTTTTTAACTGTGTACTCCTTATTATATGATACATAAAATGGTTTTTTATACCTTATAAAAATATAAAATATTAAACATGTCATGAGATAAAATAAAAAGAACCATAATTATCATTGATTTTGTAACACTATTTGATAAAAAGAAGTTTTTACAGATTACTGAACAAGTCACAGCAAGTCTGAAAAAATATCCTATAAAATCTTTATATATGGATTTTGTCTAATATATCTCTCAAAATTTTGTAATCCCCCAAAGCATTTTATTTCCATTTTAAAAAAATTAAAAATAAATTGTAAAACTCTATTTCTTGGGCTGTTAAGAATTTGAAAAATTCTGACATGGGCCAAAAACTCTTCTCTCCTATAGACCAAACAATATTGTTAATCAGTGTGGGAACTGCAGGCTCAAATACCTGAAGAAGCCAAGCAGGAAACTTAAATATGTAAAGCTCCTGGTAGAAGATGACCTGAGCAGTAGAATCTGATGGATGTGGAGAATTTAGGTGCCAACTAGAGACATTCGATATAAAATTTGAAAAGGCAGGAGGTGAGCCAAAGAAAATCCTTGTGCAACTGTCTGAGCGCAAAGCTGAGATTTTGTGATTTTGTGCAGTAAACACTATGCCCCAGTCTAGCCCCAAGTAACACAAACTTTAATGAAGATTAATTGCTCTACCAAGGAAAATCTCCTAGGTAGACAGGGGCATAGATTTCAAAATACTCCCAAGATTAAGATAGGGTTTGCCTATCTTAATTCTAACTAGCTTGGCGCTTCCAAAATCAAAGAAAAACAAAATAAAACCAGTAAGAAGTTAGCATTGTTATGTTAGTAATAATTAGCTTTGTCTGACGGAGTTGATGATGGACAGGGAGGCCTGGCATACCACGATTCATGGGATCTCAAAGAATCGGACATGACTGAGCGACTGAACTGAACTGAACTGACCATCTTTGGTTTATTTCTGAGGACTTTAAAGTGGTAGTTTGAGAACAAAGCGAAAAAGCATGTAGCTGATGTTGGGAGGGTCTTTCCCTTTCTTCTCGGGCGGTAGAGACTGGCCAGGAAGAAGAAACCTGGAAATCCTACCCTGAGATACAGAGTGTAAGGAACTTTAGGAGGCAACTTGGACACAGATCTGGGCTGGCTTGTTCCACTGCTGCTCCAATTACATCTCCCTGCTCTCCCCATGAGAAGTGATAAAAACTTTCTTCTCCAAAGTACCATTTCAGCTTGGTTTTAAGAAATTGATGGCCCTCATCAGCAGGGTCCCATAGTTCTCCTTAGGACTGTGTAACAGCAATGTGATGTATGCTGAATGTTATAACCACTACCGTTAGGAGCTGAATTACCCTTACTATCACTGTTCGTAATATTTATGAATTTAATTAAATCTTTATTTTTATCAGTACATTAACTTCTCAAGTTTTCTTCTCAGCACACATTTTTATTATCATATCCTGTGGATCCTAATTTGAAATAGAACCTTTAATTAAAAGAGATTTGCTCTTTCACACTACTCAATATATAATAGTAATCTCTGAAATTTGCTTCTTATAATCGTATTTTTCCCATGATTGTGCATATACTAATTTCTATTAGTATAATTAAGGTTGAATATAATGAATAAGCTGTCTTATGTGAGCTAAAATGTGGAAGTTATATATTTTATGATTCTTATAGGTATTCAATAATTGTCATTTGTCTGCATTTGTACAAAACATCTTGTACAGTTTTAAGAAAAATATATGTACCTAAAGAAATAATTTATAAAGACCTTCATAAAACTTGCATATAAGTTAGTTTTAATTAATATTTTCATTTAAATTTGCTATGCATTTTAGCTTTCATACATTTATGTATTTTTAATATGTTTTTATTTAGGAAAGACCACATGATTCCTCTAGTAGTTCTTTAAAAATATTTCTACAGTAGTTTTTGCCACAAAAAAAAAGTCATATTATTTGACCTTTGACATCTCGTGAGTTTATGAAGAATGTGGAATCAAACAGCTTTTGTATGGCTGCCAGAAATGTCACCTATATTTAATATACAACATAGAGTCAGTCAGCAAGTGTTAAAGCAGGGCTTAAACCCAATGCTCTCAGGCTCCATTCACTCTGCTTTCTACCCCTTAGGCAAATCTATATCTTTAATTCATACTGATGTGTTATATACCGTCAGGGGTATGTAGAAGTGACTAGTCCTGTCTTGCTCACCACTGTGTAACTGGAGCCTTCTACACTAGCACAATGAATGAATAAAAATACTTCACTATAAAGAGGATATGTTTATAGTATTTAGAAAATGGCTGTTTTACACTTCTACTTATAAATTAATTTTATTCTTAAATTCTTGTATTCAGTCTGTACAGATGGTTTTGTTGTTGTGCTACTGCTGTTAAAAATTGGCCATTTTATATGCTTGGCTTTGCTGAAATTGAATGACTAGTTTTAGGTTTTTGTTTGTTTGTTTGTTTGTTTAGTCTACTGTTTAGCTGTATTCTAGATGCCAGGATAAAGTCACAGAAAACATACATTTTTCTAGTCCTCAGTTTACACACTTGTTGGAGAAATTCAGTTCAGTTCAGTTCAGTTTCTCAGTTGTGTCTGACTCTTTGAGACCCCATGGACTGCAGCATACCAGGCTTCCCTGTCCATCACTAACTCCTGGAGCTTACTCAAACCCATGTCCATTGATTCAGCAATGCCATCCAACCATCTCATCCTCTGTCATCCCCTACTTCTCCCACCTTCAATCTTTCCCAGCATCAGGGTCTTTTCAAATGAGTCAGCTCTTTGCATCAGGTGGCCAAAGTATTGGAGCTTCAACTTCAAAATCAGTCCTTCCAATGACTGTTCAGGACTGATTTCCTTTAGGATGCACTGGTTGGATCTTCTTGCTGTCCAAGGACTCTCAAGAGTCTTCTCCAATACCACACTTCAAAAGCATCAATTCTTCGGTGCTTGGCTTTCATTATGGCTCAACTCTCATATCCATACATGACTACTGCAAAAACTATAGCTTTGAATAGACAAACCTTTGTTGGCAAAGTAATGTTTCTGTTTTTTAATATGCTGTCTAGGTTGGTCATAACTTTTCTTCCAAGAGGCAAGCATCTTTTACGTTCATGGCTGCAGTCACCATCTGCAGTGATTTTGGAGCCCTCCAAAACAAAGTCTGTCACTGTCTCCATTGTTTCCCCATCTATTTTCCATGAAGTGATGGGACCAGATGCCATGGTCTTAGTTTTCTGAATGTTGAGTTTTAAGCCCAATTTTCACTCTCCTCTTTCACTTTCATCGAGAGGCTCTTTAGTTCTTCTGCCTTTCTTTGGGATTGGAATGAAAACTGACCTTTTCTAATCCTGTGGCCACTGCTGAGTTTTCCAAATTTGCCTGCATAATGAGTGCAGCACTTTAACAGCATCATCTTTTAGGATTTGAAACGGTTCAACTGGAATTCCATCACCTCCACTAGTTTTGTTTGTAGTGATGCTTCCTAAGGCCCACTTGACTTCACATTCCAGGATGTCTGGGTCTAGGTAAGTGATCACACCATGATGATTATCTGGGTCATAAAGATCTTTTTTGTATAGTTCTTCTGTGTATTCTTGCCACCTCTTTTTAATATCTTCTGCTTCTGTCAGGTCCGTATCATCCCTGTCCTTTACAGAAAAAGCAATACTTAAGAAATGCTCTAATTAATTAAATAATTATGTAGTTGATCTATCTTGTTAAAAGTGTTGTGTCGCTCAGTTGTGTCCAACTTTTTGCAACCCCATAAACTATACAGTCCATGGAATTCTCCAGGCCTAAATACTGGAGTGAGTAACCTTTCCCTTCTCCGGGGGACCTTCCCAAAGGTCTCCTGCATTGCAGGTGGAATCTTACAATAATCAAGTAAATCATGAATAATAAATGGAAAACTCTAATTGAAGAGCTTTAGGGGTAAGATTACTCCACTATAGCAATCTCCTGAAAAATAAGTAGAAAATGTTAGTTTATGCACATATCCATTTAGGACTTTTTTTTCCCCTTCATGGCATCCAGGGCATTTAATAGCTGGTGCTATCAAAGAGAACATTGTTTGCCTTCTTCCCTGGGGAATATAAAATTTAAACTGAAACTCACCTCTTATTTGATATTGAAACATGAATCAAAATGCCTGCTGATTTGAAAAGCTCTTCACTTCACTGGGATGTGTTTTAACATTTACATTGTCATTTGAGCAGCATGCCTCGCACAATACTTCTCAGGAAATCCACTTGTGATTTCAAAGCATAAATCTGAAAATTCTAGGCATTTATTCTCATAAATTGCTTTCTTGTCATTTTAAAATTACTCTGTCCTTGAAAATTTCTTTCAAGAAAGAAAATCAATTGAGGCTTCATCAACTCATTGAACAAGGGAGTCTGGTCTCTGCAGGTGTGGGCCTCCCAGGACCCTCCTCCGTACATGTGGTTCAAGCTTTGCAACTGTCAGTGTTGACGTGTCTTTTCTAAGCAAAGGTTCACAGATTCTCTCAGAAGAGCCGTCTAATCTCTCTAAGGGCTTCAAGATTGGATATTAGCCTTTGAAAGCTCTCTAGAAAATGTATTGGGATATGGTAGTCTCTCAATCACATAGTTCATCTCATACCTCTATTTTGAACCTACAATCTCTCTGATGAACTTTGTCAGAGAACAAACTGCAAATCAGAGAGAGAGTAAGGTTGGGTACCTGAGGATCTAGCTGCTTTTTTTCTTTTTTAAAAACTTTTTATTTTATATTGGGTATAGCCTATTAACAGTGTTGTGATAGTTTCAGGTGGGCAGCGAAGGGACTCAGCCATACACATACGGGTATCTCTTCTCCTCCAAACTCCCCTCCCATCCAGGCTGCCACATAACACTGAGCAGAGTTCCCTGTGCTATACAGCAAGGCCTTGTTGTTTATCCATTTTAAAATAACAGTATGTACGTGTCTATCCCACACTCCCTAACTATCCCGACCCCCAGCCTTCCCTCTTGCAGCCATAAGTCCGTTCTCTAAATCTGTGAGTCTAATTGCTTTTTAAAAATATATTTGCAAATCATATCTATTTAAATTTGCTTTGGTGATTATAATTCTTGAAAATATCTAAGATCTGCTGGGCAAGCCAGTTTGCTTCTAAGCAATATTTCTTCTTCTCTAGACACAGAGATTCCATATCCCTCCTTTATATGAAGTCATTCATCTTTCTTCTCAGTCTTTCATCTCCACATATTTTCATTCATAAAAGCTCCTACTCTCTGTTTGTGGGTTCTTTGTTTTTTGGAGTGGTTTTCAAAAGGAAAAGAGGGAAAGAAATGTCTTTATTTTTATAAACCTAAAAGCTGAAGAGCCATATAACCATAAATGTTTATCAGCTGCCTTCAGAATACATGACCTGCTTCAGACAATATTAATCAGATGTTCTATTTAACTCTTCAGCTTTTCACAGAGAGATGCTATAGTAAATATTATAAGATCCCTATTTCCTGCAACATTTTTTTTGTCACTGTTTTTCTTAACTGATTTTTCAGTTTTTTTTCTTGACTTTTGTATATTTGTTTTGTTTATGTTTTGCTTTTTGGCTATTTCATTAAACTGGTTAAAAATATAAAAGAAACTATGCATTCTTGAGTGAAACCAATAAGTCTTCTTAAGATTACAAATGAAATTTCTTTACTTAGCAATACAATATTGAGGTATGGAAGAGGAAATTCTGAAGAAAATTAGAAAGCATATAAGATGTATAAGAATCTGATATTTATAAACATAAATATGTAAAAATTTTATTTAGAAATAGATATTTGGGAAAATATTTTTAAATGGTAAAGAATACATGAAATTTTGTATAGATATTGCAAGACATTAAAAATAATTTTAATGATTATTATTATATTATTATAATTATATTATTATTAATGAAAACCAAATAGAAGAAAATTTTGAATGTTCAAACTTCCTGCTAAGTCGCTTCAGTCGTGTCCGACTCTGTGCGACCCCATAGACGGCAGCCCACCAGGCCCCACCGTCCCTGGGATTCTCCAGGCAAGAACACTGGAGTGGGTTGCCATTTCCTTCTCCAGTGCATAAAAGTGAAAAGTGAAAGTGAAGTCGCTCAGTCGCGTCTGACTCCTAGTGACCCCATGGACTGCAGCCCACCAGGGTCCTCCATCCATGGGATTTTCCAGGCAAGAGTACTGGAGTGGGGTGCCATTGCCTTCTCAGTCAAACTTCCTAAAAATGTTTAAATTTAATTTAAATCTCTTTATAAAAATCCAGAAGAAGCTGCTTCCCTGATGGCTCTGGGTAAGAATCTGCCTGCAATGCAGGAGACATAGAAGATGCAAGTTTGATCCTTGGGTCAGGAAGATCCCCTGGAGGAAAAACTGTCAACCCACTCCAGTATTCTTGTCTGAAAAATCCCGTGAACAGAGGAGCCTGGTGGGCTACAGTCCATGGGGTCACAGAAAGTCAGACATGACTGAGCATAATATAAATGAAAACCAGTAAAGGTGGAGTTTCAAATGGCTTTTAATTTAGGGTTTGCAACCCTCAGTTACAAACTGACAGCCGTCACTCAAGTCTTTGTAAGAAAATGCAAAGTTTTACAAACATAAAAAGTAAGAAAAGTCTAGTAGGGACTGACTACGCTTCTTAACCATATTCTGCCTCCCGAGAACATGCACACACATGCACACACAGAGATCTCTGGAAAGCACAAATTAAATAGCATAAAATAGTGCTCTTCAAATTTTAATGTGCATGCAAATTACTAAGTATTTTGTTTAAAATATTGACTCTGACTTAGTAGGACTGGAGTGGGACCTGGGATTCCGCATCCCCAAGGACTCCAAGGGCTGCTCCAGGTCATGGAACCACACTCTAAGTAGAGTGGCCTTGACTCGTGAGCTTAGTTTTTGAGGAAGCCTGACTATTTCTTTAAATCAAAATGTGTCAAGGCTTAAATCTCTGGCTTAGAGTGCAAGTGAAAAAAACCAAACAACCCTTTTGAGAGTGCTGTAAAATATTTATTGTGTTTATTCCTTCAGAATAAATGTAGAAAAAGGCTAAACGTGGCCTAGCATCACAGACTATTTTTAAAATATAAAGGCACATCATTGGCCATCTTCAGTCAAAATCTCTAGTTTTTTTCAGGGTCCATTTTACACGGCTCTGCAAATGTTCATGAGCTTCCTCTGGTGGACACATTTCCTGAAGAATATGAAAGCTTAATAAAACCCTTTCCACCTGATTTTCCAAGGATTAGCCCAGGAGGTAGAGACTCAAGCATGAGTTTTGTCCTCATCATAATTCTCATGTAGAAATCAGAGAGCAACCTCCTTATGCTATAGAACACACCTCCTTATATTTTTCTAAAATTGTGGCTCCCTTTGAGAAAAATGATTTTGCTTCAAGAAAAAATTCACATAAACAGAGAGTTTTGTATTTAACTGCAGGTAATTCATGTACACTCTGGAGTCCAGATCAAACAAGTCTTCCAAATGAACCCTAGTTTAGAGTCTTCTATGGAGCAGGCAATGGCACCCACTCCAGTACTCTTGCCTGGAAAATCCCATGGACGGAGGAGACTGGTAGGCTGCAGTCCATGGGGTCGCCAAGAGTCGGACACGACTGAGCGACTTCCTTTTCACTTTTCACTTTCATGCATTGGAGAAGGAAATGGCAACCCACTCCAGTGTTCTTGCCTGGAGAATCTCAGGGACGGGGGAGCCTGGTGGGCTGCTGTCTATGGGGTCGCACAGAGTCGGACACGACTGAAGCAACTGAGCAGCAGCAGCAGCAGCAGAGTCTTCTATACTCCAAGCCTACCTAGACTGGGATTAGCGTTGACAAACTTGGACAGATCTCAATATTATAGTGTGTCCTACAGAGTTGGGATCAGCTCCAGGGTTTATTCAGACCATACTCTACAAAAATGCTGAGAGCAAAGGTTTGTGAAAGATACAATCTAGCTTCAAGTAAAAAGAGACCTCTTTCTTTTCAAAGTCTTAGAATTAAAACACCTCAAGAGAAATGTTTTCTTAATATTGTAAAGTACAAAAATCTTGGGGGAGACATAAATTCATGCTTGTTTCTACATTTACTGGAGGCAATTTTCTACAATTCTGGTTGAAGGAGTCATAAGTCCATTGACTTAGGGCTTGAAAGTATGGTAAGATTTGTTTTTACTTGTTTCAAAATCATTGCTTTAAAAGGTACCTTTGCCATTAAATCGTATAGTAAATTTGTTTACACATTAATACATTTGCAACATGAAGTATGCTGTTAAGTTTCTAAAAGGGAAATTTAGAAAGCAAAAACATAGATTGTAATTAAGTACTTCTAGTTGCTAAGTCATGTCTGAATTTTTTGCAACCCTATGAACTGTATGTAACTTGCCAGATTCCTCTGTCCATGGAATTTCTTTGACAGGAATACTGGAGTGGGTTGCCATTTCCTTCTTGAGAGGATTTTCCTGACATGGATTGAACCTGCGTCTCCTGCATTGGCAGGCAGATTCTTTACCGCTGAACCACCAGGGAAGCTCCATTCTTTTTTTTTCCTTTGAATAAAAAAATTATGTGAACAAAGTCTATCTTGGCAGGTCGAATTTCAGATATTTGTCTTTTTCTCTTTCTGCCTCATGTGTGTGTGTGTGTGTGTGTGTGTGTTTGTGTTTCTAAGATGAACTAAAGCAACCTATGTTCACACTCTCAAGATTTCAACCTTGGTCATTACTCTTTCGTTTAATACCCATGTAGCAACATCCTGACTTATCTCATGCTTCAAGGGTTCTGCTTACCCTGTATTTTGAGACGCTCTGAAGATGGCTGACATGTTGCATTTTGGTGGCCTTTTTTCATCTCTGCCCATCTCTGGCTAAGGGCCACTTCCAGCTTGTTCTGGGTCACTTTTCCTATCATCTGGGCTTTCTTTTTTGGGTTTATGCCCATCATCCCATATCAAGATTGGTACCACTTTACCCAGACTAAACAGAGAACATGCTTCCTGACTTCATCACACCACAGATTAATTTTACTATATTATTAAACAAAATGTGAGTGACCTGAAATAGCAGAAAGAAACTATAATATTGAAAAGAAAATTTAAAACTGTATGCAACTATTCGTAGGGTTATTAGATGCTTTCTCCCTCAGAGTTTGTTTTTTCAGTGTTTACAGGATACAGCTTAACATTCCTTAATGGGTGTCATTGATCATGTACCATGGTAGTGTTCACAGGGGAAATCCAGACCCCTAATATTCTCCTGGTCTTATAAAAAGTGATTCAGTTTCCATTTCTGTAAAATGGAAATAATAAGTGGAGTTAAATGGAATAATGAATATGAGGTTTTTCTTTCGTTTAGTGGTATAAATCACGTACCCAGCATGAAGTAAACTCTGATTATTTGCCATTTGCTTTTCTTACCAGAATGTTTATTGTTTTTCTCATAATCAGGCTAGCTCTAGTCAAATATTATGGAATTTTTCAATATCTCTACTTATTAAGTCTAATTAACTCCGTTTGACAGATAGGACAAGAATGGCCAGGGGTCATCAGGATTGTATACGGTGATTCAAAACTTTAAAAGAAGTCTTTTTGACTCCAAAACCTTTGACTTTTCCTCTACATGGTACTTTCAGCTTTACTGTTTTCTTAAATAGAACTATCATTTCTCAATTATTGAATCTTTCCATTTTGTTTTGAAGAAATGTTATTGGTCAATTAAATTATCTGTAAAGAAATAAAAACTCATCTTAAATTACCTCTGACCAATAAAACTTTGTTAAAATTTCCTAAGGTATTTATTTTTTATCTTATTATATAATATTATATATTTATATTAATTTCTATACCTTGTTTATAATTAACTCTCCTTTTTTAAATCTCTAATCTGAGTTACATTGAACTATTTTATATACTAAAATCTTAAACTGTAGAGAAAGCTGGGTCTATGTTTCTGAACAGTTACATAAATTTGAAGCTGCATATAAAATACTTTAAGCTTCTTGCTAAAATCTATAAACCTAAATTTGGAAGGATACAGCTATTTTACTATGGAAGCTTATTCTGCTTCTTTAGCCTGCAATTTGAATACTTTATTATAAAAGCTGTTAACAAAAATAACACTTTAGTCCACTTGGTGGGGTAGGAGACACTGAAATCCAGTTAGAGATTTGCTGCTTTAGATACAATGTAATTATGTGGTGAAAGTCTTTTTGTCCTTTCATTTTATCCTAACTTGTGCCTTGCAAAATTAGCAATTCCACATAAGAAAGTTGTGGTAATTATTTTCTTAAAATTGTCAGAATGTGTGCTAATCTGGGGATAGTTATCTTTATTCCTTCTTTGGCTTATTACAGGTTTAAATTAAGCTGAGGTTTCTTTAGTGATATTTTTCTAGAGCCACTGGGATTAGAGATGATGGATTTTGTGGTGCTCTGAGTATAGGTAAGCTCTTGTCAACATAAGTATAAAATTATTGCTGTGTGCAGTTGGTATGTTTTCGAAGGTAATTAAAGCTAAACATTGTGCAGAGAAAGATGATTAGAAATCTTCGATTCACAAAGAAATCCAGCTTTGCTTTGACACCTAAAACCTCACATTCTTTCTGTTTAAAAAAAAAAAAACTTATACTACAGAACTTATAGAAAATTTTTCGTGCTGATTTCAAAATCAACCCAAATACTGAATTATTTTCTGTAAAATGTATGATTCTTACCCCTGACAGTCTAAGCACTATCTGAATATTTTAGAACCTTATTTGTTCATTTCATATTCCTACTTTAGTTATAGAATAGTCTTATATACTTTTGATAGGGGTATATTTTAAAAACAAACAGAAAATGACAGACTTAATTACCTATTTGTTATTTTTTTCTTTTTTTCTAAAGCTATCCACTTAAAATTTTCCTTTTTTTTAATGCTGACATCACCATTTTATTAGGGATATGAATGTTGATAAAATGCAGGAGAAAGTAGGTTAATGCCAAGTATGGTAGTTTACACCATACTTGGTATAAACGGTAATTTAGGTTGCTTCTGGATTCTCCTTTTCATCTTTCCACACAAAATATTCTGATTCTTTTGTGTGATATAGTTTCTTTATGTTTGTATTTTCTTAGTAATTTTGCTTTTAAAATCCTAAGAAGGTTAGAAATATGCTTGTCAAAGTTATAAATTTAAAAATATACATAATGTAAGTAACTCATCATCATTTAATAGATATTATGCTTTAAAGAGGAGAAGGCAATGGCAACCCACTCCAGTACTCTTGCCTGGAAAATCCCATGGACGGAGGAGCCTGGTAGGCTGCAGTCCATGTGGTTGCTAAGAGTCGGACACAATTGAGTAACTTCACTTTCACTCTTCACTTTCATGCGTTGGAGAAGGAAATGGCAACCCACTCCAGTGTTCTTGCCTGGAAAATCCCAGGAACGGTGGAGCCTGGTGGGCTGCTGTCTATGGGGTCACACAGAGTCGGACACGACTGAAGCAACTTAGCAGCAGCAGCAGCATGCTTTAAATAAACTGGATTATTTCTATCTAAAACTTTTCAAGTGATAATATTGATATCAGAAAAGATAATTAATCTAAAGTCAAATTTTAATAAAAGGTGATTTGTTATTGGAAAATTAGAAAGCCCAACACTATAAACCCAGCACTGTTGGTTGAGAGCATTTGAGAGAAAAAACCAAATATGTTGATGAAAGATAAATAGAAATAGAGGCAAGATAATAATAATGCCAGGTGCTTATCATACAACATCTATTAAGCACTTTTCACATATCAACTGCTTATATCCTCTCAGCAACCTTGTGAAGTATGTAGTTATTATTCTATCATTTTATATATTAGAAAATTGAGGCTCAGAGATGTTTCTGAACTTGCCCAAAGTTAGTTAACAGTTAGATGAGTTTGACTTAATAACTCTGTTTGGGGTCAGGTGATCAGTGAAAACTATTCACCAGAATGAGACCTAAAGGAAAAGAGGGAACCAGCCATATCAAGGACCTGGGGAATGAAAGAACACCTAAGAGAAATAACTTGTGCAAGAACACTGGAGCAGGCAAGAGTGTGGAGGTCTGAATAATGGAAGGAATGCCTATTGCTGGAAGGGCATGAGTCTGGGAGAGAATGGGGTAAGAAGAGGTTAGAGATACATGCAAAGGCTAGATTATTTAGAACCTGTAGTCTAAATAACGGATGTTGAGAATGGATATTTTTTGAAGTAAAATCAAAAGTCATGCAGTCTTGAGTGAAATGATTTGATTGACATTTAAAGAATACATTTGCTAAGGATAAAGATGGGATGGCAACTTAGGAAAAGTGAAAGTGTTAGTCACTCAGTCCACTCAGTCATGTCTCACTCTTTGCAAACTCATGGACTCTAGCCCACCAGGCTCCTCTGTCCATGAAATTCTCAAGGCAAGAACTCTGGAATGGGTAGCTAGTCCCTTCTCCAGGGAATCTTCCTGACCTAGGGATCAAACCCTGGTCTGCCACATTGCAGGCAAATTCTTTACAGTCTGGGGTACCAGGGAAGCCCCAGTTCCACAGGTGAAAACAGAGGTGAGTGAGTGAGTGAAGTCGCTCAGTCGTGTCCCACTCTTTGTGACCCCATGGACTGTAGCATACAAGGCTCCTCTGTCCATGAAATTTTCCAGGCAAGAGTACTGCAGTGGGGTTGCCATTTCCTTCTCCAGGGAATCTTCCCGACCCAGGGATTGAACCCGGGTCTCCTGCATTGCAGGCAGACGCTTTACCTTCTGAGCCACCAGGGAAGTCGTTAAAAAAAAAAAAAAAAGCAGTAGTACCAATGATAAAGGACAAATTCAGGAAATATTTTGTAGGTGAAATCTACATAAGTTGTAGATGAATTTGAAGGAGAATGAAAGTGGAGAAGAAAAGGGAGAAATCAAGAATGACAATTATACAATTGATGAACCTACATTGAAACATCATTGTCACCCAAAATCCAGAGTTTACATTAGGATTCATTCTATGTAATGCACATATGACAAACAGAGTGAACTCTAATGTAAACTCCAGATTTGGGGTAACAGATATATTTCAATGTAGGTTAATCAACTGTTAGTGAAGTACCACTCTGGATAGCGTTGTTGAGATTGGGGTAGCCTGTACCTGTGTGTATACTTGCTTATTTAACTTCTATGCAGAGTACATCATGAGAAACGCTGAGCTGGAAGAAGCACAAGCTGGAATCAAGATTGCCAGGAGAAATATCAATAACCTCAGATATGCAGATGACACCACCCTTATGGCAGAAAGTGAAGAGGAACTAAAAAGCCTCTTGATGAAAGTGAAAGAGGAGAGTGAAAAAGTTGGCTTAAAACTCAACATTCAGAAAACGAAGATCATGGCATCTGGTCCCATTACTTCATGGGAAATAGATGGGGAAACAGTGGAAACAGTGTCAGACTTTATTTTTCTGGGCTCCAAAATCACTGCAGATGGTAATTGCAGCCACGAAATTAAAAGATGCTTACTCCTTGGAAGAAAAGTTATGACCAACCTAGATAGCATATCCAAAAGCAGAGACATTACTTTGCCAACAAAGGTCCGTCTAGTCAAGGCTATGGTTTTTCCTGTGGTCATGTATGGATATGAGAGTTGGACTGTGAAGAAAGCTGAGTGCTGAAGAATTGATGCTTTTGAACTGTGGTGTTGGAGAAGACTCTTGAGAGTCCCTTGGACTGCAAGGAGATCCAACCAGTCCATTCTAAAGGAGATCAGCCCTGGGATTTCTTTGGAAGGAATGATGCTAAAGCTGAAACTCCAGTACTTTGGCCATCTCATGCGAAGAGTTGACTCATTGGAAAAGACTCTGATGCTGGGAAGGATTGGGGGCAGGAGGAGAAGGGGATGATAGAGATGGCTGGATGGCATCACCAACTCAATGGACATGAGTCTGAATGAACTCCGGGAGATGGTGATGGACAGGGAGGCCTGGCGTGCTGCGATTTATGGGGTCGCAAAGAGTCAGACACGACTGAGCGACTGAACTGAACTAACTGAGCTGTACCTGTGTGAGAGCCATAAGAACTCATTATTTTTCACTCAGTTTTGCTGTGAACCTAAAACTCCTGTAAAGCTTAAAGCCTATTAAAATGTTTTAAAATAAGAAAGAATGAAAAAAGTTTGGCTTGAGTAACTCAGTTGAAAATGATGTCATTAGCTGAGATGAGGAAAGCTGGAGAGGGTAAGAGTTGTAGCAAAGAAAAAAAAAAAAGCAGTGCTCCATTATTGTCAAGTTAGGTTGGAGCTATCCATTGGACATGCAGAAGAACACATCAAACAAGCAATTGCATAGGTAGACAAGGAGCTCAGAAGAAAGATCTGAACTGAGGATCTAAATTTCGGACTTGTTATCATAAAGGAGGGCTTTAAATGATAAGATATGAGATTAGTGAGGCAGATAAATCTGATAAAGAAGAGAGGAAGGCCCAGACTGAGTCCTGAAGAACCTCCTACTTCATGATTTTAGATAAATCATCCAAACAAATATTTCATCCAAATTAGGTTAAGTCTTATATATTTTACAAGGAAAATGAGCAACAGAAAGATTGTGGTATCCTGAGGCATATTTAAAAATCTTAAACAAGAAAACATGATTACCAAGGACAATTGAATTAGGGTAAAATAATATTTCTATAATTTAATTAGCTTTAAAAAAACCTGAGACATATTGAAAAATTGGAATCAAACCATACTTAATCAAAAAAGTTTCAGTTTAATATTACAAATAACTCCTTGGTTTTTATAGCTTGCTGATTTTTTTTTCTATAGATGGCAAGCTGTTTAAAATTCCAATTGCTTTGGTATAATATGATTCTGTTTAATATAGATTTTAATGATAAAATTATTTTAAGAATTACCCCCCAAAACTGGAAAACATACATGTACATATCATCTGGTGTCTATCAAGCATTAGGTTACAATTATTTCTCTAAATTCATTACTTTGTGTTTCTCTAGTTGATTACAAATGCTTCATTTATGTACATATTCTATAATTTCATGTGACTGAGATTTCTGAGGCATACTTTTGAAATAGTTTTTTAAGTCCTTATGCATTTATTTGAGTTTGAAATAAGGGGAAAAAAGATTAAATATGAGCTAAAGTCTCTAGCCATTTTGAGAGCCTCTTTTCTTGAATATTCTAAGATTTGATCTGTTTCTTTGGGTACTTCCATTAAACAGTGAAATTATACAGCATTCTGAATATAGAATTAGGCAATAAATGAATATAAAAAAATTAATTTTTAAGTATTTTCTCATTAAAAAAAATAAATCATATTGATTCTAGTTGTTTCAAGAAATTATATTCTAAAAATCAGAGAAAATCCGAATTCTTCTTCAAAAAGCTGTTTAGGACTTATGTGTTTACTTGAAGTGATTGCGAAGGAATATATTTTAGGATATCACTAGATCTAGCTCCAGAAAGAATTATAATTAGCAGAAGGAAAAATGAATCTATTGATTAAAACACAAACAAACATTATATTGTGGAGTTTCATGCTGTAAAAGTACTCAGCCCGTTTTCTGCCTTCCTTCTCCCGTATTCTTTTGATTCCCTGTCACCCCTAGTTTGGAAGTTACAGGACATTGTCAGAGATTCAAGAAAAGCTGTTAAATGAAGAGAACGTATGTCTTTGACAAGAAAACATCTTCATTGTTCGAAGCTGAGAGTAATCTATAGCAATCTGATTCAGCTAAATATACAGAATACATTAACTTACTAAAAGCCCAAAGGGAAATAGGGGATGTTGAAAGGAGAGAAAGGGCCATAAAAACTGTTTGTAATTGGTAAGTATTAGTGGGAGAGACAAAAGTTGTACACTACTTAATTCCTTACTTTATTTGAACGGTTTTAATTCCATATTAACTTTGCATTAAAGTAAGGGCTTACATAAGCAATATATAAAGGTTCTGTCATGAAGCAAAGAATAGAACTCCATTGTAATTCCAGGAATATTCTTGACTAACTCTATATATTCCATTATCCTACTATCCAAAAAGAAATAAAATAGAAATGTTTTCTTAAAGCTGTGCCCTCACATTGACAGAACTGATGGCATCAATTTACAACGTTTTTAGTCCTTTTATAAGCCTGTCGCTTTTAATCAGTGTCACACACATCTATCTTTCTTTACTCTTTGCCATGTTTTCAGGTAAAGGAAATTACTTGTATGTGTATTTATTTTAAATACAACTTGATTAAAAGAGAATTAAAAACCTCAGGCCAAATTTTATTATAGTATTTTAAATAAATTGTAACATTTGCACTACAAATGCAGACTCCCCACCCGCACATGGAAAGCAGAAAATGTTCCCACACTCCCAGAAGGAAAAATCTCCACATAGAACATTTTTCCAATAAAATTTGTATAGAACAATCAAAAGAGTTAATTGGTAAAACCATAACTAATTCTTGAAACCAGAGACCACCCACCCACAAAACTATTCATGGTTTTTTGTTTTGGTTTTTGCCAGTAATTTTAGCTTAATGAGTACCAAAAAGTATCTTGACAAAAGAAGACATGTCCCAAAGAGGTTTTGAAACACAATGGGTACCCAAGAAAAATGAATTTTGATGTGTTTCAAATTATTCTAAGCTCAACATTTAAGATACAAATATTCTAAGTAAAGCATAGAAGTTGAGAATTATTGGAAATTTTCTCTCTGATAAAATAAGAGAAACAGTCAGAAGTCTGCAAAGTAAGAAAAACATGGTAATGAATCAGATTTCTGATTTACAAAAGTGCAAACACATCATTGGCTTCTGATGATTTGGTTATATCTTCCTCTTTTGTAGTTTTATTTGGTGGATTTTATTTTTTCCCCTATTTTTTAAAAACTCTTTTTAGTTAATGTTTAGGCATTCATTTGGTAACAAAATTTGGGTAAATAAAGCTAGTTCTTTTTCATAAGACAAGTCACTCAAGCTTATCCTAAAAAATAGAAAGTTTTTGCTGTTTTAACTTGTAGCTGGAACCTGGATATTTCTTTTACGATAAATCCTTGGACAAGGTAAATAAATACTCATGTAAATTACTAATGAATCATGAAAGAAGCATTATTTTATTTAAATGGCTTAGACAGACACAATTTGTAACTTAGCATTTATCTTTCCTGGTTTGCAAGTTTTAACAGGGAATACCCATCCTTTTGTTGATGGGTATTGCTTAACTCAAACACAGGGTAGACAAATGGCCTTGAATGAGTAAGCAGAAGATTAATGAAAAACTAGAACTACAGTGAGCCTCCCCCCATCCTCTACAGAAGTCTGAGTTCTCATTTCCTTATCTCTAAAAGCATGTGATAGCGATCCAGTTGTGGGGGAAAGACCATCCCTTTGATCTTCAGTTAAGTGAGAAGATATAGTTGTATCCTATTTGAATCAATAAAAGATTTCCTATTAGATTTCTGGTTGAACCAATCAGCTTGGGGGGTGGGGAAGGAATTAACGCAACAGTTAAGGGCTTACAGTGACTTTAAAGCCCACCACTACTCCAACATACTTTTTCAATAAAATAATCTTTGATTGTATTTTGGGTCTTAGAAAACTCAAGGTTTGCTGTTAGTCTTAAAATTTCTAGTCTATTTTATCCGTAAAGAAAAGTAAGCTTGCTTACTAGATAAACATAATCAGATAATATTACTTAAATCAATTCATGAAAAAGTAAAACACAACATATCTAGAGCTCCCAAGACTGATGGTACTAATAGTTCCTAGCTCCAGATCCTGCTCTGAGAATTTTACATAAGCTATATATCCTCTCCTTCTATCAAAAATTTGCTTACATTTTCAAGGTCTTTCTAAATTTCATAAACTTTATAAGGAAACTTCCAAAACACCATTTATTCTAGAAATCATATTGGTATTTGAATAGGGCTTCCTGGCAGCTCAGATGGTAAAGAATCTGCCAGCAATGTAGGAGTCCTGGGTTCAATCCCTGGGTTGGGAAGATTCCCTGGAGAAGGGAATAGCTACCCAGTCCAGTACTCTTGCCTGAAGAATCCCCATGGACAGAGGAGCTTGACAAGCTATAGTCACTGCAGCTACAAAGAGTCAGATATGACTGATATTTGAACACTTATTATTTAAAAAGAAAGAAATACATTAAAAATTATTTTACAATACACACTGTAATGACAGGTGTCTGGAATGTAAAAGTAGGAAGTCAATAGATACCTGGAGTAACAGGCAAATTTGGCCTTGAAATACAGAATGAAGCAAGGCAAAGGTTAACAGAGTTTTTCCAAGAGAACACACTAGTCATAGCAAACACCCTCTTCCAACAATACAAGAGAGACTGTATACATGGACATCACCAGATGGTCAATACCAAAATCAGATTGATTATATTCTTTGTAGCCATAGATGGAGATTTATATAGTCAGCAAAAACAAGACCAGGAGCTGACTGTGGCTCAGATCATGAACTCCTTATTGCAAAATTCAGACTTAAATTGAGGAAAGCAGGGAAAACCACTAGACCATTCAGGTATGATCTAAATTAAAACCCTTATAATTATACAGTAGAAGTGACAAATAGATTCAAGGGATAAGATCTGATAGACAGAGTGCCTGAAAACTATGGATGGAGATTTCTAACACTATACAAGAGGGGGTAATCAAAATTATCCCCAAGAATAAGAAATGCAAAAATTCAAAATGTTTGTCTGAGGAGGCCTTACAAATAGCTGAGAAAAGAAGAGAAGAGAAAGGCAAAGGAGAAAAGGAAAGATGTACCCATCTGAAAGCAGAGTTCCTAAGAATAGCAAGGAGAGATAAGAAAGCCTTCCTCAGTGATCAATGAAAAGAAACAGAGGAAAACAACAGAATGGGAAAAACTATAGATCCCTTCAAGAAAATTAGAGATAACAAGGAAACATCTCATGCAAATATGGGCACAATAAAGGACAGAAATGTTATGGACCTAACACAAGCAGAAGATATTAAGAAGAGGTGGCAAGAATACACAAAAGAACTATGCAAGAAAGATCTTTAAGATCCAGATAACTATGATGGTATAATCACTCACCTAGAGCCAGACATCCTGGAGTGCAAAGTCAAGTGGGCCATTATTACAAAGCTGATGGAGGTGATGGAATTCCAGCTGAACTATTTCAAATCCTGAAAGATCATGCTGTGAAAGTGCTGCACTCAATATGCCACAAATTTGGAAAATTCAATAGTGGCCACAGGACTGGAAAGGGTCAGTTTTCATGCCAATCTGAAAGAAAGGCAAATGCCAAAGAAGGCTCAAACTATCATACAATTGCACTTATCTCACATACTAGTGAAGTAATGCACAAAATTCTCCAAGCAAGGCTTCAACAGTACATGACTGAGAACTTCCAGATACTCAAGCTGGATTTAGAGAAGGCAGAGGAACCAGAGATAAAATTGCCAACATCCATTGGATCCTTGAAAAAAAGCCATCTTCCATGAAGATATTTATTTAATCTCTACTAAATGAATGCTAAAATGTTAAGATTATAGTTCTTTTTATCCTTTGTAGCATTTAAATATTTCATGAAGAAGGTTACAGGAGAACCGTATCAATGGCTCTGAAAATCAAATAACCCCACAGAAGAGTATTAATCATATGAAGGGAACATACTGTGGAGCAGTTTATGGTGTATCTGCTTTTTCACTTGTGAATGTGGCTCCACATTTTCTTGCTTGGCAAACAAGTATCTCCCACAGCCCATTAAGGAAAAGGCAAGGCAGGATCCAGGAAATGACAGAAAGTTCAGTGTGACAGAATTATGGGGGAGAATTAATTATAAATGCTACTATGACTGAGACTGTTCTTAGAAAAGATTTTGATGTCACACAGGTCATACAAAGGATATCAGACCTGAATCAGGAGATGGTAAAAATAAGGAGTTAAGAAACTAACCAAGAAAGTGTGGTATTATATGTGGTGTTTAGAGAGGTTCTGGACATCAAGTTAACTATTGAAATTATTTAGTAATCAGCATCAAATTTCGAAATAGCTATTAGTAGTGGGGGGAAAGATAGGAATGTGCAATAGAGTCTGTTACAGACTAGACACAGAACTCTTTGTGTGTGTGTGTCCTTGTATACACACACATGTACACAATAAGCCAAGAACATGGCAATCCTAGTCTTTTGAAGTTATTTTTCAAATAAAATAATTTGAAGACAAATCCAAGTCATCATTTTCATGTGAATGAGTTATTTAACACTTTGTAATCATCTTTCTCATTTTTCTTGAGCAAATTCACATTCTCTTTACACAATTTGGAATTGTAACTGATTTCATATTCTCCCTCTCTCCAGTATCTATCTCTCTCCATTTCTTTCTTTCCCTTTCTCCCTCTCCTTTTAAAAAATGGCATGCAAAAAAATGTCAGTGTATTAACTATATATATGTCTTTTTGTCTGTTGCACACACATATGATTTTTGATCTTCAAGCATAAAATGTAATAACATGATATTTAAATAGTAACATGGTTTTAAGTTAAGATATTCCAATGATGCTGAAGCTGAAGCTGCAATACTTCGGCCACCTGATGCAAAGAGCTAACTTATTGGAAAAGACCATTATGCTGGGAAAGACTGAAGGCAGGAAGAGAAGTGAGCGACAGAAGATGAAATGGTTAGATAGAATCACTGACTCAATGGACATAAATTTGGGCAAACTCTGGGAGATAGTGAAGGACAGGGAAGCCTGGTGAACTGCAGTCCGTGGCATCGCGAAGAGTAGGACATCACTTAGCAACTGAACAACAGCAGCTTTCCTATAATGTATCTTTTGTAAAATCAAATAATTATAAACTAATGCATAATTTGAAATGTTTGTGTTTCTTCCTAAAGAATTATAATTACTTGTAATTACTATTCCCATGCTAAATATATACAGCTTTGAATTGCTAATCTCTGATATCTTATTGACAAATTCAATTATATTATAAAATATACAATATATTCATTCATGTATTTATTCATTCATTTTTAGATTCACATAATAAAAATTTTTAACCACTTACTCTGTAATCAGCACTGTACCAGTCAATTAATCTTGATGCCTGCTTTCATGGAGCTTAAAATTTATCAGGAAAAACAGACAATTGCAATGCAATGCATGAGGGATCAAGTAATTAAAATGTAGCTTGTATTTCTCCAGCATTCTTCTGCATGCAAACTTCCTCTTCTCTTGTCTGCACACACAAAAAAGTAAGAAACACAATTCAACAGCCAGGAGACTAAAAGAATAACATAAATCTTTATTGCAGCATTCCTTAAAAGAACAAATAAGTGGGGGGTATATAGGTATTATACAGATAGCGTCCCAATAGTTTTGTCTAGGCATCTCTCTTTCCTTCAGATTTTTTCACACTTTTAGCAGTTATTAATAGTCTCTCCTCCTTTTTTGATAACCAGTCTCCTACTTCCTTTGTGTTTAATCAGTCCCCTACTACACTCTTCTTCCAATTTCTGTACTTCCTTTACACTTTTCTCTTGTTTCCCAACAGATAACACAACTTCCTTTTGGAAGAATATTTCATCTTCCATTTTACCACCTATTCCTTGAGAATTAACCTGGTTAGTGAAATCTCTTAACACCTTAAGGTGGGCAAAATGTTAAGTGTCATAAGAATACATTGTGCAGTACCAAGCACTTACCTGAAACTTGAAGGCTACAAAAAGAATAGGTAGGAATTATCAGGAACATTTTCTAATCAAGTGAAGCATCTTGTAAGAATAACAGGGAAAGAGACCATGACTCAATGTGGACATAGAATGGTAAGAAGATGCTCAATCATGAAATACCTATTGAACCATATTAAGAAGTTTGACCTTATCATGTTTGCATTTTCATATTTATTTGTTTTTATTTAATCCTGGCTTATATTCCCATCTAGATGGAAGTAGCTATGCAACAGAACCCTTGACTGTTTTTTCACTATTATGCCCCTAGTACCTAATGGCATCTGAAACCCAGAATTGCTCAATAAATATTGATTTGGTAAATGAAGAGTTAATAGTAGATTTAAGCTCTAAATATAGTTGTGAAAAGAGTAAAGTTATCCAGCTTTGAGACATCCCAGGTAGATGTCAGAATGGGACAAGGGAGTCTAGTTCATTGTGAGGAAAATAGATACAATAATTAGGTATTTTACATAAGAACGGGATGAAGAATATGTTGAGGCTGAAAATAAAATAAACTGACAAAGCAATTGAAGTCCTTAGTAAGTTTTAAGCAGAAGAGTATTGAGAAAAGAAGGGGAATAGAGCTAGAGAGTAAAGAGGCTTTGACGAGAGGATGGGTGGATAGATGTAAAAACAGTGATTCATATTGAAGCAACTCTGGATGACGTTGATAAAATCTAAGGCATAGATGTGGGCTTGGACAGCTAATGTGAACTGGATGTCTTTGGAGATCTTGAGGTCCATGAAGAGAGAGCACAATGACATCAGGTTGATAGCAGAATCTGGGTGAAAGAAATTGTGAGTTATACACCAAGGAGGCCCTTACAGGAAAATGAGGAGGCAGCTAAAGGGAAACGGAGCAAGATTATAGTGTGGAAGTACCAACAGCAACAAAATACTGGCCAACTTCTACACCTGAGGTGTAAGGATTCTAGAGACAAACAGTGGAGAAGACTGTAGAATTGATACCTCAGGCAGGAGAATAGTTACATGTAAGTCAAGGAGATGATGGGGAAGTTCAGAGAAGTAGCTGAGATGATGGGAGAGTTTGTTGAGCTTTGTCCCAAAAGATCTAATTAAAAAGTTGGGGAAGAAGGAAAGAGTAGCAATCAGCAGAGGAAGAAGAGAGAAGAAGAGCAAATGAGAAACCCAATGATTTGGTCATTGACCAGAAATAACAGGGTTGAGAAACATGGAGTTAGCTGGCTACTCCGACCGAATAAGGAGGATAGGAAGTGCAGCAGGTGCTTCCGTCTCCCACAACATTGCTTACCCTGGCCATAGTCACTTCCAAAAAATTCCTAGGATTATTACTGGTCCTTCTGGAAGGATTTGGGTAGATTGGGTGAACTCTAACAACTCCTAGCACAAAACTTCTCCAGTGTGGTCACAGGTCTGGCATATGTATGCTGAACCAGACTGACCCTCCGAGGCATGGTCTATTGTTGCCAAGGACAGAAGTCAAAACAGCCTGAAGAATCATGCTTTCTACTCACTATAAACACTTGCCAGTTCTTGCTGGTGAGACCATGGTTCGACATGACACACTTCACAACATTTACAGACCTTCTGACTGATCAGTTTACTAGTTTTTGTTATAATTGCATCTTTCAGGCAGATCAGCCATCTGAATGAGCTTGACAAAGGCCGTCTCTTCCAGTGGTTAGGAATTTGGGAATCCATGTTTTCAGAAGGAAGCATGTCAGGCCAATGCTCCAAATGTGGAGGATAAACAAGTGGAATTTTCTGGAATCTGTGATATGAGTCATTGACAGTTATTTTCATATACATTCTTTCTGACAGAGAAAGATTATGGAGGGTTTTCAACTTGCCAACAATTTCTGTACGTTAATGTAATTTGTCTGGATATTTTCTTTCCAAAATATTTATCTGAAGAGAAAGGCTTATTATTGCCTGGATAATAGTGCTTTTTCCTAAGGCCTCACTTTTGTGGATCACGCATTGCTATCTTTCTACTATGCTTGCTCACCACTGAATATTACCATGATGAATTAAATGGGTGTTTTTCTTTATTCTAAATCAGTGCCAGAGATCAAAAAGCTGCTAAAAATCCTTTCCACAAGAGTGCCTCCCAGAAAAGGATGAATTATAGTTATTCTCGCCAACAGATACATTCTGTTGTACTCTATCACTTTCTACGATCCAACAACTTGAAACTGTGCCAAGCTAATTAACTAGTTCAGTGATTGTTATATTAAGATTCCAAATAAGCCCAAAGAGGTCACCCTCTTCATACTCAAGTACAACTTTATCACTTTTCTCACCAATCAGAACGTGGCATAAAGTTTCCCAACAACTAAACTCAATATATTATCTTCTTGTAGATACTTCAGTTTTTTTTAAAGGATTTGTATCATTTGTTTTATTCAGGAACATCATAAGTATTCCTACTCTGTAAAGAAAAGGGCATTGGTTAGCTATTTCATTTTAAAATTTGCTTTTATCAACTTGGTAAATGTAAGTGAGCTTCTAATCTGTGTAAGGCACACAGCGCTTGGGGAAATTGCCCTTTAATGAAGCAGAATAATTTATAATTTCATCCTTTCTTATTAGGAACATTGCCAGGGTTGGCCTTTTACGATTAGCATGAAAATTCTTTGATTTTTATCTTTTCTTAATAATTATTTTTTAAAACATGGGCAAGTCAAATACATATCAAGACCCTTTGCCTTGAGTTTTTCTTCTGGCACAAGTTATAAACCACCAAACCTCTGCAGTGATGAATTGTTTATCTCTGTGGAGAACCCAGTGTTCTGATTGTAGTGGGGAAGTAGTGTATTGAGGAAGTAATGATGCTCCGAGACTCAGAACCCTAGACCTGCTTTTTAATACTTGTCTGTCATCTCTATCAGGTAAATAGATCAAAATTTTTTTGGTTGTCTGCTTATTTGTTGGCCATCTTCAAACTTACCTGTATTTGCTTTTTTTTTTTTTTTTTTTCTTCAGTAACTTCATGCTTTCTACATGCTAACAACTCCTTCCTGCCTAGGTAGTCCACAGTCCAGAGTTTCAGAACTATAGTTATGTAATTCAGTGGTAGCTCAGCTAGTAAAGAATCCGTCTGCAATGTAGGAGACCCCAGTTTGATTCCTGGATTGGGGAAATGCCCTGAAGAAGGGAACGACTACCCACTACAGTATTCTGGCCTGGAGAATTCCATGGACTGTATAATCCATGGGGTGGCAAAGAGTTGAACATCACTGAGCAACTTGGACACACAAAACAGATAAATGTCCCTTAGAGTGTCTTATCAAATTGCTTTCTAATGGTTTCTCACATCGTTAATTCTTATCCAATGTCTTGACTTAGATCTATGACTCAGATATGAATGGCTTTGGTAGAAAAATAGTAACCTGTCTCACTTTCCACAAATTGTAGTGGAGACGTTTTTTTCGAGACATTTATATTTTAGAGATTTTTAAACTATTAATAGTAAGCAGTGAAGATCCAATATTTGTTTATTCCTGCTGTTCCCTTTGTTCATCCTATTTACTCCAACACATTTTCTGTCAAACTAAACACACTTTGAAATGGATCTCTGTCTTTAATGAGTCTTTAGAAATCATTAACACCTACCCTTAACTGAGTCAGTGCACCTAGCCACCTTCTAGAGTTTTTGATAAAAGGAAGCTTTATTTTCTATTTGTCTTGGTTGAACTTGTTGCCCTTACTTGTATCTCTACTATGATGTGAAGTGACAGAATAAAATGACTTCTTGTTTGTGTATCTCAAAGCTAAAATCAGAGCAATGCTAGGGATCTTCCAATTAAAGTCAACATTCCCTGTTGTAATTTACACCTATTGACATGGTAACAGCTAACTCAAGAGCATTACCTGTCAATTTCCACTTTAGGCCACATTTTCAATTGTCACAAGGGAGAAAGCACAATTCT
Organism: Bubalus kerabau; assembly: GCF_029407905.1. Lineage (NCBI taxonomy): Eukaryota > Metazoa > Chordata > Mammalia > Artiodactyla > Bovidae > Bubalus > Bubalus kerabau. The sequence goes on from NC_073625.1 coordinate 70,345,265, forward strand.
TAATTGCTTTTCTCCTGTTTTATTAATACATTCTTCCACAGGGCTGCGACACATTTTATATCTAGATGTGTGAAGTGATTTTTTTCTATCTTCTTCTAGGCATTGTATTCTGATTTTTCTTTACGTTGATAAAGCAACTGTAGCTGGAAAAAGTAGATGGGTATTAAAGATAGTAAAAAGCAAACTACCAATTATATGTAAAGTTTTGCTAATTTTAGGACAGTAGCACTAGACTGAGATATGGAATAAATTATCTGTTAATGATAAACTTATTTCAAGAAAATAAGTGCAATTATTTTATTAAGACTTCTCATACACCCATGGCGGATGCATGTTGATGTATGGCAAAACCAATACAACATTGTAAAGTAAAAAAAAATAATAATAATAATAATAAAATAAAAAAAAGACTTCTCATGTAACCATTTTTATGCAGATGGTAAGGTATAGCTTACCATCAACTTGGACATGAATTTGAGCAAACTCTGGGCAATAGTGGAGAGCAGAGGAATCTTGTGTGCAGCAGTCCATGGGATTGCAGAGTCAGACACAATTTAGAAACTGAACAACAACATGGCCATGACTAGAATGTCATGTAGTCTATAATGGGCTATGTGTTTATTAGACAGAATAAATACACTGTAAATTCACCCTTGGGATTCCCTGGTAGCTCAAATGGTAAACAGTCTGGCTGCAGTGCAGGAGACCTGGGTTTGATCTCTGGGTTGGGAAGATCCCTTGGAGAAGGAAATGGCACCCCACTCCAGTATTCTTGCCTGGACAATCCCATGGACGGAGGAGCCTGGCAGGCTACAGTCCATAGGGTCGCAAAGAGTTGGACACACCTGAGTGACTTCACTTTCACTTTCAAATTCACACTTATCCATATAAATGTCATAGACAGAGTGCATTGTTAGCATTGTCCTTGCCAGACCTATCAAATACATTCAAATGCATAAGAGAGCGAGAGAAGACTAGCAAAGTGGTTGGCATTTTGATCGAGTCAGTTCTATGAATGCTGAGAATGGAGCAGGAAGTCCTGAGGCACTACTGGGCTATGGGCTAAAAACGAAAATCAACATTGACCATTAACAGGGTGTGTTATTGACAAGTTCCCTGGCAAAGTGTTAATGAGTTACTGTGGCACTGTTCAGATAAATAATAAAAAGCAGAATGAACAGAGTGATACTCATGTTTTGCTAACTGCTATCAGGAAGTTGGAGACACTCTTTTTTAGTGTGAAAGTTGCTCAGTTGTGTCTGACTCTTTGCGACCCCATGGACTGTAGCCTGCCAGGCTCTTCTGTCCATGGAATTCTCCAGGCCAGAATACTGGAGTGAGTATTCTGTTCACTTCTCCAGGAGTTCTCCCCAACCCAGGGATTGAACCCAGGTCTCCAGCATTGCAGGCGGAATCTTTACTGTTTGGACCACCAGGGAAGCTCGCTAATTTGTAAGGGAAGCCTGCTAATCTGTAGCCAGGAACACTCTGTAATTTGTAGTTTTTGCCTATTTCCAAGGCCAATTTCAAGCTTCCAAACTGATGGCGCAAGATGTAGAGCTGGGAAAGATGTGCACATTCTCACCTTGTGAGCTGGTTCCAGTGGTGTCTATTCTTCCCCAAAATGAAGTAACCATTATGAGCCCTGGTTGAGAGTAGTGCATTGAAGTGCATTGATACCATTAAATCTGTCCTATAAGCCTTGACAGATTTATGATGTTTCCAAGATCTATCTGGAGTACTTATGTGAAGACAACTCTGAAACTATTTTTAACCCTGGTAGAAAACCATTTATTACCTCTCAGTATGCTACAGATTTTATGCCTCTTTCTTGCTCCCCCTGAAATAAAAAGGAAACTAAACCAACCAACTAAATAACACTACTTTTTTTTTTTTTTTGGTAATCAATGGATACATTTTAAAAGAAATTGTTTATATTTTGTTTTTAAAATTAAACACAGTTTATTCTATTTTTTTCGTAACTATTTTATGTTCAGTGTTTGCTCCATTCTGGAAAATAATTGTCAACTTTCCCAAAAATGAACAGATTTTATCTCTTTAGTGAAAATTAAAGAAATAAGGTCCTCAGGACATCTTTTTGAGTTCTCATGAAACACAGGAGACATCTACAGAAATCTAACCACAAGTACAATTGTAATTTATATTTGCTAAGCATTTATCTCCTGGACTGTGGATTTGAGCCACACTGAAAAGAAATACAAAGACTTTAACAGTTGGTATTATCAGATATCAGATTAATCTTAATTGTGTGTATTGAGATCTTTTCAAACCTTTCATTAGTAGCAGCTATGGTACTTCCTTTATCTAGCTACTAATCAGATCTACTATTTATCCAGGTCTTGTGTAATAAACAAAATTTGCATGGCAAATCTGAGAAGAGTGCTTTAAACTTGTTATCTTTTGCTAAGGGGTGAGTTTATGGCAAGGGAAGTCTCATAAACTCCTATCAGACTTTTCCAGGCCTTTGCCATAACAAGACTTTTTTCTCTTTATTTGGACTTTCTGATATCCAGATTCCTTTTAGTCCCCATCAAAGCAGATGTGTGTGTGTGTGTGTGTGTGTGTGTGTGTGTGTACTAAAGATCAGATATTGATATTAAATCTCCCTCTAGCCTTTGCCTTTGTTTTAGATCAGTGCCCAAACCAAGGCAGTGTAATCTGAAAAATGTAGTTTTCTTTTTCTGTCCCATATGTTCCATCTGCAAATGTTTAAATGTGCTTCCAGCTTCCTTTTAAAAACTCATAACCATTAACACAATGCACATTATTTTATAGCCCTGAACCACTGAAGCCTTTTCAAGGCAAGTCTTTGCAATGTTGGTGTTGATCACTTACTAAGGCCAGAGCTCATTTTCTATATCTTTGTAGCAAACACCCACCTCTTCCCTCTGTTTCCACTTTGATTGTTTTATATCTAACTCTGTGCTTGAAGATGTGCTGAGCTCTGCCATGGATTTCTCCACATGAAAGCCTATTGGGCCGTGGGACAGCCAACACTGTGGATATTGCTCTCAAGTTAATGCTTCTTATTGAGACACAGAGCTCAGTAAATGTCACTCTGGGTTTCCTGTTCCTTTTGGATGAATCATATTTTAGGAGAATAAGAAGAGAAAAAGCAAAAAGCATGTGCACCTTGAGCACTGGCAAAGCTAGGTCTATAAATGCTTTCAACAAAGAAGTTATTCTTGAGAGAAGGATGTAACGATGCCTGCTCCCTTTTCCAACATCACTATTCTATGCTTTTCCCCTAACTTTCCTTTCTCCCTATTCTTTTTGTCATTTTACTTTTGAAAAAGTGAAAGTGTTAGCTGCTCAGTCATGTCCGACTCTTTATAACCCCATAGAATGTAGCTCGCCAAGCTCCTCTGTCCATAGAATCTTCCAGGAAAGAATACTAGAGTGGGTTGCCATTTCCTACTCTAGGGTATCTTCCCAACTCGGATCAAACCCAGGTCTCCTGCATTGCAGGGGGATTCTTTACCATCTGAGCCACCAGAGAAGCCCTAATTTTACTTTGTCCATTACAAATTCTTTCCCTTTTCTTATCGTCATTAATATTGTTTTCTAGGCTTTAATGTACACTTTCAACTCTATTTGAAGTTTTTGTTGTTATATAATCTAATGTTTTTATTATCCAAGTGAAGAAAACTGCCTTCTCTTAAGATTTGTTAACTCATCTCTTTCTCCTCTTCCTTTAACTTTACTCTTTGACCACAGACTTCCTTTCTTCTTCTAAACTTTATGCAATCACCAGCTGAAAAACTGTCCAGAGAGTTATAAATATAATCTGTTGGGAAATAAAAATTTTAACGGTATACTCATCTGTTTTTTCTCCTAACCTTAGGAAAACTCTCCGCAGGCAGCCTGGGCTCCAACACTCCTGATGAGCTCATTTTGACGATGTAACGATACACAGTGTAGCATTCCCTAAGATACCCATGTCCTCTTAGCATGCACATGGGAAACTGGTTCCTTCAAGGGCATTCTTGACCATCTTCTTGAATGAAATGCTGCCTTTGGTGATGTGATGTGATGAAAGGCCAATCTTATCTCTGCCAAAACACTCTCACAATTTTAGACTGTGCCCTATCCATAACATTATTTTTCCATAGTTATTCATTCACTCAATAAATTGCACTGTGCTGGACATTTACATTTGAAATAATATTGTGTCATTTATCTCAATTATTATGCATAGGAAAGTATTATATAGCATAAAAAGAGCCATGTTATAAATTGTAAAGGAAACCCATAAGAAAGATACCTAGAGGCCAGGTGGCAAGGCATATGATCCAAAAGAATGAGTGTTATAGTTAGGTCTTCCATAACAGCAAAGACTAAAAAACGGCTGCTTTTTGCAAAAGAAATACCATAGCTAGGGATAAACCATATTAATATGCTGATGCTTGCAAAGTTCCTTACGTTTGAGATATTTGTTGAATCAATGAACGCAACCTATTAGTTGTTCCATTTAGTTTATGAAAATAATCAAAAGTAATTTTGTCATCTGTCTTATCTGTAACTTTTCATATACTCAGCTTTGAAAAGCCAATAATATACCAATGTATACTGGAATTAAATGCTTGTTGCATTCTTAGGGGAGAAGGGGTGCCATTGCCTTCTCCCTTGAGAATGCAACAAGCATTTAATTCTAGTATACATTGGTATATTATTGGCTTTTCAAAGTTGAGTATATGAAAAGTTACAGTCAGATGTGTGTTTTGACTCCTGTAAAAGGAGTCAAAAGCAATCTAATTTGATTATTAGCATTGTGCTTTAGGTGATTGGACACCACTTGATCAGGAAAGAGGAATTAAGTTGATTTGACAGCTCTCCAATTTTGCTTTTACAGTTATTGATTCATTGAATCCAGGATTTTCTATTCAAGGATTGCTCTTGAAAAAGTCAGTGATGGGCACATGTAGCCTAATCACATTTCTTTGTCCATTTGCTGTGGGTAATGATAAATTTCACTTCCCAGGTCAATTTTGGTCCAATTTCCTCTAATAGAATTCAACCTAAAGACCATCAGATTAAAAGCAGTTTCTTTCATAAGATGTATTAAAAAGGGAAAATGAACTAAAGGCATTTTGCCTTATAATTTTGATTTAGATGATATTTGAGGTTTCCTATCAAAATAATCAGGACTTAAGATAGTGTGTGGGAGTCTAGGGGGAAAAAGATTATTTTCATGATTAGAGAATATGTTCAGAGAACCATGTGTATTTAGAAATTGAAAATATTTTAGATACCAATAAAGTTAGTCTCCATTTCTCAGACAAAAGATCAAAGTCATATGGATCAGAGTATGAAAGGCAATTTTTTCTGGGACAATCTCAATATATCTTGTTGATTTATCATGCAGAACACCTCAGCTTAATATTGTACTAGTAAGTGAACATATATATATATATTTTTCTGCAATGTATGACCACATATTGCAATATTTTATATGTTTAAATTGGAACTTATAGTTAGCTTTTCAATGCTTGTATTTTTCATGTCTTTGTCCATCCAATTAACAAATTAGAAACATAATTGTTTGTCAAAATGCACAGTGAATTGCTTTAGAGGGTTAATATTGTGTATGTACCCAGAAGCCAATTATGTTTGTAGGATTTGGAGATTGTGATGAACTGGACTCAGATTCATGTATGCAATTAAATTCTTTCTAACCTTTGTGTCAAGAGAATTGTTTAAGTATTGAAGAGTTAATGCTGGGAAATGAGTTTCATTTAATGCACATAATTCCAGTGCCTTGGAAAAACAGGGGGGGAAATCAACTAAATATCAAAAACAAGAAAAAAACACTTATTCTGAAATGTTGTTTATTTTGTCGATTTGTGAGAGAGAGAGAAGGAGAATTAGGAATTATCATATATTCTGAACAGAGGTATGACGTAGCATGCTGATAGATATTGAATTAAAGTTTTGTTTAAAAACACAATGCATGTTAAATAAAATAAAAAAAAATAATAATAAAGATGTGGGTCTATTCCAAGACTGGTTAGGTGAAAAAGAGTCAAGAGAAGGAATAAGGAAATAAAGAGGAGGAAAAACTGAGAAATGAATGTGAGACTCAAAAACTACAAGAGTAAAGAAGATGAGTGGAGGATCAAATACTAGGAACTTAGATATTTGAATGCAAAGCTTCAGGATGTTAGCATTATTGAAATGATAATTAGATTATTCAGTTTATACCACCTTAGTATTCTTGCCTTGAGAACCCCATGAACAGTATGAAAAGGCAAAATGATAGGACACTTCCTAAAGAGGAACTCCCCAGGTCAGTAGGTGCCCAATATGCTATAGGAGATCAGTGGAAAAATAACTTCAGAAAGAATGAAGAGACGGAGCCAAAGCAAAAACAACACCCAGTTGTGGAAGTGACTGGTGATGGAAGCAAGGTCCAATGCTGTAAAGAGCAATACTGCATAGGAACCTGGAATGTCAGGTCCATGAATCAAGGCAAATTGGAAGTGTGGAAAACCACTAGGCCATTCAGGTATGACCTAAATCAAATCCCTAATGATTATACAGTGGAAGTGAGAATAGATTTAAGGGACTAGATCTGATAGAATGCCTGATGAACTATGGACGGAGGTACAGGACTTTATACAGGAAACTGGGAGCAAGACCAGCCCCAGAAAAAGAAATGCAAAAAAGCAAAATGGCTGTCTGAGGAGGCCTTAAAAATAGATGAGAAAAGAAGAGAAGCAACAAGCAAAGGAGAAAAGAAAAGATACACCCATTTAAATGCAGAGTTCCAAAGAATAGCAAGGAGAGATAAGAAAGCCTTCCTCAGTGATCAGTCCAAAGAAATAGAGGAAAACAATAGAATGGGAAAGACCAGAAATCTCTTCAAGAAAATTAGAGATACCAAGGGAGCATTTCATGCAAAGATGAGCTCAATAAAGGACAGACATTGTATCGACCTAACAGAAGCAGAAGATATTAAGAAGAGGTGGCAAGAACACACAGAACAACTATACAAGAAGGACCTTCATGACCCCAATATTCACAATGGTGTGATCACTCACCTAGAGCCAGGCATCTTTGAATGTGAAGTCAAGTGGGCCTCAGGAAGAATCACTACAAACAAAGCTAGTGGAGGTGATGGACTTCCAGTTGAGCTACTTCAAATCCTAAAAGATGATGCTGTGAAGTGCTGCACTCAATATGCTAACAAATTTGGAAAACTCAGCAGTGGCCACAGGACTGGAAAAAGGTCAGTTTTCCTCCAAATCCCTAAGAAAGGCAATGCCAAAGAATTCTCAAACTACTGCAAAATTTCACTCATCTCACATGCTAGTAAAGTTATGTTCAAAATTTTCCAAGCCAGGCTTTATACATCAACCATGAAATTCCAGATGTTCAAGCTGGATTTGGAAAAGGCAGAGGAACCAGAGATCAAACTGCCAACATCCACTGGATCATTGAAAAAGCAAGAGAGTTCCAGAAAAGCATCTATTTCTGCTATATTGACTATGCCAAAGCCTTTGACTGTGTGGATCACAATAAAGTGTGGAACATTCTGAAAGAGATGGGAATACCAGACCACCTGACCTGCCTCTTGAGAAATCTGTATGCAGGTCAGGAAGCAACAGTTAGAACTGGACATGGAACAACAGACTGGTTCCAAATAGGAAAAGGAGTACATCAAGGCTGTATATTGTCACCCTGCTTATTTAACTACCAGTCCATTCTGAAGGAGATCAGCCCTGGGACTTCTTTGGAAGGAATGATGCTAAAGCTGAAACTCCAGTACTTTGGCCACCTCATGCGAAGAGTTGACTCATTGGAAAAGTCTCTGATGCTGGGAGGGATTGGGGGCAAGAGGAGAAGGGGATGACAGAGGATGAGATGGCTGGATGGCATCACTGACTCGATGGACGTGAGTCTCAGTGAACTCCAGGAGTTGGTGATGGAGAGGGAGGCCTGGCGTGCTGCAATTCATGGGGTCGCAAAGAGTCGGACACGACTGAGCGACTGATCTGATCTGATCTTATTTAACTTCTATGCAGAGTACATCATGAGAAATGCTGGGCTGGAATAAGCACAAGCTGGAGTCAAGATTGCGGGAGAAATATCAATAGCCTCAGATATGCAGATGGCAGAAAGTGAAGGAGATCTAAAGAGACTCTTGATGAAAGTGAAAGAGGAGAGTGAAAAAGTTGGCTTAAAGCGCAACATTCAGAAAACAAAGATCATGGCATCCAGTCTCATCACTTCATGGGAAATAGATGGAGAAACAGTGGAAACAGTGTCAGACTATTTTGGGGGGCTCCAAAATCACTGCAGATTGTGACTGCAGCCATGAAATAAAAAGACGTTTACTCCTTGGAAGAAAAGTTATGACCAACCTAGATAGCATATTAAAAGGCAGAGACATTACTTTGCCAACAAATGTCCATCTAGTCAAAGCCATGGTTTGTCCAGTGGTTATATATGGATGTGAGACTTGGACTGTGAAGAAGGCTGAGCACCGAAGAATTGATGCTTTTGAACTGTGGTGTTGAAGAAGACTCTTGAAAGTCCCTTGGACTGAAGGAGATCCAACCAGTCCATCCTAAAGGAAATCAGTCCTGAATATTCACTGGAAGGACTGAAGTGGAAGCTGAAACTCCAATATTTTGGCCACCTGATGCAAAGAGCTTACTCTTTGGAAAAGATCCTGTTGCTGGGAAAGATTGAAGGTGGGAGGAGAATGGGACAACAGAAGATGAAATGGTTGGATGGCATCACCAACTCAATGAATATGAGTTTGAGTAAACTCTGGGAGTTGGTGATGGACAGGGAGGCCTGGTGTGCTGCAGTCCAGGGGTCACAAAGAGTTTGACACGACTGAGTGACTGAACTGAACTGAACTGAATTCCTTTATTCAACACTTAGAGATCCTCACTTGCTCCTTTAAACTTCCCTCTGGATCAACTGGTAAAGAACCTACCTGCCACCAGGAGAAGCAAGAAACAGGGGTCCAATCGCTGGTTTTATAAGATCCCCTGAAGAAGAAAATAGCAACCGACTCCAATATTCTTGCCTGGGAAATCCCTTTAACAGAGCAACCTGGCAGAGTTCAGTCTATGAGGTCTGGTCTCAAAAAGAGTCAGGCATGACTGAGCGCATGAGCACACTTACACATGCCTATAAAAGGGATAGTTTCTTATGCACTGAACAAGGCAAAGACAAGTTTAATTCACATGAAAATCAGATAAAGGAGCAACTCTAGTCAGAGTTCCTCCTCAACACTTTCTACATCCCAAGTAATTTATAAATAGCATTCTGCTAGTGTTTGGGTTGAAAATTCTTACAAGATATATTCTGAAAGATTTACTGAAATTAATAAAGGCAGCCCTTACTTTGCTAGATGGTACAGAACTGTAAAATTGATCAAGCAAACTGAAATTGGGCAGAAATCTTAATATTCAATGAGAAAAATTAAGATTGCTCCATGACCTTTAAATTTTGAAGTCAAAACATTAAAGATCCTCTTCAGTTCAGTTCAGTCACTCAGTCATGTCCAACTCTTTGTGATCCCATGAACTGCAGCACGCCAGGCCTCCCTGTCCATCACCAACTCCCAGAGTTTACTCAAACTCATGTCCATTGAATCGATGATGCCCTCTCATCTCTGTCATCTCCTTCTCCTCCTGCCTTCAATCTTTCCCAGCATCAGAGTCTTTTCCAATGAGTCAACTCTTTGCATGAGGTGGCCAAAGTACTGGAGTTTCATTCCTTCGAAAGAACACACAAGACTGATCTTCTTTAGAATGGACTGGTTGGATCCAAAGGAATCTCAAGAGTCTTCTCCAACACCACAGTTCAAAAGCATCAATTCTTCAGCACTTGGCTTTCTTCACAGTCCAACTCTCACATCCATACATGACCACTGGAAAAACCATAGCCTTGACTAGATGGACATTTGTTGGCAAAGTAATGTCTCTGCCTTTTAATATGCTATCTAGGTTGGTCATAACTTTTCTTCCAAGGAGTAAGCGTCTTTTAATTTTCTGGCTGTAATCACCATCTGCAGTGATTTTGGAGCCCCAAAAAATAAAGTCTGATGCTGTTTCCACTGTTTCCCCATTTATTTCCCATGAAGTGATGGGACCAGATGCCATGATCTTCATTTTCTGAATGTTGAGCTTTAAGCCAACTTTTTCAGTCTCCTCTTTCACTTTCATCAAGAGGCTTTTGAATTCCTCTTCACTTTCTGCCATAAGGGTGGTGTCACCTGCATATCTGAGATTATTGAGATTTCTCTTGGTAATCTTGATTCCAGGCTGTGCTTATTCCAGCCCAGCATTTCTCATGATGTACTCTGCATAAAAGTTAAATATGCAGGGTGACGATATACAGCCTTGACGTACTCCTTTTCCTATTTGGAACCAGTGTGTTGTTCCATGTCCAGTTCTAACTGTTGCTTCCTGACCTGCATATAGGTTTCTCAAGAGGCAGGTCAGGTGGTCTGGTATTCCCATCTCTTTCAGAATTGTCCACAGTTTATTGTGATCCACACAGTCAAAGGCTTTGGCATAGTCAATAAAGCATAAATAGATGTTTTTCTGGAACTCTCTTGCTTTTTCCATGATCCAGTGGATGTTGGCTGGATCTCTGGCTCCTCTGCCTTTTCTAAAACCAGCTTGAACATCTGGAAGTTAACAGTTCATGTATTGCTGAAGCCTAACAGAAGCAGAAGATATTAAGAAGAGGTGGCAAGAATACACAGAAGAACTGTAAAAAAAAGATCTTCACGACCCAGATAATCACGATGGTGTGATCACTCACTTAGAGCCAGACATCCTGGAATGTGAAGTCAAGTGGGCCTTAGAAAGCATCACTATGAACAAAGCTAGTGGAGGTGATGGAATTCCAGTTGAGCTATTTCAAATCCTGTAAGATCCTCTTACCTGTTGGCAATTTCCCTTTTGGTCTGTTTTAAACCAATAGGGAAATTTAAAAAAATAAATGAAACACATTTATTTAGCATACTGTAATTTAAGACCTCAAAAACATTGAGAATTAAAGTGTTTTATTTATGTAAATATTAATATAGGTCTTGCCTTCCTGTTACATAGGCTACGCTATGGAATGGGCATTTTTTCTAGGCCCTTTTTTTTTTTTAACTTTACAATATTGTATTGGTTTTGCCAAATATGGAAATGAATCCGCCACAGGTATACATGTGTTCCCCATCCTGAACCCTCCTCCCTCCTCCCTCCCCATACCATCCCTCTGGGTCATCCCAGTGCACCAGCCCCAAGCATCCAGTAGGATCATACTCCTTTCTAAATTTGGATCAACTTCTGACTATTTTTTGTGCTTTCAGTGTAATGAAATATCTGTGAGAGTTTTTTTAATGTGGAATATTTTGCCAACATCACTTCCTCTGGGACATCGTCAACATTTTCTTCATAACCGTGTTTCTTATTTATGTCAGCAGTTTGCTTTCACTAGGTACCTTTGGCTGTATATTGTGGAGGTAACCGTGTTGACAAATCACACAGATAGCTTTTCCTCCTAAAATTCCATTAATGCTTGATTTGAGTTTCACTTCCAGCATCATCACTTTCCAGTTCTTCACTATACATTGAATTTCTAATTTAATTTTACTGTGGTAAAAGTACAACATGAGATTCAAGTTTTGAGTGTATATTATTGCACAATGTTGGAGAGCAGGGCTCTAGAATTTGTTCATCTTATGTAACTGAAACTTCATACTCATTGAACAATTTCCCTTTTTTCCCTCTTCACTTCACCTTGTAAACACCACTGTTTTCTTCCTTTATGACTTTCACTATTTTAGATACATCATATCAGTGGAATCATGCAGTGTTTCTGCAATTGGCTTGTTCAACTCAGTATAATTTCCTCAAGATTCATCCATGTTATTGCATATTGCAGAATTTCCTTCATTTTTAAGGGCTGGATAGTATTTCACGTTTTGTTTATGTGCCACATTTTTTGTCTATTCATCTGTCAAAGAACCTTCAGGTTGTCTCTACTTTTTGGCTATTGTGAACAATTCGCCTATGGACACAGAAGTCTTAACAGCTCTGAGAGCCTGATTTCAATTCTTTCATATAAATCCTTAGAGGTGAGACTGCTGGATCATATTGTCGTTTTAATTCTTTGAGGGATTTTTGTACTTTTTTCTATTGCACTCACACTATTTTGTGTTTCCACCAACAGTGAGCAAGGGTCCAATGTTTCCATATCCTTGTCAACATTTGTTATCTTTTGTTTTCTTGATAATAGACATCCTGACAGGTGTGAGGTGATTTTTGTTGACAAAATTTCTGTGTCAATTATCCATTTTTTTGTAAAATGGCTCCTGGATTTATCACCGGGAGACAAGTAGTCAACACAGCAAGCTAGCTATGTATGAATATAATAACAAATACACAATGACCAATCGTTGACAGACTTTGGAGGAAGTGACATAAATTGTTATATATCATGACGCACATTTTTTATGTAGTGACTTGTGAGCAGAGTTAATAGTGAAACTTGCACCCAGCTAATATACCATGTAAACTGGAATTTGAACTGTTTTGTTGGGGGGACTGTATTTATTTAACTAAACTGATAAATCACTTCATTTCAGAAATATGTGCAATAAGGACTGCCTGTACATAGAAAACCACTTGAAATGTTAGCTATAGAGTTCTAGTAAAACTCTTTATCTTTTTATTAGTCAGAGGCCACAAAGTATTGGATTTTCAAATGTTGATGACTTGAGCTACTATGAGAAAATTGACTAATGGATGGTAACTTATTTGTCTTTTGTTGATGATGTCAATTGAGAAACTGTATAACAAGCTTCAGAAAACAGTAAATCTTCTGGTCAGATCATTAATGAGAGTCTTCTATCAATCATGAAATTTTATAGCTTGAAAGGACCTTTGAAATAATCTCATTTCATTTAACAGCTGAGTAAGCCTCTTTCTTGAAGGGTTCTGAGTATTTTCCATGGTTATAAGCTAGTTAGATGTACAACAGGAACACTTTTGACCTCTCCAACCTATTTTTCACAAGCTTGAATGTCAATTATTAAAGAAAAATCTTCAAATATATTTTCAGGAATAAGAGAATGTAGTGTCAGAGAGTAAAGTGAATAATTGCATTGCATTATTTTTAAAATGCTTTTTCTACCAGACTTCTATAGATATAGGTGCTTTTGTTTCATATGAGGTCTAGAAAACTCAATTAATGCATCTCAATTTTAAAATTATACACACACACACACACATACATGAACACATAAGCTTCCCAGGTGGCTCAGTGGTAAAAAATTCACCTGTAATGTGGGAAATGTGGGTTTAATCCCTGGGTCAGGATGATCCCTGGAGAAGGAAATGGCAACCCACTCCAATATTCTTTTTTTCTTTCAGATTTATTTTTTTATTGAAGAATAGTTTTGCCTGAAAAAATCCCATGGACAGAGGAGCCTGGCAGGCTACAGTCCATGGGGTCACAAAAGAAACAGACACGACTTAGCGACTAAACAACAATGAACACAAAAGTAGACATTCAGCACAAAATCAAGCCCTTTGAAAATATGTAATGGGGTTTTACATGGGTACCATAAAAATTCCACTGAAAAAAGTATTTTGTTGGATGACAACAATTGAACTAATAACAGTTCTGAATAAGTTGATGGTAGCCCTTGTAGCCCAGTTGGTAAAGAATCTGCCTACAATGCAGGAGACTTAGGTTCAATTCCTGGGTCAGGAACATCCCCTGGAGAAGGAAGTGGCAACCTACTCCAGTATTCTTGTCTGAAGAATTCCATGGACAAAGGAGTCAGATTGGCTAAGGTCCATGGGTCACAAGAGGTCTTCTAGAATCTATGTAGATAACTAACTATTCTGGATTCTCCCTTTTATTCTTGAGTGCTGTGCTGTGCTGTGCTTAGTTGCTCAGTCTTGTCCAACTGTTTGTGACCCCATGGACTGTAGCCTTCCAGGATCCCCTGTCCATGGGGGTTCTCCAGGCAAGAATACTGGAGTGGGTTGTCATGCACTCCTCCAGGGTATCTTCCCAAACCAGAGATCAAACCCAGGACTCCCACATTGCAGGCAGATTCTTTACTGTCTGAGCCACTAGGGAAGATGTCAAAAAGGAAAGTCATATCTAGTTAGGCACTAGAAGAATCTTGTGCCTACAACTAGTTCCACACCACAATCCTATATTGGCATAAAACTTTACAATAACGAGGCTTTTTCTTTGCATCAAATATGGATAGTTCCCATCAAGGACCTTGTGTTTAGCACATGGAACTCAGTGCTCAGTGTTATGTGGCAGCCTGGATGGGAGGATGAGTTTGGGGGAGAATGGATACATGTGTATATATGGCTGAGTCACTGAAACTACCACAACACTGATAATCAGCTATACCCCAATACAAAATAAAACATTTGAAAAATGTGAGTAGTTCCTTCTTGGGTTATTTAATTAATCTTCTAACCAAGGGGCCTATGAACTTTTTCTGCATGAAGGCAGGCAGTAAATATTTGAGGTTTTGCATGAAATATGGTCTTTATGGCAACTGCTCAACTTTGCCTTTGTAGCAAAAAAAGCAGCTGTAGACAGTATGGAAGTAAGTGAATGTGGCTGTGTTCAAGCAAAACTTAACAGATAAGGCTGGATCTGGCCCACAGGCATAGTTTGCCTACTCCTGATCTAACCCATTAGATGTAGGGGAGCTCATAGTTAAGAGAACCTGTGTAGGTTCTCTTTTAATTCTGTGATAAATCCTCCCTAATTGCTCATATTTGAAAAGGAGATATTCTGAATGCCTGAATGCTACAATAGCTAATAAACTAATGAACTATAAATTACTCATGAACTCCACCTAGTTTATGCTTACATTTCTTGCTGGAAAAAAAAAAATAGGTTCCAAAAGACAAAGAGTACACAAAATGAGGTGTACTTAGAGGGATACACATCTTAAATTTACCTAATGCTGTAACATAGAACACACATCAAGAAAGAAGGGGATGTGAGTAATATCAAATAATACAACAGTGTCAAAGAAGATGAGGAATTTTAAAAGGCCATTGGATTTAGCAATTAGGAGGCCATTGGTAACCTTTAACCAAGCAGTTTTGATAGAATTGTTGAGTCAGAAACTAAAACGCAAAATATTTAGACCTTATAATAATAAGATGTAGAAGATCTTCTCATAATAAATAGTTTAAAATGCATACAACCCCAATATTATCTTTATTTAAACACATTTCCAGAATAATTTTAAACCAGTTTAAATAAATGTATTATCAAAGTAGGTTTGCTTGCAGCATGCTATTTTTTCTGTGTGCATACACATACTGATTAAATTCCCTATGCCACACTTGAATTTAAAGCTATGACCTGTGATCTCAAATTGACTTCCTGACAATAATGATTAGAGTGGTGGGTGAGCCGCACAAATTTACTGATAATCTCTGTAGTAAAGTCAATGACTCTTTTTCCCAAAGAGAGAATCAGTTATTTTAAAACAGCAACAAACAAACCAAAAAAAAAAAAACAGAAAAACAGACTCCCACTGGCATACTTTCTTAATCCACTTCATTTTCTAGTCATGAATGTAAATATATGGCAAATTTTTGTTTTCATGACACTTGGCATTTGGTTTTGAGTATCATGAAAACCACCTCAAGATAGATAAATAAATGATATTACCCTGGTTTCTATTTGATTTCTACTTTACATGAAAACAAAATAGAATTTTTAACCTGAATATGGGAGTATAAATAATTATAAAGAAATGTATGTCGTTTTAATATTGTTTATAATTCCTTTGTTTCAGTGATTATTTCAGTCTTTGGTGTTTTGAAGCCAATTTGACTACTTTGTCTAGAAGGTAATCTTCTTATTTCTGCCACCCAAAATTCAAAAGTAAAAATATCTGATTTTGACTTTTGAGGTGGAGTAGGAATTATTATGTCTTTGCCTCTTCCTGCTCATCTTGATTGCTCTCCAACTCTCTGAATCTCCATTTTAGCTCAAAAACTAGAATGTCACATGTTTGATGGATTTCTGCTTTCTGAGTTTTATAAAGAAATTTAATATAAATTCAATATGTTTCCATAGTAAATTTAATATAAACTTTGGTTTTCTATGGGAAAAGATATGATAGGCTATAAAGATATATGATGCCTATTTTATTTTTATTTGGAGACATTGTAGAATAGTTCCAAGGAATTAAATTGGCCCTGAATATTTGTTATTTGTAACCTTATGTTGTGTCAATATCATAGGAAACACACAAGTAACTTGTGACTCAAAGACTGATAGATGACAGCTTCTATTATCTTATAACTCACATTTATCGGGCAACAAATAAATCAATGTGATAAATTTATTGTTAGAGGTATGAATACGTAGCTATAGTAGAATAGAGGGAGTTTTAATTTGCTTAATTTAATAATTTTCTAATATCTAGGTTTATCTATATTAGCCTGAATGCAAAATGATGTTTCTGTATCAAACACAGACTATCTCTCTAAATCCCAGTCCCCTATCTGAGGCAGAGAGGAGAGCCATTTGGTTATGCCTGTATGTACAAAGGGAAGGGATTTATACCACAGGAAAAGAACTCCAAAATTATGAATCTTGAAGTTGAAATGGGAACCGCTACACAGCTCCCACCCTCCTCTCTTGAGAGAGGGCAAGAAACCTATCTCTCCAAAATTTTACAAGTTTTAAATATAATATAAACTTGACTTTGAAATATAAGTGTGTATCTCCTCTGTTTCATTCCGCTTTGAAATGGAAACACATAGCCCTAGGGAGATAAATTTTTATGTATCTCTAAACATGTCTATCTATCCAATCATCCATTAACTTTCAAAGGCATGTACTTTAACTGAGGTCCCAGTTTACCAGCTCAAAATACCCTAAGCGGAGAGAAACACACAAATATTTTCTCTATAGTTTCACACAGCTGAGGAACTGTTCTGTTGTAGAGATATGGGTTCAATCCCTGGATCAGGAAGATCCCTGGAGGAGGGCATGGCAACTCACTCCAGTATTCTTGCCTGGAGAATCCCATGGACAGAGGAACCCAGCGGGCTGAAGTCCATGGGTCACAAAAAGTAGGTCATGACTGAAATGACTTAGCATGCAAGCATGCATCTCTTCTACAGAGACACAAGACTCCAGGCTGTTGGATCTATGAGTTCACTACACAAAAGGGGACAGACATTCCTGGCAGAGGGAAGAGAAGCACAGTTATTGGAAGATAAGACAAAGCATGATGAAATTCACATCCAGTGTTTGATAGCTGTTATTTCTAAGAAATGGAAGGTCAAGAGAAATTCAGTGTTTAAGGATATTGTGCCAAATTTACTCTATTTAGTTGAATTATTCACGTCAAAAATACCTTCATAAATTATCTGCATAATAAGCTTCAAGTAAGGAAAGTCAGCAAAATGTCATTTAGGAAGCATGTCATTCGATCAGCTGTTGGTGAAAACATTGCAGAATAAAAAACCAACCATGGATCACAAGAATTTGCAGGCCTAGTAATTCTAGTAAGAATTTGCATACCTGGTAATTTGAACTTCATTCTATAGGTAGAGAGATTTCCCCTTAAAGTTTTCAAATAGGGGATGCTGGGATTTTATTCAAGTTTTTGAAAGGGTACTATGACATAATAGGTTTTAATGTATAAAGATAAGGAGATTTGAAACAAGGGGACAAATCTGGAGTTTCAGAAGTCAACCAGAGGATTTAGAGGGTAGCAGAAGGAATGGAGAGAGACTAGCTAGTTCGGATCATTGGACTTTTAGAATGATGGGTTATGAGAATTATAGGGCCAGTGAGAACGAGGATGACTTCTGGATTTCTCATTTGGGTAGTTGGGTGGATGATGGTGCCATGAGTTCAAAAGGGAAATACATAATTTTGGTTTTGATTTTGAGAGGTGAGGATAATGGTTTATTTTCATACCCTAAATTTGAAATTTCTATGAAATATCTTTGTAGAAATGTTTACTAACACCTTGAAAAGATAGGCATAAAAGAGTCATTTATTAGATATGCATAGGGACTTCCTTCAGAGAAGGCAATGGCACCCTACTCCAGTACTCTTGCCTGGAAAATCCCATGGACAGAGGAGCCTGGTGGGCTGCAGTCCATGGGGTTGCTAAGAGTCGGACACGACTGAGCGACTTCACTTTCACTTTTCACTTTCATGCATTGGAGAAGGAAATGGCAACCCACTCCAGTGTTCTTGCCTGAAGAATCCCAGGGAGGGGGGAGCCTGGTGGGCTGCTGTCTGTGGGGTCGCACAGAGTCAGACACGACTGAAGCGACTTAGCAACAGCAGCAGGGGCTTCCTTGGTGGTTCAGTGGTTAAGATTCCACACTTTCAATGCAGGGGATGTGGTTCGATCCGGGGTTGGAGAACTAAGATCCAGCATTCCATGGGGTGTGGACAAAATATATGTGTGATATGTGTGTGTGTGTGTGTGTGTGTGTGTGTGTGTGAGAGAGAGAGAGTATATAAAAGGTCACGTTAAAATTAGATATGCATTTTTCTAGGGAGAATATAGACAGAGATAGAAAATAAATATAAGAACACAAATGTATGTTACACAAACCTTAAGCACTTTTAAGTCATTTATTCTGTCATTTATCAATAATCTATTATTAGGCTTTATTAAGCTTTCAAAATTATAGAAATTAAAAGATATTTATGGTTTGAGTCTTTAAATGGTTAAATGGACCACAGGAAACTGAATATTTATATCACTACTCTCAAGCCTTCTTCAAGTTTGATGACTTTCTGTATTTCAGATTATCTGTTGCTTAAAAATACACACATATAGGCAAAACATAGACAAGGTGATTAGGCTCACTAGCTGGAAATATAAAATTAAAACAATGAGGCATCATTTCTTGCACATCAAAATTCAGCATCTATTTCACAGCAGGTGGTGTGCAAGGAAGGTGAAAGTATAACAGATCAGGAAGCCGGGCAGGTCAAACATCCACTACAGGGGCTGGGCAAGAGTCAGATTTCATCCTGCACCATGCTTTTTCTCACCTACCTTGAAACCACTTTTCTCTCTTTGGAGGTTTTTTTCTGTGTCTCTCTTGGACACTTTGGAAACTGCTAGTGATTATTACTGGCTTCCCTGGTGGCTTAGACGGTAGCATCTAAGCGCAAAGCATCTGCCCACAAGGCGGGAGACCTGGGTAAGATCCCTGGGTTGGAAAGATCCCTTGGGTTGGAAAGATCCCCTGGAGAAGGAAATGGCAACCCACTCCAGTACTCTTGCCTGGAAAATCCCATGGACGGAGGAGCCTGGTAAGCTACAGTCCACTGGGTCGCAGAGAGTCGGAGACGACTGAGCGACTTCCCTTTCACCTTTCAGTGATTATCACTAGATTTTACTTAGAGTCACCTCTTCCAGATTTCATTTCTCCAAGCAATATATAGGTCTTTTTTCTTTTTCTGGCATAGTATCTTGTTCATATTTTCATCACTACATTAATTACATTAAGTATTTCTTAATTTCTGTTTCCTGCAAGGAATGAATACTTCTAGAGAATGAGGATTTTGCTCTATTAACTTAAATCACTTACCACACTGCTTAAAATAAAACAGACCTTAACTAATATTTGCTGATTGACTATATGAATGGACAAAAAAAAAACTTTCATTTTTCCCTCTTATAGCCCAGTCATTCTAATAAGTTTTTGATTGCTGCATGATAATGATTTATAGAAAAAATACTAAATGTGAGTCCAAATCAAGGTGTTTGTCCCCATAACATTAGGTACAAAATTTTAAACTCAATATGCATTACAATGAAACATTTTACCATTTTATTATTTTTGCTAGAACTTCTAGGATTAAAGTAAAATTAAGAGTATATTATCCTTTTATTCAGAATCATGATTATTGTTGAAGGAAAATTGTGAGGTTCAAGAGGAGACAGGAGAGAAGAAAATGTAAGGAGAAGTAGGAAAGCCAGGAGAGGGAAGTGATAGCCATCATGAATAAAGGAACCCAAGTTCCTGTGTTTTGATCATGGCTTCACTTCCTTTCCAGACTGAAGTTCTCAGAAGACCCTTACAAAAAGCAAATCAACAGGAACGAGACGAGTGGTTCACTGTGACTTCCAGGTGCCCTTCTCACCAGGGATTTTTTAGTTAAGGAAATTGATAGAGTCTTTATCTTCTATAATGCTGTGGCCCAGAACCTGATCCTACATTTAAATAATGACATTCACTCTATTTTTAAAGGAGAGTAAAACTTCATGGAGAAGGCAATGGCACCCCACTCCAGTACTCTTGCCTGAAAAATCCCATGGATGGAGGAGCCTGGTAGGCTGCAGTCCATGGGGTCGCTAAGAGTCGGACACGACTGAGTGACTTCCTTTTCACTTTTCACTTTCATGCATTGGAGAAGGAAATGGCAACCCACTCCAGTGTTCTTACCTGGAGAATCCCAGGGGTGGGGGAGCCTGGTGGGCTGCCGTCTATGGGGTCGCACAGAGTCAGACAGGACTAAAGCAACTTAGTAGCAGCAGAACTTCATAGAAATAGCCGTCAAATAGTTTAGTCATAACAGAACTCTTTTTCTTTCTTCCTTTCTTTCTTTACTTAATGTACCTTCCTTTCTTATATTTGAATGAAGTTATTTTAGTTAAGATTAGCAGTTTTTAAGTAACTTTCACATTAAAATCTATCACAGTAACTTATTTTTAAAAAGTGATATTTGGAAACTTGTCCACAGGATGTTCCTTACACTGTTACTTATTCTCAGATTTAAAGGGAAGATAAACTTATTGAAAGTTCTGACAACCCTGGAATAATGAAACACAATAAGCTGTTCAAAAAATAAATGTGATAAGTAGTCTTTTAAAAACATAGATTTTCCAAAATTAATTGCCTTGGAGCTATTTGTTAGCATCACATCTGTAAACATCTTATGCAATGAGTGATCTGTCTAATAAGCCTTGGGAAAGGGTTCTTTTACAATGCACAGAAAAAAACTTTCCTGCAATTTTGACTTCCTAATGAAGAGGTTCAAATCTTTATGTCTTTTTAAACTTGCTTATTTTAAGCAAGGTTATTTGCTTATTTTAAGGTTGCTTCTGATAATTAGATAATGATTTAATTACACTTCTTTGAATTAAATCAAATGCTTTTATTCTAGTTTTAATCAGTGATTCCCATACAATAATCCCTCTATGCATTTAAAAAGATTTTTTGTTGTTTTCCTAAGATTTCAGCTTGATTATTTAGTTATGTCTTCCTCTACTGGCAGAGCTTCCATGTCTATATTAATGAGATAGTTTCAACAAATTGTTTGCATGTGCTTTAACATTCAAATGAATGCTAAATGTGGTTTGGTCAAAATAAATAATTCATTAAACAAAACAAAAACATTTGCTTTTGACCAATTAGTTATCTGGGGATTAGTCCAGTGACTATTAAATGTCAATATTTCCTAAGAAAAGCTGGTAAGTTTTCATTGTGTTACCTGTTTGAACAAAGAAAATTACGATTTTTCCTCTTCTTTTTTCTACTTCCAACCAATTGTTAGCCTTTAGTTGCCATCTTTGTTCAAAATTAAACTCATGTTTTAAAATGCCCTCCAAAATTGGAGGTAAGTTGACTGAGTTCTCAGTCATAACTAACGGGAATAGAGGAATTCCAATACAGTGCATTAACTATGACAAAGATAACACAAATTAAAAGTTAAGAGACTAGGTTCATTTAATTGAATTAAATCAGGATATTTCCTAAGTAATAGGTTTGCTGCTGCTGCTGCTGCTAAGTCACTTCAGTCGTGGCCAACTCTGTGCGACCCCATAGACAGCAGCCCACCAGGCTCCTCTCCAAGTAATAGGTTTAGAACAGTGAATTTTTAAAGTAAAAATCTAAGACTTCAGAAAAAAAATGGAAAACTATACTTTAAAAAATTTTGGCCAATTCATGTTGATGTATGGCAAAAACCATCACAATATTGTAAAATAATTATCTTCCAATTAAAATGAATTAATTAATTGAAAAAAATTATGAGAAACTGTACAGATAGTATATTAGAAAAAGGGGTAGTCTGCTTAAAGGGGTGGAGTCTTTCAGTATGGACTTTTGTTTTTGTTTCAGAATATAGAGAATTACCTCGTGTATAACTCAACAATATTCCCAAATTAGATAGGAAATTTTGCCCATGAGCTATTTATATCTTTTCTTTTTTAGTAACTAAATAAGCCTTGAATATAATGAGCTTTCAAAAAATGTTGCTGCTGCTGCTGCTCACTGTGAGGGAATGAGATATGGTCTTTGCTTCTGGAGATAATTTTTCAAAGCATATGGAAAACTAGACTTAGTCACAATTCAGACATAGAATGATGAATTCTATGTAAAATTAGCATTATGAAAATTGGTCTGAACCCATTAAGCAACAAGCAAACTTTTGATATCTGAACTGAAGAGGAAGATTTAAACAAATTCCATTTGGTGAGAGGAGTTCTGAGAGTGTGTGGCAGAGGAAGCCAACCGGAATATATACGTGTAGAATAGCATGTGTCCAGCTAATGCTCCTTTTTCACAAGGCAGAGAGCTTAACAGACTATAACAGGACAGTGCAGGACAGTCCCTTGCTGGAGACCCACATCACTCAAAGTTTATAGTAGTTTCTGATAGAGTCAGCACGGTACAGTTTTCCAAAGTTAGCACTAGACTGAAGTGGGATATAAATATACATTAAAATAGTACTCAATTCTATTGACATGACACTGACTTTGGGAACTTTTTAATACAGATTTTTCATGCAACAAACCAGCACCTGATATGAAATATAGAGATTGATGGTTCTGCCTAAGAGTCTATTAACTGTATTCAAACCTTTAACCTGTTCTTTTCAGTGTTCAATGAGTGTTTATTGGGGGAAAAAAAGAAAAAAATAGAGAGAAATTAACTCTTCATCTTGCAGACCTTGCAGTAGGTGACCCCAAATTCATAAATATTATGTCTTTCTTTCTGATACCAGTGTAGAAATATTTTAATTTTGATCTATTTATTTTAAATGATGGAATGCAGTGTCATTTTGCACTTATACAATTGTCAGGCATAAAATAGATTTTCCAATGTATACTTAGGCATAGAGAAAGAGAAGGTCTTTTTCCATCTACTAAATGATTAGAAACCCAGGCCCAGATTAGTAAGTGTTCCCATAGGATCTTATTTGAATCCCTGCAAGCAACTGAGCAGAAATTCTAAAAAAGCCACTAATCTTCCAAGCAGCATACGCTATGCTTTTGTTAAAAACACCACCAACAGCAACAACAAAAACCCTTTTAAGCTTATCGTTAAATACACAGGCAATAAAGATGGACTTAGTAGAACTGTAGGAGATGAAAGATGGAAGTCTCAAAGGAGGACCTCTTTCTGGTACTTGCTCAGTAACACAGAGAGTTTAGTATTTGACAGATCTCACATTTCCTGTGGTTTCTATTTCATCACTCAGACCTGTTGCATTTGAACCAGAATCTTGGCCATGGTCGGTAATGTGAGGATGTTAAATGTTTGTTGTATAGAAAGAACTCTATGCTGTGTTCTGCATTGTAATAATCTACTAAAGACAGAACTGTGAGAACTGAAGAAACCAAAATCTATAATTATTGGCATTTGTGGGAATTGTTCCAATAACATTTAGTCATTTTAGTCCATTTTCTTTCTTTATGGTCCTTAACAAAAAAAAGAATATATGCAGAGGGCTCCAATCTACAGCCTCCTTTTATTCTCTCTTATTAGAGAATATAAACCAAATCTATGACTTAAAAACATGTATAATATCATATAAGAAATGAATCGCCAGTCCAGGTTTGATGCAGGATACAGGAAGCTTGGGGCTGGTGCACTGGGATGACCCAGAGGGATGGTACGGGGAGGGAGGTGAGAGGGGGGTTCAGGATGGGGAACACGTGTACACCCGTGGCAGATGCATGTTGATGTATGGCAAAACCAATACAATATTGTAAAGTAAAAAATAATAATAATAAAAAATTTAAAAAATAAAATAAATCTTATTTCAACATATAGCAGAGGAGACATAGATGTTCACAAAGAAATTTTGTCAAGTTCTGTCTTTAAAGGAAATTTAGGGTTGGCTTTGTCTGCAAAATAGTTGTATGTTGACTCTTGCTTAGAAGCTTTGTTTTAAAATATTTTATCAGAATTATGTTGTTATAAAGGAATAAGTTTATAAACTCATTCTTTCATAGTCTGTAAACAATACTTTAATGACAGAATTTGTCATACTCAAATTATGCATCTGGGGGCTTTAGTTTATTCTGGTTTATTAAACCAGAATAAAGTAAAACAATATTTAATTTTACATATGAAATATGGCCATAAAGAAATGAAGTTTATTTATTTTATTGACATTGGTGTATTGTCAATGTAGATGCATTAATGATACCTTCATTCAAGTGACCCTGTCTTAGATACTGTTGTGGTGTCTCTTTCTTTGAAATTGTATTTAAATCTAGTTTATTAACTACAAGAAAACTGGCATTATTGCCTTAGTGAATACTTGAACTTCACTCCTCAAAAAGAAAAAAAATGTAAATCTCAAGTTCTTCATCCATCCATTTATTATTTTTATTTTTAATAGTTTTTTACAGATAAATACAGTTCCAAACACCATTTGATTTATTTTTTTAAAAAGGTTCTATTATAGAAATTGGAGATATTTCACATGAGGTTATTCAAAAGTATCTTGCTGTAGATTTTGAAGAAAATGGTAGCCTAAATGAGTCTAGATAAAAGTTGCTTAAGTCAGAGAAGAAATACAACCTAAAGTGTTAAAGCAAGAAACAAAATTAACAAATGAATAAATCATCCCTTGTTTACACTTCAAACAAGAAACAAACTGGTTGTTTACCTAGGAGGCTGAGTGTTGTCTACAAGCCACTAATGACCATTAAATGTGACACAGTTGAGCAATGGTGTGGAATTTGTTTTTGTTCCTGACTTCCATGACTGAGTTCAGATGTCGCATGTGCTTAAATTTGCCTATAGGGAATCTCTGAGTTGCTTAATGGAATATAAGCTTCACATTAACTGTCCCACATTAACTGACCATAACAAATTCTTGTGAGTAACTAGCATCCTCCAGTTGTAAGTCATGTCTACTCTCATGAAAATGTACCATCACATTGTAGTTTATTTCAAGGATGTTATACATGGAAATTTTTTGTCATTTTTTGAGATTGCACCCAAGTACTGCATTTTGAACCCTTTTATTGGCTACTTCATTTCTTCTAAGGGATTCTTGCCCACATAGTAGATAGAATGGTCATCTGAATTAAACTGGCCCATTCCTGTCCATTTTACTTCACTGATTCCTAAAATGTTGATATTCACTCTTGCCATCTCCCACTTGACCACTTAGAATTTACCTTGATTCATGGGCCTAACATTCTAAGTTCCTATGCAATATTGTCCTTTACAGCATCAGATTTTGCTTTCACCGCCAGAAACATCAACAACGAGTATTGTTCCTGCTTTGGCCCAGTCGTTTCATTTTTTCTGGAGCTGTTAGCACTTGCCTTCTGCTCTTCCCCAGTAGCATATTGGACACCTTCCAACTGGGCAGGGGTTCATCTTCCAATGTC
This sequence comes from Bubalus kerabau, assembly GCF_029407905.1. Classification (NCBI taxonomy): domain Eukaryota; kingdom Metazoa; phylum Chordata; class Mammalia; order Artiodactyla; family Bovidae; genus Bubalus; species Bubalus kerabau. Next base: position 70,370,934 of record NC_073625.1, read on the forward strand.
ACATCTTTTTGCTTTTTCATACTCTCCACATTCATTGGGTTCTCATAGCAAGAATACTGGAATGGTTTGCTATTCCCTCCTTCAGTGGGTCATGTTTTGTCAGAACTCTTCAGTATGACTTGTCCATCTTGGTTGCCCTACATGGCATTCGGTCCCACCACTTCATGGAAAATAGAAGGAGAAAAAGTGCAAGCAGTGACAGATTTTATTTTCTTGGGCTCCAAAATCACTGCAGACAGTAACTGCAGCAATGAAATTCAGACGCTCATTCCTTGGAAGGAAAGCTATGACAAACCTAGACAATATATTAAAAAGAAAACACTCTCACTTTGCAGCGAAGGTCCATTTAGTCAAAGCCATGGTTTTTCCTGTAGTCATGCATGGATGCGAGAGTTGGATCATAAGGAAGAATGAGTGCTGAAGAGTCAATACTCTTGAATTGGGTGCTGGAGAAGACTCTTGAGAATCCCCTGGACAGCAAGGAGGACAAATAAGTCAATCCTAAAGGAAATCAACCCTGAATATTTTTTGGAAGGACTGATGCTGAAGCTGAAGCTCCAAAACGTTGGGCACCTGATGTGAAGAGTTGACTCATTGGAAAAGACTCTGATGCTGAGAAGAATTGAAGGCAAGAGGTGAAGAGGGCAGCAGAGGATGAGATGGTTAGATAGCATCACTGACTTAATGGACATGAATTTGAGCAAACTCTAGGAAGTAGTGAAGGACAGGGAAGCCTGGAGTGCTTCAGTCCATGGCATCAGAAAGGGTCAGAGATGACTTAGTGACTAAGCAACAGCAACATACATAAAATTACTGCTACATTTGGCATCATATCCATCCATTTTCTATTGCAGTTTTGCTTAAAAGTTTAAAAGGTGGGTGTAAATTCATTCAACTTTGTTGCTATGAAGGTGATGTCTGACATAAGTTTCATATCCACAGAGAAGATTGATGAACATAATACAATGTATTTTTTATTTTCATTTCTAACTTTTTATAACTTGCACAAAGAACCTGTCCACCATTTCTTCATGAAAGGTAGCTTGACTAAAACACCCACAATTGATCTAAGTTGTTATAGATAATGTAAAAATGACTCATATATTTTATTATGAAGCATCAGTGAATTTGGTGCATTAGGTAGGTGATTAAACTAGATACATCAATTTTATTTTAGAAAAGGAAATGTGATCAAAAGGTAAGAGCTTTGATATTCTTCCATAAACCATGAACTGACTCTAAAGCAAGCTTTCAAAAAGAATCTTGAAAACTGGCAGTCAGAGGAATCAAAACCCTCTTCTGATGTAAAGAACTTTACTGGGTGTACAAGCCTTATTTGGCCACAATTAACAGAGGCTTCAGCAACATGTGAACTGTTAACTTCCAGATGTTCAAGCTGGTTTTAGATAAAGGCAGATGAGTCAGAGATCAAATTGCCAACATCCACTGGATCATCAAAAAAGCAAGAGAGTTCCAGAAAAACATCTATTTCTGCTTTATTGACTATGCAAAAGCCTTTGACTGTGTGGATCACAATAAACTGGAAAATTCTGAAAGAGATGGGAATACCAGACCACCTTACCTGCCTCTTGAGAAACCTATATGCAGGTCAGGAAGCAACAGTTAGAACTGGACATGGAACAACAGACTGGTTCTAAATAGGAAAAGGAGTATGTCAAGGCTGTATGTTGTCACCCTGCTTATTTAACTTCTATGCGGAGTACATCATGAGAAACGCTGGGCTGGAAAAAGCACAGGCTGGAATCAAGATTGCCGGGAGAAATATCAATAACCTCAGATATGCAGATGACACCATCCTTATGGCAGAAAGTGAAGAGGAACTAGAAAGCCTCTTGATGAAAGTGAAAGAGGAGAGTGAAAAAGTTGGCTTCAAGTTCAACATTCAGAAAACAAAGATCATGACAACTGGTCCCATCACTTCATGGGAAGTAGATGGAGAAACTGTGGAAACAGTGTCAGACTTTATTTTTTGGGGCTCCAAAATCACTGCAGATGGTGACTGCAGCCATGAAATAAAAAGATGTTTACTCCTTGGAAGGAAAGTTATGATCAACCTAGATAGCATATCCAAAAGCAGACATTACATTGCCAACAAATGTCCATCTAGTCAAGGCTATGGTTTTTCCTGTGGTCATGTATGGATGTGAGAGTTGGACTGTGAAGAAAGCTGAGCACCAAAGAATTGATGCTTTTGAACTGTGGTGTTGGAGAAGACTCTTGAGAGTCCCTTGGACTGCAAGGAGATCCAACCAGTCCAGTCTAAAGGAGATCAGCCCTGGGTGTTCTTTGGAAGGACTGATGCTAAAGCTGAAACTCCAGTACTTTGGCCACCTCATCTGAAGAGTTGACTCATTGGAAAAGACTCTGATGCTGGAGGGATTGGCGGCAGGAGAAGGGGACAGAGGATGAGATGGCTGGATGGCATCACGACTCGATGGACATGAGTTTGAGTAAATTCCGGAAGTTGGTGATGGACAGGGAGGACTGGCGTGCTGCGATACATCAGGTCGCAAAGAGTCGGACAGGACTGAGCAACTGAACTGAAGTGAACTGAACAGAGGATTACAAAACCACTTTTAATCCCCAAATTATTTTAAAATGGAAATTTCTTAGATACTGTTAATAAAAACATTTGATATTCCATATATATATATATGTATATATATATATTTCTGACCACCAACATTTAAATTTCAACTGATAAAAGCATAAAATCCATCAGTAACATGGTTGTAATCTCATCCTATTGATTTTACCACCATTACATAACCTGCCCAAACTGGTTGGCAGTTCACCATTCCCTAAAGAAATGTGTGAATGAATGGTGTTTGTAAATGTCCATAACAGACAGGATTATCTCTGTAACAATTTTATTTGGAAACATTCATTGACAACAGAGCTCTGCTAAAGAATTTTTATGACATCCATCTAATTTTCACAGAAGAAACAGATATAAGCTTAAGCCTAAGAGTTATATAAGAACTTTTATCCCTACCATTATAGCTCAGGTTATATAATGTTAATACAGTTAATAGGCTAGAATCACTGTCATCCTGCTCCATAAATTTTATGCATACACCAGCTTGAACTTAAATCTCAGGATTCAGGATAGCAATAGTTTCATCAAATCCTGTTCCTTTTGCCAATGTTATTTTGATACTTTCCCCCAAATAACTGTAATCACCCTTCCTTTAGTTGAAAGACACAGCGTTTTCCGGAATTTTCATCTTTGAACAATTTACTAAGGGAAAACTTACCATGAATGGGCTTGAAGATCTTAGACTTAAGCCTAAAATTCATTAAATTAAGAAAGCCTCTCTGTGATTATAAATAGTCATGGGCATTAAAGATATAGGTCTGAAGATCTCCCATCATTTCAGGAAGTATCACAGGAATATTTCCTTTGAGGCTTTTATTTGTGAGCAATGCTATTTCATGGGTAGTGGTATTGAGCCTCTGCATTTACTGTTAGATAAATGTAGATGGAAAGAATGTACTTGCAGTACAAAGGTCACATAAGAAGGACTTTATTCACCTGAAAATTAAAAATCACTGCCTAGAACATTTTAGTTACTTTTATTATAAAACATTTATTGGGAATTTTCCTGGACATGTGTCCCTTCAAGTGACACAAAATACAGTACTCAATACAGAAACATTCAACAAAGCATTAACAAATTTTCAAGGCTTTGGGTCTTTTTGCTTCATTACATTATCCAGTACTCCTTTAGCTTTTTAGAAAATCATTTATTCATTCTCTACATGCATTACAGAGGATATTTTAGTGTGGTCCATACTTTTTAAATTTTAGGGAAGTAACATTTAAAGTAGATTTTTGTAAAGGTTGCTAAGGTTTTGTTTAGCATATATTCAGTTTACTTGTAATGGAAGCTGCACTTTAAAACTTAATGGAAAATGTGAATTCATTGCTAACATAGATAAATATAATCTGACATAGAAGGAATGATTTATTTAAACAGATCGACAGCTATTTATATCAATTATTTAGACATCATAATGATATTATACCACTTTATATGATAATCTTAAAATATTAGTTACATGAAGTGTTTGATTGGAGAAGGAAATGACACCTAGTCCAGTATTCTTGCCCAAAGAATTCCGTGGACAGAGGAGCCTAGTGGGCTGCTGTCCATGGGGTCGCACAGAGTCGGCCCGACTGAAGCTACTCAGCATGCATGCATGCACTGGAGAAGGAAATGGCAACCCACTCCAGTGTTCTTGCCTGGAGAATCCCAGGGACAGAGGAGCCTGGTGGGCTGCCATCTATGGGGTTGCACAGAGTTGGACACGACTGAAGTGACTTAGCAGCAGCAGCAAAGTGTTTGATATCTGTTTTAATTTTAATTAATTTTTAATTAAATTTAAATTAATTCAAATTTTAACTTACTTGATTGTAATGAAATTTTCCTGTTTCAAAAAATATTTTTATTTTCTTTGGATTAATATCTGTATATTTTAAGGTAAAAATAATCCTCATGAAATATAGTTAATGAATTCATCCTGAATTGCATTGTTAACACAATTTTCTTGCTAAAAATCTGCCAATAAAAATGTAAAAGTTCTGCTAGAAAAAATGATTTCTTGAAAACTTAATTATCACTTTAACTGAGATCTTATCAAATAGGTCTCCACATAAGAGAATAGGGCGCCAACAAATAACTTGAGCAGAGTTAGGAGAGAAACTTTTGCCTTCCTTTGTTCATGTAGAAAAGTCCAAGTGGCTTCTGCATCTGCCTGAAGTCTCAGAGGCATCTATTTCCCTGAAGGAAACAAAATGATAAAAAGTAGAGCTGGAAGAAGTCTTACTTTTGCTACAGATCGTTACAAATTGCTACAGTTCTTCCATACCTCTCAAGTTTGTCATAGGTAGGACCAAAGCAAAACAATATCCCTATGTTTAATATTTTACTTTATTTTTTTTTTGAAAAGAGGCTATAGATTTGGGTAACATAAAAATAAAATCCACTTTTAGTGTAAAAACTAGTCACTGAGGCTAAAGAATATGGTTAGAGTATTCACCCTTTTAATTAACGGTGGTTTAGGAGACTTGTGAATTGCAGCTCTCTCTTGTCAAGTCTGCCAACAGAGGTTAATGTTAAAAATATTGAAATTTATAATTTTTTTCGGAAACATTTGTTCAGCAACAATATTTTTTTAGCACAATAATCAAATTCTAATATGGAAGTTAGTTACTAATTTTATTTTCTCCATTTTGTTGAAAAAATATTCCAAGTTGTGTATCAAAAGTTTTTTTTAATGTATATTTAATTTGACAAAGCCCAGGATTTTCAAAACTCTGGCATAAATCATAGAACATTTTGAATCCTTCAACATAAGTCAAGATGCTTATTTGCAATTAGCCAGGAGAGCTCACAGCTTCCATTTTGTGCAAATTATCACCTTTCAAAATAATAATCAACCTAGATTCTCAAGTTTATTTGTTATCCCCAAATCAAAAATCTCTATATTTCAAAAGCAAAGTTAAAATTTTTACAAAGTTTCCCAACTTCTACATAAAACATTTTCCTTCACTTTTGAAGTATTCATATTTAATACATCACCTGGGCTTCTGTAATAAGAGAAATAAACACATTCAATTTGCCTTTCATCTATTGTTTCTCATTAATTATAAAGTAGCATATTTCTGATGAGTTTTTTGACTCTTCAGTTTTATTACCTTCATAATATAATGCAAAGAACTGTCATTATGATATATTTTTCTTCAGAAATGGTTTTCAATTTATTAAGTTCTTTATACCACATTTCTCTGAAACTGATTACTTCCTGCATTATTTACTCATTTATTTCATCTTCTTTTGACCAACCCTTATTCTGTTGTGCTGCTTTTCATCTTTCATCTTCAAAGTCCCATTTCTGTCTAAAGTTAGTTGCTGGTGTAAACTTCAAATGCAGAGCTTAGGTTTTAAAAAAAATTCCAGCTGAAGTTGATCATTCCGGAAAATGTACAGCTGTTTCTACCACATTTATTCTTTTTATTGTCACCTTCATAAGACTGAAGGCTAGAAGCAGACTGCTTTCATTTCAATCGTGCTAACAATTATGGGAAATCACGCTTTGATCTTTGAGACGATCTGGGACACCCAGTGTGTTACAATTGGCTTTGGAGGTTTATTTTACAAGAAACTTGCAGTTGTGTTCCAGAATGTGTTTTATATTCATTAGCAAAGGGCAAAGAAAGGATATGAAGTCATTCTATTGACAGCCATGAAGAAGTCAAGTTTAAGTGATCTGAAAAATAAAGACTTGAGGGGACTTGTGTGACTTTGGCCAGAGCAGGTCTCTGTATTAGGAACAATGCCACTGGAAATGTTCTATAGAAATTGAAGACAGAGAGAAGTGAACTGACTTGAAGTAGTGCAAAAGAGGGAATGAGACAGGAAATATTGTTGGCGACCTCTTCGTGCAATTAAACACAGGAAATTCAACCAGTCCATTCTAAAGGAGATCAGCCCTGGGATTTCTTTGGAAGGAATGATGCTAAAGCTGAAACTCCAGTGTTTTGGCCACCTCATGCGAAGAGTTGACTCATTGGAAAAGACTCTGATGCTGGAAGGGATTGGGGGCAGGAGGAGAAGGGTTCAACAGAGGATGAGATGGCTGGATGGCATCACCGACTCGATGAATGTGAGTTTGAGTGAACTCCGAGAGTTGGTTGTGGACAGGGAGGCTGGCATGCTGCGATTCATGGGGTCGCAAAGAGTCGGACACGACTGACTGACTAAACTGAACTGAACTGAATCCTAGAGGGAGAACTGAGACAGAAAGCTTTTTTAGTTTTTAAACAGTTTTATTGAGGAACAGTTTATATTGCACAAAATCTACCATTTGAAAGTGTGAAATGCAATGCTTTTTAACCCATTAGCAGAATTGTGTATCTATTTTCATAAACTAATTTTAAGATGCCTCTCAAATAGAAAGTTAATCATTTACTACAAATTCCTTCTTGCTACACTCTCAACTTGGGAACTGGTCAATCTATTTTCTTTCTAGAGTTGTCTATTCTAGACATTTCAGATAAATAGAGTTACACAATCTTTTGTGAGCAGCTTCATTCACTTAGCATAATTTTTCAAAGTTTATCCATATTGTGGCATATATAAGTACTTTATTCCTTTTAAACTGCTGAATAGAATTCCATTCCATGAATTTTAGCTATCCATTCAACGGAATTTAATGGAAATTTGGATTACTTCTATGTTTTGTCTATTATCAATAATGCTGTCATGAACATTAGATAAACTTTTTCAATTTAAATTAAATTTTTGCTTGCATATTATTTTTGTTGTTTCCTTATGACTGAAATATGAACATTATATTAGAGAAATACATGTTGATTATATCTCAATAAAATGTTAAAATAAATAAATGAGAAGTACATTGCTTTTAAGTATGTACACTAAAATTAGAATATGATTAGTTTTAAAAGTGAGAAGATATATGCAAATGACAATGTATTTTTTTTATTACACAGTCTAGGTGTTTGAATAGAAAAACAAATTATGTTTTAATTATCAGAATTATTCTTTTGAAGTATTTATTATAATAATGTACATTCATATATTAGCATTATTTTTTTGAAATGAAATATGCCATTAAGATGAATTTCTAAAGACAGTCTTTTGGCCAAATTTTTATTTTTATAAATACTGTTTTTAAAGCATAATGTTCATTAAGTTTTGCTTCTATGCAAAGAGAAAGTAGTAAATAAAATACGAGTAATATGCTATCTATGAGTGATAAATCCATACACACAAATGACAAGATTATTCCTTTAGTTTACTTCATCCTTGACTCTTTCTTAAAGACAGAACTTTTCTCAACAGGCCCTTGTGTGCAAACAACACATTTTTTACGCTCACTCCTCCCAGGGATGGAGTTGGCATTCTCCTTGCCCTTTACTGTAAATCTCAGCCTATTCAGCTTTATAGGGTTCCCAGGTGGTGCAGAATTAAAGACTCTGCCTGCCAATGCAGGAGGTGCAAAAGATGCAGGTTCAATCCCTGGGTGGGGAAGATTCCCCTGAAGTAAGAAATGGCAGCCCACTCCAGTATTCTTGCCTGGAAAATCCCATGGACAGAGGAGCCTGGCAGGCGCTGGTTCATGGGGTCACAGTCAGACACAACTGAGCAACTGAGCACAGAACAGCACATCCAATATTTTTTATCCCCATTATTATTTATCCATGTATTTTATTGATTTCTTTATCACTCACCTGTACTGACTGGTTTGACACTCCTTGCTCAACGAAAATCTTGCTTCCATACTACTTCAACAATATTTACATAACATAATTCTAACATCCTATGGCAATTTCTCAAAGTGTGATATGCCTGCTGCTGCTGCTGCTGCTAAGTCGCTTCAGTCGTGTCCGACTCTGTGCGACCCCATAGACGGCAGCCCGCCAGGCTCCGCCATCCCTGGGATTCTCCAGGCAAGAACACTGGAGTGGGCTGCCATTTCCTTCTCCAATGCATGAAAGTGAAAGGTGAAAGTGAAAGGTGAAAGTGAAATCGCTCAGTCGTGTCCAATCCTCAGTGACCCCATGGACTGCAGCTTTCCAGGCTCCTTCATCCATGGGATTTTCCAGGCAAGAGTACTGGAGTGGGGTCCCATTGCCTTCTCCGGATATGCCTGCTATCTGCATCCAAATTGTCTTCATTAAAGGGTCAAACTCATGAATCCCACAGCAGACCTATTGAATCAGAATTCTCAAAAGTAGAATCAGGGAATCTGCATTTTTCAAAAGCTCTCTAGACAATGCTTAGACAGAATGAAGTTTGAGAGCAACAGTCCTTACCCTCTCACTTCTTTGTACTATTCAACAATGACACCCAACATCCACACTGTCAAGTCACTCATTACCATGTAGACACTGCTACAAGTTATTCTACCTTTTTGAACATAAACTTTTATCTTTTACTTCCTATCAATCACATTTTAATTTTCCTCCCTCAAGTATAGCAAGTATGAATTCAGCTGACTTTACTTGCTTCTTCATCCAGCCTAGATCCCATTACTCAACATTTCAACAAATTTAAACAGCACTCTTGACCCCGATTGTTTACTTATTTTTTCAACCACATATGCTCAACAGATTCAAACCTCTGATTAATCCAACTCTTGTCATCTTGAGTCCTACATCCAGTCATCTGAAGATGACTAGGAAACGTTTCTCCAACACATCAGATTACCTCCATTGTCATATTTGTGACTATCTTACTATTTCATTCAAAACACTGCATAGATATTTAAGATGACACAAACTGATGGAAAGATAAACCGTGTTTTTGGATTAAAAGAATCAATATAGTCAAAATGACTATACAACCCAAGGCAATCTACAAATTCAGTGCAATCCCTATCAAATTACCAATGGCATTTTTCACAGAACTAGGACCAAAAAACTCTTAAATTTGTATGGATATATAAAAGACCCCCAAATAGCCAAAGCAATCTTGAGAAAGAAAAACAGAGCTAGAAGAATCAGGCTTCTTGACTTCAGACTATACTACAAAGCTAGAGCAATCAAAACAGATTGGTGCTGGCACATAAAGCAGAAATACATGGAACAAGATGAAATGGAACAAGACAGAAAGCCCAGAAATAAACCAATACACCTATGGTGAACTAATCTGTGACAAAGGAAGCAAGAATATACAATGTAGACAAGACAGTCTCCTCAATAAGTGGTGCTAGGAAAACCAGGCAGCTATGTGAAAAGAATGAAATTAGAACAGTCTTTAACACCATATAGAAAAATAAACTCAGATTGGATTAAAGACATAAATGTAAGACTGGATACTATCAAACTCCTGAAAAAAACACAGGCAGAACACTCTTTGACATAAATTGTAGACATATCTTTTGGATCTGTCTCCTAGAGGAATAAATAAAGATAAAAATAAACAAATGGGAATGAATTAAAACATTCTGCATACCAAAGGAAACCATAAACTAAACAAAAAGATAATGTCCAGAATGGCGGAAAATGCGACCAACAAAGGATTAATCCCCCAAATGTACAAAGAGCTCATAAGACTCAGGGCTTCCTGCGGAGCTTGGTGGTAAAGAATTCTCCTGCCAATGCAGGAAATGTAGTTCAGTCCCTGGATTGGGAAGATCCCCTTGAGGAAGAAAAGGCCACCCTCTCCAGAATTCTTGCCTGGGAAATTCTATGGACCGAGGAGCCTGGCGGGGTACAGTCCATTGGGTCGCAAAGAGTCGGTTGGACATGACTAAACACTGAACACACATGCATACAGCTAAATATCAGAAAACAAAGAATCTGATCAAAAAATAGGCAGAAAGTCTAAATAGACATTTCTCCAAAGAAGACATACAGATGGCCAAAAGGTACATGAACAGTTGCTCAACATCACTGATTATTGATAAGTCACTGCAGTCATGTCCAACTCTTTGTGACCCAAGGATTGTAGCCCACCAGGATCCTCTGTCCATGGGATTATCCAGGGAAGAATGCAGGAGTGTGTTGCCATTTCCTTCTCCAAGGGGATCTTCCCAACCCAGGGATTCAACCTGGGTCTCTTGCATTGCAGACAGATTCCCACTAATTATTAGAGAGGTGCAAATCAAAACCACAATGAGGTATCACCATCTTGTATGTTAGGGTTAGTGGCTTCGTCATATCTGACACTTTGAAATCCTATGGACTGTTGGCCACCAGGCTCCTCAATCCATGGAATTCTCCAGGCAAGAATACTGGAATGGTTTGCCATTTCCTTTTCCAGGGTATCTTCCCAACCCAGGGATTGAACCTGGCTCTCCTGCATTTCAGGTAGATTCTTTACCTTCTGAGATACCAAGTAGATGGCTATTCTGACATTATCAAAAAGTCTGCAAATAACAAATGCTAGAGAGGGCATGGAGTAAGAGGAACCCTTCTACACTATTATTGAGAATGTAAATTGGTACAGCCATTATGGAGAAAAATATGGAGATTCCTTTAAAAATTAAAAAAAAAAGACTTACTTACCATATGATCCTGCAATCCCACTCCTGGCCATATATCCAGAGAAAACCTTTGAAAAGATATATGCACCCCAATGTTCTTAGCAGCACTATTGACAATAGCCAAGACATGGAAGCAACCTAAATATCCATTGCCAGATAAATGGATAAAGAAGATGTGGAGTGTGTGTGTGTGTATTTTCTTGGTATATGACTGCCTCTTCTCCCTCTCCAACTTGCTCCCTGCGAATTGTCTTTTTATCATTCTTCAGATATGTGTTTAAAAAAAATAGATCCTCTGTAGAGCCACCATATTTTCTCTGTACCTTAAATGCCTCTTTACCCTGTCTTCACTTTTCTGAATTTATAGTCTTATCTTACAACTTTGTTAAAATGTATTAACTGGACTATAGGACTGGATGGTAAATTTATTCAACAAAAGACCAACAAAAGAGGAATTGAAATAGAGAAGGTCCTAAGGAAGTACTTGGAACACCTCAAAGGGCTATTTTCAGATGTCAAGGCATGGTGCTGTCAGAGTGACAGGACCTGGTATACTTGCTTTTATTAGCATCTGCAGATAGAGTGTTTGGGGTTCCTAGGCTAGGGTCAGATTGGTCAATCCAAATAAAAGAGCAAGATGTTGCCAAGTCCCTTGGGAGTCTTATCCAAGGGCTGTGTAAGGCATACAGGGATGGGAGGGAAGAGAGAATGTTGATCGCAAGGGCTGTTGGGGAAGTCCTATCAGGTTCCTGCATTTGCCTGTCACTCTGTAACTTTTGGGCTTCCCTGGTGGCTCAGTTGATAAAAACTCTGCCTTCAGTGCAGAAGACCCCAGTTTGATTCCTGGGTTTGGAAGATCTGATGCAGAAGGGATAGGCTACCCATTCCAGTATTCTTGGGCTTCCCTTGTGACTCAGCTGGTAAAGAATCCGTCTGCAATGTGGGAGACCTGGATTCAATCCCTGGGTTGGGAAGATCTCCTGGAGAAGGGGAAGGCTACCCACTCCAGTATTCTGGCCTGGAGAATTCCATGGACTGTATAGTCCATGGGGTCTCAAAGAGTCAGACATGACTGAGTGACTTTCATTTTCTGTAGCTTTTGTTTAAGAAGTACTCTTGCATGAGGAGTCTGGTGTCCGTTTAAGTTCTCTGCAGGACACTTGGCCACTACCATGGACTAGTTACCTAAACACTCTACACCTTATATTTTTGTCGATACTGCACTTTAGGTATTTATAAATCTCTGCTACCCCCAGTATGTGTGTAGGCTTCCTAAGAGTGGTTCCCACCTCTGTTTCAAATGCAGGAGATTCATTCTCATTGGCTATCCATACATATCTGGCAAATGAATAAAACAGTGAATGAATGAATGAATGAATTCCAGAACCAAAGAAAAATATTTTCCAGTTCATAGCCAAAAGATGTTACTTGCAGAAGCAGAAAAGAGGCTTATGTAATTTTTAGGCCCTTTGATTTTGAGGGTGGTAAAAGATGTTCAGATATGGGTTATTACAAAATGAGTTATTTATGGTTGGCACAAGTAAACTGGAACATATACTCCCAATGACTGAGTCATTTCATTCTTTGAATGTGTCTTTGGTTTATGTTAAATTTAAAAGCTGAAATGTCAGAGCTGGATTTTTGTACATGTATTCATAGTCTCAAAGAATATGAAATGGCTGTATTTTTATCATTGAAAAAGCTATGCATTTCTACATATATATGCACTATATATTTCTACATTTCTGGTGTTTTAGCTGCTAGACTCTGAGAAAAAAGTTATTGAAATCAGAAAATCTGGGTTCTGATCTGGTTAGTCCTGAGGCTACAATTTATATTAAAATGACTTTAAGAAAGAAATTACAAGGGACACAAAAGAATGAGAAAAAAACAAGGTAAATGAAAATTATAAAAATGGAAATATTTAAAATGTATTGATTTCTGATCTGCTGCTATAAATTCCAATTATTCATCTTTATTTGGCTAATTTACTTTAATCAATGTGCTTTCATTAATTTTCATTCATTCAACAAATATTTATTGATCCCTAACATATATTGGACTCTTAGGGTGTGAAGAATAAAAAATGAAGGGCACAGGACCTATTGTTGGAGACCAATACTAAAACAAATCTGCCTAAATGTGGATATGTGCTGTTAATACCCAAGGTATATTATACAACATAATCAGTTTTATGTATAAAAATACATAATATGAAAAACAGGATATATATATATATAGCATATAGTTATCTTTCTTTTCCCCTACTAGTGAGTAATTGTGTTCTATTACTGCACCAAATTTAGTATTCCCAATGATTGTTACATTTCATGTTTTGGAAAATAAGCAATACTTTGGTTTATGGTTAATTTTAAAACTGAGTATTAAGTGTATTAAATTTCCTAACATTAATCATATCTTTTCCTAAAGTTAATCCTTATAACACTGGATGTGATTGCAAACTCTATTTTCTAGAGCCTTGTTTATTTATTAGTTTCAGAATCATAAAGTTGTGGTTTTATTTTGCTGTATCTTTTTTATTTAGTGCTGTCAGTTCCATAAAGCACAGTTTTCACTGGAAACTATAATCCTAGAAATTCATATATTTCAATTATGTCTCCCTGCAGGCCAGTAATTATTGGAAAAACAGTTAACTGGTTTTATGGTCAACCTTTGTCTGGAAGTTCATCCCTATGACCCACAATTGTTTCTCACTATCTTTAAAACGTGAATGTAAAGAAGAATTGATAACTCAGCAGTAAAATATGCTTATACAAAATTCATTATTTACTTGTAAAAAGTGTGCCAGAAGGCATTTTAGCAAAAACATTTCCCCTTGCATTAAAAAATGGAAATCATTTTTACCTGTAGGGTAGCATTGTTAAAAGTATCCCATTCACTACATGAGAACATTTCCTTTTTTAGTTTCCTTTATTTTTTTTCTTCTTTCTTTCTTTTCCTTTTTATCTCGGTACTCAGAACATTTTCTTATCACTCTGAGTAAATGTTGACTTTGCTAGTGATTCAGTGATGATTTCTGTCTTGCTCATCAGTTTCGACCCTGCTCTGCTAAAATCATTACATTCCCTCTCAGGGATTTGTTTATTACTTTGTTTTTTATCTGAGGTGTTTTCAGTTCCAAATAAACACATTGAACTCTATAAATGGATTCTGACCATTATACCTGAGTAGTTATCCTTTTCAACTGAAATAAGCAAAACACTTACCAAGGTTTCCTGATTGTTCTCAGACGAAGCCAAATTCTAGGGGGTAGTAATAAAAATTATCCTAGGAATTCACTATGAAATCAAAACTGGAGTACTTTCTTCCCTTTTTTGATAACTCATTGGTCTAATAGTTGCTGCTAAGTTGCTTCAGTCGTGCCCAACTCTGTGCGACCCCATAGACGGCAGCCCACCAGGCTCCCCCATCCCTGGGATTCTCCAGGCAAGAACACTGGAGTGGGTTGCCATTTCCTTCTGCAATGCATGAAAGTGAAAAGTGAAAGTGAAGTCACTCAGTCGTGTCTGACTCTTAGTGACGTCATGGACTGCAGCCTACCAGGCTCCTCCATCCATGGGATTTTCCAGGCAAGAGTACTGGAGTGGGGTGCCATTGCCTTCTCCAGGTCTAATAGTTACAGTTTATTAAAACAAAATTGTCCTGTAAACATTCAGCAGTTGAGGTTTAATATACATATTTTTATGAGTATCATAAGATTATACTACGAAATAATGAAATATTGAAAAGAACAAGAATGTTTGGTGTATATTGAGATTTATTTTCAGTGTTCATATTTATGTTTAAATGTTCTAAAGATACTATTCTGAGTGCACAGGTATTTCTAAGACATTAGTATATTCTTGAGAGGTTTATAGCCTAGTAGTATCTGATTATTTCCATAGTCTGGGTATATAAAACAAATATTTGAAAAGCATCAGGGTTAGTCCTTAGTAAAAACAAAAATTACTAAATATGAATAAATTGAGATATAAATCGAAATATTGTCATGTCAGTTTGAATATTCATTATTGTAATTTAATGAAAATACCTAGATTTCCTCTGCTATTAATATTTCAATGAAAGTTAGGGGATCCCTGAGGAATACAATGTGATATGAGTTTCTTGGGTATGGCAAAGTGTGCAGGAGGAGGGAATGAAATGGAATGTGGGATACTGAAGAGTAAGAAATAGGAGTGATGTTGAAACAGCAATGATCTGGGTCGGTAGACAGAAGTCAACACCTGCCCTGGGAGCATGAGTTTTCAACAATGAGTAATAGGTATCCTGTTGCTATATATTTGGGATTCCGTGTCCAGTTTACTAGAAGATTTTCTTAATTCATGAAAACCAGGGAAAGTCATTGAGTGCCAGGGAACTTCTTTCACTGTTGCATGATTCTAAGAATCCTCGAAAGACAAGTTTTCTCAGGGGAAAATATGCTTCTCTCCCCAAAAATCATGATTATCATTGTGACCTTACTCTGATTTTCTACTTCAAACCCTTAGTTCTAGGCCACAACACAATTTTTTTTTAAGTCTTTTCTCAGTGATAACTCAGAGTAATACAGTGTTAATTAATTAAGTGTTCATTGTTGCCTAGCATTGAATGATCAGGTTGGGGGAATTTTTCTATTGAAGAGAATAGTAACTTCCTTGCTCTATATTTAGTTCTGCTTCTTCAGGGTTGGCAAGCCCAGGAGTATAGTAAGAGCCTTGAAATCTAGCGTCACCTCACTATTGACTAGGCAGAGAACATTAAACAAGACACCACTTTCTGATATTCATACAATTCCCTCTAATCCTTTATGTACAACTGTTAAGAGAGAAGAATGGGTGATGTCTTATGAGTTCATGGGGATTTGGTATCAAGGACAACATGTGGATTTATGTAGAGACTTCATGGATAATGTAGCATATTGGTAATGTTTCAAACTTGAGTATAATTTATTCATTTATTTGACAAATATGTATTGATCATCTTCTATTAACTAATATTACAACAGAAATGAGGAAATGCAACAAATTGCCCCGCAGAGAAGCATGATTCCTTATTTTCAGAGTCCTATCTCTCAGATAAGATTACATTACCTAGAAATCATAATATGTTATTTTAAATACTGTGATAAATTTATATGCTCAGTGGAAACTGGGATAAAGAAATGGTTTACTGTAATGGGGAGAATCTGAAACAGCTTCAATGAGAGATGTATAAAGATATTTTTGGAGAATGAGTACTAATTTTACAACTAATGGAGGAACAGTTTGGCAGAAAAAAAGAATATATGTAAGTCTTAGAAAAGTGAAGATTGATACATAGTTTGATGTGGCCTAAGTTAGGGCTGGAAAGATAACTTAAAGCAGATTGCAAAGTCTCCTTATACTGTGATAAGGACTATGGATTTATTCTGAAGTCTCTGGGGGAATCACTGCAGATTTATAACTAGGGAAGAACGGAAATGAGTTTTATAAAAATAATAATCGGTGATGGGAGCAAGAGATGGGAACTGTAGCTGCAGACAAACTGGGAAATTGATCAATTCCTGACATACCTGCTTTCCAATAGATTTTTTATATTCTTCAGGGAAGGAACCCTATTTTATTGAAGTTTTTAGTCCCTAAATAATGCTTGCTATATGAAGGCCCTTATTTTTCATAGTTATGGAAGGAAGACAGGAAGGAAAGAAGGAAGAAAGAAAGTCTTTAGGAAGTGATGAAGTGGTGTGACAAGTGACAATGAGGACCGAAATGACATATTAGCTGTAAGATGGCCAGAAAAGACAGATTGGAAATGGACTGGCAATTTAATTTAGCAACAGATTTTATTTCTGTACATATGGCCAATGAATATCTTTATTTCCTAATCTCACTGGCACATGATCTCTGAGATTTATGGCAAGTATGCACAAAGCTGATTTTGCAAGGCAGATCATATACATTGTGTATTTTTTCCTCATGGCTTTGAAGACAGTTTTGATGCCAGGCACATTGATGACATCATAGATAATTAAGGAGAAAAAGTTTCCCAGAGAACTAGAGGCATATTTTGACTCTGTTTTCCATATTAAAATCTATAAGGAAATACCCAGAAGGATTATTTCTACAAGGGAAAGACAGGTAGTCACTGGCTTAAGAGGTGATTATATATAAAATATTTTAACCTGGAAGAAGTTCTGTGAAGACTGGTTAAATCCTGGATTATGTGCCTACCCAGGGGGAAGAACAGTAGAGAAATTCAAATTTCCCTGATCTCAAAAGTCTGTGGATAAAAACAAATGAGGTTACATTAACTGTATAAATTCAAATGTGCTAATCCATATAGCTGCCTTTTTCTTGACATCTGTTAGTGTTTTTCTATGAATTCCTACAGATAAATTGTACGTGCTGTATGTTAAGTATTAAAAAGTAGATTTGCCAAAAGACATTTTTCTTAAAGCCAATTCAATAGAAAAACTAGGTCACTAATATTTCCAAATTTTCCAATTTATCATTAACAATCACTTTAAATCAAATAAAGCAATTATGACAGGCATGTTAGAATCAACCTATGTAAGCTAACTCATTTTTATCTTCACAATGCTGCTTCTATCACTGTTTTACAAATAAGCTTTGGTAACATATCCAAGCAACTCAGCTATACTGTAACTGGTTTTAAAGTCTCAGAATATTTAATATTTATCAATATCAGTAATAAAAAAAGGTGGGGGGGGCTGCTTCCCAGGTGGCTCAGTAGTAAAGAATCCGCCTGCCAAGCAGGAGACATGGGTTCAATATGTGGGTAGGGAAGATCCCCTGGAGAAGGAAATGGCAACCACTCTAGTATTCTTGCCTGGGAAATCCCAAGGACAGAGGAGCCTGGGGGCTACAGTGCATGGGGTAACAAAAGAATTGGACATGATTGAATGACTAAATCACCACAAATGTAAAAAACCAATATTTCATTCAGGAAGTGTTGCATTTATACTCTGTTTGCTCATTTTTAGAATTTTTAGGATTATTTTGCAAATTTCTCAAGTAACCCGTTAACATTTGGAATTTTTTTCATCAATAACAAAAGTTATTTCTATTAAAAAGGACAGCCATATAACTTCTCTTCCAAGCTAGGGATGTTTTTGTTGTTATTGTTTAAATAAAAAGGGACACCATTAATACTTGTCCAAAGAAAAGGAAAGTGAAAGTCGCTCAGTCGTGTCTGACTCTTTGCGACCCCATGGACTATACAGTCCATGGAATTCTCCAGGTTGGAATACTGGAGTGGATAGCCTTTCCCTTCTCCAGGGGATCTTCTCAACCCAGGGATCGAACACAGGTCTCCCACATTGTGGGTGGATTCTTTACCAGCTGAGCCACAAGAGAAGCCCAAGAATACTGGAGTGGGTAGCCTATCCCTTCTCCAGGGGATCTTCCTGACTCAGGAAGCGAACCCCGGTTTACGGCATTACAGGCGTATTCTTTACCAACTGAGCCATCAGGGAAGCCCTTGTCCAAAGAAAACAGGTTTAAACTTGGACCCTAGGAAGCAAATTGGGTTGTTTGGGCCACATATTATAAAAACTGTTTAGCCTATTACATTGAAACTCTTCATTTTACCATCAGAGCTTTTAAAGGTGTAAACCTGCAATTCATAAATTTCGTGATGTTCCTTTGGAAAACTGATCATTTGATGAAACTATTTGCAGAAGATTCATTTTTCTGTGTTCACAGGGCTCAGATATAGTTCAAAGAACCTAGTCAAGAACTTTTTCAGAAGTCCTCCTCAAAATGACACTGTGCCAGCTAACCAACTCCATGGGGAGTTATGTCTTTGTCACCCCTCACCACTTCCAGATGGGCCTTCCCAGGTGGTCAGTGGTGAAGAATCTGCCCACAATGCAGAAGGCACAAGAGACTCAGGTTCCATTTCTGGTTTGGGAAGATCCCCTGGAGGAGGAAATAGCAACCTACTCCAGTATTCTTGCCCAGAAAATCCAATGGACCGTAGAGTCTGACAGGCTACAGTCAGCAACTGAGCATGCACACACATGATTTAATCTAGTTTATTTTGAACATGCAGCTTGCATATTGAATCCATGAATTATTTTTGTAAAGTCTAAGATAAAATCATTATTGTTTACTACTGTTCTCAGTAAGAATTTAAAGCTGACTGTTTAAAGAAAGGTACTTTCTATGCTGCCAACAGTAAATGGTAATCTAAAATATGTGAAGCAGAAAGGAATGGTAATATTTCATTATTATAGCATACTCCATCCTGTTTTTATGTGCATTCCCAAGATGTGCATACACAAACTCTTTCTAAGAAGCAGGCTCTGAAAGGTTGTCGAGAATGACAGAGGATTAAGCCTAATATAGATTTAAAAATTCGATGTTAAGAATTAAATATTTTTACATGCAATAATTATAACCATATTTTGCATATAGAAACTGATACAGTGGCTTATATTCTCTATGAAATATAACTAATTCATTTCAAGATAAAATGTATCAGGTAATATTTATATCTGTATTATTTTATAGTGAGAAGGAAGTTCACATTATTTTTATCATCTAGAACAGAGATATCAATGTTGACCTTATATTTTTCAGGTTTTTTTCTGAAATTCCTGTTGTGGTTTCTATTGTAGACATTTCTCAATGTTCAAAAGACTTTTTCTCAAATCCATTTGCAAGTTATTTTCTGAGACTTAAATCCATTACTTTATATGAAAAAAATGAAGCAAACATTCACATGTTAAGTGGTGACTGAGATTTCTGACCTGTTCAAAAATGTCTATTTAGCCTAAAATGCTATAATAACCTGTGTTTGTGCTTAATTGCTCAGCCACGTCTGACTTTGCGACCCTTTGGAGTGTACCCTGCCAGGCTCCTCTGTCCATGGGATTATCCAGGGAAGAATAGTGGACTGGGTTGTCATTTCTTTCTCCAGGGACTCTTCCTTACCCAGGGATCAAACCTGTGTCTCCTATGTCTCCTGCATTGCAGGTGGATTCTTTACCCGCTGAGCCATTGAGGAAGCCCATATAATCACCTAATTATTCATAAATATCAATAATAATTGACTTGAATCCAAGCTACCTTGAACTCTATTTTCCCTTAGCTATAAGGCTGAAAGTTTTCTCATCTTATCTTCCAGCAAGGTGGAAGGAAGTGTGGGAAGCGATAAGAACTTCACTTTGAACCACTTTGGAGAGGTTGTCCTGTGGAAGTTAGATAAACAGTTCTGCAAGGGTGAAACAAATCTATTTTAATTAATTCAATATATAAATAGACTGCTAAATAAAGCAATAATCATGTGAGAGATGTTTACTGATGAAATATAGAAATTTCCTGCCTAATCTAGGGCAAGTCAGTATTCTACCAACAATGAAAACAATAAAAAATAAAAAGATAAGGACTCATTAGGCTTATGTTCTTCATGAGAGACACAAATAAGTGTTTACAGCTGTGGGATGTTGTTGAAAGTCTGAGATGTCCAGAGCTTCTCAATCTCAACAGTACAGATCCTTGGGATCAGATGATATTTTTTGTGGTGGGAGGCTGGAATGTTTAGCAGCATCCCTGATCTCTGTCCACTAGATGCCAAGAGTAGCACACACCCTCCAGATCTGACAACCAAAAATGCCTCCAGACATTGCCAGCTGTCCCCTGGGGAAGATAAGCAAAAATGTCCCCAATAAGAACCACCAGCCTAGATGAGGAGAGAAAATTGGTCTTTGTATATAGTTATACAGAAGTCACTGATGACCTTGATAAACACAATTTGAATAGGAGTGCTGAAAAGAAATTTTAGAATGATGGGGATGAGTGAATGAGAAGGAAAAAATGGAGACAACTCTGGAGAGAAGTGTTATCTGTGAAGAGGAAGAAAAAAGTGATACAATAGCTAGTAGTGGGTGTCCCATCAAGCTAGGCTCTTTTGGTTACTTCTGTTTATTTCTTGATTGTTTTCTCTTTTTAATAAATGAGAGGTGCTACTACGTTTATTTCACCCAAATACTGCACACTTGTAAGTATTTTGCTGAAATTCAGTAGGGTGGGAGAAGTTGGAACAGAAGAAGGTAACAATCCCTGAAGAGGAGAATTCAGCCTGAAAGAAGAATTGACTTGATAAGATGTTGATACTTTTATAACAGAGCATAGAGATTTAGTAGAAGTCTAGGAGAAGGCAATGGCACCCCACTCCAGTACTCTTGCCTGGAAAATCCCATGGACAGAGGAGCCCGGTAGGCTGCAGTCCATGGTGTCGCTAAATTGAAGACTGAGCGACTTCACTTTCACTTTTCACTTTCATACATTGGAGAAGGAAATGGCAACCTACTCCAGTGTTCTTGCCTGGAGAATCCCAGGGAAGGTGGAGCCTGGTGGGCTGTCGTCTTTGGGGTCGCACAGAGTCGGACACGACTGAAGCGACTTAGCAGCAGCAGCAGCCGCATTGGTGGGGGTTCCTGTGTGGCTCAGCAGTAAAGAAGCAGCCTGCAACGCAGGAACCGCAGGAGGTACGGGTTCAATCACTGGGTGAAGAAGATCCCTGGAGAAGGGAATGGCAGCCCACTCAGTTTTATTGCCTGGAGAATCCCACGGACAGAGGAGCCCGGCGGGCTACAGACCATAGGGTTGCAAAGAGTCAGACACAACTGAAGTGACTTAGCACACACACATAGCATTGGTGATGCATTTTCTTATTGAAGTTGAGAGCAAAGTCATCCACTGACAAGAAAAAATAAAGATAAGTGTAGGTTGTGGAAGTAATAAAAGCAAAGTTCGACTTTATATGCATCAAAAATGGATAAGGTCCAGAAATTCTCTGTCACTTTCTGACTTTGATCTTGAACTAGTATCTTAAATAAAACATACTCCTAAGTTTTATTGCTAGAAAAATATACTTTCTGTAAAATTAATTATAATTCCCATTAAATGTTATTCTAATAAAACAATTTTTTATTAGTTATGCTTTTGTAGCAAATAAAAAAATAAGTCTTCCACTTCAAAATTAAGGGAAAATACATTTTTGTAGATCTTTTTGCATTTACAACACTGCATTCCAAGTAGCAATAATATAAGGAAAATTATTGTTAAGGAACAACTTTATCATTAAATCAATATAGTCTCTGACTTGAAATCATTTGGCTTAGAGTGTTAAATGGCTTTATTGATTTGAATCATAAAAGATACAAAAGAGGATACATTTGTACAAGTTCAATAACATAAAAAGGAGAAAATTTCTCCATGAGAAAAACTCAAACTTAACATGTGGATGACTACAGGAATTTGTGAACAAAGTAAATCATTTCCTATTCTATCACAGACTTAGAAGAAACCTGCTGTCCATTTGTGATCTTATCCTCTTTTCTGACCTAGATATTCTGCATAAGATATATACCAGTGGCTTATTCTTTAGAAAGCAGTAACCCACCCCAGATAAATGAACATAAATTGAGGATATGTTGACTTTGACCTTCATTTTAAAAGCTTGACCGATGCTTTGATTTCATCTTTAGTTGCTTTATTTTCTGACCTGGAAGAGTGAAACATATTTACGTTTATAAAAAGTTCTGACTTTCATGACTAATGGATGTTAATTGCTATGACAGTGACATTTTGTATCTTACCCATATTTCTGTGTTACTTTTAATAGGAAAATCTTTGAGAACTAAATTACCAGGGTTTTTAGAAAACCTAAAACACACTGCTTTGTAAAAATACCAAATTATTGCTAACATAAAGCTTCATATAAATCACAGGAAATTCTAAGACCTTTTTATAAATTTCTTTGAAATACATTTTACATTAATAAATTTGGCTTTTTAAAAAAGGTAATTAAGTAGCTACATGTACAAAAGTGGTTATCCTGTTTGGGGTGTTTATAGAATCATTAATGACCAATATTCTTGCTTATTTTGGCCACTCTAAAGAAGTATTGAAAAAACAGTGGCTTCCTTCTAATAACATATTATAAATGCTCTGGTGTTTTATTATAATCCTTTCTAACTGGTTCCACTTAGCCCATTCTTCTCTGTAGGCCGTTCTTAATCTCATTACTTAGGTGGGGACTCAGTTTATAGGAAATACCTAAACTGCACTTTGATCTCTACCAAAAACACCTTGTTTATCTACTGCATCCAAATGCGTTTAGCTCAACTTCAGGGAGAAATGTTCAATTTTTAAAGTTATTTTTAAAATAAGATAAATAAGATTAATAACTAATAAAAAGCAGCTAGTGGGACTTCCAAAATGTTTAATTTTGTATATCCAGATTTTAATTGTTGATCTGCCTCATCTTCAGTTCATTGAGGTAGCCAGACAAACATCTTTGACAATAAGTAAAGATTTCCTTCCTAGTAAATTGCCTAATATTTTCTACAAGAGAACTAATCAAGAATCACAATTTATTGATTTATAAGAGCATAAACTTTTCTCTAAAGTTTTTAAAATTTTAATTCATAGCATGACTGTCAAGTATCAAGATTAAAATAAAAAACTTTTATAGTGATTTTTAAAGGAAGTGGTTGGGAATTTAAGAATTCCATGTTAGAATGACATTGTGTTTCTTGTTCTTTTCTTCTGAATGTCCAAATTTCGTTCTTCAGGGCACTGAGAGGTAAATAGCATTCTTTTAATGCATCAGTATAGTAGGGTAAGGCCTACCTGGGAGTCACAAATACAGTTATCTGTGAATGGTGGATGATGT
Organism: Bubalus kerabau; assembly: GCF_029407905.1. Classification (NCBI taxonomy): domain Eukaryota; kingdom Metazoa; phylum Chordata; class Mammalia; order Artiodactyla; family Bovidae; genus Bubalus; species Bubalus kerabau. The sequence continues at coordinate 70,394,655 of NC_073625.1, forward strand.
ATCAGAATTTGATGTCACCTTTCATAAGTGATGTAGTTTATTTTTGGTAAAATATTTATTTTTATCAGTTTATTCTTGGATCAGGCACCAGATAGAGTTTAAGCGAATAACTAATTTCATTACATATAGAAATTTAATGCTTTCATGACAGTAGATGCTGGCTATCTTTTTAGATTCCTAACAATGATCAAATTCTTCAGGCAAAAATATATCAACAGAGATTCTGTTACAGAGATGTAGATGTTCTATGTATTTTACCCAAGAAAGATACTCCATAGAACTCCTTTATACACTTAATTTTTGTACAGTTCTCTATACAAATTGAAGGGCTAATTGATGGTCAGATGTCAGTCAATTAAATTTTGAATTCTTAAAATTTCGGCAAGTGGATGTTTCATAGGTAAAAACTATCTTTGTTCTACCAGAATAAAATAGAGTCATTTAAAAAAAAAAAAAAAACTACCTGAAAATACAGAGCAAGGAAATTTATGAACACACACACAATGAAAATATAAAGGCTGAAAGGATGGTGTAAAGAAATGTTCTCAGGGTTCCTATGAACTAATATTATATTTAGTGCATAGAAGAGACCATATTTCTCTTACCTCACCCCAAATAAAGATCACCATGCCCTCCTCCACGTGATCTTCCCCACCCAGGGATCGAACCTGCAACTCTTATGTCTCTCCTGCTTTGGCAGGTGGGTTCTTTGCCACTAGCACCACCTAGGAAGCCCAAAAGATTAAAAAGAAGAGTGAAAATGTTTGTGCTGGGGTTGTTGTTGTTCAGTTGTGTCTGACTCGTTGTGACTCTATGGACTGCAGAACCAGGCTTCCCTGTCCTTCACTATCTCCCAGAGGAGTTTGATCAAACTCATGTCCATTGAGTCAGTGATGCCATCTAACCAATTCGTCCTCTGTCATCCCCTCTTCTTCCTGCCTTCAGTCTTTCCCAGCATCAGGGTCTTTTCCTATGGGTCGGATCTTTGCATCAGGTGGCCAAAGTACTGGAGGTTCAGCTTCAGTATCAGTCCTTCAATGAGTACTCATGGTTGATTTCCTTTAGGATTGACTGGTTTGCTCTCCTTGCAGTTCAAGAGTCTTCTCCAACACCACAGTTCAAACGCATCAGTTCTTCAGCACTCAGCCTTCTTTATGGTCCAACTCTCACATCCATGCATGACTACTGGAAAAACCATAGCCTTGACTATAAGGACCTCTGTCAGCAAAGTGATGTCTCTGCATTTTTATATGCTGTCTATGTTTGTGCTGGGATGACTAGTTATAACTCTAAGACTCATTTTCATGTAAGCCTTTGGAGACCAATTAGCTTTTTATAAGAACATTACACCACATTAGGGTTACTTGATTTTGTTATTATTCCATGTTTAAGGCTGAATAAGAACTTAAATTCAGCAATTTTTATTTATTAAAAAAGAATTTGTTTTGGAACACACACACATATGTACACAGAAAATCAATATCCGCATTCATTGTATAACAAAAGTATTTTAATTCCTTAAATAACCTTGTGATGATTTCCAAAGGATAGGGCTATATACAGATTGAGCGACTTCACTTTCACTTTTCACTTTCATACATTGGAGAAGGATATGGCAACCCACTCCAGTGTTCTTGCCTGGAGAATCCCAATGATAGCGGAGCCTGGTGGGCTGCCATATAGGGTCGCACAGAGTCGGACATGACTGAAGTGACTTAGCAGCAGCATATACAGATTAAATATTAATAAAATAAGTTCTCTGGCCAAAAATGTTATGCTGAGATATTAGCAAATTACTATGTACATTTATTACACACCATTTTAGGTGCCAGGTAAGTATTTTCTGACAGACTGTCCTTGGCATCACCAGATGGCTGCCAGGACCAACTGGAACAATATAATCTAGGTCATGTATAAGGCCAAACAATTTTCCCCTCAAACTTAGAACACAAGTCCTATATTTCTCTTGATTGGATAATCTTAAATAAAGTACCAGTCTTCCAGCCAATCACTTGAGCTATAACTAAGTATTTCACGGTACTCTGTGTGCGTGTGGAGAAGGCAATGGCACCCCACTCCAGTACTCTTGCCTGGAAAATCCCATGGGTGGAGGAGCCTGGTAGGCTGCAGTCCATGGGGTCGCTGAGGGTCGGACATGACTGAGTGCTTCACTTTCACTTTTCACTTTCATGCATTGGAGAAGGAAATGGCAACCCACTCCAGGGTTCTTGCCTGGAGAACCCCAGGGACAGGGGAGCCTCATGGGCTGCCGTCTGTGGGGTCGCACAGAGTCGGACACGACTGAAGCGACTTAGCAGCAGCTGTGTGTGTGTGTGCTTTGTTGCTCAGTCACGTCTGACTCTTTATGACCCCATGGACTGCAGCCCACCAGACTCCTCTGACCATGGGATTTTTCAGGCAAGAATACTGGAGTAGGTAATCATTCTCTTCTCCAGGGGATCTTCCCAACCCAGGTATAGATCTCCAGTCTCCATCATTACAGGCAGATTCTTTACCACTTGAGCCCCCAGGGTAGCCCACTAATTAGTTTAGACCCAAATCAGTAGTGAAATAAAATTTTAATGAAATAAAAATTGAGTAGATGCTCATACATGGAAGAATACATCAGATCAATTAAGAGTATTATGTGTATTTTGCTGGTGAACAACTACGGATAGTATTTGAAAATAAAAAAAGTTTTCCTCTGACAAAAGAACTTTTATTCAACTTTATGATCATCATGTGAACATAAAACAATGTAATGAAACAAAAGAATTTGGTGGGCAGAGAAGAATTTGATTAGATTTTTAAAGAAATATTTTCATTTTGAGACTTCTATTCTCTTTCATGATCCATTTTTTCTCATATGCTTTGTAAGTCTAGTACCTATATTGCTTGAACCATCGAAATTCAATAGAAATCATAGAAATTCAATAAATTCTGAATTATTAAATATAAATTGATGGCAGAAAGTCTATATAGTAAAAAGTTGAGTTTTATTATAACCTTTTAAAAATTAAATTAAAAATTCAAACTCAAATACATATTTTAAAAGAGAATAATTGGCTGTCCTACTTTTTTTCCCCTCAAAGAAGGATGAATTTTTTAGCTTGAATAAAATTTGTGCTGTGAAAAAAATGCATATGTTCATTTTGGCCTAATCAGAGAGTGCTAATTTTTTCCTTCCCTGAAAGTATTCAGGTTTATACATGATTTATTGTGAATTTACTTTTAGTTTTCCCTGCAGAAGACAAGGGACTCAGAGTAGTGACCTTTTCTAATTTTATGAATGTTCTGTAAAATAGTCCCTTGCCTTTAAAATTACATTAAAAATCAAAAGCCCATGGTAACTTTGAAAAGACTTACTTTTCCTTAATTAAATTATTTCAAGATGTATCTCTTTGCTATTAATCTTATTTCTATTCTAACAAGAGGAGAAATAAGTATATACATTCCATTCTCTCGCTCTCTCTCCCTCTTCTCTGGATATAGATTCTTCTTTATGAATACATAGAAGGATCCCTCAATTGATATAGATAGATAAACATTATGAAAATTAGTCACTGAAAATTGAAGGCTATTTTCTCTATTTTTTTCTCCCTAGGTTTCTTAGAACTAACTTTATCCCAAGTTCTTTGATATCAATACCTAGCATACTCTTCAGTATTACACTTCTTCAGCTATTATATATGAGCTATTAAAGACACATTGTGAGATAGATAGAAAAAAAATTTAATAATAAAAGACACATTGTAATAAGATTCAAAGCTAGAGTTTTATTCTAGAATTGCATTGTTGTGGATTTTGCCATGTTTTTCCTTCCTGCTGCTGCTGCTGCTAAGTCACTTCAGTCTTGTCTGACTCTGTGCGATCCCATAGACGGCAGCCCACCAGGCTCCTCTGTTCCTGGGATTCTCCAGGCAAGAATACTAGAGGGGATGACCCAGAGGGATGGTATGGGAAGGGAGGAGGGAGGAGGGTTCAGGATGGGGAACACATGTATACCTGTGGCGGATTCATTTTGATATTTGGCAGAACTAATACAATTATGTAAAGTTTAAAAATAAAATAAAATTATGGGTTAAAAAAAAAAGAATACTAGAGGGAAGGAAAAGAAGCAATGTGTGTGAGGGTGTATTTTCTTAGATTTGGTTAAAAAAATGCAATAAAAATCAAAGTGGTTGCATTTTCACTTAGAATCTTTCTTACCTCAACTCCTGAAGTAACTTCCTTTTTGCGCTGGAGCCAGGAGATTGTCCATGGCAGTTCTTTCATAGGTGTGAGTACAACTATTACATTTTCTCTAGCCCTTCATTGATTGCATTTTCTGCAGAGTCCCTCATCATTTCTGAGGAACTCTCCTTTAGCCACACTGAAATCTGTGTCAGGTCCTGCTTAAAACATGTGCTTTTTAAAAAAATCTAGAAATATATGTAAAAACAGACACTACCTGTTCCATTTATTTGAACAATGAAATAATTTACAAAAAAGTGTAAGAGATCATTTCACTTGGTAGACGTAAGTGACTCTGAAGGAATTTATGGCAGTTTACTTATTAAGTCTATTGTTCATGGAGCTTCCCAGGTGGCTCAGTGGTAAAGAATGCTTCTGCTAATGCAAAAGACACAAGAGATGTAGGTTTGATCCCTGGGTCAGGAAAATCCCCTGGAGTAGGAAATGGCAACCCACTCCAGTATTCTTGCCTAGAAAACTCCATGGACAGAGGAGCCTAGGGGGGTGCTACGGGCCATGGGGTCACATAGAGTAGGACGTGACTGAGTGCGCACACATGCTACTGTTCATAATAATGGCATTGTTTGAGTATGTGTAATTTTTAAAAGCCAACATCTCTGTCATTCATAGAATTTTTGAAGCATCTTTTTAATTGTAATATATTAAGACTCAGGTTTGACCTAAGAAAATGGAGGGAATTTGTGTTAATGTTATGACTTAGAGACATCTACTTTTATACTTTGTCATGAATAAGTGAACAAAACTACATTTGAATGGTGTTTGATTACATTCAAAAGTTAAATTATAGTTAATTTTAAATAAAGGAATCAGGGATTTTATTACTTTGAATATATCTCTTTATAATTGATCTCCACTATTATAATTTTACTATCAAGGAGCTTTCTAAAACATGACTAAAACCTAACACATGTTTAAGTACAATAGAGAAAAAAATTTCAGTCTTTGTCAATATCTTGTGTAAAAAGCTTGTCAATATGCATTTTTATAATAGTTGAATTCACACAAGTAGAATCCTCAAACATCTTTGTATCTACTTTGAATAATTTAAACATGCATTTTCCCTCTGAAATTTATTTGTGGGTTTAATTTAACCCAGGTGTAAATTTACTTTGATATTTGGTTTTTGGAAGTGAAAGTGAAAGTCTCTCAGTCGTGTCTGACTCTTTGTGACCCCATGGACTATACACTCCATGGAATTCTCCAGGCCTTTCCCTTCTCCAGGGGATCTTCCCAACCCAGGAATTGAACCCAGGTCTCCAGCATTGTAGGTGGATTCTTTACCAGCTGAGCTACCAGGAGGGAAGAACAAAAAGAATTTTTATGGATTTAGGGGTTTGCTTTGAAAATTCCACCCCCTATGATAACAGGAGAGAACTAATGTCTGTTGTTGTTCTAATTCAGTCCCTAAGTTGTATCTGACTCTTTGCAACCCCACAGACAATAGCCTGTCAGGATCCATTGTCCACGGGATTTCCCAGGCAAGAACACTGGCATGGGTTGCCATTCACTTCTCCAGGGGATCTTTCTAATCCAGGGATCGAACCTATGACTTCTGAATTGTAGGCAGTCTCTTACATTGTGAGCACATTCTTTACCTCTAAACCATCAGGGAAGCCCATCAATGTCTATGCTGCTGCTGCTGCTAAGTCACTTCAGTCGTGTCCGACTCTGTGCGACCCCACAGACGGCAGCCCACCAGGATCCGCCGTCCCTGGGATTCTCCAGGCAAGAATACTGGACTGGGTTGCCATTTCCTTCTCCAATGCATGAAAGTGAAAAGTGAAAGTAAAGTCACTCAGTTGTGTCCGACTCCTAGCGACCCCATGGACTGCAGCCTGCCAGGCTCCTCTGCCCATGGGATTTTCCAGGCAAGAGTACTGGAGTGGGTTGCCATTGCCTTCTCCGAATCAATGTCTATAAGATGTCCTAAATTCTGTCTAAACAAGTTGCTATGGGGCCATAAAATAGCATATCAATCTCCTATTTATCACATATTTAAAATTTCCTAAACCTGATGATACCTTTCAATCCATATAAATGTAATGTAGCAGTGTATTTACCCTAAGTATTTGTTAGTAAATTAACAGAAGGTCCCAAAATTTAAGGTCAGGATATTGGTTTGTTGTTTCCTCCCCACTTTAGTGGCTTGACTGATAAATAATGTACATTAAAATATTATTTGTATAAAAATAAAGAAGCTGAAAATTATAGAAGAAAATATAAATGCTAATTAATATATTATAGTGATAAAAGTTATTTCTAAGTCTAAAATTAAAGAATCACAGAGGAAAATATTACTATGCCTCCTGCATAAGAAAGCATCTGAAAAAATTTTAAAGACTATATATTTATTTGTAATACATATAACATGCTTGATATATAAATAGTTTTAAAGATCAATTAAAATATGAATAAAATGTTTAAAGTAACACCAAGATGCTAACCATAAATATAATTGGTAATATGGAAATAATTCAATCTCACTAGAAATCAAAAATAATTAAATCAAAACAAGTACGTATACTTTCAGCTATTTTTAAATTTATTATGATATCTATTTAAATTTGTTATCTTATTTTTGATTACTTCACTCAGTGTTAATAAAGTATGGGGAATCATACCATAGGAAAATAAATTATTACAATTTTAAAGGATAATTTTAAAATAGACATAAATGTGTTTAAAATTTCTTTTCATCCAGTAATTCTAATTATAGTAATTTATTTAAGAAGCATTATTCCATAATGGCTCAGAGGGTATAGAATCCTCCTGCAATGCAGGAGACCTGGGTTAGATCCCTAGGTCAGGAAGATCCCCTGGAGAAGGGAATGGCAACCCACTCCTGTATTCTTGCCTGTGAATGAATAGAGGAGCCTGGTGAGCTCCAGATCATGGGGTCGCAAAGAGTCAGACACTACTCAGCAACTAACACTTAAACTTTTTTCAATCACATATAAACCTATATATATCTTTTAAGAGGTTCATCACATTGTGATTTATAACCTTGGGGGAAAATTTTTTTAAATCTAAAGTTCAATTGCATAATTCAGAAAATATATTTTAACTTATTCTCACAGTAAAATGTTCCTTTAAACTAGTATAAGTATTATTTTACAAATACTGTATGATATTATATATATGAGGAATCTAAAAAAAAGCAAAGTAATGAATATAACAAAGAGTAATTGTAATAAAATTATAGTTTAGAATATTTGATGATGTATACTCTACAGTATTAAATAAAAACTATATACAGAATATATAGTATGGTACAATTTTTCAAAATTATGTGTATATACAGAGAGATTCAAAGACTGAAAAATTGCAAACTATGTTAATATGTGTAAATTTTACATGTTTCATTTGCGTATTTTTATTTCTTAAATATTCTAAAATGATCATGTATTATTTGAAACAGCAATTTAAAAAAATCAGTGAGGCCATTCTGTGATATTGTGATACTTTAATGATGGATGCAAGTTAGCATAAATTTGTCTAAACTCTTACTATGTACACCCCCAAGCATAAGCTATAGACTCTGGGTGATTATGATGTGTTGTTAATGTGGGTTCATCAATTGTTAACATGTGTACCCCTCTGATGGGGGATGTTGATAATGGAGGAGGCTATGCAAATAGCTTCCCTGATAGCTCAGTTGGTAAAGAATCCACCTTTAACGCAGGAGACCTGGGTTTGATCCCTGGGTTGGGAAGATCCCCTGGAGAACGGAAAGGCTACCTACTGTAGTATTCTGGCCTAGAGAATTCCATGGACTGTTTAATCCATGGGGTTGCAAAGAGTCAGACATGACTGAGCGACTTTCACTTTTACTTTTTTCATGCATATAGCAGGGCTTCCCAAATGGCGCAGTGGTAGAGAATCTGCTTGCCAAGCAGGGGACGCATGTTCACTCTCTCATTCAGGGAAGATTCCCTGGAAAAAGAAATGGCAATCCACTCCAGTATTCTTGCCTGGGAAATTCCATGGACAGAGGAGCCTGGTGGCCTACACTTCATGGGGTTGCAAAGAATCAGACATGACTTAGCAACTGAGCAAACACATATGGAGACAGCAGGGTACAGGAATATATGGGTAATCTGTTCAATTTTCCTGAGATTCTAAAACTCCTTTTTAAAGATAATCTACTTTAAGAGAAAGAAAAATAGAAATGTTTATTTTCTTTTCTAATTGGGTACATACAGCTACAACACAATCATACCTTAGAGTCAGTTCAACTTACAGCCTAAATAGATGAAACTTAATGTGATTATTCTTTTTTTTTAGTAGAAGTATAGTTGATTTATAATATTTTGTGAGTTTCTGTTTTACAGCAAAAGGATTTAGTTGTAGATAGATAGATATAGTTCCCTATTCTAGAAAGTAGGATCTTGTATTTATCCATTCTATATATGTTTACATCTGCTTGTCCCAAACTCCCAATCCAACCCTCCCTGGATGCCCTCCCTGAAAAAATAAATGTGATTACAGTATTCTTAACTAGCAGTGTGCATTTTACTGACGAGTCAGGAATTAATTTCTTTTAGAACTAAACTGAATAGAATAAGAATCAATTAAAAATATTGGAGTACTTTTCTTGCTATTCCTGTCCTCAGTTGCTCAGAGTTTGTTGGGTGAGTTAATCCTATCATCACAAATTCTTACTTGAGTAGAATTTATGGAGAAAGGATGGAGAATATGGATATCTTTGGCAGAAGGACCAGTATGAGCAAAGTCGTGAAGATTGAAATAACATAAAAGGATACATACTGTTAGGTGTTCAAATTTTGATAGCCAGGCATAGGCCAAACCATGTGCCTTGAAAACATGATTGAACTTTATTTTGTGGGTGATTGATGGTCTCTTGATAAGAGCTTGGTGGGGAAGGCTCAAGATGGCGCAGCCCTGGGGATGGAGCCACAAGTCATCCGTGATGCATGTTTTCCTCTGGATCACTCTTGAATGTCCCGAAATACCTAAGGGTAAAGAGGTGTTAGGTGTTAGGGATGAATGTACCCTTAGTGCTCAGCCTTAGAATTAGAAATGTGTTATACAGAGTGTTCCTCAAAGAGATAAATTCACCATCTCTCACTCGGTTTGAGAAGTTTCCGTTTCCATGTCACTGAAAATTTTGATGAATTAGAAGTTGAATATATTTCCCTACAAAAGGATAGAAAGTGAAGTCGCTCAGTCACGTCCCACTCTTTACGACTCCATGGACTGTAGCCTACTAGGCCCTTCTGTCCATGGGATTTTCCAGGCAATAGTCTGGAGCGGATTGTCATTTCCTTAGAGCTTCCCTGGTGGCTCAGAGGTTAAAGTGTCTGCCCGCAATGCGGGAGACGTGGGTTCGATCCCTGGGTGGGGAAGATCCCCTGGAGAAGGAAATGGCAACCCACTCCAGTATTCCTGCCTGGAGAATCCCAGGGATGGAGGAGCCTGGTAGGACACGACTGGTAGGACACGAGTCCGACACGACTGAGCGACTTCACTTTCACTTTCTCCAGGGGATCTTCCCAGCCCAGGGATAAGACGCTTTACCGCCTGAACCACTAGGGAAGTCTCTGGTTCAGATGGTAAAGCGTCTGCCTGCAATACGGGAGACCCAGGTTCGATCCCTGGGCTGGGAAGATCTCCTGGAGAAGGAAATGGCAACCCACTCTAGTATTTCTGCTTGGAGAATCCCAGGGATAGAGGAGCCTGGTAGGCTACAGTCCATGGGGTCGCAAAGAGTCGGACACGACTGAGCTTCTTTACAAAAGGATATATCAAAGAGTTTACTATGCTAATTTGCATTCTGAAACTTTAAGAGAACAGGGCGTGTAGAATATTCTTTAACTCTCTAAGTCGTCGTGCTGTGTTGCTTGTGCGCCTAGTAGTGTCCGACTCTTTGCAACCCCAAGGACTACAGCCTGCCAGGCTCCTCTGTCCATGGGATTTCCCAGACAGAAAAAATAGACTCTTTCTCTTTTCTCTGTCTCTCGCACATTAAAACTATAGCATTTTATATACAAAACTGTGTGCCTTTTTATAAATTTAAAAGTACAGTTTAAAGATTGGAGGCTTCCCAGGTGGCACTAGTTAGAAAGAACCTGTCTGCCAATGCAGAAGAATACTGGAATGGGTTGCCATTTCCTTCTCCGGGGGATCTTCCTGACACAGGGATCAAACCCGCTTCTCTTGCATCTCCTGCATTGGCAGGCAGATTCTTTTACCATTGTGCTACCCGAGAAGCCCTCTAACACTATTGAGCCTATTTATTTGGTGGGTTTTTTTTTTTTTTTTGGAACTTCAGAAATAATTGTTAGATATTCCTTCCATAGGGTTCAAAGCATTTTGCATTTCCAACTGCAATCTACAAATTGCCTCTTTTTTATAGCATAGAAATATGATACCATGGAACACACTTTGTAAAACACTTCTAATGCAGAAACAAGGAAAATTTAAAAATCCAGTGTTAGTCAGTGAAGAATTTGTAATGGCATCAAATCAAACACATACACTTATGTTTATGGTTTGGTTATTAATTGAAAAGAATTAAGCAAATGTCTATAATTTTTTAAAAAGGAAGATGTGACAGGTATTTACATATCAATCATCTTGGATTTTTATTGGAATATAAGCCAGAGACTTCGGTGGATGGAGAATTACTATTCTGGAATCAGATGCAACATATTTTGGAGGACAAATCAAGGGAAGAGAGGAAAAATATAAATTTCAGAATTATTTCAGTTTGTTATAATTCTTTTTTATATTATTTTCCCCATTACCTTCAAGAAAAAAATGGTGGTGAGAGCAGGAAGGAATATAGTTTTAAATATTTTGAATTAATTTTTATATATCTTGTTTCATTTATAGAGCCATAATTAGAAGCTATGTTTTATTCTATTTTTTAATATGACTTTATTATGCATTTAAAAATAGTGATCTAGTGAAGTGTGAATCTAATCAAGTTATACTTTTAGTTCAAACTACAAATATATACCCACAATAATGCTTCTTTAGTTTTCCTTTTATTATCTGTGAGTTTGGGGGATTCAGGGGTGCTGGGTGGGCAAAATCTGAGTGGTCATTTGGGATGACCCTGAGGGATGGGATGGGGAGGGATATGGGAGGGGAGTTCAGGATGGGGGATACATGTACACCTATGGCTGATTCATGTCAATGTAGGGCAAAAACCACTACAATATTGTAATTATCCTCCAATTAAAATAAATTAATTAATAAAAAAAAAGATTGCTTCAAAGGGAAAAGAAAAAGCCTTTCATATTTAGATATTTCATAATTTATATGTGATTTATAGCAAACATTGCAGGTCATGTATTGAAAAAGTGTCAAAGAAGAGATCATGTGTTGTTGAAAAATAAAGAACTCTCCAGTATCTTTTATGCTCATTGCAGTTTCTTTTCTCATTAAAATTTTCCATGTCTCAATTATATGACAGTAACCAGCAGGGGCTGCTCTTAGCATTACAGGCAAACTAATTTTCTCTGTACTCAAATTATCTTTAGTGCTTGTTCTGAATATAACTGAAACGCATTTAGCTCCTTGAACAGTTTATAGTAAAACTACTGGCCTATTCTTTTCTGAACAATTGTTTTTTGTTTCTTTGCCATTATACTTTGTTTTTAAGCTTCCTCTAAATGAGGGCCATAAAAATTAATGAAAATTGTACCATTTCTTACAAATCTTTGTAATTTTTTAATTGGTATATGTATAAAATATGAAAGACTAATTAGGGAAGATGTGTTCAAAAGATAAACTATAGAGTTTTAATAAAAATAGCAGGAAGGAGAACAAAAATATATTTCTACTAATAGTTCTGATTTCGCATAGAAGCTGGCTTTACTTAGGGAGTGTGTGAGTCCTGAGTCGCTAAGTCATGTCCAATTCTTTGTGATCCCATGGACTGTAGACCTCAGGGCTCCTCTGTCCATGGGATTTTTCCAGGCAAGAATACTGGAGTGGGTTGCTATTTCCTCCTCCAGGAAATCTTCCCAGCCCAGATATTGAACCCGCGTCTCCTGTGTCCCCTGCATCTGAGGCAAATTCTTTACCACTGCTCCACCTAGGAAACCAGTCCACAATAATACACAAAGAAAATTTAGTCTTGTCGTTTTTGTTTTTTTTTAAGTTTCCAGGTCATTGGAGAAATTATAATATGGTGGTTCCCTCAAATGGCTTTTGAATGTGTACTTGAAGAGACATAATCTCTGTGTATTAGTATTTGGTCAGAAACAGTATCACTTGTCAAAGGGTAACTGCACCATATTCATGAAAACTGCTACACTGCAGGTAGGGGGAGTGTAATTCTCACAATTTCTAAATTACACTGTGGTTTCCCCAGTCTTGCTGCTCTTCTGTGTTTTATTTATGTCCTAGCTTTCTTGGAGAAGCTCCAAATAGTTGAATAAATCATTTGTCTTATGATGTCTAAGTATCATAACTAAGGAAATCTGATTACTAGTGATAATGCTGCTGCTTTTATTATTTCCAATTAAGAAACATACTGCTGATCAGATGCTATTAAGACTCTCCAAGTGCCCAAATCATATTTTTGGATAAGACCTCCCTTCTAATAACTCACTCATAGACATCTCAAGGTTATTGCTAATAGCGTGTCTGAGATTGTCAAATTTGAGACTCAGCACTAATTAGGGAACTTGGTACTTTGTCATTACACACGTGCATTTGGGTATATCTTGGGACACTTGTGTGGTTAGGTGAGAAGTGATGGGGAAGAATTACAAAGGAGGTTTAGGGGTTTTAAAATCTAATGGAAAAAACTTTGAGCATGGATGTATACAGTCTGAATTCTACGTGAGTAAGTACCTTTAGATGAAAAACCACAAACGCTTTCAAGTATTCATATTACATAAAATTTATCTGTAGTCTCTCTGTACATTATAAACTTTTTATAGTCAAATTTTATGAGGAAATTAAACAGATTTTATGATTAGTTTTATGTTTCTTGGAAACTGACAATTGGTCTTTTCCTTTTATATTAAGATTATTGATTACACGAATCATTCAATAAAAAAAATTCTAAGAAATATCAAAATCTATTTATTTTGGTGTCAAGTATCTATTCATTTATTCACTGTGTACTTATTAAACAGTTTCCATGGGACAGACACTTTCTAGGTTCTAGAAGTGCTCATTCAAAAAAGACTCATTCTTTACCTTCAAGGAGCTTATCAGTTCTTGTATTATTCTGGACTCAATAAGTGTGTAATAGTGGTGTCCAGCTAAGAGACAACCACCCTAGAATAAAAGTTAGCAACCATAGGTCCTTGCGGATTTATGTCATAAGCTCATTTTAAAACTTTATCCTGAGAAAAAGGCATATATGAAGATTTGTGCTAACAATATTCAGATTAATAGAAACACAGATATTTGAAGCATCAGTAAAAAGATATTAGAAAACTAGCTAGACTTCAAGATGTAGCCCTACCTCCACACTGGATCCTGCCCTGATTCTTCTCTCATCTCATCTTCTCTAGGGCCAAATATCACTCTTTCTCACGCCCCTACTCAACTTCTTTGTTATAAGCCAGTTTATGGATTATATCTCTTTTCAACTCTAAGTGACACTTTTAGAATAATGGTTTGTACATAACTGTCTTCAAAGAGTGATTGAGTAAATCAATGTTTTTGATTCCATTTTGTCCATCTGGGTTACTATTTCTACTTTATCTCTACATTATCTGAGGGAAAGTCAGTTTCTCCTCTTTGAATTTGCTTGGATTAGATCTGAAGATCTCTAAATTTGCTTGTATAGTGAAAGTCACCCAGTCGTGTCCAACTCTTTGTGACCCCGTGGACTGTACAGTCCATGGAATTCTCCAGGCCAGAATACTGGAGTGGGTAGCCTATCCCTTCTCCAGCAGATCTTCCCAACCCAGGAATTGAACCAGGGTCTCCTGCACTGCAAGTGGGTTCTTTACCAATTGAGCTATGAGGGAAGCCCTTGCTAATATAAAGACTTCCTAATTCAACCATTCTATCCCTTTTTTTTGGACAAATGATAAGCACAAGGGGAGACTAAAGACATTTTGATCTGATCACATTGATTTCCAGAGACCTTCGAGATTATGGTTACTACACTACACCTTCAAGTTATTGCAATTATTTGTATTTTCATGGCACTTTGAATGTTGCCAGACATTTTAAGATCACTTTCTTTTTTTCCTTTCCATGCTGTGCACAGCAGCCCAGTGAGGAAAATAGGTAAGAAAATGGAGTAGAGACAGAAATGTTAAATTTAATTCAAGTTCACAAAGAAGATATTAGATCTTACAGTCCAAATCCTGTGTACATGGGCTCATAGTCTGTAAAAAGCAATATCATGAGATCCAAAGTTATAGAACTCTTGGCTTGTTCACCAGAAATAAAAGTAGGAAGACTGTAAGTGGAAGGGAAAGAAGATTATATCTGACTTTAGATCCTTAATCACATTAGTCCTCTTCCACGATTGAGTTATATGGAATTTGTGTCGTCACCAAAGAAAAGAAAGAGGGGGTTGGGTTGAAATATCTGCTGCTTGCAGGTAGGGTTTAGTCACCCTGGCCTTACCTGAGGGACTTCCTAGGTGCCACTAGATGTGGGGAATCTGCCTGCCAATGCAGGAGACCTAATGGACACAGGTTCAATCCCTGGATCGGGAAGATCCCTTGGAAGAGGGCATGGCATCCCCCTCCAGTATTATTGCCTTCTTGCCTAGAGAATCCTATGGACAGAGGAGGCTGTCAGGGTGCGGTCCATAGGGTGGCACAGAGTTGAACACAACTGAAGAGGCTTAGCGCGTACTCATGCACGGCCTTATTTGGACTTTTGGGAAATGTCACAATGTAATGAGAATCATCAGTCTTGACCTTATAACTACAGCACCTCTGGTAGATGAAGAGCTGATCACTTATAGAAAAGCAGTCTATGTTATTTAATACCATATAGCACATTTCTTTGTTTATAAAATAAATCATCCTCTTTTTTATTTTTCTGAAACAGTAAAAGGAGTGAGTCAATTGTTGGGAGAGGGAACAAGAAAATAAACACAATAAATGACACATACTTACACAAATGAGTTTTAATTCTCATCCAAAGAGAGATGATCAAGCTTTCTAAGCCATACAGAGATTTCACTCAACAGGCCAGGATAGGAAGGGTTTAAAATAGATGTAATTAACCAATATCTCTAGGGGAGTTGTGAGTCCTATACTCAGGAACAAAATTTTTTCCTAAAGACACAATTTGTTGTTGTTTAATGCTACTTTTAAGGGAGAACCAGAATTAAAAAGGCAGACTTAGACAAGGATGATCTCTCCTACACTAATACTTGAATTCTCTTTGTCCATTTATCCCCTTCCTCCATCTACTTTTCCTGACAAATTAGCCCAACTCCTCATTTCTCCAGTATTACCTTGTCACATTCACTAGAAACACTCATCTAACAATACTACCCTTGGCCACCCAATTAAGCCATTTCTGTCAAACTTAATTGTCTTCTATTTACTTCCTTGTTTGTCTCTTGTAAGTTTTCTAGAGGACATTGTGTCTTCAGCATTTGTTATTTTGCCTGACCTAGATTAATTGTTCAATAGATAATTGTTAAAATAATAATGATATAATATTGTAGTATTTTTCTAAAGGCAGACTAGAAACAGAGCCTTAAAACTTAATTTGTTACAAAAGCAAATTAATGAATATTTGAATTCACCATTGTCAAGAGGCATAAAATTAATATTAACAAAAAAAAAGTAGATAATTTTTTCAATGGGAAAAAAGTTATATCCATCCCTACAATACTCTTATCATTTAATGCCTCTGTTAGTTACTAAATCGTGTCAGACTCTTTTTGAGACCCTGTGTAGACCCCACTGCAACCTGCCAGGCTCCTCGGCCCATGGGATTTCCCAGGCAAGAATATCGGAGTGAAGTTGCCGTTTCCTACTCCATTAATGCCTCTACTTGAAAGTGATTATCAGGGATGTTTCCTGTTAAACAAAGATGTTGGGAAGAGACATTTAGGACTAGATGAACAAGACTTACCCTGTGCTGAAACAAAGGAGTTTTCCTTGGGGTTAAGGAAATTGACTATTAAGGTGTACGCTCTGGTTGCACTTAGCTTCATGGCCAGAATGTGAAGCCTGTAAAAGGTACACTCAGGTTTTTTTCTTGACCATCGAATCTCTCATTCACCTTTATAATTCTCTTTGAGGAAGTGCCCCGACAATCTCTAGCGATTTGAAAGATCAAGCAATGTTCTTGATCCTCCAAAAATTCCCTAAGAAGCTGAAACTTTCCTACCTATTTCTTGAGGATTACACGAACTACCTCCTCATTACTTGCACTCTCCATTCAGAAAATGAAACCTCCCTGATGAAAGCTGATATACAGATATTTGATTGATACCTGTCTTAACACAATACACCATCACATCTGTTGGCAGTTTGCATTATTGTCCATTGAAGTCTATATTCAACTTTTAATAAATGAAGATCATACATTAAGAAATTATCCTTGGAAAGGCTTTGAACATAACAATACATGTTCTTTGTTTCTGTAAAGGACACTAATGAAAGGTAGTAATGTGTGTGACTTTCAAGATAGATAGATAGATAGATAGATATCTGTCCTCCTTAAAACACACACACGCACATGACTTCTGTCCCTGAATTTTGCAGTATATATTAAGAACAGACAGAAGGGGGAAAGAAAATATGAAAATGAAGGCATATATCAGAGTGATATAGCCACAAGCCAAGGAATGCCAGTAGCCATAGGAAACTAATAAATATTCAAGATCATCCCCCACCACAAAAACAAAAGAAAAGAACAAAACATATATATTGCTCTAAAATGGATGCCACAGTAGCTTGGTATCCCTTGATCTATCCTTTGTGTAAGGAAATTATCAACTAAAGAAATTATAACTTGAAACTATATCAATATTTATTCTTTCAGATCTTAATCATGTTAGAACTAGAAGAAATCTTTAAAAATGAGTCAAATTTTCCCATCCTGCAAATAAAGAAATTGAAGAATAGGCCAAGTGATTTGCCAAAGTCGAAGCTAGTAAGTAGAAAAGTTAATACTAGGAATCGTCTTCTAGTTTTGTGGTCCTATGTTTTTTATATTGATATAAATCTGGGTTGGGAAGCCCTTTTTCCCCTGCAGTCTATACTAAGCATTACCCAGTTTCTAAAATCTAATCAAGTGTATAGCTCTTTATTCAGTGACCTGATTTCATTAAATATCAAAATTTAAAGAATAAAGAACTCAAATTTTTTTACAATTTTAATGCTTTGTCCCTTTTACCATTGTTTCTCTTTACTTATGAATTTCTACTATGATGTGGATTATTTTTGAAGTGTGCCTGTAAAATTTAAGAGTGCTAGACTTGTGCTGTGCTTAGTCGCTCAATCATGTCCGACCCTTTGTGACCCTATGGATTGTGTCAGGCCAGGCTCTTCTGTCTATGCTGATTCTCCAGGCAAGAATACTGGAGTTTGGGTTGCCATGCCCTCCTCTGGGGGATCTTCCCAACCCAGAGATCAAACCCAGGTCTCCCACATTGCAGGCAGATTCTTCAGTGACTGAGCCACTAGCGAAGCCCAGGCTAGAATTAAGAATACTTTAATACATATTTGAGGTTGGCAATTTAATATACAATAAAAATGATAGATGCAGTTGTGAAGTTTGTCTATAAAAACATCTACATATGATACAGTATCTAGCACATAGCTGAAGCTCTGTAACACTCTGTTAAATGAATGTATTCATTAAGTGGGTGCAGAAACATGAACAGCAATCATGTATTCAAAACCAAATCATGAGCAGGAAGTGGAGTTTCTGAAATGCTTGTCTCCTGGGACCAAGGATGTCTACAGAATATTTTTATATTTGGTTTTTTGTGGATGAGACATAGCATGAAGTACTGAAAAGTGATTAGCTAGCTTGGGAGTTGGAAACTTGGATTTCAGTCTGTTTTTGTTTTAACTACCTGGAGAGGTTACCTCTCTTTCTTGGGCCATATCTTTGTAAAATATAAATAAAGGATTTGGAATCAATGTGATTAATGTTGTGAAAAGAAATTCTCTTCTCAACAATGGTTGCATAATTCTCCTTACTTAGCCCCTTGTGTTAGTTTGCTATAGGTGTGCATAATGAAGTACCGCATCTTAAATTCCAGCTTTTCTCCCTTCAAGCTGTGTGATCTTGAAAATGTCAGTTCCTCTCTTTCGGCCTCTGAATTCTAACCCATAACATGGTCAAGTGGAACCAGATTACCTTTCAAATCCAATCCAACTCTGACATGTGGAAGAAAGAAAATAAATGAATACAGGTTCCAGGGAAGTGATAGATAAAGCAAAATGGTGAAAAGCCCATAGTAGAATAAAACAAAGCTAATGCAATGGCACCCCACTCCAGTGCTCTTGCCTGGAAAATCCCATGGACGGAGGAGCCTGGTGGGCTGCAGTCCATGGGGTCGCGGAGAGTCGGACACGACTGAGTGACTTCACTTTCACTTTTCACTTTCGTGCATTGGAGAAGGAAATGGCAACCCACTCCAGTGTTCTTGCCTGGAGAATCCCAGGGACGGGGGAGCCTGGTGGGCTGCCGTCTATGGGGTCACACAGAGTCAGACACGACTAAAGCGACTTGACAGCAACAGCAATGTGGTATTCAAACCAAGATATCAGTTCCTTTAATGATTTGAGCTGGGGAATATAATTCTAACAATAAACCATTATTGAAGCTGTAGGTTTTAAATGACTTTAAAAAAAATTTAAACACTTATGATTATACTAAAATAGACTCTTTCTAAATTACTGAAAATATTATCTGCTCTTTCCCCTTGTAAAGTTTTTTTTTAGTCCCTGCAGGCAAATTTAGCCTCTAAATTTTTTTTTAATAGGCACACCATGGCTAAAAATAAATAGCTGGCTTTAAAAGAAATGTGGTTTTTAAAAGAAAAAACAACAAAATGCCAAGAACATTTCTGTAGCCAACTTCATGCTTTGCCTGCTTCAGGAAAAGACTAGTAAAAAACAGGTGTCACTAATCACCATGCAATCTGGGGTCTCCAGTCTGAGGTGGAAAGAACCTCAACCAGCTGCTTTCTCCTCTGATTAAAAATTCCTTCATATTAAACTCTTAACCTTTTGCTCTTATACTCTCATATGTTTTGTACTTTTTTTTTATTTATGGGCTCGGGGAAATGAAGGGATTAGCAGCGTCTTACCTCTGAGTCAGTGAGTTAATTAAAGGGTGTGTATATAAAATGAAATAATGAATTATTTAGCTGATAACAAACATGATATAAAATTCCATTTATTGGATAGTCAACTCAATTTTATCAGTTTTAGAATTATATAAATCATTTTAACACAATGCATAAATATTTAGCATTTATAGATTTATTTTTCATGTGGTTTGTTGTTCTACAGCCATTCGTATTTTGTTTTTCTCTTTATGGAATGTTCTAAATATCTGATTGAAAAATGGTGCAGTTTGATTAAGAAGGAAATGATATAGCTAGTAAATCAGAAAGACATACAATGCTGAAGGATTCCTGTAGTTTTCCTTTCCCCTTTTCCCTAACCTGGGACAGTCTATGACCCTTTTAAGAGTATCCTTTTCCAAATTAACTCATTATGATGTATCACCCTAACTAGGGAGCAATTTGGTAAACACAAATAGCACTGGACAAAACTTCCTAATCTTAATTTGTCATGCTTCCTCCAGAAGGAAAAAAAAAATGAAAAAAAAAAAAAAAACCCTCTAAGGTGTACACATGTATGTCTGTGTGCATGCTAAGTCACTTTAGTTGTCTCCAACTCTTTGTGACCTCATGGTCTATAGCCCGCCAGGCTCCTCTGTCCATGGGATTCTCCAAGCAAGGATACTGGAGTGGGTTGTCATGCCCTCCTCCAGGGGATCGAACCTGCATTTCTTATGCCTCCTGCATTGCAGGCAGGTTCTTTACCATTAGCACTACCTGCAAAGATCTCTAGGGTGTATACAGTTACTTAATTAAGCTTTAACAAAAGCACTCCTAAGTGATTTCAGGTTAGTCTCAGTTCTGTTTCTCTGCTTCACCAACTCAATTTTATCAGCATCTATCACTCCTCTGAGTACAGGATGACCATACATTCAGATTTTCCCAGGACAATCCCTGTTTCAGCCTGCTGCTCTGCTGTCTGTCTGACGATTATTCCCTTTCACTCTCATAAGTGTCCTGGTTTGGAAAGTAAATTATGTGGTCCCTTTATCACCAGGCATATACTCTATAGGCCTTCTGCAAAATTATGTCTAGCTAACTTTAAAATGGGGAAATTCTCTACCAAATTTGAATATTTACAAATATGCTGTCTTTTACCCTCTGAACTAGATCTTACGATGTAATTGTGTAACCATTGCATAATAAGGTGTAATATTGTATTATCACTTCTCCTTATTGAAAGGGGTATTCTTAAGAGATTTATAGAAATGCAAAGCCTGGTGACTTTCTGAAAATGCAAGCACATTCCTTTTAAAGTTGGACTTTTTATAAAACAATAAACAGAGCAAGATAGAACATAGCTAGAATATAGTCTGATTGAGGTCTGATCTTGGGCAAATTTAACTTCTTTAAGCCTCCATTTTTCTTCTATAATTTGAGGATGATGTTTTTTTGAGTGATGATTGTAAGAGTTGAGGCATTATGCATTAAGTGTTCAGAACTATGCCTTGTTCATAACCAATGTAGAAAACATGGTGCTTGCAAGTGTGTGTGTGTGCGTGTGTGTGTGATCTCAGTCATGTGCAACTCTTTGTGACCTCATGGACTGTAGCCCTCCAGGCTCCTCTGTCCCTGGGATTTTTCAGGCAAGTATACTGGAATAAGTTGCCATTTCTCCTCCAGAGGATCTTCCTAACCTAGGTATCGAACCCACGTCTCCTTTGTCTCTTGCATTGACAGGCAAGTTTATTACCACTGAACCACCTGGGAAGCCCCCAGAAAACATGATAGCAACTATAATTATCATTTTTTATTGGATAAGATCACTGGACATTTATGGGTATTAATGGAGTAAAATAGTTTCTTTTTCATCTTCAAGAAAAAATACTCCAAACTTTGTAGTTTGGTAGAGTTCAATATAAGTTGAACTTTGTAATATGGTTGACTGTATTTGATTCCAGAATTAGTATTCAGTTCAGATGTTTAAAAATATGGATTTTAAGCACTTAAGCAATTAGAACTAATGATGGAACAAAAACCTCAATTATCTTTTAAAGAGATTATCCTTTACATAATTACTTTGCTTATGATGAATTTGAGAAAATTTAAAATGAACAATACACTGGAAGAATTTTACACTGGTAAAATAATTTAAAAATATATCTTTGATTTGTCGAGTAACAAATTTTTGTCCTCAACGATAGAAAAAAATCCCAATACTTTAAGAAAGAATTGTGGATTTAATAAATATATAATTCAAGATACCTTTTATAAGTCAAATATTTATCTCATAAAATAAAGCAATCATATGTTTTTTAATTACTTCTGTTCTTTCTATCCAACAAGAATTCCAACTTTTATTTATGCCTTTAACATAACCAAGCTGTTTTGAGAGGCAACTTATGTTGAAAATATGTTCCAGATTTACACTGATGCTCAGTATGAACTGCAAAGAGCCATCTTTTGGTCAAATCACACATTACACAATGTGTCCCAAGTTTGAATGGAAAACGGGGGTCACCATGGAGGAACATTTTTCAATTTTTAATCAGAAAGTGGGACTTCAAATCCTTGCCTCCCCTGTGATTTTGAAAATTTGCTACTTTTCTGCATTTCAACATCCTCGATATCCTATTTTTTAATGTGTCTTACATTAAAGCTCACGCTTCTTTCTGGAGGTTGTACTAGACTTAATGGCAATGTTCAGCATCAAGGAAAAATTGATGCAAAATATGTTCCCAGAGTCACCCACAGAATCATGCTATTTTCATTTCTATTCCAATAATGACAAAGTGTGGTGTGCCCCCAACCTCACTCTCCCATGTATTTTTGAATTGCATTGTTTATGATGCCTGCTTTAAATTTTAGATGTAATAAAGTAAGATAATTTGGTAAATTAATTAAAATGAGTAAATTCACTATTCAAAGTGAGTTAACATTCACATAGCAGTTAACTATCCTAGTCTTTCTTAAACAAAGGCAGTAACAGGTAAAAATTATCCTCCTTCAAAGACAATCGAAAATGCTATCTTTAATGCATGAATATTCTTAACATCAATTATACACTAAAAGGTTTTGTCATACCTGTTGATTTTAAGTTATTACAAAGTTGACAAGTTGAAAGCATTTGTCTAATGATGCCAACTATTCATTCTGTCTGCTTTACAGAGATGTTGTGAGACTCAAAGTGAAATAATGTGTGGAAAATTACTTTGTATGATAAAGTGATATATGTTAAGCTTATCCACTCAATATTAATATTGAATGCCTACCATGTGCCAGCCACTGTCTTAGGCACTTAATAGAAGTCTGCAACAACTTCTAACTATCCAGTATTTAATTCAAATTCAACTGTAAAGATATGGATATAGGTAGCATTTATATACCAGAATTGCTACTCCTTCTTGACTACTTATTCAATCCCCTCCATTTGAAATATTTCTCACCTTTATTCCTTGATGTGTTTTCCTCCTGCTCAAGGTTTGATTCATGCTCTTTGAAACAACTAATGAACACAAATGCTGGGACTTCCCTGCTGGTCCAGTGGTTAAGTCTTTGCCTTCCAATACAGAGGGTATGAGTTTGATCCCTTGTCAGGGAACTAAGATCCCACATGCCTCACAGTCAATAAATCAAAGCATGAAAAAAAAAAACCAAAACAGAAACAATATTGTAACAAATTTAATAAAGACTTTAAAAGTGGTCCACGTCAATAAAATCTTTAAAAACAAAGAAATTAAATGCAAAGTCCTCTGCCACAATTTTCAGTTATCCTCAGCTTGCAGTGCCCTGTCTCCACAATCTGTGCTTCCCAGATTTTAATGTTGATAGGAATCACCCAAGAATCTGATTAAATGGTGATTTCTGCTTCAATGGGACATGAGATTCTGCATTACTAACAAGTTCCCATCTGATGCCCATGCTTTGCTCTAAAGATCACACTTTGGGGAACAAACCTCCATCGGGTTGAGACTGAAGATTGGTTCCCCTCTTGGCCTGTGAAATTATTTCCCTGCATCCCATTTATTTTCAACAGACATTCTTCTTATAAATAATTAAATCTGTGAGCTGTAAACAGCATCCTGCATATTTATCCCACTTTAACACTTGCCATGTGCAGAAAATGTTAACCACAAAGGATCTTTGTTTTATACCTGATCTGGGAAACTCACACCCACTTTAATTAGCTAGTTCACATGCAGTAAAATCTCAGGAGCCAGGTGACTTGAGTTCCATGTGTTTTGTCTCTGGAGAATTAAAATGTGCAACTCATTCTCCCTGTGGCTTGCTCTGTCTTGATTACTATATATAATGCAAATACTGGACAATCCCAACATAACCCAACACATGCCATGGCAAAGTTCAAATCAACACCTGATTTCCATCTAGTTCCATTTCTGTTGGCCTTTATCTTAAGCATCCATGGCTTATTTCAATATGCTTCCTCTCTGCTCCAAACTATGCGTAACTTTATGCAGTTTTGACTACTCTGAAATATTTTAATTGCACTGTTTCCATTGTCTGAAAGTATCACCACAGAAATGTTATAATGATAACTTCTGCTTTTCAGTTGTTTCGGTTACATCATTAATGTTGAATGATTAGTATATATTAATCATATAAATGTTTATATACAGACTCCTGATCCTGATAGAAAAGGCTTCAACATCTGGCTCTTACTTAATTTTCCAGACTCATCTTTAACCACGTATGTATCTTCTATGACAGCCTTATAATTTTAACTAGACTTTTTAAATTAAACTTTTCTCTAATATATATGCTGGAATACCATGTCTTTGGTCAGGGAGAGGCCTGGCCACCTTGTTGGTCAAGCACCCCTCCAGATACTCCTCCAACCTCAATTTCCTGCAGCCATTTCTTTAACCTCCTGTTTGGTAAAGTCCTTCCATAGCCAACCTGGTACATAATTCTGTTTTAGCAACCTAGCAACATTTTCTTCAACTCTATTATTACTATTTGCCTTTCCTAATAGATTTGAGGGCAGTAATTATCGTTAGTAGTTGTACTTCCAGTACCTAGGTTTGGGACTCTCACATAGCAGTACTCAGTTATATTTTGCTTATTTTTAAATGAATGATACGTAGCTAAATTTTAAATATTTAATATATGATACTTTTCTTATTTCCAAGTCCAGTGTAGTTCTAGCATGAAAATTATATATCTGGCTGTCTCCAAAAGCATAGGGAAATGTTTAAAGTTTCTCAGAAGAAATGACAGGATGTAATAGGGTATGCCAGAGCCAGACTGAATGCAGATTATAGTGTGTGTTTTTGTTTTTGTTTTCGAATGGTTGTTTTGTTTTTTGAGTGATTGTAACTTCTTTGACATTCTACCTTTGAAATTAAGAAATCCAGTTACCCTACACCTTCATGGTATAGGTCTCCAGTCAAAAGCCCCCAGGTGAGCCCCAAGTTCTAGGCAAGAGCCAGCATTACCTGCCACCCAAGTCATGGGACACCTCAGAAGTCCAGTTTTCATAAAATTCAGATGACTGCAGCCATCCACCACTGATATGAGATTACAACACCCCAAGAGATTCTAAGAGCAAATGACCCAGCCAAGTTCTTCTCCAATTCCTGACCCACGAAATACGGAGCAAAACAAAATTGCTTTAAGTCACTCGATTTTCCATAATTTATTACATGACAATTGTAAATTGAACCAATGAGAGTCACAACCAGGGCCCTGGACCCTTCTCTATCTGTATGCCTCCACAAAAGTCACTCTTCTTCTTTAGGTGTTAGTTTTGGTAGTTATCAACAGATAACATATATTTTCAAAAACCTTTTTCTACATTATCGTGTTTCTAAATTCACAGATTAAATGGCTATCATTATCTTGTCAGCTGTGGCCAAGAGTATCAGGGGTAGGGTTTTGCCATATAAGAATCTGAACAAACCTTACTCCAGTTTCTGTTTAGCCAAAGGAAACTGTGACCTACATATTTGCATACACCCTACCTCTTTTTTTTTTCAATGAATGAGTCACTGTTTTTGTTTTTTAAATAATGTTATTTTGTTTTATTTTATTCATTTTATTTACTGGCACTGCACAGCATGTGGGATCTTAGTTCCATGACCAGGGACTTAACCACGTTCCCTGCATTGAAAGTATGGCGTTTTAACCACTGCGCCATCAGGGAAGTCCCATATACCTGTGCCCCTAATTCATTCACCTATAAGTGAGAATTACTAGTTCAATAGATGATCTCCAAAATCTGATCTAGCTCTATGATTCCGAGATTCTATAATCTTCTAATAATAATAATATCTTCCATTTTAATCTATGAATTTCAAGTAAGAAGTAGCATTGTGAGCATGGAGTATAGCTTTTTTTGAAAAATGGAGTATTGTTGTAAAGATGGGGAAGAAAAATCACTGGAAGAAAAAGAAAGCAATGACTTTCTTAAGGAATAAAAATACAAGCAATGATTTAAAACATCATTGCAGATAAGTGAGCAAGGCAAAGGGGTGGCATTTTGCCCAGTTGTTATTTGTATAATGAGAAACATGACACACATTCTCCTACTTTGGACAATGTGCTTGCCAAACTCCTGAACAATCATGACTTTACTGGTATCCTCAATAGATAGCTTCCTTAAAAATAAAGTGGGAGTGGAGGTGCAGTAATTTCTAAATAGGCTAAGCTCTCAATGGGATAAATGGATAATGGAACAATAGCTAACGATTTACCATAAATCATTGTTCATATTTGCCATTGCTCTCTGGTGGGTAATTGAACACCGAGCACAGATATAGGACAACAGAACTGTAGACAATGTATCTTAGCTCTAATATCGACTTGCTGAATGACAATAACTTGAGAAATGGAAGAATGTCTACAAGGGGAACATACCATTCACATTGTTTATAAAATTTATAAAGAGACTGATGAATCAATACACAGAAAAGAGATGATTTAGCTATATGATAAATATAGAACAATTAATCTTATTAACAGAAACTCAAAAGAAAAGTGGACTAAAGACACCTAAAATAATTGGCATCATTAGAAGTCTGCTTTCAGCTTATTTTATTTATATTAACTCTTATCAATCAACAAGTATGACAAAAACCTTTTAGTTAAAGGATTGAAGTTCAGAATATTCATGCATTAAGAATGATGTTTTCAGTTATCTTCTACGAATGGATGACTTTTATACTTTTTTGCCTT
Source organism: Bubalus kerabau (assembly GCF_029407905.1). Classification (NCBI taxonomy): domain Eukaryota; kingdom Metazoa; phylum Chordata; class Mammalia; order Artiodactyla; family Bovidae; genus Bubalus; species Bubalus kerabau. Next base: position 70,421,323 of record NC_073625.1, read on the forward strand.
TGTTATTTAAAAAAACCTGAAATATGTAAATCCTATATAATATTTGTTATAGTTTATAGATTAGTGCGATTAGCCACTGAAGATCCATAAAGTAATTAGTAAGCAATTAATTTATCTCATCATATATCTTCTTCCAAGAATGATTTAAAGTAGTCATTGTGAACATTGTAATTTATAACATATGGGTGAATAGATTAATAACATATGAAACATTATAAGTAAATAGAAATGGAAATAAAATTTTGTTTTAAAGACACAAAGAATAAACTTATTGTGTATTTTTTCTTCCATGTACTACTTTAGACCAGGTTAGTCCAGAAAAACCTCCAAAAAAAATTGCATGCAAAGTTGACTTTTATAAAACATTTTTTAGGCTATATTGTTGGGTTTTGTTTGGCATTTCTGTTTTTTCTCTGTTGGTTGTTCTTTCTGAATTTAAATTTTTATTGATCTAGTATTGATACAATGTGTCATATTGGCATGTATGTATGATGAACATAAGAGAGGAATATTTCATAGGTATTTTAGCCTCCACTTAGATATATACATATGTCCACTCGTATATACAGAATGTTATTGACGTGTTCACATTATAAGATAATACTAATCAAATATTAATCCTCAATTATTACTTTGTGCACATTAGTTATAGATGAAGGGGGAATCTATTTTTGGATCTTTTTAACTGAAGAAAGGCAAATGGGACAGTATTTATGGTAGCAAATAAATATTTAAACTGGTATACTAATAGAATATTAAATTTACTTTTGTCCCATCAGAACTGATTCAGTAGATAATGGTAACTTCTTATAGCAACCCAAAAAGTGTTCTATAAATATCAGTACATTTAGCAATCTATTCATATTCTACAGTAAGTTAGAAAGGAACACTTAGATGGAGTAAGATTGAAAAATGCAGATAAAGTAATGTGTACATTTCTTTTAAATTGCAGACCTCTGAAATATGATATATTAATCTGCACTGTGAGTTTTTCAGACAGCCCCAAACTTATTTTGTTCAGTGAACTCTTTTTCTCTCACCTTTGTGAAGTCAGATTTCTGCAAAGCACAATTTGGAATAATCTGCTTTATGAAGCATTTTCTAACTCAAACAATCTTATTCTCTCATTCTGTCACTAACAAATGGATCTCACTTTTTTTCAGTGTCTCTAGAGTTTCACTCTCTTGTTTTCCTTTCTTGATTTAAATCAAGTTGAAGTTGACTTTTAATCTTTTCTTTGTTCTACAAGTATTTATTAGATAAAGTTACCTGAAACTTTAGTATGTTTCATTGGTAAATCACAGAGAAATATATTAGGAAAGTATAGACTATGCAGTATGTAGTAAAAAATCACTTTATACTTGAGGTGAAAAGTTATCTAAATAAGTGAATCATCAAAATTTAATAAAATGAAATTTTAATTGAAATTAATAATCTTGTTAAAGTATAGGCTAGTTTGTTTATTTCACATGCCAGCAAGGTTATGCTCAAAATTCTTCAAGCTAGGCTTCAGCAGTAGCTGAAGTAGTTCAACTGAGAACTTCCAGATGTATTTGCTGGGTTTCAAAAAGGCAGAGGAACCAAAGATCAAATTAGTAACATTCATTGCATCATGGAGAGAGCAAGGGAATTCCAGAAAAATATCGACTTCTGCTTCATTGACTATACAGGAGACTTTGACTGTGAGGATCACAACAAACTGTGGAAAATTCTTAAAGAGGTGATAATACTAGATCACCTTATCTGTCTCCTAAGGAACCTGTATGCAGGTTGAGAAGCAACAGTTAGAACTGGACATGGAACAACTAACAGGTTCAAAATTGGGAAAGGAATATGTCAAGGCTGTATATTGTTACCCTGCTTACTTAACTACCATGCAGAGTACATTATGCAAAATGCCAGGCTGGTCCCATCACTTCATGACAAATAGAAGGGGGAAAAGTGGAAGTGGTGACAGGTTTTCTTTTCTTTGTTTCCACAATCACTGTGGAATGTGACTGCAACCATGAAATTCAGACACTTGCTCTTTGGAAGGAAAGCCATGACAAACATAGTGCATTAAAAGCTGAGATATCACTTGCCAACAAAGCCCGTATAGTCAAAATTATGGTTTTTCCAAATGTATGGATGTGGGAGTGGGACCATAAAGATGGCTGAGCACCAAATACCTGATGCTTTTGAATTGTGGTGCTGTACAAGTTATGACCAACCTAGATAGCATATTGAAAAGCAGAGACATTACTTTGCCAACAAAGGTCCGTCTAGTCAAGCTATGGCTTTTCCAGTGGTCATGTATGGATGTGAGAGTTGGACTGTGAAGAAAGCTGAGCGCTGAAGAATTGATGCTTTTGAGCTGTGGTGTTGGAGAAGACTCTTGAGAGTCCCTTGGACTGCAAGGAGATCCAACCAGTCCATTCTGAAGGAGATCAGCCCTGGGATTTCTTTGGAAGGAATGATGCTAAAGCTGAAACTCCAATACTTTGGCCACCTCATGCAAAGAGTTGACTCATTGAAAAAGACTCTGATGCTGGAAGGGATTGGGGGCAGGATGAGAAGGGGATGACAGAGGGATGAGATGGCTGGATGGCATCACTGACTCAATGGACGTGAGTCTGAGTGAACTCCGGGAGTTGGTGATGGACAGGGAGGCCTGGCATGCTGCGATTCATGGGGTTGCAAAGAGTCGGACACGACTGAGCGACTGAACTGAACTGAACTGAACTGAACAAGACCCTTGAGAGTCCCTTGGACTGCAAGGCGATCAAACCAGTCCATCCTAAAGGAAATCAGTCCTGAATATTCATTGGAAGGACTGATGCAAAAGCTGCAACTCCAATACTTTAGCCACCTAATGTGAAGAGCCAACTCATTGGAAAAGACCCTGATGCTGGAAGAGATTGAAGATAAAAGGAGAAGGGGGTGCCAGATATTGAGATGGTTAGATAGCATCACCTACTCAATGGACATGAATTGGCAGAAACTCTGGGAAATAGTGCAGGACAGGGGAGCCTGACACGCTACAATCCTTGCAATTGCAAAGAGTTGGATGCTACTTAGCAACTGAACAACAACAAATCAGTTAACACAATTGTGTCTCATAAATCTAAGTAATTGTTTTAAATATAATAATTTATCTTCCTTTTATAAAAGCATCTATGAAATGATTTTTATTTCAATATTTAGCAACACACACACCCATAGATAGTCATTTGTTTTTGATGGCTAAACAAATCTATACATATAGATCAGATTCAGGAAGTTTCCTACATATTAACTCTTCAGTTATTTGGAGATTATAAAATGATACAATTTGTTCATTTATATCAAATTCATCAGTTGTTCAAAAATTTTTAGATTCAGTGGAAAAGTATCAGAAGAAACATATTTAATTGAAAAGCACATCATAGCATTCTTTCCCCTAACTGACTTTCCACCATTGCCATAGAGACTCAGCAAAACTCATAGCAACACTACAACTAAAAATTAAATTTACGTTGACTGGCCCAGTTGTTCACATTGGTTTGGTACATGTGACAGTCAAAGTCTAGCTAGATCTAGTTATATTCAGTGAAATGTAAGTGAAAAACCAATATATGTAGCATTTTTTTCCCATTTCATACACTTACAAATCACTTGGGAATTTGGTCACGACTCAGATCCAGATTCAGTAGATCTGGAGTAGGACCTGGGAGGCTAGATTTCTAACTAATGTCCAAATGATGCCGATGATGACGATGTGACAATCTGGTTGGTCAGCTGTACACCTCAGGGCTCTATCAATGACCTATATTGACTTACTCTGTAAATGTGGTTTATCATTTATTATTTTCTGTTTGTTTTGTTTCTTTTGTTTGTTTTAAATATTTATTTATTTATCTGGCTACACTGGCTCTTAGTTGTGGCACGTAGTATCTTTTATCTTCATTGCAACATGACAGATCTTTTTAAGTTGCAGCATCTAAACTCAGTTATGGCATGTGGGATCTAGTTCCCTAGTAGCTAAGACTCTGTGTTCCCATTGCTGGGGTCCTGGGTTCAATCCCTGATCAGGGAACTAATGTATGTTCTCATTTATTGTATGTGAACATTTATTGTTTACCTATAAATCATAATTCAGAACAAAGACTCAATAAAACTACAATGAGAGGCAAAAAGACAATGGCCATTTCTTATTAATTAGCAATCATTTATTAAGCTTGAAATCTATTTTTAATATTCATATTGTATTTTTCCAAATGTAGTCCTCACAATGAGCTCTTAATCCGTAATTCTTTTGTCCATTCTTTTACTATGTAGTCCAGGCTCTGCTAAAGTTCATCCCTGATGCTTCATTGTACAGCCGGGTAGGTAAATTATTCTCCCACACAGGGACATATTATTTTATTTAAACTAATCTGCCTTTAGAAAAGATTTGCTTGATTACTTGTCATGTTTGCATGGTTTAATTTAATGTCTAGATACCTAACATTCTTCTCTCCAATCCTACCGTCTCTATTAAGTGACCACTTTCCATTTTTTAAAAAATACTGGAAGCTTCCAAGGAAGATGATTGTCTTTTTAAAAAATATATTTTCACTTACTGTCAGCTTTCTATTTTATTCACAACTAATTTTAATAAGATATTATTATCTAAGTGTAGCAATTTTTAAAATGATGTTCATACTGTGCTTTACTTCATTATTTTTGACTGAATATTATTCCAGAAACTAAAACAGTTAGAATTCTAGAATAAAATATTAACTGATATTGCCAATTTAGTGTTTTATTTTGTAGATGTAAAAATCAAATAGCTTGGGAGTATAAACTATGATTACATTATATATCTACTTGCCTAACTTTGTGCTCATATTTTCCCTCTGCCTTGCTCCCTCTTTTTCTCTTCATCATTTCTCACTTGAAATATTCTATTTATTATACAGATGGAAAATACAACCTCTCATCATAATGTTGCCCTTTTTTTCCTAGATGATGATGATGATTAATCAATTACGAGTTTATGAAAAAGAAACACCTGGCACACTTCCATAAACAAATAGATTTCCTGTGGTTTTCAGAACAGCTGAGGGTATTTCTAAGGGTCAGGAGCCTCTGTGAGTAACGCTCTCTTCACAGTTTGACTTCCCCACAAGCCTGATTCTCATAAATATGCACCCTTACACCCAACACACAAGTAGTTTTTTAATTTATTTATCAGGCATATGTTGCAAACACTACAGAGGAACAAAGAAAGTAAAGGAGAGAGGGGAAGGATTAAAACACAAGGGTACACACTGCTCTATTTACAATGGATAACCAACAAGGTCCTACTGTAGAGCACAGGGAGCTCTGCTCAGTGTTATCTGGCAGCCTGGATGGGAGGGGAGTTTGGGGTGAATAGACACATGTATATGTATGGCGGAGTCCCTCCACTGTCCACCTGAAACTATCACAGCATTGTTAATCAGCTATACTCCAATATAAGATAAAAAATTTTTTTAAACAGCTTTGACAAACTTGTCTTTCTAAAACTGTATTTATTTTTTTCAAATAACCATAAGTATGAGCCAGAGAAAATAGAAATAGATATGATACAAGTAAGAAACAGCTTAATGCCTCCACCTCAGCTGATTTTGTCTTACAAACGTGGCAATCTGTGTTGGATATTGCTAAGTTGCTGCTAAGTTGCTTCAGTCATGTCCGACTCTGTGCAACCCCATAGACGGCCACCCACCAGGCTCCCCTGACCCTGGGATTCTCCAGGCAAGAACACTGGAATGGGTTGCCATTTCCTTCTCCAATGCATGAAAGTGAAAAGTGAAAGTGAAGTCGCTCAGTCGTGTCCGACTCTTAGCGACCCCATGGACTGCAGCCTGCCAGGCTCCTCCGTCCATGGGATTTTCCAGGCAAGAGTACTGGAGTGGGGTGCCATTGCCTTCTCCATCTGTGTTGGATACAAGGCATCAATTAAATAAGTATACTGCGATATCTCCTCACCTACTCTTTGAAACCTTCTTTCTTGCCCTTGACTATACTTCTCTAGAAAATTCTACTGGTAGTTTTCACATCCAAGGGGGAAAATGTTAAATTTATGATACCGTGACGTTTTCTTCCTTTTAATACCTTCTATACATTTTTAAATCTTTTGCCTTAAATCTCATTTTTTTTAAAAGGTAAAGTCCAAGAGCATCGCTACCCAGTCCTCTAAGTCTGTGTGTTCAGCAGAATAGCTACTAATCACATGTCCAAATTGAGATGTGCTGTTTTTATAAAACACAACCAGGTTTTAATGATTTAGAACACATGGAAGAATGAGAAATATGTTAATAATTTTTCAGATTGATCGCATGTTGAAATGATATTTTGGATATATTGTGTTAAGTAAGATATACTGTTAACATTAGTTTCACCTGTTTCTTTTTACTGTTTTTAGTATGGTGCTAGAAACTTTAAAACTACATTTGTGTTTTAAATGTGGTATTTCTTTTGGATACTACTTATATAAGGTGTTATTCTTTATTCTGTATTGCACAATATTATTTTCTCATTTTGGTAATGTCATTCGCAATCAATATGAATCCTAAAAACTCTTCAACATGGTAAAAAACTCACAATAAAGATCATTTCCTCCAAACTATATATTTAAGTCAAACTCAAAGTTAACATCTGTTTTTTTGGTAGCATTTAACTATAACAAAATATTCAAATTTAGAAAGGTGAATTTTCATTCTAGGCCTAAACAGTAATCAAGAACATTATGTAAAATGACTATGCATTTTGAAAATAAGTTTACAATAGAGAGGGAAAAGTATTATGGAAAAAAATTTAAATACTAAATTTGCTATTTTTAAACAAGGCATTTTCTAACATATTTTATAGCTAAGTATTTTATCATTACTTTTAAAATGCTTAGTATAACACTAGTTTTTACTCTTTTATTTGAAAAACTATTTAAACCCTGATTTTTACATTACAGTAAAAATGTTGAAAATACAACATATTAATACATGCCCTAATCATAGCAGCGGAGAAGGCAATGGCACCCCACTCCAGTACTCTTGCCTGGAAAATCCCATGGATGGAGGAGCCTGGTAGGCTGCAGTCCATGGGGTCGCTAGGAGTTGGACATGACTGAGCAACTTCACTTTCACTTTTCACTTTCATGCATTGGAGAAGGAAATGGTAACCCACTCCAGTGTTCTTGCCTGGAGAATCCCAGGGACCAGGGAGCCTGGTGGGCTGCCGTCTATGGGGTCGCACAGAGTCAGAAACGACTGAAGTGACTTAGCATAGCATAGCATAATCATAGCAGAGTGAAGAGCTATTCCAACATGATATAGTAAACAACAAATCAGCATAAGGCAATCTGCTCTGGGCCCTCTCCAAGGGTATACAGTGAGACAGCAAAATTGCTTCATATAATGTGAGCTTTCTTTATAAAGTAGTCTTATTCCATAATTTTAAGATGTCTTTGTATTGAACTTAAAGCGTTTCTTTCCAGGATCCATAAGAGTCACATCTCAGAAGGTACTTTGACAAGGGCAGGGCACTTTCTCAAGATTTTTTGTTTGTTTGTTTTAGTCACTAAACAATCTACCGCACATTTGCACTGATCTCACAGACTAGCAAAGTAATGCTCAAAATTCTCCGAGCCAGGCTTCAACGGTACATGAACCGTGTACTTCCAGATGTTCAAGCTGGATTTAGAAAAGGCAGAGGAACCAGAGATCAAATTGTCAACATCTGTTGGATCATCAAAAAAGCAAGAGAGTTGAGGAAAAACATCTACTTCTGCTTTACTGACTATACCAATGCCTTTGTATGGATCAAAACAAAACTTTGTGGAAAATTTTTCAAGAGATGGGAAGACCAAACCACTTGACCTGCCTCCTGAGAAATCTGTATACAGGTCAAGAAGCAACAATTAGAACTGGACACAGAACAGACTGGTTCCAAACAGGGAAAGGAGTATGTCAAAGCTATATATTGTCACCCTGCTTATTTAACTTATATGTAGAGTACATCATGAGAAATGCTGGACTGGATGAAGCACAAGCTGGAATTAAGATTTCTGGGAGAGAGATCAATAACCTCAGATACGCAGATGACATCACACTTATGGCAGAAAACTAACTAAAAAGCCCCTTGATGAAAGTGAAAGAAGAGAGTGAAAAAGTTGGATTAAAATTCAACATTCAGAAAACTAAGATCATGGCATCTGGTCCCACCAATTCATGGCAAATAGATGGGGAAACAGAGGAAACAATGACACACTTTATTTTGGGGGGGTTCCAAAATCACTGCAGAGAAGGAAATGGCAACCCACTCCAGTATTCTTGCCTGGAGAATTCCATGGACAGAGGAGCCTTGATGGGCTATAGTCCATGGGGTCGCAAAGTCTCACACACGACTGAGCAACCAACACAAAATCACTGCAGATGGTGACTGCAGCCATGAAATTAAAAGACCCTTGCTCCTTGGAAAAAAAGATAGGACCAACCTAGATAGCTTATTAAAAACAGACATTACTTTGCCAACAAAGGTCGATCTAGTCAAAGCTATGGTTTTCCAGTAGTCATGTATGAATGTGAGTGTTGGACTATAAAGGAAGCTGAGTGGTGAAGAATTGATGCTTTTGAACTGTGATGCTGGAGAAGCCTCTTGAGAGTCCCTTGGACTGTAAGCAGATCCAACCAGTCAATCCAGAAGGAAATAAGTCCTGAATATTCCAAAATCACTGCAGATGGTGACTGCAGCCATGAAATTAAAAAACGCTTACTCCTTGGAAGGAAAGTTATGACCAACCTAGATAGCATATTAAAAAGCGAGATATTTCTTTGGCAACAAAGGTCCATCTAGTCAAGGCTATGGTTTTCCCAGTGGTCGTGTATGGATGTGAGAGTTGGACTGTGAAGAAAGCTGAGTGCCGAAGAATGGATGATTTTGAACTGTGGTGTTGGAGAAGACTCTTGAGAGTCCCTTGGACTGCAAGGAGATCCAACCAGTCCATCATAAAGGAGACCAGTCCTGGGTGTTCATTGGAAGGACTGATGCTGAAGCTGAAACTCCAATACTTTGGCCGCCTCATGCGAAGAGTTGACTCATTGGAAAAGACTTGGATTCTGGCCGGGATCCGGGGCAGGAGGAGAAGGGGACGACAGAGAAGGAGATGGTTGGATGGCATCACCGACTCGATGCACATGAGTTTGGGTGAACTCCAGGAGTTGGTGATGGACAGGGAGGCCTGGTTTGCTATGATTCATGGGTCCACAAAGAATCGGACATGACTGAGTGACTGAAATGAACTGAACTGAACTGATTCATTGGAAGGGCTGATGCTGAAACTCTAATACTCTGGCCACCTGATACGAAGAATTGACTCATTTGAAAGACCCTGACACTGGGAAAGATTGAAGGTGGGAGGAGAAGGGGACGACAGAGGATGAGATTGTTGGATGGCATCACCGACTCAATGGACATGAGTTTGAGTGAACTGGGAGTTGTTGATCAACAGGGAGGCCTTGCATGCTGCAGTCCATGGGGTCGCAAAGAGTCAGACACTACTGAGCAACTGAACTGAACTGAACTGAAACAATCATGAAGAGTAAAACAAACATTATATATATACACACACACAGAGGCGCACACACACATTTTAAAAATCTATTAGGTAAATTTTTCCATAATTAGTATAGTACACCCACCACCAATACCATACCCCATCATTTTTACATTCTCTTGCAGGATTCACATTAAGGAAGTAGATCTGCATTTTTCTAATTTTTGTTAAGATTTGTATTAGGTTCATTTTGTTATTAGTGAACTACTGATCTAGCAGAGAAGTGAAATGAGCACAGAGTGGTGCTTTTAAGGAGTGCTATATTCATCATATTGTGGTGATTTGTCAGAGTGGACTATTACTGAATCATCTCAATGGTCAGTACTAGTTCCAGGGGATTCAGTTGGTTTCCATTTTCATTAGTGAGGCTGCCCTTAAGAGTCAGTGATATGTACTTACATCAACTACTGATTAAGCTCTCACATGCTGTGGGGTGCAGCCATAAAAAGAGGTAGAGTTGCCACACTATTCAGCAATTCTACACCTAGGTATCACTGGAGGGAAATGAAAACTTGTATCTACATGAAATCGTGTACATAAATATTCATAACAGCTTATTTATAATAGCTAAAAATGGAAACAATCCAAATATCCATGTACTAACAAATGAATAACTTAAATGAGTTATATTCTTTAAAAAAAAAAGCAACTGAAACAAAGAAATCTGAATTAATGCAGTAATGAGATGAAGCTAAAATTTCTCTGTGTACAGTCTGTTTCATAACTGTTCTAAATTCTTTAGAATAGGCTGAAATTTGGAAGGACTGTGATGATGAAAGCCTTCAATTCTGAAAAAAATCATAATAAATACCTTAATCATTGAAAATTAAGGCAAAAAATTTTCAGAGACAACATACATATAAGAAATCATACATATGCTTGATAACTGCATTGTTTTCATGTAATGAGAAATGGAATCTGATTAAGTGTCATGGTCAAACTCTTTTAATCAATAGTACAGTGCAACATTATTCATACCATGATTATATCTGTCTTTAAAATTTATTTTACTGTAAAGCAAGCTTATATTCTTTTCTTTTAAAATTATACCTCTGATTAGATTATTGAAATGGTACATTTATTTATTTATTTATTTTATAGAAATGAAATTGTGACTTCAGAAACTACTTCGTTCTTAGAAACTTCCAAGACCATGTCAATCAGCCATATTAGACAGACAGACAGATGTATTTTATTCTTTCTTCACATGCATTAGCTTTTATCTGAACTTAATGATGAGATTTCCGTATGTATATGCCTTAGATTTCTACTTTGGTCTTCACTGCTTTTTCATTAACATATGCCATTCTTGAGTCATTATTTGGATCTTATTATCTGTGAAATGCTTAAAATTTAAGGTCTTTTTTAAGATTAATGTTTTTCTTTAATCCTGTAACACATTAAGCTTTCATCTTTGAAACAAGCATTGCTAGGTAAATACCCATACCTATATATCCATATTGGTCTAGCGTGATGTTCTTATATGTATTGTATATGAAGTCTTAGTAGGATACTTTTAGCTTACTGAGATTAGATTTTGACTGTCTGAGTAAGCAAAGATATATTAAGAGCAATCAATAAAGAATAGGTGAAAAAAGCTTACAAAATAATCCTGGGCAGAATACAAAGATACTGGATTTATTTTGTCTTAAAACAAGTCAAAGATGGGGATCATACTAACATGAATAGTGAATTACCAATTGAGGCATTGAAGGTGTGAGGTTTTCTCTATTGGACATTTTCACTGAAAAGTACAAACAAATATTGATTGCTTTTTCTTGGCTCATACAAATGTGCTCATTTTTAGAAATATGTGACTGATGTAGCTGTTCTTTCCATGAGACTTTGCAGCATTGAATTGAGAAAGCTATAAATATTTTCAGATGCTAAAAGAGAAACACAATTCAGATTTTTATATTTTCTTTGAAATGAATGAACCTTCATCCAATGGATATACAGTATAACTTATTTTGTAATTCTGGAATTCGTGAGTCAATGTTGTATCTTCAAGGCATTTGTGAATAACCAATTAAAATATTAAGCTAACACTAATGCTCTAATTTGCAAGATCTGATTCCTGGGTCCTGGCATAACTAAATCATTGTTTCTTCCACTTTTAACTATAAAAATGACTTTATAATTATAGATTATGAGAGGTGGGAGAAAGATTCCATCTGGTAACCTCCTTATTTGTTTGAAAGACAAATTGTTCTACACATAAGTAATTTTATATCCTGCTTTAATTCACAGTATATCTTAGTTTAAATCTTTCTATTTTGGGGTAAATCACATTATTAAGAGAGAAGATTTGGTATAGATCATGATTTTTATTAATTCCTTTAATTTGTGATTGTAACCCCTTTAACAAGCAGGCCATAAGAGTGCCATATACCTTCAGTGAATAGGAGTAAGGAAAAGGAGATGGATGGTCAAGGTCAATGGTGAATAAAAAGTAGGCTTTATTTTTGGTTTCGATTGGAAAGAAATAGCCTCAAAAAACAGTATTTTCAGTGGCTGCTACGCTTCTTTTTTTTTGCATTCAATGCGAAATTAAGGAAACTTGGAAATTAGAATATTCTTTTTTCTGAGAAGCAGTAATTGTAAAAATGAACATCTCTTTTCATATGAATCAAAAACTTTATGAAACAATTGAAAGAGATATTGATACAAAGCTGGAATGCAGATTCAAAATTCAAGATAGGATGTAATTCATCCAAAGGAGTTTTGGGACAAATTGGATTCACTTTGGTCTTCCTTCATAATCAAGGTTAAATTTATGGGAAAATGGAATTGATATTAAATATCTAAAATAAAATATAAAAAGATCCACAGTTTTTTAAAAACATCTTTCTCTAAAATGAAAAAATAATCTGAATCTTCTTATGGTTATTAAATCAGGAAACAAATTTTCACCTGTCCATAGGTAACTATGTAATTTTCTGTTTGATATCAACTACCTAAACTTACATATGAAAACAGAATAATCTTTATTATCTTATCCAGGTTTATTAATGTTCTGCTTCCTGTGAAACTTACATATAATTATCTGTTCATAAAATCTTCAAGAAATGTTTGTTTTTAAGCCCTTCAAAATATTCCCCCTAAATTTGCAGAATATGGCATATAAATTATAAGTAAGCTTGTAGCTTCAATTTTTGAAGTAGCTATTACATATTAAACTTATAAGAAATTTAAGTAACTGACAAAACTGTGGTATACAGAAGAAAATGCGAAGTGAAATTTAAAATTAACTTTTTATATACGTCAGTCTTTTGTTGTTTATTGTTAGTGACTTACTGTACTTAGTGGTAGATAAGTTGATTTTAAAAGAGCTGCACAGAAAATACTAAATATGAAACTTATTCATATCCTAGATCTATTTTTTAGAATCAATTGAACTTAATTCCATCCATAAAATTAACATCTTTTCAGAAAGACATATTGATGGAAATATTGATCTTTTGACAAAATCCATTTCATGGAGTTCATTGATGCTATTTAATTGTTCAGTCATATTAACTAGATCTTCAAATTACTTTATGTAGCTTAAGAATGTAAGCTAAATGAAATATAAGAATGAAATAGAATTTCTAGTTATCACTATAATGTATCAAACAGACAAATGTATTTATCTCCTAAACACCTAGAAAACAAGGATATGGTATATATTATCTATTTTTGCATTTAAGATTGTCTTTTAATGTAATTCTTCTCCACTATCCCAACCCATATTATCTCTGCCTTTCGTGAACATTTACCCTCCCTTGTTGTATAATTCATGTAATTCAATTTATCATTTCGTGTAAGCTCTTTTTATATCCCTTTATCCAGAAGAATATCTCTCAGCCTTAACAAAACATGCATTTCAAGAATCTTACTAAAGCTATGGATCATCGCCTCTAAAGAAAAGCATGGGTGGACACTAACACAAATATTCACAATTTTGAACTCTCTACAGTTATAAACTATCTTGAAGAAACATTTCTTGATTGAAGCCATGATAATTGTATACTAATGTTAGTCTCTACTAATATAAAACCTTTCATAATAGTGTTTTTTCAGATGATGCTTGATGCCTGATTGATTAATAAAAAGTAAGCCTGTGGCAGTAAATTTTACTTAAAAACCTCTCACAAACTAAAACTTACTTATAATAGATAATAATATCATTGTATATATATGTGTTGTTTTTCATTATCAAGCCAAGTATTATTTTTTAATTGACAAGCAAAGCTAAAATTGGTTCTAACCATCAAAAATAAATAAATAAACTAAGTAAATCTAGTGATACCCACTAGAAAGTGTCCAGAATACTTTATGCCCTTTGGGAGCAGATAAAAATATGCCATTTCCCATTTTCATGGTTCATTCTCCATGTGAGTAAATAGTCTATTTGTCATAAAAATAGTGATGGTGATGCTTTACATATAGTGTGTATATAATAAGTATTATTTACTGATGAAAAAAGGGACTATGAAAGTATACAATGAATTATTAGTATGTGGGATCTACGAAGGAGCAGGTACAGCAGAGGTATAAATCTCAAGCACAATAATAATAAATTTGTCTATACTGCTACTTCTAACATGTCCAGTGACCCTAGTGAAACTTTCATTTTCAAGTGCAGATTATAATATTATCATAAAATTATAACCCATAGGGCAAACTCCTTAACTGCCTTTTACTAGCTACCTTTCCCTATGGATTTAAGTTCTCTGTTAATACATTACATAGTAACTCTTGTTCTGAATATCCTGTTAAAAGTGAGTAGCTTCCTCAATGCTAGAAAACCACACTAGCATTCCTTTAGTTCTGCAATATAGTCCTTAATTTGAAATGAAGTTTGATTGTTTTAACTCCAAAACATAAAGGAGCCTGCACTACATCAGGACCTTTAATGGAAACTAATGGAATTTTTGGCATAAAATAGTAGAATTAATTAGATCCAGCAATGCACACTATTTAACTGCTAGCCTGCCATTTTACACTGATTTGAAGCCATACATTCTTAACAAAAGACATTGGGTTGATTTCACAAAGGACTTGAACACTTTTTTCACATTCACTGTGTAAGTTATTATCCACTGTGAAAAGATTATTGACTTTTTAAAGGAGATATTATGGAGAGAAATGATTGCTACTAGGATGACTGGTAGAATTATGTATGAGACAAGTAACAGCTCTAATTTTTCATCTGCTGAATAAATGAGTTTAATTTTAAAATACTAGTTAGTGCATAAGAGATTTCTGCTGACTTGAGCAGAATTATCAAAGCTGAGTTTAAACTGTAGTGGACACTGAAAGTGAAGTATAAAACAAAACCTTTGCCTGTTCAATGGTTATATATCCCAGATTGTTAGTGATGTTTCTTGATTTTATTTCTTCCTGAAGTTACATGCATATGTGTTATCCTAGATTTATAGTAATAGAGTATAGAGAATGCCCATGCCCTTCATTCTTATATAGTCAATCCTACTTACTGATAATTGGTGGTAGTTTAGCTATCCAGAGAAAAAGATCATGTAATTATAAGTAAAGATTCTAAAAGGTTCTTGTGTATTTGCCCCCTAGTGCTTCTTTCCCATTATTGTGATTTTCTGTAACAGCGTGCCTCAGTCATGCGTGATCATTAGAAATACTTGAAGAACTTGTTATAAAATACAGATGCACATCATGATCAGCAACCAACCAATTACTTCTTTGAAAGCCGGTTAGTGATTGTTTACCACATACCTGGGATTCCGTGTGCACACAGAGAGCCAACAGCAACCCGTATTGGCACTGACATCTTATCTCCAAGGGAGATCCTATGGCACTTGCAAAAATGGATAATTGAAAGAGGGAATTGACTGACAGAGATGAAACCACAGCAGAAGAATGAAAGGTGATAACACTGGAAGTGAAACAAATTAAATGGAAATGAAGTTATAGAAGAACTAGTTCACCCAGGGAATGGTTACACTGTCACCATTCAAAAGATACAAGATATACAACTGGAGGAACTTAGAAGGTGAACTTATCAACATAAATTAGGAAAAAGGTTGTGATGAAAAGGATGAGGATGTCCCAGAGGGAGCGCTCTGACAAAAGACTTGACATTAAAGGAATTCTCAGAGATATTTCACGACACTGAATTTGTGAAAGATAAAATGTTGGAAGCCTATATTAGCTTCGTAAGGAAGAAGACAATTCACTAAGACACTGCAAAGATACTCCGTATCACATGTTATATGATGAGAAAAAGGCAACTACTGTTCAAACTGCTCCTGATATGTATTTTTCAACGAATAAATAATATACTTCCATTCTTGATGTTTCCAAAATTTCAAATCAGTTTTAAATAAAATTTACTTTTATTTTTATTTCCCTATATATTTGTAACTGAGAGTAAGAGAAGTTTTAACATTTGACAAATTTGGTAGCTACAGAAATATCATAATTTTTTCTCATTAATATTACAATTGCTTTGCATGGTTTTAGTGTGCACAGTCCTACACTAACATGCAAAGTGAAGATTGCCTGTATCTGATTAACAATACTTTATTAATGAAATAGGTAAATGAATGGCAAAATATCTGGGAGAGAATGTTACTGGTACCATCTTTAAGTATGTCTTAAATCATCCTGAAGTCAACCATCTACTCCAACTTCAGGCTAGCATTCTATAAATAATAAACATAGCTCCCATTTACCTCTTCCATCTTGTAATATTTCTCTGCTCTAGACATCATGTCCTCTTTTCATCTCCTCACAGTCCATACATCTTTTCCCTACATGCTCCTGCCCATGCTTTTGTATCTCTCTTTGTCCCCCTGCTTACTCCTCTTCACTTTCATAGCAGCTGAGGTCTCTTCATCAATGAAGCTTTCTGGATGTGTCTATGTCAACCCCTTCTCTTTTATGCCCTCACTTAGAGTTTTTACTTATACTTCCGTTTACCATTGTTATTGCAGTTACAATTTAACATTTAATAAAATAATCGTTTCACAAATGCCTGTCTTAGCCACTCTGCTTAGGTTTATTTGTGGCAAGTTTCATATCTAATATACAAAGTAGGTGCTCAGTAAATTGTGTTGATTTTAATAAGTCAATGTACATGGAGGCAATATTACCTTCTCTCCAAAATACTTTTAAAAATTTATTTTCAATTGAAGCAATATTGCTTTACAATATTGTGTTGGTTTCTACCATACACTAACACACATCAATAATAAATATACATATGTCCCCTTCCCTCTTGAACCTCCCTCCCACCTCACACCCCATCCCACCCCTCTTATCTTGGCTAACTAGTAATTCTAAGACTCAAGTACTTTTAGCTGGGAAATGAACCTTATGAGGTACATTGCCCAAATGTTCGTGTCATTTAGGAATTACTTATACCCAACGAATGGTTATTATTAGGTCAGTGTTAATGAGTGCTTGACTATGCATGATTTTTCTTCTTAGCTCTTATAGTGGCTGGGTTTTGGTAATTAAATATAGGGACATTTGAGGGTGTAAAAATGAAAATATTAGGAAGTAAGGGAAGAGAGGGGACTGAAAAATACAGAGAAGACACACACAAGATTACACATAGAAAGTGCAATAGATTAGCATTTGTCATTTTTCCTAATTCTCAAGAACTGCATTTGAAACTTCACAAAATATTTTTTTAACATTTATCCTGTTGCATAAGTAATTTCCCCAATTTACTTTTTTAGCAAATAGAATGTAGAGAGATCCCCTGAAGGAGGGTATGGCAGAGTCCCATGGACAGAGGAGCCTGGTGGTATCCATAGGGTTACAAAGAGTCAGACATGACGGAAGTGACTTAGCACCCAGGAAAGCATAGCATAAAGCTATTCATTCCTTCATGAAAGATTTGCACCCAGGTCTGATTGGCTCCATAATCCATGCCCTTTCTATCATTCCAGGCTGAGTCCTATACAAAAGGCACCACAGTGTTAGTCTCTGACACCATAGAGAAGTTTTCTTCACTGGCACATATTCTTTTCTTTATCCTCTTTATTTTTGGTTAATTTTAGTTTCAATTCCTTTTAAAGCTCCTGTCTTTTATTACTATTTTAATCTCAACAGGAAATTAAAACCCGGCTTCAAATTTGGCATGGCATTGTATACTAAGTGGCCTGTATTTTCACTGTTTACATGCTGGGAAATCTCAGGATCTGAAAACCAATCAGCTAGAGGCTTCACTAAACTAGGACTGTCTCGTTAAACTGTTAAGAAAACTTGGTTCAAGTTCATCAGTGAGCATGTTCTCCTAAAGCACAGTATTATGCTAATAACTTGTCGAATGGTACACATGCTGCTGCTGCTAAGTCGCTTCAGTCGTGTCCGACTCTGTGCGACCCCATAGACGGCAGCCCACCAGGCTCCCCCGTCCCTGGGATTCTCCAGGCAAGAACACTGCAGTGGGTTGCCATTTCCTTCTCCAATGCATGAAAGGGAAAAGTGAAAGTGAAGTCGCTCAGTCGTGTCTGACTCTTAGCAACCCTATGGACTGCAGCCCACCAGGCTCCTTCGCCCATGGGATTTTCCAAGGCAAGAGTACTGGAGTGGGGTGCCATTGCCTTCTCCGATAGTACACATACCAAGGGTAAATATATTTTATTTATCTATTAAATCATACATATCTGGTGTTCCTAACACGGCAATGAATAGTTTGATGGTGATTGTTTTTAAAAAGAAATACGAATACAATTAAATTAGCATAAATCAGTGCTCAATTCATATTGCATATTGTTCTAGTAGTTGAAATAACCTAAACTCAGAGCCAACTATTTGAGAGAGAAAGAAAAATTGTATTTGGGCAGTCTGTCTGCACAAAACATTGTATCTTCTCTCAAAAACACCATACCCTCTCACCACCAAAAATGTCCTCTGGTGACAAGCAAACCAAACCTACTTGCCTACTGATTAAGAGTAGGGTAGAACATCCCTCTCACAAAGACTTACACACACACACAGTCACAAATTTCTGGACTTCAGATCCTGTTGTGGGATCAACAAAATCTGTAATGGTTCCCTAATTCCTCTTTCTATAGCAATAATGATATTTGTACCTCTGTCATAAGATTGTGCAAGGATTAATGGACATGATATAAATAAAGCACTTAGCCCAGAGTCTATGACTAAAGAAGTGCTCAGGAAATATAAATATTTGATATTTACTGAGATGTTGCTATCTCTCTTCTCCTATGTATGTCTTCTCATTTACAGGACATTACTATCTCATTGTTTCTAGATGTTTCCTGTTAGTCTGAACAATTGGCTTTAATGGAAACAGATGGCCAAAATGGCTGCTACAAAGTGGATACTTGAAGATGATTAGACCTGGGCATTTGATGAGTGTCAGAACATAATGTTAATTGGGCAGAATCTTTTGATCATGTGTAATTATGCATTTTAAGTGACCACAAATAGACTAGCGCTACAAATTGATGAAAGCTATATGTGGAAGCATTATGCCTAATCTTATAAGGTTGTTGGTGTTTATGTCTAAATAAATATGGATTTCTTACAAGAAGCTTCATAAATAATTTTTGCTCTAAGATTTTACTTTCATGAGAGTCAGGTTTAGAACAGTATGGAGAATGAGGAAGCCACCAAGTTGAATTACAATCAGTGAGTCTTGATCAAGTTTCTGCTCTAACATTTACCCTTTTAACCTTGCATATATATATATATATATATATATATATGTAATTAAATCTATATCAGAGCTGGAAAACCCATATGTTGTATCTTAATTATGTTCTTTTACAACTTAACTCTGTCCATTTATTTTTCATAGTTTTCCAAGAAACAAAGCTTTCAAGATTTTAGTCTCCCATCTAATGTACATTTTTCCATTTTGTCTCTAACCAATGTATACATAAGGACTCAGATCTATTCTACCCTATTTGAATAGGAAAATACTAAATTGCCCTAAAGTTTTAATGATGCCTTAGACCAAGAGTAGACAAACTTTTTCTGTAAAGGGCCAGATTGTAATTATTTAGGTTTTGTGGGCCATATGGTCTCTGTCACAATTACTCGACTCTATTATTGTGGCATGACAGCAGTCACAGACAACATATAAATAAATGGATGTAACAGTTTCCTAGTAAAATTTTACTTATGGATGCTAAAATTTGAATTTTTTGTAATTTTCACACATCACAAAACAGCATTCTGGTTTGAATTTTTGCAGCCATTTTAAATTTAAAATAAGCTTTTTAGCTTGTAGACAACCCAAAAACAGACAGCTGTCTGGGTTTGGCCTATGGGCTATAGTGAGCCAAAAGCTATTGTAGCATCATTGGTTATTTTTTCCAGAATGTAGGGTTTAAGTTTGTTTCATCAGCCACCAAAACCTCATTCAGAAAGAGATACTACACAACCTCAAATGAAAAAGTGAATGTGATTTCCTGCAGTCTGATTGCAATTTTATCTTTTGATAGCCACAAGTATTTTAAATATATTTCATTCAGTATAGACTTGGCCTTTGAACAGCAGGGGTTTGAACTGTGTACGTCCACTCAGACATGGATATTTTTCAATTGTAAATTCTGTAATACTACCTGATCTGCTGGTGGTTGGATCCTCAGATGCAGAACCACAGATATGGAGGAGCTGTATATATAGAGCACTGGCAGTAACTTATACTCTGATTTTTGTTGATACTTCCAAGGCCCACATTGTGCAAATACAACTGTATGTTCAAAAATGTAAATGGGATAACACATTTTCACTCTCAGAAATGATAAATCTAGTGTCTCACATATCAGCCAACAGGGATTAAGCCAGAGATTTAGTTAATGTATGAAACAAATATATTTTAAAAGTCCAAAAATGTCCCCAAATCCCAAAGCATTTACGTCTACAACACGTGTCAGATAACAAGAACAACGGGTATATATTTGGTTGTTTATGTTGTCGGCAAAGTATTTTCACAAACCATTTGCCATTCGCTTTCTACAGCAAGCCATCTTGATATTAGTATTGCATATATATAGCAGGAATGTAAGTAAGTACCCAGATAGTAAGTCTCAGTTGCAATAAAAATAAACCCAATGTTGACAACAACTTCGAACAAATTTGACAAAGTGATTATCAGAATTCTGTTTTAAGTTTAAAACAGAATAGTCCAAATAGAGGCCAGAATTAAAGGAAGAGGATTTTCTTTCATCTCACCAAACTTCCCTCCTTATTTACAGAAGATTCCCATTCTACTGTCATTAAAACAAAAGGGAAAGAATTAAAAAAGGGAAGTGTTGGTGAAAAACAAAAAAGGAACTCATATCTATTGAGTGCCTAGAGGATGCCCAACAAGTATTAATACTAACAATAAAAATAGACTTAGGACAGAATACTTGAGAGGAAAGGAAAAGATGTTTTCAGCACTCTGACTCCATTTGACACAACATACACTCATAAATACCACCCCTCCTGATTCCACCTGAAATGGCGTAGAGTGTGAGCTGAGCGTGCCCTCCTTTACCCTTACTATAACACGTGTATTATTTAAAGTTATTTTTATCTCTGTTAACAAATCTATTATAACTGTTCACCAGTGGGGCTTCCCAGATGGCGCTAGTGGTAAAGAACCCACCTGCCAATGCAGGAGACATAAGAGATTCAGGTGCAGTCCCTGAGTTGGGAAGATCCCCTGGAGGAGGACACAGCCACCACTCCAGTATTCTTGACTGGAGAATCCCATGGACAGAGGAGCCTGGTGGGCTACGGTCCACAAGTTCCCAAAGAGTTGGATATGACTGAGTGACAAAGCACAGCACAGCACAGCAGCAGCTCGCATCCCCCGGTGGGGGAAATTAAGACTCAGAGAAGTTAATTTGCCCAATATCATATATTTAATAGCATCAGAGATAGGACTTGGACTAGAACGGAGCCCATTGTCTTCTAATATCAATTTAGTATTATTTTGATAACAAAAAATTAGAATATGAAATTGCAGCAACTTGACTTGCCAGTTATTTCTTTATATTAAATCCACTTCAGGTATAATTTTATAACAATAGAAATCATATAGCATCTCTCTAAAGTGAAATATGTTCTAGTATTATCTGAGCTTCTTAAAGAGAAAAACATCTATTATTGGGGACACAAAAGCATCCATTAATATCTCCATAGCAGGAGCTTTGATACAGCACAGTTCAGTCAGTCTTTTTCCTCTGGCAAGCTAAGGGACCTAAGAGAAAGTTTAACCATGATAATCAAAAGAAACTGAGTTGAACACTGATCCTTTTATAGCACATGATTAGTACAGGTGGACCTTTCTCCATGTTCAATGACTGTTGGTAATCCTTAAATAATCAGGCAGCTGCTAGATAGCAAGAAAATGTCAAGTCGAACACCTGGGTGTTAAACATTTATACATGCTTGTAGGCCACTTTTGATCTATCTGCCCAACATGCCAAATGTCAGTGGCTTCACATAGGTTAGGAGGAAAGCGCCTCATTAGAGCATGGCTAGAGTTCGCTTGGCATCAAAAGGCACAAAGAGTCATGGACCCTTAAATGCAAGACATTCATTTCTCTGTGCACTCAGCTTGCCGGTAGTTTTGAATAGCCCAGGTCCTCTATTGTCTATATGTCTATAAATTACTCTTTTCTCTTTAGAAGGAACATGGAAATGTCTTCTTTTTTTTTTTTTTTTTGCAAGCAGGACAATATAAATTACCGTTTAATGATCTAGGATGCCATTATATGAAGGAGCAGACTGCACTGGTAACTCCAAATTACACGTGGAGTCCTTCGAGGAGTTAATGGCTGGTGGCTACATGCTGTCTACAGGGGTAATCAACACAAGATAAGGCAGCATCCCTGGCTCACAGGATGTTGTGCAGACAGTGGCATGCTGTCTGATTGCCTTCCCTAACCTTCTGCTCAGCTCTGTTCCCCTTGCTATTGTACTGCACATGCAGTAATTAGTTTGCAAAGGACTTGGGGAAAAAACAGACTTACAAGTGAACTCATTTTCTTTTTTACAAAGAAGCTGCCTGAGTTCATAAGCTGTGGCGAGTGCCTTACTAAAATCAATGTAGAGTGTATAAGTGAAAAAGGACAAAGAGCATAACACAGAATGAAACTTGATTTTTCCATCCAATTTAGAGGACAGCAAATGTGATTTAAGAAATAGAATGTCAAGAAAAAGGAATGCCATCTATTAAGTCAAGGGAGGGCCCACACACAAAAAATAGCAAGTCCGTGGAGAATCTTTTGATTCCACCGTAGCTCCCATGTAACACAACTCTCCTAGCTATATAAATTGAAAAGGTAATTCAGAACACAGCCTAAATAGTATATAACTCATCTAGCTACATATAAAATATTGATATTTCTGTATTTTCTAGGACTATAAAAAAGTTAAAACTAAGATGGAATCTTTATTTTATTAACTGGTTATAACTTATGGTTTAAAAAAATATATTGATGTATGAATTCCACTAGAATTAGGAATTGAGCTCAAACTGCAGAATCAAAATATCCACCCATTCTGAAGATTAGTGTAGCTTGGTGTATAAAGATGATGATGGCTCCTTAAGAGAGTTCCCCCTAAATCTCATCAGTATCCTGAAGCTGTTCTTGGTAACTAAGATTTTCAGTAAGATGGGAAATGGCCAATATTGAGCTTTAAGACTAGCACAGGAATTTGCTCTGAAGCTAAAAAAATTGATGAGGGGGTTGCAATGTACATTTTTAGGTCCAAATAATGTGCAGTGCTGTGCCAAACACTACTGCTATGATATTGACTTTCTGGTGCTATGGTTTAGTCGCTAAGTCGTGTCTAACTCTTGCAACCCCATGGACTATAGCCTGCCAGGTTCCTCTGTCCATGGGAATCTCCAGGCAAGAATACTGGAGTAGGTTGCCATTTCCTTCTCCAGGGGATCTTCCCCACCCAGGAATTGAACGTGGGTTTCCTGCATTGCAGGCAGATTCTTTACCAACTGAGCTATAAGGGAACAGCACTGCTAACGTAATAACATTTATTTCTAATGTTTGAGTGAAATGTTTCCAAAAGCAGTAAAACAGCAACTCTCAACAAATTCCTCCTCATTTTCCTGTTCCTACTCTGAATCTGTTGATCCTCAATACACTTGGGTTACAAATCTTGATGGCATCATTTTTGAATAGAACATAGTTAAGAGAGCTGGATCTTGATAAACTGAATTGTATGTGTTGTATATTTAGAAAGAGCCCCTTATTCAATCTTTTTTCTAGTCAATCTGGTATCTCTATATGTAAAGTAAAATTTCATCATCGACGAGGACTTTCTAAGTAGAAGTCATGGAAAAATATTTGAATATATGTAGATGTAGTCACAGACTGATTAGTTAGCTAACAGAAATGAAAGGTGATTTTCATTTACTGTTCTAAAACAAATCTGTACTTGCATGGTGAGTTATGGTTTACTATGAACTTTCTATGCTGTGACATACACACCAGAAAAATATTAGAGATAAATATTTAAAATGTAGTAACATATTTGTACATACTTTTTGAGGGTGATGAATATGGGAGTAGCTTAGTTGGGTGATTCTGGCTAAAAGATATTGTAATCAAGCCATGGTCATGGCCATACCCTGAAAATATTATTATGTTTTAGTATTATTTTGTTAAAAGTGAGAAGATAAAATAAGGAATAAATTGACTCAATGGTAATATTTACATAAGAATAGATAAATAAATACACTCATTTAAAATATATGTCAAATTTAAGAAAAATCAAATTTGCAAACGTCCTGTTTTTAACCTTTCTTTAAAATATCCTCTGTTTATAAGGTCATAAGTGCAATTAAGCCTTTCAAGCTAAAACTATTATATATATTATATACTAAGCTAAAAACATAATGTGTACAATACAATATTATATATATTATTCCCAAATTAAATATATCACTATTTTAAAATAATAACAATGTAAATAGATATGACTTTATTTGGGGAGGTGGGGCTCCAAAATCACTGCAGCTGGTGACTGCAGCCATGAAAAAAAAAAGATGCTTACTCCTTGGAAGAAAAGTTATGACCAACCTAGACAGCATATTAAAAAGCAGAGACGTTACTTTGCCAACAAAGTTCCATTTAGTCAAGGCTATGGTTTTTCCAGTGGTTATGTATGGATGTAAGAGTTGAACTATAAGGAAAGCTGAGCACAGAAGAATTGATGCTTTTGAACTGTGGTGTTAGAGAAGACTTTTGAGAGTCCCTTGGACTGCAAGGAGATCCAACCAGTCCATCCTAAAGGAGATCAGTCCTGGGTGTTCATTGGAAGGACTGATGTTGAAGCTGAGGCTCCAATACTTTGGCCACCTGATGAGAAGAACTGACTCATTTGAAAAGACCCTGATGCTGGGAAAAATTGAGGGTAGGAGGAGAAGGGGACGACAGAGGATGAGATGGTTGGATGGCATCACCGACTCAATGCACATAGGTTTGGATGAACTCCGGGAGTTGGTGATGGACAGGGAGGCCTGGCATGCTGCGGTTCATGGGGTCACAAAGAGTTGGACATGACTGAGCAACTGAACTGAAATAGATTTGTAGATAATAAAATCAAAACCAAAATGTTCATTACTGAATTGAAGCTATTTCTTAATGGTAGCTTTAAATAATAGATTAAAATTATAACATACAAAATAAAAAGTACACAATCTCATGGAAAATAGTACCAGGTTCTTTCTAGTTCTAACAGTTACTACTTGAGTAACTTTGGACAAGTCATATTTATTTAGTTCCCTTTTTAGTTAAATGGGAATAATAGCAATATCACCTAGCTAAAAGAGTTGTTATAGTATTACTTTAGATAAACCACGTAAATGTACAAAAAAGGCTCATCAAATGAAATGTCCTCTTACTAGTATCATAATCTCTCATTACCATTATTATTATTTGAGGAGTAAAGGGCAACAACTCACCTTTCCATAGTGTGATTAAAAAAACTTTCCAGAAATGTGCTTAAATGATGAGAGATGTGGATTACACCAATGAACTAGTACACCTAACTGTTTATGTTTAAAATATAATTAAAGTGTTTGAAACCAGGGATTGTATTGTTCTCCTTAATGGAAAAAAAAAAACTACCTGGTAAAAATAAGTTTTCAAACAAAATATTCAAACAAAAATTATAAAAGATGAGTAACTGAATTAGAGCTAGTTTCTAAAATAAGACTCAATAATGAAAGTAACGTAAGTGTTCAGAACTCTGATGTGTCATCAGTTCAGTCGCTCAGTCATGTCCGATTCTTTAAGACCCCATCGAGTGCAGCACGCCAGGCCTCCCTGTCCATCACCAACTCCTGTAGGCCACCCAAACTAATGTCCATTGAGTCTGTGATGCCATCCAACCAACTCATCTTCTGTCGTTCCCTTCTCCTCCTACCTTCAATCTTTCCCAGCATCAGGGTCTTTTCAAATAAGTCAGTTCTTCTCATCAGGTGACCAAAGTATTGGAGCCTCAGCTTCAACATCAGTCCTTCCAATGAATATTCAGGACTGATTTCCTTTAGGATGGACTGGTTTGATCTCCTTTCAGTCCAAGGGACTCTCAAGAGTCTTCTCCAACACCACAGTTCAAAAGCATCAATTCTTCTACACTCAGCTTTCTTTATAGTCCAACTCTCACATCCATCCATGACTACTGGAAAAACCGTAGCCTTGACTAGATGGACCTTTGTTGGCAAAGTAATATCTCTGCTTTTTAATATGCTGTCTAGGTTGGTCATAACTTTTCTTCCAAGGAGTAAGCATCTTTTAATTTCATGGTTGCAGTCACCATGTGCCATAAAATCTTTTAAAATGTTAAGAGGATATAGCAGGTACTTGAGATTGTTTACTTACATATTTAACTTTTCTTAAATTCCATTCTTTTGAAAATTTTCATTTTCCCATCAAAAATTTAAATATATAAAGGAAACATAACACTAAATAAATATAAAACTAGAGACAAAAACATTATCCCATTTTCCTATCTCTCAAATTTCTGATGTTATCAAATTATGTCCAAAATATGCCCATATGTAAAAATTTACATTCCTATAAGTATAAATTTATATTTATTCTAATTTCTTTTCATTTTTAAATTATAAGTAGCACATAGAATGTAAATAGAGATAAAATTTCTAGAAATACTAACAACAGTAACCATTATTAATATTTTGTTATTTATCTTTATAGCTTCTTTATCATTTCATCCCATCAAAAGGATGATGGCAATAAGGAATACCCAATCCCAAGATCCACATTTCCAATAGGAAGAATATCAGTGGTATTAGCTGGGTCACATGCTATCATTTAGGTACGGGGTTTGGAGGGGAAGAGATAGAAAATAAATGAGAACATTCCAGAAAAAAATTTTAAATGACTAAGGGAGTGTGAAAGGAACTGCTTCCAAAGGAAAGTGTTCTAGGAAGTTGAAAACATAGTAGCTGTCAAATATAGTGAGTACTCTGTGTAAGTAATATTGTGGTAGTACATTCTCGACAATGCCTCTATTCTACTAATTCCTCAACTTCCACAAGATCACTCTTCTTCATGTTTACCACCAAATCTTGCCTCCATTTTTTCATCTTTTTCTAATCTACCTTTATCTTTTAAGGAGCAGCAGAAACAGTCCAAAGAATACATAATATCCAAACTCTGTCCAATGTTGTTGTTGTTGTTTTAGTCGCTAATTTGTGGCCAACTCTTGCCACACCGTGGACTGTAGCCTGCCCTGTTCCTCTGCCCATGGAATTTTCCAGGCAAGAATGCTGGAGCAGCCTGCCATTTCCTACTGCAGGGCATCTTCCTGACCTAAGGACTGAACCCACATCTCCTGAGACTTCTGCATTGGCAGGCAGATTCTTTACCACTAGCACCACCTGGGCAGCCCATATTTTGCTTTTCTAATTTGTATTCTACCTGATCTCTTCTCAGAGTTTTATATCATTATACACCTATTATTATCTTTGCTCTTTAATGTATTCTCTTTATTTGCTTCAGAGATATTTCTCTCTTCTGGTTCTGTCTCTCCCTGGGTTAGGTCTCCTTTTTGGCTCTAATAACTTGAATGACCCTGAAATCTTGTTATGATATTTAAACAGGATGAGAGTTTAAAAATAAAACATCTTTAATTAAAATATATTATAGAGAAATGTGCACAAGTCATATCTGTGCAGTTTGATAACTTTGTATAATACATGTCTCTATCATTAGCATAGAGGTGAAGTATTACCTGTATCCCTGAAACACTAATCATCGACACTTCCGGTCATTGCAAACCCCTAAAAGGTCACACTATCATGACATCTAATCCATAGATTAGTTCTACGTTCTTTTGTATTTCTCATCTGAAAAATCATGCTGTATATAGTTTTCAATATTTAGCTTCTTTTGCTCAATTTATAGTAACTGTGAGATTCATTCCTGTTGCATATTGTAGTTCATTTATTCTCATCACTGTATGAATTTCCATTGTATGAATGTATTATGGTTTTATTGAAGTATAGTTGATTTACAATATTATGTCAGTGTTGGTGTACACTTTAGTGATTAGGTATTTTTGCAGATTATGTTCTATTACAGGCTGTTACAATGGTGTAATTCCCTGTGCTATACAGTATGTCTTTGTTCTATACTATACCTGCTATACATGCTATAGTATGTCTTATCTATTTTATATATAGTAGTTTGTATCTATTAATTCCATACCACACACTTGTTTCTCCTCCCTCCCCTCTTTCCTTTGGTAACAAAGTTGCTTTCTCTATCAGTGAAGCTGTTTCTATTTTGTGTATACCTTCATTTGTATTACTTTTTAGATTCCACATATAAGTGATATATAATCTTTGTCTTTCTCTGACTTATTTCACTAAGTATAATATCTTCTAGATCAACCCATGTTGTTACAAATGGTATTATTTCATTCTATTTTATGGCTGAGTAGTATTCCACTGGGTATATGTGTGTATACATGTATATCTCATCTACTTTATCTATTACTCTGTTGATGGGCACTTGGGTTGCTCCCATGTCTTTGCTATTATATATCATGCTGGTATTAAAGTGCATGTATCTTTTCAAATTAATATTTTTGTTTTTGTTTCTTCCTTATACATATGCACAGGAGCAGTAGTTCTGGGTCATATAATAATTCTGTTTTTAGTTTTTTAAGGAATCTCCATACTGTTTTACAAAGCAGCTACACCAATTTACATTCCCATCAACAGCATACCAGGGCTCCTTTTTCCCCATATCCTGCTCAACATTTGTTATTTGTAGATTTTTGCTGATATCAGTTATGACGGGTGTGGAATGAAACCTCATTGTGGTTAATTTGCATTTCTCTAATAGTGTTGCTGAGCATCATCTCATGTGCCTGTTAGGCATCTGCATGTCTTCTTTGGAAAAAATACTTATTGAAATCTTCTTCCCACTTTTTGATTGGAATTTTTCTATACTGAGTTGTCTGAGCTGTTTATATATTTTGGATACATGCATGTGTGCTCAGTCATATCTGACTCTTTGTGACCCCATGGGTGGTAGCCCTCAAGGCTCCTCAGTCATGGAATTTTCCGGGCAAGAATACTGGAATGAGTTGCCATTTCCTACTCCAGGGGATCTTCCCAACCCAGGGAATGAACATGCATCTTCTGTGTCTCCTGAATTAACAGGCAAATTCTTTATCACTATCCCACCGGCAAAGTCCAAATTTGCAAATATTTTCTCCCATTCCACAAGTTGTATTTTCATTTCATCAATGGTGTCCTTTGCTGTACAAAAGCTTTTAAGTTTAATTAGATTCCATTTGTTTGTTTTTGCTTTTATTTCTTTTGCCTTAGGAGACTGATCCAGGAAAATATTACTACAATTTAGGTCAAAGGGTGTTCTGCCTATGTTATCTTCCACAAGTTTTATATTTTCAGTTCTTACATTTAGGTATTTATCCCATTTTGCATTTGTATTTGTATATGATGTGAGGAACTTTTCAATCTTATTGTTTTACAAGTGGATGTTCAGTTTTTCAAGAACCATTGTTGAAAAGATTGTCTTTTTTCCATTGTATGAATATACTATATTTTACTTATCTAATTTTTTTCTGTTGGTGGATATCTGTATTGCTTCTTGTTTTTCACTATTGTAAATTATGCTACTGTCAATGGCACCCCACTCCAGTACTCTTGCCTGGAAAATCCCATGGATGGAGGAGCCTGGTAGGCTGCAGTCCATGGGGTCGCTGGGAGTCGGACACGACTGAGTGACTTCACTTTCACTTTTCACTTTCATGCATTGGAGAAGGAAATGGCAACCCACTCCAGTGTTCTTGCCTGGAGAATCCCAGGGACAGGGGAGCCTGGTGGGCTGCTGTCTATGGGGTCGCACAGAGTCAGACATGACTGAAGCGACTTAGCAGCAGCAGCAGCAGCAATTTATTAATTAAAATTGTACATAAAAATTTTAAACAGAGCTTTAGCAGTAAACTTTTATCCTTTGCCAATCTGTCTTCCCTTACAACTGAGGCAAATAGAAAAACATTAAACGACTGTAGAATTCTGTAGGAACATCTTTTATTTTATTTATATAAATTCAAGTAACTTTCATCTTATAATTTAACAGTAATAGATTTTATTCTAAACAAAGTTGTCAGAGTAGACTTTAAAGTCATATTTTTCAACTTAAAGTTTATGTTAAATTTAAAATACTTGCATTTTGGTAATAACCGCTCTTCAGTTAGTTTTGTAAATGACACTAATAAAGGCTATTGAACTTTCCTAGGATTTCTAAATATAAGGTAAATTCCTATAAATATACCATATCATAAGATTATATATTCAGTACATTGAAATTTAGGATAAAACTATAGATAGGTTATTATCATTAAAATGGTTTTCTATATCTGAATGATCTATATTATTCATTTCTATATATCATGTTCTGATTGTGCTTTAAGCCATTTTTTGACCCTACAGCAAATGAGTTTCATTAAAATTTATCACAGCTTTATTAAATATGAGTAGCAATATAAAATATATCCATACTAAATCACTCATGGCAGTCCAATGCCAATCTACTTAAAATAAAACTAATGTCCTTAAGCTAACTTACCAGACCTTCTAGTGAATTTATTTTCACTAGGATTTCTATTCTGCTAACTAATCAGCTCTGGTAAAGCTAATCATTTTTCCAAGACACAATTTCCTTATTTGTAAAATAAAATTAAAAGAAAGCCACTAGCTCTCAGGATTATTTGCAAGCATTTTTCCAATAGTCTAACACAAATATATAATAGGAAAAATTATTCTGAGTATCTACTAGTTTGTTTTGCAAATCTCTGTGTTAAAATCTACCATTCTTAAAATACCTGACCTACCAGAATATTGGGGCTCATAATGGTGTGGGTAAAACCACAGCAGGTACTACCTTCAGAATTGTTTCTTTTGACTTTAATAATATTTTTTTCTTGGGGATGACGAGTGCTGATGGTAAAGCAAATGCCTGTAATAGTGATTTGGACACTATTTATCTTAGCTTAGTAAATATTTAGGCATGTGCCACATGCATGAAGGACAAGGACAAATTATATCTGAGGCCAGTTGAGAAGCAGAACACAGATGTCTACGATTTATGGAAATGTATCTGGGCAACAGTTTTCTGTGGTGTTTACAGAGAATAAATTTCAAGACCATGGAAAAATACTCAAATGTAGAGGTCTTTTTTTAATCTCATTTCACAAATAAGGGCATAGAGTATTCTACTAGAGATAATTTTATAATATCTTGAAAGTGAAAGAAAGTGAAAGTGTTTGTCACTCAATGGTGTCCGACCGTTTGCAACCCCGCAGACTGTAGCCCGTCCATGGAATTCTCCAGGCAAGAATATTGGAGTGGATTGCCATTTCCTCCTCCAGAGGATCTTCCCAACCCAGGGATCAAACTTGGGTCTTCTTTATTGCAGGCAGATTCTTTACCAACTGAGCCATCAGGGATGGAAAAATATCTTTAAAGATACAACTAAATAATAAATATTAGTAATATTTGTATAAATTTTCACCTACTTGATAAAGGTGATACCATAGTTACAGTTGAGTTCTGTTTATTTTGGAAGAATTCTCAATGGGGAATAGGAGCTATTAGGAGCTAATAGGAGCTATTAATAGAAAAGCTAATAAGAGGCTATTAGCTTTCATCTGATTAAGTTGAGCACAATTTCTGGAGCAAGGAGATTCCACCAGATAGGAAAATATCTCTTTTATTTCTTTCTACCTAACCAAGACAAAGAAGGAGAAGGAGAAAAGGAAGGGTGGTTGGAAGCAGAGGAGAGAGGAGGGAGGAGAAATCACACACAAAACAAACAAAAAGCCTTATCCTTTTATACATTTCATAAATTATTGTAGTTTTGCTTTGTATTCTAGGTTTGCTTAATTATTAAATGTTGTGTGTGTGTTCCAAAATATTAAACACATATTTGTCCAGTACCATATTTATACATCTTTATAGGTTTTTATTTAACCTGACCACCTAAAACAAATTTATAAGTGCTTTTAAGAACTTCCAGAAGTTAATGACTAGAAGGACTATGTTAAATAGAGAAGATACAGTCATTTCAGCTAAGTCATATAAGAGGATCATCCTTAATATTGAAAAGGACAAATTAAGGGAGCTAGATAGGAAGTTCTAGAAAAATTATGTATTCACTTGAACTGTGGATTTTACATTAATTTGATATGGGTGGTCAAGCAGAGTGATAAAATAACATCTGGGGGGCACATTCTAGAAATAAGGAAATGTCCTAGTCACTTAATTCATTCAGGAAATATTTACTGAGGTCCTATCTTGTATGGATGCAGAGGTAAACAAGACTGGTGGTGACATATTCTTGGGAAGACATTAAAAATAAACAGAAGAGAGAGTGATGAGTGCTCAGAGCTGTATGGCTAATGTCAGGGGACTGCACAGGAGGTGGGCTTGTGTGGTACCAGGGTGGGTGCTCAGGAGAAGCATTTCAGAAGGGACAATTTGAGTTTAGACCTAAATCTCAGGAGAGGTTCACCCATGTGAAGATCAGTATTTACAAGAAGCATTCTTGTCAGTGGAAACTGTAAGCATAAAGGCTTCAGGTAGAGCCGAACGTGGTATGTATATGGTACCAAAAGAAGGCCAGTCTTGACAGCAGGCTGTGTCTAACAATGAAGTGAAGTGGCTCAGTCGGGTCCGACTCTTTGCAACCCCATGGACTGTAGCTTGCTAGGATCCTCCGTCCATGGGATTCGCCAGGCAAGAATACTGGAGTGGGTTGACATTTCCTTCTCCAGGGGATCTTACTGACACAGGGATCGAACCCCAATCTCCCGCACTGTCTGACAGTTTGAGGTATTCAAACTGAGAAATCATGTCATCAGTAACTTAACAGGATTTTATATTAACAGTAGTAGCAGCTAATATCTGTTGAGGACTTTGTTCCTTGAGGTCAAATTTTTGTATAAACTACTTTGAAAAACAACTACAGTATGATGTTAAAGTTCAGGTTTTGAGGGCAAACAGCCCTTGGATTTGAGTACTGGTTCTGCCAATTATTGGCTTTGCTTTGTAATGATGATTAGATTTCTTAATCTGTCTTCATGTTATCTATCCTTTCTTTAGGATGGGGATAATAATACTGCCTACCTGCTATGGTTGTTCTGAGAATTAAAGAAACATAAAAATAGCTAGCATTTTCTGAATACTTACTATGAGCTCACACTTTAATAAAAATTCATTTAACTCTGCCAGGAATAATCCTCATTAGTCTACAGTTAGAGCATATGCTTTTTTTAATAAGCAGACTATAAAGCCTATAGGAATTCTTTATATGTGCTCACTAGCAAAGTACTACAGGGGAAGAACATTAAAATATTATAAGACCTGATTCCCTCCAATGAGGATCAATGATGATAAATACTGCATTCTGGTTATAGTCTTTGGGAAGATAATCCCAAAATATTGTGAACATTTTGAGAACTGGAATTGTAGTCTATTCATGTTCAAAACTTCATATTATAGTATGCAACACACAGTAGGCTCATAATAAATGATAGGTGAATGAGAAAATAAACTTCAGAATTTAGAGCTTTAGTTTAACTGCCTTCTTTCTTCTTTTCTTATCTCCGTCAATATAAACGTCTTTCCTTTGCATTTGCATTTTTGTTGTTTCTGCTCCAGTTCACCTTTGATTATTTTTTCCAACTACATGTTTCACTGAACACTTCTACAGCTGGGAATAACTACCTTTCTTTTTAAAGCCTCTGGTTTTACTTCTTCCCTTGAGTGCCTTCTTTATATTATTTTAAGTATATCCTGCCACCACGACATCTTGAAAGGAGAGCTAAGCATCTATTTTTTTTCTTTCTTTATATTTATATATATATATATATATATACACACACACACACACACACACACACACACACACACACGTTTCATAGCTTTTGAGATAGTAATTTTAGTTATTATTATAACAGGATCAAAATGATATAAACCTCTATTATTTCTTACTCATGAAATTTCTTAATTCTACTGGCCTACTTTCGTGTGTGTGTGTGTGTGTGTGTAAGTGTGTTCCAAGCTGTTGATAGTTATATCTAAATAAGCATCCTTCAGGTCTTCCGGACTGAATCTAAATATTTGGCCTGTGGGGTCATCTTCTGTTCTCTGCAATCCTGTCTTTGTTTCCTAAGACATAGTGGAAAATCTGCCCTAACAGACACATCTTTCGGTATGCTGGAATGTGTAAGCAGGTTAAATGGTTTTTCTCTTTTGTATGTTTTTAGAGATGGTGGAATGTTTTACTTCCAAAAGTCTAATATTTTCTCAATTCATTTCTTGGTCAAACATCTTCAGACTTGGGTCTTGCACATCTCCAAACATAGCCACTCTTGTTCTAAATTGAAGTCCCTCTCTGTGTATCTTTTCCATTTACAGGCCAAAGAAAGAACCCTAGTCCCTCCCTTGATGTGAAATCAATTTCCTTCTGTATATTGAGGCTTGTTTCTTTTGTACTAAGATTACATCTAGTCTTCTTCCTCTAACTGTCTGTGTCCTTAATGCATTACACGGTTCTGCTTGAAGGTCTGGTTTCTCGGTATCTGGGTGATTTTAATTAGTCTTTGAAGTTTCTTTTGAAATCTTTCTTCTCGTTTCCTTTTGATTATTTACTGTCTATAATTTCCCTTATCTCAATTCTCTGTTTAATTCTTCTATATTATTATTTCTTCTGGAATTTTAATTCCAATCATCAGGGTATTTGTCTGTTTGTTTTCTGTGTGCCCACGTATGTGGGTACTTGTGTATGTGTGCATGTGTGTGCAGGTACATAAAAACACACACAAATATATTTTCCCCTATTAAAATTCTCCTCTACCTTCTTCGTGAACACCAGGTGGAACAGAAATGAGTCCCTATTCTTGCACTAGGATTCAAGATATCTAGATGAGTACAAAAATATTCTCTAAACAGTGAGGTAAATTCTGTGACATGGAGATCCATAAGAGAAATATATTTTAGCCAACTCTTCCCTTTCAAGTTTTTGAAAATAAGATTTCTTGGATTTTGCTTTAAAATGGATAGGACTTTGTCAGAAAACATGGATAAAAATGAAATATTTTATAAACTGTAAATTAAAGAGCAGCTACATCTTCCAAAAGAATGCACCTCAACCTCTCCTAGATGCCAGCTAAAATGGTTGGCATATTCGCCCTTTAAAAGTACACAATAGGAAAATGTAAATGAACAAAATCATATGCTAGATTTCCTGACAGTATTTAGTCATTAGAAGGACTTTATAGCATAGGGAGCTATACTCAGTACTCTAATATCCTATACGGGAAAAGAATCTGAAAAATAATAGATAGTATGAATATATATAACTGAATAACTTTGCTGTGATTTAGTGTATTATGCTGAAACTAATAAAACATTGTAAATTAAATATACTCCAATATAAAATTTAAAAAAATTTTAAATGTACATCATAAAAGAAGAGTTTCAGACTACCATAAAGTTATGGTTAAGATATCCTATTTGGTACCTGAAAGATAAACTTCTGGTACTAAATAATAGATTTTTTGTGTGTATGTGTATGTGTATATATATATATACATATATATATCCCTGATAGCTCTCTGGGTAAACAATCTGCCTGCAATGCCAGAGGCACAGGAGATGTGAAGTTTGATTCCTGAGTTGGGAAGATCCCCTGGAGGAGTAAATGGCCACCCACTCCAGCATTTATTGCTGAAAAATCCCATGGACAGAGGAGCCTGGTGGACTACAGTCCAAAGGGTCACAAAGAGTCAGACATAACTGAGCAACTGAGCAGCAGCAGCATGTGTGTATATACACATATGTAAAACTTATGTACGTAAATTTTATATATTATATTTGCCATACCTCCTATGTTTATTATATATTTTGTATAGCTATATATTAACATAACATTTACATAATATACATATATGTGGCTGGATGGCATCACTGACTTGACGGACGTGAGTATGAGCAAGCTCTGGGAGATGGTGATGGAGAGGGAAGCCTGGTGTGCTGTAGACCATGGGGTTGCAAAGAATCGGACACAACCAAGTGACTGAACTGAACTACCTATTTCAAGTAACAAAGTCGTGATTTGTGCAGATGTTGAGAAAGCATATTATTAGCTCTCTTGTCTCAGTATCACACTTTGGATTCAAATTGTGAGCTGTACAATCGCACTTATAATTGAATAATTACTGACATGATTTGTGGATGAACTTTTATGATGAATCTGTGAGAAATCTGAATCAATATAATGAAGCTAGGGAGAAGGCTTTTAAACTTCTGGTATAAAGGAACTGCACTAATTTAATTATTGAATTTTAAAATATTAGTCTTTTATATGGTGTTCATGTATATATGTTGCATTTATATTGTCATTCATATTTATTATATAATAATATATCTGAGTTCTTTGCAAGAGATTATTTAGTAAACTATTTTTTTCCCCCTGGGATGCCAAGAATGAAATCCTTTATATCAAACTGAACTTGCAGATTTTTGCTTGTGATAGATGTAGTTGAGGTTCTTGCAACAAATTAGTCTCAGCTTTGGTATTTTTATTTCCTACTGTGTTCATCCTTGAAAATAACCTATATAAGCATCCTTTTTAAAGTGTTTATTTTCCATTTAATGAAAGTTTTCAGCTCTCTTCATTTATTGACAGACTATGATGTGGAAGACACCCTACAGATATGTTCACTGATAAGAATGCCTACTAATGGATTTTATTTGCCACCTACTTTGAAATCTATTAACTAATTAGAAATTGAAAATTCCTTCATCATCTTTTGGTTCTATCCATTTATTTAGCTCCTGGTAATAATTTTTATAGAGAAGTTAGAGTGAGTTCTATGTGTATTTATCCTCTTTAAATAACATCACAATGAAGAATATTAATAACAAACAGGTAGTGTATTTTCAGTCTTGTAAAGATGTATGCATTATTTTTTTTAAATCTGACTTGTTTCAAAGTGACATAATGAAAGAGCACTAATTATATGTAATCCAAAGAGGTGTTGCTTGTTTTAAAACAAGTGCATATATGAAAAATATCTAAATATCTGAGCAGATAAGTTATGATGAGTTTCTGATCACTAAAATCACACTTCCACAAAATTATTCTCTTGCAAAATTTTACCACAACTAATGCTGAAAGAATTTAATTATTATTTTGCAGGCTGTTTAATTACCTGACCAAAATAAGAACCAGTTTGTTAAGCCACCGAAGTCAAATGTTAAAAGCTACTGTCCATAGAAAATGAATAAAATGCAAAGAATTACATTCAAAATTATAATCTAAATCATTAGAAATATAATTTATTTGAATAAAACTTTGAAGGATATGCCATGCTGGATATAACACTACCTACAGTTATAATACAAAAAGCAATATCCAATTTTTTTCTTTCTACTCAGTCCAAGGATTTTTGTTGCATTACTTGGTCAACAGTGGCCTCAATCTGAGAATGCACCGCAGTGAGCTCTGGTTCTTGGTCTTCACTCCAGATGAGATCATAATATGCATGTTCATAATTTAAATAACTGTAAATTAACATGAGATTAATTATATCTTTATATATTCAATACTAAATAAGTGATACTGAGAGTAAGTATTATGAATTTATTCAGCAAATACTTTTTGAGCTCCTCCTCTGTGCCAGGCACTATTCTAAGTGGTAGGGATACCCTAGTGAAGCAAACATAAACATCCCTCTCTTTATGAGCCTTATGAGGAGAAGAAAAGCAATGAAAAAGGTAAACATGTAAAATACACATTTGTTTGATGGTGGCAAGTGTTCCTGATTTCATGGCAGAAAAAAATTACTAAGCTTTAAACTAACACAAAAAATTAATTAGAATTTTAAAGAATGAAAATAATAATTCTAATACAAATGATTAAGAATGTCTAAGGGGGACAGTGGAAAGTGACTTGCATTAGACTAGTACATACAGAGGACAGTAAATAGGTGACGGTGATGGGAGACATTTGTGTTAGAAAGGAATGAGTAATGAGGCTGGCTGTAGACGTTAGAGCCAAAAGGGCCATGGATGGTCATTGTACTGTGAGTGATCAGGGAATGAACAAAATAGTGAAGAGTGTGTTGGGAAATCATTAATATGGAAGTGCTGGTACAGGGAGGCAGCTGTGTTTTGGAGAAAGAGCACTGATTTCAGTCATATTACCCAAGTGGAATTCTGGTTTTCCCAATTATCACCTTGTAACTGTAGACACACTAACCTCTTTAAAGAATTGTTTACAGAGAGTAAAACATTTGTTCCAATGCGTTAATGAATGAATGGAATGCATTGTTCATTTGCCATGTGCTTATTAAATGACCACATATTTAATAGTAAAGCAGTATCTGTTTATTATCTTGAACCTCATTTGTAACCATGTTTTTTGGACTCTACTTTTGATTATTATTCTTGCTGGTTTCTTAAAATTTGGAGAGAAAAAAAAATTCTTTTTACATCACCTTATATCCTTTTAGGAACAGAGTAAGGATGAAGGGAAGAAAGTGAAGGAAATAGGAGAAAATTCAATTAAATAAAGAAGAGGAAAGGAATGGGAGGATAGAAAATAGACATCAGTAGTAGTTGAGCTGGTTCTTGATATTACGTCAATGGGGAAGTAATATCTAGATCACGGAGAATACAATGAAAATAGGGAGATATGTATTTGAGGAATATTATTGTGCAAGAATCAAAATAAAATGCAAATTGCCAATGTACTTTGACCAGAAGGATTTAGAGTTTGAAATATCAGGACATTTTTAAAATGACTCCAAAAGCCTGGGTGAATGGAAGAATGAGGATATTGTTGTTCAGTTGTTAAGTCATGTCCAACTCTTTGTGACCCCATGGACTGTAGCCCACCAGGCTGCTCCGTCCATGGAATTCTACAGGCAAGAATACTGTAGCGGGTTCTATTTCCTTTTGCAGAGGATCTTCCTGATGCAGGGATTGAAACTGGGTCTCCTGCATTGCAGGCAGATTCTTTACAGTCTAAATTAAAGATTTATCAAAACAAAAAGGATGGGAGGTAGACGGCTAGCTTTAATCATCATGTGACATTACATTGGAGAGTAAAGGAATATACAAAATTCTATCAAAATATCATTCCTTTAAAGTCAAGAGAAAGACTGGGAAAGATTGAGGGCAGGAGGAGAAGGGGGCGACAAAGGATTAAATGCTTGGATGGCATCATCAATTCAATGGATCTGAGTTTGAGCAAACTCCAGGGGATAGTGAAGAACAGGGAAGCCTGGTGTCCAGCAGTCCATGGGGTCATAAAGAGTCGGACACGACTCAGCGACAGAACAACAACAAGAGATAAGGGAGGTATTCAGTGACCCTAAGGAAGGTCACACAAACAGTCAGGGCACATTCAAGACCCCAGTCCAATATTTTAAATTATATATTTTCTATAATGAACTTTTATCAGACCACAGTTACTATCCAATATTGAATTTGGGGTGAAAGAAGGATATCTAATAAATGTAACAAATAATGAAAATATAGAGATAACAGAAGACATTTGGGAAGGAAGCTGTACTAGAGGAAAAGATTTGGGTGTTGTTAGGTAGAGATAAAGCATGTATCAACTGAGATCTCCAAGAGAAAACAATAAGGAGCTTAAATGAACCAGAGGAAATATTCATATTTCAGAGGTAGAAGAGAAAGAATAACAATCATAACCACAATTTAAAGAGGCTAACAACTATTGCCTGTAGGGACTTCCCTGTAGCTCAGATGGTAAAGAATCTGCCTCCAATGCAGGAGACGTGGCTTGCAAAGCAGGAGACCAGGGTTTGGTCCCTGGGTTGGGAAGATTCTCTGGAGAAGGAAATAGCAACCCACTTCAGTATTTTTGCTTGGAGAATCCCATGGACAGAAGAGCCTGGCAGTCTACCGTCTGTGGGGTCACAAAGAGTCAGACATGACTGAGCCACTAAGATTACAACTACAACAGAAGACTATTGCATATTACCTGAACATTTAACATGGAGTCTTTAAGTACACTGTTTAATGGAATTTTACCCCAGAATAGTGAAAACTTTGCCTCAGGACAAAGATAACCTAATTTAGCTTTTTTAGAATTTTATTTCATAAGAACTAAGAGACTAGCATTCTGAAGTTAAAGGAGATACTAAGAAATAAAGCATTACTATTTGAAGAAGACAGAGCAATTCCTTCCAAGACTAAACTATTTAATGACAGTTTGTGAGATGAAGATAATTTGGTTGTTTATTAATAAGATGCAAGTTACTTCCCTAATGAACCATTTTAATCAGTGATCTATCAGTTAATCAGTGTTAATCAGCACTTCATTACTAAATAAAGACTTCGTGATGAGGTGGACAAACCCATAGTGTTGCATGACTAATAAGTAGACATCATTATTTTTTTCAAAGTGTTTTTCATTAACCTGAATTCTATAATATTCAAAGTTTGGCAGAAAGACCACCCTCAGGTTAACATAGTCCAGTGGTTTCAAGAGAGGAGCCAGCATTTGTGATCAGATGTTTCTGAGATGTACCGAGTCATTGATAAGTGTGCAGCTTCTCCAAGTGTAAGAGCTTGGGGAAAAGAGTGGTATTGTTTATTTTAGGTAAAAAGAATAGTCACAGAGGAATTTTTCTTTTGTGTTTGTTCTTGCTCCATTTTCTTACCAATGAAGTAATACTGCTTTGTGTAAGATTTTAAAACTGATGAGATTCTGGAATGTTGAGATAAAATCAAAGAGCTCTAGGAAAGTAATCTTTCAGCCATTTTCTTTGCTTGTGAGAAGATGTCTGGAAAATTGAATTTGGATTTGAGCCTCCTATTATACACAGTGCTTAGTTTACATCTCGTCTAGATTCCTTGTGACTTGCCTTCATCGCAAGTTTTGGTGAATGGTTACCCTGTACACACTTTCAGCTCCAAGACCCAGACGTTTCATAACAAATACCAATGTTTGTCGCATCAAGAAAAGATGGAGAGGAAGATTGTGCTGCAATATCAAAACTTTGTCACTATACCTGTTCTCCAGATTGTTTGCCTGGCTTTTTGTACAGTTTCTTGTGCTTCATTCCTTTTTGGTTGGGGGATCAAGATATTATTCAAAGGGTTTTTTTTCTAAGCCATCCAGTTTATCTTATGTTAAATATTTTGCAACACTTTTGTTGTAGATTTTAACCTCTACATTTTTTAATTGAGGTAAAATTGACATATAACAGTATATTGGTTACAGTATACACATAATAATTTGATGCTTGTGTATATTGTGAACCAATCATCACAATAAGTCTAGTTAACCTTCAACACCATACAAAGAAAATGTTTGTTTTCTTGTGATGAGAACATTTAAGATCTACTCTCTCAGCAACTTTCAAAGGTGCAATGCAGTATTTTGAGGTGTAGTCACTGGAAGTTTGTGCCTTTCAACCTCTTTGCTCACTTTCCCCACTCCCCATCATACTAGGCTTCTGGCAACCACCAATCTGTTCTCTGTCTATGAGCTTGAGTTGCTGTTGTTATTTTTGTTGTTGTGTTTCTTTTTTTTTCTGAGATATAACATATAAAGGAGAGAACATGGTTTTTGTCCTTCTCAGGTTATTTCACTTAGCATGATGTCCTCTCTCCATTTTGTTGTCACAAATGGCAAGATTTCTATCCTTTTATGTCTGAATAACACTCCATTACATGAGTGTACATATACACATGTGCATGCGCGCACGCACACACACACACACACACACCACATCTTCTCTAAACATTCATTCATCAGTGTACACATAAATTGTTTCCATATCATGGCTATTGTAAACAATGCTGCAGTGAGCATAGCAGCACTATTAACGATACATCCTTTTGAGCCTGTGTCTTTATTTATTTCAGATAAATACCCAGAAGTGAAATCAATGAATTATATTACAGATCTGCTTTTAATTTGGAGGGAACCTCCATACTGTTTTCTGCAGTGGCTACAAAAGTTTTCATTCACACTAACAGTGCATGAGGGTTCATTTTTTCCACATTTTCATCATTTGTTATGTCTTATCTCTTGATAATAACTATTATAACAGGTATGAAGTGATGTCTCTTTGAAGGTTTGATTTGCGTTTCTCTGATTAGTGATGTTGAGCATCTTTTCATGTACCTGGTGGCCATCTATATTTCTTCTTTGGAAAGATTTAGACCTTCTATCCATATGTTAATCTGATTTTTTGATTTTTGCTATTGAGCTTTATGAATTTTTCATATATTTGGGATATTGACTCCCTATCATATAAATGTTTTTCATTATTTTCTCTCATTCAGTAGGTTGCCTTTTCATTTTGTTAATAGTTTTATTTGCTGTACAGAGTTCTTTAGCTTCAAATAGGTGCACTTATTTGTTTTTTGCTTTTGTTGCCTTTGTTTTTGGTGTCAGATCCAAAAAATCATTACCAAGGCTGATGTCAAGGAGCTTCTAAGGGTCTGTCTTCTTCTAAGGGTCTTATGGTCTCAAGTTTATAACATTCTTATTATATTGAAACAAATAGCGACATTACAAACTAAAATTTTTAAATTATATGAATTACAATGTTAAAAGATCTCAGAGAAATTACTTTTGCAGCATGTCATTTCATGCCCAAATATCTTGAGTGTTTGAGCATTTCAACTCTATGTTATCAAGATTTCCAGATATGAAGAAGATGGATCTTGTGGGGGATTGGAATGAAGGATTATCCTGAATTCCAAAAAGAAAATCTTGAAATTAAAAAAAATAATAAAGTTTAAAAGAGAAGAATTAATTACCTATGATTTTTGTCTACCTTTATATATGAGAGAATCAATTATTTATTATTGAGTTGCTTATTGGGCTTTTCTGGTGGCTCAGATAATAAAGCATCTGCCTGCAATGAAGGAGACTCAGGTTCAATCCCTGCACTGGCATTGTTTATTTTTAAGCTGTTTATCTTCTCTCTCTCCAAAAATATTCAACTGCTCATAGACACTATCAGTTCTCAAATGAAGATATTTGTATGTAAAATAAGACAGTAGAGCTTTCTAAAATATATTCATAAAATATCAATAAGGATTAATATTTAATACATACTTTTAAAACATAAGAAATGCATCTGTAAAATATGTAGAACAAAATGAGTAAAAGAGGAAAGCTTTTCACAAATATTGCTAGTGAAATTGCTATTAAATCATAATAATGATAAGAAATCCAATTAAATATAATTTTTCCCACAATAAAAGTATCCTAGCGGCACCCCACTCAGGTACTCTTGCCTGGAAAATCCCATGGACGGAGGAGCCCCGAGGCCTGCAGTCCATGGGGTTGCTAAGAGTCGAACATGACTGAGTGACTTCACTTTCACTTTTCACTTTGATGCATTGGAGAAGGAAATGGCAACCCACTCCAGTGTTCTTGCCTGGAGAATCCCAGGGACGGAGGAGCCTGATGGGCTGCCCTCTATGGGGTCGCACAGAGTCAGACACGACTGAGGTGGCTTAGCAGCAGCAGCAGCAGCAGCATATTAGGACTTCTTTTTGCAAATACTATTATATATACTACACAAATCAAAAAAAAAAAAAAAAAAAACACTTGTTTAGGAGACTTCTCAAAGAGAAGAATGAATAAATAAATATATCTCATTGTTTGTACTGGCACTTTTACTGGACAAACTTTAAAACTTGGAAAAATATTAAACCAATTTTTATCAGGAAATTTGAATTAGCATAGCACACAGGCTCTTAAGCATAGTTACAGCTCATTGAGAAAATTGTGCCTGAAGCTCCTCTCCCCAAGTACATATACATATGCAAAACCAAAATTATATTGTTTTA
This sequence comes from Bubalus kerabau, assembly GCF_029407905.1. NCBI lineage: Eukaryota > Metazoa > Chordata > Mammalia > Artiodactyla > Bovidae > Bubalus > Bubalus kerabau. Next base: position 70,465,296 of record NC_073625.1, read on the forward strand.
AGATATTTCCGATGTTTAAATAATATTACTTTTTGAAACATTAACCTTGATTGATCTTTAGCCAAAAAAAACACTAAAATTAAAGTACCACAAAAATTTATTAATCTGTAAGATAATATAGGCCTTAGAACATGTTTTTCTGTTTGTATTGGTTCCATTAAATGTAATCATTAGATAATTTTTATGCAATTGTTTTGTCCATCATTTTTTTGTTGAAACATTTTAAGAACTTTATTTAAAAATAATTTTCTCTATGAACAACAATAACTTCCTCCATTGTTAAAAGGCTAAGAAAACTTAAAATGACTGGAGAGGGCAAATAATGCTTTAACTTAAACTTAGTTTGTAGTTATTTGTGTTCTTCTACATAACTATTTCCAACTTGTGAAGTTAATGTTATTTTTTTTTAAATGTGAATATTTAAATAATATTTACATAATATTAATTTAATATTTAAATAATATTAATATTCCTTACTCAGTGTTAAAATAGCCCAGTATCTATGTTCATTTTGGCTGGTAACTCTCAAGAGAAAGTCAACTTTATACATATAAATGTATTTCTCAAGGTCTCAATTTTTGCTATTATCTGTATAAGAGATAATGAAAGATGAAAATTAAGGAATATATTGTGTTCCTGATGAAAAGTCTGCTTCTATTCACTAAGAATAGTGAAGTATAACATGCACATTTCAAAGATAAATAAGAACTAGAAAGTTATATTAATCTTCCCAAAGAATCATTTTTAAATGATCACGTAATGGCAACATGGGCAAAATATAAGAAAGTCACTCCCCAAAGAATCACAAAGGCTTGGTAAATAAAATAATGTTCACACTCATTAGTAATAAGAAAAATAAACATAAAAATATATCCAAGCTAAATTGTCAAATTAAAAACAAACTATTGTTCTAGTTAGCATATGAGAAAACAAGCATTTTCAAGCAATACTGATAAAAATATAAATTCATTTAAGTAAAGTTTCTCTCTGCTCCAACTCTGAGCAAGGCACACATTAACACAAAAGCAATATGACTATGGAAATGGAGTAAGTTATGAATTTTGTTTGTACTCAGAGATGATGCAAAGAAAATGCAATAGACATGAGTAGAAGAGAAGGCCTGAAGGAAACTAGGAGTTTGAAGGATATAACAGTAGTCAAAGCTATGGTTTTTCCAGTGGTCATGTATGGATGTGAGAGTTTGACCATAAAGAAGACTGAGGGCCAAAGAATTGATGCTTTTGAACTGTGGTGTTGGAGAAGACTCTTGAGAGTCCCTTGGACTGCAAGATCAAACCAGTCAATCCTAAAGGAAATCAGTCCTGAATATTCATCATAAGGACTGATGCTGAAGTTGAAACTCCAACACTTTGGTCACCTCATGCAAACAGCTGACTCATTTGAAAAGACCCTGATGCTGGGAAAGATTGAAGGCAGGAGAAGAAGGGGATAACAGGAGATGAGATGGTTGGATGGCATCACCAGCTCAATGGACATGAGTCTGAGCAAGCTCTGGGAGGTAGTGAAGGACAAGGAAGCCTGGTGTGCTGCCGTCCATGGGGTCACAAAGAGTCGGACTTGACTAAGTGACTAAACAAAAACAACAACAACAACCCTTCCCACCTCTCCACTTTTTTGTCTGTACCACCTAAAAGAATAAAAACCTTGGTAGCTGTTATCATGAAGGGTAAATATAATGCATGTCAGTCTATCCGTTGTATTGGAAACATCCATTTTCATGATGATTTATGATGAACTTCTTTAATAATAGGAAGCAGCTAAACTTGGTTTGGGCAAAATAAATACTTTCTTTTAATTGATTCGTTGGAGAAATGGAATATATAAAAAAAGATAACAATTCTTTCCCATCAACCAATTAAATATTTATTGTGCAAAACATACACTTAGGATGTCTACATATTTTAGAACGCATTTCCGACTACAAGACACATTTGAAAATCATGTAATTCAAAAAATAAGGAAGCACTTTAGATATTTCACTTGGTAACTGTCCTCACAATTTCAAAATGTGCCTAAAGAAATAATTGAAGTGAAGTGTTAGTTGTTCAGTTGTGTTGGAATCTTTGGGGACCATGGACCATAACTCACCAGGCTCCTCTATCCATGGGCTTCTCCAGGTAAGAGTACTGGAGTAGATAGCCATTCCCTTCTCCAGGGGTATCTTCCTGATCCAGGGATTGAATCTGGGTCTTCTGCATTTCAGGCAGATTCTTTACTGTCAAAGCCAAGAGGGAAGCCCAAAAGGGATAACAGATGAAAGTAAAATGAAAGAAAATTCTGGAAAATATATGAATTTTATAATAAAAGAGTTTACTATTTTTTGAACAAGACCCCCAAGCAACAATGAAAGATGAAAAGCTTCATTTGCTGAGAATCTGCTAGTGTTGAGGATTTAGAGAGGAAAACACATGTGCCTATGCCTGAGGAGTTTATAGTCAGGCTTTCTCTTCACTTTTGATTTTCTTTTTTTTTTTTAATTTATTTTAATTGGAGACTGATAACTTTACAATATTATGGTGGTTTTTGCCATTCAAACATGAATTGAAATAAGGAACAGAAAAACAGCCTCCTTACTGGATTCTTCTCATTTGATAGGGAAGCCAGGTTACTGCTCTTACTGCCTACATAAATATTTATGTTGAAGATTTTTTTTGTCTAAAATATTTAATATCTAACTTTCTATAAAGGATCCAGCAGGATGTTTTTAAACATAAAATATGTTAACAGTCAACAAAGAATAAGATAACAGTATCTCCTCTTCTCTAGAAGATACTGTGTAAAGTCATAAACATTTATCTCTGTGGAACTTATAAAGTTATGGTAAATACTCATTAAGCTCGTCAAGAACTATTTTAAATTTAAATTTGCACAAATATTTAAATGTTTGTGACCTCTCCCCAGTCAAAAGCAATAAATGATATCTAGAAAAATGAAAAATGTCAATAAAATCAATAATGACAAACTTTTATTAAAAATATTAAAAGTGAACCAATACCATCCCAAATGATAAACATTGTGTTTTGCACCATTTTCTGTACATTTTGAAAACTGTAGTCACACAAAACTTTTTTCTTCTTTTACTTCTTTTTCTTCTCTTATTCTTTTTCTATTTTAAACAGAGTTGTTCTGTAAGGGATAAGACGGCCTGTCTTCTTGGAAGTTAAATTACATGTCAAACATTTCAGAGTTTAGAAAGCAGCTAATAAGGGTGTAATATTGAAATGTCAAACATGTACCTACCATTTTCTTCCTCATCCTGACTCTGAGACTCTCTGGTAACAACTATAATGATCTGTTTAGGCTTGGGCCCATTGTTCCCTTTCATCACTCATATTTAGTAATTACTTTCTCTCCAAGGCTGCACTTCTCTTGAGGAAAGTAAAATTCCAAAGTGGTGTTCAGTTTTGAATTAAAGTCTGCTTGTATGACAGCAAAGAAATGTCAGGGGAGTGAATTCAATGGCTTATACTTTCCCATTTATTTCTATGTCTACAAAGACTCTTACAAAATACTTAAGTATGCTTTTCTGTTGGGGAGGACTTTTCCTTAGGAAGCTATCTGACTAATTGTCTCTGGATAACATCAGAGAGGATTTTAAACTGCCTGATGTGTGTTATCCTCTTGGTTACTCAAATAGGGAGTGAGAAGAGAGAAGGAAAAGATTTGTGCACGTGCTGAATAATTGAAAACAAGGTCCCTAATGCAGTGCCAGGACACTGGTGTGTGAAGACCAAATGGAGACTGAGAATGTTGTTATCAGTGAAACTCTAAAGAAGAATGTAATATGATGCAATATGTTTATTAGGACACATTCTTTCCAATTCTAGCCAATGTTGACAGTGAGCTTACATGACAGATTTTAATGTCTTGCAGTGCAGTTGAATGAGTACAGAATTCTCATCAAGAAATGCTCCATGAATAAGCCTGATCATAGAGTGATCTAAAGTATTATAACAATGACCATAATTGCTTTGCTATTGCTTTTAAGTGCAAGGTCAGGCTAACATGTGAGATAGCTATGACATTAGCAACACTTTTGACATGATGCTGATCATGTTCAAGGGCATGTGGTTTGTTCTAATGTCAACCATTAGCCTATTAAAAATAACACGGAGCTATTGGCAATACTTGGAGTCTTCAAGTACATAAACAAGGAATGATTCAAAGACTCAAATGGCTGCTATATGATCCATTAATTAAGCTGGTAAAAACTATGTTTCATTGTAGAGTGTGTACTATATAACATTAAGGATGTTTGTGTTTCTCAAGGCATCACTCGATGCAAAAATAAACTGGGAGCTGTGACTCCAATCCAGAGAAAGAAATTATTTAAGAAGTGATAGAGAAAAATGGTCCAGTATTGACTCATCAACCTCAAACTGTCTGTCTTGTATTTTCTCCTTAAAAGCCAAGGATAATATTGATACATAACTTATTTCACTGAATTAGATCTTTCTTCATTATTTGAATATACATTTAACTACCCGTTATAGGCAAGGCGAGCTCTCCTGGTGGCTCAGGTGGTAAAGAATCTACGTGCAATGCAGGAGACCCAGGTTCGACCTACCTGATTGGAAAGATCCCCTGGAAAAAGGAATAGCTATCCAGTGCAGTATTCTTGCCTGGAGGATTCCATGGACAAAGGAGCCTGGCAGGGTACAGTCCATGGAGTCGCAAAGAGTCGGAAACAACTGAGTAACTAACACTACTATAGGCAAGGCACTAGAGAGTTAGATCAAAATTAGCTAAACACAGTCACACAGATACATAAGTCACAGTGAATTCACAAAGGAGAAGTGGAGAGTAGTGCGAGCGTATAATATGGTACTTAACCTAGTCAGAGGGTCAGGGAGGGCATCTTTGTCCAAATGATATTTAACTTGAGATCTGAAACACAAGTAAGAGTTAGCAGAGAAAAGAAGGAAGCAGGGATTAGGTACAATAGGCCATGGAGAATTCTGCTATTCCTTTGAATGCATTCTTCTAGACAAATATTGTCTCCCTAATCCCTTGCTGTACTGAATCTTCCTTAACACTACTAGGCTTTCTCTGAAAGTTGTACTTATTGATTTCAGTGATGTCCTGCAAGGTGTCACACCCTCTGGAAATCTATTTCTTCATCCCCAGCCACTGAAACATCAGTGCAGCCTTGGGAAGGAAATGGAAAGGATTTTCAAGATCTCTAAAAAACTAACCATAGAGAAACAAGGCAGGCTTTGGTTGAGAGCCTTTTATGCTGGGACTTAAGGGAGTTTGTTTAAACCTCCAGGCTAGTAGATCAAAGTCTGTAGTAGAGAAAATGATAATATATCTTATCATTTTTATGAATAAACTCTCATATATTAAAAAATGATCCAAATTGTTTTGCTTTGCAGTTTAAAGTATATTCAGAGCAATAACCAACACTCTGCTGATATTATTGTCCTGAAATTTCAACTAGGACCTGTGTGATGTGAGCCTACATCAGAATGAGGATGAAACTTGGCTTTCATTCAGTAGAAGTTTTTAAGCAAATCAATCTCTATCCTGTCTGTCTGATGTCTATTTTTCTGTATGTTCTAATCAAAGAAATAACTCACCTGCACTCAAACAAAATGCTCTACCAGGTAAATCAAGACTGACAGCCTGACTTGAGTTCAGTCCTGGTTCAATATCACCCTGCTAACTTGTCAGTTATTGGAGAAGCCCTGTTGATCGTTTTGTTTCTTGTACACATTATTTTGATTCACAGTGATTTTAAGCATCAGAATTTCAAGTACAATTATATTCTAAATCCCCAACTCTAGCATTTTCAATCACTCACTCCTTTCATTTTCACATACATTAGCATGTATATTTCTTATCATAAGACAGGAATTTACTTATAAAACTTTTTCTGGCATGATACTAGTTTCAGTATGAAAAATGTCCTTATGTACACAAAAATCCATTACAGATTCAGTATTGAAAACCTACTCTTTTCCTTTTTCAATTGGAATTAAATAATTAAGATATGACACATAATCTTATATTCTATGATCATATGAAATTTATGGCCATCATGGTAGGGCCATAATAAAGAGGAAGGATAATATTGTTACATATCGAGTTTTCCTTTAAAAATCTAAAAACAGAAAGCTTTAGTTATGGTCAAATGGATTACACAAAATGATAATAATGCTTGGCCCAAGCTAGTTTATATCAGAAAATTCCAATGGGAGGTAGATAAAATTCCCTCCACGAGTGTATGTTAATGTACTTCCTGGGTGGTGAGAGTGGTAAAGAACCCACCTGAGTTCGATCCCTGGGTCTGAAAGATCCCCTGGAGGAGGGCATGGCAACCCTGGAGAATTCCCATGGACAGAGGAGCCTGGTGGGCTACAGTCCATGGGGTCACAAAGAATCGGACAAAACTGAGCACAAGCATGCATGCAATGTACTTTAAAAGTAGTTTCCTGAGGGGAGGGGGACTGAGGTATGGGAGTCTGAAAATGCAGCTATTGTTACAAAATGTGGTGTAGTATGGATTATTGTGCATTTGTTCTATTACAAGTCATTACTGCCAGTTAGCTCCATTGGAAATAATATCATAAAATTTCCTACAAACTAACAATGTTTTTTATTAAAAAATTATAATTAAAATTATAACAGAGTATATTGATATGGAAAGCATAAATGATGTTTGACTTACATAAATGAACACCTGGAATTTGATAAAAAAATTTTTCTTAAGGTCACAGAAATCACGGAAATCATTCAGTTAGTTATTTGAAAGTTTTTGTTCGAATTTTTAAAATTTAGGAAATATTACTCAGTGTTTTGTCGAACAACCTAAATAACAAACACTACTATATAGTTAAGTGATTTAGTATTATTTTGTTTTGCTCTTACACATGGGGCAGAACATAGAGCTAGAATAAAAGTGACTGTTTCTTTTTAATGATTTCATTAAATAAATATCTTTTATCATTTCATCAGGTTTATGAATTTTATATTTCCTTTACATGGCTCAACAATGCAAATATTGGGTTTGTAGATAAGAATTCAATTAACATTTCAAAGAGGTCAAATTAATTCCCTCTCAGAGACACTAGCTGTTATTTCAGTCTACAAAGTAAAACTCAATTCTATAGTACAAAACAATTTTTAAATCTTACCAGTATCCTTGCTCATACCTTGCTCATATTCATTTTGATATTTGGCAAAACTAATACAATTATGTAAAGTTTAAGAATAAAATAAAATTTTTAAAAAAATTAAAAAAAAAAAAAGAAAAGCAGTACTGATTCTTTTGAAGTGTAGTTTTTGAACTAAAATCTTTAAATTTTTTAAAAAATATTTTTGTCTTTCTTAAAATATTGTTATGAGGGATTTTTGATATAATATATGTGAAGTATTTTGGATTATACCTGATGTATAATAAATGCTCTATAAATATAATAATAGATCATAAAATACCCAAATTCAAATGAATCATTATTGTCTGCCTGCTGCTGCTGCTGCTGCTGCTAAGTCGCTTCAGTCATGTCCAACTATGTGCGACCCCATAGACAGCAGCCCACCAGGCTCCCCCGTCCCTGGGATTCTCCAGGCAAGAACACTGGAATGGGTTGCCATTTCCTTCTCCAGTGCATGAAAGTGAAAAGTGAAAGTGAAGTTGCTCAGTCATGTCCGACTCTTCGCGACCCCATGGACTGCAGCCTAGCAGGCTCCTCCATCTATGGGATTTTCCAGGCAAGAGTACTGGAGTGGGGTGCCATTGCCTTCTCCATATGGTCTAGTAGTGATCCTCAAGTGTTTTGGCACCAGGGATCAGTTTCAGGGAAGAAGTAGGGTAAGGGGGATGGTTTCAGGATGATTCAAGCACGTTATATTTATTGTGCTCTCTACTTCTATTATTGTTACATCAGCTCCAATTCAGATTGTCAGGCATTAGATCCTGGAGGTTTGGAACCCTTGGTCTATAGTATTACTGCTTATATGATTCCAAAATTATTGCAGGAAATCAGTGGCTTAGCAAGGAGTAAGGACAATAGAAGTGTTCTGTCCCAGGTGCCTTCAATATTGGATACTCTACAGATGAGATGTCGTTGTTTAGTCACTTAGTCATGTCAAACTCTTTGCTACCTGTTGGACCACAGACCACCAGGATCCTCTGTCCACTGGATTCTCCAGGCAAGAATATTGGAGTAGGTTGCTCTTTCCTTCTCCAGGGGATCTTCCTAACCAGTGGATCAAAACTGTGTCTCTTGCATTGGCAGGCAGATTCTTTAGCCACCTGGGAAGCCGAAAGATGGGATAAGATATAGATTTAAAGCTGTAATAAAACCGACTAAAAGTTGGTCAGCCTTTTAACTGTAACTCTGCAGAGGCAATTCTAAACAATGTCAGTGAAAAAATATTCCCCTCTGCCAGGGTCAACCACTCCCACAGCCCTATTCTGTTTGGTATGCAGCTGCAGAAACTAATAATGAAAGGGCAAATATTTTTTACTTCTTAAGGGATAAAACTCTAGTTATAAGTTGTAAACTTTCATTCTCTTAATGTGACACTGAGAGAACTTCTGGGTTCCTTTTTTTAGTCCATGTGTTATTGACGTGTGGAATGCAAAATAAGAATTAGTAAAAAGAACAATAACTAATACTTATTGAGCACTTACTATTTCTGGAGAAGGAAATGGCACCCCACTACAGTACTCTTGCCTGGAAAATCCCATGGACGTAGAAGCCTGGTAAGCTACAGTCGATGGTGTCGAAAAGAGTGGGACATGACTGAGCAACTTCACTTCACTTCACTTACTATTTCTAGGCTGAATTCCATACGCTTTATATGTCTAAACTTTCTTCATCTTCACACCTGTTATCCCCAATTTACAGAAAATAAATAATCATTTTCATTGATGAAGCATAATAAATAATATAAGAATAGAATAATGTGTTATACAAAGGTAAAAAGTGTGGTAGAATATGGGTTAAAGAAAAAAGAAATGAGTGATTGGAAAGTCAAAAGAAGGAACTTCTTCAAATATTCATGGGCCCCTAAAGATTAAGGATACGATGTACATTTCCTATCTTCTTAACTTCAATTCTTCCTTACTCCTTTTACTTCTGTATTTCTTTGTCTTTTCTTTATTTCTCATCCACCTTCAGGGCAGCAGTTTTATTCCTTATTAGACTAAATAAAGGCAGAAAAAGAAGCATTTCTTTTTTTAGCTCTGCATTGATCCTATTAAGTTATAAGTATTCAGTCACTCAGTTCTGTCTCTTTATGACCCTATGGACTGTACCCTGCCAGACTCCTCTGTCCATGGAATTTTTTAGATAAGAATGCTGGAGTAGGTCTTCCTGCAGGGAATCTTCCTGATCCAGGGATCAAACCTGTGTCTCCTACATCTCCTGCATTGTAGCAGATTCTTTACCTGTTGAGCGATAGGAGAACAGTGGTTAAATAAGAACTTACAACCTGCAAGAACCTGGACAGGTTACCTGCTTTTTCTGTGCCTACCTTAAATGTCTTTATCTATACACCAGGAAGAAAAATAAACATATGTATGCATCTAGCCATTGCAAATTTTTGAATATATTGAGGCTTAAATTGTCCCTTTTTTGATAAGTGGAAGCCTTTTCAAATTGGTTTCTTTTGACAAATCACTAGTAATATTTGATGGCATTCTTGCTTTCTGGATGTCAGCAAGTTCCAGGCTCATCTTTTATATTTCTTGACCTACACAATGAATCCATTCATCACAGAATGCTGTTTCCTTTTATTGATAGTTCAGAATAAAAGTTAAAACAGTGAGATTTTTATTATTTCCTTTGCTTAGAGCATTGGTTTAGACCTGAAAGTTGCAAAGATGCTCAATTTCAGATAATTTATATTCTGATGAGATTAAAATTAAATACAAAAAAGATCTTATGATAGAAATAAATGCAGATCTTAAGCTCTTAAGCATTCTAGACAGCAAGGATTTCATTTCAGAACTGATACTTAGTCTTGTGAGTTTCTCAGAAAATAATTGTGTTCATAGCTACAAAAGTAGAGTTTACTTCAAATTAATCTGGTCAAAAAAGTGTTGTGAGACAAGATGCTTTTTGGAGGGTGGGACGTATTAGAAATTGAAGCAATAGAAAGAATGAAAATATTCCAGGCTTATAGAATGACAGAAGATCAAGATGATGTTCTAGAGACTGGAAAGAATTTTTTTTGGATTGAAAAGACATTTGACTATGGAAATAAGTAAATGATAGTTGAATATTTATGAACAATTAAAATTAGATACATCTATGTTGGATAGAGGTGTAAGACAGAAACAATGGTGAATTTCCTGATGTGCAGTTCTGTTAGGGTAAAACTAAGCTGCCATGACAAAGAGACCCTAAATTACAATGGCTTAAAACTGTTATAACAAAGAGACCCTAAATTACAGTTGCTTAAACTATTTCAGAGAAGGCAATGGCACCCCACTCCAGTACTCATGCCTGGAAAATCCCATGGCCAGAGGAGCCTGGAAGGCTGCAGTCCATGGGGTCGCTCAGGGTCGGACACGACTGAGCGACTTCACTTTCACTTTCACTTTCGTGCATTGGAGAAGGAAATGGCAACCCACTCCAGTGTTCTTGCCTGGAGAATTCCAGGGATGGGGGAGCCTGGTGGGCTGCTGTCTCTGGGGTTGCAGAGTCGGACACAAATGAAGCGACTTAGCAGCAGCAAACTATTTCATCTTGTGAAACAGATTTGAGATGAGTGGTCCAGTTTTGTGGGGGATCTCTGCTTTTCATAGTCAACCAGGAACCAGATTCCTTCTAAACTGTTGTTCTACCATCCTTTGGGATTCCCCCATGGCTCAGTGGGTAAAGAATCTGCCTGCAATGCAGAAGACACAGGAGACATGGATTCGATCCCTGGGTCAGGAAGATCCCCTGGAGGAGGAAATGGCAATCCATTCCAAAATTCTTGCCAGAATTTTGTACGGAGAAGCCTGTAGAGCTACAATCCAAAGTGTCACAATGAGTCAGACACGACTGAATGGCTAAGCACAAGCACACCATCCTTTACAGCAATGTTGTCATCTGCATGGTCAAAGCGGTCACTTTACATCTAGGTTTCAACCAGAAAGGAAGAAAAGAATGTAGCAGAGACATTCATGATCTCTTGAGTCCCCAAGAAGAATATGGCATGGGTTATTTCCACTCATACTCTATTGGTGAGAACTTGGTGAGACGGCCATACACAACTGCAAGGCAGCAGGTGAATGACAATAGACTGGGAAGTCATGTTGCCTCTATAATTCTGTAAATATCAAAGAGCTGGATGGCAAATTTTAGCAAAAAGCTAACAGTTTCTTCCATACTCATCTTTTCTTTTTGACACCTCCATAATTTGTGTTTTCATAATTTTTCAAACTAATGAAGTAATAAACTTTCAGTTGCTTCATGTATATCTTTTTTTTTCATGTATTTCTTTAATTAATATGTCTCTTCATCTTCTTTCCTAAATACTTTAACTGTGTCACTTGGGGTCCAATCAGGAGACAGAATATACACCAGTACTTTGAACATGGAAATTTTAATATTACTGTTAACTACTATCAGGATATTAACCACTAAGAGCTAAAGATAACTCCAATGAATAAAGAATTAGCAAATATAGAGTCAGCTACTATCCCTAGGGTGGGCAGAAAAGATCTAAGATAGAAACAAACAAGGAAGAGCCCCCACTACCTACCCTGTCCTCCAAAGCTGAGATTTAGACATTGCTGGAGGGGGTGTGACAATAACCCCTGGATTTAAGAGTTTGTCGAGGTGATGCAGACCAGAGATAGCTAGCATGAAGCCATTCACCCAGCTCCTAGTAAGACTGTCTCGGGAAATACCAAATCAAGAACCTGCAAACTCACTAGGCAGCTTCCCTTTGGAATGCTGGTGAGGCTTGCTGGAACATAAGCACCCCGTTAGATGTACTCCGTTGCTGAGGTGGTTGTGCACTAGGAGAAATAATAATAAATTGCACCTGAAGCAAAAGACCTCCGCCTCCCCTCCTGCCTCTCCCTATGTAAAGGTCCTCTCAACACCTTCTGCCACAAAGGCTGAGCATTCTCCCAGCTGGCAAAGGAACTGTGTTCACAGGATCCAGCTCCACTATTATGAAACTGTGAAAGTGTTATTCGCTCAGTGGTTTCTGATTCTTTGCTACCACATGGACTGTAGCCTGCCAGGCTCCTCTGTCCATGGGGTTTTCCAGGCAAGAATACTGAAATGGGTACTCATTCCTTTCTCCAGGGGATCTTTCCAACCCAGGGCTTGAACCTGTGTCTCCTGTATTGCAGGCAGATTCTTTACCATCTGAGCCACCAGGGCAGCCCGCACGATTATGAAACAGTGCAAGGAAAGGAGAATTTGAAGCTGGAAAACAAAAAACTGATGACTGGCCCAGTGGCCATGACATAAAATTGTTGTATTATTTCTTTACTGTTTTATCCCAATAAGGTTCCCATTTAAGAACTGAATGAGATGGAAAATGTCATAGTCCATCAATGGCATACCAGGGTTCCCTTTTCTCCACATCATCTCCAACATTTGGTATTTCCTGTCTTTTCTATGACTTCCCTGGTGGCTCAGACGGTAAATCGTCTGTCTATAATGCGGGAGACCCGGGGTCGATCCCTGGGTCGGGAAGATCCGCTGGAGAAGGAAATGGCAATCCACTCCAGTACTATTGCCTGGAAAATCCCATGCTCAGAGGCGTTTGGTAGGCTACAGTCCATGGGGTCGCATTCTAACATGTGTGAGGCAATTTCTCATTGTGGTTGTGATTTTCATTTCCTAATAATTAGTGATGTTGAGCATCTTTTCATGTAACTATTGGCCACCTGGATTTCTTCTTTGGAAAAGTGTCTATTTGGATCCTTTGCCCATTTTTTAAATCAGGTTGCTTGTTTTTGTTGTTCTTGAGTTATAGGAGTTCTTCATGCATTTTGGATATTAACCAAACTGGATATATGATTTTCAAATATTTTCTACCATTCAGTAAGTTGCCTTTTTATTTTAAGAACAGTTTCCTTTGCTGTTCAGAGGCAATATAAACAACAAAAACTCTCAAAAAAACAAAGGTTGCTTTTAATTCATGGATAATATTCCATCTTCAAACTTCCCCTCCTATTTCTCCCTGAGTTGTAATGACCTGTAACAAATTCCTCACCACCATGTACAGGAACCATGAAGGAAAATTCCCTCAATTGGCTGGACAATGATGGAAGTCCAATTTTGTATATCTTAGCTAAAAAAAACTTAGGGTTCATGTTTTCCTATTTTCACACAAGGCAGTGTCTGTTTCATAGGATTGCTTGTGACCATCTCCTCAATGACCCTGTCATTATCAGTGTGAGTAGTGAGAAAACGAAAACCAAAGCTGCAGATGTGTTTCTAGAGCCATCTGGCTCCTTTGGAAGGTAATTTACTAACTAAAAATAATCACATGCATATGGCCTCCCTCCTCCTTTACCCTAAAATATTCCTAAAACTGTTAACATTCGTTTCATTAGGTTTACAAAAAAAAAAAAAGAATTTCTCCCATTTATACTGTTCTTTTGTTAATATTCATATGTGGTATCTGAGGAAAAGAAGCAGTTCTCACACATCCTGGGAAGCAGGAAAAAAATCTGTTGATGAGATTTTTTTTTTTAATCAAAAGTGTTCTCTTAGGCACATTCAATCAGCTAGTTTGTGTTTTTTCTTTTAAGTAGCTGTAATAGTGTCATATTTTGAAGTAGCAATTTAGACTTTGATTCCAAACTAATTTCTTCCTATGCAGTATACTGAAAGGTAGATTTCCAATAGGCTATGATCATCTTCAAAAATTTCAGGCTGTGTGTAGCCCAGCCAGCCCCAGAAATTTGAGTTATTTGAGCATGATACTAACATCTACCATGAAGATAGAATAGTGTAAGGCATACCCTAGGCCCTTAAACATCATCCTTTTGTTATTTGGTTGAGTAACAATGAGGAGAGTTTAAGGTGAGGGTGAAATGCTATCCACTGTTTCCGTGATAGGATTTCAGTAGCCATACTAGATTTCCACCTGGTAATCAGAGAATGGGGTAATTTATTATCATGTCATAACATTTTTATACTATGCAATGTTGATGGCAAATGTGGAGGTTAATTCCCATGCATATCAGCTAAGTGGTCTTCAGTTTGTGTGGTGTGACCCATAATAATGTGGGCATGCTTCATAAGACTAGACATATGGAGGACCACCCATGAGTAAGGTTCTGCTCTTGTATAGTTTCATTCTTGAATCTCTTAAGATTGAAGATATGACACTTTAAGCACCTAGCACATTGCCTGTATTCCAGAATATAAGCTAGTTCTCTGTTAGTAAAATTGGTTTAAAAAGAAAACTATTGATTTTATGCTAGTCTCCATAATTTTACCTGACTTACTTATACCCTAAATTATAAAGATGATGCTCTTTAATGTCTTTAGCTTGTCAAAGTGTTCTCAAATAGCGTAGAAGTAAGAGCAAAGTGGGGAAACAGCTGTCCCTTGTTATTTTGTTTCCTGAATACAAATAGTCTTAAATTGCTGTAAATGGAGAGGCTGGAATGAATTCAAACACCGCTTGTTTAAATACACTCAGCCTGATGTTTGTGTGTTGGAACCTTTGGAGAGGGCAGCGCTAGAAAATGCTCCACATTAACTTGTCACACATGACAATATACGGTTATGGCTTCTCTTTTGTTTGTTAGGTAGAGTTGCTTTGGTATCATTCCGAAAGTTTCGTGACACTAAATCACAAGAGATTTGAGCTAAGATATCTGAACAGCAGCATTAACCCCTGGGACATTTGGTGTGATTTTAATTTTAACTCTTCCTAGGAAAAGCAAAAGCTTTTGGGGGCTTAACTGAGTGCAGGTGGGTATTTGGGATTTTTATAATATGTCAGGAGTGAATGGATACATCAAGTCTTTGTTTTTCCCTCTGGCTTCTGATGGCTTGCCATTTGAGAAGTTAAGTCTATATGTAAAAGGCCAAAAGAAAGTGATTTGTTTGTTTTCCCTTCATAACCCATTCCTTTAAGGAAAGCCCTACTCCCAAGATATTCTTAAACAGAGCTCAGTCCAACAGCTTTATTGACTATGTGGGATCTGAAAGCTTGTTTAATGAATTCTTCCTTCTATATTTGAGGAAACAGCAGCATTAAACATTTAAGGAACTTAACAAGGTCACGTTTACTGGCACAGTCATAAAAAACTTCTTGATGTTCAGACTCACGGTCCAGTAGTTTTATCACAAATACATTTTCACAATTCAGTTTGAGGATTCTTTCTGGCAAGGGGGCATACTCTGAAGATAATCCTCTAGATTCATTATTGCACTATTGTATAATATTGCAGATTATTTTCCTATTTGTCTCACCCAAAAACTCATTGCTTACCTCGTGATGTGGAAGCTTTAGGGGGAAAGTTGCTATGGTTAGCATTTTGTAATTAAAACTGCCATGATTTGAGGACCTCACAGGTTTAATAAAGTGACAGTACCAATCAGGAAGAAAAGAAGTAAAAGACTGAGGACCATTAAGAAATTAGGCTTGTTTATTGGAGAAAATAATAATAAGTGGTGAGTAAAAGGTCTTCACATCAAGAGTTATAAATAGAAGATAAGAACCAATAGTTCTTTATGCCTACTACAGATCTAGAAATAAAATTATATAAGTAGACGTGGTCATGGACTATAGTTAAAGAAACAACCTGCAGGCGATATGGAGAGGCCTGAGTTCATGTCTTGGCTTTCCTTTGTGTCTTTTGATAAACTGGTGAACCTCTGTGAGTCTCAGTTTTTACTTCACTGTGTAACTGTGAGGATGAAATAAAATAATGTGAAAGTCCCTATCTAGAATAAGGCTTGCACTGGTAGGTGGTCAATAAAAGATTTGTGTCTTTATTTTATTTATGTATCATTTATATTATATAATATGAAATATATAAATATTAAATTAATGTACCATTTAACTAATCAAATAATATTTAATTTGTATTATTCTCCCACCTAGACACTGTCTATATAAAATTATATATATATAATTATATGTATATATAATTCTTTTTTATTTGCACTTAATCCAAACTTAATACTCATATAGGAAGAGAACAAACTGTTAAAAAAACTTATTAATGAGCAAAAGTGAGTAGAGCATAAGGTGTGTATTAGTGAAAAAGTACACAGCATTTGACTATGCAGATCACAACAAACTGTGGAAAATTCTTAAAGAGATGGGAAAGCAGACCACCTTACCTGCTTCCTGAAAAACCTGTATGTAGGTCAATAAGCAACAGTTAGAAACAGACATGGAACCATAGACTGGTTCAAAATTGGAAAAGGAGTACGTCAAGGCTGTATATCGTCACCCTGCTTATCTAACTTATAGATAGAAATGCTGGGCTGGATGAAGCACAAGCTGGAATCAAGATTGCCAGGAGAAATATCAATAACCTCAGATACAGCAGAAAGCAAAGAGGAACTAAAAACCCTCTTGATGAAAGTGAAAGAGGAGTGAAAAAGTTGGCTTAAAGCTCAACATTCAGAAAACGAAGATCATGGCATCTGGTCCCATCACTTCATGGCAAATAGATGGGGAAACAATGGAAACAGTGAGAGACTTGATTTTCTTGGTCTCTAAAATTACTGCAGATGGTGACTTCAGTCATGAAATGAAAAGATGCTTGCTCCTTGGAAGAAAAGCTATGAGCAGCCTAGGCAGTATATTAAAAAGCAGAGACATTACTTGTCAACAAAGGTCTGACTAGTCAAAGCTATGGTTTTTCCAGTAGTCATGTATGAATGTGAGATTTGAACCATAAAGAAAGCTGAGTGCCGAAGAATTGATGCTTTTGAACTTTGGTGTTGGAGAAGAGTCGAGAGTCCCATGGACTGCGAGATCAATCCTAAAGGAAATCAGTCCTGAATATTCTTTGGAAGGACTGTTGCTGAAGCTGAAGCTCCAATAATTTGGCCACCTGATGTGAAGAACTGACTCATTGGAAAAGATACTGATGCTGCGAAAGATTGAGGGCAGGAATAGAAGGGGGATGAAATGGTTGGATGGCATCATCAACTCGATGGACATGAGTTTGAGCAAGCTCCGGGAGTTGGTGATAGACAGGGAAGCCTGGTGTGCTGCAGTCCATGTGGTCACAAGGAGTCAGACGCAACTGAGTGACCGAACTGAATGAGAAAAAATGAGTGGAGCATAAGATGTGTATTAGTGAAAAACATGACTTGTTTGAATATTCATAATTTATGTTTGAATGTTCATAAATTAGATTCTTAGAAGCACTCTCCCATTATTAGGTAATAATTATCTGGGCTGTTTTAAATATCATAAAATTTTCACTTTCACAATAAAAATCCACATTATAGGGATATCTGTTTCCCTATAACTGACACTGATCACCATGATATTCTTATCATCTCTTATTCTTTGTGTAACTCATGATCCTTTTGTAGTCTGACAGTTTTCCCAATAAAACTCACATTGCCATCCCTGTCAAAAGTAACAGGAAGCTTTTTACCCCTTCTCATAGACAAAAAAAAAAATCTTTCCTCTTCACAATTCACTATCCTATAGCCACTTTCTTTTGTTTTTCTCTTGTCTATATTCAGTCTTATTTTTGTTTCCCTAAAATCATTTCATACTTCAGCAGCCTTGCTTTCTGTTTCCTCTTAGACTGAAAAACAACCTGATTCCACTCCATTCCAGTCAAGACCCTCTCTTACTTCTACCATCTCTAAATTACCCACCCTTTTGTTTTCTTTCTCTATCCTACAAAAGACATATAGTCTACGTTTGCAGTTTCTTCTTCTTCATTTTTAATAGGCAACGAGTTCTCATTTTCTCTCAGAACAGTGCTCAAAATTTTCCTCTCAAAAATGCTGCTGCTACTGCTGCTAAGTCGCTTCAGTCGTGTCCGACTCTGTGCGACCCCATAGACGGCAGCCCACTAGGCTCCTCTGCCCCTGGGATTCTCCAGGCAAGAAAACTGGAGTGGGTTGCCATTTCCTTCTCCAGTGCATGAAAGTGAAAAGTGAAAGTGAAGTCTCTCAGTTGTGCCCGACTCTTTGAGACCCCATGGACTGCAGCCTACCAGGCTCCTCTGTCCATGGGATTTTCCAGGCAAGAGTACTGGAGTGGGGCGCCAATGCTACTGATTGTTAAACTCAGTCGTGTCTTTTCAGACTATCTTGGTTGCTCTTTCTGCAGTTTAATGGCATCGCTCTCTTCTGTCTTCAAAGTTCTCCTTCACATGACTCTCCCTATACTTTTTCCCTCATAGCTCAGTTGGTAAAGAATCTACTTGCAATGCAAGAGACCCTGGTTCAGTTCCTAGGTCAGGAAGATCCCCTGGAGAAGGAAATGGAAACCCACTCCAGTATTCTTGCCTGGAGAATCCCATGGACAAAGGAGCCTGGCAGGCTACAGTCCTTGGAGTTGCAAGAATCGGACATGACTTAGTGACTGAACCACCATACTTTTTCCTCCTTCTCCTCTTACCTTTGTTATCTCCTCCTATCTTGGTTCCCTCTCAGATTCATTATGCTTCAGTTCACCAGCCCTTAGATACTATGTTTTCTCAGGAAACATCCTCAGTCATTTTTGTGTTCTGTTATAATGAGGACCATTACAAATATTTCTCCATTCCTGACCCCTCTTTACTGATGTTTCAGCCTAGAATTTTCAGTGGTTTTCAGAACACAGTTTCCAGTTTTCTAAACACAATCTGTTTTCTTACAAGTAGTGTTTCTTCAGTACAGCCTTCCCTGGGCACCCATGGACTATTTGTTCTGAGACCTCCATGGATACCAAAATTCACAGATGCTCAAGTATCTTTTGTAAAATAAAATAGTATTTGCATATAATCTACACATATCCTCCTGTATACTTTAAGTCAATTCTAGGTTAATTGTGAGGCTTCCCACGTGGCTCAGGGGTAAAGAATCTGCCTGCCAACGCAGGAGATGTGGGTTCAATCCGTGGGTCAGGAAGATCCCCTGGAGAAGGAGATGGCAACCCACTCCAGTGTTCTTGCCTGGAGAATTCCACGGACAGAGGAAAATGGCAGGCTACAGTGCATGGGTTTGCAAAGAGTTGGGCATGACTTGCAAAGAGTTGCTCATGACTGAGCATGCACAGATTACTTGTAATGCCTAATATAATGTAAATGCTATGTAGGTCAATATAAATACAATATAAATGCTAGGCATATAATTGCTGATGCATGGCTACTTCAAGTTTTCCTTTTTGAAGCTTTTTGGAATTTTTAAAATATTGTCTATCAGCATTTGGTTGAATCAAAGGATGCAGAACCAGGGGATAAACAGAGGACCTATTATATTCAGTTTCTTGATTACTCAAAGAAATATCTGCATATTTGTGAACCTTGGTCACTAACATTCATTTTTCCCAGATGAGGGAAAACTGACTAGCTTTTATCAGTTTTATCTGTCTTACCTCAGAAATATCTATCATGCATGTTCCCTGGACTCTTTTTTTGCTGCTAGTCTTCAAATTACTTTGTGGAAAATTCTCCCCTTTCTAGTTATTTGTTTCTTTTCTAATCTAACTTTCACAACTCCAATAGGATATCCTCTCCAAGAAAAAAAAACTAATATTGTCCCCTAATCAATAAACATTTGTTTGCTCCATACTGCTTATATGAGAAAATGAAATATTTTTAGCATGTCCCTCAATCTGAACTTTGCCATATTCCAACTCTTTCAGGCAAATCAAGACTTTTCTCTCCTTCATTATTTTGCTCATATTGTTTCCTTTTTACATCTATTTATTCTACTCATATTTCAAAACCACAGACCAAAATAATATTCTCATATACTCTGATTAGAATTATTTACATTATCTTATAGTCATCCTTCTTAACACTCACCACAATGCTCTTGGATATTTGCCAGTAGATACTGACCCCAATTACTACATGGTATGACAAAATAACCCCTAGAGATATGGTATATATCTAGAATAGTCCTCTCCTGGGTCAAAAATATACTGAAAAGTTAGTAAGAATTGTTGGAGAGGGAGTTGTTTTACTTCATTTTTAAATCATGAGCTTTCTCTCCATGTATTTATGGATATAATAAAATAAATATGTTCAAATAAAAATATGAAGTTTTATAATATGATATGTCCAATTATCTATTTAAAGATCTTTGAAATCACTTGCTGGTTTTAACAAATCTACAAGACAGGCTTAGCACATAAACAGTATTGATTATTGTGAAAAATCTGCTAGAATATCTAAAGGTATACATTTATATAGGGTTATATTTTTAGGCAGAGTATTACATAAAGTGTTGCATTAAAGTGAAAAATATGAAGCCTAGTTTTTAAGTTCCTTTAAAATTACCTATAATACTAAATGGGCTTCTCAAGTGGCTCAGTGGGTAAAGAATCCATCTGCAGTGCAGGAGACACATGGAACACAGGTTCAATCCCTTGGTAGGGGGCATGGCAACCCACTCCAGTATAATATTAAATGCATCCACCTTTCCCCAAGACTCAACTTATTATAGGAAAACATTGCAACCACTTGTGATTATTCACATGTATAAGTTTGTGTTGCCTATTTTCAATCATTTTTTTCACTCAGTAGCACATATTTCTATATGAGATAAAATATATTAATGTCTTCTCCCCCAACACATGAGAAAAGAACAGACACCGGCCTGCACCCACTTTATCCTCCTATGCCTGCCTGGCCCATCATGGCAGCAAAAGTTGTCCCTCCTCCTGTCAGAAGCCAACCCCAGGTAAAGGACTTAGATGTAAAGGAAACCAGAATATTGTCCTGAACTATAGACACTTTGGGGGTTCCAAGGTAGCTCAGATGGTAAAGAATCTGCCTGCAATGCAGGAGACCTGGGTTTGATCTCTGGGTCGGGAAGATCCCCTGGAGAAAGAGATGGCAACTGACTCCAGTATTCCTGCCTGGAGACTTCCATGGACAGAGAAGACTTGCAGGCTATAGTCCATGGGGTCACAAAGAGTCAGACACGACTGAATGACTAACACAACGTCTTCTCATATTATTCTCTTAAATCGTCACAAACAAGAACAGTTGTTAGGATGTTGTGAGTTATATTTAGTAGAAATTCTAACATAAATTGCTTTAAACTTTTTAGAAGACTTTTTGGATCATATACCTAAGAAGGAAAGTATTTGTGTTGGCAAAATGACTAATATTTGTGCTAAATGGGTCAACTTGGAACCAGTTTTGTGGCCAGGGGAATACCAGTTCTGACTGTTTTAAGCCAGGATTACTAGAATTTACCAGAATAGAAAAGAATACTTACTTGTTTAAACCAGTCAAAGCAATTGATGAAATAGAGGGAGAAGGGAGAATTCAATCTGTTCCAAATTACAAGATTGCTACAAGTGGTAGAAGGGTGAAATTGATAAAATGAATGTTGAGTAGACAAGTACAATGATCACAAATAAGATTAATTAATAACTTTGACTTCATTTAATGTCTTCACTTCGCATTGTTCTACATAAGACTGTGGAGAAATTTAACACAAATCAATGAATTAATTAAAATACTTCCATGTTATAGCCAAAGAAAGTGAAGACTTATTGAACTAATTTTCAATTTAATGTGTCTCTAAATAAGCACAGAATTTGAGGACCATTGGATATCATGCCAGACTATTTCCTGCTCTCTGTTAAAATCAATATGAAGCTATAGCACACTTATTAATGACACGGATTACAGACTTTGTATAAGCCTTGGTCTTTGCCCTCAAGAAATTAACAATTTTGGTTGTGACAACAACACCTAAACACATAAAATAATTGAGGGATGACACCAGTTAATGCATCACAAAATGCGATAGAGAATAGAATCATAAGATAAATGATCCCCCAACAAAGGGAAGTATTTTTGTTGGCCAGAAGTAATGGAGTAGACTTATAGAAGTAGTTTGGAATTGAGATGACTCTGGAAGGATAGTATTATTTGGATAAGTAGAAAAAGGTAGAAAACCCATTCAAAGTAAAGAAAACAAGTAAGGGCAAAAGGCTTTGAGAAGCATTCATTTGGAAGATGTGAGTGTGTGTAGGAGTTTGGGGAGCTTGAATCAGGTAGGTGGCAAAGAACAAGATTGTCTGCACTGAGAAACAGGTCTTTAAGATTAACATTAGACAGCATTTTGTAGTTTAAGGTGCAAATAGATTATACCTAAAATTCTAGCATAAGGACAGGTTTCAGAAAAATTAGAAAGTCTGTAGCTAAGGGAAAACATGGTCAAGGCAGTAGTCTTAAAAATATATCTCTTAGACATACAAATTCACACAGTGAAAGCAAAGAGGTTAAGGTTCAGTTTGGGGAGAGAAAGTACATGCATCGTAAATCCAATGTGACAGGAAAGGGTAAATGCAAGTGTCTAAGCAAAAATCAGTTTCAGGTCAAGAAGCACAGAAATGAGATTAGGACCTTTCAGCTCTTACAAGGTATGGGCCTTGAACAAGTAAATTTACTTCATTTAATTTCCTTAATTTATTAAAGGAAGGGGGTGGGTTTCAAAGCCTTATTGGATCTGAATAAGCAATCTGCAGATGGCAAATATGTCAACAAAATAATTTCCTTTATCCTTTCTTTTGCTCACTCTGAAATGGGTGACAAAAGTTGTCAGGATCACACATGTATCCAAAAAAAAGAAAATATTAGTATGTAGTAATAAATGATTACCAATAGATGTCAGATATTTCAGCAAAAGTGCAACATTTTGAGAGAAATTAAAAATTTTCAGAGTGTTTTGTCTAAGAATTATGAAAAATGAACTATATAAAAGGCATGCGTTATATGGAAACATGAGCATGTAAGAGAAGCCTATAATTTTAATTGAACTTTGATTGGTGGTGTATGGTTATATTTAATAGAGGTGTCAGCTATACGTGACATGATAGTGGGGAATACCAAAAGTGAGTTCACAAAGAAATTTATCTGTACCCCATAACTGCACATAAACACTTGCCCCCAAATATTCATTTACTCTCTCTCTTCTCACCTCTTATCCAGTTCTTCCCTTCCCCTCATCATCCCCCTCCTCCTTCCCTCCCTCCCTCTTCTCTCTCTTGCACATTTACAAATGCACACACAGACACATCCACTCTCAAGGAAACTTAAGTTTCACTTCTACTTCTTCCATTTAGTTGAATATAATTGAAAGTGCCTACTTTGTTCTTGGCTGGCTAGATTTAGGTCTGCAAAGATAATGGCATCGAGCCATTGTTTCTACTGTCTTCTTGATAGTAGCGATATCCAAATACCCACTGTTTTTGTGTGTGTGTGGTAATAGAATTTATCTAGACTCTGAATTTAATCTACAATGCTTATACTATGACCCTCCTTAATGAGAATGTATATATGAATATGGGCTTCTCTGGTGGCTCAGATTGTAAAGAATCCGCCTGCAATGCTGGAGACCTGGGTTCAATCCCTGGGTTAGGAAGATTCCCTGGAGGAGGGCATGGCAACCCACTCCAGTATTCTTGCCTGAAGAATCCCTATGGACAGAGGAGCCTGGCGGGCTACAGTCCATGGGGTTGCAAAGAATTGGACATGACTGACAGACTAACTTCAGCACACGTGTAATACACATGCAATCTCTTCATTGACCAAAGTAACAACTGTTAAATCCATATAAACATTTCTTTAGATTTATTGTGGCTGTTTAAATAGTTCTTATAAAACAAAATTTGAAAATCACTTTCAACATCTATTAGAAAAGTTCAATTGTCTATGCTTTCACAATGTACAAAAGCAAAAGAAATATCTTATAAACAATAAGAAACAATTTTACAATGATTGTCAATATACAATGCAAACTTCTTAGCATAAATGAATACTCAATAAGCATATGATTGAGTTGAACACAAAAAACAAGGTACAAGTTACATTTCCTTGATAGTAAAGAGTCCTTTTTACTAAATGTTTAAACTAAATTACAATAAAAAGTGAGAAATTCTGTGATGAGAAATCTAAAGATAATTTTGAAAAATTGTTTTTTATTAATATGGCAGTATTGCCAATGCTTAAATAGAACTTTTTTCATACTATATTCTTTATGATGCATAAGTGAATCTTTTTTAAAATAAGGATAAGCTTCTATTAATGTGTACAGACACAAAATATATGTATATATTTATACAAATGTAATAATATATAATGTATTAATTATAAGCACTCACTAACAGATATACACACAAAATCACACACAGAAGTACATATTCTTTTTTTTTGCAAAAATGATCACATATATATATATATTTAATTTGATATGCACCACAATGACTCAGTTATATTTCTCCTGGGATAATATATTTTGCATTCAACATATTAATTTGTTTTCATTTGTTCTGAACTATATTCAACGCAGGATTTTCCTATTATCAACATTTACTCAAATATGTTGATAAAATTTTCCAACATAACTCTCTTTGCCTTTCTACTTTGGGCCATGATTGATTCAGCATCCTCTGTGTTTAATATTATTAATATTATTATTCCTGTTGGCTCATCTGATAGAAAATCACAGAGAACATATCTTCTTACACTAAATAATTCAATATTTATTTCCTGAGAATAAGTACAATCACTTCTTCATAGTTCAGAATGTTTAAATTTTATGCCACAGTATTTAATATACAGTCCATATCCAGGTCTCACTAATAATATATATTATGGTCTTTTTTGCTTGCCTCCTGTTGTTTTCTTTTTTTTTTTTTTTTTTTAATTTTATTTTATTTTTAAACTTTACATAACTGTATTAGATTTGCCAAATATCAAAATGAATCCGCCATTTGGAGCATATTCTCAAAATATATATGTAGTGATCTTAAAGGGGCAATACTCTTTCACCTAATGAAACGTCTAAGTAATCTAAACAATATTCAAGAAATATCTTAGCTGAAGTCCACTTTTCGAGATTTGGCATTAAGATGCCACATATTTTGTAGGGTAGGAAAAAATCTAGCATTTAAGTAGTTAGAATATGTTCTGAAAAGCAAGAGTTCTAGCAGGAGTCTTTTAGAGTATCTGACAATGAACCTGCCTTGATGTTTTACAAGCAGTCTGTCCTTTTAACTCTTTTCAAAATCAAATTGTATAGGTGAACACATAAACTAAGTTATTCTATAATCATTAGGAGTAGCTTTAAATTACCATGTATATGTTTTAAAGTTTCCTCTGCTAACCTGTATCTGCAACAGTGCCATTTTGGTACTGTTCAGTGTTAGGGTTCTGGAGGAAGAATTTTTTTTAACTCTTAGTTTACACATACATTAAAGAACATAGGAAAGTAGTCACTCAAAGTGTGACTTTCTAAAATGTGTATGTGTATTAGTCACTCATTCATATTTGAGTGTTTGCAACCCCATGGACTGTAGCCTGCCAGGCTCCTCTGCCTATGGAATTTTCCAGGCAAGAATACTGGAGTGGGTTGCTATTTCCTTCTCCAGGGGATATTCCCAACCCAGGGATTGAACCTGGGTCTCTGGCATCGCAAGCAGATTCTTTATCATCTAAGCCACCAGAGAAAAATAGACAAAGGGGAAAAATATCACAATAAGAATTCTCTAAATGCAAAGCAGAATTAATATGGAGAACTAAATGCTAATTCAATAAAAATGATTTCATGAAACAATATGCTAAACACTATAGGAAGTCAGTGAGGTATGTTTTGGACCCATCCATGATGGTGAAATAAGGCATGCAGAAAAATATAACTATTTGAGTACTAGTAACAGTACTCACAAATCTTATTGAATGTTAGCACTAAACAATAAAATTGTTCTGAAATCTGATCAGAGATCTCATCATGGGTTTAGTGTTGAAAAACAGCCCTATATAGAACTTGCAGAATTGATTTGGACTTTGAAAATACATGATATTAAAATAAAAGGGAAAAAGAGGATGCTTGGAAGGGACATAAACTGGGTATTCCTTTCAGGGAGGTAAAGCTAGAGTAAACACACACACACACTCACACACAACCACATATAAATAATTTAGGCCATTTCTAGTAAAGCATTTGTTTGGCTAAAATTAGCAATGTTAGAGAGTAGAACTGAGACAGATTCTCAGTGATTGATATTTCAATTCTTCAACCAATCATATTCAGGAAAAAATTTAAAGTAGGAGAGTATTATCAGGCACAGTTTCTGAGTTACAAACATCCAGAGTTCTTTGATTAAAGTCTTGCTAAATATAAGCAAAAGAAAATATTGTAATTATAGTCAGAACTCAAATATTCCAAGGAATTTAGGAAACAAAGTGGCAGAATTTGGGTTGCCCCAGAAAAAGGAGGGCTAGGAATTGTAGGAGATAGCTTGTAATTAATACATTTATTGGGACCCTCCTTTGTTTTGGGCTTTTCTAGTTAAGAAAACCGACTCGCAACTATTTCTTCTAATTTTATATGTGTATGTGGTCAGTCGCACAGTTATGTCGGAATCTTTGTGACCCCATGGACTGTAGCCTGCCAGGCTCCTCTGTCCACTGAATTTCCCAGGCAAGAATACCAGAACAGGTTGCCATTCCCTACTCCAGGGGATCTTCCTGACCCAGGGATTGAACCATCACTTGCGTCTCCTACATTGGCAGGTGGCTTCTTTACCACCGTGTCACCTGCCAATGCAGGAGATGCAAGTGATGTTGGTTCTGGTATTCTTGCCAAGTGTCCAAAAAAAAAAAAAAAAAAAGAAAAGAAAAGAAAATATCCACAGCCTAAGGAAAACCATGTTTTAGGGAACTAAAGTCTTGTAGCACTGTGCAAGCACCATTGGATCAGGAAACATCAGACGGAAACAATTACAGATACTATCCCATGTATGTGGTAATAATGCCCTGGATCCAAGGACACATGGGGTTCCAGGTGACTGACAGAGCTCCTGATTTCCACACACAAATTTCTAGCATACCCCTTTGTACCTCAACAGGATTCCTCTGCATTTTTTCAGTGTCCATAATTTTTGATCTTTGTAATTTATACAAGCTAAAACCTCAAGCATAAAAGAGGAAGCAAGAATATATGGAATGCATATTTTTAGAGACAACTCTGCACTAAACTGGCATGGAATTTGTTTGGGTGAGGGTTAGCAATTTTGAGAGAGAGGAAGAGAACATTAACAATTCCGATTTCTGACATCCATTTTCTCTTTTTACTATACATGTAATAAATCCAATTTCATCAGCTTGAAAAGTGCTAATAAAAGATAAATGGTGGCTTTGTAAAAGGCCCAACTATTAAGAACATAGAAAGGGCCATTGGTGGTTTTTTTTTTTTCCATGACACTTTATTCAGCACATATGAGAGAAGGGAGGATTTATTAGACATTTCTAAAATACTCAAGAAGGATGGATATCTTTCATACATAAATCTAAAAATATTTTCTTAAAGAGAATTAAAAGTACAGTTTAGTAGAAATGAGCGTCTGGCAGCTAGCTGAAGCAGAAATTGTCTATCTGCTGCAGCTGATGCCTATCAGACTGCAAGGCGCAATGTTGTACCAGCTGAAGTCTGTCAACAGGGAGACCAGCATAAGGGCAACATGATAGTCAAAACAGGATGAAACCACAGTCTAAACAAGATGACATGTGCATTTGTGCAATTAACAGCATCAGCAAAAGGAAAGTTGTGTTTGGAGTGTTCTGCCAGGAACCAAAAAAAAAAAAAGGCAGAATGCTTATTTTGCCACAATAGTGTTATGTTATATCCGGCTAAATAAAATTAATGGCTTGATGGAAAACACTGCATAGACAGGAGTAAAGCATACAAAAGAAGCTGATAACAGAGTCATAAGATGGAAAACCTTACCATGCTGTTGCTACTGTAAGCAAAGCCCACCTTGAAAATACTATTCACTCAATTACTGATCTGTAATGGTGAGTATTACCTATAGTGATGGCTATGGACAGAAACTCTGGGTGTGTGTTTGTGTTAGTCGTTCAGTCACATCCAACTCTGCAACCACATGGCCTGTAGCCTGTAAGGTTCCTTGGTCCATGAATTACTCCAGGAAAGAATACTGCAGTGGGTTGCCATTCCCTTCTCCAGGGAATTTTCCAGACCCAGGGATCGAACCCAAGTCTCCTAGGCTGTGAGCAGATTCTTCACTGTCTGAGCCACCTGAGGAGCCCAAGAACATATCAGTTCAGTTCAGTTCAGTTGCTCAGTTGTGTCTGACTCTTTGCAACCCCATGGACTTCAGCATGCCAGACTTCCCTGTCCAACACCAACTCGCGGAGCTTACTCAAACTCATGTCCATTGAGTCAGTGATGCCATCCAACCATCTCATCTTATATCATCCCCTTCTCCTCCTGCCCTCAAACTTTGCCAGCATTGGGGTCTTTTCCAATAAGTCAGTTCTTCGCATCAGGTGGCCAAAGTAATGGTTTCAGTTTCAGCATCAGTTCTTCCAATGAATATTCAAGACTTATTTCCTTTATGATGGACTGGTTGGATCTCCTTGCAATCCAAGGGACTCTCTCTTCTCCAACAGCACAGTTCAAAAGCATCAATTCTTTGGTGCTCGGCTTTCTTTATAGTCCAACTCTCACATCCATATATGACTACTGGAAAAACCATAGCCTTCACTAGACGGACTTTTGTTGGCAAAGTAATGTCTCTGCTTTTTAATATGCTGTCTAGGTTGGTCATTGCTGTTCTTCTAAGAAGCAAGAATCTTTTAATTTCATGGCTGCAGTCACCATCTGCAGCGATTTTAGAGCCCAAGAAAATCAAGTCTGTCACTGTTTCCATTATTTCCCCATTTATTTGCCATGAAGTGATGGGACTGGATGCCATGAGCTTAATATTCTGAATGTTGAATTTTAAGCCAACTTTTTCATTCTCCTCTTTCACTTTCAACAAGAGGTTCTTTAGTTCTTCTTCACTTTCTGCCATAAGGGTACTGTCATCTGCATATCTGAGGTTATTGATATTTCTCCCAGTAATATTGACTCCAGCTTCTGCTTCATCCAGCCTGGCATTTTGCATGATGTACCCTGCATATAAGTTAAATAAGCAGAATGACAATATACAGCTTTGATGTACTCCTTTCCTGATTTGGAACCAGTCTGTTGTTCCATGTCCAATTCTAACTGTTGCTTCTTGACCTGCATACAGATTTCTCAGGAGGCAGGTCAGGTGGTCTGGTATTCCCATCTCTTGAAGAATTTTGCACAGTTTGTTGTTTGTTTGTCAAAGGCTTTGGCGTAGTTAATAAAAAAGAAGTAGATGTTTTTCTGGAACTCTTGCATTTTTGATGATCCAATAGGTGTGGGCAATTTAATCTCGGGCTCCTCTGCCTTTTCTTTTCTTTTTTTAAATTAATTAATTTATTTTAATTGGAGACTAAACACTTTACTTTATTGTGGTGGTTTTTGCCATACATTGGCATGAGTAAACCATGGGTGTACATATGTTCCCCATCCTGAACCCCCATCCCACCTCCCCCCGCATCCCATCCCTCAGGGTTGTCCCAGTGCTCTGGCTTAGACTGGTGATCTATTTCACATATGGTAATATCCTCTGCCTTATCTAAATCCACCTTGAACATCTGGAGGTTCATGGTTCACGTACTGTTGAAGACTGGCTTGAAGAATTTTGAGCATTACTTTGCTAGCTTGAGAGATGAGTGCAATTGTGCAATTAACCCCACCATAGAGCTGCCAGAACTTACACAGGACTGGGGAAACAGACTCTTGGAGGGCATAAAAAGGACCTTGTGTGAACCAGGACCCAAGAGAAAGAAGCAGTGACCCACTAAAGACTGATTCAGACTTTCCTGTGAGTGTCCAGGAGTCTCCAGCAGAGGCATGGGTCGATGGTGGCCTGCTGCAGGGTCGGGGACACTGAGTGTAGCAGGGCATGGGACCTTTTCAAGGAGGCACCATTATCTTCATTACCTCCACCATAGTTTGGCCTCAGGTCAAACAACAGGGAGGGAACACTGCCCTCCCCATCAAGATAAAATTGGATTAAAGATTTACTGAGCATGGCCCTGCCCATCAGAATAAGACCCAGTTTCCCTCTCGGTCAGTGTCTCCCACCAGGAAGCTTCCATAAACCTCTTATCCTATCCATTAGAGGGCAGACAGAATGAAAACCACAATCACAGAAAACTAATCAAACTGATCACATGGACTGTAGCCTTGTCTAACTCAATGAAACTATGAGCCATGCCATGTAGGGCCACCCAAGATGGATGGGTCATGGTGGAGAGTTCTGAAAAAAACGTGGTCCTCTGGAGAAGGTAATGGCAAACCACTTTAGTATTCTTGCCTTGAGAACCCCATTAACAGCATGAAAAACCAGAAAGATAGGACACTGAAAGATGAACTCCCCAGGTCAGTAGGTGCCCAATATGCTACAGGAGATCAGTGGAGAAATAACTCCAGTAAGAATGAAGAGATGGAGCCAAAGCAAAAACAACAGCCAGTTGTGGATATGACTGGTGGTGGAAGTAAAGTCCGATGCTATAAAGAGCAATATTGCATAGGAGCCGGGACTGTCAGGCCCATGAATCAAGGCAAATTGGAAATGGTCAAACAGGAGATGCAAGAGTGAACATCGACATTTTAGGAATCACCAAACTAAATTGGACTGGAATGGGTGAATTTAACTCAGATGACCATTATGTCTACTACTTGGGCAAGAATTCCTTAAAAGAAAGGGAGTAGCCATCATAGTCAACAAAAGAGTCCGAAATGCAGTACTTGGATGCACTCTCACAACAGAATAATCTCCGTTCATTTACAAGGAAAACCATTCAAAATCACGGCAATCCAAGTCTATGCCCTGACCAGCAATGCACAAGAAGTTGAGGCTGAATTAAGACCTACAAGACCTTCTAGAACTAACACCCAAAAAAGATGTCCTTTTCATTATAGGTGACTGGAATGCAAAAGTAGGAAGTCAAGAGATACCTAAGTAACAGGCAAATTTGGCCATGGAGTACAAAATAAAGCAGGTCAAAGGCTAAAAGAGTTTTCCCAAGAGAATACACTGGTCATAGCAAACACCCTCTTCCAACAACACAAGAGAAGACTCTACACATGGACATCACCAGATGGTCAATACTGAAATCAGATTGATTATATTCTTTGCAGCCAGCGATGGAGAAGCTCTATACAGTTAGCAAAAACAAGACTG
Organism: Bubalus kerabau; assembly: GCF_029407905.1. Classification (NCBI taxonomy): domain Eukaryota; kingdom Metazoa; phylum Chordata; class Mammalia; order Artiodactyla; family Bovidae; genus Bubalus; species Bubalus kerabau. The sequence continues at coordinate 70,496,520 of NC_073625.1, forward strand.
GGAGCTGACTGTGGCTCAGATCATGAACTCCTTATTGCCAAATGCAGACTTAAATTGAAGAAAGTAGGGAAAACCACTAGACCTAAGATATGACCTAAGTCAAATCCCTTATGATTATATACTGGAATTGACAAATAGAGGCATTAGATCTGATAGACAGAGTGCCTGATGAACTATGGACTGAGGTTCATGACACTGTACGAGAGCCAGAGATCAAGACCATCCCCAAGAAAAAGAAATGTGAAAAAACAAAATGGTTTTCTGAGGAGGCCTTACAAACAGCTGAGAAAAGAAGAGAAGCCAAAGGCAAAGGAGAAAAGAAAAGATACACCCATTTGAATGCAGAGTTTCAAAGAATAGCAAGGAGAAATTAGAAAGCCTTCCTCAGTGATGAATGCAAAGAAATAGAGGAAAATAACAGAATGGGAAAGACTAGAGATCTCTTCAAGAAAATTAGAGATACCAAGGGAATATTTCATGCAAAGATGAGCACAATAAAGGATAGAAACAGTATGGACCTAACGGAAGCAGAAGACATTAAGAAGAGGTGTCAAGAATACACAGAACAACTATGCAAAAAAGATCTCCATGACCCAGATAACCACAGTGGTGTGATCACTGATCTAGAGCCAGACATCTTGGAATGCGAAGTCAAGTGGGCCTTAGGAAGCATCATTATGAACAAAACTAGTGGACGTGATGGAATTCCAGTTGAGCTCTTTCAAATCCTAAAAGATGATGCTGTGAAAGTGCTGCACTCAATATGCCAGCAAATTTGGAAAACTCAGCAGTGGTCACAGGACTGGAAAAGGTCAGTTCTCATTCCAATCCCAAAGAAAGGCAATGCCAAAGAATGTTCAAGAGAATGTGTATTTGTTGCTAACTCTGTGCCAAGCCTTATGTTGGTTTTTCAATAGTCATTTTTGGTGCAATTTTTAAAGTGTGTATGGTCCACATTATTAATCACATCTAACAGATGACAACACTCAAGGGACACAAGTTTGTACATCACTGTAGTGGAAAGATAAGGAATTGTAAACTTAGAAACTCTAAGCTGAGATACCTGTTCTGCAGTTAACAAACTCTAGGAACTTTAAGCAAACTACTTAATTTTTCTGGACTTGATTATTCTTAAAGAATATATAAACCTCAGATATATACCAGGGTTGAATGATATTATTGTTTTTCATACAATACTTGACATGCATAAATGTATTCCATAAATGGTGGAATCTCTATTATTATCATTATTAGGAGTAATATGGTGAAAGGTATTTTATAAGTATTTTCTCATTTATACAATGTTGGCAAAAAACTCACATCATTAAGAGTACTAATACTTTATGCTAGTATTTGTAGATTGGCAACCAACCATGGGCAGACACAGTGCTAAAGGTCTTCTGTGCATTAGCTCACTGCTTTGTCCCAGCTCTATTTGTTGCTGTTGCTTAGTCTCAGTCATGTCCAACTCTTTGTGACCCCATGGACTGTAGCCTGCCAGGATCCTCTGTCCAGTGGATCTCCCAGGCAAGAGCGTTGGACTGAGTTGCCATTTCCTCATCCAGGGAATCTTCCTGACCCAGGGATCGAACCCACATCTCCTGCTTGGCAGGTGGATTATTTACCACTGAGCTATCTGGGAAGCATCCCCGCCACCTGCACACCAGCCCTATATGCATGAGTTATTAGCTCCATTTAATCACTCAAGGGGTACAAGTTCACAGAGGTTTTGATAACACAGGTACTAATCCTACTTTGGGCTTCCCTAATAGCTTAGATGGTGAAAAATCTGCCTGCAATGCAGGAGACCCCAGTTCAGTCCCAGGGTCTGGAAGATTGCTTGGAGAAGGGAATGGCAACCCACTCTAGTATTCTTACCTAAAGAATTCCATGGACAGACCTGGTGTCACAGAGTCAGACATGACTGAGTGACTAACATTAAGACTAATCCTACTTCAGAGCTTCTCTTTCTCCAACCCAGTGCTAATTCAACTAATTCATCCTTTCCATGAATTTAAAGATAACAAACATAAATAGTATTGTCTTCTATGAATCTTGCAAGCAGTAAATGAGTCAATCTTTATGGCATTTCCATTTATGTCACATAGAAATATCTTTTAATTAGTTGCATTTGTTTTCATATACCATCAGATGCACCCTTAGCTCACAATTTTGTCCTTAATGATGATTCATTAGCTATGGTTTAAAAATATACAGTATTTATTAATATCATGTACTGCTCAAAATCTACTTCTAGGTTAAGATTTGAGAGGTACCATATGATTCAAAATAGAGTATCAGTGCATCTATAGTGCATTACACTTCTGATATAGTAAATATTTTATGAGTATTAACAGGAAATTTAAAGCATTACTGACTCTTGATAGGAATACAGGATCACTGACCTCTGTGGATGGTGCCATTTTCCTTAGCTCAGATTCCTTAGCTACTTCTTGAGGCCAGAATCATAATTCCCACCATATTATATTTGTATTCTTATTGAGCTGTTCATATTTGCAGGATTTTACAGACAAGTTAGAACTTTGTCATAGTTCAAAGATATGGTGAAGTATTTCTTCTCTATGTGTTTCAGGACATAGCTGATATTTTAGAGCAGAATGGAGAACATCTGGTAGTTTATTTGAAATGCAGAATCTGGGGCCCCATTCCAGACCTGCTGAATTAAAAATCTGCATTTTTACAAGGTCCCCAAGTGCTTTGTCTGTGTTGTTGTTTCAGTCACTAAGTCATGTATGACTCTGCGACTGCATGATCTGCAGCACACCAGGCTTCCCTCCCCGTCACTGTCTCCCAGAGTTTTCTCAGATTCATGTCCATAAAGTCTATATGTTAAGGTTTTAAGATGCATTATTCTAGAAAGCACAAGCAATAAAAAGTTGTGGTTTTGCTGGACATGTCTTTCATACACGGCGACAATAGAAGAGTTAGGTTACGTTGATCTTATATCAAGAGGAGTAGAATTGCAAGAGGAGAAAAGAAGAAGAAAGAGCTGGCATTCTTTCAAGAGAAAAAGATAAGGTGGAATTGTTGAATTGCATCATCATTAAATATGCAGGTTCTAAATGTTAACAAGCTTAGGTTATTTTAGAGATTTAGTGATGTTAATCTTTTTATAATCATTCAAGTTCTTTGTTGCTAAGGGACTTTGGCATCAGATTTTGTATTTCTCCAACACTTACATGTTTAAATAAACAGCATGCTTATTTAGCGTTAAAATGCTTCATGCAGCATTGTTTACAATTGAGCAGATATGAGTTTGTTTTGATGTAACTGTTAAAAATGATAGTATAATCTACTGGGAATATGATATGGTTTTCCAACCTTCCTGAACAGATTTCACATTACCAGGTAATCTTAATGTAAAATTTCCTGAATCAGTGCGAGTTTCATGCCAAAAAATTAGAATATACAGTAAGATCTATGTATGTAGTAAACCATACATGCAAATTAAACTACTTAATTAGGAGAAATGGTTTCTCACATCAAGGTTAGTGATTTCAGATCAAGGAATACTTGATCTGAAGTGAAAATCATTTTTGTAAGAAAAATACTTCAATCATTTTCTTAAAACATTATAACATACTTAAGCCCCTACTTTTTCCTTGGTGGTTTCCCTCTGCGCCTCATTTTTACCTGGACCCCCCACAACTTAGTCTGATGAGTGTTATGGAAATAGATATTTGGGAGTTCATTTGCATATACTTTACAAGTTGTCATCTGTGTGTATAGGATTCTAGATTCCTGTCTCAGCTCTCAAACCAGAAGTTTGCCTCCCTTGCTATTATCTCCTAAAGGAGAAGGCAATGGCACCCCACTCCAGTACTCTTGCCTGGAAAATCCCATGGATGGAGGAGTCTGGTAGGCTGTAGTCCATGGGGTCACTAAGAGTCGGACACGACTGAGTGACTTCCCTTTCACTTTTCACTTTCATGCATTGGAGGAGGAAATGGCAACCCACTCCAGTGTTCTTGCCTGGAAAATCCCAGGGACAGGGGAGCCTGGTGGGCTGCCATCTATGGGGTCGCACAGAGTTGGACACGACTGAAGCGACTTAGCAGCAGCAGCAAAGGAGAAATTAAAAAAAAAAAAAAAAAAAAAAAAAAAAAACCTAAATGTTTAAGCACTAGCAAAATAAAGATTTATGTACTGCAGTAGAAAAATCAACAGAGTAGTGAAGTCAGGCTAGTGAAACAATGAATTGGGGATAGAAAACAAAAAGAAGGAAAGAAAAGACTTACTATTAAACCAGGAAGGCCCTCTGAAAGATCTTTTAAACAGTATAAAAACTGTTTTTGGCCTGGACTTCATCTAGTCTTGTGGTGGTTTAGTTGCTAAGTTGTATACAACTCTTAGAATCCCATGGACTGTAGCCTGCCAGGCTCCTCTGTTTAATAGGATTTTCCAGGCAAGAATACTAAAGTGAGTTGCCTTTTCCTTCTCTAGAGGATCTTCCCATCCCAGGATTAAACCTGTGTCTCCTGCATTGGTAGGCGGATTCTTTACCAACTGAGTCACCGGGGAAGTCATATCCAGTCTTAGATAGATGAAAATGTAGTCATATTATTTTTTTTATTTTGAAACATATAAAATTGAATATTTCATAGCTTGCCAGAATCTAATAACCCTGGCTTTATAAAAGTTAAATCTTCAGTACTATATTTAGCAGAATACAACTTCTGTATTAATTAGCACTTTAGAAATGCTTAGTTCCCATTTGTATTCTGGAAAGATTGGAATTATTATATTTTGGCTAAAAAATTAAAAATTTAACTGCGATTTTGTATCTTCTAATAGAAAATATTATCTAAGTCCTTTAAATTTTGAAGCCCTTCAAAAATCCTATAGAGGGTGGATAAAATATCTATAATTTGAGAGAAATTAGTTTCAAAAGCCAACACTAGAATAGTGATTTAAAATTCACTATGCATTTTTACACAAATTAACCCATTTATCATGAGATTCAGAGATATAGCATAGTTCAACCCAAGATCTCAGAGTTACTAAGTTTGGATCTTGGATTCAAAACAAGTTTTCTGCCCCAAATCTCTTATCTACAGTGCCGTAATGTTATTACTTCATTCAAGTAACTAAGTCTCCTGTTTCCTTTAACCTTACAGTACATTGTGTACCCATATTTGACTTTTTAATCCCTTTCTAAGGGGTGCTTCGGACTTTCTTTAATTATTTTTATGCATAGACAACTTTTCCTCACTCTCCTACTTTTTAAATTCTTTTCAGTCAACACAATAACCTTTATTTGTTCTTCTTGAATTTCATCATAATTAATTCTGAAAACTTGTGGAATTTCCTAAAGTTAGTTTATATTCTCATTCTTTCCCTCTGAAGTGCTTAAGATATCACTCTCCGCAACTTACCTGCAAAATTAATGATTATGTTCATGAGTCAATCATCAAAGTCACTGATTAAGATGCTCAATGATAGGCCTGGGACCAACCACTGTGGAACATTACTTATGTCACCTGAACTTGGCAATGACCCATCAAATACAACTCATTGCCTATAATCCTATAGCTCTGTGCTGTAACTTAATGGTGGTTGAAACGAGACAATATATCTCAATTTATTGATGACTTTTGGCATGTGCTACAGAACCAAAACCTTTATGAAATAAAACTATATTGGATCTACTGCTTTCCCTCAATTAGTCATGTCTGTCATTCTATCAGAGATGCAATTGATCATAAAGGATATGTATATCTTACTGGGAATCAACAAAGTAATTATTCTTCCACACTGGTAAGTAACAGATTAGTTACTCTTTGCACATATACTAGTCACTGAAAGAAATATTTTACATAGATCTTTATAGCTTATTGAAATAAATATCACATTCTGCCAAATTTCACTAAGTAAATTTATATTAATTAATGTTCATAATGTACACATTGCAAACATCTTCACATGTTTGTGTGTGTGTTAGTTGTTCAGTCATGTCCTACTCTTTGTGACCCAATGGACTGTAGCCTACCAGGTTCCTCTATTATGGAATTCTCCAGGCAAGAATACTGGAGTGGATAGCTGTTCCCTTCTCCAAGGGATCTTCCAGACCGAGGGATTGAATCCAGATCTGCACTGCATGCAGATTCTCTACCATCTGAGGCACCAGGGAAGCCCCTTCATATGTTTAGAAATCTAAAAAACTGAAAGATGAGTGAACATCCTGTATTTCTACTTTTGTATGTCTAAATGATAATTTAAAGGGTCAATACTTCTATTTACTATTAACGCTGGTACCTTGTTGTTCTCAATACTCATTACGGTTGTCTGTGTTGGAAGTGGTTTTGGAAAATCTGTTCTCTATGTTTGTACCTATTTACTGGCTCTTATGAGAGCACTTAAGCTAAAATAGCCTACATGCTTAGAGTCAGTAAACTACTCATAGTTCCTTATTCTTTTTTAAATCATTTTAATTCAAAAGTTCAAAAATAGTTTTCCACATGTTCTCTTGTCAACATACTCGCTGCTGCTGCTACTGCTGCTGCTGCTAAGCCGCTTCAGTCATGTCCGACTCTGTGCGACCCCATAGATGGCAGCCCACCAGGCTCCTCCGTCCCTGGGATTCTCCAGGCAAGAACACTGGAGTGGGTTGCCGTTTCCTTCTCCAATGCATGAAAGTGAAAAGTGAAAGTGAAGTCGCTGAGTCTTGTCGGACTCTTAGCGACCCCATGGACTGCGGCCCACCAGGCTCCTCCATCCATGGGATTTTCCAGGCAAGAGTACTGGAGTGGAGCGCCATTGCCTTCTCCGATATACTCGCTGACAAACAGTCAATCTATATGATACTCTCAGTGATCACTGCAGTCTACTTTTTGACCAATACCACTCTGTTTCTATAATTCAGTTCACATGCCAGCTGACCTTGTGATTCACATCTTTCCTAGAACTTGATTAAATAATTGAACAACACTCAACTTATTCACTCTCAGTGGCCCCTGAAGCCGAAAATGTCAATAATAATTCTCCTTTACAAAAACAAATTCATGGTTAATGTACAGCTATGGGTTGATCTGCTTTGTTAAATATGCCAAACATGCACTTAACTGGACCTTCTTGCTTGACTTGCTACTGTCCAAGAGTTTAGTTTTTTCTTGCGTATCAATCTTCGGATTAGAAGAGGAGGTTAACATAAAATATACTGTTCCTCTAACATTTTTATTTGTTTCTCACTTCTAATAACATATAAATATTGGCAATAACTTACTAGAAATGGATCTTCCCTGTAGCTCAGAAGGTAAAGAATTTGCCTGCAATGAGGAAGACTCAGGTTCCATCCCTGGGTCAGAAAGATCCTCTGGAGAAGGGAATGGCAATCCACTCCAGTATTCTTGCCTGGAGAATCCCACAGACAGAGGAGCCTGGTGGGCCACAGTACATGGGGTCGCAAAGAGTTGGACATGACTGAGCGACTAACACTACTAGAAATAATTACATAAGTGATAGTGATATCTGATAGCACTTGAAAATAAATCAATATTTTTCAAATAAGTTGAAACATTATTTAGCATAGTTTGAAGGACATGGGGCGGTGTTAATCCCAGGCTGTCTAGGTCAGCTATCAGAACAGCAGTTAATCAGGCCAATATTAAATCTAGTATTCATCTTGTCTCTAGAAAGAGTCCTCATTTTTGTTCATTATCAAACTACATGTGCTACCAGGATTATCAAGATGAGTGCAATGTACTAGAAACTAATGGAAGATTCAGAGAGGTTACAGAGCTTGTTAGTTTTACTGAGTGACAACTGGGAAGGAGACCACATACTGGTGGCTACATGTTCTCTGTAGAAAAGTAACTCTGAAAAATCTTTTCTTATGAGAAATCTACTCAAGTGAGTACAGATAAGGAAACCAGGAATTTAGATAATTTGATCATCCTCAGCTAAGACATCGCCAGATGGTGAATACTGAAATCATATTTTTTATATTCTTTGCAACCAAATACAGAGAACCTCTCTATAGTCAGCAAAAACAGACTGGGAGCTGACTGCAGATCGAATCATGAACTCCTTATTGCCAAATTCAGAAAAATTGAAGAAAGTAGGGAAAACCACTAGACCATTCAGGTATGACCTAAATCAAATCCCTTATGATTATATAATGGAAGTGACAAATAGATTCAAAGGATTAGATCTGATAGACAGAGTACCTGAAGAACTATGGATGAAGATTTGTAACATTGTATCAGAGGTGGTGATTAAGATCATCCCCAAGAAAAAGGGATTCAAAAAGGTAAAATGGTTTTCTAAGGAAGCCTTACAAATAGCTGGAAAAAAAAAAAAAAGAGGCTAAAGGCAAAGAGAAAAGAAAAAGATATCCCCACCTGACTGCAGAGTTTCAGAGAATACCAAGGAGAGGAAAGAAAAGGTCCTGAGAAGTCAGATTTGATATCTATCCCTGCAGTTAAAGAAAGACAATGCCAAAGAATGCTCAAACTACCTCACAATTGCACTCATTGACATGCTAGCAAAGTAATGCTCAAAATCCTCCAAGCTAGGCTTCCACATTACATGAACCAAGAACTTCCATATGTTCAAACAGGATTTAGAAAAGGCAGAGGAACCAGAGAGCAAATTGCCAACATCTGTTGGATCATAGAAAAAGCAAGAGCATTCCGTAAAAGCATCTACTTCTGCTTCGTTCACTATGCAAAAGTCTTTGACTGTATGGATCACAACAAATTGTGGAAAATTCGTAAAGAGATGGGAATGCCAGACCACCTTACCTGCCTCCTGAGAAACCTATATGCAGGTCAAGAAGCAACAGTTAGAGCATACATGGAAGAATGAACTGGTTCAAATGGGGAAAGCAATATGTCAAGGCTGTATATTGTGACAGTGCTTATTTAACTTATATGCAAAAGTTCATCATGTGAAATGCCAAGCTGGATGAGGCACAAGCTGGAATCAAGATTGCTGGAAGAAATATCAATAACCTCAGATATGCAGATGACACCACCTTTATGGCAGAAAGCCAAGAGGAACTAATGAACCTCTTGATGAAAATGAAAGAGGAGAGTGAAAAAGCTGGCTTAAAACTCAACATTCTAAAAAATGAAGATCATGGCATCTGATCCCATCACTTCATGGCAAATAGACAGGGAACAATGGAAACAGTGACAGACTTGATTTTCTTGGTCTCCACAATCACTGCAGATGGTAACTGTGGCCATGAAATTAAAAGATGCTTGCTCCTTGGAAGAAAAGCTATGACAAACCTAGACAACAAATTAAAAAACAGAGGCATTACTTTGCCAACAAGGTCCATCTAATCAAAGCTTCTTGGTTTTCCAAGAAGTCATGTACAGATGTGAGAGCTGGACACCATAAAGAAGGCTGAATGACAAAGAACTGATGCTTTTGAACTGTGGTGTTGGAGAAGACTCTTGAGAGCTTTGACTAGATGGACCTTGTTGGCAAAGTAATGTCTCTGCTTTTTAATTGTTCAAAGACTGATACTGAGGCCGAAGCTCCAATAATTTGGCCACCTCATGCGAAGAGCCAACTCATTGGAAAAGACCCTGATGCTGGGAAAGTTTGAAGGCAGGAGGAGAAAGGGGTGACAGAGGACAAGGTGATTGGATGGCATCCCTGACTCAATGGACATGCATGAGCAAGCTCCGGGAGATGGTGAAGAACAGGGATGCCTGGCATGCTGCAGCCTATAGGATTGCAAAGATCAGACACTAGTGAGTAACTGAAGAACAAAAGAGATGCATGGACACGCCATGGTTTTTGTATGATTGGGTATTCTATCTGGCAACTTCAACTCTCTTAACATTGCTCAAATTGAATATAATCATTTTCAGGTTATCATTCTTGTATCTACTATGCTGCTGTTCTAAAGATCCTTTCTGCTTGTGACAAAGCTGTCACTGATACATTATAGAATGGTATGAAAGAAGGAAATTTTTTTCTTTCCTAGGAATAATTATAATGTATTCTGAGATTATTATCTTTTTAATTTTCAAATTTTTTTCAATATTAATGTTCATTCAGCTATGAGAAGAGATGGCAATGTATTATTTTATTTCATTAACAAAAAAAAAAAACCTTGGAAACCTTGTGATGATCTCAGAATTAAAAGTAAAATTTTAACTGCAATAAAAAATTTAAGTAAGAAAACTACAGCCTTTACCATTAGTTTCTCATGCTGTAGAGCCAGTCATTGTATAATGCAACACCTCAACTCTAGACTCATGATTTTCTTGTTCCAGAAACAATTTGCCCATCTAATTATGATGTATCACACAGGCAAGGCACTTCTAGAAATAAATCTTAAGTTGAGTGAAATTAGTTGGTTCTGGGACTCCTCACAGGCCTTATATGCAGTGGCATATGGTAAATGATGCTGCTAAATGTTTAATAACAGGATGGGGAACAGAACAACTTGATTTGTAACATGTGAAATTTCTATGTTGTAAATACTCCTACCTGATAGATTTCAAGCTCCCAAGGTGAAGTCTCCTCACTGAACTTAGAATTGAGAAGAGATGCTGCACATCTCTGCACATGATCAGCTCAGCAAGCTGAGCTGGTACAGACTTAACCAACCACTGCTTCTGCCACTAGCCCTGCCTCTATATACCTCACTACAGTGGTTTTATGAGAAGCCTCTCAACATTCTCCATTTGGTAACATGCACTGAAACTGGACTTAATGAAAAGAATCCAATGTAAACAAATTGAAGTAAAACTATGCACAAGTGTTTTAATTGTTCCACTAAACAACATTTTTACTTAAGTTTCAACCCATCTGCTTCCTAAATGACTCTACACCTAGGGTGGTAGAATTCAAAGATATTTACCATCTTAATACTTTCTGGTTATTAAAACTATTCTACAATATAGACATCAGATATGCTCTGCAGATGTTAATTTCTCAGTAGGAAAATAACTTAGAAATCTGTTCTAAAGTGAAGGAAATAGCTTATCTTAGGCATCACGTCTAAGATACCTAGAGGGTTCAGTGCTATGCTTAGCACAGTTGTGTCTGACTCTGCAACCCCTTGGACTGCAGCCCACCAGGCTCCTCTATCCATGGGGATTCTCCAGGCAAGAATACTGGAGTGGGGATCTTCCCAACCGGGGGATCAAACCCAGGTCTTCTGCATGGCAGGCAGATTCTTTACCACCTGAGCCACCAGGGAACCCTGTCTTCAGTGCTTATTGTGGGAGGTTTTAGCAAGTGTCTTGGAATCTCTTATTTGGAAAAATCAAATTTAGGAGAGAAGTAGTATATGTTCCTTTCCAAATCTGAATAGTTTCCTAAACTCTGGTTTTCTATCATGGCCACATCTGTATTGCATGCTTCAGAATACCACTAGTTTTACAGCTAACTTTAAATACAGAGATGCTTAAGAAAAACCATAGTCCTTAAGCTTTTATCCCCATTTCAAAACCAAACTAATTCCAAAATGAAAGATCCCTTATATTAGAAATTATAATAATTCATTAAGTTATAAATTAAAATTTTGAATACCATAGTTAATATATCATTTTTCCAAAAACCTACAAAAAATCCTCCTTGTGCTTTGTTGTAATATGATTTTTATGGTGATAAGTAGTATATATAGCTCAGAATTAAGATGAGGAATAATAAGCTATTCTACAAAAATTATCTAGAAACAGATATTAGGTACAATTAGTATTTACTGTTAAGACTAGTAGGAGTATTAAAATATTATGTTGTTCTTTTGTATATTAGGTTGACAAGATTAAGTTATGGCAATAATTTGGAAACCATTTATTTACCACTAGTCACTAGTTATGACCAACCTAGATAGCATATTGAAAAGCAGAGACATTACTTTGCCAACAAAGGTCCATCTAGTCAAGGCTATGGTTTTTCCAGTGGTCATGTATGGATGCGAGAGTTGGACTGTGAAGGAAGCTGAGCACCAAAGAATTGATGCTTTTGAACTGTGGTGTTGGAGAAGACTCTTGAGAGTCCCTTGGACTGCAAGGAGATTCAACCAGTCCATTCTGAAGGCGATCAGCCCTGGGATTTCTTTGGAAGGAATGATGCTAAAGCTGAAACTCCAGTACTTTGGCCACCTCATGCAAAGAGTTGATTCATTGGAAAAGACTCTGATGCTGGGAGGGATTGTGGGCAGGAGGAGAAGGGGCCGACAGAGGATGAGATGGCTGGATGGCATCATTGACTCGATGGATGTGAGTTTGAGTGAACTCTGAGAGTTGGTGATGGACAGGGAGGCCTGGCGTACTGCGATTCACGGGGTCACAAAGAGTCGGACATGACTGAGCAACTGAACTGAACTGAAGTCACTTTGCTAGGTCCTAGGATACAAATATTAGTATCTCTGTCTTTAAAAACTCTTAGTCCATGTGTACACATGTACACCCGTGTCTGATTCATGTCAGTGTATGGCAGAAACTACTACAATATTGTAAAGTAATTAGCCTCCAATTAAAATAAATTAATTAATTAAAAAAAATCTTACTCCATTAAGACTTGATGACTAAAAACAGCTATATTGAACCTTATCTCTTCAAGCTGCATAACATCTTTCTTATTATAAATATTCAATAAAACAAATATTAAGTTAACAACTACTATAGCTAAGTCCTGTGCTAAGTCAAAATGGAGAGAAGCTGGAAAAGCCTCAAAATCCCCAAATCTCTCCCACCTTGCTTCATCACTGTGATCTACTGAATTCCACATGCCTAGGAACCAGTGGGAACTCCAGTTCTCTCACTTGACACCATCCCATCCTCCCCACTGGGATTACTCTGAAATATGCATAGCTAAATCATGTTCCAGAATTTTCTTCATTAGATAGCTCTGAGGCCCACAGAATCTGGCATGATAATGCTCTTTCTTTCTACCTAGCCTTCCCTACATTGCTCCTCTGCTTGTGTTCTCCCCACCTCCCAAACTAACTACCTGTATGTGAGAGTTGGATCATAAAGAAGACTGAGTGCCGAAAAAATGATGCTTTCAAATTGTGGTGCTAGAGAAGACTCCTTTTGAGAGTCCCTTAGACAGCAAGGAGATCAAACAAGTCAATCCTAAAGGAAATCAAACCTGAATATTCATTGGAAGAACTGATGCTGAAGCTTTAGTACTTTGCCTGCTGCAAAGAACTGACTCATTGGAAAAGACCCTGATGCTGGGAAAGATTGAGGGCAGGAGGAGAAGAAGGCAACAGAGGATGAGATGGTAGGATGGCATGACTGACTCAATGGACATGAATTTGAGCAAACTCCAGGAGATAGTGAAGGACAGGGGAGTCTGGCATTCTACAGTCCATGGGGTCACAGAGTCTGACACGACTTAGTGGCTAAACAATCCTGGATTTACGTTTGCTTCCAGGCAACCCCAAAACAAAGCACTAAAATAGGTTACAATTTATAGATGATGGAAAAGCAAAATGTTTAATGACTCAGAAAATCTCAGAATATTATGGCCAAAATTCGACCCTGAGAAACAGACACGTGGGCTCTAGTCCTTGCCTCTTTACAGACTAGTTGTAAAAGGACATTTGTTTCCCTGGACTCAGTTGTCTCTTGTTTGTCAAGTAAAAGTTTGGATGATTAAATGATCAAGAGTCTTTCCCCAGGCTAACTTTATGATTCTATGATTATGCATCCCTAGCATGTTTGCCTTCATAGATGTTTTTTAATACTTTCCAAAACAAAAATTTAAGCGCAATGAATATATCTTGAGAACCTGAGAACTTTTATGTATGCATTCATTCATTCATTCAACAAAATTTATTAAATATCAGCTCTAAATATATCACTTCAGGTCTACATTGTCAGGTAGCCAGTAGCCACATGTGACTTAATTTAAATTTGATTTACTGAATTAAATAAAAGTAAAATTTCAATTATTCTGTCCCTCTAACCACATTTCAAGTCCTCAATAGCCATATGTGTCTAGTGACTACTATTTCAGACCATATAATTATGGGATATGCCTGTCACTGAAGAAATTATATTAGATAGAGCTGCTTTGAATAACAAAAAATTATACCAGACAACTACTTCCAATGCCTTTAACCAGCTATATAGTGTTTGGGTAAATCACTTTGAGTCTCTGAGCTCCGGTTTCCTAACAGGTAAAATCAGGACAGCAGTGGTAACCCACTCACTTCACAGAGATAGAAAGAACAGAGGATAATCTGTGTTTTCAACTACAGCACCATCTACAAAGTGTTAGTTGTGGTGTAAACAATACTAAAATGCACATTAGCTCAATCTCAAAGAGTCAGTTTATAAAAATCTTTATCTTGTTTTCTTTTTATATTTCATTATAATGTATTCTTGTGTAAAATAAAAACGTGAAAGTACAAAAATATATATATATAGAAGGAACTAAGAATCAACCATAAATACTGCCATCCAGGAAAAAAAAATAAACTACTGTTCATGTATTCTTTACCTTTATATGTTGATTATATATGAATGTTGTGTCAGTCACAAACTTGGTAGAAAATTGAATTCAAATAAAGATGGTTCAAACAAACAAACAAAAAAGAAATAATACCTAAAAATTCAGTAAAATGTTAATAGGTTATTAGGTATATTTGATATCACATGAGTATTTTAAACTGCACACTTTAAAGTCATTTACATATATATTTTCAGGGAAGACTTCATGGTAGACAGAGAATCTGAAGGTTAATCAGAAAACTAGATCATTATAGGCATTATACACAGTTGAATAGAAACAGGTCAGAGAAAATTTTCGGTGATATTGATTAGACTTACATTGACAAAAAGAAAAAAAAAAAGCTACATAGAGAAAAATCACAGAATAGTCAAATAACACTTCTTTAATATATCCTGGCAACCATCTTACTTAAACCTCTTTTAAATACAGTGGTTTTAAGAATATATAGATGAAAATTACAGAAATAATTGAAAGTTTTTCATCTCATATATTTAATTTTATAACTTGAAATAGTTGGAAACTAGTTAGACTGGTAAAGAGTTAAAAAGAAAAAACAAACTAACCTTTGTATTAAGTTTCTTCAGCTTCATTTTGTTTTTCATTCATCTTGTTAGTTGCTTCTACAAAAATGCCTAACAGTAATTGATAAATATCTGTTGGATGAGTCTATACGTAATCATCAGCCTTCTTTTCTTGTGGGGCTTCCCTTGTGGCTCAGCTGGTAAAGAATCCACCTGCAATGTGGGAGACCTGGGTTCGATCCCTGGATTGGGAAAATCCCCTGGAGTAAGGGAAAGGCTACCCACTCCAGTGTTCTGGCCTGGAGAATTCCATGGACTTTATGTATAGGACTGAGTGACTTTCACTTTCACTTTCTCTTCCTGTGACCTTTCTTTTGAAAAAAAAAAATAATAAGGTTATTTAAAACATCTCTTTAATGTTCAATGTACCAAGCGTGTACTCATTCACTTCAGTTATGTCTGACTCTTTGAGACATAATGGACTGTAGCTCACCAGGCTCCTCTGTCCATGGGATTTTCAGGCAAGAATACTGTAGTGGGTTGCCATGCCCTCTTCCAGGGTATCTTCCCAACTCAAGGATCAAACCTGCATCTCCTGTTCTCCTATATTGCAGGCAGATTCTTTTGGGGCTTCCCTGATAGCTCAGCTGCTAAAATATCCTTCTGCAATGCAGGACACCCCGGTTCCATTCCTGGGTTGGGAAGATCCACTGGAGAAGGGAAAGGCTACCCACTCCAGTGTTCTGGTCTGGAGAATTCCATGGATTGTATAGTCCATGGGCTCCCAAAGAGTCGGGCATGACTGAGCAACTTTCACTTTGAATTTCTTTACTGCTGAACCATCAGAGAAGCCCTCAGTGTAATTTAGTAATGTTTAAATGTGTAAATTTCCTTGGTTTGGATTCAAATTCCCCACACAGTTTCAAAATTTTGATCAGGATAAGTAAACACCTCTTCACCTCAAATTCCTCATCTGTAAATGAGTTAATAATACTGCCCACATCATAAGGTGGCTGTAAAGGAGTAAATAAACCAGAGAGTCTGAAAACACTTAGAACAGTGCTTGGCACATAATATGTATTTTTAAATACTGTTTGTGTTGCTTTTATTGTTTTCAAATACTCAGGGCATCTAGGATCCATTAACTATAAAACCTGTGTTAGATTTATAGCTATATAATCAGAAGAACCAGTAAAATTGTTATTGATGGGAGAGCAAATTCCTTGTCCCCTAATGGGACACATGCTAGGGAGCTCCACACTTTGCCTGTCAGCTGCCCTATGTCCCTTAAAAACTGGAAAAAAAGTATTTTGTTGAAGGCTTTGTTATCCAAAATATATATTATAGAATAGTCTTTCCCATCATACCCTATGAATATGAATTTCTTGCTTCGTGTTTCTTCATTTGCTAATTAAGGAGAAAGCATATTTTGACCAGATATTAAATAAAGTGCTGAATCTAAGACCCTGAGCCATTTAAACCTAAATTCTGACCCCTTAATAGCAGAGGCTCTGCTGCTACCTTTGTCTAAGAAGGATCTCTGCAAGTTCTAGATGTGTGGCAATTATGTTGATTAGCTTAAAGGAGTGTTACTGAGATCATGATGTCATCTCAAGGGTAATGGATGCTTGAGGGTTGTTGAATATTTAATTTGTCAGAAGAGGTCAAAGGAAAGAGATGTTATGCTACTTTTCAAATATTTTGAGAGAGAAAATGAGAAGCTCAAACAAACCCATGAAAATAACTGATGTAAATTTCCAAATACAAAACCCCAATTTGAATGAACAGTGATATTATGTTTTAAAAGAATACATCTATGGAGTGATTAAATGTCTTTCATTATTTTTTAGCAACTTCAGAATTTATGTTAATGAATCTTCCATGTGTTCTGCTTTTGTGTGCTTAATAGTTAGACTTGTATTCACTATTATTTTAAAATAGGGTGGTGATTATTGTAAATATAATACTAAAAGAAAATCTATAATATGTGTAATAAAAACACTGTCATAGTTGTTGATACATAAACAACTAAGAGTAATTATTAAAGAATTTCATGTTTTCAAAGAGGTCCTTTCTTAGTGACTACTCTTTTAGGTAATACTGCTTATTTTTGAAGTAATAGATACTGAGATTTTTATCTTAAAATAACAGCAGGCCTCATCACATCCTTGAAACTAATATCAAGTAAATTTTTAATGGCAAAAAACCCCACATTGTTACTATTTCACTCTTGAAATATAATAAAACTTTCTTAGTATTTAGTTTATTTTTTCCCTTTGGCTAATTTTTTTTAAAAACACTTCCACAATGATGGAAATGCTGCCAGGATACAAAATGACTAAAAAAGGAATTGGTGAGCTGGCCACTTGTAACTCTAAATGTATTGCTTTTCAAGAGTTACTTGGGCCTAGATTGTAATCAAAAATTTCAATCTAACACATTGCATTTGATTTAAAGTCTTGCTCAAAGTGATTACTAGAATCTTTCTCTGTACCTGATTGAAGGATGAATGATACATAACTTCCATGTTTATCTCATATTAAAGTAAATCGTTGTTACTTACAAAGCAGACACACAGACTTAGAAAAGAATTTAAGACCCCCATTGCCAGTGGAGGAGGATGAGAGGAAGGGATTGCTATTGTTGTTCAGTCCCTTAGTCGTGTCCGACTCTTTGCTACCCCATGGACTGCAGCATGCCAGGCCTCTCTGTCCATCACCAACACCCAGAGTTTACTCAAACTCATGTCCATTGAGTCAATGATGCCATCCAACCATCTCATCCTCTGTTGCCCCCTTCTCCTCTTGCCCTCAGTCTTTCCCAGCATCAGGGTC
Source organism: Bubalus kerabau (assembly GCF_029407905.1). Classification (NCBI taxonomy): domain Eukaryota; kingdom Metazoa; phylum Chordata; class Mammalia; order Artiodactyla; family Bovidae; genus Bubalus; species Bubalus kerabau. Next base: position 70,514,329 of record NC_073625.1, read on the forward strand.
TTTTCCAGTGAGTCTTCTATTCACATCAGATGGCCAAGGTCCTGGAGCTTCAGCTTCAGCATCAATCCTTCCAATGAATATTCAGAGTTGATTTCCCTTAAGATTGATGGATTTGATCTTGCTGTCCAAGAGACACTCATGAGTCTTCTCCAACACCACAATTCAAAAGCAACAGTTCTTTGACTCTCAACTTTCTTTATGATCCAAATCTCATGTCTGTCCATTACTGCTGTATTTAAAATGGATAACCAATAAGAATCTACTCTATAGCCCACGGAACTCTGTTCAACGTTATATGTGGGCCTGGATGGGAGGGGAGTTTTGGGGAGAATTGACACGTGTATGTGTATGGTTGAGTTGCTCTTCTGTGCCCCTGAAACTGTTACAACACTGTTAATTGGCTATACCACAATATAAGATGAAAAGTTTTTAAATAAAGAAAAAAATGAGGAATTGTTATCCCAAGATTTATGGAACATTAAGCATCCATGGATAATGGCCTTGGACTACAAATAATAAATCTGGATTTATTGCTTATTTGTGGGTGTGTGGATGTGTGCAATTTTGGGAGGAGAAGGCCCATAACATTAACCAAGTTAAAAAATTGTAGCATTACTGTAAATTTTTAACATATAAAAGTAACTGACTGGATAAAAACTCAAATAATAAAAGCCTACTATAGGAATAGTTCCTAACTATATCTAGTTGGAGAAGGCAATGGCGCCCTACTCCAGTACTCTTGCCTGGAAAATCCATGGACAGAGGAGCCTGGTAGGTAGGCTGCAGTCCATGGGGTCGCTAAGAGTCAGACATGACTGAGCAACTTCATTTCACTTTTCACTTTCATGCACTGGAGAAGGAAATGGCAACCCACTCCAGTGTTCTTGCCTGGAGAATCCCAGGGACAGGGGAGCCTGGTGGGCTGCCGTCTCTGGGGTCGCACAGAGTCGGACACGACTGAAGTGACTTAGCAGCAGTAGCAGCATACCTAGTACACAGCACTTGAACATTTAGGATATTATTATTTATTCTATGTATACATTGACTCATACTTCATAACCTAGCATAGTTGGCAATGAATTTTTTGCAATTAAAATTTGTTTTTAAATATATTTACTCAGTACTCATTTACTCTGTGCATTAGCACAGAGAATTAGAATGAGGTGTATTCCCACCCTAGTCATCTATAGAGGGAGAATCACTATTTACAGATTCTTGTGTATCCTTCTGGATGGATGAATAGATAAATGAACAAACAAAAATAAATTCTCTTTTCTCTCTCTCTCACATTAAAACTATGGCATAGTCTATACAAAATTTTGTGCCTTGTTTTTCTTTAATTTAAAAATATTCTTTAAATTTAGTCCACATCAGTAACTATATAACTACCTCATTCTTTTAACATCTACAAGTAATCCATTGTATGGGTGAACCAGGATTTATTTAGGCTGTCCTCTGTTAACAGACATTTATATTGCTGTCAATCATTTGCCACTATAACTCTGATGCAATAAATTCTTTTGAATGTGGTAAACTTTTATAGGTTCAATGCCTAGAAGTGGAATTACTGGCTTAACAGGTGTATAGGTTTAATTTTCATATATTAGGTGAATTATCCTCCATAAAAGTGTTAGCAAATTTTCCACCATAGACAACACTAATTTACACTTCCACCAACAATTAATGAGTGAGATAAATGCAAACTTTTGAGAACTCAGCACCATTCAGTTTGATTTTGTCAACCAAGTCCAGTAACTTGACTATACAGTCTTCTTGTTTAACTTCTTGATATAATTCAGGAACAGCAGCTGGGGGCTTCTTATTTCAGATCTCTACAATTCTCTTCAAATGCCTCTTCTTATAGAAAAATGCAGTGATTGCTTTGCCAAATAATTCAGTTGAAATCTTATCATTTTTGTGTAAAATACAACCCAAATTCTTGGCCTCATAGTTCCATTACTATTTTATTCAATTAATTAACATAGAAATGTCCATTAGTATTACCTCTGTGTTTATTTAAACTATAAGAAAGATCCACATACCTTTTTAAAAGATTGTATCAAATATACCTAAAAGGTAAACTAAAAAATACCTGAAACAAATAAGAACAGAATTGTGTATGAGAATAATAAAATATTCAAAGGGCAGTTATGATTGCTTCTGTGTGTCCTTTTCTAGCCTGTAAATGAAAATACTGAACTGCTTCAAGGAATCTTCTGTTTTGGGAGCATTTCAACCCTGGTAGTAAACAGGAAGCACTAAAAATGCTCATGAAAACTGTGTTTCACAAATTAACGGGAACTCACACATGGTTAAATAAGTAACCTAACATGCCTAAGCAAATATTTTATGCTGTTTCTCATTACTCAACCTTCCAAACAGATCCATAGAAGTAGTTTGTTATCGTCCATTTAAATTATACCCTCAAATTTAATCAAATCTTTTCTTTAGGGCAAAATAGTCCAATATGTGTGGATGTTGATATAAATGGTGCTGAAGGAATGGGGCAGACGGTTAAAGTACAGCTCAGACTGTTAATGAGTGTCTTTACACATAGCTATTCCATGACAAGTTGATAGATGTTTGGTTTCACTGTCCTCCATAAACCATGGGAGATGGTACAGATTGTAGATTCTGAGTTCAAATCTTAGACCTTTGCAATCTGCATATACAAAACAAATGCCTTCACAATATAAAAGAAATAGGTCTCTTTTGATAAGATTGCATAATTCCAAGATCAGCATCCATCTGTGTATATATTTTTTTCTTTTAGCTTATGTTAATGGCTTTATTTGGCAACTTAATGTTTTCCTTTTCTTCCTAACAGCAGGTGAAAGAATTCATAAATCTGCCATGAACAGTTGCCAATGAATATTCATATCTGGAATGTCTGATTGCAGCAGTTTGACATTTTTATTCAATTTCCATCAAGAAAAAGAAATGCTTTGTTTCTTAAATCTAAATACACTCTAATCGGCTTTGGCACATTATTCCACTGGTTAAATTATTATAATTTTCCATATCAAACAATTAGTTTATAAAATAAGAATATTTGTTATGATCTAGAAAAACAATGTAACTAAGAAAAATCTCACAAACTCACTAAAAACAATATATCTTTTTGCTTTATTAGATAATTTATTTTAAAAAGTTATCCACAGTAAGTAGCTTCATTTTCTGTCCTAATATATCATCCATGGTGTGTACATGCTAAGTTGCTGTAGTCATGTCCAGTTCTTTGTGACACTATAGACTGTAACCCGCCAGGCTCCTCTACCCATTGGATTCTCCAGGCAAGGATACTGGAGTGACTTGCCATGCCCTGATCCAGGGCATCTTCCCAATGCAGGGATCGAACCCACATCTCCTGTGACTCCTGCATTGCTGGTGGATTCTTTACTGCTGAGCTACCAGGGAAGACTATTGTCTATGTTATATGCTGATATTCCTTGCTGAATGAGTTGATAGAGTCTCTGGTGAAATGAATCCCATGAACAGACAACATGAGCTTAATGGGATATGTATCTTATGGATCATTATTATGTGAACAAGAAGACTTGGTTCAACCAGAGGCAACTCAGGGTTGGTACAATTTTGGCAAATATTTGTCATTATCTACAAAGGTGGCCTTAGTGGTAAAGAACCTGCCTGCCAACGCAGGAGATGTGGGTTCAATCCCTGGGTCAGGGAAGATCCCCTGGAGGAGGGCATGGCAACCCACTCGGGTATTCTTGCCTGGAGAATCCCATGGACAGAGCAGCCTGGCAGGGTACAGTCCATGGGGTTGTGCAGAGTTGGGCATGACTGAAGTGACTTAGCACGCACACAACCCAAAAGTCAAGACATTATAGCAGCAAAATTAATTTTTTGATTAACTAAAATCTGTCTTCGTTGTTCTACCTTTAGGTTGACCCTTTACTACAGTCCTTCTTAAGATATATGGGAATAATTTGGAAAGCTTACCAAACTATAGATTTCTGGGCCATAGTCCAGATTATTCTCAATCAGTGTATCTGTGGTATGCACCAATAATTTTTATTTCTAACAAGTTCTTAAGTAGTGACGATGCTATTCTGTCACACTATATGTAAATATTTTATAGTGTTGGCTATCTTTGGTCTTCTATAAAATATACATAGATCATCCAGAAAAACAAACAAACAAACGTAGAGCAGCAAATCATTCAGAAGCCTGTAATGGCAGGCAAAGAGCAGAAATTATGTGCAGGAGGAGGGCTCAGAACAGACTATGCATTGAGTAGTCCAATACAGCAAGTGTTTTTTCTAATCCCTGTTCTGTATTGTATATTTGCCTATGGTGTATTTTATATGTAAGGAGTTAGAAACTAAGTAAGAATTCAGTTTTTTAATCCTCTTATGAAGTAGAGTCTACATTTCCCACTTTTTATTGAAAAATGAACTATAATGTGACAGTATAATAATGTATCCCTAATCTTAATTATTTGTAAATAAAATGCTGGAGAAAACTATCTAAAAGATTAGAAAGCCATGGGAATTAGAGGACATTTCCTCAGTTTGTTATTGAACTCAAAGGGTTTGTTTTTATTTGCAGTTTATGAAATGCTGATCTCTGATTTTACAAAGTAGGCACATATTTTCTTGAAATACTTTTTATTTTAAACATCATCATCAAAAACAATTTTATTGGACTATAGGGTTTCAGCACTGATGGTAAAGGAAATGTGTGGTGGTGGTAGCTGTTTTTAAGCAGTAACTGTTTTCTCAAGACTTTATGAGAGACCCAAACTCCCTATTTTGTTTTTTCTACTTCACTCTCGTTCCCTTCCAAGCATTTTCAACTTTGCTGCCAGGCATCTTTCTAAAACACAAATATGATCATGCAACTCATTATCTTAATTAAAATCTTTCAACAGCTTCACATTGCCTTCAGCATAAAATGAGCATTTCTTAGGTTTGCATACAAGGCCCTTTATAATCTGACCCCAGCCTACCTGTTTAGTTTTATAGCTAAATCTTTTAATCCTGCCATTAAAAACAATTTAGGAGTCTTTAAATATGCTGTGTTCTCAAGCCACTTAACCCATGCCTAAAATATCTTTATTCTGCATCTTTTACACCTTATTCTCTTTGTCTTTTAAGACTCACCTCATTTTTCCACTTCTTTTGAAATGTTCCTTTGTGGTCCCTTTTAGGAGCATTTTCTCAAAATTCCCATACTTTTAGTATACCACTTAGATACTTCTAATATAGACTAGGGACACTATGCATTTGCCTTAACTGCAAGTCTTAAACTCTTGGAAAATAGGAACTGTGCCATCTATATTTATATCATGGAGCCAACATATAACAGCAACTCATAAGGTCTGATGCTGAAGCTCCAATACTTTGGCCACCTGATGTGAAGCACCACCTCATTGGAAAAGACCCTGATGCAGGGAAAGATTGAAGGCAAAATGAGCAGAAGGCAGCAGAGGATGAGATGATTTGATAGCATCATGAACTCAAAATACATGAATTTGAGCATATTCTGGGTGGCTTACATGGTAAAAGTGTCTGCCTCCAATGAGGGAGACCTGGATTCAGATCCCTGGGTTGGAAAGATCCTCTGGAGAAGGAAATGGCAACCCACTCCAGTACTCTTGCTGGAAAATCCCATGGACGATGGAGCTTGGTAGGCGATGATCCATGGGGTTGCAAAGAGTTGGACACAACTGAACGACTTCACTGTCACTGGGAGATAGTGAAGTACAGAGGAGCCTGGCATGTTCCTCATGATCCTTTGTGATCCCATGAGATCACAAAGAGCCATACGTGACTTCGTGACTGAACAACAGCAACAGTAAATAGCTTTAACTTTTTTTTACTATTCATATCATGAGTAATGAGAAGTCAGATTTTATATCTAAAGCAAAATCGTAGAGGACATACTAAGCCGGACAGAGAAGTTTTATTTTTAACATAATCAGTAGAGAACTAGGATCACATTTTTAATTGGAAAGCGACACAATGCAAACAGTGATTTAGGAAAACTAACAGAATGTATTTTAAGCTGTTACAATGGTTGAGATGTGGGATGAGGATAGATACATTTTTGTGATGTTAATGTTGGTGAAGCAGTGAGAGATATGTTTTATGCAGAGCTTGATAAACCCAGGATTTCTGTCCTAGATGATAAAAAGTATGACAGAAATACTCTGGAAATAGAGTGGTAAGAAGGAGAGCTATTATCTCATGGAGGATGCTGGAGTTTTGGAGAAATCATGTTTACATCAAGGTCAATGCTGCTGCTGCTGCTACTAAGTCGCTTCAGTTGTGTCTGACTCTGTGCAACCCCATAGACGGCAGCCCACCAGGCTCCCCCGTCCCTGGGATTCTCAAGGCAAGAACAATGGAGTGGGTTGCCATTTCCTTCTCCAATGGGAAGTCATAAAAAGCTAGAAGCAATTATAAGTAAGATTCCATGGTGCAAATAAGATCCTAAGGCCCAAATTCTGAAAATGGGCATCAGGTGGGGGGTCAACACTATGAACTTTGAACATCCTCTTTGTCAGAGAGAGAGCAAAAAGAGTAGCCCAAAAGCGAGGAATTCTGACAGAGTAGAAAAGAGATGCTGACCAAAGAATGTATGATTTTCAACAGAGGAAATTTCAATATCATCAGCACAGGCATTCCAACCCAAATAGAGTAGCTACAACTGCATCTTCTGATGATTCCTGCCTCCCTTCATCTCTGCTCCCTCCCTCCTAATCAGGTGCTTCTTCCCTTGATGCCTCTTAGCTTATCTCTCTCCACCCTTCTGACTGCCTTCCCGCCTTGCCTATTTCTTTACATCTCTCCAGAGAGCCCCACCATGGGGGTCCGTGAGGATGTGGTGAGACCACACGGCAAAAGCAGAAAGATTTCCCATAACTGAAAAGAAACTTCCCCAGCCACAACCTCCGGCAACATCTTTTTCCCACCCCGCTGGTGGTGGCCACACATCTCTCAATTCTGCTGGGTAGCATATGGCAGTTAACCATTCTCTGTCCAGCAAAGTCATGATCCCCTAGACCACTTCCTTTGTTCAAAATGCTGCTTTGCTGTTTAAAATTAAGTGTGACTCATTGGAACCCCCCCAAAAGAACAGATGTGACTTTTTGCAGCAAGTCCACCTCTAACCCCCACAGAGATACTTGGGCAAGGATGCTGTTCAGCATCTCTTGTTGCCATTACTATCTTCGATTACAGCTGCTATTTCAAGATTCTCAAAAGAATTGCTTTGTGTAGTGATTTGTATTATAAAGTGATTTCAGATAAATCTAGGCCGATCCTTGAGCAAGTTTTGGCTCTAAGGCTAATTATCCTTATTTTACAAACGAAGAGATCAAGATCCAGAGAGGCTGCATGATTTGCTCAAAGACACTGCATAGATGTGGCAGAGCTGACCGGGACTGGGACTATTCCCATTACAACAAATGGTGACTTTCAGTTTATTCATATTTCTCTTGATAATGATAAATTCATGAAATATATTTTTTCCTCAAAGCCTTTTTATTTACATTTTTAATAAAAAAAAAGTATACTGCTTCAGTAGGACCATTTTTCAAACAAGAAAATTGAGATATCATAATTCTAAAGAAGATGAGTTCGGCCAATGACTTTGTGGGAGAGCTAATATTAACACCCTAGCTTTTAAATAATTATCCTCATGCTGTTTTATGATGGACACTGTCCTCTGGGTCCTCTTGGGCTTTGTTTCTTTTCTTTGTTATTAAAAAATACATACAGCATTACTTTCAAGTTTCCTGAATTTTATACTACAGGTTTTCTGAATTTTATACTACCTTCTACTAAACCATGAGGACATTGACATCTATGTGCTCCAGGCTAATCCATGACCTACTGATGGCATTCCATATTTTCTTGCAACTCACCCATTAGCTTTTCATTTTCCTTCTGCATTTTTGAGCAGTCCACCTACTGAGCTCTTCGCTGCACAGGATAAATCACAGTTGTCTCTTCTGTCTAACAAGGACCAAAAAAAAAAAAAAAAAAGAAATCTCTTTGTCATTAGTTTCTTCTAAGACTCTCACATTTAATACACAGATGAATAATACGCCCTTTCCATTTTCTTATCTGCCCTTCACTTCTTAAAAACCGCACTTATTATGTGTGTGTGTGTTGAGAGAAGGTATAGACTCTCTTTTCAACCCACAGCATCCATATCAGACTGTGACTCACCATTCCACTAAGGGAGTCTCCACTAAGTCACTGGTGATGTCCTATATTTCTAATCAATCGACTCTACTGGGCCCTCTTCCCTGACATCTCTTAACATTAGTAATAGCCAATAATGCCATTATTTTGAAACCCTCAGCCTTTCTCTGCTATGATGCCATTCTGAGTTTTTAATAACCCTTGAATTTCTCCATCTATTTTGAGGAAGTAGGATTGAATAATAAAAAGGCACTAGAGCCAGATCACAGGACAAAACCAACAAGACTGTAATAGTGTGTGAACTTATTTAACTTCTTTATGCCAGTTTCCTTCATTTTTTAATTACTTATATTGAGGTACAATTGGCATATATCATTATATTATGTTTAGGCTTACAACATAAAGATTCAGTATACTGTGAAATGATCACTTCAATAGGTGTAGTTAACATCCACCATACCTAGTTACAAATCAACTCTTTCTCTTGGGATGAGGACTTTTGATTTACTCGTCTTTTTTGATTTATTTTTGATTGGAGTATAATTCCTTTACAATGTTGTGTTAGTTTCTGCTCCACAATGGTGTGAATCAGTTGTAAGTATCCATACATCCCTTCCCTCTTGAGCCTCCCTGACTCCCTCCCAACACGCTAGATCATCTCAGAGCACAGAGCCGGACTCCCTGTGCTGTAAAGCAGCCTCTCACCAGCTATGTGTGCTACACACAGCAGTTTATATATATGTCAATGTATTGTCTCAGTCTGTCCTCTCCTTCCCCATTGTGTCCACAAGGGCCAATTTCCTTTAAAATAGGTATAGTAATCTTGTGAGTTCCATAGTACCTTAGAGGATTGTTTTGAGAATTTAAAATTGTTAATACATGAAAAATATGATGACAATGACGGACACATAATAGTTGCTTAGTGAATTATTGTGTTACTGCTAATTGCTACCATCCACCACCACCATTACCACTTCTATCACTCCTCTTCCTCCATCTCTTTTCTTTCACTAACAGTCTAGGTATTGATGCTCCATATAGTGCTTTTCTCAGATCTCTTATCTCCACTGAGTGCTCTGGAAGGTCCGTCATATCTGTCAAGTATTCACTTCATCACATATGTTTTTATGTCTCTCAAATCATGCTAACATGAATTCCAGGACAATATACTTAACCACCTCAGTTCAGTTCAGTTCAGTTCAGTCACTCAGTCTTGTCCAACTCTTTGTGACCCCATGGACTATAAGATACCAGGCTTCCCTGTCTATCACCAACTCCTGCAACTTGCTCAAACTCATGTCCATCAAGTTGGTGATGCCATGCAACCATCTCCTCTTTGGTCATCCCCTTGTCTTCCTGCCTTTAATCTTTTCCAGCATCAGGGTTTTCTAATGAGTCAGCTCTTTGCAGCAAGTGACCAAAGTATTGGAGTTTCAGCTGCAGCATCAGTCCTTCCTGTGAATATTCAGGACTGATTTCCTTTAGGATGGACTGGTTTGATCTCCTTTCAGGCCAACAGGCTCTCAAGAGTCTTATCCAACACCACAGTTCAAGAGCAACAGTTCTTTGATGCTCAGCTTTCTTTATGGTCCAACTCTCACATCCATACATGACTACTGGAAAAACCATAACTTAGACTAGACCGACTTCTGTCGGCAAAGTAATGTCTCTGCTTTTTAGTATGCTGTCTAGCTTGGTCATGACTTTTCTTCCAAGGAGCAAGTGTCTTTTAATTTCATGGCTTCAGTCACTATCTACAGGGATTTTGGAGCCCAAGAAAATAAAGTCTGTCACTACTTCCATTGTTTCCCCATCGATTTTCATGAAGTGATGGGACCAGATGCCATGATCTTAGTTTTTTGAATGTTCAGCTTTAAGTCAACTTTTTCACTCTCCTCTTGCAGTCTCATCAAGAGGCTCATTAGTTCTTCTTCACTTTCTGCCATAGGGTGATGCCATCTGCATATCTGACATTACTGATATTTCTCCTGGCAATCTTGATTCCAGCTTGTGCTTTATCCAGCTCAGCATTTTGTATAATGTACTCTGCATAAACTTAAATAAGCAGGGTGACAATATACAGCCTTCAGGTATTCCTTTCCCAATTTGGAACCAGCCTATTGTTCTATGTCCAGTTCTAACAGTTGCTTCTTGACCTGCATACAGGTTTCTCAGGAGGCAGGTAAGGGAGTCCAGTATTCCCATCTTTTTAAGAAGTTTCCAGTTTGTTGTTAGTTTGTTGTTAAATCCACAGAGTCAAAGGCTTTGGCATAGTCAATAAAGAAGAAATATAATTTTTTCTGGAATTCTCTTGCTTTTTCTATAATGCAACAGCTGTTGGCAATTCGATCTCTGATTCCTCTGCCTTTTCTAAATCCAGCTTGAACTTCTGGAATATCTCAGTTCATGTACTGTTGAAACCTAGCTTGGAGAATTTTGAGCATAACTTTGCTAGCGTGTGAGATGCGTGCAATTGTGTGGTAGTTTGAACCTTCTTTGTCATTGCCCTTCTTTGGGATTGGAATGAAAACTGACCTTTTCCAGTCCTGTGGCCACTGCTGAGTTTTCCAAATTTGCTGGCATATTGAGTGCTAGCAAATTTGGCACTTACAAAATTTAACTACCTTTCCAAAGTTAACTATCTACTGGACAACTTTTTTTGATGTCCCTCTGGTATTTTAAAATCAAAATTTTTAAATATATCAGTATCTTCTCTCAATACATGATTTTTCATTGACTTATTAAATTAGTAAATTTCCAAACCAGAAATTTCAACTTATTTTTTCCCTTCCCTCCACCTCTGATTCCCATGTCATTAGAACAAGACTTTATTACATGTAACAGAGACTTCAAGTAGGAATGGCTTAAATATGATCATTTATTTTGTTTTATTTATATCCCCAGACAGTCAGGCTCTTGTAATTCACTGCTCTTCATATATAGAATTCCAGCAATCATGCCTGTAGTTCTGGTTGCAGTTAAAAGGAAGAATTTTTTTTTTTTTTAAGAAGCATACCCTCTAAGTTATAGGTAGGAATTGTTCCTTAAAGCTGCTACAATATAGCATCCCATAACCCAGGACTTAGTCACATAGTTACTCTCTCTGTAACTATGAGACTAGGAAATGATGTCTAGGACTAGGAAAGGGACACAAAGAGACTAGGAAATGATGTCTTTATTCTGAATGGCCTTGTTCTCATCTAAATTTAAATACAGAGGTAGACGTTAATACATTCATTTTTTAATTTTAAGCTTTATAAGAAAGTATAGTTGAGAGATAAAATGATAAGAAATTTAAAGTGCCTATCATAATAATATTTATAGACCATGAAGGATTCCTCTTAAATGAGTTGATCGACTAAATGGTTGATTAACAAATCAATCACCTCACATTTTTTGGTGATTTGATGAGTGGTCTCTAGTATCTATTATTTTATCAATTAGAATCCAACAGTTTCCCATCATTTGCCTTTTTGCTATCATCATTGCCACTGCCCTAGTTTAATGTCATCATTACAAAAAAGCTAATGCTATGAATATTAGTCTTCATATTGATGATCAAATCAGCTTTCTAGAACATAAACCTGATCATTTAACTTTTCACCTCAAAGTTTTTCCTTAACTGCCCCAAACTATAACACTGCATTTTTTTATTGTTGTTGTTAAAATGGGCAAACATTGCTCTTTGTAAAGCAAATCAACCGGATTAGATAATGTTAGTTCCCAAAAGTCTTTGTACTTTGTCCTCCAGTCACATCAAATTATTTTCAGTCTCTTAAATTTGTTGTTCATTTACTTGTCTTTGTGGATTTGTACATGCTGTTCTTTTCCATGAAATATTTTCTCTCTTCTTTCGATCTTTTCAATATCTATATGTCCTTCAAGGTCCAACTCAGATATAATTTTCTTATTAATGTTTTAAATCAGATTGAGTTTTCTACTTGAAACATTATACCCCTGTAGATCTTTATCTTGAATACATTACACATTCTAGTGTAGAACTTATTCTTTTTCTTATAATTTTATGTATCTGTTTTCCCACTTAGACTGTGAATGCCATGGGACATAAGTTTATCTGCAATACTAGTACAATATTTCAGGTACTCAATAAAGGTTTCATGAATTGCTAAATATATGAAATTAATCATGTTAGCATATACAATAATTATTACAAGAATGTTTGTCAGGACTATAGGCACTGAGAGAGGGCATCAGAGGGCAGACAGACTAAAACCACAGTCACAGAAAATAAGTCAATCTGATAACATGAACCACAGCTTTGTCTAACTCAGTGAAACTAAGCCATGTCATGTGGGGCCACCCAAGATAGACAGATCATGGTGGAGAGGTCTGACAGAATGTAGTCCACTGGAGAAAGGAATGGCAAATCACTTCAGTATTCTTGCCTTGAGAACCCCATTAACAGTATGAAAAACCAGAAAGATAGGACACTGAAAGATGAACTCCACACGTTGGTAGGTGTCCAATATGCTACTGGAGATCACTGGACAAATAACTCCAGAGAGAAGGAAAGGATGGAGCCAAAGCAAAAACAACACCCAGTTGTGGATGTGACTGGTGATAGAAACAAGGTCCGAAGCTGTAAAGAGCAATATTGCATAGGAACCTGGAATGTCAGTCCATGAATCAAGGCAAATTGGAAGTAGTCAAACAGGAGATGGCAAGAGTGAACATTGACATTTTAGGAATCAGCAAACTAAAATGGACTGGAATGGGTGAATTTAACTCAGATGACCATTATGTCTACTACTTGGGCAAGAATTCCTTAAAAGAAAGGGAGTAGCCATCATAGTCAACAAAAGAGTCCGAAATGCAGTACTTGGATGCACTCTCAAAAACGACAGAATGATCTTTGTTCATTTCCAAGGCAAACCATTCAATATCACAGTAATCCAAGTCTATGCCCCGATCAGTAATGCCCAAGAAGTTGAAGTTGAATGGTTCTATGAAGACCTACAAGACCTTCTAGAATGAACACTCAAAAAAGACTTCTTTTTCAATATAGGGGACTGGAATGCAAAAGTAGGAAGTCAAGAAACACCTGGAGTAACAGGCAAATTTGGCCTTGGAGTACAGAATGAAGCAGAGCAAAATCTAATAGAGTTTTGCCAAGAGAAAACACCTGTCATAGCAAACACCCTCTTCCAACAACACAAGAGAAGACTCTACACATGGACATCACCAGATGGCCAACATTGAAATCAGATTGATTATATTCTTTTCAGCCAAAGATGGAGAGAAGCTCTATACAGTCAGCAGAAATAAGACATGGAGCTGACTGTGGCTCAGATCATGAGCTCCTTATTGGCAAATTCAGATGTAAATTGCAGAAAGGGGGTAAAACCACTAGACCATTCAAGTATGACCTAAATCAAATCCTCATGATTATACAATGGAAGTAAGAAATAGATTTAAGAGACTAGATCTGATAGACTGAGTGCCTGATGAACTATGGACAGAGGTTTGAGACATTGTACAGGAGATAGGGATCAAGACCATCCCCAAGAAAAGGAAATGCAAAGAGGCAAAATGGTTGTCTGAGGAGGACTTACAAATAGCTGTGAAAAGAAGAGAAGTGAAAAGCAAAGGAGAAAAGGAAAGATATAAGCATCTAAATGCAGAGTCCCAAAGAATAACAAGGCGAGATGAGAAAGCCTTCCTAGCGATAATGCAGAGAAAAAGAGGAAAACAATAGAATGGGAAAGACTACAGATCTCTTCAAGAAAATTAGAGATACCAAGGGAACATTTCATGCAGAGATGAGTTCAACAAAGGACAGAAATGGTATGGACCTAACAGAAGCAGAACATATTAAGAAGACGTGGCAAGAATACACAGAAGAACTGTACAAAAAAGATCTTCATGACCCAGATAATCACAATGGTGTGATCACTCACCTAGAGCCAGACATCGTGAAATGTGAAGTCAAGTGGGCCTTAGGAAACATCGCTATGAACAAAGCTAGTGGAGGTGATGGAATTCCAGTTGAGCTATTTCAAAACCTGAAAGATGATGCCGAGAAAGTGCTGCACTCAATATGCCAGCAAATTTGGAAAACTCAGCAGTGGCCACAGGACTGGAAAAGGTCAGTTTTCATTCCAATCCCAAAGAAAGGCAATGCCAAAGAATGCTCAATCTACCACACAATTGCAGTCATCTCACATGCTAGTAAAGTGTTCCTTAAAAGACTCCAAGCCAGGCTTCAGCAATACATGAACTGTGAACTTACAGATGTGCAAGCTGGATTTAGAAAAGGCAGAGGAAGCAGATATCAATTTGCCAACATCTACTGTATCATCGAAAAAGCAAGAGTTCCAGAAAAACATCTATTTCTGCTTTATTGACTATGCCAAAGCCTTTGACTGTGTGGATCACAATAAACTGTGGAAAATTCTGAAAGAGATGGAAATACAAGACCACCTAACCTGCCTCTTGAAAAACCTGTATGCAGGTCAAGAAGCAACAGTTAGAACTGGACATGGAACAACAGCCTGGTTCCAAATAGGAAAAGGAGTATGTCAAGGCTGTATATTGTCACCCTGCTTATTTAACTTATATGCAGAGTACATCATGAGAAACGCTGGGCCAGAAGAAGTACAAGCTGGAATCAAGATTGCCGGGAGAAATATCAATCACCTCAGATATGCAGATGACACCATCTTATGGAAGAAAGTGAAGAAGAACTAAAGAGCCTCCTGATGAAAGTGAAAGAGGAGAGTAAAAAAGTTGGCTTAAAGCTCAACTTTCAGAAAACTAAGATCACGGCATCCAGTCCCATCACTTCATAGCAGATAGATAGGGAAACAGTGGTTGACTTTACTTTTGCAGGCTCCAAAATCACTGCAGATGGTGATTGCAGCCATGAAATTAAAAGATGCTTGCTCTTTGGAAGGAAAATTATGACCAACTTAGACAGCATATTAAAAAACAGAGACATTACTATGTCAACAAAGATCCATCTAGTCAAGGCTATGGTTTTTCCAGTGGTCATGTATGGATGTGAGAGTTGGACTGTGAAAGAAAGCTGAGTGCTGAAGAATTGATGCTTTTGAACTGTGGTGCTGGAGAAGACTCTTGCTTGAGAGTCCCTTGGACTGCAAGGAGATTCAATGAGATAAAGGAGATCAGTCCTGAGTGTTCATTGGACGGACTGATGTTGAAGCTGAAACTCCAGTACTTTGGCTTCCTGATACGAAGAACTGACTCATTTGAAAAGACCTTGATGCTGGGAAAGATTGAAGGTGGGAGAAGGGGATGACAGAGGATGAGATGGTTGGATGGCATCACCGACTCGATGGACATGGGTTTGTGTGGACACCGGGAGTTGGTGATGGACAGGGAGGCCTGGCATGCTGTGGTTCATGGGGTCGCAGGTAGTCGGACACAACTGAGCGACTGAACTGAACTGATCTCAGGACTGTATTGACAATTACCTCTACTAATCAACATTTCAAGCAATACAAACACTCACCATTATATGTTATTTATATAAATCTGTATTTGAAGAATATGAATTAAATTACCTTTTACTAAGTAATTATCTTTTGTTGACCTTTATCAAGATTTTTGTTCTTTGACTAAAAATAATGCTATGTGACTTAGGGAATTACACTGTCATGAAATGTAAATTTTCTAGTACAGAAGAGTGCCATATTTCCAGGTGAGTAAGTATTTCCCAGGAGACAGTATGTTCTCTGGTCCAGTAATTCAGTATCTGTCATTTTATTGAGTTGTACAAAGTCTTTTTCCAGAGTGTCTCTCTTACTTAATACTATCTGGGCCATAGATTTTGAAAATTATAAATATTTAAGTTATTCAGGGAACTCTATTATTCACCATATGTTTTATTTGAAATTTGTATATCTGTATTTTTTTTTCAGTTTACAAATGATTGTTGTTTTATAATATTGGAAATATATTCCTTGGTTTATATTTTCTTTAAAGTGTTTCTCTCTATATGAAAGAAAGTCGATTGAATACTTTTCCCTTCAATCATTTTGTGCTGGAATATCAGTTAAGGTACCAAATTTCCTTCACCTTATCCTGATGAATGGTAAAATTATTCTGTAGACATCACAGAACTAATCACAAGAATCCCTTAGTCTCTGCATTTCATGTCTCATGATCAGTTTTTTTCCATCCATTATGTCTCTAGGGTAGAATTGTCAGAAACTCAAGTTGACATCATAGCATTTCTTAGTCCCAGCATGTGCCTTCATTTTGGCATTCATCAAAACCTTTGTCACTGTACATCTGTAAGTACACGCAGGTCTTTAGGTTTGAGGATCAATTTGCCATAAATACAGAGGAGCAGCTTCTCTGTACCTTGATAGAAATTTGTGCTTGCATTTGAAGTCTGCAGCCAAAAAATCATGTTTGTTTGTTGCCTAATAATTAGTTGAATAGGTTATCAGCTGATATATATTTAGGAATATAAGCAATCTTTATAATAAAATATATTATTAGATTAATAAAAAGATTAATATTAATTTATAATAATATAAACAATCTTTATAATGAATAACTACTTTCCATCTGAGTTGTTAAAATGACCTAAGAGTAGACGTGTACTAAAATAACTAAAAATGGCAAGTGACACAACATGGGACTAGTCTTTGCAGTTTTTGAAGGTCAGAACAAAATTTTAATAACGTACAATGTAAGTTGTCTGATGAATTTAGCATAGATAAATTGAAAGCACTGTTAGAATGGCAGAGAGTCAGAATTTAAATTATTGAGCAATGGAGCTGTCATTAAAAATATCAAGTATGAAGTTTATTTTCCCTAGGGACATCTTACAGCATATTTTAGTTCCACCTTGTGCTTTTTCTTTTCTTTCTTAATATATCAAAAAAGGATAGGCAAGCATATCACCTACATTGTTGTTTATAATTTTGTTTTCTTTTGCGTTATGTTTCAAGTCCAAACTTTTGTATGATACAATAAAAATAAATTACTAGAAAAATAAAAAGACAAAGTCGTACATATTAAAACCACCAATTCTTACAATGATGATTAGACTCAGTAGCACCACACATCCGTCAAATTTCTATCAAAGCTTATTCTCAAGTTCTGTACTTAATATGCTACTATTGGTAACATGCATTTTGTGGATCAGCACTGGTCCAAGGACCACATTTAAGGAGAACTGCTTTATACTATCACAATGTGCCCAATAAACTTTCAGTCAATCTTCTATGTTCTACTGTAGTCTAGGTTATTCAAAAGTGTAGATCGTTTCTCCAAGATTATAACCAGATTTGTTACACTAACTTCACTATTATTCCAGATTACCATATTAAGGTCACTGATGTTTTTGTCACTAATATTAATCAACCTGACCCATAGTAGATACACAATTTTTTTTTTTATTACAGGTATTGAATGAATTTTAAAAGCTGTAAGGAATATCCTGCTATACCCACAAAGATTATCTTAAATGGGAATGATCTAATTTATTCCTCTTCAAATGCTATATTACATGAGTTAAGAGGCATTTTATTCCTGCAGGTAGAATTTTAGGATCAATTATAGCTACCTTGTATTTTAGTAGGTACTTCAGCATGATTATATTAATTTAAACATAAAAATCAGGATACTTATGCAGGAGTTGAAGTATGAAAGAGCTTCTCAATGGGCTCCTTATTTTAAGCCTTACCCGTCAAATTACAGTCTAATTGCTTTTATGTGATCTTTTCCTATCTAAAAACTGCCTTGGGGGTGCATGTTTCACTCCATTTACTTTGATCAAAGAAAGAGAAGTCCATGAGTTTTTCAAAGAACTTCCAGATTTGAAGTGACAAAAAATATTCTATTTTTACTACCCCATATGGACAAGTAATTTCTACAGCTTTTTTAAAAAAGGAAGAAAAGAAGAAAAAAGAAAAGGATGTACATAGTGTTTAACTTTGTGATAAAGTTATTTAATTTCATATTTTGACGATAAAGCACCACATTTGGAAGCACATATAATTGCTTATATGTGCCATGATTCTGTTATTATCAATTACATAAAGTTTCTTCCTTAACACTTGCTGTTTAAATATTATTTTGTACCTAATTTTTATTCCAAGATAAGGAGAGTCATGATGGTGATGGTTGCCAAATTTGAATTATATGCCAAAAGGTTGGTTTTATTAATTTACATTAAAAGAAAACTAATCCATTTGGGGACAAAGAATGATCGATTTGATGCTATCCAAGACTCCAAGTTTACAGAAATACTCATGGTTTTTCCTTGTTAATCATTTGAGTTTCTCTTCTATATCTCTTCTTTCCATTTAATTCTAAAATAGTATTTTAAGTTTTTACATCTTAAAACACAGCATGTGCTATGAATTTTTTCTACTATAAATCTGATATTTTATTTAATTTTAGTATTTTATTTTTGGCAAGTAAGAGACAAATGAAAAATGAAGATGATTGTTTATACATAATCAGGTTAAATAACAGAAAAGGAAGATAATTTTCCCAATCCACACAAGCTGTAAGTAGATGCACCTGTACATCTCAACTGCTACTTCCTGGTGAGCTCGGATTTTCTCAAGGGCCTGATCTTCCTCATTTAATGAACTGTATGTTAATCGTTCAGCCATTTCTAGTGACTTACCAAGGTTAAGTCACTAAGTGACTTGGGATACATAATGTACTGTCTCACAGTCAGGGGCTGCATTCTAACTGAAAAGCACTACCACCACTTATTTTTAAACAAGGAAAAGAGAGGGGCACTGGTTTTGTTCAACAGACATTCATTAAGTGTTTATATTTTGGAGAGTATTAACCTAGCCTAGATTACTGTTATTTTGTAAGACAGGAGGAAATGGTATAAAATGGACTATCGGCATGACCTCTGTTCTCCAGGGAAGTCTTGTTCGGTGAAAAACTTGTTATTTGGGCTGTCATAAGGCATTCATTTTTTATTTTAGTGAAGAATAAAGGTTAATCAGACATTTATACATAATACAAGCACTTTTCTCATGCTCATGAAACTGGTGCATACATGCAGAGATCATCTTGAAGATGAGAGCATTTTATGGGAAGTTTATGTACATTGTAGGATGTTGTGCATTCATTTTGTTTATGTTGCTTTCCTTGTATTTGTTTTAGCTTGGATTTAACAAAAATTTATCACATAGAAATTGACTTTTAAAGACCATTACTACTGAAGCTCAATGTTGAGGTCATTTTTATTCAGTACTGTGGTGTTCAATAATACAGGAAGACAACCAAGAGAGACTTGAGTATCCATTTTCTTTCTTTTAAATAGAAAATATTAGCATCAGTATCCAATGAAATGCATTAGCAGTTTCATTCTTCCATTTAAACTGCTTCAAAGTA
This sequence comes from Bubalus kerabau, assembly GCF_029407905.1. Taxonomy (NCBI): domain Eukaryota; kingdom Metazoa; phylum Chordata; class Mammalia; order Artiodactyla; family Bovidae; genus Bubalus; species Bubalus kerabau. The sequence goes on from NC_073625.1 coordinate 70,533,864, forward strand.
GAAAGGAATTCTACAAATAAGTGCTTACTCAGGAAAAAGCACAGGCTCATTCTGTCCTGGAAAATGCTTACATTTTATTGGGAAATTTTAACTGATTGCTTGAGAAAAGGAAAAGGAAACGTGCTGCCAAGAACCCAGCACATTGCTTTTTTTTTTCATAGAGTTTTAGATATCACAACAAGGCTGTCAGTAATATTTGAAACAAACAATCAAAATACCACTATGACCAAACTAGACAGCATTTTATTTTTTTTTTTTTTTTTTTTTTTTTTTTAATTTTATTTTATTTTTAAACTTTACATAACTGTATTAGATTTGAGACAGCATTTTAAAAAAGCAGAGACATTACTTTGTCAACAAAGTTCCATCTAGTCAAAGCTATGGTTTTTCCAATAGTCATTTATGGATGTGAGAGTTGGACTATAAAGAGAGCTGAGAGCAGAAGTATTGATGCTTTTGAACTCTGGTGTTGGAAAAGACTCTTGAGAGTCCCTTGGACTGCAAGGAGATCCAACCAGTCAATCTTAAAGGAAATCAGTCCTGAATATTCATTGGAAGGACTGATGCTGAAGCTGAAACTCCAATATTTTGGCCACCTGATGCGAAGAACTGACTCATTGGAAAAGACCCTGAGACTGGGAAAGATTGAAGGCAGGAGGAGAAGAGGTCTGGAAAAGGTCAGTTTTCATTTCAGTCCCAAAGAAAGACAGAGGATGAGACAGTTGGATGCCATCACTGATGAGTTTGAGCAAGCTCTGGGTGGTGATGGACAGGGAAGCCTGGTGTACTGCAGTCCATGGGGTCACAAAGAGTCAGACATGACTGAGCAACTGAATAGAACTGAACTGAACAGAATATCAGCTGTATACTCCATGCCAGGGACTCTACTTGACACACTCTGCCCCAGTCACCACCCAAAGGTTTATGCTTTCTCGTGATGTTAGAGGTTTGGCAATGTCATCCCCTCCCCCCACATACAAGTGATTTTAAATGATCGTATGATAAACATTCAGTTCCATTTTAGGACTGTCCTTTGCAGATAATACTATAGGAAGTTTTTTTTAGGCAGTGGGTATAAATGCAGATGGGTTTTCCTAGTGGCTCAGTGGCACTCTACCTGCAGGAAACTAAGGTTCGATTCCTGGGTTGGGATGCTGCTGCTGCTGCTGCTTCTAAGTCACTTCAGTCGTGTCCGACTCTGTGCAACCCCATAGACAGCAGCCCAGCAGGCTCCTCTGTCCATGGGATTCTCCAGGCAAGAACACTGGAGTGGGTTGCCATTTCCTACTCCAATGCATGAAAGTGAAAAGTCAAAGTGAAGTCGCTCAGTCGTGTCCGACTCCTGAACCCCTTGAAAAGGAGATGGTTACCAACTCCAGTGTTTTTGAGAATTCCATGGACAGAGGAGCCTGGTGGGCTACATACAGTCCATGATATTGCAAAGAGTTGGACACAACTGAATGACTGAGCACACACACATAAATCTAGATCCAACCAGTACACAGACATGGTAAAACAAATGCATGCATATATCAATTTTGTAAGTTACTATTATGTATTTTATTCAAAAAGGATTATTTTTGGCAACCTCTCTAATTTCTGAGAGAAGCAAAAATTTCTTTGCTTCTCCTAAACATCTGTGGTTCTTCTTGAGTTTCAAATTATAAATTTATTAGCTGTATAAGCAATGACTACGCTCTTCTAAATACTTTTTTTTCTTCCTCTCATCTTCCATTTGTTCTCTTTTTTGCATGTTTGTCTTAATTCACTCCCCCTTAATGAAAAGAGCTGACCACAAATTCTCTTTGGAGATGGTTTTCCTTCTCATGTACATATATTTTATATTAATTAATACATTAAACTTTGTGTTCTCTCTTAAGATAATAAATAATAACTTTCAATCTTTAAGGCAGGGCAAATTACTCTGGTAAGTTTCTGATAGCATTATATGAAAATATATCAGACAGTTACAGATGACATTCAAAGTTGCTTCTATTGTTTAAATCATTATATAAATTGAATATAAAAATCTCAGCTAAAAATTTTAATAAGAAATCACTAGCACCAGATTCTGCTTTACAACAATAAATGGTGCAATACGGGAGTAGAAGGAAAGTATCCAAAAAGCTTTTAAACATCACATTATGATTATGAAGCATCTAAAATCACTCTTTGCTTTCTCAACACAGAGAAGTAAGAACTAAAAAAGAACTTCAGAAGAATAGCATGCATAATGCTAATGTGTATTTCCTCTCTTAGATGTATCACTAAATAGTATTAGGAATAATTATCTCTTTCAGTAATATTATGCCTTTGTGAAAACTTCCCATTTTAGCCAGAGTATTTTCATTCAGAATAGATAGACAGATATGTCTCAAAGGAGTCAAAGGTATCATAATATTTAATAACCACTTATTCAGTGCAAGGGTGTGTTTTTTTTTTTTTTTTACTTCCTCAGTGCCTTATTTTCTTAACTCATTTAATCCTCTCCAAGCCCTTGTTGTTGTTCAGTCACTCAGTCATGTCTGACTGCTTGCAACCACATGAACTACAGCATACCAGGCTTCCCTGTCCTTCACTATCTCCCTGAGTTTGCTCAAACTCATGTCCACTGAGTCAATGATGGCATCCAACCATCTCATCCTCAGTCATCCCCTCCTCCTCCTCCTGCCTTCAATCTTTCCCAGCATCAGTGTCTTTTCCAATGAGTCTCCTTTTTGCATCAGGTGGCCAAAGTATTGGAGCTTCAGCTTCAGCATCTTTCCTTCCAATGAATATTCAGGACTGATTTCCTTTAGAATAAACTGGTTTGATCTCCTTGCAGCCCAATGGACTCTCAAGAGTTTTCTTCAGCACCACAGCATAATTCTGTTTTTATAGATAAAGAGCTGAGGCACAGAGGGCTCATATACCTTATTGAAAGCAACATAAGTGATAGAATGAGGAGTCACAACCAGCTGCTCAACCACCATGTACGCTTTCTGTTAATGAAGACATGGATCTGAACAGTTTTTTTTCAACAATGAATCTTTATAGCATTTGGGAATATTTTGTGTGACCAGAAGATACTGGCCTTTCTTAACATCATGAGTTTTATCATTGAAATTGAGAATATCAGAGTTTAAAAAATCCATTAAAATATCTATGCCTTTGCCTTCATTCATTTTGAAAAAAAAGAGTCCCTCTGGAATCAAATTTGTCACTTGCTATTTATATCTATTGATCATACACTGGAAGTAAAGAAGGGCAATTTTAGTGGATTTATTTCAATTTGATAGGTTTTAATTTAGAGGTGTCCTTTAACAATTTTTATTCAGTACCTTCCTTTCAGTCTTCATGCTTAATGCCCAATAATTATGATACACAAGATTTTCTCCCAACTTATTAAAGTCTCAGAGGCATTAAAAATCGCTCAAATATCACACAACTTACCTAGTCTCCTAGGACCTGTTGAGTTAGGGCAAACCTAAAAAGAGCTTCAATCTCCCACTTTGATTAGGATTTTGGTCTCCTGATCCCCAGGCTGGAGAAATGTGGTCTAATAGCCCACACATCCCCAAACAATATGGGTTTCCGCTAAAATTTGCAAGTGCCAGCAGCTTTGGCAATCCTGTGAGCTGAACAAATATTTGGCTTCTTGTAACGTTCCCAGAAACAAAGAGATGAGTTTAGCCTTCTAATATAGAGACAGGGACAAAAATAGTCCTAAAGTGTACCTATACATTATCTATGTTTTAAAAATATACTTGTTTAAAACTTTTTAGAGACATTTACAGAGACATGTGTTGAAAACCTATCTAATATGCATACGCAGGAGAATATTTAGCAAGAAAAAAGATTTTAAGGGTATTTCTGATGGTTGTGACAGGTACTAATACATACAATTATGGGGGGAAAGATACCAGTTTTCAATGTACACAAAATGGGAAGTTAAATGGTATTTTATTTTACTGAAATTCTTTGGAACTTAGCAAATGCAGGGAGTTTGGGCAAGTTAAACTGTGAGTAGTATTTGAAATAATGTCACTGGATTAGAACACATAACCACTTTCCCATTCTCTTTTAGATAGAAGTGTCTCTAGGTCTAAACTATGATATGCAATAGGAGATAAAACTGTTTCTATACCCAGCAAGACACAGTAGAGAAATAAACAAAAAGACCAAACATATCCCTTAAATATCATATCATTTAATACTATTATGAAAAAATCTAAAATCATGTATTGATTTTAGCAATACAGAGCAGCAAGAATTCCAAAGATTTTGTCAAAAGAATAAATCGTACCTGTTAATAAATTTTTTTTTACTTAGTGCATCACTGAATAATACTATTTTCCATATCAGTAATACTACAACTAAATAGCAACAGCAATAAAGTGCAAATGACTAACTCCTTTGTATATATCACCCCACAAGTAGATTTTTAACCTTACAGTTATTCACATACCTGGCTTTCATCAGAATTATCTGGGAGTATGTTTTAAATGATAAATTCACACCCCACCTCCTGAGTCTGGTACAATAGACATGATATGGACCTTAGGAATCTCTGTCTTCCAAATGAGTCTTCGGTTGAATAGCCAAGCAGTAGACTGTATATTTCTTTGGGAATGAAATGAAAACTGACCTTTTCCAGTCCTGTGACCACTGCTGAGTTTTCCAAATTTGCTGGCATATTGAGTGCAGCACTTTCACAGCATCATCTTTCAGGATTTGAAATAGCTCAACTGGAATTCCATCACCTCCACTAGCTTTGTTTGTAGTGATGCTTCCTAAGGCCCACTTGACTTCACATTCCAGGATGTCTGGTTCTAGGTGAGTGATCACAGCATCGTGATTATCTTGGTCATGAAGATCGTTTTTGTACAGTTCTTCTGTATATTTTTGCCACCTCTTCTTAATATCTTCTGCTTCTGTTAGGTCCATACCATTTCTGTCCTTGGTTGTGCCCATCTTTGCCTGAAATCTTCCCTTGGTATCTCTAATTTTCTTGAAGAGATCTCTAGTCTATCCCATTCTGTTGTTTTCTTCTATTTCTTTGCATTGATCGCTGAGGAAGGCTCTCTATCTTGCCTTGCTATTCTTTAGAACTCTGCATTTAGATGCTTATATCTTTCCTTTTCTCCTTTGCTTTTCACGTCTCTTCTTTTCATAGCTATTTATAAGGCCTCCTCAGACAGCCATTTTCCTTTTTTGCATTTCTTTTCCATGGGGATGGTCTTGATCCCTGTCTCCTGTACAATGTCAGAAACCTCCGTCCATAGTTCATCAGGCATTCTGTCTATCAGATCTAGTCACTTAAATTTTTTTCTCATTTCCATTGGAAAATTATAAGGGGTATGATTTAGGTCACACCTGAATGGTCTAGTAGTTTTCCCTACTTTCTTCAATTTAAGTCTGAATTTGGCAATAAGGAGTTCAGGATCTGAGCCACAGTCAGCTCCTGGTCTTGTTTTTGCTGACTGTATGGAGCTTCTCCATCTTTGGCTGCAAAGAATATAATCAATCTGATTTCGGTGTTGACCATCTGGTGATGTCCACGTGTAGAGTCTTCTCTTGTGTTGTTGGAAGAGGGTATTTGCTTGACCAGTGCATTCTCTTTGCACTCGTCTCACACGCTAGTAAAGTAACGCTCAACATTCTCCAAGCCAGGCTTCAGCAATATGTAAACTGTGAACTTCCAAATGTTCAAGCTGGTTTTAGAAAATGCAGAGGAACCAGAGATCAAATTGCCAACATCTGCTGGATCATTGAAAAAGCAAAGAGTTTCAGAAAAACATCTATTTCTGCTTTACTGACTATGCCAAAGCCTTTGACTGTGTGGGTCACCACAAACTGTGGAAAATTCTTCAAGAGATGGGAACATCCGACTACCTGACCTGCCTCTTGAGAAACCTATATGCAGGTCAGGAAGCAACAGTTAGAACTGGACATGGAACAACAGACTGGTTCCAAATAGGAAAAGGAGTATGTCAAGGCTGCATATTGTCACCCTACTTATTTAACTTATATGCAGAGTACATCATGAGAAACACTGGACTGGAAGAAGCACAAGCTGGAATCAAGATTGCCAGGAGAAATATCAATAACCTCAGATATGCAGATGACACCACCCTAATGGCAGAAAGTGAAGAGGAACTGAAAATCCTCTTGATGAAAGTGAAAGAAGAGAGTGAAAAAGTTGGCTTAAAGCTCAACATTCAGAAAACTAAAATCATGGCATCTGGTCCCATCACTTCATGGGAAATAGATGGGGAAACAGTGGAAACAGTGTCTCCAGAATCACTGCAGATGGTGATTGCAGCCATGAAATTAAAAGATGCTTACTACTTGGAAGGAAAGTTATGATCAACTTTTAATATAGCATATTAAAAAGCAGAGACATTACTTTCTCAATAAAGGTCCATCTAGTCAAGGCTATGGTTTTTCCAGTGGTCATGTATGTATGTGAGAGTTGGACTGTGAAAGAAAGCTGAGTGCCGAAGAATTGATGCTTTTGAACTGTGGTGTTGAAGAAGACTCCTGAGAGTCCCTTGGACTGCAAGGAGATCCAACCAGTCCATCCTAAAGGAGATCAGTCCTGGGTATTCATTGGAAGGAGTGATGCTGAAGCTGAAACTACAATATTTTGGCCACCTCGTGCAAAGAGTTGACTCATTGGAAAAGACCTTGATGCTGGGAGGGACTGGGGGCAGGAGGAGAAGGGGACGACAGAGGATGAGATGGCTGGATGGCATCACTGACTCAATGGACATGAGTTTGGGTAAACTCCAGGAGTTGGTGACGGACAGGGAGGCCTGGTGATTCATGGGGTCGCAAAGAGTCAGACTCGACTGAGAGACTGAACTGACTGATTCAGATGATCTTCCAATTTCTTAGGAAGACGAGATCCATGAGTTATATTATCTTAACTTTAAAAATTGTCCTACTGTCCATTCAGGGGAGTTTTCTACACTAGACTACAGTTTCTCCCTACTCTCAGAACTCTGAGCATGTCACATTCATTCCTGTAACCCAAGGCCTAGGAAAGTATCTGGCACTCAGTAAATATTAATTTAACAAATCAGATATACCAACACATCAACACAAGTTCTTACATTAAGTAAATAGAAAGACATAAGTAAAACACTTTATGTAACAGAAAATGTCTTGCCTAGTTTGCAAATTGTCAGTTATTCCAAGAATAAGGCAACATCGCACAAGATACACTGTATCTTAAAGGTCCATTGCTGTTCCTGTTGTTGAGTTGCTTAAGTCAGGTCCGAATTTCTTGTGACCCCATGGACTATAGCCTACCAGGCTTATCTGTCCCTGGGATTTCCCCGGAAAGAATACTGGGGTGGGTTGCTCTTTCCTTCTCAAGGGGATCTTCCTGACCCAAGGATAGAACCTGCATCTGTCTCCTGCATTGCAGGCAGTCTCCTGCATTGGCAGGCAAGTTGTTTATCGCTGAGCCAACAGGAAAGCACTAAATGTCCATATGCTGAGTTAAAATCATTCAGTTCAGTTCAGTTCAGTCATTCAGTCGTGTCCGAGTCTTTTGACCCCTTGAATCGTAGCACACCAGGCCTCCCTGTCCATCACCAACTCCCGGAGTTCACTCAGACTCACGTCCATCGAGTCAGTGATGCCATCCAGCCATCTCATCTTCATTAGCTTAGTTATAATCCAGCTTCTTTCTCACATATCTTGTCACATCCTCCAGTCACCTACCTTTTCAATTAGTGCCCCTTTTTCTTTTCTGTTTTAAAGAGATAAAAGTTTCAATTCTTTTGGCATTGAAATGAAAAAACATTAAAGGAACTCTTTCAATTGCTCCCTTGCCTGACACATCTAGAAACAAAATTGGATTATAAACTATATTTATTTAGTTTTCATTTGATTAAGCTTAAGAATTACAACAGTAACTAGGGGAATATTTGTAGAATAGATAGAATAATAAACATTTCTAAATAACTAATTTATACCATCAAGCTATGCAGCTGTATAATCATAGAGACAAGCAATGTTATGTCTTAATGTCTTAATGGTGAAGACATTAAGTTTATTCAATATTTTGGGGGTTTGAAATGACTTATGACTTAGTGACTCTTTTTGTTTTGTGGCATGTGGCGATCTGCTCTCCTCTCGAATTGGGAATGTTTTCTCTAAAATCTTTCTCTAAAATAGTGACTGAGGGGTCATCAGCCACTAGTTTGAATTCTATAAATACCTATCCTTTTAGTTATTTGTTTATTTACTTATTTAAGTTTAGTTTCCTTTTTAATTCCTCTGTAGAGTCTTATCTAACTTACTTCAGGATTCAGTCTTTGAAAAATATCTATTTAGCTAAAAATTCAAGCAATCACTGACTCACTTCAGGAAACGATTAGTAGTGTCTATGAAGTTAAAGCACATTTGTAGAGAAATGAAGGAAATTAGCTGGGAGCTGAGAAACATGCCTGTGATCATTGCCCATTGGAGATTTGTGATTGTGAATGGAAGCCAGCTTGTTTCACGGGAAGACTGTGTGTGGCTGGCTGTGGCACCTGTGGATCTGCGGGGCAGCTTCTGGTTACATCAAAATTGAGCTGACCATGGATATAATTAGCACTGAGGGGCTGTGGCTGCAGATGGCTGTAGGGATGTAAACCTGGTGGAAATAATGACAGGGCTGCAGCTCAGCAGTAAGTCTTCCCAGTCTTTCAAAATTTTTTCTTTCATTCTTTTTTAAATGAAAGCTCTAAACTTGGAAAATTGTAACACCTGGAAATTTGTCATAAATATCACTGAAATATTAATCAAGGCACCAGCAGAAAATAATAGCTTTTGATTTTCTTGTATCCTGCAAAAATCCTTCTTAAATTTTAGGAATAATCTGAAAAATGGTATTTATAAATTGAGCAGTAAACTCTGCTCAACTAAAATATTCCTGTGATGTTTTTTCTTTCTGATACATCTTGTAGACAATGCATTCTTACTGGAAATACTTAAAATATGACTAAAATAGGAGGTTTGTATAGTAACCTGAAAAATCTAATACAGATGCAAATTAGACTTGGAGAGAACTACAAAAATATAGAAAATAGAATGAAATTACAAATTATTCATAATTCTAACACAGAAAAATTTCATTTCTTGAATTTACATTTATGGATTATAAACATTTTATTTTCATTTTAATTTTTATGTTAAGGAACTCCACATATTAGCAAGATACATGTAAACTTCTCAAGATCCACAGTTTTAAAATTGTTTATTGAAAAAATTTATTTTCAAATAATTTATTATATTCCAAAAAGAGATTTTAGTAGTCAACTTCTGAGTTCATGAACTTTAAAATCAATCTGTGCAAACTTTGGTGAGAAATAAATTCTGTGGTATCAGGAAATTTTCCTGTATGTTTGCTACAACATTTAAATTAGAATTAAGTGCATTTTTAACACCAAGTTTGCTTGCATTAAAAATACTCTTACTTGTAGATCTAAGTTTGGAATTACATATACCTCAATTTTTATAAAATAAATAATTTACTGTAAGGACTTCCTACGTGCTTTCTTTTATTGCTTTTCTTTATATCTGTCAAGGTTATATATATATATATATATATATATATATATACACATACACACACACAGACCAAAATCATTAGTGTTCCCAGCTAGCAAAAAGAATCACATCCATTATATCAAAGTGAACAACAGCAACATGAAGTCCTAAATATTCTTAGATGCTGACAATATCAAGAACGTATAATATAAAAGTAGTGTTCTGCTCTGTCCATTCAAAAAATTCATATGAATTTTGAACTTTAAATATCTTTTACAAGAAAAACAAATCTTATATGACTAACTCTTACGTAACAAAAAAATAGCCAAAAACTTCTTACTGTTCAGAAGCATGTTAAACCCAGATTACTTTTAGTGCACATTAAATGTTACAAAGGTTAATAAATGTCACATTACAATGGCTCAGTCAATATTTAAGCCTCTTCTAAGGCAAAGTTCACATGTTCTAGGGCAAGGGAAAGAGCTTCATAAATATTTTAATTATTTCAGGTCTGGAAGAAAGGTATATTGAATAACTTTTAAATCATAGAAATTATTTTATTTTTATGTATTGTCTGGATTCATTACAGACTGCTGAGAACATTCAGTATTTATTCAGTATTTTAAAAACAATAAATCCCCTTCTATAATCAGCAAAAACACACACACATACACACAAACAAACTTTCATTTGAATTTCCAATTTCTTTTGTAAAATAGTCTTCCAATTGGGAGATGAACTGAACAATTTGCTTTCTGGACACCAGAGGCACATCTCACTTCCACAGAGCACCTTGTACTGCCAGTTGCAGAAATGGAAAAAATCGAAACAACAGGAGCAGCAACACGCATTTTGAATATATGCTTTGCCCTGAAAGCTTTCTGACAAGATTTGTGCATTTGACAGAAAAGCTGTCAATGTGAGGAAAGGGTCTCTATTGGTTCATCTTTCCAATTAGCAGAGACAGACTGGGTATTCTGAAATTTACCACCCAGAAAGAAAAGGCTTTGGTCACCTCCTAATTTGATTACTGACCCTGGTGGCCTTGAAATAGAGAATGGCACTAACTAAGATAAATAGAATGGAGAAAGAGCCAAACAGAAGCATAACAGAAGTAAGCCCCCCCAAAAATGGTTCTTTTCCTGAGACCCCCAAGGTAGAGAGGAGAGCAGGAGAGTGGGCCAGCCACTGTTGATTGACTGCGGAGATAAGGCACTCTGGAAAATTGAGTGAAGGAATTTAAGTGCCATTAGGTTAAACAAAGGCTTTGGGTTAAAGACTTGATGTAAAAGTCAGTTGTTTGTTTTCAGACCAATAAAAGAAAAAGTGCCTTTGACGTCTTAGAACAATTAACTTTGTTTCTGTCAGCCGATACTTCATCTCACCCATTAAGAATCTTCCAAAACCAAACGGGACCCATTATTTCCTTCTCAAGCTATCATGAAGCTTCTTGAATCTTTTTTTTTTTTTTTTCCTTTCAGTTAATTATTCATTATTGTCCAGAAATCTTACTAAGAAATCCTGAGGGTGTTCTTGATTTTTTTCTCAAACTACTTTATAAAATGTTCCAGGTTGGGTTGGCATGGTTTTATTTTAAATCAGATGTTTAAAGGCAAGAGGGTCTTTATACTCTGATTCTCAAGCCAGTAGAAAGACCATGTTCCCTCCACTTCCTCTACTGCCCATCACAAAAGTTCATATACATGAGGTGGTGGGGAGGGGGAGACAGGGGGGAGAACAAAATGGTAGTTATTTGAAAATGCAGTTTTAATGCACCTATTTTCCCATAATCCAAGCAACCAAAAGTAAAGTTTGTTAAAATTTAAATAGAAGATGAATGGGGAAAGCCTTAAAAGAGACATGAGATTAGTAAAGAAAATTTGAGATGATGAAATGATGATCCTGTTTAATTCCTTCACAGTCAAAAGAAGAAGGCATATGGTTCAGCCAGGTGAAGTGACTTGCTGGTAACCCAGTTAGTCAGTGACAAAGCTGAGACAAAAACATAGATCATGTGACCCAGTGGGAACACTTGATTGAGACAGTACATATGTAACAGAATTCATTCTTTCTATGATTTACATGCTTAATGCTTTAAACATGAGTATCCTTTCCTTACTATGCATAGTGTATTAACTTCCTATTGCTGATATAACACAATATTGTAAATTTAGTGTTTTCAGTTCAGTTCAGTTCAGTCGCTCAGTCATGTCTGACTCCTTTTAACCCCATGGACTGTAGCTGCAGGAACAAGCTTCCCTGTAATCAGCAACTCCCAGACCTTCCTCAAACTCATGTCAGTCAAGCCAATGATGCCATCGAACCATCTCATCCTCTGTGGTCCCCTTCTCCTCCTGCCTTCAATCTTTCCCAGCATCAGGGTCTTTGCCAATGAGTGAGTTCTTCACATTAAGTGGCCCAAGTATTGGAGTTTCAGCTTCCGCATCAGTCCTTCCAGTGAATACTCAGGAGTGATTTCCTTTAGGATTGACTGTTTTGATCTCCTTGCTTTTCAAGGCACTCTCAAGAGTCTTTTCCAACACCACAGTTCAGAAACATCAATTCTTCGGCGCTCAGATTTCTTTATGATCCAACTCTCACATCTGTACATGACTACTGGGAAAACTATAGCTTTGACTAGATGGACCTTTGCCAGCAAAGTAATGTATGTGCTTTTTAGTATGCTGTCTAGTTTGGTCATGGCTTTTCTTCCAAGGAGCAAGCTTCTTTTAATTTCATGGCTGCAGTCACCATCTGCAGTGATTTTGGAGCCCAAGGAAATAAAGTCTGTCACTATTTGCATTGTTTCCCCATCTATTTGCCATGAAATGATGGGACTGGATGCCATGAAATGGTGGGACTGGATGCCATGATCTTAGTTTTTGAATGCTGGGTTTTAAGCCAACTTTTTCACGCTCCTCTTTCACTGTCATCAGGAGGCTCTTTACTTCCTCTTCACTTTCTGCCATAAGGGTGGTGTCATCTGCATCTCTGAGGTTATTGATACTTCTCCCAGCAATCTTGATTCCAGCTTGTGCTTCCTCCAGCCCAGAATTTCACATAAGGTACTCTGCATATAAGCTATAAGCAGGATGACAACATATAGCTTTGATGTACTTCTTTCCCAATTTTGAACCAGTCCTTTATTCCCCAGTTCTAAGTCCTATTCAATGGAATAAGACCACTAAACAGAAAAATTACAAGCAGGATGTAAAATTCACCAAACTCTTGCTATTTCACTGCATCTAGAAATTGCTAATAGCTTCTCCCAGAATGATAAAGTTGGCACAATCATAGTATAAATAGTTGCTGTTTGGAATCCTAAAAATGCCAATAAATGGATTTCTGCCAGATTGTGCCTGTGTGCTCAGGTGTGTTGAACTGTTTGCAGTCCTTTGGACTATAGCCTGCCAAGTTCCTCTGTCCATGGGATTCTTCAGGCAAGAATCCTGGAGTGGATTGCCATTTCCTCCTTCAGGGCATCTTTCTGACCCAGGGATCAAATCCCTGTCTGCTGCATTGCTGGCAGATTCTTTACCTGTTGAGCTGTCGGGGAAACCCTTTTCCCAGATATTGTTATTTCAGAAAATATTCGGACTCAGGAAGAAAAAAAATTCAACACCCAAAGAGGGTACGTTATACTTTCTATAAATTAAAAGTCAAATGCCCAAATCTGAATAATTTCATGTTTTTCAAGATATAAAAATACACAACTATTTTATACAATAACATGTAACATTAAAATAACATTATTTTAAAAGTACTTGAGAATCAGAGCTTCTAATAGCAGTAGCATAGTCCAGGAAATGTAACATTGAAGTTCTTCTGCATGGACTAACTTATTATTGTTAGCTTAAAGGTTGTTCTCAGAAATATTCTGGCTCTGGTCAAAGGATAGTAGGATGAATTATATGTAAACAATACACAAGTAAATTCATTTTTCCTTCAGTATAATATGTTAGGCCTGCAAACAAGCCTAATTCGTTTTGTATTCTGTTCTCAAGGTGCTATAAAAGTTCTAGAATACTGAGCAGTCAAGAGGAAAGAAAATAAATATATTAGAACATGAGGCTGGAGGAGAAAAGGGGTTAAATAGGAACCTAGTCATTGCTATACAAACCTAGAGCCTTTTGACTCATCTGAAGTAACCTATGAGACAGATTTTGTTTTTGTTTTTGTTTTTGTTTAAGCACTCTTCTCTACTCTGTAACTTCAAAAGTATTAGGACATAACAATAGATATTCTATAAATATCTGATGTCTTAGCTTCAGCTGCCATAACAAAATTCCATAGATGGTATGGATTAAAGAATAAAAAATTTATTTTATCATAGTTAGGAAGGTTGAGAATCTGAGATCAGAGTTTCAGCATAGTCAGTTTCTGGGGAAAACTCTCTTGCTGGCTTGCAGATGGCCATCTTTCCCTGTGTGCTTATATGGCCTTTCCTTGATGTGTACACATGAGGGGAGAGCATGATCTCTCTCTTCCTCTCCTTAAATGGCCACTAATCCTATTGGATTAAGACCTTACCCTTATGACCTCATTTCACCTTAATTACCTCTTTAAAGCCCTCTGCCCAAAGTCAGTCACATTGCAGGCTAGAGCTTCAACATGGATTTTGGATGTTAATTCAGTCCATAGTGTTCCACCCAAACCCCCCAAATTAATGTCCTTCTCACACCCAAAACACATTCTAACCTAACAGTCCCACAAATATTAACTCATTTCAGCATCAACTCTAACATCTGAAATCTCACCAAAATATCTAAGTCAGATATGAGTGAGACCAGAGGTAGGATTCATTCTGAGACAAAATTTCTCTCCAGCTGTAAACCAGTGAAACCACACATGTGATTACATACCAACACAATGATGGCAAAGGCATAGATTTGATAATTCCAGTCCAAAAGGGTTAAATCAGAAGGGAGAAAGAAGTGGCAAGTCTCAAGTAGGTCCAAGAACTAGCAAGTCGATTTCCGTTAGATCCTTAGGCTCAGGAATACCCTTCTTTGGCTACATACTTTGCCCTCCAGGCCCACTAGGGCTGCATCACACACACACACACACACACACACACACACACACACACACACACACCATTCTAGGTTTGGGTCTCATTCCTACAGCTCTGCTATGGTGGGGTCCATGCCCTAAGGCAGAGGCCAGTAGGTCTGGCCTATTGAAACCACGGAGATGCCTTCATGATCTTTGAATCACCGTCAGGGTCATTTCCCCCTCGTACTGAAGAATAGAACACTTTCACAGCCAAATAGGTCTGTTGTTTCGTCCTGTCAAACATTCCACCAATCATCCTTCATTTTGTCCTATCTAGTTCAAACTTTGTCAAGTATAATCTTATAAGCTTTTTTTTTGATAAGTTACTTGAGTTTTATTTTTTATTATAAATTTATTTATTTTAATTGGAGGCTAATTACTTTACAATATTGCATTGGTTTTGCCATACATTGACATGAATCTGCCACAGGTGTCCGTGTTCCCCATCCTGAAGCACTCGTCCACTCATATTCTTGTTGGCTTCTTTACAACATGCTTTCTAGTTCTTTTTGGTGATATGGGTCAACTAAGTATTTTCCAAATCTTCAAGTTCCAGTTCCTTTCTGCTTAATAATTACTTCTCAATTCACTTCTCTCTTGTCATATTTCACCATAAGCAACTATCAGGAACCAAGCTGCTGCTTTGATATTTTGCTGAAAAAATCTCCTCAGCTAAATATTCAGTGTTATAGCTTGAAATTCTACCTTTCACAATAATATAACACAGTTCAGTGAAGTTCTTTGTTGTTTTATATCATGGGTCACCTTTCCTCCAGTTTCCAGTGTTTCTCATTCCTTGGCTTCCCAGGTGGCACAGTGGTAAAGAATCTGCCTGCCAATGCTAGAGAAGCCAGAGATGTGGGTTCAACCCCTGGGTCAGGAAGATCCCATAGAGAAGGAAATGGCAACCCACTCCAGTATTCTTGCCTGGAAAATCCCATGGACAGGGGCATCTGATGGGCTACAGACCATGGGGTCACAAAGAGTAGGACCCAAGTGAGCATGCATGCATTCTCATTTCAGTCTGAGATCGTATCAGAATTATCCTTTATGTATATACATCTAGTGTGAACCTCAAAATCCATCAATTCTGTACCCATTGCCCAGTTCTAAAGCTGCTTCCGTATTTTCAGATTTTTGTTACAGCGGCACGTCCCTTCTCAATACCAAAATCTTAGTCTGTTCAAACTCCTGTAGGGAGAAGAACATTTCCTGTAACCTTTTAGGTCTTTTTTTCCTGTCTTCTTTTCTGGTCTAATAATTAAATTGACATAAAACAGATCAACAGGAGAAAACTGTCCAATTTAATTTTGTACATACTGGAACACCAAAGATATGAGACTAAAAGAAGTGACCAGAGCAGGTAGCTCTTATGGTTTTTAGACAAACAATTTTTTCGAAGATTCGACAAAACAAAGGGTTTTTTGCTTGGGATAGTAAAGTAATAAAGTTTGTTTATATGGCCTTGAATACCCTATCTCTGGCAATAAAATGCCTCCCATCCTCCTGGCATGGGGAGGACACCTTCAGATGAGAAATTTATTTCCTGCTTTCAGGAGGACAAAGAAGGGTCAGCGTGTTCTTCTTGCGCTAGCCATTTCTCAAGTAACTTTAATTCAAAATAATCAATATGTCAAAGTGGTATATTTTGGGGTGGCCTGCCCTGAACCCTATCACTGACATATCAAAATACCATAAACTGGGTAACTTAAACAACAGAAATTTATTTTCTTGCACTTCTAGAGGCTGAAAGTCCAAGATCAGCGTGCAGCAAGGTTGGATTCTACTGATAACTCCCTTCCTACTTGAAAACCTTTTTAATGTATTCACATACCCTGTATGTATTCCTGTATGTCAGTAGACAGAGAAAGGTCTTTATCTTTCTCTTTTTAGAAGGCCACCAATCCTGGCAGCTTAGAATCTCACACTCAAGATGTTACTTCACCTTTATTACCTCCCTAAAGTTCAGTCTCCAAAGACAGTCACATTGGAGATGCGAGTTTTAATACATGAAGTGTGTGGTGGTAGTTTAGTCATTAAGTCCTGTCCGATTTCTGTGACCCCATGGACTGTAGCCCACCAGGCTCCTCTGCCCATGGGATTTTCCAGGCCAGGATACTGGAGTGGGTTGCCATTTCCCTCTCCAGAGGATCTTTCCCACTCAGGGATCAAACCCTCATCTCCTGCATTGCAGGTGGTCTCCCACATTTGCAGGCAGGTTCTTTACCAACTCGATTCAGTTCAGAGAATTCCACCATTATGATTCATGGAACACTATGTACATTCCCTTATTTTGGGAGACTTCAAGAAAATTTATAGGAGATGGATATAGAATTAAGCAAAAGAAACTTTTCAACTCTGTGTGCTCAGTCACTTCAGGTGTGTCTGACTCTTTGCAAGCCTGTGGACCACTAGGCTCTTCTCTCCATGGGATTCCCCAGGGAAGAATACTGGAGTGGGTTGCCATTTTCTCATGCAGGGCATCTTCCTGACCCAGCGATTCATGTCTCCTTCATCGGCATGCAGATTCTTTACCACTGAGCCACTTAAGCAACTGCTCCTAAAGAAAATAAGATAAAAATTGACACAAAGGAGATTTATTTATTTATTATCACCACTTCATCAATGGCTGTTTGAAAGAAAAGCAAAGACAAAGCAAAATGTCATTAAAATTTATTCATTAATTCTGATGTTATATTACTGGCTTACAATGGAAAGGATTTAGGATCTTTTAGAATATTTCCTATGGAAATAAATTTAAAATAAAAGAAATATGATCTGATCTTTGTTTTATATTCAATAACATTTAAAGCATTGCTGGAATAACAAAATAACAAAATATGAGCTAAGACAAATACTAAAAATTGTAAACCAAGATTGCCAAGTAAAATTTTGCCAACCACCTCTACTTTTTATCACTTATTCAGTGGAGAGAAGAAACCTCTCATAACTGGGGAAGGGGTTTAGGACTTCATCCCGCACATAAGCATTCTGTGCTTATTCAGATACCCACAGACACTATAAAAATAGAAATAAGGCTGAAAAAGAAATATGATTATGGTTTCAAAAAATTTTTAAAGAATTAAGATATTCAGCTGGAATAACAAAAATGTAAGGGGGGAAGAACTGAAAAATATTCTTAAATATAAATCGGATTTATTTTAAATTTAAATTGAACCAAGTCACAAGATTTATTCAGCAAAAGATCCATCATCAGGTGATCCCTCTGGTTCTACTTTTATGTAAACTCCTATTGTGCTATTGAATTTCCATAGCCAGTTTGAACTGACTCTTTTACACTGAAAGAGCAGTCAAGGGAAATGTACAGAAGAGAGGAAACAAACCATGTGTTCATTTTTATTTATTTTTTTTATGTGTTCATTTTTAAACCAGTACAGGCACACCTCATTTTACTGTGCTTCTCAGATATTGTTTCTTATAAATTGGAGATCTTTGGCAACGCTGTGTCCAGTAAGTCTATCAGCACCATTTTTTACACAGCATTTCCTTACTTTGTGTCTCTGTCACATTTCAGCAATTCTTACAGTATTTCAGACTTTTACATGTTATTATATTTGCCATGTTAATCTGTGATCATTAATCTTTAATTTACTATCATAATTGTTTTTGAGCACTGCAAATTGTGCTTGTATAAGATGGTGAATTTAAGCAATAAAGGTTTGTGTTTTGACTGCTCTGCCTACCAGCTGTTTCCCTGTATCTACAGCTTTTCTCAGTCGTCCCTATTTCCTTATATATAATATTGAAATTAGGCCAATTAATAATCCTACAATGACCTCTAAGTGTTCAAGTGAAAGGAAGAGTCACCGTCTTACACTTTAAATCAAAAGCTAAAAATGATTAAGCTCAGCATTGAAAACCAGAATCGGCTGAAAGCTTATACCCCAAGCTATGAATGTAAAGGAAAAATTCTTGAAAATTTTAAGTACTATTCTGTTGAACACAGGGATAATAAGCAAATGAAACAAATTTAATGATTATTCAGAGAAAATTTTAGTGGTCGGATAAAAGTTCAAACCAGCCAAACATTTCCTTCAGCCAAAGCCTAATCCAGAGCAAGGTCCTGCTGCTGCTGCTGCTGCTGCTAAGTCGCTTCAGTCGTGTCCAACTCTGTGCGACCCCATATACGGCAGCCCACCAGGCTCCCCCGTCCCTGGGATTCTCCAGGCAAGAACACTGGAGTGGGTTGCTATTTCCTTCTCCAATGCGTGAAAGTGAAAAGTGAAAGTGAAGTCGCTCAGTCGTGTCCGACTCCTAGTGACCCCATGGACTGCAGCCTACCAGGCTCCTCCGTCCATGGGATTTTCCAGGCAGGAGTAATCTTTTCAATTCTATGAAGGCTGACAGAGGTGAGAAGGAGCAGAAGAAAAGTTTAAAGATAACAGAGGTTGGTTCGTGAGGTGTAAGGAAAGAAGCCATCACCATAACAAACATGCAAGGTGAAACAGCAAGTGCTGATGTAGAAGCTGCAGCAAGTTCCCTAGTTCTAGCAAAGATACTTAATGAAGGTAGTTGCACTGAACAACAGATTTTCAATGTAGATGAAACAGTTTTTTTTTTTTTTTTTTTTTTTTTTAAATTTTATTTTATTTTTAAACTTTACATAACTGTATTAGATTTGCCAAATATCAAAATGAATCCGCCACAGGTTTACATGTTTTATATTGGAAGTATACACCATCTAGGACTTCCAGTGGTAAAAAGGAGAAGTCAATGCCTAGCCTCCAGGCTTCAAAGGACAGGCTGACTTCCCTTGTTAGGGGCTAATGCAGCTGGTGACCTGAAGTCGAAGCCATGATCACTTACCATTCCAGAAATTCTAGAGCTCTTAAGAATTATGCTAAATCTCTTCTGCCAGTGCTCTATAAATGGAACAACAAAGGCTGGATGACAGCACATCTGTTTACAACATGGTTTACTGAATATTTTAAGCCCACTGTTGGGATGTATCGCTCAGAAGAAAAATACACCTTTCAAAATACAAGTGCTCATTGACAAGGCACCTGATCACCTTGGAGTTCTGATGGAAATGTACAACAAAATTAATATTGTTTTCATGCCTATTAACACAACATGCATTCTTCAGCCCATGGGTCAAGGAATAATTTTGATTTTTCAAGTCTTATTAAGCCTTGTATATAAACTACAGCTACCATAGATATTCATCCCCTGATGGATCTGGACAATAGTTGAAAACCTTCTGAAAAGGATTCACCATTCTAGACACCATTAAAAACATTCAGGATACATGGGAAGTGATCCAAATGTCAGCATCAACAGGAGTTTTTAGAAGTTGATTCTAACCCTCACAGATGACTTGGAGGGGTCAAGATTTTAGAAGAGAAAATAACTGCAGATGTGGTGGAAATAAGAGAACTAGATTTAGCAGTATTTTGAAGATGTGACATGTGCTGCAATCTTGTTTTGAATCTTCAATAAATGAGTTGCTTCTTAGGTATAAGAAAAGAGAGTGGTTGCTTGAGCTGGAATCTACTCCTGGTAAAGATGATGCAAAGATTGCTGAAATGACAACAAAGTATTTAGAACATTACATAATCTTAGTTTGTAAAGCAGCAACAGAGTTTTAGAACATTGACTCCAATTTTGAAAGAAGATCTACCAGAGATAAAATGCTATCAAATAGCATTGTATGCCCCAGGAAAATTATTCATGAAAGAAGCCATTCTATGCAGCACACTTCATTACTGTCTTATTTTAAGAAACTATCACAGCCACCGAAATCTTCAGCAACCCCGACCTGATCAGTCAACAGCCATCAAAATCAGCAAAACCTGCCACAAGCAAAAAGATTGACTCACTGAAGGCTCATATGATTATTAGCATATTTTAGCAATAAAGTACTTTTTAATTAAGGCATATACTTTTTCAGACATAATTCTATTGCACATGATAGACTACAATGTAGGGTAAACAATTTTTATATGCACTAGGAGATAAAAAAAATTCATATCACTTTATTTATTCTGATACTCACTTTATAAATGTGGTATGAAACCAGATGCACAGTATTTTTGACGAGTGTATCTGCATCTATCTGGTGACTTCGACAGTGCTTCTAAAACTTTAATGTGTGTTTGGATCACCTAAAATCTAAAGCAAAACTTCTGATTTAATAGGTCTGGGGTAGAACTCTAATAATCTGCATTTTAACCAGTTCCCAAGTGAGTGCCTGGGAGTACAAAAGTGCTAGAGAATAGATGACAGTGGGGAAAATCAAAACAATCCCAGTAAATTTAACATCTTCCTTGGAAGAAATGAGAAGAGAAAAAAAATCAAATTTAAACAACAATAAAAAGATGTAGCAATAGAATAAACCCAGTGAACAGAATACATCTTTAAAGGTCTCTGAAGTCATTTCAGATCTAGAAGTTAAAGGCTGGTGAACACATTCAAGAAGCCAGAGCTGTGGTCATAGAACAAGCCTGATATGGACTGTATTTGAGGGGAGATGCTCTGAAGCTGTAGCTTAATAAGATGATTCTATGATACTAATAATAAAGCTAATATTTTATAGCACCTTTACTGACTACCAGAGAAGGCAATGGCACCCCACTCCAGTACTCTTGCCTGGAAAATCCCGCGGACAGAGGGCCTGGTGGGCTGTAGTTAATGGGGTCACGAAGAGACGGACATGACTGAACGACTTCACTTTCACTTTTCACTTTCCTGCATTGGAGAAGGAAATGGCAACCCACTCCAGTGTTCTTGCCTAGAGAATCCTAGGGACGGTGGAGCCTCGTGGGCTGCCGTCTGTGGGGTCACACAGAGTCAGACACACGGAAGTGACTTAGCAGTTACTGACTACAGTGTTTTTTCATAGTTGACTAAGATTATAATTAACAGAAATCTGAACCATTGTGTTCTAAACTGTTCAACATCTGCCCCATGAACAAAGGAAATACTAGTAAAAAGGTGAAAGCAAAAACAAATTGAAAATGAATATGATACCTTTCATATTTGACCAAGTAAATTTTGCTGTAGGATATAAATGTATTGGGATTCTGATGCAAATTATTCATTATAAGACAAAGAAAAATAATAGAAGTAGTTCTCAAAGTAATGATTTAAGGCTTGAATTTAACATGTTTTCCAGGAGCCTTTATGACTATACATAATTCATGAATCTGTATATCTGTAATGTTTGAGATTTTTTTCCCCTGAAAGTGTTTTTTAATGATTAGGTCACATGGCTAGCACAGTCCTTTAATGTCCTTTAATGTCTCTCTTTTCCCCGGTTTATCATTTTTCCATTTTGCTTGGGAATACATTAGCCTTTGCTACATACTCTCAAAACATCTACTTTTGCAATCAGCTTGGAACAGAAAATGAACAGTGGGATCTAATTGAACATTATGTATTTAAGATGGCTAAAATGAACATAATTTGGAAATGTGAAATGCCTATACATACACACAATAAAGATTAAAAGATGATCAGCACTAAATAGAAGAG
This sequence comes from Bubalus kerabau, assembly GCF_029407905.1. NCBI lineage: Eukaryota > Metazoa > Chordata > Mammalia > Artiodactyla > Bovidae > Bubalus > Bubalus kerabau. The sequence continues at coordinate 70,555,941 of NC_073625.1, forward strand.
TGTGTGCCAACTGAACATATTTTGATGTGTACCAAAAGTGCTTATCGGATATAGAAAATCTTGCTGTACCGAAATGATTAAATGTTTCTATATGAAAACGGAAGCAGTTTCACTCTTTAAAATTTAGAACATTTTTGCTTATAGTTTACTCAACATGTTAGTATGGCTGGTAATTTGGAAAAAAATAGGATTTTGGAGGCTTTCATTTAAAAAATTCTCAAAATTTAGACGTAAACTCAATGTCGGTGGTCTTTGTTTTGCCCAGCAAATCATCACTACTGGTTATCATACCTGATGCTGAAGAGCTTCCAATTGTTTGATACTCACTTGGTAAGTGAAGGAAAACAATCATCCCTGATTACATTGAATGAAACGTCTATGAGTACAGTGAATTTAAAAGACGCAGAACAAGCTAAATATAAGTATTTTCATGCATCCTTAAAAGTTTGGGCCTGGTGACTTTTTATTAACACAGACTTTTTTTTTTAATGGGGATTTGGAAAGAATCTTATTTTGTTTATTGCGCAGCCTTTCCTCCTGGGAGAGTTTCCCTCTATTAATTGCTTCTGTGCTCAGATGCTTCTAATTATTAACCTGCAGGTGCCTCTAATCACTGTGTCTTCCAGCAGAGTTTTGTTTGAGGGCCATTAGCTGTTATGCTTAATTACTACACACTGTACCTAGTTTTGTGTACTGTTTGATCTTTCAGATGGCTTCCCAGACCTCCGAAAACAGTCATTGACAGTCATTTTCTACAATTAACCACAGTGCCCTGTATCTCTTTCTCTGTTATTAAATTGGATCAGTGTATAGAATTATTCAACAGCTAATTCTTAAAACTTAAGAGACTAAGCCCTAGGATATGTCCAATGATCCTTAGTTTCTAGAATATTCAAACCAAAGATGGAACTTTATTGCTATATTTAAAAATCTGAAATCTGACACGTATATAAAAATGTGTAGAGTCAGTGAATCTTCAAGTGTTCCAGGTTCTTAGAGATACTCTGGTTCTTGCTCTTTATGAGAAAAGCATAGGTGTGATAGACTTCAGCCTAAAGGAGACTTCTCTGTTTCTGAACCTCACCTGCTACTTTTCACTCTTTGACCACATGCTTCTCATGTGCCATTTTCAAAAGTTTAAGGAATATACCAAATTGGAGTAATTGGAATAAAGTCATATTTTAGTACACATATTTTGATGTGTACCAAAAGTACTTATCGGATATAGAAAATCTTGCTGTATCGAAATGATTAAATGTTTCTATATGAAAATGGAAGCAGTTTCACTCCATAAAAATTAGAACATTTTCACTTATAGTTTACTCTAATGGTATACTGGCATAATGGTAGAACATACTCCTGCTGCAAAATTATTCTAGAACTACAATATGTATCTTCTATCTAAAATCAAAATTGTATATTGAATAAAAATCAACAAGCAAATAAAGATGTTCATAGGTCAATAGTTTGCTCCTACTCAGAGTGCTTATTTGGATCTCTGAATATGTCTTTTGACCCAGACGTGGCATCTAAATGGGGCACTATGATTATGGCCCTGACTGTGGCAGAAAGCATAAAGGCAAGGCCTGATTTGTGATCAGATATAACTCTCTCTGCTGGTTTCCATGCCCGCCCTCATAATTACTATTTGGTTTGAGTTAGCAGCATTACCAGGGCATTTGTTGTGTGGTAGGTTGACTTTCTTTGTGGGTGATATTTATTTTACTCTGGTTTTGATTTGTGAGTTGTAGGTTAGGGTTTCTTATTGCTGTTGCTGTTAGAATCATGGTTTTATAAGCAAAGTAAGTCAGAAATACAAAGACATATCCCCTATGACATCACTTACATGTGATACCTAAAATACAACACAAATGAACACATCTATGAAATGGAAACAGACTCACAGACAGAGCAAATGGATTTGTGGTTGCCATGGGGAGGTGGGGTGGGAAGCGAAAGACTGGGAGTTTGGGATTAGCAGATGAAAACTAGTACATACAGGAGGGGTAAACAACAAGATCCTGCTCTAAAGTACAGGGAATTATATTCAATATCCTATGATAAACCATAATGGAAAAGAATATATTGGGGGATAGGAAGGAGATTCGAGAGGGAGGGGATCTATGCACACAGCTGATTCACTTCGTTGCACAGCAGAGACTAATACAACATTGTAAAGCAATTATACTTCAATAAAAAAGAGAATACAGCTGAGTCACTTTGCTGTACAACAAAAACTAACACAACATAGTAAATCAACTATACTGCAATAATTTTTTTTAATTAATTATAATTTTAACCGCACAAATTCTTGTAGAGGTGAATAAAGTTTGTTGATAGTCGGTCACATTGAAAATCAGAATTATCATAATCTGTGAGGCAACATAGCTTCATTTTCCTGCCTGGATTTTACTTTTTGATATAAAGTTAATCTTCAGTACATTTGGAAATACAATATCATCACCCCTCTCTCACAAATAACTCATTTTTCCCTCAACAACCCCCTCCACTTTGACCACAGCCAACCACCCTATGTTTCGAACAGAGTACCAAAATAGCTTTTAAAAACACTTTGCATTTGTTTTCTTTGAAAATAACATTAGTATTTTTAGCACTTTCAGCATCTGTTACCTGTAGCATGCTAAGCAAATAAATACCTTCAAGTAACAAAAAATAAAATTAGCAAAAATAGACAGTTCTGACAAATTTAAAAATAAAATATGATTATATGATTTTCAAAGTTTATCAAGATCTTTCTGGCAAAATAAGTTATTTGTATTAATTTAGTCACAATTTTTTACTGTATTTATTAATTGTTAAGTTTTTCTGCCACCTATGAACTTGAAAGAAATTTGTTTTTTCTCTGCTAGAAAACTAAAATTGTATTACATTGGAAACTCGACTCTTGCATAGACACTCTAGGTCACTCTGCCAGGGCAGGAGAATTAGGAAGATGAATAACTCTTAAACATGATACTTCAAACAGGGTAGGATTCACGGTCTTAATTGGTTTCCAATATCAATTTGTTACGTCCACATTAGGGAAACTCATATCTCTAAAATGATACTAACCTGGAGTTCTGCCTACAGGACTTACATGATCCCAAACAAAACTATTATCATCACCCATTCGATTACTTATTTTAGGGTTGCTCTAAATTTTCTAAAGCATTTATCAGAGACATTAAAACAATTTCAAAGGTAATTTAATTACTCTTTCTAAAATAATTGCCTAGAATCATGAAAGATCATGTGTATAATTTATCATGTATAATTTACTTCATAATACATATAAATGACTGAATTAAAACTATTACTGAAGATTTCTTATATATTTTAATATATTAAATAAGTTTACAACACCAAATTCATTACTTCATGAACTTGCAAGAGGAAAACTTTTAGAAGTATGTAAGAAATCTTAAATTATTGTTGAAATATGTTTCTAATCACTTTACACCACTATCATGTTAGCATTTTTTGATTTATATAAATGATCCTAAACTTAGTAGTCATTAGCAAAGGCCTTTAATATGCTAGGAAAACAATCTACAGACTTGTTATCTCAGTTCTTTATTCTAATCTTCCTGAATAATGAGGCGACTTCAGGATATTAATAGTATCATTTTCTGGTTTTTATCCTGAACAGAGGCATATGATAGAAACCATTTATCTCAAACCAATTTAGTATCACACTGTAGAAGACAGTAAATGGAAGAAGTCTTGTATTATGATTTATTTCATGCCATATGATCTAAGGTTGCTAACTATCCATTTACTTTATCTCATGTCCAATACTAGATTGCCTAATTAAATTCTGATGTCCAAGGAGTAGCTATTATCAAGCCAATGGTTTCCTAAGGTTGTTAAAAAAAAATATTCAGTGCGGAGTTTGTGATGAAACTTGTTGTTTAACAATGTTCTAAGATCGCATTTGAGAATTTTGCTTAAGAGAGTCCTGGATTTCATTATTCAGCTGAAGCTATATTCAGGCTATGGAGCAATGCAATGGGAAAAATTCATTTCTAGAGCTAGACACCAACTGACTTTAAATGGCCCACTATATATTGTCTTTTGTTATCTTTAGCACATCCGTATTAGTTAATAAACATTTATCAACCCTCTGGGTGAGCACTCTAGGGGGTTTAATTATCTCTTCGAGTTTAGTATGGACATAAACAATATTATGAATCATCTAAGCAGCACATCTTTTTTAATGATAGATAAAAACCTTGTTATTAGGAGTGAAGTTTAAATTCATCATTATTCTGTTTTATAACATAACAATTACAAATGCAGAGTAAGTACAAATTATCCTCATTGTCAGTTAATGAAATTTAATCTAATCTATTTTTAAAGAGTTAACAAGATTTTATGTGGATGATTTTTGGTTACTATCTTCAAACATTTTTTGAGAACCATTACCACCTAAACAGTGTTGGACATTAGGGATACACAGACAAAAGAATCCCTTGTTTTCTCTCACCTTCTAGTAGAGGGGATGGCTCTGGAGAAAACCAACTACAGTGCTATTACAGCCGTATAGAAAAGTAGCAGAGAAGCTTTGCCAGGGGGACACTGGTATGTCAAGTAAGGATTCACCAAGCAGAGTTCCCCCAGAACCATGACTGCTGTTAGCTTTGGGTCTCAGCTTTATGATCCAGGAACAAGTCATCTTCAGCTGAAAGATCAACTCAAGGGAATGGATTTTTACTAAGCAAATTACAAGAACCATAGAGCTGTTGCAATATTTTAATGTTATTATTCATAATACTTTTCTATTATATTCTATTTAAGACTTTCCTAGTTTTAATTCTAAACTTAGTGATAAATCCCATGGACAGAGGAGCCTGGTAGGCTGCAGTCCATGGGGTTGCTAAGAGTCGGACACGACTGAGCGACTTCACTTTCACTTTTCACTTCCATGCATTGGAGAAGGAAATGGCAACCCACTCCAGAGTTCTTGCCTGGAGAATCCCGGGGACGGGGGAGCCTGGTGGGCTGCCGTCTATGGCATCGCACAGAGTCTGACATGACTCAAGCGACTTAGCAGCAGCAGCAAGAAGACAAAACATTGTATCCAAATGGGAGCTGTAGGGAATGCCTCACTGTTCAGTTCAGTTCAGTTCAGTCGCTCAGTCGTGTCCGACTCTTTGCGACCCCATGAATTGCAGCACGCCAGGCCTCCCTGTCCATCACCATCTCCCGGAGTTCACTCAGACGCATGTCCATCGAGTCAGTGATGCCATCCAGCCATCTCATCCTCTGTCGTCCCCTTCTCCTCCTGCCCCCAATCCCTCCCAGCATCAGAGTCTTTTCCAATGAGTCAACTCTTCGCATGAGATGGCCAAAGTACTGGAGTTTCAGCTTTAGCATCATTCCCTCCAAAGAAATCCCAGGGCTGATCTCCTTCAGAATGGACTGGTTGGACCTCCTTGCAGTCCAAGGGACTCTCAAGAGTCTTCTCCAACACCACAGTTCAAAAGCATCAATTCTTTGGCGCTCAGCCTTCTTCACAGTCCAACTCTCACATCCATACCTGACCACAGGGAAAACCATAGCCTTGACTAGACGGACCTTTGTTGGCAAAGTAATGTCTCTGCTTTTGAATATGCTATCTAGGTTGGTCATAACTTTCCTTCCAAGGAGTAAGCGTCTTTTAATTTCATGGCTGCAGTCACCATCTGCAGTGATTTTGGAGCCCAGAAAAATAAAGTCTGACACTGTTTCCACTGTTTCCCCTTCTATTTCCCATGAAGGGATGGGACCGGATGCCATGATCTTCGTTTTCTGAATGTTGAGCTTTAAGCCAACTTTTTCACTCTCCTCTTTCACTTTCATCAAGAGGCTTTTTAGTTCCTCTTCACTTTCCGCTATAAGGGTGGTGTCATCTGCATATCTGAGGTTTTTGATATTTCTCCCGGCAATCTTGATTCCAGCTTGTGCTTCTTCCAGTCCAGCGTTTCTCATGATGTACTCTGCATAGAAGTTAAATAAGCAGGGTGACAATATACAGCTTTGACATACTCCTTTTCCTATTTGGAACCAGTCTGTTGTTCCATGACCAGTTCTAACTGTTGCTTCCTGACCTGCATACAGATTTCTCAAGAGGCAGGTTAGGTGGTCTGGTATTCCCATCTCTTTCAGAATTTTCCACAGTTTCTGGTGATCCACACAGTCAAAGGCTTTGGCATAGACAATAAAGCAGAAATAGATGTTTTTCCTGAACTCTCTTGCTTTTTCGATGATCCGGCCTCACTGTTGCATGTTCTCAAATAGAAATGACAAATATGATAAAGTGCCTGCCAATGGCATAGTGAGTGAAATAAAAGCACAGATAAGAGATAGCCAATCTTTTTGAGAAGATCTGGATCAATGCAGTTGAGTCACACACCTAATATAATTCTATTAAATAAACAATGGACACAAGTAAACCTGAAACTAAACAGCAAAAGTGATAGAAGAAATTTGTGACTGATTATAAGGCTTTCTTGAGACATGGCACCACACAGAGAAAACTGACTACCCAATACCAAGACTTACTGAATTTATTTTGGTTTGCATAGACAAACTATATATATGTATGTATATATATATTTGTTGTTGTTGTTGAGTCACCCAGTCATGTCCAACTCTTTGCGACTCCATGGACTGCAGGACACCAGGCTTCCCTGTCCCTCACCATCTCCCGGAATTTACCCATGTTTCCAAGTTCATTGCACTGAAGATGCCATCCAGCCATCTCATCCTGCCAGCCTGCATGTGTGTGTGCTTCGTTGCTTAGCTGTCTGTCTCCTCGTGACCCCATGAACTGTCTGGTAGAAGACTACCAGGCTCCCCTGTCCACAGGCATGAATAACTGGAGTGAGGAGCCATTCCCTTCTCCAGGGATCTTCCCAACCCAGAGCGCAAACCCAGATCTCCTGTACTGCCGGTGGATTCTTCACCATCTGAGCCACCAGGGAAGTCATGTATATACCTATATATACACACATATATATACATATATGTGTGTACACATATATATATGCATACATATACACATATATACATATACATATATACATACTTATAGGTATGTGTCGGAGAAGGCAATGGCACCCCACTCCAGTACTCTTGCCTGGAAAATCCCATGGATGGAGGAGCCTGGAAGGCTGCAGTCCATGGGGTCGCTGAGGGTCAGACACGACTGAGCGACTTCACTTTCACTTTTCACTTTCATGCATTGGAGAAGGACATGGCAACCCACTCCAGTGTTCTTGCCTGGAGAATCCCAGGGACGGGGGAGCCTGGTGGGCTGCCGTCTATGGGGTCACAGAGAGTCGGACATGACTGAAGTGACTTAGCAATAGCAATAGCAATAGCAATAGGTATGTGTATTTAATACTGTTCCTAGTGGGTGATTTAAATAATATTCATCGGTAATTTTGACTATCTTCAATTTTTACCTTAAAAAGGGACTTGAGATCTTAAATTTGACTACAATTCAATATACAATATCATCTTTAGAAAAAAGGTGACTTTTGAATTAAGCCTGAGGGATTCATGAAATTTTGTTGGGTCAAAAAGGCAAAAGGCCAAATCAGGTTGATGAAGTACCTTTTTACCAAACAAATATAAAAAGATTTATCTAGGAGCATAGGATTTCAAAGGTCAAACTATACAAAATAAAGCTACTAAAAAATCACCATAATTTATTAATATTAGAGTTAGTAAGTGAATCAGATCACTATTCCTACTCAAACTATCCAAGAATGTGTATTTATCTAAAAATATCAGTGTTCACACACTTGTACACTCACTGTCTATAATTCAGTTCAGTTCAGCTGCTCAGTCGTGTCCGACTCTGCGACCCCATGAATGGCAGCACACCAGGCCTCCCTGTCCATCACCCACTCCCGGAGTTTACACAAACTCATGTCCATCGAGTCGGTGATGCTATCCAGCCATCTCATCTTCTGTCATCCCCTTCTCCTCCTGTCCCCAATCCCTCCCAGCATCAGGGTCTTTTCCAATGAGTCAACTCTTCGCATGAGGTGGCCAAAGTATTGGAGTTTCAGCTTCAGCATCAGTCCTTCCAATGAACACCCAGGACTGATCTCCTTTAGACTGGACTGGTTGGATCTCCTCACAGTCCAAGAGACTCTCAAGAGTCCTCTCCAACACCACAGTTCAAAAGCATCAATTCTTTGGCACTCAGCTTTCTTCACAGTCCAACTCTCACATCCATACATGACCACTGGAAAAACCATAGCCTTGACTAGACAGACCTTTGTTGGCTAAGTAATGTCTCTGCTTTTCAATATGCTATCTAGGTTGGTCATAACTTTTCTTCTGAGGAGTAAGCATCTTTTAATTTCACAGCTGCAGTCACCATCTGCAGTGATTTTGGAGCCCAAAAAAATAAAGTCTGACACTGTTTCCACTGTTTCCCCATCTATTTCTCATGCCCATCACAAAAGTACAACTCAAATTAGGGACTGTATGTAAGCCACCCTTGAGTGCTAAGGCCAGAGAAGACAGAATAAAGTGGCTGGTACATGTGAACTATATCAGATACTTTCTTAGTACCATCTCAGAACCTCTTAGCATGATCTCCCTGAAGCCATTGGACACTATGTCATTCCAGATACTGTGACTATTGACTTTGCATTGCCAGCATGACTGCATGTTACTTACACCCACATGGCACATTCATCCTTCCTTCCCGATGCTTTCCTATTGCTTCTGAGACTTGAGATATCATGGGGCGCATTAGTAATGCTTGTATGCAACCTATGTGTGTTTGGTTTGGAGGAAGGTGTGTTAATAGCCCATGAAGCAAGCCTGTGAAATAGAAATAAAAATGGACATTGACAGATGTATTTTTCTGCTTTCTTTACCCTGAGGTAGATTAAGATGCAGTGATTCATGTCACATGTTAAAAATGGCAAAGTTGTGCTTAATACAAAGTGTAAGGAGACTGGCAATGTGCCTCCAGGTTTTGGCTCTTCCCCACTTCCTCCCTGGGACTTCCTTGGAAGAGCACTTCCTAACATAGTATTGGAAGTATTATTAATATGAAACTGAAACTGCAGTTCTTTGGCCACCTCATGCGAAGAGTTGACTCATTGGAAAAGACTCTGATGCTGGGAGGGATTGGGGGCAGGAGGAGAAGGGGATGACAGAGGATGAGATGGCTGGATGGCATCACCGACTCAATGGACGTGAGTCTCAGTGAACTCCGGGAGTTGGTGATGGACAGGGAGGACTGGCGTGCTGTGATTCATGGGGTCACAAAGAGTTGGACACGACTGACTGACTGATCTGATCTGATCTGATAGTATTGCACATAAGTTTTTGTGTGATTCTATGCCTTAAAAGGTAAGAGAATAACCTATTACAAAAAATTCTTATATAGGCCCTGTAGGTTATGGGTCCTTCCTAATTAAATAGTCAAGGTTTTGGAAAACCAATAATAAATGCTTCTTCAAATCTGTTTGTATTAAGTTTTAAGGGGTCAACTTTAAGCAGACATTGGCCTTCTATCTCTTAAAAAAGAAAAAGAAAAAAGCAGACACAAAAGCAAAATTCCTGGTCCTGATCACAATGATGTATAGTAAGCCCTGTCTCTGAATTCGTGGTCTTGTATCTGGAGCACAGTCCTCTGGTCACTTGAGAAGTATGGGATGTCAATACTTTGTATCTCTATACAATGCATAAGGATAAGTGTTATCTCAAAGAACACCCCAAGTGTTTTTCTATTCAAATTTCATATTTCCCATGCCTTTCCAATTCAATTTCTCTTGGGAATTCAATACTTTTAAGTGTGTCCCCTCTTCTTAAAACTCTCAATTTTTGATTTTTGTATATTTCTGAATAGGCAGAGGAGACTGGCGGGCTTCAGTCCATAGGGTTGCAAAGAGTCGGACATTTCTGAAGCGACTTAGCATGCACACACGAATAGTCAGCTTGGCGTTTCTATTTCCTTTTGTCTCCTAACTTGGATGTATTTAAATACTTAGTTATTCAGTTTCTTCTTCCTACACTGATTTCCATTTAAAAGCCCAGCCAATCATGTGGCTCTAATATCTACAACTTTTAGCCTGAAGGTTGCAATACACTCTCAATAGTCATGTATTACCAATTGCTTGTACAACTTAGACATTTCATGCTTTGATATTCCTCTGAATTTACAAGCCCATTATAATTTTTATTTTATATAACCCAAGTTTTATTTAGCTCCCAAATGTAGTATCTTTGTTATTACTATTCTCTGTATTTTTTGTGAAAGGCACACTGTGCTGTTTCTGGTTAACTCAGTTTCTTTCCGGTTCTATTCAATCCAGTTCTCAACATTTCTTTTAGACATACACTTTCTTTTCCATGATCACTTAAATGACTCTAGTCCAGAACATCATTACATCACTGCTGACTGTCAGAATAGATTTCTAAACCCTGTGCCATCTAATCAGTTCATCATGCTATGGTTCAACCAAAATGTGGAGTTTGTCATTCTATTTGAGAGATGGTAATAGTTCTCGGGTAGCATCCATTTTTTTTAACCTAACTTTCAAAAATATAATTAATGCATTTAAATGAACTTTTAAATATTCATATATCTATTTGTTCAATATGCATGTGACAAATCAAGTGCTTGTGGCTAGTACATTCCTTTTCCCATGGAGACTCTTATAATCTCACAAGTGGAAAGGGATATTAAAAATATAATTGCACTAGAGTATATTAAAAGCTGTCCACTTTAGGTGGAGGGCTTCCCTGGTGGCTCAGTGGTTAAAAATCTGTCTGTGAATGCAGGAGATGCAGGTTCAATCTCTGGGTTGAGTAGATCCCCTGTAGAAGGAAATGGCAACCCACTCTAGTATTTTTGCTCGAGAAATCCTGTAGACAGAGGAGACTAGCAGGCTACAGTCCATGGGGTCACAAGAGTGTCAGATATGACTTGGTGACTAAACAACAAACAACCTTAGGTGGCAGCTGTTTAAGGTTTAAGGCAGAAGAGAGTTAGAGAATTAAGACACTGTCTTAAGGAAAGCTTCACTTCACCAAATATAAAAGGTGAATAGAAATTAGCAAGTACAAGAGAAGTGAAGAACTGGGGAGTGATACTAACAAAATGTGTAGAAGCCAGGAGAGAGCAGGTGAACTCATAAAACTGAAATATAATATGGACAAACCATAAAGTGATAGGTGAGGATATGGTGGAAGGTGAGGCTAGAGAAGAAGTAAAGCACTGGGCCTGGTTTGTCTGACATGATGGCCCCCAACCACATGTAGCTACTTAGATGTAAACTAATAAAATATCTTATTCCTCAGTCACACTTAAGAAGCACTCAACCTGTGACCAGTAGCCACCATATTGAACAGAGCAGAAATATCATAGGAAGTTTTACTTGGTAATGTTAGACTGGATCTTGGAAAGGTGTATTAAGCTTTTCTCAAGGAGCAACTATCTGTAATGGCTGACAGGTTTTAAGCAGTAGAGCTTTTAAAATTATCTATTTAAGGAGAAAGAGATGACATTTTATTTTCTTTAATGTCCACTTATTGAGTACTAGTGAGGTTGTTCTGCCTTTGCTTCAGGGAGCAATTTTTTTTAAAGATTGATGTAGTAAGAAAAGTACTGGACTATGTTTCAGTCTAAATATTAACCATGTGATTCTAAGGAATCACCTGGCTTCATAGCTTCTCTTTTTTTTTTTTTTTCCCATTTCTGTACAGAGAAATGAATATCATATAATATTTCTTATAAGTGGAATCTAAAAAAATGTTACAAATGAGCTTATTATAAAACAGAAATGGAGTCACAGATGTAGAAAAAAAACTTATGGTTACCAAGGGGGAAGTGAGGCGATGCAGAAGGGATGAAGTGGGAGATTAGGACTGACATATTCACACTACTGGGCTTCCCTGGTGGCTCAATGGTAAAGAATCCGCCTATAATGAAGGAGTCGCAGGAGATGCCAGATTGATCTCTCGGCCAGGAAGACCCCCTGGAGGCAACCCACTCCAGTATTCTTGCCTGGAGAGTCCCACAGACAGAGAAACTTGGCAAGCTACAGTCCGTATGATCACAAAGAGTCAGACCTGAGTAAGTGACTTAGCAAGCACATGGGCATACACACTACTATATATATATAATAGATAACTAATAAGAACCTACTGTATAGCAGAGGGAACTGTACTCAGTGTTCTGTAATAATCTATAAGGGAATAGAATCTAAAAAAAAGAATGGATATATATATCAGGTCAGTTCAGTCACTCATTCGTGTCCAACACTGTGACCGCATGGACTGCAGCACACCAGGCTTCCCTGTCCATCACCAACTCCCAGAGCTTGCTCAGACTCATGTCCATCGAGTTGGTGATGCCCTCAAACCATCTTATCTTCTGCCATCCCCTTCTCCTCCCGCCTTCAATCTTCCCCAGCATCAGGGGCTTTTCCAATGAGTCAGTTATTTATATCAGGTGGCCAAAGTATTAGAGTTTCAGCTTCAGCATCAGTTCTTCCAATGAATACTCAGGACTGATTTCCTTTAGGACAGACTGGTTGGATCTCCTTGCAGTCCAAGGGACTCTCAAGAGTCTTCTCCAACACCACAGTTCAAAAGCACCAATTCTTCAGTGCTCAGATTTCTTTATGATCCAACTCTCACATTCATACATGCCTACTAGAAAAACCATAGCTTTGAGTAAACAGACTTTGATCAGCAAAGTAATGTCTCTGCTTTTTAACATGCTGTCTAGGCTTGTCATAGCTTTTATTCCAAGGAATAAGCATCTTTTAATTTCATGGCTGCAGTCACCATCTATAGTGGTTTGGAAGCCTAAGAAAATAAAAGTCTGTCATTGTTTCCATTGCTTCCCCATCTATTTGCCATGAAGTGATGGGACCAGATGCCATGATCTTAGTTTTTTAAATGTTGTGCTTTAAGCCAGCTTTTCACTCTCTTCTTTCACTTTCATCAGGAGGCTCTTTAGTTCCTCTTTACTTTCTGCCACAAGGGTGGTGTCATCTGCATATCTGAGGTTATGGATATTTCTCCCGGCAATCTTGATTCCAGCTTGTGCTTAATCCAGCCCAGCGTTTCTCATGATGTACTCTGCATATAAGTTAAATAAACAGGGTGACAATATACAACGTTGACATACTCCTTTCCCAATTTGCAACCAGTCCTTTGTTCCATGTCTGGTGCTAACTGTTGCTTCTTGACCTGCATACAGATTTCTCAGGAAGTAGGTAAGAAGCTCTGGTATTCCCATCTCTTGAAGAATTTTCCACTATTTGTGGTGATGCACATAGTCAAAGGCTTATATGTATACATATAAGGATATATATACATGTATATTTATATAATATATCATATATGTATATCATATAGTCAAAGGATATATGTACACATATACATATAACTGATTCACTTTGCTATACACATGAAATTAACACAACATTGTAATTCAACTCTACAGCAATAAAAATTAATAGTAAAAAAATAAATAGTAAATAAAGGCATTAAACTGCCATGCCCTCTTGTTCTTACCTTTAGGTAATAATTTAAAATAAATTCTTAAAATGAATTTTTAAATAGGTCAGAACATTTTTTCAAAGCAGCCTCAACTGAGCCCTAAGGTGCAACTGAGGTGTGTCAGGAGCAGCAGAGTGGCACATGGTGCTGCTGGGATAAGCTTCACCCTCTGCCTTCTCCACCCATCTCCTTACTTCAGTTAAAGAAGTTTGGGTTATTACATTGAGATTTCTATTACTGCTGTATTAAAAACTGTTCTGCTACTAAAACCAATGAACCTAGTTCTCTCCAAAATCTTTTCTGAGATACTGTGGTTGAAGAAAACCTGGATTTCAGCTCCAATATTCCCTTGCAGTCAAATTATGGATAAACTAAAGTGCATGCTTTCTATCTGATGCATTTATTTGTCAAGTCTCAGGAAGCCATATTAGCCATATCATCTCAGGCTGAGAGTCTCAATATATTCTCATTCTGTCACCGTCTGCATAAGATGCAACTAGTAAGTAGTTTGAGGGATAAAGTATATTACCTTTGGGTTAGATCAAATCCTGAGTTTTGGAAGAATTAACAAACAACTATATCTAAATCCTGTATGCTGCTGCTGGGCTTTTGCTAAGTCGCTTCAGTCGTGTCCGACTCTGTGCGACCCCATAGACGGCAGCCCACCAGGCTCCCCCATCCCTGGGATTCTCCAGGCAAGAACACTGGAGTGGGTTGCCATTTCCTTCTCCAATGCATGAAAGTGAAAAGTGAAAGTGAAGTCGCTCAGTAAAACCTGCAACTATATATTTATATTCATCTGACACTAGGAAATTCAAAATGCTTTGGTGATTTTACCAGCATTCAAATCAAAGTAGTATAATTACTAGATAGTAAAATCCCAAACATAAGCTTTTTTTAGGTAAATCTAGTTAAGTAGTTGGAGAAGGCAATGGCACCCCACTCCAGTACTCGTGCCTGGGAAATCCCATGTATGGAGGAGCCTTATGGGCTGCAGTCCATGGGGTCGCTAGGAGTCGGACACGACTGAGCGACTTCACTTTCACTTTTCACTTTTCACTTTCTGCATTGAAGAAGGAAATGGCAACCCAATCCAGTATTCTTACCTGGAGAATTCCAGGGACGGGGGAGCCTGGTGGGCTGCCGTCTATGGGGTCACTCAGAGTCAGACATGACTGAAGTGACTTAGAAGCAGCAGTTAAGTAGTATTATGGTGAACATCAGCAGAACCAGAGATAATACTTATTTTCTAACATGCTAATCAGAAATGGGTATGAAAATGCAATTAAAATAAATATGAATATAAATTAGATAAACTTTATATCAATTTCAAACAAACTAAAGGAGAGGGCAATGGCAACCCACTCCAGTACTCTTGCCTGGAAAATCTCATGGACGGAGGAGCCTGGTAGGCTGCAGTCAGCGGGGTCAAAAAGGGTTGGACAGGACTGAGCGACTTCACTTTCACTTTTCACTTTCATGCATTGGAGAAGGAAATGGCAACCCACTCTAGTGTTCGTGCCTGGAGAATCCCAGGGATGGGGGAGCCTGGTGGGCTGCTGTCTGTGGGGTCGCACAGAGTCGGACACGACTGAAGCGACTTAGCACCAGCAGCAGCAGCAAACTAAAACTTATACGGCATCAGGATTATAACTGAAGCAATATATGGAAATAATTGTGTTATCCAGGTTTTGTTTACCATATGACACGGCACTTTTACAGTTTATAAATCACCACCTACACATCATTCTAAGAAAATGCCTTTGATTATCTCATGCAACTTGAGGACTTTGGCTCCAGGTTTTAATCAGTGCCAGCAAGAGTTAAGAAAACTGATTTATTGGCTCATTTTCTGCTGCGACTGTTCACATTTGTGTAATGTTTAAACTCCTCTAATCTCTGCAAAACCTCTGTAGTTCAGACTTCCTCCAGAAAATATTATCTGTTGAGGACTAATAACCTGTAACGTAAAAGCCAATTTTTCCTGGATCTTGTAATCCCCTCAAAAGTTGGCAGATTGTTTGGTCAGAACTTTGAGAAAGTTCTTCATCATTTTTATTCACTCTTCACACTGTTTATACACCACAGAGGCTCCTCTGTTGGATCCAGGCCTACACAACTTCCTATGAACTTCTCCAAATCCTAGCTGTGCCCCCAAGGTTTGACTGATGATAGGTGTTGAGAATCTGATTCATATTTATAGTAAGAGAAGCCTTTACTTACTGAGCCAAATAGCTGACTGAGATTGGACAGACTCACTTGCTCAGTGTACCACTGAGGCTGGTTTTTTCAATCTTGGTATTTGATCTCAAAGGAACTCATAGGAAAGAGATTTGAAATATAAGCTTTTTTTTTTTTTTTTTAGATTTGTAGCTTGTTACTGGAGAAGGCAATGGCAACCCACTCCAGTACTCTTGCCTGGAAAATTCCATGGACAGAGGAGCCTGGAGGGCTATGGAGGGCTACTGTCCAGGGGATCGCAAAGAATTGGACACAACTGAGTGTACATACACACACACACACACACACACACACAAAAGGAAAAGAATTTTTAAAAGAAATGGGAAAGAGGGTGATCAGAGTGAAGGTTTAGGATTTTGTTTTGTTCTGTTTTTCAATTTTAGATAGGATAGTCAGGGAGTTTGTCTGCCCAAATGATGACATTTGAAGAAAGAGACAAAGGAGGTGAGGGAGCAAACTTAGGGCAGACTGCTCCGAACAGAGGGAATGACAAATTCCAGATGCCTGAGAAAGAAGTGAAAGTGGAGTAGGAGAAGAGAAGTAACAAGGGACTGACCAAAAAAAAGGGGAGGGGCATTTAGGCCACTGTAAGGGCTTTGCTTTTACTCTGCTGATATTAGGAAGTCATTTAAGGATTCAGAGCCAAAAATAGCATCACCTGAATTATTGTTTAACAGGATCACTCTGCATTGGGTACAGACTAGAGAGAACTGAGGGACAAAATAGACAGACCAGTTAGGAAGATACGTAAGAATCCATGAGAAAAACCATGGTGGGTTACTGTACCAAGAAATGTATACACAGCTTTATTCTAAGTACAGTCCAACAAAGATAGATACCATTGTCAACCTTTTTTGTTAAGTATATCGAGGCTCAGAAGATTGAAATCAACAAATGTGCTAAGTATATTGTACAATCAGGATTTGAAGCCAGTTTTATTCTGTTTCCAGAGTCTATTGACTTATCACTACAATTTATTGCCTAACATCATGTGAAAACCACTACTAGATTAAGTTATTTTTAGGTGGGAATAACAATGGGTGTTTTGCTCCCACCTCAAGTGTGTCTTCGGAGAAGGCAATGGCACCCCACTCCAGTACTCTTGCCTGGAAAATCCCATGAGCAGAAGAGCCTGGTAGGCTGCAGTCCATGGGGTCGCTAAGAGTTGGACAAGTCTGAGCGACTTCACTTTCACTTTTCACTTTCATGCATTGGAGAAGGAAATGGCAACCCACTCCAGTGTTCTTGCCTGGAGAATCCCAGGGATGGGGGAGCCTGGTGGGCTGCCGTCTATGGGGTCATACAGAGTCAGACACAACTGAAGCAACTTAGCAGCAGCAGCCTTTCCCAAGATTTAATAAGGCTTGAAAATATGTTAGGATGATATTTCTAGTTATTTCATATTTATTTTTGTTGCTATAGTGAGCTAAATATTTTTCTATCGTATTTTATCTTATTTTCATGGGGTCAGAAGCTCAGTTGGTAAAGAATCTGCCTGCAATGCAGGAGACCTGGGTTCAATCCCTGGGTCAGGATGATCCCCTGGAGAAGGAAATGGCAACCCACTCCAGTATTCTTGCCTGGAAAATCCTATGGATAGAGGAGCCTGGAGTGCTATAGTCCATGGGGTCACAAGAGTCAGACACAACTTAAGCAACTAAACCACCAACAGTACTTTTTCTATATTGTCTCTATAACTCTGCTGCTTACTGGATGTTCCAGTTTCCATAAAATATTTTTGTTAATTATTTTGTGTTATCTAAGCAGATACAATGACAATGACACAATGATAATGTTGTGTCTTTCTTTTTACCACATGCCATCCTTATTTATTCCTTGCTTGTGCACTGGTAAGTCAGTGACAATAGTGTCCTTATCTCATTGCTCACTTTAGTGGTGTATTTGTAATACAGCCCACCAGGCTCCCCTGTCCCCGGGATTCTCCAGGCAAGAATACTGGAGTGGGTTGCCATTTCCTTTTCCAATGCATGAAGGTGAAAAGTGAAAGTGAAGTAGCTCAGTCCTGTCAGACTCTGAGCGACCCCATGGACTGCAGCCTACTGGGCTCCTCCGTCCACAGGATTTTCCAGGCAAGAGTACTGGAGTGGGGTGCCATCGCCTTCTCCATTCTGGTGGATAATCTTTATCAAGTCAGGGTAACCCCTTTCCATACTTACTAAGCAATTCTGAATGTGTTTTGAATGCTATCAAATGCTTTTCTGACATCAAAGTCTCAAAGTTTGTTTTTTCACTTTTTACTTAATGTGGCTGATGAAATTTATATAATTCCAAATATTTACCCAACTTTGTGTTTCTCATTTTATATATATATATATATATATATATATATAACACACACACACATATATTTACCATTTCTGAATTTTCTTTGCATTGCTTTGTTTAGAATTTTATACCTATCATAGTTCACACAAGTAATCTTTCTAATATTGAACATTAGATTTCCTTGTGCTAGTATTTCCTGAGTTTGTTGTTAAGAATATGCTACTTTATAGAAGTAAGTTGCGATTCTGTATTTTTCTATGTCTTAAATCAGTTTAAATAACTTAGGAATCATTAGTTTTGATTTTTAATAAAAGTATAAAACCATTAGAATTTAATATCTTTTGGGAGTGAATATCTGACTACTTCTTAGTGTTTTCTATGATTGTAGATCTGTTGGATCTTTCACCTCTTCTTGAGTTGATATGGATATTAAAATGTGGGAATGACAGGAGTGGTGTTGGATTGAGGGGAGAGTGTTTGAATAAACTCTAGTTGATAGTTTCAAGACACAAAAAGAAAGGACCCAGGATGACCAAAACAACTGTTGGTAGATGGCTGGATTTAATGGTATAAACTTCATAAAACTAAGCAAAATTGGGGAGAGAAGAGGAGAAGTAATTGTCCAGATGTCACTGAGGAATAAGGAAGGAAGAAGCATCCAAATATTGAGCTCAATGAAAAAGTTTGTGGGAGATGAAGTTTCCTCCACTTAATAGGGTATCAGCAGAAGCAGTATTCTCACCACAAAGAGCTATTTCAGTTCTGTAACATTCAGAGAAGAAGGTGATAATTCTGAAGGTGATTGGTGGGGGCACATGAGTTCCAGAGCATGCTTCAGAAGTGTCTGTGGGTCCAGAGAGGTGAAGAACTGGATGAATTCAGAGACTGTGTGCAAGACTGAGTCTCTGTATTGAAAGATGCCCTGGGAGCTGAGTTTCTGGTGACATTGATGGGATCAGATCTGATAGATTTTTAGGAAGAGTGTGAGTATGATAATGAAGCTATAAGTGTTGGCATTTTATGGAGAGCTGGGAAATGTTTTGCAGGAACCTGCAGAATTCTGCATCAGCCTCTGGTTCAGTACCCCAGCCCCTGTGTGGAGACCATGAAAGGAGGAATAGCAACAGTACACAAAGATCCGGGGTCCTGGGCAACCTCACCAAGAGCATTTCTGGCTGTTCTAAATCTCTGTGGTCATGACTTTCTACAAACTCAATGCATCCACCTCTGAAGAGTTCTGGTTTCTGGACTATGATGCCAGTCATTATGATCTTTTGGCCCTTCTCATATAGTCATCACCATAATCTCAAATCATGCATTCTACTCTTAGCTGTCATTTTCTATCTGTCCTCTTCACTCCATCTAGTGCTCAGATGCCAACAACAATTCCAAGTCTTTCAGACTGTCAATTCATTGTCTGACACTCCATAATGCCTTCAATTCTGTCCTTACTTGACTGAAATTTTCTGCTCTAACATAATAATTTCTCAGATACATCCTCTTCTGTCTTGCTGTGTTTCCCTTCATCTGCCCTACTCATCTAGCAGAAACACAACTCATGCTAAATTCCTCTCTTACTCTTCACTTGTATAGTTGTAGAGACACACATAATCAGACTGGCTTTACTCATTTTAGGTTCATGACCAATGACCTTCAATGGAGCCAGAAACTCCTCTTTCAGTTCTCGAGTCAATTCATTTACTGTCTTTATGAGATGAATATGTCAAGCCTTTCCGACTCTCCTCAAACTTACATGACATCCTCTTCCCTCCTTTGCAAAGCCGGTTAATTCATTTTGCTTGTATATTGGGGAAATTAAATATAACCAGTTAAAAATAATTTCCAACAGCTCTTCAACCTACATTCTTCTTTACTTGTACGCTGCTGACCAATCTCCTGCCTCAGAAGGTAACTATTCTGGTTCTGCCTAAACAAGCTCCTCCAATTGAAACACTAGATGCTATGCCATCCCTAGATATATCTGACATTTTTATTAATAAGCAAAATTAAATTTGTGGCTGCCTTTTTTAAAATACACACTGTATTTTCAGTTATTTTTGCGATGTAATTATTGTCACTTCACAGTATGACCAGACGCTTGCATGTATGAATTCGTTTAATTCATTTCTCCATTATTAGAGAGGAGCAGGATGATCAGAGTAACCTTGAAGATCAGTCAGTTCAGTCACTCAGTCATGTGCTATTTGCGACCCCAATGCACTGCAGCACGCCAGGCGTCCCTGTCCATCACCAACTCCCGGAGCTTATTCAAACTCATGTCTATCGAATCAGTGATGCCATCCAACCATCTCACCCTCTGTCATCCCCTTCTTTTCCCACCTTCAATCTTTCCCAACATCAGGGTCTTTTCCTGTGAGTCCGTTCTTCGCATCAGGTGGCCAAGTATTGGAGCTTCAGTATCAGTCCTTCCAGTGAATATTCAGGACTGATTTCCTTTAGCATAGTACTGGTTGGGTCTCCTTGCAGTCCAAGGGACTCTCAAGTGTCTTCTCCAACACCACAGTTCAAATGCATCAATTCTTCGGTGCTCAATTTTCTTTATAGTCCAAATCTAAAATCTATACATGACTACTAGAAAAACCATAGCTTTGACTAGATGTACCTTTGTTGGCAAAGTAATGTCTCTGCTTTTTAATATACTGTCTAAGTTGGTCATAACTTTTCTTCCAAGGAGAAAATGTCTTTTAATTCCATGGCTGCAGTCACCATGTGCAGTGATTTTGGAGCCCAGAAAATAGTCTCTCACTGTTTCCATTGTTTCCCGATCTATTTACCATGAAGTGATGGGACCAGATGCCATGATCTTACTTTTCTGAATGTTGAATTTTAATCGAACTTTTTCACTCTCCTCTTTCACTTTCATCAAGAGGCTCTTTAGTTCTTCCTCACTTTCTGCCATAAGGGTGGTGTCATCTGCATATCTGAAGTTATTAATATTTCTCGTAGAAATCTTGACTCCAGCTTGTGCTTCATCCAGCTCAGCATTTCACATGATATACTCTGAATATAAATTAAATAAGCAGGGTGACAATATATGCCTTGAAGTTCTCCTCTCCTGGTTTGGAACCAGTCTGTTTTTCCATGTCCAGTTCTAACTGTTGCTTCTTGACCTGCATACAAATTTCTCAGGAGACAGGTAAGATGGTCTGGTATTTCCATCTCTTAAAGAATTTTCCACAGTTTGTTGTGATGCACACAGTCAAAAGGATGAAGTAGATGTTAGTCTACTTCAATGTTCAATAAAGACATCACATCTAGTGTTTCAGTTGGAGAAGATGATTTAGGCAGAACCCAGAGTAGTCAAGCAAGAGTTGATGTCTTTCTGGAACTCTCTTGCTTTTTCAATGATCCGACGAATATTGGCAATTTGATCTCTGGTTCCTCTGTCTTTTTTAAGTCCACCCTGAACATCTGGAGGTTCAATGGTCACATACTACTGAAGCCTGACTTGGAGAATTTTGAGCATTACTTTGCTAGTATGTGAGATGAGTGCAATTGTTCAGTAGTTTGAACATTCTTTGTCATTGCCTTTCTTTGGGATTGAAATGAAAATTGATCTTTTCCAGTCTTGTGGTCACTGCTGAGTTTTCCAAATTTGCTGGCATAGTGAATGCAGCACTTTCACAGCATCATCTTTTAGGATTTGAACTAGCTCAACTGGAATTTCACCATCTCCACTAGCTTTGTTCGTAGTGATGCTTCCTAAGGCCCACTTGACTTCACATTCCAGGATGTCTGGCTCTAGGTGAGTGATCACACCATCATGATTATCTAGGTCATAAAGATCTTTTTTGTATAGTTCTGTGTATTCTTGCCACCCCTTTTCGAAGAAAGTAGGGAAAACCACTAGACCATTCAGGTATGACCTAAATCAAATCCCTTATGATTATACAGTGGATGTGACAAATAGATTTAAGGGATTGGATCTGATACACTGAATGCCTGAAGAACTATGGACAAAGGCTCATGATATTGTACAAGAAGCAGTGATCAAGACCATCCCCAAGAAAAAAGAAATACAAAAAGGCAAAATGGTTGTCTGAGGAGACCTTACAAATAGCTGTGAAAAGAAGAGAATTGAAAGGCAAAGGAGAAAAGAAAATATATACCAAAGAATATATGAATGCAGAGTTCCAAAGAATAGCAAAGAGAGATAAGAAAGCCTTCCTCAGTGATCAATGCAAAGAAAATAGAGGAAAATTATAGAATGGGAAAGCCTAGAGATCTCTTCACGAGATAAGATGGGCACAATAAAGGACAGAAACCTTGAAGATAGAAAAGAAGAAATCCTTCAAAATCCTAATAATGTCTAACTGAATATACCAGACTGACTATTTCAGTTATTTTGTTTTTATAAGCAAAAATTAAGTAATTATCCCAGTATATGAACTTACAAGTTTATAAAAGGCTCTTTCTAACTGATATGAAAAAGTTCAATTTTTCAATTTAGGTATTAGTAAAAAATTCCTGTGAGCAGTGCTTTTCCTTTTAGTGGTGTTACTATACTTTGATACTTAGGTAAGACTGTCCATTATCTTTCAGGAAAAAAAACCTGTTTTCCTCTTTTGCTAAAATTATTACCATTACTTGCATGACAACTTGTTAATTCAATGCATTTCAGATTCCATTAGGCTTTTGATATAAAAATATGGTCTTGACATGTTTTGGTATTTCAAAATTTCATCTCTGTGGGTCAAAAATGTGATAACTGAATTACTTAGTAAATTGATATTGCTGTAGACCAGGCTGCTGTCTTCTTAAACTGATAACTGTCTGTTTGAATCATAGATGCCTGTGTACCTTACTATCTTGGATGGGTATGTCAAAATATACAAGAGTGTTATTGTTCTGATTTTTTTTGTAGGTAATGTTATCTTCAATTATTTATTATATAATTTTATTTCAATTAAAAAATGATGGCACCGTGTCTTTAAACAACAGATCTATTTAATACATTTGGAATGCCATTGGCCATGCTGTCTTATGTAAGAGACCTCTTAGAATGAAATATTTTATGATTTGTGCTGAAGTAGTTATAGTAAAATTATCATAGCTAGCTCACATTTGAATAGTTTTAGCCCTTCCGAATTGCAAACTAACTAACATGTTCTAATCAACTTTAATCTTGCTCACAGACAGAAAACTTCTTTTCTCAGTACATCAGAGTCAAAGTTTCTGGAGAAAAGATGCTCATCTAACTCTAGTCACTTCATTTTTTTTTTTTTTTTTCTGAATCATTTGACAGGGTTGACTTAATCCAACAGAATTAATTCAGAGAAACCTAATTCTTTCAGTTCAACCAAAATGGAATTGCATGTGTGTGGAAGAATCAGGGTCGTTTTCTTTTATGTAATTTAGTTTTGGTTTTTGTCCTTTTAGAATTATATTTAAAAGTATTATGTTCATTCTTCTCATAATGAGCATTAGTAAAAATTAAAACTATAAAAGCAAAAAAAAAAAAAAATAGACTTCTGGCTCCACGTTGAAGTATTCCTGCCATGGAAAACTATTTTTTATCATTCGTTCTTTTTTTCTATTTCCCATACATCATTGTCATTTTGATGTTTCTTCTCTTTTGTCTATTCTCTTCCTGAGGTGTTTTAATGAGCAATTAAATTTAAATTTTCTAAACATAAAAATAAATTCACTAAGCAAATCTCTCAAGTAAAATAAATATGTTATTGGTAGTATGAAAAACATCCAGTTTATATTTTTCCCTAATCAAAATGCACTGTACCCACATCATTATAGTGAAAGTGAAAGTCGCTTAGTCATGTCCATCTCTTTGTGACCCCATACAGTCCATAGAATTCTCCAGGCCAGAATATTGAAATGGGTAGCCTTTCCCTTCTCCAGGGGATTTTCCCAACCCAGGGTTCGAACCCAGGTGTCCCACATTGCAGGTGAGTTCTTTACCAGCTGAGCCACAAGGGAAGCCCAAGAATACTGGAGTGGGCAGCCTATCCCTTCTCCAGCATATCTTCCCAACCCAGCAATCGAACCAGTGTCTCCTACATTGCAGGCAGATTCTTTACCAACTGACCTATCAGGGAAGCCCAACATCATTATAAATATTCAGCCAATTTGAAATTTGTGATAGTTCATAGTGTACAGAAGGGTATATTTGGTGCCAAAAGCATATATTTATTGCATTTACAGTTATTCAAATTAAGTTACAATGTTTCCTTATTCATTAACTTTTATAGAGCATATATTTTTATGGCAGAGTGCTATATAATTTCTTTAGTGATTATAAGATGTATCTAATTAGGACCAACTGTATGTGTAAATGGCCTTTGCTTGTGGCTCAGATGGTAAAGAATCTGCTGCAGTGCAGGAGACTCAGGTCCAATCCCTGGGTGAGGAAGATCCCCTGGAGAAGGGCAGGCTACTCACTCCAGTATTCTTGGCTGGAGAATTCCATGGACAGAGGAGCCTGGCAGGCTGCAATCCATGGGATCACAGAGTTGGACACGACTGAGCGACTAACACTTTCACTTTTTTTTTCCATATGTTTATATATAATGATAATGGTAAAAAAAAAAAAAAAAAAAAAAACACTTTGAGAACAATGGTAGGAATCTTCAGAAAAGGAAAAATCACTTTCCTTTGGGTTCTTAAACACTCAAGTTCTTGGGAGTCTGCAACATTAAGCTTGAAATAGCTAAAATAGCTTCAGAAAATAGTTAACATCATAGAGCACTTGAGATTAGGTTTTACATTCCTGCTCAAGAAGAGGTTTCATTTATTCAAGTTTCATTGTTTTAAGTGTATTTTATTTCATGATTTGGAATAAGATGTTATTAAGTAACTACATTTGGGTAGCTCAAATTCTCCCTAGACATTTGGCAAAATTGCAGTTCTAGCTCGCTTGACATATTGCACTTGGGAACAAAAAGAATCTATCCTTTTCCTCCTGGGACATCTTGACTTGCCTTCTAATCCATCATAACCGTAGAGGGAGACCTCACCTCTGGTTGGAATCCTGTACTTGACGCACCCCCGGGAGGTCAGTACTTTAATTGCAATGTCGCTGCCAGATTAGTATATTTAACGAATGGACTGTTACCTCTATCTCTAGAAGAAAGGTCCATTCCTAACCTTTCACCCACTGCAAACCTATTAGTCTCTATTGTAAACATTATTTATGCTGTCAATTTCTGAGAGTAAGACATCAATATTTCTCCTTTGAGAATTCTGTTATATCATGTAATATTGTCTATCTTTAAAGGTAAAAAAAAATAAATAAACTACTGTATCTAACAACAAAACTGAACAAAATGATCTTTCCAATCAAAATGGTAAAAGCTGTTTCAACCTTAAACCTTTCTAGGACTTGAACCCAATGATTTTGTTGATAAATATTTGAGAATAATCAGGATTTTTTTTTAACTTTTAGGGAAAACATGGATATTTCTTAAGCTTTAAACTTTGAAATATGCAGATGTCAGATCTTGATCTCTTTCTGTAAGTCACTATATTATTGATGAGTGAGGCAAGAGTGCTAAAGAGTGCTAGATTACCCTTAAGTCTCAGTCCAGTGTGGATGGCTGTCACTACGATATGTGAAAACTAAGCATTCTACCCCTAGAGTCCTTTCAGGTCTTTTAGTTATAGCTGGGTCTAAAAACATGATGGACAAAGTGTCCAAAATCCAAGATCCTAGTCTGATTATGATATATGAACCATATGCAGGGCAATTTTCATTTTCACTTCATATTTATGATGGATCTATCAGTAGTTGGAATAGGATTGAAATTTAGATACACATTACAAATGCTAATTTTATTCTTGTGTAACTGCATAACAACATCAGGAAACAGCTGCCTTCACAAAAATGCTGGCTTTAACTTATACTAAAGAGAGTTTCAGCAATTTTGCAAAACTTTAGAACATCCCAGTGCATTTTTTGGATGATTTGCATGAGGCCTGGAAAATTTATCCATGAAAATGTCTAAGGCACAGGAGGCTCATCTTCTCAAAAGAGCAAAACAGAGGGGATGATACTGACATCAATACTAAGCACATAGAAAAAGCGTGCCCTGCTGCGGTTGCAGAGGTCCATATAAAGTGCAGACACAGTAAGCCAACCTACATCTCTTGATGCTGTAGAGAATCACAGTACTAGTTAGACAGTCCTGAAGATCAAATGGACCCTATTGATGTGGATGTGTAGATTTCCCTTTGTGAAGGCATGTCCTAGTGACCTGATTAAAATAATTGTTCAAGGACAAAGTAGCCTCCATTTTTTTCAAGAGTTGGCTTTGAAATATAGAGTTTATATGTTGCTGAATAAATTAATAGGTATTAACATGGAAGCTCTCTCTTCAGTTGGATGTCCAATGGAGGAATCCAATCTTGGCAATGTGCTTGTGTGCTCAGTCATGACTGACTCTGTGCAATCCCATGTACTGCGGCCTGTCAGATTCCTCTGTCTATGGAATTTTCCAGGCTAGAATACTGGAGTGAATTGCCTTTTCCTCCTCCAAGGGATCTTCCCAACACAGGGATCAAACCCACATCTACTGTATCTCCTGAATTGGCAGGCATATTCTTTTACCGCTGAGCCATCTGGGAAGCCCAATATTGACAACATGTTTTTGTATCTACAGTTAATTGAATGATTGATGATAACCCACAAGAAAGCTGCTGGCTCACCATTTATAAAAATGTTCAGTATAGTTATTTATACTATTGTAATTATTGTACCCAGTTTTCAGAGTTAGGGTGTCACATCAGCATACTCTTGATGGTGTGAGAGCTTCCTTATCACTAAAGGGTCTGAGTAGAAATGTGGTCATTTTTTCTCAAAAAGGATATGAAGGTTGGTTCTTTTCTTCCATGGAATTAGCAGCAAAATATACATATTGCTGAGTCTTTGATGTATTTTATTATTTAATTTAAATTATTGTATCTAATGGAGAGAACATAGGATAAAAGACTCCTGTAAAATAAGCTTATATTCTGGCAATTACATATATATCCTGTTATATAAGGGCATATTTTTTAAGTGTTCTTTTACAATTTGAACTGTCTTTATACTTTTAGTATATTTTAACATAATTAAACCATATAAATCATCTTGAAATGTAAAACAAATAACAATACCTATAGATCTTATTCCAAAAATTCATGTAAAGTAAATATTAAATTATAATTGTAAAGCAAATATACTTATGAAGGTACATTGAATTTATAGGTAATACTGATGAAAATTTAATACAAATTATGTCAAATTCATTTTATACATATATATAATTGCTATTTTATCAACACACATTGTACAATAATGGGCTAAGGTCTTATAGTTGGTACTCATAATCTTGTTTTGCCATTTTTTATTAATAAATATTAATAATTCCCAATTTAGGTTTAGACAAAAATATATATGCATGTCGACAGACCCTTTCCTCTGCCTTAAATTCAGTTTTAGGGGAAATTTACTTAGTTTTAATCACTTCAGTTATTCTCCCTACATTTGTTTGAGTACAGCAAAGTTTCCTCCAGCAGTATGTATCATGGTGAAGAGAATCGTTACATTAACATAAATGTCTCTCTGTATCTAGGATCATCTCAAGGTCTTTAGTAATATAAATGTTTCTTAGAAATACATGTTCTACCATATACAGTATAGAAAGGGAAACTACAGTATTTCTAGTTGGCATTTATTAGATTCCAATTACGGGGATAGGCATGGATTCCAAGCCAAGAACAGTGGACATTCAAGAACAGAGCCTGCTATCCATATGTTTATCAGGAGAGAAGAATGGGTCATGTGATAACCATAAGAAGTGGAAGAAGGGTAATTGGACACCGACTGCATGTGTTTCCAAGATCACCAGTGACAGATGCAGGATATGCTCAACCATTCCTCTGCTTTCCTCAAAGAAAAATCTCTTTTTTATAGCCAATCTAGTGTAGCACCATTATTAAAGCCAGATTTTTTTTCAAAGGGGGAGGGAAAAGTTTTGATAGAGCTCTTGATCTGGCATTTAAAGGTCTGTTCACAATTTTTTTTTCTCAATTGTTATCTTTAAAAATAAAATAGGGTACTTAAAAAAGCAAAGACCTAACCTAGTTCCTAAGTAAAAATCATGCACGTTCTTAAATTTGGAGAAGTATATTAAGTGAAGGACTTCCTTGGTGGCTCAGACGATTAAGCGTCTGTCTACAATGTGGGAGACCGGGGTTCAATCCCTGGGTCGGGAAGATCCCCTGGAGAAGGAAATGGCAATCCACTCCAGTACTCTTGCCTGGAAAATCCCATGGACAGAGGAGCCTGGTAGGCTACAGTCCATGGGGTCGCAAAGAGTCAGACACGACTGAGGGACTTTACTATTAAGTGAAGAAAATCCGTAGTATAATAACTACCATAAAAATGTATTTGGATTTAAATGCTTCACACCTAAAATCTGAAAATTAAATTATCCTGGATTTATGTTTTATTTCACAATCTGAGCCACAATCAGCTCCCAGTCTTACTTTGGCTGACTGTATAGAGCTTCTCCATCATTGGCTGCAAAGACTATAATCAATCTGATTTTTGTATTGACCATCTGGTGATGTCCATGTGTAGAGTCATCATTTGTGTTCTTGAAAAAGGTGTTTGCTATGACCAGTGCATTCTCTTGGCAAAACTCGGTTAGCCTTTGATCTGCTTCGTTTTGTACTCCAACGCCAAATTTGCCTGTTACTCCAGGTGTCTCTTGACTTCCTATTTTTGCATTCCAGTCACTTATGGCAACCTACTCCAATATTCTTGCCTGGAAAATCCTGTGGACAGTGGAGCCTGAAGGGCTGCTGTCCATAGGGTCACACAGAGTCTGACACAACTGAAGCGCCTTAGCATGCATGAATGCACTGGAGAAGGAAATGGCAACCCACTCCAATATTCTTGCTTGGAGAATCCCAGGGACAGAGCAGCCTGGTGGGCTGCCATCTGTGGGGTTGCACAGAGTCAGACACGACTGAAGTGATGCAGCAGCACTTATAATGAATAGGACATCGTTTTGGGGTGTTAGTTCTAGAAGGTCTTGTAGGTCTTCATGAAAGTGAAGTCGCTCAGTTCTGTCCAACTTTTTGCGACCCCATGGACTGTAGCCTACCAGGCTCCTCTGTCCATGGGACTCTGCAGGCAAGAATACTGGAGTGAGTTGCCATTTCCTTCTCCAGAGGATCTTCCCGACCTAGGGACTGAACCTGGGTCTCCCACGTTGTGGGCAGATGCTTTAACCTCTGAGCCACCATAGAACTGTTCAATTTCAGCTTCTTCAGCATTACTGGTCAGGGCATAGACTTGGATTGCTGTGTTATTGAATGGGTTGCCTTGGAAACAGAGATCATTCTGTCATTTTAGAGATTGCATCCATGTACTGCATTTCGGACTCTTTTGTTGACTATGAGGGCTACTCCATTTCTTCTAAGGAATTCTTGCCCAAGTAGTAGACATAATGGTCATCTGAGTTAAATTAACCCATTCCAGTCCATTTTAGTTCGCTGATTCCTAAAAGGTCGATGTTTAATCTTGCCGTCTCCAGTTTGACCACTTCCAATTTGCCTTGATTGATGGACCTAACACTCCAGGTTCCTATACAATATTCTGGAGAAGGCAATGGCACCCCACTCCAGTACTCTTGCCTGGAAAATCCCATGGACAGAGGAGCCTGGTAGGCTGCAGTCCATGGGGTCACTGAGGGTCAGACACGACTGAGCGACTTCACTTTCACTTTTCACTTTCATGCATTGGGGAAGGAAATGGCAACCCACTCCAGTGTTCTTGCCTGGAGAATTCCAGGGACGGTGGAGCCTGTTGGGCTGCCATCTATGGGGTCGCACAGAGTGGGACATGACTGAAGTGACTTAGCAGATGCAATATTCCTCTTTACAGCATTGGACTTTACTTCCATCACCAGTCACATCAACAACTGGGTGTTGTTTTTGCTTTGGCTCCACCTCTTCTTTCATTCTGGAATTATTTCTCCAGTGATCTCCAGTAACATATCGGGCACCTATGGACCTGGGGAGTTCATCTTTCAGTGTCCTGTATTTTTGCCTTTTCATACTGTTTATTGGGTTCTCAAGGCAAAAGTACCGAAGTGGTTTGCCATTCCCTTCTCCAGTGGACCACATTTTGTCAGAAATCTTCACCACGACCTATCTATCTTGGGTGGTCCTACACAGTATGGATCTTAGTTTCATTGAGTTAGACAAGGCTGTGGTCCATGTAATCAGATTGACCATTAGACCACTAGACCATTCAGGTATGACCTAAATCAAATCCCTTATGATTATACAGTGGAAGTGACAAATAGTTTCAAGGGATTAGATCTGATAGACAGAGTGCCCGAAGGACTATGGATGGAGTTTCTTGACAAGAGGCAGTGATCAATACCATTTCCAAGAAAAAGAAATGCAAAAAGGAAAAATGGTCGTCTGATGAGGCCTTACAAAGAAATGAAAAAAGAAAAGATGTGAAAGGCAAAGCGGAAAAGGAAAGATATACCCAAATGCAGAGTTCCAAAGAAGAGCAAGGAGAGATTAGCAAGACTTCCTCAGTGATCCATGCAAAGAAATAGAGGAAAACAATAGAATGGGAAAGACTAAAGAAAATTAGAGGTACCAAGGGAAGATTTCAGGCAAAGATGGGCACAACAAAGGACAGAAATGGCATGAACCTAACAGAAGCAGAAGATATTAAGAAGAGATGGCAAAATATACAGAAAAACTATCCAAAAAAGATCTTCATGACCCAGATAACCACGATGGTGTGATCACTCACCTAAAGCCAGATATTCTGGAATGTGAAGCCAAGTGGGCCTTAGGAAGCATCACTATGAACAAAGCTAGTGGAGGTGATGGAATTCCAGTTGAGCTATTTCAAATCCTGAAAGATGATGCTGTGAAAGCGCTGCACTCAATATGCCAGCAAATTTGGAAAACTCAGCAGTGGCCACAGGACTGGAAAAGGTCAGTTTCCATTTCAATCCCAAAGAAAGGCAATGACAAAAAATGCTCAAACTATCACTCAATTGCACTCATCTCACATGCTAGTAAAGTAATGCTCAAAATTCTCCAAGCCAGGCTTCAACGCTACCTGAACCATGAACCTCCAGATGTTCATGGTGGATTTAGAAAAGGCAGAGGAACCAGAGATCAAATTGCCAATATCTCTTGGAACATTGAAAAAGCAAAAGAGTTCCATAAAAACATCTACTTCTGCTTTATTGACTATGACAAAGCCTTTGACTGTGTGGATCACCACAAACTGTGGAAAATTCTTTAAGAGATGGGAATACCAGACCACCTGACCTGCCTCCTGAGAAATCTGCATACAGGTTAGGAAGCAACAGTTAGAACTGGAAATGGGAAAACAGACTGGTTCCAAATAGGAAAAGGAGTACGTCAAGGCTGTATATTGTCACCCTGCTTATTTAACTTATATGCAGAGTACATTATGAGAAATGCTGAGCTGGATGAAGCACAAACTGGAATCAAGGTTGCTGGGAGAAATATCAATAACCTCAGATATGTAGATGACACCACCCTTGTGACAGAAAGTGAAGAAGATCTAAAGAGCCTCTTGATGAAAGTGAAAGAGGAAAGTGAAAAAGTTGGCTTAAAGCTCAACATTCAGAAAACTAAGATCATGGCATCCGGTGCCATCACTTCATGGCAAATAGATGGGGAAACAATGGAAATAGTAAGAGACTTTATTTTTGGGGGCTTCAAAATCACTGCAGACGGTGACTGCAGCCATGAAATTAAAAGACATTTGCTCCTTGGAATAAAAGTTATGACCAACCTAGACAGCATATTAAAAAGCAGAGACATTACTTTGCCAACAAAGGTCCATCTAGTCAAAGCTTTGGATTTTCCAGTAGTCATGCATGGATATAGTAATTGGAGTATAAAGAAAAGTGAGTGCCGAAGAACTCATGCTTTTGATGTGGTGTTGGAGAAGACTCTTGAGAGTCCCTTGGACGGCAAGGAGATCCAACGAGTCCTATCCTAAAGGAAATCAGTCCTGAATATTCATTGGAAGGACTGCTGCTGAAGCTGAAACTCCAATACTCTGGCCACCTGATGCAAAGAGCTGACTCTTTGGAAAAGACCCTGATGCTGGGAAAGATTGAAAGGTGGAGGAGAAGGGGACAACAAGAGGAATGGATGGTTGGATGGCATCACTGACTCAAGGGACATAAGTTTGAGTAAGCTTCCGGATTTGGTTATGGACAGGGAAGCCTGGCGTGCTGTGCTGCAATCTACGGGGTCACAATGAGTAGGACGCAATTGAGTGACTGAACTGAACTATGTTTTATTTCACAAACATTTGATGAAGCTCTTTCTATAAGCTAACTTTTTGAAATTATACTTTTTGAATTAGTTTCTTTGATAACCATTTTCTTTCTATAGAAATGATGATCCTTTAATTTTCAAGGGTATGACCTTGATCTACATAGATTCATTTGACATAGGTGCCATTTATTCATTTATTTATCAAGCAAATTTGAGCACCTGTTGAGTATGAGACATTGTTCATGGTGAATTTCTTAAACAAAACCCTCACCGTTATCAAGCTTGCATTCTCTTCTCTTCCTCTTTTTGGGGTGGGGATAATTTCACATCTTATTGTTTAGTCACATAAAGTTCTTTAAAATTAGATGAATATTAATTATTATAATTATATACCATATATATTATATCTGTTATAATATTTTCTGATGTGTCTATGAAATTAATCAATAAACAATCAATAATTAGAATAGAAAAGAGTTTTGTTTGAGCCAAACCAAGGATTGGACCAGAATCCCCCTTCCCAGATTACTCTCAGAAGCTGCTCCAGAGAAGCTGGATAATCCATATAGTTTTATATCTTATGAGAACCAAAAACATTAAACTAGTCAAGGCTTCATGTCTCCAAGGTTTCAGAAAACAAAACAAAACATTCCAGCATGTAGATAGCAAGTCAGCGTGTCCTTGACACACGCAAAGCGAGTCTTGTCATCAAAGGAAGACCAACATTGGTATCATAGGGAGAGGCATTTAATCTTTATTTTTAAGATGGACAATCCTTTACTTTTGGTCAATGTGTAATTTTCTTTAATAATTAAAGCAGATGTACTCTGTAGGCTTGATAGGCCACAAACTGGCTAAATATAGCATAAATTTTAAGTCAACTCATGTGTAATCCCAAATGACTTCCCTATGTCTCAGTATGTGAAAATTTATTTGATCAGAAGCGTCAGGGATTATGCCTATGTACAATACTAATGGCAGATTTCACGACCTTCTGTCATGGAAATGGATCATTTTCCAAAAGTTTGCCTGACTTATTTTGAATTTGACTATAATCTTAGATTGCTGGGAGAAGACCTTTCTATCACAATTGATTAGAAGGTATGTCTCTTAAATGGGCTTCCCAGGTGGCTCAGTTTTGAAGAATCCACCTGCCAAGAAGGTGACATGGGTTCGATCCCTGGAGGGATCCCACATTGGGAAGATCAAGGGATTCCCTCGTCGAGAAGAGTCCTTGGAGAAGGAAATGGCAACCCACTCCAGTATTCTTGCCTGGGAAATCCCATGGACAGAGGAGCCTGGTGGGCTACAGTCCAGGGATTGGAAAAGAGTTGGACATGACTTGGCAACTAAACAACAACCATGTCAGTTAAGGCGGTATCACAACGTGATAATGTGTGTAATGAGGAGGAAAAATAACGATTTAAAAACTCCCATAGGGAAATAGCATGCCAGCTAGGGCTAAAATTTGGGACCAATGCTGCTAGCCTATATGTGAAAACAAAACAACACATTACAAGAGAGGCTAGTGTTAATTAGTAAGAAATAAACATTCCTGTGGTTCATTTGAAGGCAAATCTGTAGTAGTCAGCAGAGAATACGTGTGACCACATCTGAAGGTTGGAATTTTCAAGTTCCTGTGTGCACTGAGAAACTGAGCGCCACAGCAATGCAGATGAAGAAAAGATGGTGTCGAAGGGTTTCCTTTCCATCTGGTGTTTTACAGCAGCTCCAGTACTATTGCCTGGAAAATCCCATGGACAGAGGAGCCTGGTAGGCTACGGTCTATGGGGTCGCAAAGAGTCAGACACGACTGAGCAATTTCACTTCACTTTCACTATGCTCACAGTTACTCTTAAAGGAAAACAGAATGAAAGAAAAAACCACCTTCACAGTGTCATGTTGTTTAGGCTGAATAGTCTAAGCCAAATTACTACTTAGGAATAAATTAAATATTGAATAACACAGAGTCCAAACACAAATTAGATACACTCGAGGGAAATGTCTCACTACAACGATAGCCTGAGTTAATTCTACTTGCCTGGAAGCAAGAAGCTAGTGCTACCAGTCCCAGGAATGAGGGTTAATATGTATTTTGCCATTTCCACCCTGTATTAAATTGTAACAATCCCAGTATTCTCTTCCACTCTCCCTAATTTATTTTTATCTATGAACGTAGTGCAGGAGACCCGGGTTCGATCCCTGGGTCGGGAAGATCCCCTGGAGAAGGAAATGGTACCCCACTCCAGTACTCTTGTCTGGAGAAGTCCACGGACCGAGGAGACTGGTAGGCTACAGTCCATGGGGTTGCAAAGAGTCCGACATGAATGTATTGCCAAATAACACATAATATTTTTAACTTTTTATTTTTTTTAATATTATTTCTCTGGCAGTGGAATATAAGCTTCACAAGGGCATGGATTTTGAAATATTTTGTTTCATTTTTAAATCCCTCATTCATAGTAGGCATCCCATATATATCTTTGAAAGAAATAATTTATTAATCTTTTAAATTTAATTATGATACAGGGGATATGGTAGCTTATGTAACAAATATTTTTTCCAGACACATTCTGAAAAACGAAGACTGTTCTGAGTCCTAAAAAGAGATTTGTTAATTAATTCACTCTTCTTTTACCCAGATGCTTGAGAAATATAACTGTTTTAAGATATTTTAATATAATTTAATATTTTAAGAAATATGTTCACATATGTATTTTACATACATGCATAAAACATTTGATCACATTGGAGTTTTAAGTAATGATTTTCTTCTTTTTTACTTAGTTTGGCTCAATATAAAACTTTTTCTTACTCTCCCCTCCTCCCTCCCACCACAGGCACCTAAGAATAATCATAAAATTCTTCCCAAAACACAGGATAATTTATATGGAGAAGAATCATGTACTTTTTATTATATTTCAAGTTTTTTTTAAGGATTAACTTTTAAATGCATTTGATATATGCCTCTGCTGCTAAGTCCTTCAGTCACGTCCAACTGTTTGCAACGCCATGGACTGTAGCCCACCAGGCTCCTCTGTCCGTGGGATTCTCCAGGCAAGAATCCTAGATTGAGTTGCCATGTCCTCGTCCAGGGGATCTTCCCAACTCAGGGAGTAAGCCCACGTCTCTTATGTCTTCTGCATTGGCAGTCAGGTTCTTTACCACAAGCATCACCTGGGAAGCCCATATTTTGTGCTAAGAAAAACTTATCATTCAAAAATGGAATTATAGAATTTAAAGGAATTACTCATCAAATAGAGACTACAAGAGGTTGTGGGTTCTGTGAGTTATGGAAAAAGCAATTCTTCACATTTGCTTCAATGCATTTTCTCATAGTAATATTGCTATTAATAAATATAGCAATTGCATTATAGGTAACCTGACAGAACCTATTGAAGCAAGATTTTATTGAGATATTTTACTCTTTTAATAAGATTTTAGACTTAAAATCTATCAAAAGGAATGATTCTGTAAAAGATTCTCTTTTGCACTTGTTTTTTCCCACTTGGTGTACCAATCTCATATCTCTTGAGTCATAGATCTGCGCAATTCCACACCTTTCTCACTGCCTCCACTTGCTGTCAAGTGAGCTTGACAATTCTCCTTCCCTTATCTCAGAAGGTCTGCAGTTAAGAACGGGCTCCTGTAGTCCTTTTAGTCTAAGGATATATCTAAGTTTCTTCCTGAATCTTTGATATGCCTGTTCTTCTCCCTGCATTTACCCTGTGAGTGTGAGCCTTCAAGGGCAGAGAAAAATCTCCTGCTTTGTATCCCCAAGAACACTATCTTTGCCCAGTTTGAGTTTGTGACTGAATTTCTTCTGCCACCAACTGTTATTTTTGCCTTGTGTTTCTCTTGCCTATGGCTAACTCTGGTAGTAGTATTCTTTATATCTCGTATCTTATCTTCCAAGTGCATTCTTTGAGAGTTTTGAAACATTGCTTTTGTAAGTAATGAAAAATATGTTTTTTAGAAACATGCAAACTACTTCCAAATCTTTCTGTTTTTTAAACAACATAAATACCATTGAAGGAAAGATTAAATTCCACAGTGTCACTTAACTCTAGGTTATCCTAGAGAATACTTGCAAAGATTTGGGCGAAATAAATGGAGGGGGAATGCACTAAGGAGACCAGTGTTGCACCCCAGCTGCTGCGTAGGACAACAGAGATGGGAGCCATGACTTTCCTCTGTGCTCTTCTTCCGTTGCTCCATCTCAGGCCCCACATACTGGAAAAGGAAGGTGTTTTAGGTTATGATAAGGTAAGAGTAATGAGAAGAGAAAGGGTGAGACAGCTGTGTATTGGTGGCCGTGAAAGACAAGAAGTAGAAGAATACCAGGTAAAACTAGTGTAGAGTTAGAGTTTCATAAGCTGGCATTTAAATATACAATATGCATTTTTAACATTTCCATTTTCAAGTCTCAGATTATCTTGAAAATAGTAGTCAATTCTCACTATTCCAAATAAAATTCTATTTTACTCCAAAAGCACAGAAGGGTCACAACCATCCTAGAAGAGGAGCTGTGACCCAAATCCATATTTCCAGATTGCTATTTCAGTGTCTTTTTGTTACTGGCTCCTGTGGTTGATATCCTAATTAAAAACTGTATCTGTTGTCCTTTTCACCAGCATACTACCATTGCTGAAAAAACAATGATTCATATGTAAAAACCCAAGATGTAACTTGAGAATCTTTTTTCTATTCTAAACACAAGTTGCTATGGATGCTCTACATGCTTCCTGTTTAGAGTTTTTATTCAGCCATCATTTATGTGCTCAGAAAAACCAGAATGTTGTCCTTAGGCACTCACGGAAATATCTGTCAATATCAATGCCGTAAAAACCCGATCCTACATCTCCCAAATTTAGATCCTGGAGTTAACTCAATTTTTCAACTCTTAATAGCTTTATTTTTCTCATCAAGTTATAGTTTTGAAGACAAGTATGAAGAAAGATTGATAGCTACCGATAAAAGCTGGCAATTTTTTTTCCTCTCCATGGCTGGCATTTGTTACAGCAGTCAGGCAGAAAATGAACTGCTTCTTTAAATTCAAAGCGAGTATGTGATGAGATTGTATGAGATTTTAAAACATGCATAATGGTGGCTTGTTTATTATTGTAATTCACAGATAATTATAAAGAGTTGTTTAGTAATTCTCATGTCAAAAACTAACATAAGTAACTCATTTTTGCCTTGGAAGATTTTTCTTATGGGGAATAAAATTTTAACACTGGAAATAAACATTTACCTTTGATAATGTATTTGCATAAAATTATATAATTTGAGTTAAATATTTATGTATGTTTTATAATCATGTATGAGATAGACTGTATTACCTATACATAACTCAATGCAATATGCATAAGTGTTGGGCATATCTATATGTATTTCACTAAATATAATTTTAACAAAAGATACTGTGAAGTCAATAGAGATTTCAAAAGAACTTCTTAATTCATTAGGTTATTTAGCTGCACACACACTGCTGATAATCCATTGAACTGATCTGATCATGATGTTGATTATTGTATTTTTTAAAAACTTGATGTGCAATGCATACATTTAAATATATACATAAATTACTCATTTATGTGTTCCTCATAATAACCCTATGTGATAAATACTGTCATTGTTACCCAGTTTATAGGGGATGAAGCTATGTCACAGAGAAGTTAAGTGAGTTATTGCCTCAGGGTACAGAGAGTAAACAGTCCTGTTGGAGATAGAACCTTGGCCATCTGAGCACCAGTCTGTATTCTTATCATGTTGCTACACATTTTCTATTAATATAATTTTTTAAATGTTCATTCCTTTTCCTTCGCTTTCCAGGGGATCTTCCTGACCCAGGGAAGGGATCACTATGCAATAATAGTGTTGTCAGTTGCTCAGTCGTGTCCAACTCTTTGTGACCCCATGAACTGTAGCCCACCAGGCTCCTCTGTCCATGGGGTTCTCCAGGCAGGAATACTGGAGTGGGTTGCCATGCCCTCCTCCAGAGGATCTTCCCAACCCAGGGATCAAACCTGAGTCTCCTACATTGTAGGCAGGTTCTTTACCGTCTGAGATACAGGGAATCACAAATAGACTTAACTATATCCTCTCATCTCTATACTGATATCTCCCAGTTTGACTACAAATGTATTAAATGATTCATTTTAAATTTGTAAGTCTATTTGCTTAAGATCCCATTAGACTTCAAAGTAATTTAGTTTTTATAGAAATGTTAGTGTTTAAGTTAATTTTATGCCTTTCCTACATGAGGATGATAGTTTCCCTCAGTAGAACAAACATTTTTGACTGTTACTATAAAGTGAATTCGAATTTCTGTACTTTTAAACTTTACTCAACCTTTGTTCCTACTCTCTCTTTTCAATCTCTCAGTTTGTAACCAACAGAAAGAATGTTTAACCAAGTTAACAAGGATGAGAGATGCATTCTTCCACCACTGATAAATAACAGGGATAAAATAAAAATTGACTTCTCAAAGATTAATTTAAAAATGTAATAATATTCCAAGGGCCTACTATGTGCCAAGGAGTATATTAGGTACTGAATGTAGCATGAGGGGCAAAATCTTGCAGCATAATAGGGAATATAGTCAATAATTGAATGGCTAAAGGAAATGACCCTCACAGATGTTGGCACATGGACTTTCTATTTTAATACTGTATTTCAGATAAGTCAAAAGCCACAGATAAATTGTCAACCCTGAGAACTTATATATATATATATATATATATATATATATATATATATTTATTGAGAACATGAGGGGGCTTCCCTGATAATTCAGTTGGTAAAGAACCTACCTGCAATGCAGGAGACCCTGGTTTGATTTCTAGGTCAGGAAGATCCACTGCAGAAGAGATAGGCTACCCACTCCAGTATTCCTGAGCTTCCCTTGTGGCTCAGCTGGTAAAGCATCCACCTGCCGTGTTGGAGACCTGGGTTCGATCCCTGGGTTGGGATGATCCACTGGAGAAGGGAAAGGCTACCCAATCCAGAATTCTGGCCTGGAGAATCCCATGGACTTCAGAGTCCATGGGGTCGTGAAGAGTCAGACATGATTGAATGACTTTCACTTCACTTTTTTCACTTATTGAGGGCAAGAGGAGAAGGGGGCAACAGAATGAGATGGTTGGATGGCCTCACTGACTCAATGGACCAGTGTTGGAGCAAACTCTGGGAGAGTGTGAAGGACAGGGAAGCCTGGCATACTGAAGTCATGGGGTCACAAAGAGTCAGATATGACTTAGTGACTGAACAACAATATAAATATTATATATATATATATATGCATATCTTTGTAACATTAATTCCTTTCTGTCCTTTAGACATAGTTGAATATTCATTTAAAAAATCAGCATTGAAATTTTAATCTGCAGCTCCAACTTGGCAGTCCAGACATTCTGGTATTCTAGTGTTAATTCTTAAACCTAATGTAGTTCACCTACAAAGAAGCATTCTCAGCATAGGTACAGATATATCAGTCACTGGTCTGACACCACCATTTAGGAAAAAGGCAGATGATTGGTTTGATTAAATGTCAGAATAGAATGATTCTCACATCCACAGCCATGTCAGATTTGTCAACATCCTTCACCCTGTCTTTATTCTTGTGGTACTTATACCTAAAACTGTGCATTAAGCAATTTACTTAGGTAATCCTTTTATGAGCACCTGCTACTCAAGAGGCACAGAGAAGTCACTAGTAGAGGTGAAAGGTTACTTTGGGGAAAAGAAGACTAGATAGAGCATAAACACAAGTGAAAAGTATAATTAAAGTTTCTCCTTAGGAGAGTTAGTTATTCTATTCTTCCTGTTTCATATATAAGTGCTTGAAGTCGCTCAGTCGTGTCCGACTCTTTGCGATCCCATGGACACCAGGCTCCTACGTCCATGGCATTTTCTAGGCAAGAGTACTGGAGTGGGTTGCCATTTTCTTCCCCAGGGATGGAACCCAGGTCTCCTGGCGTTGTAGACAGACGCTTTAGGAGAAACCATTTTCCTTGAAAATTTGAGAGGAATTATACCTTCTAAAGGGGCTTCCCTGGTGGCTCAGGAATAAAGAATCTGCCTGCAATGCAGGAGCCACAGGAGAAGTGTGTTCCATCCCTGGTCAGGAAGATCCCCTGGAGGAGGGCACGGCAACCCACTCCAGTATTCTTGATAGAGAATCCATGGACGGAGGAGCCTGGTGGTCTACAATCCATAGGGTCACAAAGAGTAGGACGTTACTGAAGCAACTTAGCATGCATGAAGGCATATCTTCCAAATCAGCCAATGTTCTAATGAATGACTTGGGACATACTATCAAGATACTTGTTTTATTCCTTCAGTTTATTTAAGCTAAAATTCTGTGCAGTCTTATTCATCTTCAACATTTTTTTTTCTAGTTTGATTTTTTAAATTTTGAATTCGGAAACGTAATGGGTGACTTTACTCCAAAACTTTTGCAATATTATCTTTGGATAGTATTATCTAAACAGATGGAAATGAATCCAGCAAGATTTTCATTTATTAATTCACATGCAGAGTGACAGTAATATTCTGGGACAATGAAAATGAAGGTATAAAGATCACTGGGATCTGACTTCAGCTAAATTTGGTCTCACTGCAACATCCTTTTCTATTCAGTGATCCTTAATGGTTTCTTTTTCACATCTTAACCTAGCATCTTTTGGGATCCTTTCAATATTTGAGTTTTATTATTCAAAATGATTGTTCTCTAATTCTAGATTATTAAACTCAAAATTTAAGGCAAATTGCACCTCACATAAAAACTCATTTTGTCTTTCCAAGATTGTAGAAGTAAAAAGTGAAGGAAAAAAGTCTGGTTTTCACATATTCCTCTCTTGGTCATACAATTTAACTGGGAAGCAGAATGCTGTGAGGAAAGGAGCCTTGGACTTGACATCAGGAAATGGGCAGAGGTCCCAGCTTTCCTCTCAAAGGTTATGCTAAGTTAAGCAAGTTTCTTAACTTCTCCAAGCTTCTTTTCTTCCTACTGTTTTTGAAGTCCTAAAATCGATATGAAATTGTTTATTGAACAGTGGTACAAAATGACTATCATTAGTAGTAATATGTACATACGGGTATGTCAGAGTGGTTGTTACAAATTTTTCTCATCTTGTATGCCCATCAGTTTTCTAAAAGGAGTGTTACTTCATGGCCCTATTTAAAGTGTTTAATCATCTAGTCTAGTTGAGACACTGCTCTAAAAATCTGTGACATTTATTAACTCATTAGCTGCTACAAAAACTATTAAGTATAAAGAAACTGTTACAATCTCAACACCTTACAGATGAGTCCTTTGAATTTTGATAAACATGAAGCTATGTAGGTATTTTTTTTCTTTATGCATTTATGAAATGAGAAAGCAGGGAAAATTTGGCTTGAATGGCTATGAAAATGGAAGCTTTTAGAAATCATACACATTGTGACCATACACATTATTTAATGTTTATAATGAATGAATATACGTCACAGAACATTGATTATTAAAAGTTTTTTCATGGTATTTCCTCTTAAGGGACAGTATCATGTATTTACTTCACAAAAAGAACGTTGGGGGAACAGTTATATTTTCATTGTTTCATAGTGCTCTAACTATTCTTCTTAAATACTCTCCACAAAATTGTCCTCTAAATGATTCTGAGAAAACTACATGATTCTAATAATATATATGTGGTGATCTGGAGGCGATGGCACCCCACTCCAGTACTCTTGCCTGGAAAATCCCATGGACGGAGGAGCCTGGTGGGCTGCAGTCCATGGGGTCGCAAGGAGTCGGACATGACTGAGCGACTTGCCTTTCACTTTTCACTTTCATGCATTGGAGAAGGAAATGGCAACCCACTCCAGTGTTCTTGCCTAGAGAATCCCAGGAACGGGGGAGCCTGGTGGGCTGCCGTCTATGGGGTCACACAGAGTCGGACACGACTGAAGTGACTTAGCAGCAGCATGTGGTGATCATTTGGAAAGGCTATATAATGTATCTTCTGAGATACACAATAGGTAGAGATTAGTTTAGAAATTCTAAGCATAAACTTATTTTAAGAAATGTTAAAAAAATATATAGGACTTGCTGGCTGATTTCATTTTCAAGATCAAAAACAGAGTTGTGGCATACAACAAGATCCTTTCAGAAGAAATGGAAATGACTGTCAACAAGTGATATGATATTTGTCCCCGACACACATCTTCTTGATCTGATGTAATCTTTTCTTTCTATCTTATAATGATATATTTTAGTCTCTGTAAAACATATTGCCACTTTGTGTCTGCAAGGCAACTGAAAAACTTTTCCTGAATAACTATTTTACTCTCTTAAAATCATGAAGAAAGTGCAGCAGTGGATTTAAACCAAAAAACACAAGAAAATTGAGTTTAACTTATTCAAGGAACAGGAAATGGGTTGGAATTGAGGCAGGGGAATCTAATAATGATTAAGTTGGGGGGAGGGGATGAAGCTTACAAGAATAGAATATATTAGGAAATCTACTGTTTAATAGAAAGGGTTACTTTCAAATTTCCCAGTTTGTAAAGTAAATCCACAAAATTAAAGTTTAGTGAAGTTTGTCAGCAGTTCCTATAACTACAAATGTTGTTTAGTTAAAAATTGCAGTTCTCCTGCATCCTCAAAATATGTGCTATTACTGTTTCCAAATTTGAAATAATTTTTTCTTGTTGGTTTGTTTTTTTAATTCCCCAAAGTCATGTGTCTATGGCCATACCACCCTGAATGCACCCAATCTTGTCTGACCTAGGAAGTTAAGCAGGTTTGGGCCTGGTTAGTACTTGGATGGGAGACTGCCTGGAAATATCAGGTGCTTTGGGCTTCCCAGGTGGCGCTAGTGGAAAACAATCCGCCTGCTGATGCAGGAGACATAAGAGAAGTGGATTTGATCCCTAGGCTGGAAAGATCCCTTGGAGGAAGAAATGGCAACCCACTCCAGTATTCTTGCCTAGAGAATCCCAGGGACAGAGAGAGGAGCCTGAAACAGGCT
This sequence comes from Bubalus kerabau, assembly GCF_029407905.1. NCBI lineage: Eukaryota > Metazoa > Chordata > Mammalia > Artiodactyla > Bovidae > Bubalus > Bubalus kerabau. The sequence goes on from NC_073625.1 coordinate 70,599,326, forward strand.
ACAGTCCATAGGGTCACACAGAGTTGGACGCGACCAAAGCGACAGCATGCGTGCAAAGTCATTTATGAATTATTTAAATAGGAAATACTTGACCAACAATGTATACAATGTATATATGAAAATGTCCTGTAATTCTTCAAAAAAAGGTAAAAGAAAAAAAAGAACCTAAAAACTCTAATTAATCTAAAAAGACCTCAAGCACAGGCAAAATTCGCCATGAAATGTTAAGATTATAAAGCCAAAAACCAATTCTGTGAATACATTAGGTAAGACATTAAACATTAGACATAAGACAAATTTCTTACGCTGATTGAGTCATGAGCTTTGTGACTTGAGCAAATTACTTCTCTGCATTTGCCTTCTCTGTGTTGAGAAATACCTGTTAGATGATGCCCAAATTTCTTAAATTATTAGAGAGATCCTGACTCATTGAAAAAGACCCTGCTGCTGGCAAAGATTGAGGGCAGGAGGAGAAGAGGGCGACAAAGGACGAGATGATTGGATAATATCATGGAAAAGAGTTTGAGCAAACTCCTGGAGAAAGTGAAGGAGAGGGAATCCTGGCGTACTGCAGTCCATGGGGTGACAGAGTCAGACAGTTTAGCGATTAAACAACAACATAATATAAAAGCTCCTATCCCGAAATCACAACTGAAAGTTTTTAGTTCTAGTAATACAATAAGGCTTATCTTCAGAAATAAGAAACAAAAGATAAGAAAATTATATTTATTTCTTTTCTGAAGTAATGATTCTCTTTCTCATAATTTGCTTGAAATAACAAAAAATCACAGGGCAACATAAGTTGTCCAAGAATATCTAGAAAGGATCATAAGTTGTTCAGAAAGCTAAAATTCCATTTGGTAGATAAAATACTTTATAAACCTGTCCACTGTATCCATACACAATAATCAGCAGCCAATTAATTTCCTAGATGTCCTTATAATTCTCAATAAATAACAGCTGATTGCTTTATTTTCCAATTAATGATTCTCCTATTAATGACCCAAATGCAATGTCAAAAAGAAGTGAAAAATTATCACATCAGAAACAACCCTATAATCATTTCATAAGAGGATAATTTATAGATAAAGCTTCATTTTGATAAACTGAAGCTAATTAGTCAGTATATATTCAACCTTAGGCAATGAAGCCTTTTAAACAAAGATTTTTTCTTTTTAATTGGGAAGAGGGAATTATTATGATGAATTGCTACTTTCACTCTTTACTCTCAGATTTCTCAGTTGAAACAGAGAAATACAATGATATAATCCAGAGCCCAGAAGGCTGAGATTACATTCTTTGTACAGAGGGAGTTTAAAAAAATAGGTCCTACATGTCCAAAGGGCACACAGATAACTTCTGAGTAACTCAAACATAAACAGGAAAGAAATCTGATAGAAAATCTTGGTGGTAGTCCAAAGCAGTTCTAATTACTGCCACTTTTTGTGAAAATTTTGAATTAATAGGATGGGAGGACAAAAGAAAAGGCAAAGCATGGTCAACCTTCCAACTTTATAATCTGAAACCTTGACCCTCTTTCAGAGTGGGCCTCTCCCCATGAAACTGCCTGAGTTGATGGATGAATGAGTATTTCATGCGGTGGGAGAGGCCTTAAAGAGACATTGCTCTGGTTGTTTTACCTGTGTGAAACATCATCATTATGGAGGGAGTCAGGCTCTCCCCCTCATGAAAGTACCAAGACATTCTAAGGGCATATGTTTATTTGAGTAACAAGTTACTTGGGTCTGTTATTTACCATCAATTAGGGTCATGTTTCTGCCTGCATTATGTGTGTCTATTTTATGTATGAATACTTCTTTAATCATTATTTCTATGTATTATCAGGACTCCAATAAACTCAAGGTATCTGTGATTGAATACAATATAGTCATTTTTTATTACAAAGATAGAATCTTTGATAAGATTTTTTTGGACAGATTAAATCTGGTGAATAAATAAATCAATACACCATGTATCTTTAACAGATTGATTTTATTCTGCCCAGAAATACTGTGATAGTTACATCAATTCAGCCGCTTATTTCTTAGGCCACTGCTGGACTGTTCTAAACTTTCTCACTGATGAATAGTGCTCTGAAGATTAGTAAATATGTAACGGGTTGAAATCCAATAGGGTTTCTGATGTAATTTTGTGAATGAAAATAATGGTTTGGAAGGGAAAACTTTTACCAAAGCATTTTGTGTTGGGAGTATGTGTATTCATGGGAACTTCTTAAATTTGTATATTCATGGGAATTGCTAAAATGTACCCTCAGTTGCATAGAGTATGACACATAGGTTAACACCTCACCGCCAATTCCAAGATCATCAGTACTAAAGAATCCACCTGCAATGTGGGAGACCTGGTTTCTATCCCTGGCTTGGGAAGATCCCCTGGAGAAGGGAAAGACTACCCTCTCCAGTATTCTGGCCTGGAGAATTCCATGGACTGTATAGTCCATGGGGTTGAAAAGAGTCAGACACGACTGAGTAACTTTCACGTCTCGTCACATCTTCAGGAATTTACCACCAAGAGTAAAATCCTTCCACGTTGACTAACTTTTTAGAAATAAAATGCGAGGATAGAACATAAACTCAGAAATTTCCTACTCAAATATGCATAAGAGAGAGTAGCAGAGGAAAAGGAAAGCTTAGTCTCTGTTTAGTATATTAGCATTATGGCACCCCACTCCAGTACTTTTGCCTGGAGGATCCCATGGACGGGGGAGCCTGGTAGGCTGCAGTCCATGGGGTGGCTGGAGTCCGACACGACTGAGCGACTTCACTTTCACTTTTCACTTTCATGCATTGGAGAAGAAAATGCAACCCACTCCAGTGTTCTTGCCTGGAGAATCCTGGGGACGGGGAAGCCTGGTGGGCTGCCGTCCATGGGGTTGCACAGGGTCGGACACGACTGAAGCGACTTAGCAGCAGCAGCAGCAGCCTGGCATCCTGCAGTCCATGGGGTCGCAGAGTTGGACATGACTGAGCAACTGAACTGAACTGAACTGAACACATTATCTTATTTGTCTTAACATCATGAAAAACTGTGACCTATTCTATGACAACATCATGAGTGCTCACTTTTCTGAAGAACCACAAGGAAAATAATTCTTAGTTCTTGGTGCCAAGAAAATCTGCATCACTTAGAGTATATTTTTTTTACTAAACATTAGGTCAGTCTTGTATCTTTCTCTTTTAGAGTTGGTTGGATGAGGCTGAGGGGGATGTTGAAACAAATTTATACAAATGTACAGGACTTTTGGGTATACATCTCAATATGATGCTGTTATACTGACTATATCAAGATCAAGAAGAAAAAGATAATGTTGCATTCTTATTAAAGTCAGTTTTCTCAGTTTGATTATAGAGCAAGCAAAGAGTAAGGATTTCAACAGATGACAAATCAGAGGAGTTGTCTTAAGAGGGAGGCAGGAGCGGTATCACATTCTCAATGAAGAAAGGGCTTTCTTGGGTCCAGTGGGGTTGACTACTGCCAAACTTGTGTGTGCATGCTAAGTTGCTTCAGTCATGCCTGATTTTTCGTGACCCCATGGACTAGAGTAGCCTGCCAGTTTCCTCTGTCCATGGGATTCTCCAGGCAAGAACACTGGAGTGGTAGCCATTTCCTCCTCTAGGAAATCTTCCCAAGCCAGGGATCAAATCTACGTCTCCTGTGTCTCCTGCATTGCAGGTGGATTCTTTACTGCTGAGCCACTGGGAAAGCCCCAAACTTGAGGTAACTATAAATAGGGACAGAATCCTAGTTTCTCTAAAATTCAATATAATTTTTCAGACAATATTTCCTGCGCCTCTTTTAACATACCTATTTGAAATTCTCTTATATAATTCTCTTATTCTTTCATAGTATTCATCATCGGTTTATAGCTTTATTTTTATCTATTTATTGTTGGTCTCACACACCAGGCTAAGGGTTCCAAGAAAGCAGGGATATACCACTTTATCCCCAGGGCTTAGTCTTGTCTAGCAAATAATCTTAAATACATGTTTTAAATATGTGAATGATGTATTTTCTATGTACTGAGAAACCCATTAAGAAAACTTAAGAACAGAATATGAAATTATTCCAGTCTTGGTACTATTATGGGTAAGGGCTTACAGAATGAAGAGAATCACTTTACTGAGACAGTTCATAACTTCCTTGTCCTTTCCTACTTAAAGTAAGACTATTGTCTTAGTCCATTTGGGCTGCTGTAATAAAAATACCATAGATTGAATAGCTTAAAAAACAAGCATGTATTCCTCACTGTTATGGAGGTTGGATGTCCAAGATCAAAGCACCAGCCAATCTGTTGTCTTCCTACTTTGCATACAGCCATCTTCTCCGCTGTATCCACAAATGGTGGGGAACAGAGAGAGGAAGCAAACTCTATCATGTCTCTTTTTATAAGGGCACTAATCTCTTTCATGAGAACTCCACCCTTATGACCTAATTACTTGCCAGTACCTCCTGATACCATCACAAAGAGGGTTAAGATTTCAGAATATGACTTTTAGGGGAACATAAACTTTCACTCCATAAGAGGTTTAGAATAAGTTGTAGATTGTTACAGTTGCTGGTAGTTCTTTTGAATAAAGACAAGGCAGTTTTAATATGCCCATCTTTCACTTGACCCATTGATATGAATTACACAAATAAATGCAAAAAAATTAACGAGACATGCTCTTGCAGCAATCTTAACTGTGGTTAATGAAGCCTGAAAAAAGAAAATTAAATTGTTAGAAAGTGCATTTCTAACAGAAATGCATTTTTGTATATTAAATATTGTTTTGTGAACCTGATTATAAATTAAAAATACATGTGAAAGAGATTTTTATATGGACATGCATGCATGTTCAGTTGCATCTGACTCTGCAACCCCATGGACTATCACCCACCAGGCTCCTCTGTTGATGGGGTTTTCCAGGCAAGAATACTGGAGTGGATTGCCATATCCTACTCCAGGGAATCTGCCTGACCTAGGAATCGAAGCTGCATCTCCTGTGTCTCCTGCATTGGCAGGTGGATTCTTTACCATTGTGCCACCTGGGAAGCCCTTTTATACAGACATTTGAAATATAAAAGAACAAATAATCTAACACCATAGCATCTTTTTCTGAAGACAGTTCAACAAAATGAGTAAACAATCCTAAGGAATTCTTTGAATTCACAGAGGACAGTGAGACCAAGAGGTCGTGCCTCTCACACTGTTACTATGATCCACTACATACTTTTTTTTTCAGTTAATAGAGGTTTATAATAATTAAAGTTTTGATCTATTTGAGGAACAGATAGATATTGGCTTAATTTTCTAGTTATTTGTTGGGTCACCCTCTCCTGAAGACAGCATATTGACTAGGAAGGCAGATATGCTTTAACTTGACAGGGGACCTTTAATTTTAGTGTCTCTTTAAGGCACTCATTGGTAATGATCAACTAAGGGATACTGGGATCCATGGACAGAATGGTATCCATACCCAGAGGGAAGAAAACTGCAGCTTCGATTTACTGCTGTAATGTTTTTGCTTCATTTTTATGTTCTACGTATGGTAATCAAGAGTCCCATTAAAGTAAAGAATGAAGTCTGGTAGTCTGTTGCTTATTATGCACTCACATCATTGCTACTTGCTTTTTCAGTAATGGTGATTTCATTTCTGTCAAGAATTATAGACTTTTCCAAGGAAATTCTTACCTTGAGAGAATTCAGAAATTGCAGTACCTTCAGGCAACACTTAACATGGATACAAAAAGAAATGAGGTTCTTACTGACAAGAAAAATGATTGATAAGTATACACTGAAGAAATCATGAAAACATTAGTAAACCCAAGAAAACTATTCAGTGGAATCAGCTCTATGTAAATGAACACCAACATTTGCATTTTTCCTTTTCCTTCTTCCTACATTAAGAGGCCCCAGGTGGTGCTGAAACAAGAGTGCAGTTTGTTTTGGGATTCTGTAACAATTTGTATTTTTTACTCATTCACCAGCTGTGTCAAATATGGTGCATGATAGCTGGTGGGATCTTCTCATTGAAGAAAACATTTTCTTTTAAAATCTGGTTCTTGATAGTCATGTAAGTGGAAAATAACTTACGAGCTAGAAAACCATGATTTAGATCTTAAACCCAGAGTCTTACTCTAAGAAAAAATATAGTCCCTTATTGCTTTAGAAAACCTAACCAGGTACAAAGAAAGTGGTATTATCAGTGAAAACCAAAGCACTGGAAAAAAGGAGAGGAAAAAAAGGATCACAGAAAGAAGATATTACTATGTTATCTTTTCTAAATATTAAGATAAGCAGAAATTAAAACTTCTCAACTGTTCATTTTAAGAAAATTGGCCATACAAGACTGTAATTAAGGATGTTTACAAAATGTGTAGATCCCACTGAAAAATGAGAATGTGGAGACCCTTGTTTAAAAAAAAGGGGGGAAAAGTACAGTTAAGGGTACTAAGATATGAAGCTTTTTCTTTTAAAATGTTTTATTACTTATAAAACACAATGGAAGAACACATGAGTATTAAATAGTAAAAAATAATATTTTGGTATCACAATTTTATAAAATACAGTAACCATTAATTAATATGATAGCAATTCATCATAAGATATTCCTGGCTCATTTTCTATAAATTTATTTACTAAGTCATCAAAATTTATATTTTTAACAACTTCATTTTCAATCAACATAATTACAAATGATGTCACTTATGCTAGGCAGATGTTCGACAACAAACAATTTGGATATTTTTAAAGTTAGAAGTGTCATTATGATGACACAATTAAAGCTATTAAGAGTATTTTATAGATGGACAATATTGGAACATATTTTTTATAAATTATTTCAAAGTTTTAGTTCGTATGGAGCTGTTGAGTCTCAAGGAAAACTTTTCCTAAAAAGATTTATCTTTTTATACAAATCAATTTCATATTAGCCTGAATTTAATTTTAAAAGTAAATTTATATAATAGCCTTTTTATGTTTTCTCTGAAATTTCCTTTAGCTTATATGGCAAAAAACCAAAAATGACTTTATGATTTGTAAACAATTTAAAGCACTTGCTTATGTATTCTATCACTATATCTTTAACTACAGGGAAAAAATTTAATTGTCTTTATTCTTAATAATTGATTCACCAAAAACTGCATATTGTAATCCAGTTTGCACAGATCAACTATCTTTACATTTAATTTATATTTTTAGCCTATGGCTACTTACTTTGCAATGTTGCAGCAGCTTTAAAAAGTAGAACCTGAACTCTAAAAAGTTCCAATAACTCCATGATATGCCTTATTGCAACATCAAATATATGCATTTATTTTGTTATAATGTACTGACAAAGTTTACTGCCTGAGCAGTTATCTTTTCTAAATGTTAGTTCAGTTCAGTTCAGTCGCTCAGTCTTGTCTGACTCTTTGCAACCCCATAACCGCAGCATGCCAGGCCTCTCTGTCCATCACCAACTCCCAACTCATGTCCATTGAGTCAATGATGCCATCCAATCATCTCATCCTCTGTCATCCCCTTCTCCTCTCGCCTTGAATCTTTCCTAGCATCAAGGACTTTTCCAAAAAGTCAGATCTTCGCATCAGGTGGCCAAAGTATTGGAGATTCAGCTTCAGCATCAATACTTCCAATGAATAGTCAGGACTGATTTCCTTTAGGATTGACTGGTTTGATCTCTTTGCTGTCCAAGGGACTTTCAAGAGTCTTCTCCAACACCTCAGTTCAGAAGCATCAATTCTTCTGTGCTCAGCTTTCTTTATAGTCCAACTCTCACATCCGTACATGACTACTGGAAAAACCATAGCCTTGACTAGACAGACCTTTGTCAGCAAAGTAATGTCTCTGCTTTTTAATATGGTGTCTAGGAATCATGAATTATTCCTTGAGCTTCCCAGGTGGTGCCAGTGGTAAAGAATCCACCTGCCAATTCAAAAGATGCAGGAGATGGAGGTTCGATCCCTGGATCAAGAAGATCCCCTGGAGTAGGAAATGGCAACCCACACCAGTATTGTTGCAGGGATAATCCCTTGGACAGAGAAGCCCGGTGGGCTACAGTCCATGGGGATGCAGAGTCGGACATAACTGACTGACTAAGCACACACACACACATGAATTTTCATCCTTCAGTGACTGACCTACTTCACTTAGCATAATATCCTTATTTCATCCAGGTTGTTGCAAATGGAAGAATTTTTTTTCAAGGCTATAATATCTATATCTGTACCACATTTTCTTACGCACTCTTATGTTGATGGACATAAGGTTTATTTCCAAATCTTGGCTATAAAACATGGTACCTGTAGTTAACAATATGGTATTGTGTGCTTTAAAATATATTAAGAAGCTAGATCTCATATTGTGTCCTTACCACAAGACATAAACACACACACACACACCTCACCCAAAATCATAAGGAAATTTTTGGAGATAATGGATATGTTTAATAGCTTGATTGTAATGATGGTATCACAGGTATATGGGTGTGAAAAACATTTCATGGTGTAAACATTAAATGTGTGTGATGTTTTGTATATCAGTTATACTTCAACAAAGTTTAAAAGGAAAGAAATAACATGTTTATTAGAAAATGACACTTGAAGGAACCAAAACTCACTTTGTCTAACTTATTCATAAACAGAATGATGTCATCACTTTTGACATTCTCAAAAGAAGCTAGTTTAAAATAATATTACTAATAAATATGCTGTCATCATTTATAACAGATTTCATCTAGAAAGGAAATATAGGGCTAGCCTTTTTTATATTTTTGGCCCATATAAATAACTAGCTTCTCTTATGCACAGAATTGGAGTTTAAAGTTCACCTTTCCTATTCTTAGTTTAAAATTTTACTGTTTGGTTCTTTCTATAAACTTTAAGTAATCCTTAAATCCATAACATATAGTAAGCTACAAAATTGTCCATTTGGTTCTGTGGCTACTGCACTAAGCTAGTAATTTTGAAGTTTGAATCAGTGTCTGAAATGCTTAGTCTTTCAAAGCTGTATCTTGACTTACCCATATTACTTATGAAAGAATTATGATCTTTAATACTAATGTGAATTCTGTTTGTAAAGTTTGCATATTGCTATGTTCAAAATCAGTATCAATTAACTGAAACTACTAGATTCATTGCAAAGAAGGAGTGAAGTGATACAAAATACATTTCCAAAGCAGTACTCAAGTTAAGCCTTGATTATAAAAGTTAGACAAATTTAAATAGAATAACTTTTAAATAAAAATGCAGTACATAAAATGAAAGCTTAAACACAGCAATGGTTTTAATAAAGGCTCATTTAAAACTGTGATTCTTGGCAAGCATAACCATTACTACGTTAAACTATAAAATCTATATATTCACAGGGCAAACAGTATTCTCTTTGTTAAGCCAGAGAATTAAAAAAAAAAAATATTTCAAGCTATGCTAATAAATTTTTAGTGAGTCCTTTCAAGTATCTTGCCAAAACATTAGACAGGTTTAGGGGGATGCTTGGCTGAAAATTGATCCATAATAAATTGATTGATGTCATCACTTGACTATACGTCTTCTATGGTCTATGATTTAGGTTGTAGTACAGTTGGATATGTATTTGACCCATCAAGAATTTCTCCTGTGAGTTGTTAAATTATAAACAGTAAAATGGAAAAACAGTAAATGAGAAATATCCATTGTACCCAAGTTTTGTTATGTACAACTGCAAATATTCATAGTGATAATTTTAAAAGCATTGAATACTTTTTATATGCCAAGAACTATTCTTGGCACTTGAGATACTTCAGTGAACAATAACAACTCAATCACAAGACTCTCATGTTGCTTCTGTGGTTCTGAAAGAAGCTAGAATCACATCTGACTTTCTGGAACTATATGAGCTGGGGTAAATATCCAAAATTTTGGTCTTAAAATGCGTTGAGATGTTGAATATGTATACAGTACTGCTACTGCTAAATCACGTCAGTCGTGTCTGACCCTGTGTGACCCCATAGACAGCGGCCCACCAGGCTCCTGTCCCTGGGATTCTCCAGGCAAGCATATTGGAGTGGGTTGCCATTTCCTCCTCCAACCCACTCCAGTGTTCTTGCCTGGAGAATCCCAGGGACGGGGGAGCCTGGTGGGCTGCCGTCTATGGGGTCACACAGGGTCGGACACGACTGAAGTGACTTAGCAGCATATCTATTCATAGAAAAGTATTTTGGACTTTAATTCTGCTTTGTAGGAAACCATGCTATTTTATGAGTCTTCTAGTCTATACATGTATATAAAAATAGCATGGTTTCCTACAAAGCAGAATTAAAGTCCAAAATACTTTTCTATGAATAGATATGCTGCTAAGTCACTTCAGTCGTGTCCGACCCTGTGTGACCCCATAGACGGCAGCCCACCAGGCTCCCCCGTCCCTGGGATTCTCCAGGCAAGAACACTGGAGTGGATTGCCATTTCCTTCTCCAAATGAATAGATATAAACATATGTAAAATGGAATCAGAAAAAAAATATTTACTACAAAAGTAAAATGTGCAAGATACAATGGTGGAAATTGGAAAGTATAAAGTAGAACAAGACATAGTCCTGCACTTATTTCAAAATCCGCTCTTCTAACTCAATGCTTTACGAACACTAAGAGGAAATACTAATCATAGCTTTAGGCAACATCTTGGCAAAAGTAGTAAAACTGAGACCCAGTCCAAAGCATTCAACAGAAAGAAACTCCCACCTTTGTTCTTGAAGCATGAGACGAGTGAGAAGGACGCATGATTTTGAGAAGGGAATTGTTGTATTTCAGGAAGGAAAACAGTGGGTCAGGAAGACCTCCCACCTCCCTTGGAATGAGAAGTGAAGACCTATTTTATCCACACCTGCCTATTGGGAACAGGAGGTTCCATTTGTCTCAATATCACACTGAGCTTGAGAGGCAGAAGTTGGGGTTCATTTCTCATTACTTTTTCCACGGCCCTGTTCTCAATGGACAGGCTTTCAAGCCAGGAGCCTTCCAGAGCCCCAAGACTCATTGTAAAGGCCTCCCTGCTCTACACAGAGCTTTTGTACAATGGTTGACATTGAGATACTACTGTTTCATCTAGTCACTGAGACTAGGCTTTCCAACTTTCCTGACAGAGTGCAAAAGTAATATGTTCTCAATCTTCTCATGATCAGTAATACATTTTTATCCCCTATAAACATAACTCAATAAAATAAAGCTTTGTTTACTGAAGAATGCAGCAACAGTGGAAATGTTTACATTTATTTCTTTTTCTGGCTGTTGCACACTTGCTTCTTATATAAAGGTCAGAGTATACAGGCTCCATTCTTGCTGGTGCCCCCAGAATTTCTATCTTCATCCAGGTATAAAGAGGTTCTATGACAGAAAAGACAAAGCTGAACTCCCTCAGAGCTAGCAAAACTATGAATAATTGCTGGAGGCCCAGAGGGAATGGCTCCCTGCCATTTAGCTTCTGAACACCATTATTGTCCTTTCTAAAAATAGATGATAATGTTCCCTCCTAATGATCTACTTTGGAAAGTCAATCTCTATGTTTTAAACTTTGCTATCATTTGCTTTAGAAAGGTATCAGTTCAGTTCAGTTCAGTCGCTCAGTTGTGTCTGACTTTTTGCGACCCTATGAATCGCAGCATGCCAGGCCTCCCTGTCCATCACCAACTCCCAGAGTTCACTGAGACTCACGTCCATCGAGTCAGTGATGCCATCCAGCCATCTCATCCTCTGTCGTCCCCTTCTCCTCCTGCCCCCAATCCCTCCCAGCATCAGGGTCTTTTCCAATGAGTCAACTCTTCACATGAGGTGGGCAAAGTACTGGAGTTTCAGCCTCAGCATCAGCCCTTGCAAAGAACACCCAGGGCTGGTCTCCTTTAGGATGGTATACATGCATGTAAACAGACACATAAAATAACTAGAAATACAATATGTCCAAAATGGCATATGGGCACAGTGTGAATATTACATATATATATTATCATAAGTAATAATATATAGACCTTATTTCATTGAATAGGATCCATCCAAACTCAGCGACCTGGAGGAAATGATCATACTGAGAAGAGGGAAATGCTGATAGCTCTAGCCCCTTTTTTGGCTTTCCGTCAGAGTTCTTCTGGCTTATTTGATGAGCTGACTGGCCAGAAATGAGTGAAAAGAGCAAGTAACTGGTGGAAATCTTTCTGTTCTGCAAAGTCTCATTGGTATATCAGAAAGATTAATTGCAAAAGCATTGTGTCCTGTCTACGACTGTGCCAACAGCCTGAGACTAAGCAGCTATGCTTCTAAAATACACTGAAGGGACTTCTGGCAGCCTGACCCTTCCTCCTGTGCTTCTCCAAGTTCAAGTGTAAAAGATGAGTCAAGAAACACAACTACATAAAAAACGAAAAAAAAAATGTGAACAGGAGTTTGTATGACCTTCTTAACGCACTGTTCAGGAACCAAAAATGAGATAATTAGAATATTATAGGTCATGATTGTATTTGGCTTTGGAAAGCCATTTATTACTGTCACTTAGATTCAATCTTTTTCTATGTCTAATGGATAAAACATGTAAAAATTTGAACAAAGGTATGCAGACATTCAAGTTATAATTTCACCTAAACAAGATTTTATCATATAGACTATAATTGACATATCTATTTGTCCCTTAACATTGTATTACGTATTGTAGTTGTTTCAGTTCAGTTCAGTTGCTCAGGCATGTCTGACTCTTTGCTACCCCGTGGACTGCAGCTCGCCAGGCTTCCCTGTCCATCACCAACTCCCAAAGCTTGCTCAAACTCATGTCCATTGAGTTGGTGATGCCATCCAACCATCTCATCCTCTGTCGTACCCTTCCCTTCCTGCCTTCAATCTTTCCCAGCATCAGGGTTTTTTCCTATGAGTCAGTTCTTCACATCAGGTGGCCAAAGTATTGGAGTTTCAGCTTGTATGTATTGTAGTTTTTTATGTACCCATATTTTCATTTTTGCAAACTAAAACTACCTAATACAGAATCCACATGTAATTAATTTTAGTATTTTCTCAGTGCATATGGACCCACCCTTTGTACAAACTCAGTGAATCATTGGGGCATCACTGTACTTATATTCAAGGACTTTGGATTTAATGTGCCATAAATGGAGATCCCAATTCAGCCTCCTGACAGTTGTGTCTCCTCTGATACTTACTCTCCCATTTCTTCACCTGCAAAATGAATAACATATTCATTTCTGTATACTCAGTTGTGTCCAACTCTTTGTTACCCCATAGCCTGTAGCCTGCCAAGCTCTTCTGTCCTTGGAATTTTCCAGGCAAGAATACTAGAGAAGGTTGCCATTTCTTCCTCTAAAGGGTCTTCCTGACCCAGGGATTGAACCCGCATCTCCTGCATCTGATTCTTTACCACTGTACCATCTGGGAAGCTCGGGAATAAATCATACCTAGAAGCACTGGATGGCATTGTCTACTCAATGGACATGAGTTTGAACAAACTGTGGGAGATACTGAAGGACAAAGAACCCTGGTGTGTGTCTATGGGGTTGCAAAGAGTCAGACACGACTTAGCGACTGACAAGAACACGAAGCATTAAATTAATGAAATGAGCGTACACATGTGAAATGCAAAATGTAGTGACTCACACTTTTAAAAAAAGTCTGGTTCACTTCTCCTCTTCCAAACTTCAGTAAACACTTGGTGGATAAATATAAAAATGACTATGAAAGCCTTAGTGAAGTGAAGTCGCTCAGTCGTGTCTGACTCTTTGCAACCCCTGGAACTGTAGCCTACCAGGCTCCTCTGTCCATGGGATTTTCCAGGCAATAGTCCTGGAATGGATTGCCATTTCCTTCTCCAGGGGATCTTCCCAACCCAGGGATCGAACCCGGGTCTCCCACATTGTAGACAGACGCTTTACCGTCTCAGCCACCAGGGAAGTCATGAAGGCCTTACAGGTTCTGATTTGCCCTTGGATTACTTTATATATATATGCCTAAAAAGAGCCTATTATGGATGTTGTAGCTTTGGAAAGGATTTCTGCAAATTTTACATTTGACTTTGAGTAAAAATATAAATTTTTATTAAATCCAATCCTGCTAAAATATCAGAATATTGAATATCTTCAATATCAAGCATGCATGGCTCAGTGACTCAGTCGTGTCCGACTCTTTGCAATCCTATGGACTGTAGCCCACCAGGCTCCTCTGTCCATGGGATTCTCCAGGCAAGGATAATGGAGTGGGTTGCCATGCCCTCCTCCAGGGGATCTTTTCAACCCAAGGATCAAAAGCACTTCTCTTGTGGCCCCTGCACTGCAGGTGGATTATTTTTTTTTTAGCCACTGAGCCACCAAGGGATGCCCAAAAGTAACTATAATTCACTGAAAGTAGTAGAATATGGTTTTCATGTTCACAATGCCCTCCTCGCATTCAGATGTGCTCTTAAGCCTGTGATGCAGGAGAGGGAAGGCAGAGTAACAAGGGATACTTGAGTGCTACATGAGCCAGAACAAGTCAAATCCTATGAGACAGATCCACCTAGGAAAGAGAACTAACTGAAATTTCAAAGTTCTCTTGACTGAAACATGTATCACCAGATTATAGTATGGATGTTCGTTGATTTATGATGGAGTTTCATCTGGTAAACCACTGTTGTTGAAAATAACTTAAGTGGAAAATGGATTTAATACACCTAAACTACTGAGAAATGTATGTTAGTCTAGCCTACCTTAAATGTGCTCAGAATACTTACATTAGGCTAAGTTGAGCAAAACCATCTAACACTAAGTCTATACTTTAATAAAGTGTTCAACATCCCATGTAATTTATTGAATAGCATACTGAAAGTAAAAAACAGAATGGCTGTATGGGTACAGAATGGCTTTAAGTGTGTGAATTGTTTAACCTGTTGATCAAGGGTAAATTGGTAATTGCACCTCCCTGTCACTGGCCTGCATCCCAAGAAAGAATCGTTCCACAAATCACCAGCCAAGGAAAAGACCAACATTTAAAGTATAGTTTTTACTGTACGCATATTACTTTTGCACCATGGTCCAACTCTTTGCGACCCCATGAATCGCAGCACGCCAGGCCTCCCTGTCCATCACCAACTCCCGGAGTTCACGTCCATCGATGGACAGGGAGGCCTAGTGTGCTGCAATTCATGGGGTCGCAAAGAGTCGGACACAACTGAGCGACTGAACTGAACTGAAAAGTCAAAAAATTTTAAGTTAAGCCATCACATGGTGAGGACCATCTGTAAATTTGTTCATTTATTCAAAAAATATTGAATGAGTAGCAACTATGTTTGGGCTTTCCTGGTGGCTCAGCAGTAAAGAATCCATCTGCAATGCAGGAGACCAGGGTTTGATCCCTGGGTCTGGAAGATCCCCTGGATAAGGAAATGGCAACGCACTGTAGTATTATTGATGGTCTAGGAAATCCCATGGACAGAGGAGCTTGGTGGGCTATAGTCCATGCGGTCGCAAAAGAATCAGACACGAGTTAGCAACTAAACAACAGCAACTATGTTCACGAGACTCACAGGGATAAAACAGATTACAGAAAGCCTGTATTCCTCTGGATAAAGAAAAGACCAAACTTTCCTTCAGAGATGGGCCAGTGGAGGCCCATAAGACAGACAGCAACATGTCTCTCTTAAAGGGCTGCACACTCCTTCTTCTGTTGTGATTGTTATAAAAATTGCCATGCTACCAATTGGTTGTGGGACAGTATCTTTTGATTTCCGTCCCAGTTAAATCTGGTGACATTAATTTTAACTCGTATCTGAGAATTTGATGCGTTTCCAGTTTGATTCAAATTCTTTTCCTTTTCCAGAGTCCTAAAGTTGCTGTCTCACAGAAGTATGACTATCTAAATTATATGAAATTCACAGTCCAATTTGTCTGTATTTCTTGGACTCCTGTTTTGAATTTCCTCTAGTTACATTAAAATTTTAGTTTCTTGTTCAGCATGGAGATGCTTAAACGGAGACATTAGCATAAAAAGATAATAACGTTTTGGCAGTGTATGAAGAATCACAGATAACCGATTCCAGAAGCTAATTATGGAAATGTCATCTTAGAAACTTTCCCCTGAAAACAAGGCACCTTAGTCATCTACACATCTCTCTGGGTCTTTTGGAGATTTCTACATTTGGTCGATTTTCCTTCAGAAACGTCATCAGGATAATGCATTTGAAGTATTTATGGAAGTAACTGTCACTAATAGCTTCACTGTCTTGTTTTATAATTCACTTCACTGAAGTGGATGTGTACAGACTAGTCTTAATGATGAATTGTCGACACATGGGAGTATGTAAAGAGAGAATCTGGGGAGTTTCTTTAGAGATAGGACTAAATCCTATAATTGATAATACAGGAAATTTGATTAGTTTGAAATTACCAACAGTGTGAATTGAGCTAAAAATCCACAGAGGGCCAATTGAATAACTCATCAGGAGTAACTACCTCAAATAATCTTTGAGGACAGCTCAACTCAAAGAAACACTCTTGTAATCTCTTCCCTAGCTCACTTCACTTAAAAACCAAAGGAGATGAATCATTTTTCAAATATTTACAGTCCAGCAGCATATAAAGGAAAAAGTAATTCCTTTTATACTAAAGAAAAAAATTATTCTAATAAAATTTGTTGTTACCCAGCCTCCAATTAGCTTAGGCCTTTGCTGAACTTAAGAAATTACTGAGAATGCAGCAATATTGATGGGAGCATTTCTGGACTCTGGGTTGCTGTTTCTAATTTTTGAAGAACTTTTCTAACATCATGCAGAACAGCACTAAATAGATAAGTCAAGTAATTGTCATTTCATTCAAGTGAATACAACTTTAATATATTCACAGGAATAGCAGTATCAAATACATCTCCATAATGTTGATAGATTATCCCTACTCCCCCAAAGAAACAACCTTTGGCCCAAAAAAAGTTTTCCAAATAAATTCATGTCCAACTGAGTAATTGGGGGCAGAGAAGTTTCCTTCAGGCATTTGCTAAGAATTTTGGACAAGATTGTCTAATATGTCAAAATGCTTTGGACAGGAATTGAAAGGATGTTATATATTAGTTTTTTATTAAGGCTATAAAAATTTATCATAAACCTAGTAACTTTAAAAACTCCACAAACTTTATATATTATAGTTCTATTGGTCAGAAGTCTGACACAAGGCTCATGAGCTAAATTCAAGGTGTTAACAGGGCAGCATTTCTTTTTAGAGGCTCCAGAGGAAGATGCGTTCTCTTGCCTTTTGTACTTTTCAGAGGTCACTCACATTCCTTGGCTTATGGTCCTCTTTGTCTTCAGCGCTATCAGCGTTGTATCTCTCTGACCATTCTACCACTGTTACATGTCCCACTCTCACTTCCACTTTCCTTCCTCATAAATACCATTGAGATTGCATCCGGCCCACCTGGATTATCTGGGATAATCTTCCTATTGAAAAATCAGCTGACTGGAAACCTCAATTTCTTCTGCAACTTTAATTCTCTTTTGCCATGTAAACTAACACATTCAGGAGTTCTGGGGATTTGGGCATGGACATCTTCAGGGGGCAGTTATTCTGCCTATCACAGGGAAAATATGCCTTGCTATTGGATAAGAAATTTTTTTTCTTATTAGTATCTGCACATTTACTTTTCCAGTAAGCCCAGTATCTTCTGCTAAGTAAACAAACCAGCACATCGTATATAATTTTTTTTAAAAACATACATAAACACATATTGCAACTTGATCAGTTATGTTCACATTCTTGAAATAGAAGAGTACGGTGCACACAAAAAAATGAAGTCTGACTTTCTAAAATTGACATGTGAAAAGAGATTGGGCTGTAAATAGATAATTACAAAAGTGTGACTTTAGAAATGTAGACGATGTGGAAATTGAGACGTTTTATACAAATGCTCAGTTTTTGTTATGTGTTGAGAAAGTAAAGAAAAAACCCAAAGACAGCATATTGGCTTAAAGGAGGGGGTAGAACTAGAGGTATTGCTTGTAAAGTAGAAGTAAAGTAAAGAAATATGAACAGGAGCTGGTATTAAGAAAATCTTACAAGAGGTCAACAAAATTCAATGAGATAAATTTGAGAGACAAAATATCTATGTCAATCTTGGGTCAAATTCAGTAACAACTGATACATAAAGGGAAAAATGTGCAACTTGACTTTTATAGCTGTTTTTGAAGTAGACAGATTCTTTTGCATGGCACTACAACTTTTCATGTTCCTAACAATTGTCTTACACTTCCAGCTTCTGGAAATGTAACACAATAGAAAATCTCTTATATCTTAAAAATTGTCATCACACACACAAAAAATATAACTATATGAGGTGATTGTGTTAACTAAACTTATTATGGTAATCACTTCTTTATATATATGTATATGAAATATTGTATTGTGGACCTTGGACTAATGTTATATGTTAACTTTAACACAATAAAATGAAAAGAAAAAACAACGCTTTTAACTTCTGTAACAAAATTATCTGTCTTCAAATAAAATGATAATTTACTAAACTAATGATTAAGAAAGGCTTCCTCAGCAATCAATGCAAAGAAATAGAGGAAAACAACAGAATGGGAAAGACTAGAGATCTCTTCAAGAAAAGTAGAGATACCAAGGGAACATTTCATGCAAAGATGGGCTCGATAAAGGACAGAAATGGTATGGATCTAACAGAAGCAGAAGATATTAAGAAGAGGTGGCAAGAATACACAGAAGGACTGTACAAACAAGATCTTCACAACCAAGATAATCACGATGGTATGATCACTCACCTGGAGCCAGATATCCTGGAATGTGAAGTCAAGTGGGCCTTAGAAAGCATCACTATGAACAAAGCTAGTGGAGGTGATGGAATTCCAGTTGAGCTCTTTCAAATCCTGAAAGATGATGCTGTGAAAGTGCTGCACTCAATATGCCAGGAAATTTGGAAAACTCAGCAGTGGCCACAGGACTGGAAAAGGTCAGTTTCATTCCAATCCCAAAGAAAGGCAATGCCAAAGAATGCTCAACTACCACACAGTTGCACTCATCTCACACGCTAGTAAAGTAATGCTCAAAATTCTGCAAGCCAGGCTTCAACAGTACGTGAACTGTGAACTTCCAGATGTTCAAGCTGGTTTTAGAAAAGGCAGAGGAACCAGAGATCAAATTGCCAACATCTGCTGGATCATCAAAAAAGCAAGAGAGTTCCAGAAAAACATCTATTTCTGCTTTATTGACTATGCCAAAGCCTTTGACTGTGTGGATCACAATAAACTGTGGAAAATTTTGAAAGAGATGGGAATATCAGACCACCTGACCTGCCTCTTAAGAAGCCTATATGCAGGTCAGGAAATAACAGTTAGAACTGGACATGGAACAACAGACTGGTTCCAAATAGGAAAAGGAGTACATCAAGGCTTATATTGTCACCCTGCTTATTTAACTTATATGCAGAGTACATCTTGAGAAATGCTGGACTGGAAGAAGCACAAGCTGGAATCAAGATTGCCAGGAGAAATATCAATAACCTCAGATATGCAGATGACTCCACCCTTAGGGCAGAAAGTGAAGAGGAACTAAAAAGCCTCTTGATGAAAGTGAAAGAGGAGAGAGAAAAAGTTGGCTTAAAGCTAACCATTCAGAAAACTAAGATCATGATATCTGGTCCCATCACTTCATGGGAAATAGATGGGGAAACAGTGGAAACAGTGTCAGACTTTATTTTTTTGGACTCCAAAATCACTGCAGATGGTGACTACAGCCATGAAATTAAAAGACACTTACTCCTTGGAAGCAAAGTTATGACCAACCTAGATAGCATATTCAAAAGCAGAGACATTACTTTGCCAACAAATGTCCGTCTAGTCAAGGCTATGGTTTTTCCAGTGGTCATGTATGGATGTGAGAGTTGGACTGTGAAGAAAGCTGAGCGCCAAAGAATTGATGCTTTTGAACTGTGGTGTTGGAGAAGACTATTGAGAGTCCCTTGGACTGCAAGGAGATCCAACCAATCCATTTTGAAGGAGATCAGCCCTGGGATTTCTTTGGAAGGAATGATGCTAAAGATGAAACTCCAGTACTTTGGCCATCTCATGAGAAGCGTTGACTCATTGGAAAAGACTCTGATGCTGGGAGGGATTGGGGGCAGGAGGAGAAGGGGACGACAGAGAATGAGATGGCTGGATGGCATCACTGATTCAATGGACATGAGTCTGAGTGAACTCCGGGTGTTGGTGATGGACAGGGAGGCCTGGCGTGCTGCAATTCATGGGGTCGCAAAGACTCGGACACGACTGAGCGACTGAACTGAACTGAACTGAATGATTATTTGCATTAAGTTTAGGGTAAAGACTTAGGTTCTATGGAAATATTAAAATGCTGTTTTTTAGCATTTAATTTTATATGGGCAGATAGAGCATAAATATGAAAAAATCTTAAATAAACAGGCAAATATATAATAGTAATACTGAAATTACTCATGTGATTTCATAAGACCACAAAGTAGGCTTTTGTTAGGAAAAATAAGTGAAAAAAAGCAAGTTGTTATTCTTGTTGTTTTTTGTCTGTCTATGTAAAAAGCCAGTTTAAGCATGAGTGGAAATTCAGTAATAGTGACTTATTATGGATTTTTAAGAGTTAATGAGGTAATCAAAGCATGGTTTGGAAAACAGTCCAACTTAGTAATAGATTATGCAAGAAAAAGATCAGAGTCATAAAGACTAGTTAAGATTTTATTTTAATAGTCCAAAATTAAAATAAAGAGAATCACTATGTTAGAAATGGACTCAAGGCTTAGACGGGTGAGAATCTTTGAAAGGAAATCAGACGGTGTGAAGTGAAAAATAAGAGAATTTGATGATAATGGACATACAAATGATAGAAGACAAAAATCGATGATAAACAAACTATCTCAAGGTAGTGAGTGTATGGTCATTGAATAACATAAATAGCAAAATTAAGTTGAAAAACCATATGGGGGTGGTGGTGGGAGAGATGGAGTGGTTATGTAGGGAGAGGTTGAAGTATATAATGAGTTTGTTTCCTCAGAAGATTCAAAAGAGAAAGGAAAATAAAAATTCATGCAATTTCATAACCCAGAGAGGATCACTGTAATTTTTAATACATCTGTTTTCATATTTCTATATACTTGTGGAGAAATGTTTATTTTAAAAAATAAGCTATACTCTGTTTATTGGCAAAGTTAAAAAGTCTTTGATGAATAAAAGCATTCTTAGGCCCTGTTTATATAAAATGGTATTTCCCTCCCACACAGCAACTTGGCAATATGCAAAGAAACTTAAAAAAATATTTAAGACTTTGTTTATAACTCTAATTCTAGGAATTACTATTAGAAAATAATCAGAGATGTCAATGATTTATGTACAAATGTGTTCATTGTTATGTTGTTAGGAAAATCGGAAGAAAACTAAGTATAGTTTAGCATAATTTGTATTGTATAGGGATTATTTTAAAATGTTCTTAGAAATTTGGAAGAATTTATTCAGATAAGTTTTTTGGGCTAAGGTTGTTTCTTTGAGGGAGCAGGGATACTCTATCAACATTATGGAGATGTCGGAGAAGGCAATGGCATGCCACTCCAGTACTCTTGCCTGGAAAATCCCATGGACAGAGGAGCCTAGTAGGCTGCAGTCCATGGGGTCGCTAAGAGTCGGACACGACTGAGCGACTTCACCTTCACTTTTCACTTTCATGCATTGGAGAAGGAAATGGCAACCCACTCCAGTGTTCTTGCCAGAATCCCAGGGACGGGGGAGCCTGGTGGGCTGCCGTCTATGGGGTCACACAGAGTCGGACATGACTGAAGTGACTTAGCAGTATGGAGATGTATTTGATACTGCTATTCCTGTGAATATATTAAAGTTGTATTCACGTGAATGAAATGACAATTACTTGACTTATCTATTTAGTGCTGTTCTGCATGATGTTAGAAAAATTCTTCAAAAATTAGAAATGCCAACCCAGAGTCCAGAAATGCTCCCATCAATACTGCCTCATTCTCAGTAATTTCTTAAGTTCAGCAAATGTCTAATCTAATTGGAGGCTGGGTAAAAACAAGTTTTATTAGAATATATTTTTTTTAGTATAAAAATAATTATTTTTTCCTTTATATGCTGCTGGGATGTTAATATTTGAAAAATGATTCATCTCCTTTGGTTTTTAAGTGAAATGAGCTAGGGAAGAGATTACAAGAGTGTTTCTTTGAGTTGAGCTGTCCTCAACGATTATTTGAGGTAGTTACTCCTGATGAGTTATTCATTTGGCCCTCTGTGGATCTTTAGCAAACTCTGGGAAATAGTGGAGGACAGAGGAGCATGGCAAGCTACAGTCCCTGGAGTCGCAAAGAGTTGAAGCTGACTTAGCGACTGAACAGCAACCTGTTGTCTGAATTTATCCTTTTAATTTTCCCAGGGGTCTCAACAACTCTACCAAATCAAGCTTTCTTCACTAGACTTCCCAGGCACCTCTTCTGGTTTTCTTCCTCTCGATCAGCCACTCCCTCTCAGTCTCTTTTGCTAGTCTCCCTTCCAACTCCTAACAGTGTCCCAGGGGAGTCCTTGGGCCTCCTATCTTTCAATCTTCTCTCACCTCCTTAGGGAATTCATCTGGACTACTTGCTTAATATCCATTCAATATTCTGATGATCTATGCCTAAAAGGCCAGATTTCTTCCTCAGTTACACCTCTGAATTGTTAACAGTGGTTCAGTATCTGACATGGATGTCCCATGGTCATCTCAAACATAAAATATTCATAACCGAGCTACTGATTTCTGCCTTGTCCCCATCTTAGTAAGGAGGAACTCCATACTTCCACGTTCTCAGGCCAGAAACCTTGGAGTCCTTCTCCGTTCCTTTTATGAACAATAACCTGTTGTCAGCAAATGCTTTCTACACTCTCTTCAGCATATATCCAGAATACAATCGCTTCTCATAACATTCACCAGTATTAATGTGGTCTAAGCCACAGTCATCTCTCTCCTCAGTCCTTACCGTAGCTTCCCAGTGATTTTCCACACTTCCACCATTGCCCCCAGGGTCCTTTAAAATAGATAACTCCAAAAAACATAACCAAAGATATGAGGCACTCTTCCAAACACTGCAGGGACTTCCGATTTCACTCAGAGTAAAAGATAAAACCCTTAGGAAGTGCTGTCCTTTCCATTCTCCTTGGCTTTCTGATATCATCTCTTATTCATCTTCCTCTCACTTTCTTTACCTCACCCTATTTGCTGTTCTTTAAATGTGTCAGACTTGCTCCCATCTCAGGGAGTATTCCTGCATGAAATACTTCTTTTTCTGTGTGAATGGCTTACCCTCTCTTCCCTCAAACATTTTCTCAATGTAACTTTGAAGTCTGACCGCCATTTGCAAAATCATCACCTTTGCTCCCAAAACTTCCTTATCTGCCTCACCTGCTTGCTTTTTTAAAATTACTAACATCATATTTTGCTTAATTATCAAGCTTATAGTCTCCCCACCACACATACACTAGAATGTAAGCTCTATGAGTGTTGGGACTTTATCTTTTTCTCTGCTGTATTCACAGTACTGAGAATAGGACCTGGCAAAAAAAAAAAAAGGTAAGCACTTCATGGGTGAAGGAAGAAAACCAAGGGCAAGGACCGTATAAATGAATTGAGAGGAGGAAACCTTCCTGTTACTCTCTTCAGAGCTCAGGGATTTCTAGTTTTCCTGCCACTTTATTTTTTAGTTAAAGTTTGAATGATATTTAAAATTAAATTTCACTGATTTATTCATAGTTCGAAGGTGTTGTTTTTTTTAAAAAAAGAAAACTTTAATTTTAAACCCATTAAGGTAACATTTTAGAATACCGAAATGAACTAAAATCAATTTGCATTTTTATATTTAAAAATCTATGTCATGTTCTCAGTTTAATTTGTACTTTACTTAGAAAGTAAAATAATGAAAACTACTAGTTTTCATTTGATTTCATTTCAACACACATTTGCTGCAGGTCAAACATGTGCCTTTTTCCCACCCAAGAAAACACATAAATTTTTTGTATTATTTTATTAACTTACATAATTTAGTTAAATATTTGTATTACATTTTAAAATATTATACCACCATATATTTACACACTTTATAAAGCACGCATATGCACACGCATGCACATATACTAGAACATTTAAACTGATTACTTTGTCAGTGTCATCAGCAATATTTTGAAAAAATTTTATTAGCCTAATATTCTATTTACAAGAATGTTAAACACATATTTTAAGCTACATATAAATGCCGAGATCCCCGCTGAGAATCATTATGCAAAAGTTTTTAAGTGGTTTATAGGGTTGTAACAACTCTCAACACCAAATTATTTTTGCAACCTTTTCTCAGGACTTCTAAACATGGAATACAAATAAAAACTCTAAAGCATGTTAAAAATATGAAGTATAGTAGTAGTCTTGCTTTGGAATCTGTATGCTGCCGGAAGACATAAAAAGGACTATAAAATTTTATCATAAAGAAAAAATAAAACCCTGAAAAATATTTTATACATTTAATATGTCTAATAAACAGCTCATCATCTTCATAGTAATTTAAAATGAACATTAAGTTCTATACAATGAGAAATTGCCCAAGAAGAAAAAATATTGTATTAACACAAAAGGAAAAGATCCTATCTCCTATATTTCTACACATATATTTAGGGCACACACACATCCCTGAAAGCATAAAGTTTATGTTGCAACTGTAATCCCTGGTGTATTATGTAATGCCTCCAATCTTCCCATGCTGTTGCTATTTTTTTTTTTTTCCTCTTCAGTTGAACTACAAAGTATCTTCTGGCCAAAAAAAAAGCAACTTATTTCTGATTATTGCACAAAAGTATACACACAAAACATGTCAATTCAAAAGAAAACTTTCACATTAAGATTTCTTATTTAAGAGAACTGCCTAAACAAAACTTGCCAAACTTTCAATTAAGTCAGTACTTAGATGTCATACTTCGAAGAAGATGGAAAGATTAACATTTCATTTTCATCATAAAATGAAACTCAGGCATATTCCTAAAACAATCTTCCAAGTTCCCCAAATACTGAATTCCATCTACTCTCAGATGTTCACAGAAAGAGGATACTTAGATAAACATAATGAACTCACTTCCCTGAAAAATCTATTATCCTTTCTATTCTAGGCAACATCAAGAGTGATCCTGAACAAATATATTTTTTAAGTGTTTCAAGATATAAGTATTGTGTTAAAATAAGGATACTCTTTTTAAGCCTATGCACTGAAAGGATGTTTGAGAAAATGAATAGGAAGTGAAATGTAAAACGATAGTTATTAAAATAGAAAATGTTAAGTAGTCAAGAATGTCATAGTATTAACCTAACCATGAAGTATGTTGTAATTCTTTCTCAATTCTCATTGATATCTTCATATTCCATATATATTATAACCCCCCAAAATAATAATTTAAAATAGGAAATTGTGCCATTTATTGTTTGTGACTTTCTATCACAGCAAATTTGCTACTCATCTTGTCATCTCAGATACTGAGTTGTTTTCCTTAAATAAACTAGATCCAATAACTTCAGCACTTTTTAGAATTGGATTGTTTGTCTTTCAGAAAAGCAATGCCCTACAGAAAACTTCATAGTGTTATGTATCTAATTTGCTGATGTCAATTGTTTTATTGATGAGCACTGGAGTCAAGACTGTGAATGAAATACCTTTGGTCCAAACAAAATACAGGAATAACACTGCAATTGACTGATTGTCATTGTGATCAAGCTTTGACTTTGATTAAATTTCAGAAGTCAACTTTGCAGCAATGATTTAAAACTTGGCTAAAAAACCTTTCCCCCCTCTAAGTTTGGATTGTTGAACTCATACATTATGTATTTCCTTTAATGAGCCACGTAGCCAAGAAATGGCACTTTAAATTGATGAGGGTTATATATTCATATGTAGAACAAATTAGTTTAGGGACAAATGAAGAATAGTTGTGCAGTTGAGCTACGATGAACTGTTACAATGATAGTGATTATAAGAACCACAATCTAATACCTTCCAGACATCAGCTATCATTACATATGTCTCTATCATAAAAACACAATCTCATCTCTCCTAAAAATATTTTATTACAGAAATATTGTCTGTATAAAAATATATCACATGTTGTCAGCATTTCCATGTCAATTTCTATTTTCAGGAGTTTAATATTCAGTAGCGTACAACTTTTCTCTAACACATATCTAGGATTACAATCCAGGCATTGAAAAGCTTTTGTGTCCTAGGAACTTTGCTTTGAGAAAGCTTATTGAGTACAATGACAATTTCATTCACAGTCAACAGAAATTGCTGCCTCATTGCCATGTTTGTCATACTCCTAGAAACTGACATACATGCATACAAACTCATGTATGGCATGAGATAAAAGTAAGTAAAAAAACCTCACACATTAAACCATCTTTAAAACAAATATGGAATAACAATTTTATAGATTTTAAGGTCCCAAATCAGAAAATGTTTGTTTTAAAATGTGATGATTATATTTTGCTCTTAGATTTTTCTGATATTTATGATTTGTTTGACTTAAAAAATAAAGGCAGGAATAAAATGTTAAATAGTGTCCTAATGACATGGAGAAAATATTTTAACTTCAATTTGGAAGTTACAGAAGGATTACAAAGTATTGTTTCACTAGTGAAATTTTCTGCAATGCCAAGATTGTAGGAATTATCAGCATAGTTTTATTTTTCACAAACATAAAATGAAGATCTGGACCCTTTGGATTCAGAACATGTAATTTTTTTTTATCTTTTTAAAAAATTATTTTATACTTACAAAAATTTGGCAAAATATAGTACTCACTGTTCTTTTACTCCCCCTATCTACTTTTGTCTATTTGCTGTAATTACCTACAATTAACAATAATACAATACTATTAACAAACCTAGAGATCTAATTTAAATCTTGCCAATTCTCCTGCTAATGTTCATTTTCTGACCCAGTATCCAATCTAGGACATTACATTGCAGTTAGGTCTCATGGTTTCGTGCGTGTACATGCTCAGTCACTCAGTCATGTCTGACTCTCTGTGGCCCTGTGACCGGTAGCCTGCAAGGCTGCTCTGTCCATGGAATTTTCTGGGCAAGAATACTGGAGTGGGTTGCCATTTCCTACTCCAGGAGATCTTCCTGACCCAGGATTCAAACCCATGTCTCTTGCGTCTCCTGAATTGGCAGGCAGGTTCTTTACTACTAGTGGAACTTGAGAAGCCCTCATGTTTTCTTAGTCTCCAACAGTTGCACAATCTTTCTCTTTGATTTTTTTTTTTCAGTATTTATCTTTTATAACCTTGTCATTTTTGAGAGTACTAGCCAATTTTAAAAATATTCTTCACTTATCCAAGTCTGGGCTCCTCTGAAATTTCCTCATGATATCACAAAAGTGATTTTGTGTCCCTTTCATCACCTGATATTACAAGGCATATAATATCCATCTGGAAAAAGAAGGAAGCTGGAGGTAGAAATTCTAGATACAAAAGACATAGATGACTTTATACTCTCATTTTAAAAGTAGATATATTTTTCAGAACAAAAATCTAAGTTCACTAAGTCATGGATGTGCCACAACTTTCCAGTTTAATGTGAACATCTATATCAGAGAAGGGTCATTTTTTATATGTCCTCCTCTGACCTTGATTTGTGTATTTATTATTATATCTAAACTATCCATGTAGCCTCTAATTGCATGTAACTCTTGAAGCTGCAGGGTTAAATATAAATTATATTTGAAATTGAAAGTCATTTAAAATGTCTAAGGATTTCATGTGTCTCAACTTTAAGGCAGAAAATTAAAGTAGTACTGGGGTTGGTATTGTTCCTCCAAGTCAGAGAAGATATGACCTGAAGGATTTAAGAGGTATTGAAAATAAGGACAGTTAAGCTAACTTTTTGTTGGAACCAACACATGACAATTAGCTCCATCACACTGACCTTTTATTTATAAATGCACATGTCTATTAAACATAAATGATACCAGTTATGAAATTTGGATTGTTCTTACAATACTGGTTGACAAAATAGTTTTAAAGAATTCATTTTAATCACAACTGTGTTCTTTTTAGGCTATAGAGCAATGGCATTTTGGTATTTAACTCAATTTTACACTCTTTCTTTAAACTTAGTCCTTTTTCTCTTAATGTAGCACCTTGTTTATATATATCCCTCACTCCATAACACTGTATTTGATCCTGAGCTGGTTGTCTGAAACATTTATTCCACGACAATCATTGAGGTTGCTAGGGAGTTTGCTAAAGAGTATTAAAATAATGATTAGCGTCTAGATTGACTAGACAGCCCTATGTAGTGTTCACTGACGCCATAAACTGGTGTTTGTGTTGATTTATCCCTCCTTATGGGCTTCCCCGGTGGCTCAGGGGTAAAGAATCCACGTCCCAGTGCAGGAGATGCGAGTTGGACCTCTGGATAGGGAAGATTCCCTTGGAGAAGAAAATGGCAACCCACTCCAGTATTCTTACCTGGAAAATCCCATGGACAGAGGAGCCTGGTGGCTCCATGGTGTCTGTACTCCTGTACAGTCCACGGGGTTGCAAAAGAGTTGGACACAACTTAGCAACTACACATCAATAATCCCTCCTTATCCTCAACCCACCCACATTGATGGATCTTCAAAAGTGTAAGTGAGGAACTCCTTTCTTGCCTCACCAGCTAATCTTTATAATACAAGTTGCTGCTGCTGCTGCAAGTCGCTTCAGTCGTGTCCGACTCTGTGTGACCCCATAGACGGCAGCCCACCAGGCTCCCCCGTCTCTGGGATTCTCCAGGCAAGAACACTGGAGTGGGTTGCCATTTCCTTCTCCGATGCATGAAAGTGAAAAGTGAAAGTGAAGTCACTCAGTCATGTCCAACTCTTAGCGACCTCATGGACTGCAGCCTACCAGGCTCCTCCATCCATGGAATTGTCCAGGCAAGAGTACTGGAGCGGGGTGCCATTGCCTTCTCCGATAATACAAGTTAGTGGCAGTTAAAACATATAGCTGTCCATGTAAGAACTAGATAATTATTCCATTACATAATCATATCTACCTGATTCAAATGTCTACCATACTCATGTCAGATCTGTGGCAGATAATACGACCTGTCAATTTAAATGTTATGAGAAAAATTATATGGGACAATGAAAAGACCAAAACAAATAAAACATATTCCTTAACCTGCCACCATAAAAATTTACTTGTCATATCAAAGTATATCCTTGTAGTTGTTTACCTATGAGTTTTTACATCATAGGTACAGTCATAGTCTATCATAATCTTATATTCTGTTCTTTGATTTATTATATTTTCTGTTTGGAAAAAACAAAGTCAAGTTACCTTAAGTAAAATGTTAGGGTGGTACTGTGTGCTGCTGTCAGGATGCAAATACAGAACCCACGGGTGGAGCACTGGCAGACCTCGTTAAACAGGCACCTGGAGGTTAGTCAGCAGTCAAGGAAGGCACCTAGGCAACCTCTCTTTTCTTGAAGCCACATGCTCTTTCTTATCTCAGCATCTGTCTACTCTTTTACCGATATGCTTCCCGCCTCTCTTGATTTACTCTGCTTGATCTCTTAAAGATAGAGCCCTACAAGGACCACCAATCTACACTTTGCTCTTCTTAGGTGATCTTCTCATCTTTGAATTTTCACAGTTCTAGAAATTGGTAGACGGTCAGTTCATAGAAGTAACACCATATATACCACAGGTGGCTGGCCAGCTAATCCTCCAGTTCTTTTTCTAACAAATGTTGGCCACATGTAGCTCCATCAACAGTCACCTCTCTGCACAAAACAAGCAAACAAAAAGTCCAGTGTTTTACTCTTTCTCTGAGTAGAAGGCAATGTACAGAATAGTTTAAGCCAGAAGGGGAGGTGGGTAAGGCCGAAAACTGAAAGATGATATGTTATTGATTTAGTATAGTGAGTTAACTGTGCATGGTTCTGTTTTAGATATTTTATGATAATAAAAATGAAGAAGGAAAAGAAATGCCCTTGGTATACTAATTAGGTTTTCAAAATATGTTTATTTTTCCACTAACTTTTCTTGAGGTTATTTAGCTATTTCTTGATAAATCTTAATAGTAACATATGTGAAAGTAAACATGTTTTTTCTGTGATTTACTGCAATGAATTGTCAAAATCTTAGTTTTTAACATTGGTAAAACTTGTAATGGATAAAAAATTCTAATAAGATAATGAACACCAGTGATGTGCCATATGATTTATTTCTTGTGAAATTATCTTTTTATCCTCCAAAAATCTAAACTCATGAACACAGAGCAGAGTGCTCAATATCCCCACTTTCTAACCTTTATACAGAACAAGTCGCACCCAAACCAGTTGACTGAATCTGTTACTGGGATTAATTTGAACACTGTATAAGTTTCTAGACTGGTTTGTATATCAGCATTTAAATTGATCAGGGAGCTGGCATGAGGGATGGAGCAATAAGAAATTATGAAACTGCCAAACACCAGAACTGTAGACTTTCAAAGGCTTTCTATTTAGCAAAATGGAGAATTAAATGGATTTCAATGTAATTGTTATTCTCAAACATTTTCTCAGAACAGGGCTGACAATGATTTGGTCAAGTCAGGGCACTATTTATAGTTCTCAATGAAACAAAAACTCCATTTGTCTGCTTGTTTCACTGAAATTACTGGATGTATTTTACCAAAAGATTTTTTTCTTTCATTGTATGCAATTTATTTGGATAAACATTTATTTGTTATTCAAAGAAAGAGTTTCACTTATCCCAAGATTACTACAATGCCCATCAATCTGCAGAGTTCTACTTAGATTTGAAAGGGGCTTGAACACCTTCAATAACATTCATGCAAAATAGGAATATGTTTATATTCAGCTGATCTCACTAGGGTCTTATTTCCTTTTTCACCCTTCACCCAGGTGACCCCCATCATTCCAATGGCTTTAAATCCATCTGTAGGATGATGATGTCCAAATTTTCAATTTTCATCCAAACTGCTTTTCTGAGTTTCCAATTCATATAAACAACTCCCTGCTTGACTTTTGTACTTGAATTTTTCAAAGAGACATTCAATGTAACATATTCATCTGATTTTTCTTCAAAATATTTTCATCCTTAACTCTTTTATTTCTAAGCAAATGATACTTGCCAACAAAAATTCCATTAATGATCAAATTCCCCAGTGGCTCAGTGGTAAATAATTCGCCTGCAATGCAGGAGATACAGGCAGGATATGTGGGTTCGATGCCTGAGTTAGGAAAGTCACCTGGAGAAAGAAAATGGCAAACCCACTCCAGTATTCTTCCCTGGATATTCCCAATCCATGGGGTCACAAAAGAGTTGGATGTGACTGGACAACTAAACAACAGCAACAAAGGAAAAATAAAAGCGAATTTTATTTGAGCCAAACTGAGGATTATAACCCCAGAAGTAGATTCTCAGAAAGCTCTGAGAACTGTTCCACCTGTTAAAAGTTGAAGGTACAGCCATATATATATATATTTTAAACGAAAGCTCACATAGAATGACATACTGATATTTTGCATAAAGTTCACTTAGAATACATAGTAAGCATGTCCAAAGCCATCAGCAAGTCACCATGACCATTCTTACTAGCATTAGAAGAAAGAAAAATTGATCTTTATGGTTGAGCCGGCACTCTCATCTTTGAGGAGCTCTGGTTACTGTGTAATGCATAAGCACACTCTGTATTTGAGATGGAGGAGGCCCAAACACATACACACACACACACAGAATTTTATGTTTAAGTTTGTTCTTGTCCTGCCTTAAAATAAGATTCGATTTCATCATATCTTCAACCATGCTTTCTCCAAAGTCTAAAGCTTAGGAGTCATCTTCCATATGTCTCTTACTCCAATCAGTAAATGCTGTCGATTCGTCCTTCAACCTATGTTTCAACTGAACGTGTTTTTCTTGATATATTTTACCACCACCCTTCTTGAAGTCACGGCTCTTCTGGTGGCTCAGATGGTAAAGAATTTGCCTGCAGATTTGATCCCAGGGTTGGGAAGATCCCCTGGAGAGGGGAACAGCTACCCGTTCCAGTATTCTTGCCTCGAGAATTCCATGGATAGAGGAGCTAGGCAGGCCCTACCCCATAAGATCACAGAAAGTCAGACATGAGGGAGTGAATGACACTTTCTTCAAGTCAGTATCATATCACAGTTCATTTGGCCTCTTTTCTTCCATCTTGTCCCCTTTTTACTACTTTCTCTTCCAAACAAAAAAAGGGAGAATCTTTCAAATAACTTATTAGGTTAGTCCAACGTTTTAAGTAATTTTAAATGTTTTATGTTACTAATTTATATTAAATATTTAGAATGTACACGGCCATAATATACATTCTTCAGCCAGACACACAGGGTCTGTCATGATCTAATGTCTTCCTTTCTCTCCAGGACAATAGTATGCCCCTTTCTCCCAAATTCTCAAGGTTTCAGCTCCACTGGCCACCTTTTAAAACCTTAAGTAAGCCAAGTTCTTTTAAAGCTAAGATGTCACACATGATGTTCCTACTATTTGAATGGCTCCTTCTCCTTTACCTAGCTAAGTCTCAAAGTGTTTTGTAATCTGCAGTGACAGAAATAATAATCTTTTAGACTAGTAATCTTCTGTAACTGAGTTGGTCTCCTGGACTGTTGCCAGGGTCTTAGCCCAGGCCTAGGGTCCTTATCTTGCAAGGGGAAGTTATTTTTCTACTTAGATTGGCACCTCATGCTCATTCTCATTAGTGTCCGATTCTGTGACCCCATGGACTGTAGCTCACCAGGCCCCTCTGTCCAAGGGACTTTCCAGGCAAGAATACTGGAGTGAGTTGCCATTTTCTCCTTCAGGGGATCTTCCCAACACAGGGATCAAACCCTTATCTCCTGTGTCTACTGCAGTGCCAGGAAGATTCTTTACCCCTAGCACCGCCTGGGATGATCCAGATATAATCTATAGGTAATTAGTAAAAACATATTAAGTGAATGATATTATTATTAAAAATTATCTAAAAGAAAACATGTTTACTCAACTTATTTATAATAAAATTATAGTTCAATTACCTAGAAAGATCCTGGTACCTATTTTATTTCTGAAAATTGTACCATCATTGTAATATGAAAGAAATTCATGCACATGCAAGTTACTCAGATAATTATGTAGAAAATTATAAGTATTTAGAAATTGGAAATTTAAGCTTTTTAGAGGTTTTTACTCCAAACATTTTCTTGTTGAGACTCATTGATTTGTTTTTCTTTTCATCTTTCACCCTAGCAGGTCTAAGTTTGACATTTTTATCACCCCAGTGGAATGTCTGGTTTTCATTTGCAAAGCACACCTCACTTTTACAAGTAAAACCCCATTTCACTTTTACAAGTGAAACATCATGGGTTGTGCAGCATATACAAACCTAATGACCAGCTTGGCTTTATTATTCTGACTCCCCTTTCCCACAGACTGGGAATTCTCATAAGATGAAAGTGTTACATAAATGGAATTTGTTTCAGTTTAGAAGAGGAAGGCTTTCCACTGAATTAGCTTCTGTTTCTTTGCATGGGAAGCACCACTGATGTTTAAACAATTTTGGCCTCAGTTATCAATATGTTCCTGACCACTGTTTGCGGAAGTGCAGAGGCTCCTGAGTATCTCTACATGCAATTCCATTGGCTACATACACCCATCTTCTCAACTCCAGTAGATGTACAAAATAGAAATCTATCAATGTAGCTCAGGGTAAACACCGGTCTCTGGGAGTCCAGAAATCCAGATTCAGTGCTGGATCCAGCTCCAATTCCCTCTTTGATATTGAACAGTTCTCTTAATTTTCCATTTCAACCCCCTCATCTATACAATATGAAATTGACTGGATAACTCTTTCAACTCTCTGTTACTCTAGTTTTCCATCTTCTAACTTAAAAAAACAATAACAATATTGAAATATTGTTATATATATATATAAATATATATATATACATACAACTTGGTAATCATACATATTTTTGTGACTTTATTTTATTCTTACCAATCAAAGCTATTTTGCAGGCATATAGACTTTAAATCAATGCTCCCCCTTCAATGTATGCCTAACTTCATGTGGGTTCTTCAGCTATATGTAGAAAGATGTGTGTGTGTGTGTGTGTGTGTGTTTCCAGGCACTCAGCTGTGTCTGACTCTTTATGATCCTATGAACTAGAACCCGCCAGCCTCTTCTGTCCATGGAATTCTCCAGGCAAGAATACTAGAGTGGGTTGCCATTTCCTACTCCAAGGGAATCTTCCCAACCCAAGAATAGAACCCATGTCTCTTGAGGGGATGTATTTTATCATGTTGGCAATAAAATGTGCTTTCAAATTTATTTTGGCATTTTTTCAGTAGATTGACTATGAGTTGGTCCTTTCTAGGAAATCTGTATCATGGCCTATTGAGAGAGCTACCTCAGAGGACTGGTATTTATGTTTGGAAAATTCCCTTCCATGGTCCTCTGACCTACTTTATCTTGAGGTTGCATACCACTCATTGCTATCTATGTTAGTAGCTGTGTCTGCAGACCTGACAAGAACATATATAAACCTTTCTTGTTTATTAAGGTTGTCATTTGACTATAATTGTTCTTCTTGAATTTCCAACCTGCTCTTTGTGATCCCAAACATCCCAGAGTTTGCAATGTTAAAAAGATCCTTAAGGAAATCAGAAAAAATGCATGCTAAGTCTGTAAAACTTATGGGAAAGTAGCACTTAAAACTACTGGCTCTTTATAGCTGAATCAATTACCAAACTAGAATATCAGGACCATATTTTATAACTAGGTTTTACACAATACATTTTGATAACTAAAACACAAACTCACATTTAAATTATAGTTACTCTAAGAAGCAAAAAGAGAGAAACTACCTATTATATCAGCACCTGGTTCCTTAAGAAGTTAGAATTTTTTACTAAGATTTAGTTTAGCTTTTTTGTTTGTTTTCTTGCATCCTTACAATATGCATTGTGCTACAGTGTGTTGAATGCTATTAGTTGATATTATGCTATGGTATTATTTCCTTAAAAGTGCACATAGGACAGTTAGTATAGCTCCTACTTTACAAATGAGGAGTAAACAGAAGCTATGGTAACACTGCTCATAAATTGAGAGACAATAATTCAAGCTGCACTTAGTCATCCATTCAAAGATTTTTATTTTTTGTTTAAACAGTAATATAGACTAATTGCAGAAGCACTTTGGTAAATTTATAGAAAGACACAATGATTATTTTTAAATGCATAGTTTTAAATTTTACAATGCATGTAACTGGAGTTAACCTAGAAATTAAAGACATTTTTCAATAAAAAAGTATGTTTATGTTAAACTCCCAGTAGTCTTACTGTAAATATTTTTACAGTCAGTGAGTCATTTAAAAAAATAATTTTCTAAGTACCTTGTATACACTATAGAGTCCTATTTTACTTTCTTTAGCAAGTATATCTTTATAGATAGTGGAAAGACAAATTCATCCCTGCCCTGAGTGAATTATCGCAAATTTTAAAAGTACAAATGAGCAATGTTAATTACACTAGAAACAAAATAAATTGCATTTGTTTAATTAACAAAGAGAAATCCTTGGTACTGTTAATTAAAAGTTCTCTCAAACAACACTGATCTCACTCTCACAGAAAAAACGACATACAATTTTTATGGTTATGTAAAAATAAGCAAGTGATATTTTTATAAATTCATAGATATTATAGTTCTAAATTAAATCTTGAAAGATTTTAGCCATTAATTTTTAAAACATGTTGTGTTTTAGGAAGCTGAAAAGGAAACAATTTCATGTTGTGTTGGTTTTGTTGACCTCTTTCTTACATTGTTCCCAAAATCCAGTGAATAGGATATTCTCATGACAGCAAAAAATCAGATATGATGCAAAGGTTTTTAATGAATGGATAAAGTTTACGCATTTCTATAATAGAAATTATTTTCTGAGGGTTGACTACATCTAACAAATTCCTGAACTTAAAATTATCCAATCATAAAAGTGATATGAATATTGCAATGCAATATGAACTGATGGACAGATTAAATATGGCTACATATTCCTTAACACTTTTCACATCAGGAGATGAAGGTCAATGTCTCCTCTTAAACCTGTGTAGATGCTGCGATGATTTTTGATAATAGAATATGGTGGCAGTGTTGATGTGCCAGTTTAGGGGCCCAGGTCTAAAGAAATCAGAACTATTTTACATATAATAAGCATTCAGTGAATGTTCATTGTTAATTTTATTACTGAATTTGTTATCATGAGTGAATGAGTGTTAGTCACTCAGTTGTGTCTGATTCTTTGCATCCCCATGGAACGTAGCCCACCGGGATACTCTGTCCATGGGGATTCTCCAGACAAGAATGGGTTGCCATTCCCTTCTCCAGGGGATCTTCCTGACTCAGGGATCCAACGCCAGTCTCCTGCATTACAGGCATATTATTTACCTTACTGAGACACCAGAGAAAAATTATGCATAAGAAAAATTTTTTTTAAAAACTGAAGAATGAGCTTATTATCTTTTTAATGCTTCAGCTCAGTTCAGTTCAGTTGCTCAGTCATGTCCAACTCTTTGCAACCCCATGGACTGCAGCATGCCAGGCCTTCCTGTCCATTACCAACTCCTGGAGTTTACTCAAACTCATGTCCATTGAGTCGGAGATACCATCCAATCATCTCATCCTCTCTCTTCCCCTTCTCCTCCTGCTTTCAATCTTTCCCAGCATCAGGGTCTTTTCAAATGAGTCAGTTCTTCGCATCAGGTGGCCAAAGTATTGGAGTTTCAGCTTCAACATCAGTCCTTCCAATAAATATACAGGACTGATTTCTTTAGAATGGACTGGTTGGATCTCCTTAGAGTCCAAGGGACTCTTGGTCTTCTCCAACACCACAGTTCAAAAGCATCAATTCTTTGGCACTCAGCTTTCTTTATAGTCCAACTCTCACATCCATACTTGACTACTGGAAAAACCATAGCCTTGACTAGATGGACCTTTGTTGGCAAAGTCATGTCTCTGCTTTTCAATATGCTATCCATGTGGGTCATAAGTTTTCTTTCAAGGAGTAAGCATCTTTTAATTCCATGGATGAAGTCACTATCTGCAGTGATTTTGGAGCCCCAAAAACAAAGTTTGCTACTGTTTCCACTGTTTCCCCATTTGCCACAAAGTGATGGGACCGAATGCCATGATCTTAGTTTTCTGATTGTTGAGCTTTAAAAAGTTGTTAAACCAACTTTTTCATTCTCTTCTTTCACTTTCATCAAAAGGCTCTTTAGTTCTTCACTTTCTGCCATGAGGGTGGTGTCACCTGCCTATCTGAGGTTATTGATATTTCTCCCAGCAATCTTGATTCCAGTTTGTGCTTCATCCAGCCCAGCGTTTCTCATGATGTACTCTGTATACAAGTTAAATAAGCAGGGTGACAATATAAGCCTTGACATTACTCCTCTCCTGGTTTAGAACCAGTCTGTTGTTCCATGTCCAGTTCTAACTGTTGCTTCCTGACCTGCATATAGGTTTCTCAAGAGGCAGGTCAGGTCGTCTGGTATTCCCATCTCTTAAAAGAATTTTCCACAGTTTGTGGTGATCCACACAGTCAAAGGCTTTGGCATAGTCAATAAAGCCGAAATAGATGTTCTTCTGGAACTCTCTTGCTTTTTTGATGAACCAGCAGATGTTGGCAATTTGATCTCTGGTTCCTCTGCCTTTTCTAAATCAGCTTGAACATCTGGAATGTCATGGCTCGTGTACTGTTGAAGCCTGGCTTAGAGAATGTTAAACATTACTTTACTAGTGTGTGAGATGAGTGCAATTGCGTGGTAGTTTGAGCATTCTTTGGCATTGCCTTTCTTTAGGATTGTAATGAATACTGGCCTTTTCCAGTCCTGTGGCCACTGCTGAGTTTTCCAAATTTGCTGGCATATTGAGTGCAGCACTTTCACAGCATCATCTTTTAGCATTTGAAGTACTGAACTGGAATTCCATCACCTCCACTAGCTTTGTTCGTAGTGATGTTTCCTAAGGCCCACTAGACTTTGCATTCCAGGATGTCTGGCTCTAGGTGAGTGATCACACCATCATGGTTATCTGGGATCACACCATCATGAAGATCTTCTGTGTATTCGTCTATGTATATAGTTCTGTGTATTCTTGCCACCTCTTCTTAATATCTTCTGCTTCTGTTAGGTGCATACTATTTCTGTCCTTTGTTGTGCCCATTTTTGCCTGAAATCTTCCCTTGGTATCTTTAATTTCCTTGCTATCTTCTCTAATTTTGAAAGTGAAAGTGAAGTTGCTCAGTTGTGTCCAACTCTTTGTGACCCCATAGACTGTAGCCTACCAGGCTCTTCTGTCAATGGGATTTTCCAGGCAATAGTACTGGAGTGAATTGCCATTTCCTTCTCCAGGGGATCTTCCCAACTCAGGGCTCAAACCTGGGTCTCCCTGAGCTACCAGGGAATTCCTTCTCTAATTTTAGCTTATGGAATATAAATGGGAACCTGGAGTATCCTATTACAAATGTGGGCATTTGTTAGGCTGTGAATATATGCTTGGAGTTCATTAAGCCTCCTTGGATATAAATGGTATAGTTTTCATCCAAGATGAAAAATTTTTGCCCATTTTTCCTTTAACATCTATTTTGCTGCATCTTAAACACAATTCCTTTTTTTTTTTATAGACTACAATTCCATGTATATCAGGCCATTTGAAGTTGCTCCACAGATCACTGGTGGTCTTTCAGTTGTGTGTTTGGCTTTTTTAGTCTTCTTCCCCCTCTATATTTTATTTTGAATACTTTTATGTCTTCAAAATCATTCATCTTTTCTTCTACAATATCTTATGGGCTATTATTCTTAACTGATACATTGTAGTTTCACTTCTACGAGTTCAAGTTGATATACTTGTTTGTACCTTCCCTAACTACAGTTCAGTTCAGTTCAGTTGCTCAGTGATGTCCAACTATTTGCGAGCCAATGGACTGCAGCACACCAGGCTTTCCTGTCTCACACCAACTCCTGGAGCTTATTCAAACTCATGTCCATTGAGTTGGTGATGCCATCCAACCATCTCATCCTCTGTCATCCCCTTCTCCTCCTGCCTTCAAACTTTTTCAGCATCAGGGTCTTTTCCAATGAGTCAGTTCTTTGCATCAGGTGGACAAAGTATTGGAGCTTCAGCTTCAGTTTCAGTCCTTTCAGTGAATATTCAGGACTGATTTCCTTTAGGATTGACTGGTTTTATCTCCTTGCAGTCCAAGGGACTCTCAAGAGTCTTTTGAAACACCTCAGTTCAAAGGCATCATTCTTCCACCCTCAGCTTTCTTTATAGTTTAACACACACATCCATACATGACTACTGGAAAAACAATAGCTTTGACTATATGAACCTTTGTTGGCAAAATAATGTCTCTGCTTTTTAATATGCTGTCTAGGTTGGTCGTAACTTGTATTCCAAGGAGCAAGTGTATTTTAATTTCATGGCTGGAGTCACCATCTACAGTGATTTTGGAGTCCAAAAAAATAAAGTACCTCACTGTTTCCATTTTTTCCTCATTTATTTGCCAAGAATTGATGGGACCAGATGCCATGATCTTAGTTTTTTAAATGTTTAGTTTTAAGCCAGCATTTTCACTCTCTTCTTTCTCTTTCATCAGGAGGATCTT
Organism: Bubalus kerabau; assembly: GCF_029407905.1. NCBI lineage: Eukaryota > Metazoa > Chordata > Mammalia > Artiodactyla > Bovidae > Bubalus > Bubalus kerabau. The sequence goes on from NC_073625.1 coordinate 70,639,030, forward strand.
CAGTTCCTCTTCACTTTCACCATAAGGGTGATGTCATTTGCATATCTGAGGTTATTGATATTTCTTCTGGAAATCTTGATTCCAGCTTGTGCTTTATCTAGCCTAGCGTTTTGCATGATGTTGTCTGCATATAAGTTAAATAAGAAGGGTGACAATATACAGCCTTGATGTACTCCTTTCCCTATTTGGAATCAGTCAGTTTTTCGATGTCCAATTCTAACTGTTGCTTCTTGACCTGTGTACAGATTTGTCAGGAGGCAGGTCAGGTGGTCTGGTATTCCCATCTCTTAAAGAATTTTCCACAGTTTAAACATCTGGAATATCAAGGCTCATGTACTGTTGAAGCCTGGCTTGGAGAATTTTGAGCATTACTTTACTAGCATGTGAGATGAGTGCAATTTTGTGGTAGTTTGAGCACTCTTGGGCATTGCCTTTCTTTGGGATTGGAATGAAAACTGACCTTTTCCAGTCCCATGGCCACTGCTGAGTTTTCCAAATTTGCTGGCATATTGGATGCAGCTCTTTCACAGCATCATCTTTTAGGATTTGAAATAGCTCAACTGGAATTTCCTCACTCCATTAGCTTTGTTGTAGTCAAGCCTCCTAGGACCCTCTTGACTTCACATTCCAGGATGTCTGGCTCTAGGTGAGTGATTACACCATCGTGATTATCTGGGTCATAAAGATCTTTTTTGTATAGTTCTTCTGTGTATCCTTGCCCCCTCTTCTTAATATCTTCTGCTTCTTTTAGGTCCATACCATTTCTACACTTAATATGTTCAACTTTCCCGCTGGCTTTGAATATATGGAATATCATTATTATAACTTCTTTAATGTCTTCAGCTACTTAGTCTACCATCTATTATATCATTTCCAGGTTGCTTTTATTGTTCTTATTTTATTTTTGTTTCATACATTGTGGATTTTATTTTCCTGTTCTCTATGCCTGCTAATCTGTTATTGGATGCCAGACATTGAGATTTGTACTTTTTTGTGTGGTAGGTATGTTTATATTCCTAAATATATTCTTGGGCTATGTTCTGAAATGTGGCTGAATTACTTGAAAATAATTCAGTCCTTTCTGGTCTTGTTTGTAGGACTAGAGCAGTGTTCGGTCAAGGGTTAATTATTGCCTTCATGAAGCAAAAGTCTGTTTAGTTCCCTACCAAATGTCCCTTGAAATATGAGGTTTTCCACTAAGGCTGGCCAGATTAACAACTGATCCTAGCCCTTTGTGATACTCAAGGAGTGTTTCCTTGAATTCTTTTAGATGATTCTTTTACCCAGTGATGGGTATTTACTCACACACACACACTGATTACAGCTCAGTTGAATACTTGAAAAGAACGCTCTGCAGATATCCCAAGTTATCTCTATGTACAACTTGTTTCTTGCTGGGACTATTTCCTGTGAAATTTAGCCATTAGGCTTCCCAAATTCCCTGTTCCTTATCCTCAATTTATGGAGACTGCTTGGTTCCACCTGGGTCGCCCTCCCTGTGTGTAGTCTGCAAATCGTCTGCATCTGTATGCTGAACGCAAACACAAGGATTATTATTTTTTCCTTATCTCTCAGGAATTAATGTCTTCCTTTGCCTGATGACCAATGTATTGAAAATCATTGTTTTATATATTCAGTTCCCTGGTGGCTCAGATGGTAAAGCATCTGCCTGCAATGTGGGAGACCCGGCCTCAATCCCCGGGTCCGGAAGATCCCATGGAGAAGGAAATGGCAACCCACTCCAGTACTCTTGCCTAGAAAATTCCATGGACGGAGGAGCCTGGTGGGCTACAGTCCATGGGGTCGCACAGAGTCGGACATGACTGAGCGACTTCACTTTGAATTTAAATACTTGGGATTTTGAATGTTTTAATTGTTTCAGGTTCAAGCATATATCCAGTTTCTATTTGTTATTTAGTCACTCAGTCATGTTCGACTTTTTTATTGTCCCCAGGGACTGTAGCCTGCCTAGTTCCTCTGTCCATGGGATTTCGGAGGCAAAAATACTGGAGTGAGTGTGGGTTGCCATGCCTTCCTCCAGGGGATCTTCCCAACTCAGGGATTGAACCTGTGTCTCTTACATCTCCTGCATTGGTAGGCAAGTTCTTTATCACTAGCACAACCTGGGAAGCCCATTAGGATCATAGTGCAAGAATAATCTGTTCAGAAGAAATATTACAATTTATTTAGTCCATTTGTAGAACACTTGAATTCTTTCTACAAGAACATATTTAGGGAACCTTATGCCTCTAGATATTAGAAATTTATTTATTTCTGAGGAAGTTCATTCTTTTATGGAATAGCAACTTAGCCTTGACAGAACAAAATATTTTATTTATATTTCAGTAAAATCTTTCCTTTTTTCATTTTTCCTTGAACTATTGTCTATTAAGATTCAGAATAAAACATAAATGTTCCAGTACATGATAGTATTTATAATTATTTAAGATAAGTTTTATTTTCCCGAAGTCATGTATTCTTGTAGCTAACAGTTTCAATAGTTTTAAATTACTCTGATCAATTGCATATGATATAGTTTTGTCCTCTGTCACCATTCTCATCTGAAAGCAGTACTTTTTAGTACAAACCCTATCATTTTTTTTTTTCCTTTGCTGGAATTTTTAACCTCAGAGTTTAGAGATTTTATACTCAATGTTGGGTTTTATTTTCCCGTATGTTTTTCAATATCTGTGCTCATTATTATTTACTGAATCTTAGAACTTCCTTATGGGATAATTTTCCTTTAATTTTGAGGAACATTTCTAGGATTTCTTTCCCTGACAGTCTAGTGTTGGTCAGCACTCAGCACTTACTCACGTTGGTTTATGTTTCTTCATGTGCTTTGCAATTTAAGGTTTCGTGTGCTGTGTTTTATCAGAATTCTTCAAGGTCTAGGTTGAAGGGGTGTTTTTCCAGAGAATTCAGTTTCTTTTTTTTCCCACAGCTCTACAGTATCTTCTCCAAACCACTGCTAAAATGAAGACAACTTTCAATTAATTTATTGATTTGAAGTTTTCTGGATGAAGCAGGAAGAGTATATTTGGACTCCAAACTAGATGAAAGGCAGGAATATAATTATGCTTTCTCAGAGCGCCTCACTTTTAAGGTGAGGCTGAGTCTGACAGCTTCCCGCTTGTTTCCATTTGTTAGCAGGTGGACTTTGCTTCTAATGTATTTTTCACTGAAGATATAATCCTTCAAAGGTCCTAACTTTAATGGAATCAACTTGTTTACATGTGGGGCCCAGTACTTTGCATCTTGTCCCCAAGATGGTTGATAAAATATGACACTTTAGGGCTCTGAGGTTGTTAAACATTCACCAGGCAGCTGTAATTCCCATGAAGAGATTTGTAGTCACCTCTCTTGCTGCTACTTTGTTTCTGGTTTTTAGAGACTTCCTTTCCTATCTTATAAGCATTTTTAAATCATGATCATATTATTTTAGTGGATATTTCCAAAGTTTTATAATGGGAAAGTTTTTCAGGTTTGTTAGGTCTAAAATGGGCTTCTCAGGTGCGGATAGTTGTAAAGAACCTGCCTGCTAATGCAAGACACATTAAAGACATGAGTTCGATCCCTGGGTTGGGATATTCCCTGGAGGTGGGCATGGCGACCCACTCCAGTAATCTTGCCTGGAGAATCCCATGGACAGAGGAGTCTGGTGGGTTACAGTCCATAGGGTTACAAAGACTCAGACACGACTGAAGTGATTTAGTACGCATGCAGACACGCAGTTCCAAAATACGACCCTATCTTCCAAAAATTCTTCCAAGTCATTTGAAAACATGCTCACTGCGACAAATACGGTATTTAACTGAGAACTCTATGTTGTTTAATAATAATTACAAAGCTCAATTGCAGCCATTTTACCAATTTCCAAATCATTTGTCTTTACAATAAGCTCATATGTCTTCATACTGTCCCCAGGTATAAACAAATAGGTTTGAGGTTCAGATAGACTGAGTGTAAAGTCAGGATTGTTTTAGTTTTAATGATATAACTCCAAGTCAAAGTATTAATATCTTTAGCCAGAAACTTTTTTAAGTCTGATAGTTAAAAGACCAAATTTCAGGTGCCCTAATGATGTCATCAAAATTTTCTTCAGCTCTCAGATCTCCTTTTCTCATATTGGTTTCACTTTTTTACCCTCAAATTTGGTAGAATGATAACCAGCTAACTCTCATAAATTTCCTGCAGTAGATGTAGGTATTCTCTAATAATTCCAGGAAAAGAAAAAAAAATCCTATGTAGCACTGCATTTTGTTTGGGTAAAATGTGAATCCCTGAAACCAGAGACAAGGTTGGCCCTATCAAAATAACATGAATTAAAAGAGAAGGCAGGGAAGACTCCCAAAATAAGAGTTGAATCTGTTACTAAATAAGGAACACTGTGCTAGGAAAATCAAGTTCCACTGCACTGCATGCCCTCTTTTTAAGTTCCAACTGTCTAAAAACATTGCAAGAAAAAAGATTATTCCAAAAAATACTTTTTCTTGTGAATCTTTGCTTTCTCAATAAATTCATAAACCATGTCAGTATGATTAACTGAATTTATATTCTTTGGCTTTATAAAACTAGAGTGACATTTTTTATATCCTTCTTTTTGTCATGATCTCTCCAAAATCCCTCAAATTGGTTTAGTGGTCATCTTTACAATACCCCTGCAATTCATAGAGTTTGGTGACTTTAAAGAATTTACACTTGTGGAGGCCTTCTTTATAATTTCCTAACTTTGGGGAGATTAAAATTCCTTATTCATTAAAATATCAATAATCAATTAAAATATAAATAATCAATTGAAATATCAATACAAAATCAATTAAAATCAAGATTAAAATATCAATATTTAAAATTAAATTCAATTCAGTTAAGTCGCTCAATCATGTCCGATGCTTTGCGACCCCATGGACTGCAGCACACCAGGCCTCCCTGTCTATTACCAACTCCTGGAGTTTACTCAAACTCATGTCCATTGAGTCGGTGATGCCATCCAACCATCTCATCCTCTCTCTTCCCCTTCTCCTCCTGCCTTCAATCTTTTCCAGCATCAGGGTCTTTTCAAATGAGTCAGCTCTTCACATCAGGTGGCCAAAGTACTGGAGTTTCAGCTTCAGCATCAGTCCTTCCAATGAACACCCAAGACTGATTTCCTTTAGGATGGACTGGTTGGATCCCCTTGCAACCTTAGACTCTTAACAGCCTTGTGTCCTGTGGCTCTTGCAGTCCTGTGGCTCGACTCTTGAGAGTCTTCTCCAATACCACAGTTCAAAAGCATCAATTCTTCAGCACTCAACTTTCTTTATAGTCCAACTCTCACATGAATACATGACTACTGGAAGAGCCATAACCTTGACTAGATGGACCTTTGTTGACAAAGTAATGCCTCTGCTTTTTAATATGCTGTCTATGTTGGTCATAACTTTTCTTCCAAGGGACAAGCATCTTTTAATTTCATGGCTGCAGTCACAATCTGCTGTGATTTTGGAGCCCCCAAAATAAAGTCTCTCACTGTTTCACTGTTTCCCCATCTATTTGACATGAATTGATAGGGCCGGATGCCACAATCTAAGTTTTCTGAATGTTGCACTTTAAGCCAACTTTTTCACTCTCCTCTTTCACTTTCATCAAGAGGCTCTTTAGTTCTTCTTCACTTTCTGCCATAAAGGTGGTGTGATCTGCATATCTTATTTGTATTTCTCCCAGAAATCTTGATTCCAGTTTGTGCTTCATCCAGCTTAGCATTTCTCATGATGTACTCTGCATATAAGTTAAATAAGCAGGGTGACAATATACAGCATTGATGTACTCCTTTCCCAACCAGTCTGTTGTTTCATGTTCAGTTCTAACTGTTGCTTCTTAACCTGCATACAGATTTCTCAAGAGGTTGGTCAGGTGGTCTGGTATTCCCATATCTTTAAGATTTTTCCACAGTTTTTTGTGATTCACATGGTCAAAGTCTTTGGCATAGTCAATAAAGCAGAAGTAAATGTTTCTCTGGATCTCTCTTGTTTTTTCAATGATCCAATGGATGTTGGCAATTTGATCTCTGTTTCCTTTCCCTTTACTAAATCCAGCTTCACCATCTGGAAGTTCACAGTTCATGTACTGTTGAAGCCTGGCTTGGAAAATTTTGAGCATTACTTTACTAGCATGTGAGATGAGTACAATTGTGCAGTAGTTTGAGCATTCTTTGGCATTGCCTTTCTTTGGGATTGGAATGAAAACTGACATTTTCCAGTCCTGTGGCCACTGCTGAGTTTTCCAAATTTGCTGGCATATTGAGTGTAGCACTTTCACAGCATCATCTTTTAGCATTTGAGATAGCTCAACTGGAACTCCATCACCTCCACTAGCTTTGTTCATAGTGATGCTTCCTAAGGCCCACTTAATTTCACACTCCAGGATGTCTGGCTCTAGGTCAGCGATCACACCATTGTGATTATCTTGGTCATGAAGACCTTTTTTGTACAGTTCTTCTGTGTATTCTTGCCTCCTCTTCTTAATATCTTCTGCTTCTGTTAGGTCCATGCCATTTCTGTCCTTTGTTGTGCCCATCTTTGCATGAAATGTTCCCTTGGTATCTCTAATTTTCTTGACGAGATCTTCCGCATTCTATTGTTGTCCTCTATTCTTTGCATTGATCGCTGAGGAAGGCTTTCTTATCTCTTCTATTCTTTGGAACTCTGCATTCAAATGGGTATATCTTTCCTTTTCTCCTTTGCCTTTCACTTCTCCTCTTTTCACAGCTATTTGTAAGGCCTCCTCAGACAACCATTTTGCCTTTTTGCATTTCTCTTTCTTGAGATTGGTCTTGATCCCTGCCTCCTGTACAATGTCACAAACCTCTGTATTTGTTCTATGGTGTTAAGTTTGAAGATTGTGACCTTTGACAGAGTTAAAAAAGCAACAATTGAAGAATTTCCCATACACATAGCTCCTACTCAAAGAGAAAGTTTTCCTGCTTTTCTTCTTTCTCTAACAGAATCAAATTAATCTTTCCATTGCTTAGACTTCGTTAAAGTTAATTCTCGCTTGACTTACATACATGAAATCTTCATTTTCTAAAACAGTGAATCTCATTCTAAAACTATTTGTGATGGAAGACTTCAAAATTTTTATTATCATCATTTATTTCCTATCCATCATGAATTTTGTAAGATATATTAAAAGCGAATTATTAGAAAAATGGTTATATACTGGGAAGTCACAGTCGTTTCAGTTGCCCTGAAGATTTCTGAAACATGTATGGCAGTGATTTATGGACCACTTTTTGAAAACAACAATCCAAGGTGAGCATTAGTGAAATTGCCCAACTGATCATCTCATGTTAAATCAACTCTGAGATATTCTTTGTTTCTTTGTCACTTGCTTAAGTATGTGAGTTAAACATAAATCTGCTGAATCACAATATGATTATCATCAAGGTAATGAAAGTCAAGCACTTGTCAGCTTTTATAGGTCTCTAGAAAGTTAAAACCACCATCAAGAGTACACTTGTCCTCAGTTCTGTACTGTGATCTGAACCTGAATTCCATAACCCAATTCTTCTCCTATATTAAGCACTGTAGTTTATTCCTACAACTTGTATTCTCTTTCTAATGCATCTCAACTCTTTTTTGGAAACTAACATTCTGGTTATATCATCTTTCATCCTATCTGATTTTATTTATTTATTTTAAACTTCAATTATCCTATTCTAGCCATTCAACACTATCTACGGAATTCTCCAGACAAGAATACTTGAGTGGGTAGCCATTCTCTTCTCCAGAGGATTTTCCCACCCCAAGGGTTGAACCCAAAGGTTGAATCTCCTGCATTACAGGTAGATTCTTTACTGTCTGAGCCAACAGGAAAGACCATGTGTGTATTTAAGCATGCATTTATATGAAGGTGGGGAAAGGAAAGGCAAAAACACTATTTTTAATTCCTTTCTGGACTTTTTAAAGTGACACATTATTTATATTTCCTTATCACTATGCTTGCTGCAGACACAACATAATGACTGAACAACAACAAAATGCTTGCTACTCCCCATAGGACAGAAAGAACCTACTACATAAGTGTGTTTTCTTTGTTCTTTCTTAGTTAATTAAAAGTTTATTAAAATCAGTAACCTTTTAAAACAACATATTCTTCTACTTCTCCATGAGATTTGAGCCATTCCTAAGCTAATGTAAAGTATATTGAAAACTGTCCTCATTTTCATTTTTCACATGGCCAATCACTATACCCACAAATCTTTTTTTCTCATTTCCAAAGGCCCAAATAGTTAGCCATTTTTACCATGAAACTCTCTCAAGTTCTCCAATTATCTCATCAAGTTTTCACTGGCAGCTTTTTACGAACTTTGTTCTGCAAGATACAAAATGCATTCTTTAGTATACATGAGCCATAATTATATAAGCTTAGTAGATATATCTCAGAGAAGGCAATGGCACCCCACTCCGGTACTCTTGCCTGGAAAATCCATTGGATGGAGAAGCCTGGTAGGCTGCAGTTCATGAGGTCGCTAAGAGTCAGACACGACTGAGCGACTTCACTTTCACTTTTCACTTTCATTGGAGAAGGAAATGGCAACCCACTCCAGTGTTCTTGCCTGGAGAATGCCAGGGACGGGGGAGCCTGGTGCGAGGCTGTCTATGGGGTCGCACAGAGTCGGACACGACTGAAGCAACTTAGCAGCAGCAGTAGATATATCTGGAGCTTTTTTTGTCAAGTAATGTATCCCTCTGAATCAGCATGAGTCAATAGTAGATGAGATTAATGAATTTCAGCAGGCCAACAATCAGATAGTAGCTATATTGTAAGCCTATGTTATGATTGACCATGTCTACTAGTATTTTTAAATCATCTCATATAATAGTTAATTATCAATGGACATAAGTAATTTCTGCATCGAGACATGGCAAAACAACTCTCCAATTATAAATTACTTTTATATCTCACCTGTGAAATAAACTTTTATAGAGTCACTTATTATTATCACATATGACATAATTTTTTTATCCATACACCTAGTGTATATTTACATATATATTTATGTATAAACTATTCAGTAATTATGTTTATAATACTAAATAATACAACATATAAGCTACATTTGTTTCTCTCTCAGTATGTTTAATAGGGAGAATTTAATTAAACTTTCAGATTCTATTTTAAAATGTACAGATGTCAGGTTTTTTATTTATTGACTAAAATTTGCACACATTATGTAAACCTCTGCCAATCAGTAGTTAGTAATTCTAGCATTTTAATGCAATCAAACACCAGGGATTTTTGACAGTATTCATCACAAAACCTGGAGAAAATTTTGCCACACTGTACCATTCTGACAAAAATCATGACAATGTACAAATGCTGATATTTTTAACAATTTCTAGAGAGAAAAATCAACTAGAAATGGTATTCGGGCTTTTAAAAATTACTTCTGAATTAGCATCTCTTCATCTTTGAAAAAAAGGCATTTTACTATAATAGACAAGTTAGTGGAAGATTGATGCTGCTAACTTCAGCTGTCTGCTGCTTAGAAATGACACCCAGCTTGAAAGTCATAGAAAAACTTTTGGTTAAGTATGCATTTTAGTTTGAAACAAGCAGATATGATTATTACCATCAAGGAAAGTGGATGCAAGCATTTAAATGTAATAGTTTAATCAAGGGGTAAGCATTTAATATGACAAGAAAAGGGCAGAGACACCATAAGTATCATAGTGTACCTCAGCTATTTTAGGGAGCAAACAGGACTTGCAGACATGTAACTGAAACTTAATTGTATCTTGAATGACAGGGATCAGCCTAAAAAACTGCAAATCTATTCTATATACTCAAGGACACCAATGTCTTGCTGATATTCGTATAATTCAATAAAGTGCTTCCAATTCAACAAGCACTCTCCCTTGATAGAATGTTGAATTTCACTTTGGAGATGCTTTCAGCAAAATGGTCCTTTCGATCTGTATTTCTGATTGAGTAAGTATAAGACATATCAAACATCATTTTGTATTATTATGTTTGGTAGGGAGTATGGTTAGAAGTCGGAGATGGCAATGGCACCCCACTCCAGTACTCTTTTGCCTAGAAAATCCTATGGCCGGAGGAGCCTAGTAGGCTGCAGTCCATGGGGTCACTAGAGTTGGACACGACTGAGCGACTTCACTTTCACTTTTCACTTTCATGCATTGGAGAAGGAAATGGCAACCCGCTCCAGTGTTCTTGCCTGGAGAATCCCAGGGACGGGGGAGCCTGGTGGGCTGCTGTCTATGGGGTCGCACAGAGTCGGACACGACTGAAGCGACTTTGCAGCAGCAGCAGCATGGTTAGAAGTGAGGAGACAGAGGCCAAGAAGCACACACAGTGACACACACAGGCACATACACATGCATAAACACCCCTCCATCTCTCATATGGTAATCTCCGTAGATCAACATAAAAGGCCATATTCTCCTTTCTTAATCCGTGCGTGTGTACGTGTGCTACCGCTTACATTTAAAGGCTGGCAACTTCTATTTCACCAGGGTAAGTCTGTACTCAATGCTCCTGTGCTGGAAGGGATTTTTAAAAGCCATATATCTATAGTCTTAACCTTGACTGTCTTTTATTCTCAAATATCTATTCGGTTATATGCGCTGAGTGACTTACAACGAAGTGAGAGAAAATTCAGTGACTTGACATTTACAAGTCCCAACTGATTCGTTTATTTATTCAACAGAGTAAATATTTAGGCAGTAGAATTAAATTGGAAAATGTTTATCAAGTTTGAAACCACCTTTCTTTCAATATATAAATCATAAACCCAGGGGCCTAGGCCTAGGGAAATTTGCCTACAAATGTGCCCTACAGAGTAGGGCACATTTAAATGTCCCAATGGGTTTTCACCGGCCACAAGTTTGTTTTGAAAACTTGTCATTTTTTAGGACAGTGCTATGTGAAACAGACATAATAAACTGTAATTTATAAGCAGCTACATTTTATTAATCATTTGTGTAATTTTACAATGCAAGAAGTCCTCTGCATTTATTTTCTCATTTTATTTCAGTCCAAAGATCTAGTGTTGTTAATTGCCACACCTGAAGGGTATGTTCATACAATTCTCTCATTACTCGTAACACCATAGCTGTGTCTACCCACTAGGCAGATGAGCTAAAAAAAAAAGCTATGACCTAACCAGAAAACAGAATCTTACAAAACATGTCTCAGCATAAAAATCATGATGAAAATAAACAAAAGCTTTAGGTCTCTACCTATAACAATGTTGTATGGATAAGCTAACCAAAGAATATTATCCAAAATTTCAGCTGGTTCTCAAAATGATTTGACTGTCATTAAATCAATAAAGCAAAAAGCAATAAAGGCAATAACATTATGCAAATGACCTTTAAAATCTAAGAATATAATGATGTTACATTTTCATGATAGACAAAATAATTACAAGCCTAGGCTTTTCCATTGAAATCAGAAAGCATATAACTGCAATTTCCATGGATACACTTGAGAAAAAAGAATTATATATACACAACTTAAAACTTACCATTTTAATCATTTGTACGTGTACAACTCAGTGGCATTTACTACATTCATGATGCTGTGCACCTATCATCACTATCTGTTTCCAGAGGTTTTCTGCACCCCAAACAAAACTCTATACCCTTTAAGCCAACAGATCCTCATTCTTCAACCCTGCTGCTGCTGCTAAGTCGCTTCAATCATGTCTGACTCTGTGAGACCCCATAGATGGCAGCCCACCAGGCTCCCCCGTCCCTGGGATTCTCCAGGCAAGAACACTGGAGTGGGTTGCCATTTCCTTCAATGCATGAAAGTGAAAAGTGAAAGTGAAGTTCCTCAGTTGTGTCCGACTCTTAGGGACCCCATGGACTGCAGCCCACCAGGCTCCTCCATCCATGGGATTTTCCAGGCAAAAGTACTGGAGTGGGTTGCCATTGCCTTCTCTGATTCTTCAACCCTAGAACCACTGAATTCTTCAGAACCACTGTGCTCCAGGGGAACGCAAAAGGATTTGCATTCTTAATACCACCAAAGAGTTTTATGATTGACGAAACTTGGGAAACAGGGAAGGGTTGTGAGGTGCTGATCCAAGCTAGTCTTAACAATTAGGGTTTTATAATTCCCATGTTACAGATTTAAAACCTGAGATTTCAAAAATATTTAACTATCATGTCCTGAAAATAGAGAATCTAAAGCCTTGTTTGAAATCCTGTGTTTAAGCATAGATATGGTTAGCACCTGAGTTTAAATGAGATTCCCTGGTGGCTCAGATGGTAAAGCATCTGCCTGCAATGTGCGAGACCTGGGTTCGATCCCCAGGTTGGGAAGATCCCCTGGAGAAGGAAATGGCAATCCACTCCAGTACTCTTGCCTGGAAAATTACATGGATGGAGGAGCTTAGTGGGCTATAGTCCATGGGGTCTGAAAGAATCCGACATGACTGAGAGACTTCACTTTGAATTTAAATACTGCATCTCCTTGCAAAATGATATTTTTGTGATGAAACTATTGAAACATTTTAGTCTATTACTGTTTTTGTTTGTTTGTTTCCAATACTAGAAACAAAAATGTTTTTCTACCAGATAAATGATAGAATAGTATTTCAGTATTATAATTTTTATTTGCTTATTATGTCCATTTTGCTTTCAGTATTCTCTTGTTCATGAAAGAAAACCTGATGTAGTTCTGTTACAAAAATTTTTCTTATGACTCATTCCCTGCTTGCCACTTATAAACATTATGTTTCCAACATTAAAGATGACTTCACATTAGAGTACCTGTTAAAGTCTTTTACTAGAATGTAGACTGTTTCTATTATATTTAGGTAACACTGTCAACTTTTCCAGCTAATTCATAAAGTACCAATAGTAGCTAATGTAGACAGGTATCTACTGCCTTTGATAGGGTCAACTATTTTGATTAGAAAGTAATAAAATTTAATTCTGGATAAGTTCACATGAGCCTACGGACATTGTGTTCATGAACACAGATTAGAAGAAAAATTGAAGCTTATTTACGTGGAAGTCCTCTGTGAAGTGTCGAAAGGCACACAAAGAAGCCTCTCCCATTTCCATTTCTCCTCCCTCTCTCCTTCTTTCTTCCTGAGAGCTTTCCTTCAAAAGTAGGGTTATGGATGGAATGTTATCCTTTAGAATACAAAATAAGACCCAAAATAATAAACATTAATTTCTTTATTGCAAGGCATTAAATATTCCAAAATAAGAGCTTCCTTGCTATCCCGCTATCACTGTGTGCTAAGATCTTAAAACAGTCATCTCAACTTGCCTTACCTACTGAGTGAACAGTGGTGGTCTGAGGTCTGAATTACAATCCATTTTCTAAGTATTTGCTTCCCACCTCATATGAAAACAAAAGATCTCTCTTCAGAATCTAGCTGTGATTTTTCTCTGTCTATTCTTCCTCCCTCAGCTCAGGATTGGGCATCCAAGTGCACTGAGTATACACACTTACAATCCCAATTCACTGCTGCACCTCTACTATAGCAATTCAACCTGGAATTGTATCAGCACTGCTTCACCAATTTCTAGACTTGCCTTGCTTGTGGAATCCCAACTGCCTCAGAATTTTAAGAAGGGAATATTTTAACACAACTTTAACACAACACAATTTTAACAACTTTTTTTTTATCACAGCCTTACCATGAACCCTTCAACAATTATCAATACATAGCTTATGCAAATGCAAGGACTGTTAAAGTATGCATTCAGTTTAGTGCCAGTTCATGTTATAATTGAGTGGTCAGGTATATCCACATGGTCACGTGACAGAACTAAATACAAGGGCAATGCAAGAGGTTACAATAACCTCCTTTTCTGTGTATTATATATTCACATTTGTTTTCTGGAAGTAGTTAGGGATAAGATGTTTACCTTTTCACTACCTGGCACAATTGATAGTCTCCTTTCCTTTAATAAAATTCCCTCCCCAACTCTTCTCTCAGGCCAGATTTTCACACTTATCTCCATAGCAACATATCTATCTAATAGAAAGATACATCTTCTGAATGGCTAGCAATACAACATTAACTGTTAGAACATAACATTTTTCATGTTGAAAACATCTGGAATTCACAACCAGTCAAGAAGTATAAAATGTATTTGGCTCTTTAATAGTCACCCAAGGTTGAGCTTGCTTGCTTTATTAGAATTCATTTACAAACAACTCTTATTAACCAGCAATGTAGTATAATAAAACTAAGCTTAATTTCAACATCAAAAAAAATTTTTAATTTACAAATAAAGTTGCTTATAAAGACTCCAATCACCATTTGTGGAAAAGAGTTTATGGCAGATTTGGGCTGTATTACCAACCTATTACTAGTACACTAATACCTCCATTTACTGGTTGATTATGTCCTCTGGCAAAATTCGGAACTGTCTACTACTCTGGTGCAAACTAATCAGTTTTCAAAATTAGTTATTGATCTCAGACCCATTGTGGTGGACCAATTTAGTGGCTGGTTCATTGAGTACTGAAGTGACAGCATTTGTGTGAGTAGCAGAGAAGTCACAGCAAATATAGTGTCTAAAGAGTGTGCTTAAAGGTAGTTTTCTGTTTCAGGGAATTGATAATACAGATATTCAAGGATGCTACCTTTCTCTCACTAGAGATTAATGATAGGTACCTCCAGTTACATGACTGTATCGTTTTCATATATACATTTGCCATTAATATCCTAACTTTAAATAAGTAATAGATGATAAATCATTAAAAGCATTCCTACTTAAAATATTTCCTTCTGATCCTTCAAAATTAATTTTTACCTGAATTTATGTAAAGGTGAATAAAGGGAGTGTCTACTAATTAGTATAATGTGACTCTTTATAATAACCTTATGGTGAAAAATGCTAGAGAGTAAACCAGAAATAATGAGATCAAAATACTTCAGCGCCTAAATTACACTTCATATTACTCATAATTTAATGATTCTTTTTGTTTCATTAACTTTTTATATATTTCTTTAACATAATTTCTTAATGATTTGCTTTCTATACTTTGTCTTAGAGACAAAGTCTTAGAGAACTGAAATATAACAGTTTTCTGAATATCTCAGAGAAGCAGAATTATGAACTAAGTAACTTGGTTGCCCACATAGAAGAAAAATCTCTCAAAAATTGTTCTAAGTTTTCTCATCAGTTTGACATTCCTAAGGAGAAGTTAATCTGTGATGCAAAACTGACATACAAAACCTCAAATGAGATTCACTTATTTTTAGTGATAATTATTATAAAAAAACACATTCTATATAAATACTCACACAATGACCATGGAAGTGGTTACTGTAGAAAATTTTTTTTATATTTCTTGTTGATGTGGGTTGGTAAACATTTTTTAAACACTTGACTTTTCTCAGTCCTCTTATAGATGTATCTATGTCTACTTGTATGTATAGCATGTGAATTTAAAATACAATTTTCAATAATTATTTTAATTTAAATTATATTTAAATTTTCCACATTTAAAGTCATTTTTGAGGTCTCTAGTTTCAAGAGTTTAGATTAAGTGAGAAAAAGAAAAAAAATGTTTAAATATATACTGGAGGTGAAACCTCACACCTTACTGAAATCAACCTTAAATAAAGTTCTTGTGAATGACGAAGGTGTGAACAGCTCTCTAAGGTGTTAAGGTGATATAAACTCTGTGGTTTTTATGTTGCCACAGAATTCCATAATTTAAGAAATCCACTTACAGTCTTTTTATTATAATGACCTTTTAATACCTAAAAAAATCTAACACTGTTTACATTGTAAAAATAAGAAAAAATAATATAATACTAGAGGCAAGAGAAGGTAACTAAGAAAACAATGTGGTAAGTGGTAAACTTTTCCAGACATTCATGTTATTAAAATCTAAACTCCTTCTACATGATAAAAAACATCAGATCAGATCAGTCACTCAGTCGTGTCCAACTCTGCGACCCCATGAATCGCAGCACACCAGGCCTTCCTGTCCATCATCAACTCCCAGAGTTCACTGAGACTCACGTCCATCGAGTCAGTGATGCCATCCAGCCATCTCATCCTCTGTCGTCCCCTTCTCCTCCTGCTCCCAATCCCTCCAGGCATCAGAGTCTTTTCCAATGAGTCAACTCTTCGCATGAGGTGGCCAAAGTACTGGAGTTTCAGCTTTAGCATCATTCCTTCCAAAGAAATCCCAGGGCCATATCACATGTCAAACGATCAGTAGTTTCTCTAAGATAGCAATTTGAACATCCAATGGCATATTGTATCTGAACATTTTTATGTATCATTGGCACTGGGCACAGTTAACAGATCTAAGAACAACTGAGTGAAATTTTAAGTTGGACTAATGTTGGGCTCCATTTTTTTAATTTAGGTTAAAAAAAAATTTGTTTACAATGTTGTGTTAGTTGCTGCCATACAACACAAATCAGCCATAAATGAACATACATCCCCTCCTTCCCTAGCCTCCCTCCCCTCGACCAATTCCATTCCTCCAGGATATCACAGAGCACCAGACTGGGCTCCCTATGCTGCACAGCAACTTTTTAGGTACATAATTTCTTTAAGACTCAGGGCCTTCCCAGGTAGCACTAGGGGTAAAGAAACTGCCTGCCAATGCAGGAGACATAAGAGACGCAGGTTCGATCTGTGGGTCAGGAAGATCCCCTGGAAAAGGACATGGCAATCCACTTCAGTTTTCTTGCCTGGAGAATCCCATGGACAGAGAAGCCTGGTGGGCTACAGTCCATGGGGTCACAAAGAGTCAGACAGGACTGAAGCAACAGCACACACCCACGCACTGTTTTAATCCTGGAGAATCATCAAAACATGCTCTGAAGCTTGTTAAAAGATAAAGACTGAGTCAGAATTTTCATGGATAGTTCCAAACATTTGTATTTTATAAGCTAATGGACTACAGAGAAAAACAACTAGCTTACATTTTCTTAGTTCCTTGAAGGAACTGCAATACACACACACACACACACACACACACACACATACATGTATATGATGGCTAAGGAACCCATATCACAATTTTTCATTTTTTTTTTTCAGGCATGCTTCACAGAAACTTTTTGGTGCCTAGATCCAGATATCACTGTCTAATCTGCCAGAATGTCAATTTACAAATTAACAAAGCGAGTTGCTGTGTTTTTCCCCACATTAATCTAGAAAGATAAAGGATAGAATAAGACCATTGTTTTAAATATTAACATTTGTATATTGGGGTCAAAACAAAGTATTCTGGCCCCTTTAACACAGGTTATTTAGAACTAGCCCTGAAACTTTTATTTGCACTAATAGAATCATAAAATATGTAAAAACATGGTTTTATGAGCATGGTTATTTAGATCAATTGTCTTATTTATATATTTCATATTCAAAACATTTGGTTTAATCAATTTTACATTTTCAACTAACCATTTTAGAAAGTTCTTATATACAATAAATGCAGAAATAATTTTAAAGGAAAATTTCAAAAGGCTCATAGAAGCACAATTGTGCATGCGATTAAAAGTGTTATCTGTTACCCCCAAAGGAATTTAGAATTGATGAAGCCCTGTGACCATATAGAGTAATTCTAAAGAATAAAGTTCTATGGAATACAAACTTCTTCTCTAGACCCTTTTGTATTTAGATATCTCATAGAGAATTTGGAAAATTTGATCATTGAAATTTTAATCTCTATTCCCATATTTTGTTGTTTTTCAGTCATTAAGTTGTGTAAGCCTCTTTGCAATTCCATGGACTGCAGCATGCCAGGCTCCTCTGACCTCCACTATCTCCTGGAGTTTGCTCAAATTGATGTCCACTGAGTCAGTGATGCTATCTAACCATCTCATCCTCTGCCATATCCTTCTTCTCTTCCTTCAATCTTTCCCAGCATCAGGGCCTTTTCTAATAATGGGCTGTTCGCATCCTGTGATCAAAGCTTTGGTGCTTCAGCTTCAACATCAGTATTTCCTATGAATATTCAGGGTTTATTTCCTTTAGGACTGACTGGTTTGATCTTGCAGTCCAAGTGGTTCTCAAGAGTCTTCAATGCCACAATTTGAAAGCACCAGTTCTTCTGTGCTCAGCATTCTTTGTACATGACTCTGGAAAACCATACACATTATACATTCATGCATGACTCTGGAAACACCATAGCTTTCACTACATGGACATTTGTTGGCAAAGTGATGTCTCTGCTTTTTATTACACTGTCTAGGTTTGTCATAACTCTTCCCAAGGAGCAGGCATCTTTTCATTTCTTGGCTGCCACAGTGATTTTAGAGTCCAAGAAAATAAAAACTCACCATTTCCTCTTTTCCACTTCTATTTGCCATAAAGTATGGGACCAGATGTCATAATCTTAGTTTGTTGAATGTTGAGTTTTAAGCCAGCTTTTTCACTCTCCTCTTTTACGCTTATCAAGAGGCTCTTTAGTTTCTCTTCATTACTGCCATTAGAGTGGTGTCATATCATCTGAGGTTGCTGATATTTCTCCCAGCAGTTTTGATTTCTGCTTGTGATTTACCCAACCAGACATTTCATATAGTGCCAGAACTCTTCACTCTGATCCATCTGTCTAAGGTGGCCCTGCATGGCATGGCTCATAGTTTCATTGAGCCACACAAGCCCCTTTGCCACAATAAGATTTTGATCCATGAAGGAGATTCCCATATTAATAATTCTTAAATGTTTACAAACAATGTAGCAGCAGATTATATAGTAACAGGCATCAATAAAACTGCCCCAACAATTTTTATTCTGTTCATATTTGTTTTTCTAAGTAGTCTCTAGAGATAAAACCCTGTAAATCAAAAACAAAACAAAACCAAAAACCCCCACTGATTTATCAAAGTGCTACAAAAAGTTATAAATAGATGGGCTTAAAAACTGGAAAATTAAAAATTTAAGCAAAGAAATTATTTAAAAAAAAAAGCCAAAAGGAAGAAAATGTCAGCATGAGTTTTGAATTCTCTCACATTTCTTTTATTCTCTCCTTGCCTCCAGAACCAAATAAACTCAATACAGAGACAAAGGACTAGTCCCTTCACTCACAGCAAAAAGGATATAGAAAGAAAATATGATTTAGTTTTCAACTTGAAGGGTGGATATCGGATTAGAGAATTTACCCCATAGAAGAAAAAGTTAAATAGTGAAGAATAATATTGCAGAGGTTGTGAATATTCTTTAGAAAAATTTTGAGAATCCAGGAATTTTTTTCATATGTATGGTCATTAGGAAAAAAATGGGTAGTACTGGGATTGGCATCACATTGGTTTTAATCCCCATTAAGGTTTAAATGATTGACCAAGTTATTTGATAACCTTTTTAATTTCACCCATCTCATTCAGATCAGTTCAGTCGCTCAGTCATGGCCAACTCTTTGCAACCCCATAGACTGCAGCACACCAGGCTTTCCTATCCATCACCAACTCCCTCAGATTGCTCAAATTCATGTCCATCAAGTTGGTGATGCCATCCAACCATCTTATCTTCTGTTGTCCCCTTTGCCTCCTGCCTTCAATATTTCCCAGAATCAGGGACTTGTCCAATGAATCAGTTCTTTGCATCAGGTGGCCAGAGTATCAGCTTCAAAATCATTCAGTCCTTCCAATGAATATTCAGGACTGATTTCCTTTAGGATAGACTGATTGGATCTCCTTGCAGTCCAAGGGACTCTCAAGAGTCTACTCCAACACCACAGTTCAAAAGCCTCAATTCTTTGGCACTCAGCTTTCTTTATGTCCCAACTCCCACATCCATATATGACTACTAGAAAAAACATAGCTTTGATAGATGGACCTTTGTTGGTAAAGTAATGTCTCTGCTTTTTACTATACTGTATAGGTTGGTCTTAGCTTTTCTTCCAAAGAGCAGGCTTCTTTTAATTTCATGGCTGCAGTCACCATCTGCAGTGATTTTGGAGCCCAAAGTTTCTGTGTTTCTATTGTTTTCCCATCTATTTGCTATGAAGTGATGGGACTGGATGCCATGATGTCAGTTTTTGAATGTTGAGTTTTAAGCTAACATTTTCACTCCCCTCTTTGACTTTCATCATCCACCTCATAATACCCTCAAAATATATCATTTGCATTTCCCTAGTTATCATCTGAGTAATATTTGACGATTTGATTAGATGTCCAATACAAGCTATTAGTTCTCTCAGAGTCTTTATTCCCCACTGTATAATAGCACGGGCATGCGTGCTCAGTTGCTTTGCTCAGTCCTGTCTGACTCTTTTTGACCCCATGGACTGTAGTTCCCAGGCTATTCTGGCCATTGGGTTCTCCAGGCAAGAATACTGATGTGGCTTGCCATTTCCTCCTCCAGGGGATCTTTCTGACCCAGGGATTGAACCCATGTCACCTGTTTGGCAGGCAGTTTCCTTACCATTGAGCCACCTGGGAAAACCAGTGTAATACAGTATAATAGCACAGGTTCTAGTATTTCCTTTTTCTTTTTTGGTGCTCTAGGAATGGACACAACAGCGAATATGGCCTAAATTCATGGGCAACAGGTTGTTCAGACTTATTATCATTAACTTATTGTTCATAATCTCTAAGTTGTAATAACCTAGAAATCAGCTAGTTACTAGTTTTCCTCTTTAATGCTCAGAAATATTTCCATGGGCCACTTTGTAAATAATTATTATGATGATATTACATCTAAATGTCTTTGATTTTCTAAATGGATTTTAAGCTCCTTTATTTTGGTATTTCCAAAATAGCTTCCACTGTTATGCAGAGCACAAGAGTCTCAAGAGCAAGTGGATGCCAGGAGTAAATACAATCCCTGTGTCAGCAAAAGACACAGCTGACAGTGAGTTTGAATGAGTTGGGTGGACCAGGAATGGAAAGGTGAATTGATTGCTTATTAGGCTGCTCGCCCATCTTCTGAGTTATAGTGGAGGTGTCCCTCAGACTCTCTGCCAGACCAATCCAGATAATTTGAATATTGCTGCCACAGGTAGAGATGATCCATGCTCTCACAAGCTGACCTCCAGTATACAAATAGGGCAAGGTATGCCTCTAAGCTACACCTTGGAGATCAGTTGCCTCAGTCTTCCTGACCCTTCCCTTAGTGTTTGCATTGGTTCCATAGACACTCGCAAATATTTTAGCTCTTATTCCTCAGTCATTTCAGAGCTATACCACAGAGTCAATTCCTACCAAGGGGCAATTCCGTTACTTCTATGGGGAAAACAATTTGGAGCAGCTTCAGAAGCCAGATCATTGATTTACTACTTAATAGCTGTGTTCAGTTCAGTCCAGTTCAGTCGCTCAGTCATGTCCGACTCTTTGAAATCCCATGAACCACAGCACACCAGGCCTCCCCGTCCATCACCAACTCCTGGAGTTCACTCAAACTCATGTCCATTGAGTCAGTGATGCCATCCAGCCATCTCATCCTCTGTTGTCCCCTTCTCCTCCTACTCCCAATCCCTCCTAGCATCAGAGTCTTTTCCAATGAGTCAACTCTTCGCATGAGGTGGCCAAAGTATTGGAGTTTCAGCTTTAGCATCATCCTTCCAAAGAACACCCAGGACTGATCTCCTTCAGAATGGACTGGTTGGATCTCCTTGCAGTCCAAAGGACTCTCAAGAGTCTTCTCCAACATCACAGGTCAAAAGTATTAATTCTTCGGTGCTCAGCTTTCTTCACAGTCCAACTCACATCCATACATGACCACAGGAAAAACCATAGCCTTGACTAGACGAATCTTTGTTGGCAAAGTAATGTCTCTGCTTTTGAATATGCTATCTAGGTTGGTCATAAATTTCCTTCCAAGGAGTAAGCGTCTTTTAATTTCATGGCTGCAGTCACCATCTATAGTGATTTTGGAGCCCAGAAAAATAAAGTCTGACACTGTTTCCACTGTTTCCCCATCTATTTCCCATGAAGTGATGGGACTGGATGCCATGATCTTCGTTTTCTGAGTGTTGAGCTTTAAGCCAACTTTTTCACTCTCCACTTTCACTTTCATCAAGAGGCTTTTTAGTTCTTCTTCATTTTCTGCCATAAGGGTGGTGTCATCTGCAAACTGAGTCATAGGATAGTTAAATACAATTTTCAAGGTCATAAGCCTGTAAGTGGCAGAGCCGAAGTTTGAGACCAAGTATGCTTTAAATCTGTCTACCAAAATGCCTCTTTGTGTCTGATGTTAGAGTCATAAAAAATAGCAAATGCAAAACTGATGAATGGAAGCAAAAAAAAAAAATGAAAGAAATTATGGTTTAATAGGTGAGAGCTTAATCAATGCTATTAGACTGGGTTCAAATTCCAAATTTTCACTTTCTGTCTGCATGACATCAAGCTAGTCCTTTTCTGTTCTACTTAGTCGCTTAGTCGTGTGCAACTCTTTGTAACCTCATGGACCATAACCTGCCAGCTCCTCTGTCCATGGGGTTCTCCTGCTAAGAATACTGGAATGGGTTGCCATTTCCTCCTTCAGGGGGTCTTCCTGACCCAGAAATTGAACCCAGGTCTCCTGCATTGCAGGCGGATTCTTTACCGTCTGAGCCACCAGGGAAGCCCTACATGATTTCAAGCTACTCCTTGGACCTCACCAGCCCCTCCCAACAATCTGTGCCTCCACGTCGGGACTCCTTTAGGATTCAATGAGATAAAATATCCTGGACAGAGTAAGCATTCAAACAATATTGAGTACATTTATCATGAGTCCAAAAAAGGAGGAGGTTTAATGTGTAGAGGAAAATTGTCATCTACGCATCACAATTTTGCCTGTGACATCTTGTTATTAAGGCTTTTCCTTAAGTGCAGTGTTCAGCCAACACATTCATATAGCAAGTAGAGTGAACATGTTACATTAAATCTACCATTTGTAAAGCATCTATCAGAGATCGATAGATTGTAGATCAATTTTTGTAAATATGTCTTTTATTTATGAAATCTCTATCATCAAGTGTAACTATGTATTCCAATAACCAGCTAGAAGTTTTTAATTTGAACATATATGAATAACGTATATTGTTAACATATATTAACACATTATGGAGCTCTCATAATAATCTAATCAACATGCCCTTTTAGGGAATTTACACAACTATAACCTTCATAAAACCAATAGCTAAGATATTGTTTCTCATTATTGTGAGTCACACACACACACACACACATACACACACACACACACACATGAAATTCAAGAAACAAAATAGCTGATATTCTAGTTAAATGTCAGTGATTATGGCATCGATTCAAAGTTTTTAACGTGTTTCCTTGAAGTGTCTTATAAGGTGTACTTGTTCTCTGAGCATCCAGTGAAGGTTAAATCTTGAATATTTCAATTTTTAAAATTGAGGACAGTATACTATTATATGCAAGTTTTCATCAGGTTTGCATTGTGTGCCAGAAAACCATCATAAATATTATAATTTCATCAATGATTGATGGATACTGCCAGCTAAATATGTGATATTCTCTGTTGTTATGCAGGTTATTCTTTTTACAATATGGTTTATATTTTAGAATGTTGTTTCAGTGGCTTACATTTTTCAAGAGTTGATATTTCCCATTTAATCCTTTTTAAAAGTTAATTTAGTGTCAGCTGCATA
Source organism: Bubalus kerabau (assembly GCF_029407905.1). Taxonomy (NCBI): domain Eukaryota; kingdom Metazoa; phylum Chordata; class Mammalia; order Artiodactyla; family Bovidae; genus Bubalus; species Bubalus kerabau. Next base: position 70,662,586 of record NC_073625.1, read on the forward strand.
ACTGTGTACTCAGTCTCAGTTTTATTCTCTTCAGCATGGATAGCTTTTCATTAATTTATGTTTTAATCTAGGTAATGTGTGTCTTGATACTACAACACTTGGAGACTTAACATTTATTAAATGAAGACTTGAAGCGAGTAAAAGTCATTTCTGTTAACTGTTTGTAAGTTGGGACTATCAGCTGGTTCAATGAGCTTTGAAAATAAGTGAAAATAGCAGAATTCAATGAAGCGGCTAGGAAATTTGACCTTACCTATTGCAGATTTTAGAATCAATGCATAAACATGTTAATATAGAAAAATGTTAAAGTATTCCTTATGGAAAACAATGAAGCTTTAATATTTAATGACTAATTGAAATACCAGGCCCCTTTTGTGTAACTGTGGCTTCTCTCATTATCCTAAACCAGAAATTGAACCGGACAGCAAGACACACAGAAGGTCTTTGAGAGACGGATCTTCCTTACAAGAGACACTCTAAGTGCCAGTAAATTATTTCAATAACCGAATTTTATTATTTTAGAGAATCTGATGTACTCTGTCTTTAAGTACTAAAGAGCCACAAAACCCAAGACAGTACATTTGCTGAATCATATATCAAACTGAGAGGAGATTTGTTAAAAATAATTCTTTTGAAGAATATATTCAGCCTCAATTGTATATCCTCAGCTGGCCACATGCTGGGTTTCTCTCTTGATTTCTACCCTTTTAGCTTTCCCTTTGTGTCTTCTTCCTAGTTATAAAGAGAGCATTTCAGCCTCTGATAATGACTTGCAAGCTTTATTATAAATTATTGTGGGCTTTGGAGATATGTAACAAAGAGGACTGTTATTTCTTAAGCTGTGATAGAGCAAATCATATCAGAAGGGCTTTGTGTGTCTATGTGTGTCTGTGTGTGTGTTTGGTAGTTTTAGAATATTCTGAAGCAGACAAATTTCTTTGATGATCACTGTATCATTAATTTTTAAGAATATAATTATAGCAAGTGTTACAAGAGTACCTTGCAAGTCTCTCCAAAGGGACAAGATAAAGCCAACATAGTTCAAAAGTTCAGGATTCAATGCTTCAAAGTGTAAGCCTGGAAAAAAAGGAAATTCCTCTGGGACCACTATCATTTTCTTACATTCCCACCAATGCTTTGCTGGTTTGTTCTAAAGAACCATTCTCCACAGACCCCTCATTATGATTTTTGCTGTGACTGGCCACACTCACTGAAAACTTGCTTTAAAGGACAAGGTATTTATCCACGTTGTCATTTTGCTTCTCTGTGGCCAGGGGATTAATCGCTTTCTCAAGGGCCTAACTCTACCATTTCCTTTACTTTTGGGAAAGGAGATTTTCAGAAAATGCCACTGCATGACCACAACTTATTCTTTAAAAAGAAATGTAATGTATCATTTAAAGAAAATTACCAGGAGATAATTTTAGCCAGAATTCAGTTATTTAATTCATATTTGAGAAGTGACCTCACTTCATCGTAAGATCAGAACTAGCAGTACCCTTCTGAACATGATGAAAAACTAAAGTCTTCATATGAGTGAGCCCTGCGGCCTGGCTGGATGACAAGCATTTGGTCGGCTTCCATTTTTCACCAGCTTAAATCAACAAGCTGGAAGAGGGCTGAATGGAAAGTGGCAGAAGAAAGAGGGCTAAATGGAAAGTGGCAGAAGATTCTTTCCAGGAAACAAAGCTGGTTAGATGCATAAGGACCGTGCCTGGTTCAGGCCATGATTCAGTGCTGTAAATCTAGTATTCATGTTTTTAAAGGATCAGTTAGAATGTTTAATAAACCAATAAGATTTTTCTAAAATACACAAATGTCTGAGAATATTTAGGCCTACGTAATTTCTAAAGAGCTTCCTCGGTGGCTCAGTGGTAAAGAATCCACTTACAATGCAGGAGATGTATGTGGAGATGTGGATTCTGGGTCAGGAAGATCCCCTGGAGGAGGACATGGCAACCCATTCCAGTAATCTTGACCAGAGGAAAAAAACCCATGGACAGAGGGGCCTAGAGGGCTATAGTCCATGGGGTTGCAAAAGACTTGGACACAACTGAGCAAAACAACAATTTCTAAAGAAGGAATTTATATAAAGACTATTAATACCCACATGTGTTGGTATCATTAAATTTAGTATATTATTTTTATTGAGTCCCTTCCATTAACCCCATAATGTCACATAAATTAATCATTACTTTTCATAGAAAGTATAACATATGTTACTGCTATTTCCATTTTATGAACAAGATAACCTGAGTCAAAAAGAAATAAAAAACTTTGGCTGACATTACATATTTATTTTGTGACCCAGGATTGAAGTTGTCATCTGTCTTTTTCTCAATCTGCACTTTTCTCATTTCAATATGAAGTTCTGCCTTTAACATATATATAAATTAATATATATTCAGTTATTTATTTATAGTTACTTATAGTAACATCAGTTACTACTCAAGAAAAATTACTATGAGGAAAATATTTTCTATGCATTTAAATAATGACAAAGGGCCTTTTTATTTCAAATTTAATCTTTTATGATTAATTGCCCATTATTTTCTCTTGAATATTTCCTCTCAAATTATGACAGGCTTCAATGTGTTGCTTCCATTAATATGGTGGTGATTGTAACAGGATTAAAGTCTTCCTATTAAAAAGAATCCTTCTATAAAAGAAAAATATACTCAATACTCCAGAATTGTTAAATCCAAATACATTAAATATGTGAAGGATTCAATTACTTAACATCTATGTAAATTGAACTTATATACACAGGCTTTTGAACAATTTGGGCATAGTACAATTAATATCAGTTAGATTTTATATGTCAGTCAGTCAGTAAGTTCAGTCGCTCAGTCGTGTCCAACTCTTTGCAACCCCATGAATGGCAGCACACTAGGCCTCCCTGTCCATCACCAACTTCTGAAGTTCACTCAAACTCATGTCCATCGAGTCAGTGATGCCATCCAGCCATCTCATCCTCTATCGTCCCCTTCTCCTCCTGCCCCCAATCCCTCCCAGCATCAGAGTCTTTTCCAATGAGTCAACTCTTTGCATGAGGTGCCCAAAGTACTGGAGTTTCAGCTTTAGCTTCATTCCTTCCAAAGAACACCCAGGGCAGATCTCCTTCAGAATGGATTGGTTGGATCTCCCTGCAGTCCAAGGGACTCTCAAGAGTCTTCTCCAACACCACAGTTCAAAAGCATCAGTTCTTCAGCACCAGCCTTCTTCACAGTCCAACTCTTACATCCATAGATGACCACTGGAAAAACCATAGCCTTGACTAGATGGACCTTTGTTGGCAAAGTAATGTCTCTGCTTTTGAATATGCTATCTAGGTTGGTCATAACTTTCCTTCCAAGGAGTAAGCATCTTTTAATTTCATGGCTGCAGGCACCATCTGCAGTGATTTTGGAGCCCAGAAAAATAAAGTCTGACACTGTTTCCACTGTTTCCCCATCTATTTCCCATGAAGTGATGGGGCCAGATGTCATGATCTTCGTTTTCTGAATGTTGAGTTTTAAGCCAACTTTTTCACTCTCCTCTCTCACTTTCATCAAGAGGCTTTTTCGTTCCTCTTCGTTTTCTGCCATAAGGGTGGTGTCATCTGCATATCTGAGGTTATTGATATTTCTCCCAGCAATCTTGATTCCAGCTTGTGCTTCATCCATCCCAGTGTTTCTCATGATGTACTCTGCATAGAAGTTAAATAAGCAGGGTGACAATATACACCCTTGATGTACTCCTTTTCCTATTTGGAACCAGTCTGTTGTTCCATGTCCAGTTCTAACTATTGCTTCTTGACCTGTGTACAGATTTCTCAGGAGGCAGGTCAGGTGTTCTGGTATTCCCATCTCTTTCAGAATTTTCCACAGTTTATTGTGATCCACACAGTCAAAGTCTTTGGTATAGTCAATAAAGCAGAAATAGATGTTTCTCTGGAACTCTCTTGCATTTTTGATGAACCAGAGGATGTTGGCAATTTGGTCTCTGGTTCCTCTGCCTTTTCTAAAACCAGCTTGAACATCTGAAATTTCATAGTTCATTTATTGCTAAAGCATGGCTTGGAGAATTTTGAGCATTACTTTACTAGCATGTGAGATGAGTGCAATTGTTCAGTAGTTTGAGCTCTCTTTGGCATTGCCTTTCTTTGGGATTGGCATGAGAACTGACCTTTTCCAGTCCTGTGGCCTGAGTTTTCCAAATTTTCTGGCATATTGAGCGCAGTGCTTTCACAGCATCATCTTTCAGGATTTGAAATAGCTTAGCTGAAATTCCATCACCTCCACTAGCTTTGTTCGTAGTGATACTTTCTAAGGCCCACTTGACTTCACTTCCCAGGATGTCTGGCTCTAGGTGAGTGATCATACCATCGTGATTATCTGGGTTGTGAAGATCTCTTTTGTACAGTTCCTCTGTGTATTCTTGCCACCTCTTCTTAATATCTTCTGCTTCTGTTAGGTCCATACAATTTCTGTCCTTTATTGAGCCCATCTTTGCATGAAATGTTCCCTTGGTATCTCTAATTTTCTTGAAGAGATCTCTAGTCCTTCCCATTCTGTTGTTTTCATCTATTTCTTTGCATTGATCACTAAGGAAGGTTTTCTTATCTCTTCTTGCTATTCTTTGGAACTCTGCAGAGTAATGCATTAAAATGTGAAGGGTAAACAGATATTTTTGGCAGGAATGAGTATCTCCGTTTTTCCTATTAACAATGAAAAAATGAAAAGGCCACATACTGAGTATATCACTTTTTCTTTCATTGTCAAAAGAATGTTTCTTCATATATGTGTTATTTGCTTTAGATTGATAGACCCATGATAGAGAGCATAAATTAAAATCATTATGTTTATGTTTTTGCATGTGGTTTATAGTTCAAACTACATATGCTTTTGGAGACATTATTGAATGAAATTAAGAGATACAAGATTCTGAGTACTTATTTTCTTCTTTCAACTTAACACATGGTTGTACATGAGACCCTCAGCAATAAAGGGAAGCCATGTGGCAGAAGGTGTAGCGATGAACAGGATCTAACCTGGCAATTCAATCATGAGGCTGATTAACTGGTTTTAATAATATGCTTATTGAACTTTTTATCATATCTAAATGCAAGCTCTGACAATTTCCCTGGTAAGCATCTGATACTTAACCTTTCCAAATAACCTTACCAGAGACTATATTTCTATCCTTTCTCTCTTTTGCTCAAGAGCCCCAGAAGAGTCATGGCTAACACATTAACAAACTCTGTAAGGGAAATTGTTGGAGGAACTGTATTTCTTACTCAATGAGCTGTAAAACAAAAACTTGATAAGTTTCCGGAGTCTTCACAGAAATCTCACTTGCTTCATTGGACCCCATTTCTACAAAGTCTCCTGTGTTTGAAAACGGACCACATTTCACTACCTGCCATTCAGAAAAATCTTTATCTGGATTGATTTCCTTTGTGGAAATTGGTTGTTGAAAACACATTTTTTTAAAGATATCCTCAATAATCAGAAAACTACTTTGGCTTGTCAGTTGTTGCTGATTTTTTTATTTTAACATATAGAAAAGTGCTAATTATATTTTATTAGTAATACAAAGCATGAATCTTTGTAACACCTTTATGAATGCATGTGTATACATGTGTATATATTAAGGGCATAAATATAAGTGATGTCTTATATTAATGATGACTACTGCAAAAAATCAGCTTGTAAAGAAACTATTCTATGTTTTTCACTTTTTCTTATCGTAAAAGTTTTATTAAGATCTATTTAGCTATTTAATATAGAAGCTGTGTTTGTATTTCACAAGTTACATAACACATACTCAACTCCCATAACCTTGGCCTATAGACTTGAGGGGCCTCTGTAAATAGAGCTTATTTGTTTCATCTTCAGAAGATAAGCTGAGACCCAAGTTCAGCTGTGTTGAAACCTAAAGTTTGTATTTCTCAAGCTTAGACTTCCTTTCTCCCTTTATTTTTCCAGTTAGTCTTAACCTCTGCCTAGAACTAGTGGAAAAATCTTGAGCCAAGTCCTACAACTTAATGGGCAACATGGGTCAAAACTCCATTAAAAATCATTACTTAATCTATTACCTGCCTAGGTGATTAGGTGTTTTGCTAGCAGAACAGATTGCTTTGAGAGAGGAAAAGCATTAAAATTCTTTGAAAAATAAAAAGTCATTAAAATAAGAAGTCAGTGTATATAAGATTATATTAATAAGAATACCACAAAAGTAATAATTATATTCAGAATATTATTCAATGTAATGATTAATGGATAGCCCAAAGCCATACCCTCTACTGTAAAGTAAAAAACATCATATTTTATACCTTATCAATAATATTGCCTTCATATTTCATGGACACCATACTCCAACATGTCAAAAATAATCAACATCTCATCTATTAACTATAGATAAAACTGTAGGCATGGCATGACTTTTTCTGAACTCCAGACTTCAAATTTCAATGTAATAATGAAGACTTACTAAGTTTGAATCATGAATGAGATCTTGTGCTAGGAATAAAAAGAGTAAGATAATAAAAGATGAATTAGACATTGTCCTCACCTCAAATCTATGCCAAAGGGCTCCCAGTCTAGCTCAAAATGCAAGAGACAATATCATCTTGTAAAGAACTTTCACTGCATCTGTTAAGCTGCAGCTCTGAGTAGGTTGCAGGAGGAGGGTAAGATAAACTCAAGGCGTAAGGATGTGCCAAAATTGTCCTATGAATTTAGAATACTGTTTTTGTTCAGTCACTAGGTCATGTCTGATTCTTTGCAACCCCAAGGACTGCAGCAATTCTAGACTTCCTTATCCTTCAGTATTTCCCAGAGTTTGCTCAAATTCATGTCCATTGAGTCGGTAATGCTATCTAATTATCTCATCTTCTGTCACCTCCTTCCTTTTTGCCTTCAGTCTTTCCCAGCATCAAGGACTTTTCCAATGAGTTGTCTCTTCACATCAGGTGGCCAAAGTATTGGAGTACATGAATTTAGAATAGGTTATGCCAATACAAGAAATGTTAAGTTTCTCTTGATCAGATAAGAGACAAATATTAATAACATCCAGTAACATTTTTCTCTTTTTAATTATGATGATTCTATTAACAAATTGCACAATTTTTATTTCTAGAAGAATCTTTCCTGCATCAGTTCAGTTCAGTGCTCCATCACGTCTAACTCTTTGCAACCCCATGAATCGCAGCATGCCAGGCCTCCTTGTCCATCACCAACTTCTAGAATCCACCCAAACCCATGTCCATTGAGTCGGTGATGCCATCCAACCATCTCATCCTCTGTCATTCCCTTCTCCTCCTGCCCTCAATCTTTCCCAGTGTCAGGGTCTTTTCAAATGAGTCAGCTCTTCACATCAGGTGGCCAAAGCACTGGAGTTTCAGCTTCAACATCAGTCCTTCCAAAGAATGCCCAAGACTGATCTCCTTTCGTATGGACTGGTTGGATCTCCTTGCAGTCCAAGGGACTCTCAAGGGTCTTCTCCAACACCACAGTTCAAAAGCATCAATTCTTCAGTGCTCAGCTTTCTTCACAGTCCAACTCTCACATCCATACATGACCACTGGAAAAACCATAGCCTTGACTAGAGGGACCTTTGTTGGCAAAGCAATGTGTCTGCTTTTCAATATGCTATCAAGGTTGGTCATAACTTTCCTTCCAAGGAGTAAATGTCTTTTAATTTCATGGCTGCAATCACCATTTGCAGTGATTTTGGAGCCCAAAAAATAAAGTCACCCACCGTTTCCATTGTTTCTCCATCTATTTGCCATGAAGTGATGGGACCGGACGCCATATCTTAGTGTTCTGAATGTTGAGCTTTAACCCAACTTTTTTCACTCTCCTCTTTCACTTTCATCAAGAGGCTCTTTAGTTCTTCTTCACTTTCTGCCATAAGGGTGGTGTCATCTGCATATCTGAGGTTATTGATATTTCTCCTGGCAATCTTGATTCCAGCTTGTGCTTCAGCCATCCCAGCGTTTCTCATGATGTACTCTGCATATAAGTTAAATAAGCAGGGTGAAAACATACAGCCTTGACATACTCTTTTTCCTATTTGGAACCAGTCTGTTGTTCCATGTCCAGTTCTAACTCTTGCTTCCTGGCTTGCATACAGGTTTCTCAAGAGGCAGGTCAGATGGTCTGGTATTCCCATCTCTTTCAGAATTTTCCACAGTTTATTGTGATCCACACAGTCAAAGGCTTTGGCATAGTCAATAAAGCCGAAATAGATGTTTTTCTGGAACTCTCTTGCTTTTTTGATGATCCAGCAGATGTTGGCAATTTGATCTCTGATTCTTCTGCCTTTTCTAAAACCGGCTTGAACATCTGGAAGTTCACGGTTCATGTATTGCTGAAGCCTGGCTTCGAGAATTTTAAGCATTACTTTACTAGCATGTGAGATTAGTGCAATTGTGCGGTAGTTTGAGCATTCTTTGGCATTGCCTTTATAGATTAACCTTTTTGTAATCATAGAGCAAAAGAAAAATTTTATCTAATTTTAATTATTTGAAAGACAATAATTCACAGCAATATTGAAGAAGAAAATAAACTGTAACAAATTGTCTCTTTTAACATAATTAAAACTGGAGGCAAACATTTTTTAACTACTTTTTAAGCCTTTCAATCCCTTCCTTTTTTTTTTTTTTTTTTAATCCTTTAGTATTTTATTCCTTGGGAAAGGAAAATGGTTTTGTGGACAGTTGGCCAGAAACTGTCATAATCTTGTAAAGTCCCATGGATTCACTAATTTAATCTTAATGAAATAAGTGTTATTTTAAACTTGGGCTTACAGATGAAGAATGAAAGTTGTCCAGGGTCTATTACCTAGTAAGTGGAGGAACCAGAAGAATTGTAATGCCAGTGATCTGGTTACTGAGCTCCTGTTTCTCAAAGGCTTTGTAATTTATTTTTACTTATTCTTCTCTGACAGGTCCTCTTGTAGTGTCCCAGGAGACATCTTGATATTGCATTTGCTTTTTATGAGCCTCATTGTAAATTTTAGTTTCTAAATCCCTACAAAATCTATTGATGGAAATGTGCTTATTTTACTTAGTCTTTGGAACCATCTATTCTTAGACATATTTTTGGCCTCTCTTCCTCACCTATTGCTGGCCCTTCAAGTGTTTTGTGGGATGGTAATAATCTGTTTCAGTTGACTAAATAATAACATTGAAAAAGCAAAAATAGTGCATAGCTTAAAGGCAGCTAAGATGTGTTTTCATTTTCTCATCTTCCATAATGGTCCATCTTCACTCTGTAGGAGGAATCCTTTTTAATTTCTTATAATAACAGTACTTTACAGGAAACAACAAGATGCTTCAAAGGCAGACACATTTTTAAGTTTATATATTTGTTTGGCTACCCCATGATGTCACTTGCAGGACCTTTATTTCTCTGACCAGGAATTGAACCTGGGCCCTGCCAATGGAAGCACCAATTGCTAACCATGGATCACCAAGGAATTCCCTAGACATACCTTAATATGAACTGGTGTCTTAATTATGTAACATAGAGATGCAAAATGTGGAAAATACATGGTTCATTGGTTGAGAGTCAGCGCTGTGCATATGTGTTCTCGGGTCTGTGCAACAATTCTCAGAACTCCTCCTCAGACGACATGTCATGAATGACTGATACAGACCACTGCTAATCCATATCTTTTTATTCTGTTGTCTTTGTTTGATATTCCATGCAACAGTAGTTTCCTCTATTTCCCCCAGGCTTTCTTTCCTAATTTACTCTTGGAGAAAATTATTACTTGGCCTCACAAGAGTCTTCTGATTTATTTTAAAATTTTGTCCTTTAATTTAATCACGTTTTATCACTGTAATTGTCAAAACATCAGTAGTCTTTAAATTCAATCATATTTTAAATTAAATTTGTTCTCTTAGCATTTAAAACATTAGTGTTTCCAAACCATATGCCTCCAAAACTCTCTTTACAGACATGTTTTAAATTACATACTTACATTGATGATGCCAATGAAGGCACTATTTGACTGTGATATAGATGCAAGTTGAAGTCATATATGACAGATTAGTGACTATCTTAAATAGAACAAGAAGTGGGCACAGAGTGTCTCGTCTGCCACTAAATTTAAGCTCTTAGATTTTTATCAGGGTCAAAGTATAGCATTTTCCATGGTGTTTTGATTAGAAATTCACATAGAATATAACTGGCGATGAGTCAGATATTTAACTAAATAATCACTTCGTAAAATTTGAAAGAACAGAGCAGAAATTTTAAAATTCAATTAGTTTGACAGATAACATGCAAAACAGATATTATGTAGGTAGATGACACATGGAACTATACTGAACTGAGGACTACCTACATGATATTTGAGAGGTTATCTACCAATATCCCACAATGTTGGATCGGTATTATTTTATGAAAATAGAAAAACACTTTACGGATTAAACAACATTTTCACAAAAGCATATAGATGTACATTTCATCCATTAACATAACTTTTGTTTGTTTGTTTGCTTATTTTAACCATATTATGCAAAGTGTGGAACTTTCTTTGAATCATGAAAATGACATAGCAATGTCTGGTGTTTTCCTTTTAATCTTTAAGTTTTCAGTATGTCCACTGAAAATATTACCCAGAATGGCCGGTAAGCAAGTTCACATGTAAGATGAATAGTGACATTTTTAACACTTAGTAATCTTATGTATACAACAGAACAACAGAACATCCCTGAACCCCTGCCCCTGGCCCAGAGCAGGAATCATATAGCATGTCTATATTAACTTTCATTGAGTCACATGTCCTTTCCCACCACGCAAGCTGTTTAATGAATGATTCATCTGAAAATACGGGGCAATGTTTAGAAAAGTTAATACATGAAAGTAAACCAAAATATGTTTAGTTTAATAAATCCTGTTGCTAAGAGGAATTTCACACCAAACTATGCAAAATATGTGGACATCATTTTGAACCTGAATGAAAAATGATTAGTGGCTTTACCTTATGATATTGTTGAAAACCAAATTATACCAAATAATTCAATCAGAATATAAATTCAGTGTTCACCCTTGCTACTGAATAACACAGTTGCTTTTCCAAATAGCTTCATTTGCTATTCATTTTGGAAATGACATTCCTAGGTAAATGCTTCTATGCAAACTTGAAAGTGAAGCCAAATACCAGAAGGGGGAGTAAGCAGTGCAGGAATAAATAAGGGTTAAACTATCCTAGTCAATCTCACACAAAGAAGCCCTATGTAAAGCAACAATTTTGGCAAGTAACCATACAGATATTTAGTTTCCTCACCAGTTTTAAATGCACTATCCATTATGGATTGCTTTATATAAGCATTTTAAATGAAAACTTTTTGGGGGGAAAGTAATTCAGAGAGGAGTCAGAGTGAACATATGATTTCTGAAAATTCTAATTGATCTTGTGGGAGGGTAGATGGTTATTTTTTTTTTTTTTAATGTCTAAAAAGGTTACCAATAAATTGTAGAAAATTAGGGTATTTTTCTGTATTTATTGGTGTGAATAATAAAATGATTTTATAGAAAGCTGTATAAACTTGGTGCTGATGCAAAAAAATATTTGTAATGGATTGTAAAGTATTCTTTAAGACTATTTAGAATTGAAGATAATACTCAACAAGCAGCAAACATTGTTTCACTTAAAAGGTAAGACAAATAACCTCATATTTCTTTAAAATTTATTATTAAATGTCTAATAAGAGGAAAACTATAACATGACTAGATGTTCACCAAGCACTTGAAGAATCTTATACATTGCCAAATACTGCAGTTAAATTGAATCATATACATAGCATGCCTTGTTTGATGTGAAGTGTTTGTCACATAGAACCAGAACCAAACTTAGTATCTTTCTAAAGATAGTACTTCATAAAGATTGGAAAATAATCTGTAAATTTCAGATAATAATAAAATATCCTCATCAGAGAATAAATATATGTACAATAATGAATATGTTGAACAAAGACCAGATTATATTTCTAAGTTATCCTAGTAAATTCTTCAGTGAATTCTCAAACGTATTTCTTGCATCCACTCAAAGCCCAAGGTTCCAAGTCCCAGCATTCTTCCATTTGAATATGAACTTTCAAGTTTGATTTGTGCATGACCCTGAAAATATTCTTCGTGATTCCTATGGTTAATTTTCAAGCTATGTTAAAAAATTAATGACATTGGGAAAGTGATTAAAAATCCAAACCTAAATAAAGCAGGTGACTTAGCTCCAGATAGTAAGAGTACACCTTCAAGACCCTGGTTTAGGTTTCTAGTTTACATTATAAGTGTATTTGAGGGGTGGAGATGGGTAATGAGTAATTGAAATGTAATAAAAGTTACTTTAAGCTTCAGATTTATGGTCAGTCTCAGAATGAATAGCTTGTTTTACATGAAACAAAGCACTTTTTTGCTACATTTTCCTGTCAAAATACATATTGTCATCTTTTTTATTTGGAAGAAAGAATATCAAGAGTGCTCTTACCAACCTGAGGTTTATAGGAATGTTCTTGAATGTCTTTTAAAAATAAATAAATGCTATGGATTCTTCTAAGTATCTCAGTTTAGCTCTCTGTTGCCAGGTGGAAATGATATTGCTCACAAAATCAAAATGAATAGCCAGAGAAATCAATGTTTTTCAGACTTTAAAAATGAAAATAACATTATAGAGAATAGAGAATATTATCATGGTTCTGAAAAAAAGGAGTTGTCCATGTCTCAATGCACGATACTGGATGCTTGGGGATGGTGCACTGGGATGACCCAGAGGGATGGTACAGGGAAGGAGGAGGGAGGAGGGTTCAGGATGGGGAACACGTGTATACCTGTGGTGGATTCATGTTGATATATGGCAAAACCAATACAATATTGTACAGTTAAAAAATAAAAGTAAATTTAAAATAATAACAACCAGATGCTTGACTAATTTTGAGAAGAGGAACTGTTGGTTTATAATCAATAGTGGAAAAAAATATGTTTTCCCCCTACTGAGGTTTCCCACACAAATACGCCAAATATGCCCTCACGATTTTTAAAGGAAATTACCCAAGTCAAAGCTTTGAATGGCATTTCGGAGTTCTGAGGTCTCTTTTAGGTTTCTGTTTTATTTTTATTTTTTTTCACTATACTGGGAAAGTGAACAACTTCTTCCAGTTAATTTTTTTTTACATAAGCACGCACACATGTTTTAAGGTCTTCATCCTCTCATGTATTATGTTTATTTATTTACCTAATATTTTTTATTGAGTGAAAACTCACTGCTTTCTAGTTTGAGGAGACTCCTGAAAACAAGGCTTAGAAACTAAGGTCGAGGAATAAATAGGAATAGGTCATAGTCATGGACAAATAAACGATCTCCTATTCCAAACTGTCATAGAGATAGAGTAGAAAATTTGTTTCTGCTGAATTGTTCTCTAAGGTTACAAAGGAAGTAAAATGCAATATTTAGAGATGATGCTGAAGGACAGACATCTGGCCCCATACTCTTAGAAATAACTTACTTTGTTTCATGAGAAGGTGGTAAAGCTCAAGAAAGATCACATATAAAGCTTTGTACGTGAGAGGATTTTTTTCCCATTGCTAGTTCTTGACTGCCTTTTGGTTTTCAAAGTTGCTCTGTGTGATGTAGCCTGAGCTTGGCCATGGGTGGTTAAACCACATTAGCCTCTGCAATCAAGAGGTAGAAAGAGTACAGCCTATCTCTCCTCAGCCTACTGATCCAATCTGGCTTTCTAAGTCTATAAGAAAATATTAATAGTTCAAGATTATAACTTAGAAACCATCATCTACTTTATAAAGGGAAGTGTATGCTGAATAAAAAGAAATTGGAAAATGAACTTTTTTTATCCTCCTAATTTATGCTAGGAGATTCAAAATAGAATACTACTGGTCATGTTAATGTGATACCATAAATAACAGAAAACATTTTGTTCAATCAAAGTGGAAAATGAAATACTTCTTTTCCCAACAGCCAAACTGAAAAACAGTACAGAGGTTTCTCAAAAAACTAAAACAGAGCTACCATGTGACCCAGCAACTCCACCCCTGGCTATATATCCAAAAATCAAAACATGAATTTGTAAAGATACATGCACCCCATTATTTACAATGGCCAAGGCATGGAAGCAACCTAAGTGTCAATCAACTAATGAATGGATAAAGAAGATGTGGAATATATTTATACAATGGAATACTACTCAGTCATAAAAAGAACAAAATTTTGACATTTGCAGCAACATGGATGGACTTGGAGAACATTATGCTACGGTGAAATAAGTCAGAAAAAAACAAATACCATAAGATTTCAAGCATATGTGAAATCTAAAGAATACAACAAACTAATGAAGACAACAAAAAAGAAAGAGACTCTTAGATACAGAGAAAAAGCTAGTTATCCATGGTTATCCATGATGGGGAGTGGGGAATATAGGGGTGAGAGACAGAGATACAACTATTGGATATAAGATAGGCTACAAGGATGTATTGCCCAACATGAGGAATATAGCCAATATTTTGTAATAATTGTAAGTGGAATGTGACTTTTAACAATTATTTAAAAGTTAAAAAAATTCATTTAAAATTTTAAAAATTAACATCAATAAATAACTTGAACCAGGCACTTTTGGAAGTGGATTTAACAATGTCATTAAAGTTCTGCTTTTTTCTTTATAGCAACTTTGAGATATAATTCACATACCATAAAATCCACCAATTTAAAGGGTACAATTCAGTTTCTTTTTAGTATATTCACAGAGCAATGCAAATGTCACCCCAATCAATTTTAGATGATTTTCATTATAACATTCCCCCCCAATCCACTCTCTCCCTAGCCCTGAGTGACCATTAATCTACTCTCTCAACATATATACATTTGCCTAGTCTAAGGCATTTCAAGATTCACATAATATGCCATCTTTTATGACTGGATTCTTTCACTTATAGTAATTTTTCAGGAGTCATCCATGCTGTAACACAATCAATATTTCTTTTTTTTTTTTTTTGCCTAATACAATAATATCCTATTGTACAGATATACCACATTTTGTGAATCTAGTCACCAATTTATGGGCATTTGGATTGTTGCCAGAGCTTCCCAGGTGGCTCAGTGGTAAAGAATCTGCCTGCCAATGCAGAAGATGCAGGAGAGAAGCAGTTTGCATCCCTGGGCTGGGAAGATCCTCTGGAGTAGGAAATGACAACCCACTCCAGGATTCTTGCCTGGAAAATCCCATAGACAAAGGAACCTGGTGGGCTACAGTCCACAGAGCGGTAAAGAATCAGACACAACTGAGCGACTGAACATACACACTTTCATGGGTTGTTTCCACATTTTAGCTATTACAAAAATTACTTCTATGGACATTATGGTAAGTTAGAATTGCTGGGTCAAATGATGACTCTGTGTTTAATCTTTTGAGAAAAGATCAAACTCTTTTCCAAAGTGGCTACACCACTTTACATTTCTACCCTCTGTGTATGAGGGTTCCAATTTCTTCAGATCTTCAACCACAGTTTTATTATAGCCCTCCCAGTCAGCATGAAGTGGTGTCTCCTTAGGGTTTTCATTTGTATTCATAACCATCCCTGATGGTTAGGATGTTAAATATCTTTTCATGTGCTTATTGGTCATTTGTTTATATTCCTTGAAGATATATCTATTCCGGTCCTCTGCACACTTCATAACTGGGTGTTCTGATTTTTATTAATAATATAATATCCTCTTACATTTGATATATGTCTCATAGATTTATGATTTACAATAAATTTTCTCCCATCCTGTGGGTTGTCTCTTCATTTTTTGAAGATGTCCTTTAAGGTACAAAGATTTTAATTTTGATAAAGATAAGTTTATATATTTTTTATTATTATTGCTTTTGGTTTGGGATCATATCTAAGAAACTACCAAACTCAAGATCACCAAAATTTCCCCTTATGTTTTCTCTCTCTATTTTATCTTTTAGGTTTAGGTCTTTGATCCATTTCAAGTTAGTTTTTGTATATGGTATGAAGTAAATATTCAATTTTGTTTCTTTGCATATTGATTACAAGTTGTTCTGGCATCATTTGTTAAAACTCTTTTCCAATTAAGTAGCGTTACACTATTACTGAAAATCAATATTGCAGATGTAAATGTTCTCTGTACTCTCAGATATTTTCCATTTATCTATCTGTTTATTTTAATGCTAGTAATGCATTCTTTTTTGCTATGATCCCATCATTTTTACTGATTTAATTGAGATATAGTTTAATTCTAACATTGTATATGTTTAAAGTATATAACATGATGATTTGATATATATACATATATACATTGCCATATGATTGCCACAATAAGCTTAATGAACACATTCAACACCTCACATAATTACATTTTTGTGTGTGTGATATGAACACAGAAAAAATGTGCTACTCTCTCAGCAACTTTCAAGCACATAATGTAATATTTTTAACTGTAATCTCCATGTTGTATTAATATATTAGATTCCCAGAACTGGTTCATCTCCTCACTGGAAATTTGTACCCTTTGACCAACATCTCCACATTTCCTCCATCCTACCCTTGAAAACAACCATTCCACTCTCTTTTTATGAGTTTGACTCTTTTAGATTGCCCATATATACATGATAACATAGTGTAGACAGTATTTGTCCTCTTTGTCAGACTTTCTTTTAATACAATGGGCTCAAGGCCTACTCATGTTTTTGCAAATGGCAGAAGTCACACCAACTTACATTCTGTTGGCTCAGACAGTAAAAAATCTGCCTGCAATGCGGAAGACCTGGGTTTGTTCCCTGGGTTGGAAAGATCCCCTGAGGAAGGCATGACAACCCACTCCAGTATTCTTGCCTATAGAATCCCCATGGACAGTGGTGCCTGGCAGACTACAGTCCATGGAGTCTCAAAAGAGCCGGACACAACTGAGCCACTAAGCACAAGGCACGTTCCTTTCAACGGGACACAAGGGTTCCCTGACCTCCACATCCTCAACAGCACTTCTCGTTTATCTTTTTGATAACAGCCATTTTAGCCTGTATGAAGTAATATCTCATTGTAGTGTTAAATCCCTGACCATTAGGTGATGGTGACTACCTTTTCATTTACTTGGACATTGTATGTCCTCTTCTGGAAAATGTCTATTACATCTTCTGTGATACAAAAGTACACTGTCTTGATTAGTGTAAATTTGTAGTAAGTTTTGTCATTGGCAAGTATGTCCTGCAACCTTTTCTTTTTCAGGAATGTTTGGCTATCCTGGGTGCCTTGATTCTCCATATGACTTTTAGGATATGTTTGTCAAATTTTACTAAAGCACATTTTTTTCTAAGTAAAGACATACTATGAAATAAAATGAAACAAACTGTGAGGAAGCTTGTTAATTTACATATATTTATTTTGTGATTGTACATAGGTAATATCAAATATGATTTGTAGAGGGCTTCCCAGGTGGCTCAGAGTCAGACAGGACTGAGCTACTTCACTTTCACTTTTCACCTTCATGCATTGGAGAAGGAAATGGCAACCCACTCCAGTATTCTTGCCTGGAGAATCCCAGGGACAGGGGAGCCTGGTGGGCTGCCGTCTATGGGGTCACACAGAGTCTGACTCGACTGAAGCGACTTAGCAGCAGCAGCAGCAGTCCCAGGTGGCGCTAGTGGTAGAGAACCTGCCTGCCAATGCAGAAAATATAATGAGACACAAGTTCAATCCCTGGGTTGGGAAGATCCCCTGGAGGAGAGCATGGCAACCCACTTCAGTATACTTGCCTGGAGAATCCCACGGACAGAGGACCCTGGCGTGCTGCAGTCCATAGAGTTACATAGAGTCAGACACGACTGAAGTGACTTAGTGCACACACATCATTTTTAGATAAGACTTTTCTGTGCAGTGTTAAAATATAACAGAAATTGTATTGATAATGGTATTTTTACTAGGAATACCAACAAGTGAATCTATATGTTCTTCCATTTCATAATGCTGCATTAGAAGGATCTCTAAAAATTAATGCTGATTAGAATTCTTTTTATTCATTTAATAAAATTATATCCAAGCAACAAAATAGCCAGATTTAATATTTAAGTAATTTAAGAAAACTTAGCATTGCTGTTTATCTCAATTTATTACTTATGAAATGTAGATATTTAACATTTACAAAAGAGAATAAGAATCAGTAGGTCAACAACTTATAAATTCTCAAGAATTTGAAAGGTATATGCTACATTTTTTAGACAACAAATGATTTAGTACATACACTTATCTAAACAAAACATAGATATAAACTTAAAAGTATATTTTGCCTATTGAAAATGCATGCGTGAATTTTATTGATACTGTCCATGTTGATTTCTCTGATCCTTTTTTTTTCACCAAATATTACAGTCTGACTTTATGTGAGATGAAATCCCCAGAATAGCTACTTGGCCAAAAATACTGATTAAATAGATTTGACCAGATGTAATTTAAAGACTTTTTAACATTTATTGAGCATTTATTATGTAGTACACAGCAAAGAATGTAACTTCCAATTTATGATCACATTCATTTAATTCAATCTATCTAAATAAAAACATGTTCCCCTTTTTTCTTAAATAAAGAAACTGAGTTCCTATAAGTTTAAGTGACTTGGCCAAGATCAGCCAGTGGTAGAGTGGGGATTCATACCCAGCTTGTAAGACTCTAAGTTTGGGTTTCTTTACATTTATCATCTTGTCTCTTCTCTAATCCCTCTCTCTTAACTTAAACTACCAGGCTAAACTTATACCAGATATTCTGACTCCCTACCTATTGGAATTCAGCCTTCTTCAATGACCCAATATAAGAGGAGATCAAGCCATTTAAAAACAAAAAGTTTAAGACAGGTTAGAAAAAAACACAAAAGAAGCAAAGTCAGATTCATTACCTGCACTTAGCTTACAGTTCTTCAAGGATCCAACCACAGGAATATCTGTATTCTGTCAAGACTCAAAAGTGTAGTTTGGTACCAGAGAAGATAGACACTTTTACTATAATCCAAAGATGGTTTGGACCCTTTTGCTTTGTTAACCGCTCTGCTAGAAAAAAAAGTTTGAAAATGCATGGAATGAGAAGAGAAGGGAAGGACGTAAAAGCAAGAATGATACAAAGAAAAGAATATATGAAAAGAAGGTAGAATTCTAACTCACAATGAATAGATTATATTGGGATTAGGATGATACCAGAAGAATAAGAAAATAAAATTGATGAGGTGGATTAACAGAGTAATAGAATGAAGGGACAAAAATAGGAGCAATAAATAATCTATCTTATATTACCATAATGTAAAATGAAATTTATTTAACACAATGACATGCATTCTTTCATTTCCAATTTTTCAATTTCACACAAAAATACTTATATATATGCTAGAAATAGTTTACTGTAATATTATGTATTATATATGAATATAACTCTAAAATATGACATTCTGAATTATTAACCAATATAGAATTAATCAAAATTAAACAATAATACAATTAATAAACAATATAAAAATATGTGAATAAGTTTTGTTTATATTAGAACCTATCTTTCTATGGCTTTGACTTCTTTTCAAGTTCACAAAGTTGAAGAAAGCCTAGTACACTGAATTTATTGGGCTCAGCATTTTCCATTTTAACTTCTAGTGAACAGTAATAATTAATCAGAATTTTATTAAACATTGAATATCATCTAAAATATATAGTCAAGCCCTCTAGAGAGCTTGACGATGTACAAAAAAACATGCTTTTAGTCATTTGTTATATCAAATGACTTTAAAATATCTGAGGAAAGTGTTGACTAGGAAAATTGTAAAATGAAGGTAATTTATATTTACGTAGAAATTGGAGCAGTTCATTTCTCTCTAGGGGGATGTAATCAATTTCGTAACTATTGCTAGTAATAGCTAATGTCCTTCAGAACTTTTTCCATTGGATATTCAACTTGAACTCAACAGGTGGGATATAACTCAAGTAAAAATGAAAGAACAAAGTGGAACTCTTGGTTATATATAGTTTCAACAATAACATATACGATGCCAGTATTTCCTGAGGATTAATGATCAACTGGAAGAGCTTGTGGTCCTAGGGCCATTAACTCTGTGTGGTCATTAATTCTGTCTGAAATATCTTACCAACAAGGACATTTGTAACAATTACTTCCCTTCTCTTAATACAATTTTTGGGCAGAACCTTTTAAACCTTTTCATTTTTTGAAGATGCACTTTTGCCACATACTGACCATGAAAAAACATCAGTGCCTTTATGATAAGCATTTGAAGCTTATCAGATTGAGATATTTCATGTGCCTATATATTTTGGCATTGTTTTCTTTCCTTTAATTCCACAATGGCAAAGATGTATTGTATCTTCATGAATCAAATGGTTCCAAGCAATTTAAAGCCAAAGTACCTATTTAAATGGTTTTCTGTAGAGTATGCATTGGCCAATGGTGAAATTTATAAAAATCCAAGTCACAGAAAGTAGAGAATTTATCTTCAGGGCTGTTTCCTATAGATTAAACTTCTGAGGAATTGCCACTGCTTTAAAAATTCATGTTATTCCTTTCAATACTCAGGTCAAATTCAAAGTAGGTTCTGGTACCTTGCTTTATTTGGATTTTGTCAGGCATGATTTTGACCAAAAATATTTTTCAGTTATTTAATAACAGAAAACAGTACCTAATTTCCTGTAACATCCTGCTATAAATTAAATTTTTTAATTCTCAGAGATAAAATTATTTTTAGTCATTACCAATATAACAAAAGAATATTACAATTCTATACAAAAGAGATGTTATTTAAATAATATTGTAAATTTAATGCACATGTCTATGAACATACCAGTCATCATTAATAGAAAAATATAATATTAAAAAGTATTTAATTTTATTTGGCTATGCTATGTGCATTTAAAATGAAACTCAGTATGTTATTAGTAATTTTTATATTACTTATATAAATATGTATATATGTTACATATATTACATAGATAACTACCATCTTTAATTGATGCACATTATTGAAACCAACAGAGGATACAATACGTAAACCCCTAGAAGATGCAAAAGTAACTGTAGAGATCATGCCAAATTAAGGTAGAATGAATCCCTCACTGGCTAAAATGAGCACGATGTTATAAACAACTGATGCTGCATCTTCTTGACAATAAAAGTGCCAACAGCATGCATGTTAGATTACAGCTAACCTAATTGGAGGATGCGGGACGTTTAAAATGCAGTAATAGAAGCAGGCCCTAATCTCTGTCATGATACGCCATGTCCCCACTACTTGAAATTCCATTGGGCAATATTAATTCAAGCAGAGGTCTGAGCTACTAATAAATGAGGCAACTTCAGTCAATTACTAATTTCATGCTTTTATGATTTGGAGTTTAGCTAGATAATATCTGCAGTTTAATACACTGCCCTCTAGAGAGCTTGACTATGTACAAAGAACATGCTTTTACAGACCTATTGGCTCTATTCCTTTTGTTTAAGTTCCACCCTGCTGAGACAATGGGGGATGGGCAGAGAAGGGAGGCTGTTAGGCCACAAGATTATTTTCCTTCTCAGCGCTATAGTCTAGATGTGATTTCCCTTTGATTGAGATGTTCATCAGGGTTTAGAGCTGAATTCGTTGCCTTCTAGCAGTATTTACTTGGCCCTATTTCTCTTTTGGCAAAAGTCACAAAAGATGAGGCAAAATCTACATATTAATGTATCACACTGGAATAGTGCAAGGGATTTTATGCCATAAAGATTTCATTCACTTAAAAAATTAGCTTCATCTTTTACTTTCTTAAAAAGTCAGTTTTACTTGGTGTTCAAATTGGTAATTCTAAATTCATCTCTTCTACACCCCACTCCTAAAATGATAAACCAGTTCTTACATATTCTTTGTGTCACTGTTGATCAGCAAGTTACTCTGTGCATAAATAGGTATCTCCCTGAGAATAGTTGAAGTGTATTTATTAATATTTGCATTTTTTAATTCTGTCACATATTGAAAATGCAGAATCAAAAACATAGAATTACTAATCTCTAAAGATCATTTGTCAGAATATATGCATTTATTTTTTAAAATTATACAAATATTACTTTAAAAATTCATGTATATAGCCTATATTTGGCTGAAAGGTAATTACAAGAAAAACTAAAATTTTATGAAATGTATTTATTGATATGATCATTATAGCATTGCTCATCTTAATTCCTGTTAGAAAAGCAGACTTTTAAAATAATCATATGAAGCGCTCATTTGTACCAAATCCAAAGGTACAGCTATTAAACCTGTTTTTTTTCCAGATTCACCGAGGACCAAATAAAAATATACTTTAAATCAACTCTTTCCATCTGTGGTTAACCTGATTAGGAAGAGGTCAGCAGGGGAATGGATGGTTGCCAAAAATCCTCTTTGGCCACGTCCCCACCACCAAAGTGAAGTAGTAAATTGAGAATTGAGTCAATTATGCGAATAAGTCAGACTAAAAAGCACTTTCCAAAGAACTCTATCAATAATTTACCTAAATTGTGTTGTGGGAGTTTGGGTCATGATCAAGGTCAGAAACCTAGAAAATAATAGAATATTCTTGCTCTCTTTCTCCTTCTTCCTTCCCTTCTCCTTCATCCTTCTCCCTACCTCCCTCCTTCCTTCCCTCCTTTCTCACTCCCTCCCTTTCCTCCTTCCTTCCTTCTTTCCTTCCATTTCCCCTCTTTTTCTTCCTTCTTTCTTTTCCTTTAAGTTATCTTAATAAGCATCTTTTATTTTCTACATCATACTGCTGGTGTGGGCCTTCCAATAGCCTGTTACTCCCAGTGGAATAATTTTCTTTGTTGCATTAGACCTGAAACATGTAAGCTTCTAATTCTTTGTTCTAACTGACAACAAAGCCTAAAACAACTTTCTCTCTGAACTACAGTTTGTGCTCTGTGATCAAGAAGTGAATAGAG
This sequence comes from Bubalus kerabau, assembly GCF_029407905.1. NCBI lineage: Eukaryota > Metazoa > Chordata > Mammalia > Artiodactyla > Bovidae > Bubalus > Bubalus kerabau. The sequence continues at coordinate 70,685,526 of NC_073625.1, forward strand.
AGTGAAACTGAGCCTCACATACATTTGAACAAATTTAGTCTAGAAAAGAAATGGTTATCTCCAGTCGTATAAGGATGCTACTCATTTAAAGACCCATTCCAATGAGAAGTTTTCCCCACTGCGTTATTCAGAAAATGAATGTATCTAGCTTAAAATATTATGCCATAAGTCAGGATTCCTAGAAGAGGTATTAATGCTGTCTTTTCTCATTTATTAGCTCCCTAAAGTCCTTATGAATAACATGATAATTAAGTACTCACTGAAAACCAATACTTTTCCATTCTTACTTTCACTGACCACCAAAAAGAAAAGATAGATTAACAACAAAAAAGAAAAGTCATTTAATGTGAAACTGCTAAAATACTAAGAAAATAATTCGCATAGAGTGGATAATAATAAGTGGGTTTTTTGGGGAACCTATATAAATGTCATCTTTTAAGCACTTTACGTGAGATATTATGTTCATTTTATGGATTAGGAGACTAAGGCACAGAAACGTTATGTAGACTGATCAATAAAACAAAGTAGCTTTTGAATCTGTACAGGTTGAATCCACACTTAATCACTCTTTTATGATCTAGTAAATATAAGTGTGTGCAGAAGGCAATAGCACCCCACTCCAGTACTCTTGCCTGGAAAATCCCATGGATGGAGGAGCCTGGAAGGCTGCAGTCTATGGGGTCGCTGAGGGTCGGACACAACTGAGCAACTTCACTTTCACTTTTCACTTTCATGCATTGGAGAAGAAAATGGCAACCCACTCTGGTGTTCTTGCCTGGAGAATCCCAGGGACAGGGCATCCTGGTGGGCTGCCGTCTATGGGGTCGCACAGAGTCGGACACGACTGAAGTGACTCAGCAGCAGCAGCAGCAAATATAAGTGTGTGTTAGTCACTCAATCGTGTCTGTCTCTTTGCAACCCCATGGACTATAGTCCACCAGTCTCCTCTGTCCATGGGATTCTCTGGGCAAGAACACTGGAGTGGGTTGCCATTCCCTTCTCCAGGAGATCTTCCTGTCCTGGGTCTCCTACATTACAGGAAGATTTACCTTCTGAGCTACCAGGGAAGCCCAGTAAATACAAACAACTTATAATATGGTAAGACTAAAAAACCAATTTCTTTTGCCCATTAATGTTTTTATAAAATAGTGATTTTGTTTTAAAGTTGATTCATATTTTAAGAAACATTTGGGCTGAAATGTTTGCTATTAAAATAACACTGTTTTAGAATAACATTTGAAAAGAAAAACAGAAAAATTGTGTTATCCTACTAAAAAAAATTTTTTTAATTTTTAAATTATTCCTTGTTGGGAGAATGTTTCCTCTTACACGCTCTGATTTTCCACCTTACTACCATCCCAATATTTTAATAAGACTTGTCATTTGGTGCTGAAACAGTGGTAGAAGCAAGCTCGTGGAGAAAAATCTGGCAGGATATTTGGGACAAAGCATTTCAGGGAGTTATAATGGTAGAGGAGATAAAATTTTCTTACATAGTGTGTGTATGTGTTTGTGGACATATACACATAGGCATGGGGCCATGCATGAACAAGGACAGACTTGTGTTTCTTTTACACCTAACAGATTTGTTATTCATCTTTCTTCCACCTGAATCCTATTATTATCATTAAACCTATGGATTTAAATCAATGAATGGTTTGAATGTGTACTTTTTTCTTTTGAGATCTAACATATCCCTTCCCAACCCCAGTAATTTGTTTTACAAGACTTAATGTAAAAATAATTTAGTTTTAATTTCCCTTCTCTCCCCCTACTCAGTTAAAAAATAAAATAAAATGTAAAAATGTAATAAGGAAGCTTGTTGCTGTTGTTCAATTGCTAAGCTGTGTCCAACTTAGGATACCTATTACCAACTCTATTGGATTCATCTTGAGTTAGTTTCCTCCTCACCTCTCTTAAAATTACCATTCTGAAAGTCTTAGCCAGAAGGTTTTCTTTCTTCAACATAATCAGGTATGCCCATAGATTTCCAGTTAGGATATATGAGTGCAAGAATACGCTGTATGTGAAAAATCATTAATAATGGAAACACAGAACTTTTGAAATTACAGTTTTATCTGTTTAAAATTTGTTATGAATGTAACAATTTAGGAAGTCAGCATATTAAAATGAATAAATACTAACTCCACCCAATACTGACAATTTTTAAAACATGATATTCAGTACTCAATGCTATTAACATTGCCAAAGAACAGCAATTGAAACTTATGTTCATTTAGTCCTATGGGAGATGATGACTGCCAGTTAATTTAAACCATTGTGTAATATGCTGTATTGCAACATTCTAAATCATATAAGTAATTAATCTATATGCAATATCATCCCACAGTATGCATTGTTTTCTAGTTTTCACTTTCTGTGTGCAGTTTGAAGTCATCAATAGCAATTACAATGAAATGTGGCTCATATTTTTACAACCACCGTGAGCTAGAATCTCTGTATTTGTTCAAGGAAGCTGTATAAATCATGGTTCCACAATGTTGTTTTGTTTTGTTTTATCATGGGATTTATTGTTTTGAGGATTTTGAAGAGATAATAAATTGGCCATCCAAGGTAAAGAAAAATAATTTTCTTTACCACAGAAAATATAAAGGCCGAATATTGGATTAACATACAATGCTTTTTGTATATTAATATGCAGAGCATGAATATCCTGACATTTATTGATTGCAATAAGAAACCAAGTGAATAGATCGTTAGCAGGAGTAGAAAGGCTTTAACTATCAGTGAAAATAGAGTATGGCAGAGTTCAAAAAGCTCTGAATTTGTGTTTTTCATTCCAGTAAGGCTAATGACCCCAGCCTGGAGGACATATATCCTCAAAAGCAGGGTTATTTGAAAGCTTTTAATCAGATACTCACTCTGCTGTACACATGGAAAATTTATCAATTTAAAGGGGTTGCCCCTTATAAATTTGCATGACCAGTCAGAACTTCCAGGTCTTCTATACTGATACTTGTTTTTATTATGAGTGTGAAATTTATGCCACTGAGACCATAGACCTTCCTGTCCCAAGAAAAATTACTTAGTATCCAACAGTGTAAGCAAAACACACTGTTAGAAATAGTTTCACCCTCCCATAGAATTATTCATTCTCTGGCAAAAGTAAGTCAGGTAAGGGTCATATAGGCGAGAGAATGCAGGGAACCAGAGAGTATATTTTCACTCTCAAGATCCTTATCTCCAATATTTTGCATATCCTATTCAACCATTCTATATCCACATATAAGCAAATACATATATTTTTTAACTTTAAAAAGTGTGAACGAGTTTAAAGCTTTTGTTGTCGCTGTCATTTAGTCACTAAGTCCTATCTGACTGTTTTGCAACCCCGCAGACTCTAGCCGCCAGATTTCCCAGGCAAGAATACTGGAGTGAGTCGCCATTTCCTTCTCCAAATTTAAAGCTCTGCGCTCTTAAATGACAGATTACACATCACCATTGCTAAGACACATCAGTGAAGAAGACATTAACCCTCCTGGTAAAAACAGCAGTGGATTATTACATATCACACATTCTGAGAAACATGGTGAGAAAATACAATGTGCTCGGACCAAATTTTCATGAAAAAGAATAGTATAAAATCCTGGCAAAAACATCAGATTTTTCTCCCAAAAATATGGGGAAAAGTTTTTTTCACACACAATGCTCAATATCCCTGTTGCTGAATAAACAAACCTTAAACTTTAGAAATAATATAGGGTACGTACAGGTCTGGTGTTCAGTTTTTAAAGAGAACAATTTTCTGCTGTGATTATTCTAAAAAAATAAGAACTCAAATCTTATGTTGGCTAGAAAAAAAAATTTTTTTTTTTAGAAAAATCAGAGTATTCCCCTGATTTCAAAACTTCTGGCTTATGATCTCCTGTTCATCAGTTTTCATTCTACCTTTCATTCTACCTCCTTCTAAAAAGAGCTACTAATATCTTTTCAATGTTAAGTACTATTATTTTTAAATAATACAATTAGATAAAATTAACAATGTAAACTCTTCAAAACTCTGTCTTAAAAATGAAAGAATAAAGATTGTGAAAAGGAAAGAAAGTTATTTGCACAGTGGTATCCGACTGTGCGATCCCATGGACTGTAAGCCTGCCAGGCTCCTCTGTCCATGGAATTCTCCAGGCAAGAGTACTGGTGTGGGCCGCCATTTCCTTCTCCAAAATATTATGAAATTAAAGATTATCTTCAAGGAAAAAGTCACATATAAATAAACTTTTTTTTTTAATTTTTAAGACAACTCTGTCTTAAAAAGGAAGGAATAAAGATTGTGAAATTCAAGGTTATATTCAAGGAAATGAACCTAAAAGTCACATACAAAATAAACTTTTATTTATTCTAGTTAACAGCCCCAAAATGCCTTCACTCACATTAGCTCTTTCTTTTTTAACATTATTTTGAAACAGTGCTTGAATTCTTTCAACTAAAGTTTAGTTTGGTTAATGACCTCTTAAAAAAAATGCAAATCTTTCTCTTGATTCTAGTTAAAAGGCTTCAGTCATTTATAACTCAGTGTGAATTGGTTTAATTAGCAAGTTCCCATACTAATCGCTCTGTTTAAACAGGAAGAGAAAAGAGAGGTAAGTTATATGGAACAGTTTGATGAGCAGGGCTTCTGAGACTTCTCGGGGCCCCAAAGTAAGAGGAAAACTTTAAATTAAAAAAAGCTGATAAACGCACTTCAAATACAATCTATATGTATCTTGAAATGTTAACACTGGGCAACCCTGTAGAAGAAAAGGAAAAAAAAATATTTTCTTGCTGCTCTGTACACCCACCAACTATCAGACTTTGCAACTTAGACTTGTTCCATTTGAATATAATTTATCTATGTTAATGATCAAATAGGATTTTGTGTTCTGGCCTGGGAACCTAATTATTTCTAATGTTGTTTCTATGCAAAAGCACATTTGGAGTTCCCAAACAAAACTTTAAATATGAATGCATTGTGTAATTTGGAAATTGCTTTTATTGGTCATTGTTTTCTTTCATAATTGTGATTGACTCTAAAATGATTGCAAAGAGCAAAGAAGATAATAACAATGCAATAATGAAAAATTGTCTTAACTTTCCCTGAAATTCTGATGTGAAGCCTAGTTAGAAACTAAATCAAAATAACCAGTAAGAAATTGTTTAGTATCTCTTTTAGCAAATCCTTATCAAAGATGCCTTAGGTAGTGTGCAAGGCTCTGTAAGATACAACACTAAGAAATAGGCAATTCGGTGCCTACCCTTAGAGATATACTCTTATGAAATTGTATCCTTAAATTCCCAGAGAAACTCATGTTAATAGTTTGCCCTCATGCTCTGACAAGCCACAGAAATGGGCGAGTAATTTCTATATTTCATCAATACCTAAGTAAAGTGTTACAGTGAGCAGTATAATAAAAACATACATAAGTCCACACAACCTTATGCTAATCAATGACTCTCATTAAAAAAAAAAAAAATACTTGAAAATGTTACTGGCAAATCTATCCCAGATGTTAATATTAGTAAAGCTTTAATTTAGAATTAGTAATACTCTGAGCATAAGCTCAAAGTTTACTTTTACACTAGATATAAATAAATTGAGCTAAATTAGTAATCAAAATGAATGTTTACAGTCTTTGAAGGAGGTCCCATAAGATACATTTGGCCACATTCTGAATTTCCGTGTGCATCTGAGAACAATTTGCTATCAGTCATTGTTAATTCAGATTGACAGTAGATTTTTATTGAGTATTTTCACATTAAACTGTGATGGATCATGGAAGAGTTTTTAACAAAGTAATCTAGACCTTCCTAATTGTATTTTACTAATCTTGCATAACTATTCTCTTTTGGTGGTGTATTGGCCTAATGTTACCATATGATTGAAAAAAGCCCCACCAACAGCTTCTACCATCATTATTATCAGATAATATAATATAATAATATAATATATAATATAATATAATCAGACAGTCTAATATTGGAGTACCAAATGTGCCTGTCCACTATTACAGATCTTCTTATTGCTTTTTTTTGTTCTTCTTAAATTAAGATTGTATTTTTAAAGCAGCTTTGTGTGTGTGCTCAGTCACTCAGTCATGCTCAAGTCTTTGTGACCCTATGAACTGCAGCCAACCGGGGATCCTCCAGGCAAGAATACTGAAGAGGGTTGCCATTTCCTCCTCTAGGGGCTCTTCTCCATCCAGGGATCAAACCTGTGTCTCCTGCATCTCCTTGCATTGGCAGGTGGTTCTTTACCACTGACCCACCTAGGAAGCCCCTTAAAGTAGCTTTAGGATCATGGAAAAATTAAGGTGAAGTTAAAGAGATTTCCCATATATTCCCTGCCACACACATGCATAGCCTTCCCCCTTTTTATTGTCTTTTTGTGAATAAGTCAATAAGATGAGTAAAAATAAATATGAAGATAAAATATGTATGTACAACTTGTTTAGTTGTACACTAAAACTTGTTTAGTTTTACATCCAGCCACCTCATCCTCTGACACCCTCTTCTCCTTCTGCCTCAATCTTTAAACTAAAACTTGTTTAGTTTTATATCCAACCATCTCATCCTCTGACACCCTCTTCTCCTTCTGCCCTCAATCTTTTCCAGCATCAGGGATTTTTCCAATGAGTCAGCTGTTCCCATCAGATACCAAAATACTGGAGCTTCAGCATCAGTCCTTCCAAAGAGTATTCAGGGTTGATTTCCCTTAAGATATCTACATATCTGAGGTTACTGATATTTCTCCCAGCAATCTTGATTCCAGCTTGTGCCATTCTGCTTATTTAAACACAAATACTTATGCATTTCTATGGAGAAGGCAATGGCACCCCACTCCAGTACTCTTGCCTGGAAAATCCCATGGACGGAGGAGCCTAGTGGGCTGCAGTCCATGGGGTCGCTAGAGTCAGACACGACTTAGCGACTCCACTTTCACTTTTCACTTTCATGCATTGGAGAAGGAAATGGCAACCCACTCCAGTGTTCTTGCCTGGAGAATCCCAGGGACAGGGAAGCCTGGTAGGCTACCGTCTCTGGGGTCGCACAGAGTCGGACACGACTGAAGCGACTTAGCAACATGCATTTCTAAATTTCATAATTACATCTACTCATGTTTTTGGAGAAATTTTTTAGTAGTATAAATTTTTTTTTAATTAATACTGTTTTTAAGTATACATGAAAAACACATTTTTTTCTATCTTTCACTTTAAAAATGTGAATACTTTTAATATATGTGAATGTGTATATTGAGGGACCTCAAATATTTGATGTGACAGTAAAGTCAATAATTTTATACTTCATTATCAATTTTTATTTCTTTTATTATTGTATTTTCCTGCTAAAAGGATATTTCTTCTTGAATATGGTGTGCCCCTCTGCAGTTTCTCATTATCCAAGAATTAGTCAGGGCTTATTCACATTTTGGTGCAGGGTTCCAAGAGGGAGCATAGAAGAATGTAAGCCTGGGAATGTTGAATCCTGGGCTTAGAAGGGGTTCAGCATCACTTCCATGACATTCATTGGTCAAAGTAATCATGGAGGTCTAACGATCTTTAATGTGTTTACTAATTGAGAACATGCTCACTCTGCATATCCCTAAATCTAAGGGTTAAGGGTTTTCTAATATCTTAGAGCACATGAAGACAGTTCCAATGATCTTCCAAGATTAGAGAAATGTTTTCTGATAATAACGTAATTATAATTGAACAAGTGAAAATTTATGATTTGGGCTTTTGATATCTCAGTTCTGTATAATCTATCATTGGTAGGGGTTATTGGTTAATTGTGCTGCCTAACTATTGATAACTAAATTTAATGGCTAAAAAAAATAATCATTTTATTTTGTTCATGACTCCATAGATCAGCAGTTTGAAACAACTCCAACTGGTGGTTTTTCTAGTCTAGGCAGGGCTAACTCATGCACTGCAGGCAGCTGCATTGTAGGCTGAGAAGTGGCCTAAAATGGATGCAAATGGGAGGGCTTATCTGTTCATCAAGGAGGCTAATCAGGGCTTACGTACACTTCAGGTTTCTAACAGGGGGCACAAAATAATGTAAGGCATCTTGAATCCTAAGATCAGAATGGTTTCAGCATCAATTCTCCGACAGTACACAATGCTGTTGGTCAAAGCAAGTCACAGGACCAGCTCAGATGCAAGGAGTAAAGGGTTTCCATCTTTTTATGGAAGATTCTACAAGGAATTGTGGTCAGTTTTACAGTCTGGCACAGAAACATGTATTATTCTGGCCTATGTATTAGGGAGTTTGAGAGCTGCTTATTTTAAGAGGACAAGTTGATTAATACTTGTATTCATGTATTGTAAATAGTGAAGATAAGGACATAGGGGAAGAAAGGACAGAAAGAAGGAAGGAAGGAAAGAAGGGAGGGAAGGAGGGAGTGAAAGAAAGGACGAAAGAAGGAGGAGGAGAAGGAAGAAGGGAGGGAGGGAGGAAGGTAAAGAAAAGGAGAGACTGAATGACTCAGCTTGATTCTATAAAGAATTAACCCAGAGAGAGAGCAAGAGAAATTGATGATACTTTTCAAGAACTCTCTACTGACAATGTGAAGAAGACAAAGGCCACCGTCTCAGATAATATTAACAACAATGCTTAAATATGTATAGTACTTTATAGAATTTTACAAGAAACTTCCAAATCCTATTCAGTCCTCATACGACAAGTAAGTAATATACATGTAATCCTCACAATAACCAGTGGGACAAAGTATTACACACAATTTATAGGTATAGGCTCATACATACTGTGCAGAGTAGTTGTTTGTTTTTTTATTATAGCGGTATTTACTTTTCAAGAAAAACTTATACACCTAATCGAGTATAAAAACTCTTCACATCTTGGTACTCTCAAGGGAGTCCACAACTAGCATATGACCAATTTTCCCACCTGGGAGACTTTGGTGATTAATGAAGCCAAAACGTTACTAGTTTTCTGGAAGGACTGAATTGAATGCACCTTCTCACACACACTGCAGAACGATTTGCCAAGTATACTGAGGGTGTAAGTCTGATAGTACGGAACATTTTTATTTGTTTAATAAAATAGTTTTTAAAGGAACTTAATAAACATCTATTTATTGAAACGGTCCCGGCAAGACTTCAACTTGTACGTATTTCATTAGCTTTTAACTCATATTAATATTTATATTCAAAATCAATAAAACCGTATTAAAGTTAACACTGGCCTTCCTCCAAATAAGTCCCAATCCACCAGGTTTTCTATGTTTAGGCTTATTGCTTAGAGTCATGATGTTGCTTCTAGGGTATTTTTTAAATCGTCTACTGATGGGAGGGGGAAGATGTTTTGCTGTAAAACAGGTAATGATCCCAAATGCCCATTTATTTGTTGTGAAATGTACTATTGTTTTCTCCACTCAGACCTGGGATTAACACTGTCACCTTACAGCCTGGACAGCTCTCCATCTGAGCTGTCTGAGTTGTTTAGTCCCTTCAGTCGTGTCCGATTCTTTGCAACCCATGGACTCTAACCTGCCAGTTTCCTCTGTCCATGGATTTCTCTAGGCAGGAATAATGGAGTGGGTTGCCATTTCCTTCTCCAGAGGATCATCCAGACACAGGAATCAAATCCACATCTCCTGCATCAGAGGGGGGATTCTTTATCACTGAGCCACCTGGCCCAAGCTGTGTGAGTAGAAGGTGTACTCCACATTATCACAAATAAAGGCCATAATCCTCTTGTAGATAACTGAGGGTACTCTAAGATTCTTACCCCAGAAAATGGTGCCCTTTAACTTAAAGCAAAAAATGTCCAATGTGTCCACTGTTATTGACGTGTCTTTTTTAGTCTGTGTCTTTGCAACTCAGCAGACCCAATGTTCTTATTGAATGATCCCTTGTTAAAATAGCATTAGATCATTTAGAAATGTCACTCTTGTTTTACCCCCTGGAGAAACTGTACTCTAGTACATGGTATTCTCTCTAGTAATAATTGTAGGAATTCCAGTTCTTGACTAAAACCAGAAAAGACCCACATTTGAGCAAGAAATGTTGTCAAGATCGATAACATACATGAGACGCCACTAGGATTTGTATAAAATACATTTTTTAAGAGTTATGTGCTTTCTGCCAGGGTTAAGACTCCTAATGCAGGACTTACACCACAGTCTTGAGCTGCAGCATTTTAAGTATGTGTTTCCAATTCACTATGGAAACATATTTACCTGGGTGTTCTCTATTTCATCTATTTTCTTTTTGACTTGGTAAACTTGATGATACAGATACACTGCTTTTGTGTCTTCCCCTGCAACTAACAAAATACATGATACATAGTAGGTGCTCAACATAAACTTCCTGGTGAAGTTCTGGCAATTTTTACTCTATAACCCCCAACATTTCCAGACATATTTGTATTCCTGCTCCATGCTACACTTCTACCTGGGATGAGATGGCCTAATTAATGTCCATTTAGAGAGAGAGAGAAATAGAGAGAAATCAATGCTTGATTGTAACTAAAACTATTACCCCAGACCTTTAAGAACTCTCCCATTAGAAAGAGACTACGGAGGAAGGGTGATTTCTCATGTGAACCATGGTCAGATGGAGATGACTCTCTCGAAGTGAGTGGGAGGCGATGACTCCCCTCCATCTATACTGCATATGCATGATTCAGATGTGTTCCTGGAGGTCACTGAAGGTCTTTTCATCTTAAGAAATTATTAAAACATCAAATATTCCCCTATTTCTCTACTTAGTCAAGGTTGTGCCTCTCCAGTTTAGATCCATGTAAGCTAAGCCTTTGCTGGTAATTTCAGGCCACAACTCTTCATCTTCTGAACACTTTCATTATTTCTGTTTGCAAACAATCATTGGAAATATATTTATGTGTAGCTGATATTTTAGGGCTACTTTTTCCCTAGGTGTGGCCTCTTCAAATATCTGAAAACTCTTGAACCAGGTGTTTGGGGAAAGGGAGGGATAAATAGTCTGTGTACAAAGGAATTTTAGGACAGTTTAAATATTCTATATTCAATAGAATTATAGAGAATACACGTCTTGATAAAGATAATGGATCATAGAGAATACTTATCATGATACATTTGTCAAATACATAAAATGTTCAACACCAAGAGTGAACCCTAATATGAGCTATGGACTTGGGATGAAAAAAAAAAATAAACACTTGTTAAAGAAGGGTTTGTGTTTAATATGCACACATCTTGTATGTTTTTATATGCACAGTTCCTAAACCAGAACTTTGAAAATAGCAGGCAATTGATAAACATTTGTTAATGATAATACTGATCTTTTGGGGAAAGGTATCAATGTAAGGAAGCAGAATGGGAGATCAAAACAACATATACAAAATAATATGAAAATAAAGTAAAAAGATAACTTTCATATCTAAAACGCTTTTTAGTTTAAACAAACATTTCCAGACTCTCTCACATTCATTAAAACATTAGTAATATCTGAATAATGAATTGCTTTAAAACAGAGGTTGTTCTAACTCCACATGACATGCCATGGGTGTTAATCCATCCATGTTAGCATCATATGTTTAAAATGAAAACCTAAGTTTGATAAGTTGACTCAACAGGCATTGTTTGTCTGCTTGCTAACTTTCTAGAAATACACACAAAGTCTAAAACAGGGAATGTTGACTTTACCTAAGAACAAAGAAACAACCAACAACACAGCCCCACTTCTTTTTCCTCCAAAAATTATGTTCCATAAGTGAAATCTGATACTGCTTTGAGAAAACGTAGGGCAAGAACTGAGCTATTACTTTAGAACAGACTCATTTTCAAGAAGAAATCCAAATTGGAATGTTGGCTAATGCCAGTAGTAACAGAGTTTTGGCTACAAAGCAATCAGTTTATGGACTTATTAACAGTTCATAAAATGTATGGCATTCTTCTGGTTCTTGTTACTGGCGAACACATGCTCTGAATTTGCAACAGACTGAAGCACCATACCATAAATATTAAAAATAGTTGTGAGCATCACAATGGAAATATCTCAAACCACAGTAGGAACATGATTCTTATTCAAAGAGATGTGGACCTTTTCAGATATGATGGATTACACCGCCAACACAGGCGGTGGTGGCGGCGGGGGACGGGCGTTGGAAGGGGACTTTTGAATGGGGATTTTCCAGGTTTTCTAAAGAACAAAAATGATAACTTCTCCATCTCATAGGGATATGTTAAATACCACCCTGTTCCACATATGTGATTGTTGTAGACCAGAATTCTAAACTGGCTAGAGTTTCAAGATTCTTCATATTCGGACAAAGTTGTTCTCTTAAAAACAAACACAGATGTATATAGAACAGTCTTTTGGACCCTGTGGGAGAGGGAGAGGGTGGGATGATTCCGGAGAATGGCATTGAAACATGTATAATATCATATAAGAAACGAATCGCCAGTCCAGGTTCGATGCAGGATACAGGAGGCAGGATACAGGAAGCTTGGAGCTGGTGCACTGGGATGACCCAGAGGGATGGTATGGGGAGGGAGGTGGGAGGGGGGTTCAGGACTGGGAACACATGTACACCTGTGGCGGATTCATGTTGATGTATGACAAAACCAATACAATATTGTAAAAAAAATAATAATTTTAAAAAATGCAAACTCAACTAATAATGTCACTATGAACATCTTTCTAATCCTAAATGAGCCAACGGTTTTAGAACTATAAAGTTGCTTTTGTCATTTGTCTTCCAACGTATTTATTCTAATATTTTGCAGCACACATGTGGTTGACCATCTTTCTGGTTACAGCATGAGATACTCAGTAGGGAATCCTGCCTTCTCTGTGTGTCTTCTACTTACCTTCTTGATCCTCACAAGGCATCTAACACAATGTGCTCAGTCGTGTGAGACTCTTTGCAACCCCATGGACTGTAGCTCTCCAGGTTCCTCTGTCCATGGAATTTTCCAAGCAAGAATACTGGAGTGGGTAGCCATTTCCTTCTCCAGGGAATCTTCCACATCCAGGAATCGAACCCAGGTCTCCTGCATTGCAGGAGGATTGTTTACCACTGAGCCACTAGGAAAGCATCTAACACCATGTCTAGTTCCAAACTGAACATCAGTGCGTACTGCTTAAACAAATGAAAGCATTTTCAAATCTACCATATCATTGAAGAGAGTATGGTAAATATATTTGTACAAATAGACATCCTATTTTATTAATTATTGTGCATGAGTATATCTTTTAACATGAATTTTACCTTTCAATCACACTAAAGTATGGTTCTTAAATTTCTTAATGTTGAAGTTAATGTTTTATTTGTCCTTAGATTAGTACTTTCAAGCTCTTAGAAAGACCATTATATTCCATATTGGGACTTAAGAAATTAATTCTAAATTGTTAATGTAATTATTATTTACATTAATTCACACATCATATAAAATGTTTCTTTCCCTCATATTTTCTTAAAACTTCATATCCTCAAAATATAAATCCTAATGGCTATCGTATTAAATACATAAATTATATCAATAATGCATTGTTTGTTGTTATTGTTCAGTTGCTCAGTAATACCTGACTCTTTGAGGCCCCATGAACTACAGCACACCAGGCTTCACTGTCTCCTGGAGTTTGCTGAAACTCGTGTCCATTGTCAGTGATTTCATCCAACCATCTCATCCTCTGTTGTCTCCTTCTTTCTCACCCTCAATCTTTCCCAGTATCAGGGTCTTTTCCAATGGGTTGGTTCTTTGTGTAAAGTGGCCAAAGTATTGGAACTTCAACTTCAACATTGGTCCTTCCAATGAATATCCAAGGTTGATATATTATTCATGTTAAAATGATTATTGTATTCTTGCATCTATTTTATAGTTAAAGATCATAATTTGAAATTCCAAAATTCTGGTCTATACTAAAGTATCTCAGAGTAGTCAAAAGTTCAGTTAATACTAGAAAAATACTAGAATTTTAAGACAGTCATGATTCTTCCTGGAACATAGTAGTAACATTTTATTTACTGAGAAGACCTAACTGTCAAATATAAGAATTCGTTTCAGCTTTGAAGTTTCTAGTTTTGTCTAAACACTGGCAAAGGATTTCAATTTGTGTTTTAATTTTCAATGATATCTTTTTGTCTCAAACTCTAAATCCAGGCTGCAGATAATTATTAATTTAGTTACGGTTTATGTTGCCTTTTTATGTTTTTCTTTTTGATCTGGCACACCCTCGAAAGCCAGAGAAAGAGTATAATAATATTTACTTAGTACAGGTCCAGGACACTTATGAAAGGAGGAGGGAAATACCTGCACAAACATTCATGTATAATGACAAGATCAAAGCATTTTGACGATAGGCCATATGTCCAGGCATACACTGTAATTAAAGTATATGAATAGAACCTTGTATGAATCTTTTATTTGTATAACCACAAGGAAAAATGAAAGGAAAAACAGGCTATCATTTTGAGTATATCGACTATGTTATTCTCTATGTTTTATCTTCTTCAGAGTGTCTAATATTTTTATCAACAAATCTGTGAATATGGTAGATACTTCATAAATGTTTTGTTCTATAGCATCTTTATAGCTCCTTATCTTTCTTGGAAGTAAAAACCGCCATAAAATAAGAATTAGTACATTACTTTTAGAGTTCCAGAAGCACATCAATCCCATGATAACTTACTTTATCTACTGCTGGAGAAAAGATAGAACCCAGAGATGTTCATATTCAGGAGTAATTCAGAAGGGTAATACAATGAGAAATTTCAGGGGAAAACTGTAATAATGTCATATAACTCATAGTGCTATGAGGATAAATAAGACAATACTTGTCAAACAGTTAGGAAAAAAGTACATTGTACATACTAAATGCTCAATGAAAGGAACAATTATAATCACTATCAGTCATTGTTCCTTTTCAAGCTACTTCTCTACCCAGTGAGACTGAATAGAGGACAGGCTTTCTGGAGATGGAGATTCTTTAATCAGATGTAGCGGAGCTTGCCTGGAAAATACATCTTTTCTCAGCCTAGAATTTATCCAGTTGGCTGGTCCACTAGCCACTCATTGTGAACTTGGCCACCTCAGAATACACAGCCAAACCTAAAGATGTGTTCTTAGACAGAAGTTAATGCTCACTTCTTTAATTGTGTTTCTGTTGATAAATCAGTATTTTAAAAGGCTTTGAAAAATTTAAACTCTTATCTGTGTCAAAGATACTTAACTTTGAGATGTTTATAATAAGTTCCTCTGTAATGAACTCTGGGCACTTAAAAAATGTGCATCAATAACAGTTATTTTGTTGTCATCATAAGTGTTTTAGAAACCTCAGGATTTAGTGGCTATTGGCATTAATAAAATCTTCATGACTCTTTCAGTTGGCTTCTCAAATATAGGAACAAACTTTGTGGTTTGGAATTCTGCCAATGGTATAAAAAAAGAGGAAAAAGATATAAAGAAAATCCATAGACAACAATACTTTCAGCTTTTATTTCTTTGTTCCTTGCTGGGAACTGGTGGAGTAATCGTTTAGAATTGAAAGTAGAAGGAGACATTGTTATTGAAGTTACACCTACTTCCACATTTTATTCCCTTAGAGACTAGCAACCCCTGTTAGGTCAATCACTTGCCAGGAGCAACACGGCATCCATAGTATTTCTAACTTATCTAGAGAGAATCTAAACCAAATGTCTGAATTCAGTTGAAAGCTGTTTATTATCAAAGTTCTCATTCATGCTTTTGGGGCCAGACGGATTATTGAGAGACTTATGGCAGAGCCAGAAGAAAACCCCATTTATAGGTTTTTTGCCTTCAGTAAAAATTTTTGGTACTGATATTTATTTCTTCAGATATTTTGTAAATGCTTACCTCAAGGGATATGATAGTGATGACGTAAACTTTTCTTTTTATAGACTTCATTTCTCTCAGCAGCTATACCAGCCTTCTCCCCATGCAATTCCTATCTTGAACATTTCAGAGGCAACATTCCCCCCAATATCATATCTTTTCCATAGACCTTTCCCACTGACGACAACTTCTTCCCACTGCTCAGATGTTGTCACACCTCTATCCATTCAAATGACACCATCCCTAGGAAACGTTTCCTAATTTTCATGGCCAGGTGCCCTTCTCTGGTGCCTGATGCTGCATTTTTAAGTATCTGATAACGTAGTACCCTTCCAACCTCTTCAGGAGCTTCTTGAAGGTACAGCCCACGTCTTTGTTACATCTGTAGTGACAACACCAAGCACAGTTTCTAGAACATATTAAACACTCCCCATTATCTTAAATGGGCTTCCCAGGTGGCTCAGTGCTGGAGAATCCACCTGCCAATGCAGGAAACATGGGTTCAATCCCTGGGCCAGGAAGATACCCCAGAGAAGGAAATGGCAACCCACTCCCGTATCCTTGCCTGTAAAATCCCATGGATAGAGGAGCCTGGCTGTCTACAGTCTATGGGGTCACAAAAGAGTCAGATGCAACTTAGCGACTAAACAGCAACGATCATCCTAAATGACAGTACTGTATTATTTGAGTGGCATATAATTTCTTATATTTATTATTCAATGTATTTTATGAGTAAAATAGGCATATGTGGAAAAGGCAGGTTCCATTCAGTATGAGACAAACTAATATCATTTCCAGTCCAAAAAGAACTTTATATTTTGATAATGTTGATGAGCAGGTGGAAAGGAAAAGAGTTTTATTGAAAATATTGGTACGCATATATATATGCCTTGTGAGAACTAATAAAAGTACATTTTATAGAGTAAGGGAGACTAAATAAGAATGACATAAATAACAGCAGAAGGCAAAAAGGAGTCAAGCCTAGTAACGAATGTATTTTGAGGATGATGTTGTTGATTCTATCAGCATAGCAGATTATATATAGTTTAGGAAACTTGACCAAGAAAGTGAATTTGGTTTCTGTAGCTGTCCTATCCTCAGATTTTTAAGAAGATTAGTCCACACAAAAAAAGACACAGCCATTTTTCTTCTAATTGGGACTTTGTTGGCGCTAGAACTTGACACTCTCCATGATGATTCTGTTTCTTTGTCAAATAATTCATTGGTTTTCTCAATTTTTATTTTTTAATAAATTTACTATTAGACTAAGTGATCTGTTAGAGAACTTGATTTAGTGATAACCTTTGTTGATTAAAAAAAATACACTATATTGGGAATTCCCCAGTGGTCCAATGGTTAGGACTCTTTGCTTTCACTGCTCAGGGTCCAGGCTGGGGAACTGAGATTCCACAGGCCACATGGAGTGTTCAATTAAAAAAAAACAAAAAGGCACACCTGAGAGTTGTGAGTTGTTTTATTTGGGTCAAAATGAGAACTATAGCCCACAAGACAGTACTTAAGATAGCTCTCAGAAACTGCTCCAAAGAGCCAGGGAGGAAAGTCAGTATATATATGATTTCAGTGAAGGGGTACCTGCAGTCAAACACATATTTTGGCAGAGGTTTGCAGTTAGTTGGGCTTCCCCGGTGGCTCAGATGGTAAAGAAGCTACCTGCAATGCAGGAGACCTGGATTCGATCCCTGGGTTAGGA
The DNA here is from genome assembly GCF_029407905.1 of Bubalus kerabau. Lineage (NCBI taxonomy): Eukaryota > Metazoa > Chordata > Mammalia > Artiodactyla > Bovidae > Bubalus > Bubalus kerabau. The sequence goes on from NC_073625.1 coordinate 70,703,033, forward strand.
AGATCCCATGGAGAAGGGAATGGCTACCCACTGCAGTATTCTTGCCCGGAGAATTCCATTGACAGAGGAGCCTGGCAGGCTACAGTCTAAGGGGTTGCAAAGAAGTCAGACATGACTGAGCGGCTATCACTGCTACTAGTCATGAGAAGCCGATGTCACCGTTAATGATTTCAGTGCTTTTCTAGATATAAGGAGATGCAAGAATTGGGCTCATAAAATCTGAAAATATCTATCTAAACCCCATTCTTCCAGGTTTTCCCAGAACAGAGTGCCTAGCATCTGATCTCCATCCTGAATATTTTTCAGGATGAGTTGAAGGTCAGCAGCTGCAGAAGCTAATGACTTAAACCTTGTAGAGGCAGACAGCAAGTTCCAGTTTTTCATTGGCACCTTTTGCTATACTGTACATAAGAAAAGAGGAATAGTTTCAATTGGTCTGTAAATATATTTGCTTGTAAACCTTTCTCAGGTTCTATAAACTATCAGTTAATCTTTACCAGACAAACGAAGATAGTCACTCTCCAGTAACCCAGATGTGAACAGTTTAAGCAGGTTGTTAGCAAAAGATTGCTAAAGATCAGCCAAGAACATTGTTAGGCATCGATGTTATAGTAATTAACAAAACAGACAAAATTAGGCCCATGATCTCTAAGTATATAAACTGTAGAAAAGCCTATTCTAGAAAATAAAGATGACAGAACAACACAAACTTTAGAAAATTCCCCATGGTTTTAGAAAAGTGTTTGTTTCACCTCAAGCAGTATAGCTTGTACCACTTTCAAAAGGTGGGCATTGATGGTTGGGTTCAGCAGTGGTAAGGGAGTGCATCAGTTTAAGAGGAAAAAGATCACCAAAAATAAGTACTGCCCACCCTAAAGACTGTAAACCATCATTTTGGCCCTTCCTTAAATAATGTTAGGAAGCTCCTATTAGATGCAAATATAGTGTGAGACTGCTATGAGAATTAAAGTATGGTTATAAAAGAATTAGTTCAGATGTTTTCTGTTTTTGATGAAAACAACTTACCAGAAACTATGATTCATTGGAAAGTGATCTCTAGAAGAGTTCAGGTGTGCCATGGAGAGTCCACTATTAATGGAGACAATTTCCTGTTCTAACTCTTATGCTGCTTAAGATTTACTATACTTCAGAGAAGGCAATGGCACCCCACTCCAGTACTTTTGCCTAGAAAATCCCATGGAAGGAGGAGCCTGGTAGGCTGCAGTCCATGGGGTCGCTAGGAGTCAGACATGACTGAGCGACTTCACTTTCACTTTTCACTTTCATGCATTGGAGAAGGAAATGGCAACCCACTCCAGTGTTCTTGCCTGGAGAATCCCAGGGACAGGGGAGCCTGATGGGCTGCCGTCTATGGGGTCGCACAGAGTTGGACACAACTGAAGCGACTAAGCAGCAGCAGCAGCAGCAAGATAAAACAAAGAAAGCTCAAACTACCACACAATTGCTCTCATCTCACACGCTAGTAAAGTAATTCTCAAAATTCTCCAAGCCAGGCTTCAGCAATACATGAACCGTGAACTTCCAGTTGTTCAAGCTGGTTTTAGAAAAGGCAGGGGAACCAGAGACCAAATTGCCAACATCCGCTGGATCATGGAAAAATCAAGAGAGTTCCAGAAAAACATCTATTTCTGCTTTATTGACTATGCCAAAGCCTTTGACTGTGTGGATCACAATGAACTGTGGAAAATTCTGAAAGAGATGGGAATACCAGACCACCTGACCTGCCTCTTGAGAAATTTGTATGCAGGTCTGGAAGCAACAGTTAGAACTGGACATGGAACAACAGACTGGTTCCAAATAGGAAAAGGAGTATGTCAAGGCTGTATATTGTCACCCTGCTTATTTAACTTATATGCAGAGTACATCATGAGAAATGCTGGGCTGGAAGAAACACAAGCTGGAATCAAGATTGCCAGGAGAAATATCAATAACCCCAGATATGCAGATGACACCACCCTTATGGCAGAAAGTAAAGAGGAACTAAAGAGCCTCTTGATGAAAGTGAAAGAGGAGAATGAAAAAGTTGGCTTAAAACTCAACATTCAGGAAACGAAGATCATGGCATCTGGCCCCATCACTTCATGGGAAATAGATGGGGAAACAGCGGAAACAGTGTCAGACTTTATTTTTTGGGGCTCCAAAATCACTGCAGATGGTGACTGCAGCCATGAAATTAAAAGACGCTTGCTCCTTGGAAGAAAAGTTATGACCAACCTAGATAGCATATTGAAAAGCAGAGACATTACTTTGCCAACAAAGGTCCATCTAGTCAAGGCTATGGTTTCTCCAGTGGTCATGTATGGATGTGAGAGTTGGACTGTGAAGAAAGCTGAGCATCGAAGAATTGATGCTTTTAAACTGTCGTGTTGGAGAAGACTCTTGAGAGTCCCTTGGACTGCAAGGAGATGCAACCAGTCCATTCTAAAGGAGATCAGCCCTGGGATTTCTTTGGAAGGAATGATGCTAAAGCTGAAACTCCAGTATTTTGGCCACCTCATGCGAAGAGTTGACTTATTGGAAAAGACTCTGATGCTGGGAGGGATTGGGGCAGGAGGAGAATGGGATGACAGAGGATGAGATGGCTGGATGGCATCACTGACTTGATGGACGTGAGTCTGAGTGAACTCCGGGAGTTGGTGAAGGACAGGGAGGCCTGGTGTGCTGTGATTCATGGGGTTGCAAAGAGTCGGACACGACTGAGTGACTGAACTGAATTGAACTGAAGATAAAACCATTATCCCAACAGGACTATGTATGGAATTAATAAGGATATAGAACTCTAAGTTAGACAAATGTAATAAATATATATATATAAATATATACTGAACTAATGTTGTTGATGGAAATTTAATAATAAAGTGTGGGGACTTCTCTGGTGGTCTAGTAATTAAGACTTTGACTTCCAATGCAGAGGGTAAGGGTTTGATCCCTGGTTGGAGAGCTCTAAGATCCCATATACCTCATGACCATAAAATCAGAACATAAACAACAGAACCAATATAATACCAAATTCAATAAAGACTTTAAAAATAGTCCACATTAAAAAAAAATCTTTGAAAAAATAATAGTAATAATAAAGTGGGGGTAGAGGTCTGAGAGAGATGTATAATTTAAAAATCTCCCTGAATAGTTCTGATGTGCAACCAAGTTTGAAGAAAACTAAAAGTAAGGAAAATAGGAGAGATGCTATAGCAACCTAAAGCTTTTAAAGTTATATTAGAAAAATAACTGTGAAAGGGACAAGAGGAAACCACGAAGAAGGACATGCATTGTGACAGAGGAGAAAAAAACTACAGATGAAGTAATTTAGGTTCAAATAATACGAGTTTTCTACTTATTGACTGTAATTAAGTACAAGTATCTGATTTCTCAGAGTCTCAGTTTCTTTTCTGTAAAATGTACATAAATATAACTTTTTGATAGGACTGGTAAAATATTCCACAGAGTAATGTTTAAAATCGTAGCTTATAAATAATAAACACTCTTAAAATATGTATAATCATTGCTCTTCACTGACAGAAAAAATGAAATTTAGAGCAATGACTTTGGAAGTCTAAGTCCTAGGCATAAGAGAATAAAAACTATAGAGGAGGAATAAAAGTTTCTATGAACATCATAAAAATGAACAAAGGTATAAGTGGTAAAAATATGTGATAAAATTATAAATATCAAAAGTATTAATAAATATGTTGTAAATTGTAGCTAATAATTGCTCACATTTATTACTTTAAAAAGCATGAAAAAAGAGAATATAACTTGCTTAGGAACAACGAAGAAAATACTTGAAGGTTAAGTAAAAGGTCAAAGGAATTTTATACCTTAATCTATTAAAACTTTAACATAAGTATCATAAGAATGATAGACATCAGTTCAGTTCAGTTCAGTCGCTCAGTCATGTCCAACTCTTTTCAACCCCATGAATCGCAGCACGCCAGGCCTCCCTGTCCATCACAACTCCTGGAGTTCACTAAAACTCATGTCCATCGAGTCGGTGATGCCATCCAGCCATCTCATCCTCTGTCGTCCCCTTCTCCTCCTGCCCCAATTCCTTCCAGCATCAGAGTCTTTTCCAATGAGTCAACTCTTCGCATGAGGTGGCCAAAGTACTGGAGTTTCAGCTTTAGCATCAGTCCTTCCAATGAACACCCAGGACTGATTTCCTTAATAGACATGAATTAATTCAAAATCCAAAAATAGAAACTATAATTTCTTGAATCAACATGGAAAGCCCTTATAAGAGAACAAAATATATAGCCATTGGCTTGAAGAGATGTTACCCCATGGACTATACAGTCCATGGAATTCTCCAGGCCAGAATACTGGAATAGGTAGCCATTCCCTTCTCCAACCCAGGGATAGACCGAGGTCTCCTGCATTGCAGGCAGATTCTTTACCAGCTGAGCCACCAGGGAAGTCCAGGGAAGTCCCATGTTGTTGAAAGTGGAGATTATTTCCTTCCAAGTATATTTTGGAAATATATATACTCCAACTCAAATCTTTTGCTAAAAAAAAAAATGTTTTTTCAGGGACTTCCCTGGCAGTCTAGTGGTTTAGACACCACCTTTCAAAGCAGAGGGCAAGGGTTTGATCACTCAGGGAATTAAGATCCCACATGCCACAGAGTATGGCCAAAAAAAAAAAAAGTAATTTTATGACTGTGATATTTTAGATAATCATGTTATATAAAATAAATATGTATTAAATTTAAGTGATAGTAATTTATTAAATTGAGTTCACAAAAACTGAATCTATTTTCATGTTTTTTAAACTTTTATTAAATGCATTTTCTTCTATTTTTCCCACCAAACCTTCAAAATTGAGATTTTACTAAAGATTCCTGCAACTTGCCTTTTTTAAAAGTGTCTTCAAAATATTTTCATGTCAGTTGTGTAAATCGACTACAATTTTTTTTTAAGTAGGTGCCTAGTATTCCATGGGCTTCCCTGGTGGCTAAGTGGTAAAGAATCCAACTGCAATGCCTGGAGAATCCCATGGACTGAAGAGCCTGGCAGGCTGTAATCCATGGGGCGGCAAAAAAAAATCCCTTAACATCTTTGTAATATCTTCAAGTATATCTCTGTGATACCTTTCTGTAAGATACATTCCTAGAAGGGAAATCACTGGGTCTGAGCATAAACATGTTTTTCTTTACAATTTTAGTCAATTCTAAAATTACTTTCCAAATGGGTTTTGCTAACTTACATTAGAATGTTTATATCTACTAGCTAAAGAATTATCCAAAGCTTTATTATTATTTTTAAGTAATTTTATTTACCTGTTCATTTGTTTTTAGCCGTGCTGGGTCTTCATTTCTGCGTGGGCTTTTCTCTAGTTGCAGCGAGCAGAGGCTGCTCTAGAGTAGCAGCGTGAAGGCTTCTCATTGCAAGTGGCTTCTCCCGTCGTGGTGCACAGGCTCTAGGGCACTCTGGCTTCAGTAGTTGTGGGCTGAGTAGTTGTAGCTTCCAGTTTCCACAGCAGAGGCTCAACCATTGTGGTGTACGGATTTAGCTAGTCTGTGACACCGTGGGATCTTCCCTGATCAGCGATAGAAACTGTGTCTAAACATTCCCGGTGAGTCACCAGGGAAGCCCTGCAAACATTATTAAGTGGATTTAAACATTGCATGATATAATCTAATCTGATATATATTATTATCAGATTATATGGTTTAATACTAAAATTACATACTTTAAAATTTTTCATGTCATATCTTACTTTTTTTCACATCAGGATGTATCAGAGTGTTACCAAAAAAAAACAAGTGAAAGTATAAGTATAGGAAAGAGAGAACTTTACCTTTTCATTTGAAATGAGTGTCCTATACAAATTTGATTTTCTAAGTAAAATCGTTTGTCGCATCCATGTATGACTACTCTGATGGTTTGCACGTATGTATGTAACTGATGTATATTGCAAAGGGATTATAAATAAAGGCAGTAAAATGTACATGATTTGTGACTAGGCAGGGTGAGGGAGAATTATATGTTAATGCTAACTCCAAATTTCTTTCTTTGTTTTTTCTCATTTTATGTGTTTTTCTCATTTTATGTGTTCTCTCAGAAGCAAAATTTCTTTCTTTTGTAATTGGGAGAATCGTGAGTCTATTCATTGAGACACAAAAAAGGAGAATATACATGATTGAAACTTTAGCCCTTTGTATCTGATAAGATGATGCATCATATAAATAGATAACTCAGTGCTTGTTTAGAAACAGTTGTTAATGGTTATTACCAAAGATGAGCCAAGAACATGTCTAAACACTGAAGTTATAGTAATTAATAAAACAGATACAATCTCTGCCCATGATCTCTAAGAATATAGGATGTAGGGAAGCATATCTGGAAAATAATGACAACAGAATAGCTTAAGCAACATAAAACCATAGAAAGTTTCTCATGGTTTTAGAAAGACACTTTGTTGCTTTTCGTTTTTCAGTGTATCAGATCTAGGCTAGAGATATAGAATTGGAAAATGGTCATCAAGCTAGAGTTATAAATATGAGTCTTGTTTCAGATTTGTGTGAAATTACCCAGAATAAAATAGAATAAAAACGAAATTTAAAGGTTCTGAATGGGAAAGTTTCAAAACAGTTTTTCTTTTTTTTTTTTGTTTTATTCACTACTTTATCCCTGCTGCTGCTGCTAAGTCAGTCGTGTCTGACTCTGTGCGACCCCACAGACGGCAGCCCACCAGGCTCCCCCATCCCTTATCTCTAGCACCTGGAATTATGTGTATGTAACACAGTGTAGAAATTCAATAAATACGTTTTAAGTAGATGTGTAGACTAGTGTTCATTTACTTTTATCCTTTTCTTTGGATGTTATAAAAGGTTATGATAAATACATTATAATAAAATCAGCAGTAGGGACAGGGAAGCATGTTGCTATGTGGTCAATTGTCTCCTTCCAGAGATGATAAATTAACACTTACTTAAATAAAGTAGGATTAAGCCTGATAATCTGTTTAAAGTAACTAGCCTAGAAACTGATTCATAATAAGCACAGTGATATCTATTGCTGTTATTATTAATGTTAAGCTGTGAACTGAGAATTCAGTTTGTGAAATTTCATCCTCATTCTGCCAATACTATGCTATGCTACGTCACTTCAGTCATGTCCGACTCTGTGCGACCCCATAGACGGCAGCCCACCAGGTTCCCCCGTCCCTGGGATTCTCCAGGCAAGAACACTGGAGTGGGTTGCCATTTCCTTCTCTAATGCATGAAAGTGAAAAGTGAAAGTGAAGTCGCTCAGTCGTGTCCAACTCTTAGAGACCCCATGGACTGCAACCTACCAGGCTCCTCCATCCATGGGATTTTCCAGGCAAGAGTACTGGAGTAGTTTTACTCAAATACTGAAAAAATTTATTGAAGGGTTTAAATTGATTTTTCCCTTTGAGTAAATCACTACTAATCAAACTAACTTATTTAAATTTAACATAAAAAATTTTAACAATAAATCAAACCTAATTTTCAAAAAATTAAAAATAAAAACTCTAACCTAATGCTTTTTGTATTCTTGATAATTCTCATTACTTTTATGCATAAGAATTGTGTTTGCAATACTAAACTATTTCAGAAATGATGACTTTTAAAAATTTTTGTTTAAGTATATTTCATTTACAATGTTAACTTCTCCAGTACAGCAAAGTGATTCAGTTATACATAAGTATGTATCTTTTTTTCATATTATTTTTCATTATGATTCATCACAGGACACTGAATACTGTATAGTCCCCTATGCTATACAGTAGGACCTTGTTTTTTATCCATCCTATATAACAGTTTGTATCTGCTAATTGTAAACTCGGCAATCCTTCCCTTTCTCTCGGCAACCACAAGTCTGTTCACTATATCTGTGAGTCTGAAGAAACGATGTTTAAATATAACATCATGGTAATGACATTTGGTCTCAAATGGTCTTCACAATTTGGCTGATGTTTCACTAACAAACCAAAATGATAAAATCCTTATGAAAAGATGTATTTTAAAATAACACACATTAACCAAACAATTACTGATTTTTTTTAAAAAAGCAGTCTTATAACAAAGTCAGGTCTTGGTTTACAGATACATGCAATCAGCTTTTAAATTTAATTGGTATTAATTCAGAACCCAATTAATTTGATTGCCATAAACCGTTTAAGCAAGCATAATCAGAAAGCTTACTGAGGGATGAGTTTTTAGACTTAATTCTATGTTGTTTTCATTAAACTTGGTTGATTTCAGACACAGGAAGTGAGGAAGTTTGATCATTCACAAGTCATATAAATTGTAATGATTTTTAAAAATTGAAATACACATAGAGGAATGAGCTTCAGCAAATGAGCAGAATCTGTTCTTATTATTGCTGGTGCTGTCGAGTCACTCAGTCATGTCCCACCTTTTGTGAACCTATGTACTGCAGCAAGGCGCACTTGCTTGTCCTTCACTTTTCCTGGAGTTACTCAAACTCCTCCGGTCCTCAATCTTCCCAGCATCAGGGTCTTTTCCAATGAGTTGGCTCTTCGCATCAGGTGGCCAAGGTATTGGAGCTTCAGCTTCAGCATCAGTCCTTGCAATGAATATTCAGTGATAATTTCCTTTAAAATTGACTGGTTTGATCTCCTTGCAGTGCAAGATACTCTAAAGAGTCCTCTCCAACACCACAGTTTGATTGATAGCATTAATTCTTCAGCACTCAGCCTTCTATATGATCCAACTTTCACATCTGTACATGACTACTGGAAAAATCATAGCTTTAACTAGACAGACCTTTGTCAGTAAAGTTATGTCTCTGCTTTTTAATATGCTGTCTAAGTTTGTTATAGTTATTCCTCCAAGGAGCAAGTGTCTTTTAATTTCATGGCTACAGTCACCATCTACGGTGATATTTGGAGCCCAAGAAAATAAAGTCTGTCATTGTTTCAACCTTCCCCATCTATTTGCCATGAAGTGATGGGACCTGATGCCATGTTTTTAGTTTTTTGAATGTTGAGTTTTAAGCCAGCTTTTTCACTCTCCTCTTTCAACCTTCATCAAGAGGCTCTTTAGTTTCTCTTCTCTTTATGCCACAAGGGTGGTGTCATCAGCTTATCTGAGGTTATTAATATTTCTCCCTGCTATCCTGATTCCAGCTTGTGCTTCATCCCAGCCGGGCATTTCTCATGATGTGCTCTGCATATAAGGTAAATAAGCAGGGTGACAATATACAGCCTTGAAGTACTTTCCCCTCCCCCAGTTTTGTATGACAGAATGATCTCCATTCATTTCCAAGGCAAACCACTCAACATCACAGTAGTTCAAGTCTATGCCCCAGCCACTACTGCCAAGAAGCTGAAGTCGAATGGTTCTTATTATTGCTCCTTCAAGTAATACACACCAGTATGTTCTTTAGCCTAGACTGCTACAAATTTTTATAACTTGATTTCTGCTTTTCCTCACAAAGGAAGATTAGCCAGAGCAATCCTTTAAGCTATTCAAATTATATCACAACTCTCCTTCTTAAAACTTCCAAAGATATCTCTACTTCTATAATGAAAGAAACACTCTTCACAGTAAATCATAATTCCTTGCCTGACCAGACCACATCTTGCCAATCCCATCTCCGCTCTCCTAACTTACTGGCTCCTTCTTGCTCCTTTGTTTTCTTCCTAGAATATACCAAACCTGTTCCACTCTCAGGACCTTTACCCTTGCTGTCTCTTTTTCCTGAGATGTTCTTCTTCAGACTATCCCATGACTGGCTTCTCTCAGTTTTTGTGTATTTTACTTTCCTTGAACTCTTAACTAAAACAACAGCACTTACACCCATGCCCCTGTTACTCTTCATCCTTCCAACTGCACTGTTTTCTTTACAAAATCTAGCACCTACATATCTTTCATTCTCTCTGCACTTGTTTACATACAGAAGTAAATCCCTATGAATATAAAGAATATTGTCTGTTTTGTTCACTGTTGTATCTTCAGTGCCTCCCACAGAATATTACCCATAGTAGATACTAAATAAGTATTTGTGAAATGAATGAATGGCTATTATTACATGCAAACCAAAATAGGTATCATATCAGTAGCATCAAAAGGATTTGTTCCCTTACTTGCTCTTCAAAATCCACCACGCTTCACCCTGCTCTGTGCCCTGGGAGACTGACCATTTGGACAAGTCAGCAGCTTAACTTACACTTGAGTTTTGCCAACACGGGTAGTTACAAGTGATTTTAAAACAGAAAGAGGTGTACTTGGGAATTTTTTTTTACCAGACTCCCTTCCCACCATATTAACCTGAAATGGTGCATCCGTCTAGCCCTCTACAAAAGGCCACAGTCCTATCAAATGGATACCTTTATACAGCCTCTTTTTTTCAGACTTAGGAGTTGTAATAATTCCTCCTTGTGATTAGACCTAGGGCAATTTTCCTTAAACTTTGCATTAATTTCTATAAATAATACCTTTACTGGACTCAAAATATCAGAGTGTGCTCTCTGTTTCTGGCTAAAAACTTTCTTTTGAAATTTCAATTTAAAAGGTTTGTACCCAAATTTCAAAAATAATAGATTCATCACTTGTTGGCATGGTATAAAAACAAGAAGTATGAGCACCCAATTTAAAGAAATCTTATGTAGGCTTGAAATTTCCTTTTTAATATATTCTTCTCCATAAGAATGAATGTCAGTTCAGTTCAGTTCAGTGGCTGAGTTGTGTCCAACTCTTTGTGATCCCATGAACTTGAGCAAGCCAGGCCTCCCTGTCCATCATCAAACTCATGTCCATTGAGTCAGTGATGCCATCCAACCAACTCATCCTCTGTCATCCCCTTCTCCTCCTGCCTTCAATCTTTTCCAGCATCAGGGTCTTTTCAAATGAGTCAGCTCTTCGCATCAGGTGGCCAAAGTATTGGAGTTTCAGCTTCAACATCAGTCCTTCCAATGAATATTCAGAACTAATTTCCTTAGGATTTACTGGTTGGATCTCCTAGAGTCCAAGGAACTCTCAAGAGTCTTCTCCAACATCATAGTTCAAAAGCATCAATTCTTTAGCGCTCAGCTTTCTTTATAGTCCAACTCTCACATCCATACAGGAGTACTGGAAAAACCATAGCCTTGACTAGATGGACATTTATTGGCAAAGTAATGTCTCTGCTTTTTAATATGTTGTCTAGGTTGGTCATAACTTTTCTCCCAAGGAGTAAGCATCTTTTAATTTCTTTTTTTTTTAATTTATTTATTTTAATTGGAGGCTAATTACTTTACAATATTGTGGTGGTTCTTGCCATACAGTCACATGAATCAGCCATGGGTGTACATGTGTTCCCCATCCTGAACCTCCCTCCCACCTCTCTCCCCATCCCAACTCTCAGGGTCATCCCATTTCACCAGCCCTGAGCATCCTGTCTCATGCATTGAACCTGGACTGGCAATCTATTTCATATATGGTAATATACATGTTTCAATGCTATCCTCTCAAATCATCCCACCCTTGCCTTCTCCCACAGAGTCCAAAAGTGTGTTCTTTACATCTGTGTCTCTTTTGCTGTCTCGTATATCGGGTCATCGTTACCATCTTTCTAAATTCCATATATATGCGTTAGTATACTGTATTGGTGTTTTTCTCTCTGACTTACTTTGCTCTGTATAATAGGCTCCAGTTTCATCCACCTCATTAGAACTGATTCAAATATATTTTTTTTAATGGCGGAGTAATATTCCATTGTGTATATGTACCACAGCTTTCTTATCCATGTGTCTGCTGATGGACATCTAGGTTGCTTCCATGTCCTGGCTATTATAAACAGTGCTGTGGTGAACATTGGGGTACACGTGTCTCTTTCAATTCTGGTTTCCTCTGTGTGTATGCCCAGCAGTGGGATTCCTAAGTCGTATGGCAGTGTATTTCCAGTTTTTTAAGGAATCTCCATGCTGTTCTCCATCAGATCAGATCAGATCAGTGGCTCAGTTGTGTCCGACTCTTTGCGACCCCACGAATTGCAGCACGCCAGGCTTCCCTGTCCATCACCAACTCCCGGAGTTCACTGAGACTCACATCCATCGAGTCAGTGATGCCATCCAGCCATCTCATCCTCTGTCGTCCCCTTCTCCTCCTGCCCCCAATCCCTCCCAGCATCAGAGTCTTTTCCAGTGAGTCAACTCTTTGCAAGAGGTGGCCAAAGTACTGGAGTTTCAGCTTTAGCATCATTCCTTCCAAAGAAATCCCAGGGCTGATCTCCTTCAGAATGGACTGGTTGGACCTCTTTGCAGTCCAAGGGACTCTCAAGAGTCTTCTCCAACACCACAGTTCAAAAGCATCAATTCTTCGGTGCTCAGCCTTCTTCACAGTCCAACTCTCACATCCATACATGACCACAGGAAAAACCATAGCCTTGACTAGACGGACCTTTGTTGGCAAAGTAATGTCTCTGCTTTTGAATATGCTATCTAGGTTGGTCATAACTTTCCTTCCAAGTAGCAAGTGTCTTTTAATTTCATGGCTGCAGTCACCATCTGTAGTGATTTTGGAGCCCAAAAAAATAAAGTCTGACACTGTTTCCACTGTTTCCCCATCTATTTCCCATGAAGTGATGGGACCGGATGCCATGATCTTCGTTTTCTGAATGTTGAGCTTTAAGCCAACTTTTTCACTCTCCACTTTCACTTTCATTAAGAGGCTTTTGAGTTCCTCTTCACTTTCTGCCATAAGGGTGGTGTCATCTGCATATCTGAGGTTATTGATATTTCTCCCGGCAATCTTGATTCCAGGTTGTACTAGTTTGCATTCCCACCAACAGTGTAAGAGGGTTCCTTTTTCTCTGCACCCTCTCCAGCATTTATTGTTTGTAGACTTGTTGATAGCACGCATTCTGACCAGCATGAGATGGTACCTCATTGTGGTTTTGATTTACATTTATCTGATAATGAGTGATGTTGATCATCTTTTCATGTGTTTGTTAGCCATCTGTATGTCTTCTTTGGAGAAATGTCTGTTTAGTTCTTTGGCCCATTTTTTGATTGGGTCGTTTATTTTTCTGGAATTGAGCTGCAGGAGTTGGTTGTATATTTTTGACATTCATTCTTTGTCAGTTGCTTTGTTTGTTATTATTTTCTCCCATTCTGAAGGCTGTCTTTTCACCTTGCTTATAGTTTCCTTCGTTGTGCAAAAGCTTTTAAGTTTAACTAGATCCCATTTGTTTATTTTTACTTTTATTTCCATTTCTCTGGGAGGTGAGTCATAGAGGTTCCTGCTATGATTTATGTCAGAGAGTGTTTTGCATGTTTTTCTCTAGTAGTTTCATAGTTTCTGGTCTTACCTTTAGATCTTTAATCCATTTTGAGTTTATTTTTGTGTATGGTGTTAGAAAGTGTTCTGCTGCTGCTGCTGCTGCTAAGTTGCTTCAGTCTTGTCCGACTCTGTGTGACCCCATAGACGGCAGCCCACCAGGCTCCTCTGTCCCTGGGATTCTCCAAGCAAGAATACTGGACTGGGTTGCTATTGCTTTCTCCAATGCATGAAAGTGAGAAGTGAAAATGAAGTCCCTCAGTCGTGCCAACTCTTAGCGACCCCATGGACTGCAGCCCACCAGGCTTCTCCGTCCATGGGATTTTCCAGGCAAGAGTACTGGAGTGGGGTGCCATTGCCTTCTCCGAGAAAGTGTTCTAGTTTGACTCTTTTACAAGTGGTTGACCAGTTTTTCCAGCACCACTTGTTAAAGAGAATGTCTTTTCTCCATTGTATATTCTTGCCTCCTTTGTCAAAGATAGGGTGTCCATAGGTGCGTGGATTTATCTCTGGGCTTTCTGTTTTGTTCCACTGATCTATATTTCTGTCTTTGTGCCAGTACCATACTTTCTTGATGAGTGTAGCTTTGCAGTATAGCCTGAAGTCAGCAGGTTGATTCCTCCAGTTCCATTTTTCATTCTCAAGGTTGCTTTGGCTCTTTGAGCTTTTTTGCATTTCCATACAAATTGTGAAATTATTTGTTCTAGTTCTCTGAAAAATACCATTGGTAGCTTGATAGGGATTGTGTTGAATCTATAGATTGCTTGGTGTAGTATTCACTATATTGATTCTTCTGACCCATGAGCATGGTATATTTCTCCATCTAACTGTGTCATCTTTGATTTCTTTCATCAGTGTTTTATAGTTTTCTATATATATGTCTTTAGGTTTTTAGGTAGATTTATTCCTAAGTATTTTATTCTTTATGTTGCAATGGTGAATGGAATGTTCCCTTAATTTATCTTTCTGTGTCCTCCTTGTTAGTGTATAAGAATGCAAGGGATCTGTGTGTTAATTTTATATCCTGCAACTTTACTATATTGGTTGATTAGCTCTAGTAATTTTCTGGTGGATTCTTTAGGGTTTTCAATGTAGAGAATCATGTCATTGGCAAACAGTGAGAGTTTTACTTCTTCTTTTCCAATCTAGTGTCTTTTAATTTCATGCCTACAGTCACCATCTGCAGTGATTTTGGAGCCCAGAAAAATAGTCTGCCACTGTTTCCACTGTTTCTCCATCTCTTTGCCATGAAGTGATTGGACCGGATGCCATGATCTTTGTTTTCTGAATGTTGAGCTTTAAGCCAACCTTTTCACTGTCCTCTTTCACTTTCATCAATGGGCTCTTTAGTTCTTCACTTTCTGCCATAAGGGTGGTGTCATCTGCATATTTGAGGTTATTGATATTTCTCCCAGCAATCTTGATTCCAGCTTGTGCTTCTTCCAGCCCAGTGTTTATCATGATGTACTCTGCATATAAGTTAAATAAATAGGGTGACAATATACAGCCGTGATGTACTTTTTTTCCTATTTGGAATCAGTCTCTTGTTCCATGTCCAGGTCTAACTATTGCTTTCTGACCTGCATACAGATTTCTCAAGAGGCAGGTGAGGTGGTCTGGTATTCCCATCTCTTGAAGAATTTTCCACAGTTTGTGGTAATCCACACAGTCAAAGGTTTTGGTATAGTCAATAAAGCAGAAGTAGATGTTTTTCTGGAACTCTCTTGCTTTTGCAATGATCGAGTGGATGTTGGCAATTTGATATCTGGTTCCTCTGCCTTTTCTAAATCCAGCTAAAACATCTGGCAGTTCACAGTTCACATACTGTTGAAGCTTGGCTTGGAGAATTTTGAGCATTAGTTTACTAGTGTGTGAGATGAGTGCAATTGTGTGGTAGTTTGAGCATTCTTTGGCATTGCCTTTCTTTGGGTTTCGAATGAAAACTGACCTTTTCCAATCCTGTGGCCACTGCTGAGTTTTCCAAATTTGCGGAATTGAGTGCAGCACTTTCACAGCATGATCTTTTAGGATTTGAAATAGCTCAACTGGAATTCCATCACCTCCACTAGCTTTGCTTGTAGTGATGCTTCCTAAGGCCCACTTGACTTTGCATTCCAGGATGTCTAGCTCTAGGTGAGTGATCACACCATTGTGATTATCTGGGTCATGAAGATATTCTTTGTACAGTTCTGTGTATTCTTGCCACCTCTTCTTAATATCTTCTCCTTCTGTTAGGTCCATACAATTTCTTCCTTTATTGGGCCCATCTTTGCATGAAATGTTCCCTTGGTATCTCTAATTTTCTTAAAGAGATCTCTAATTTTCTTAAAGAGATCTCTAATCTTTCCCATTCTATTGTTTTCTTCTGTTTCTTTGCACTGATCACTGAGTAAGGCTTTCTTATCTCTCCTTGCTATTCTTTGGAACTCTGCATTCAAATGGGTGTATCTTTCCTTTTCTCCTTTGCTTTTTGCTTCTCTTCTTATCACACCTATTTGTAAGGCACTCTCAGACAGCCTTTTTGCCTTTTTTGCATTTCTTTTTCTTGGGGATGGTCTTGATCCCTTGTCTCCTGTACAATGTCATGAACCTCTGTCCATAGTTCATCAGGCACTCTGTCTATCAGATCTAGTCCCTTAAATCTATTTCTCACTTCCACTTTATAATCATAAGGGATTTGATTTAGGTCATACCTGAATGGTCTAGTGGTTTTCCCCATTTTATTCAATTAAGTCTGAATTTGGCAATAAGGAGCTCATGATCTGAGCCACAGACAGCTCCCAGTCTTTTTTTTGCTGACGGTATAGAGCTTCTCCATCTTTGGCTGAAAAGAATATAATCAATCTGATTTTGGTGTTGACCATCTGGTGATGTCCATGTGTAGAGTCTTCTCTTGTGTTATTGGAAGAGGGTGTTTCCTATGACCAGTGCATTCTCTTGGCAAAACTCTATTAGTCTTTGCCCTGCTTCATTCTGTACTCCTAGGCCAAATTTGCCTGTTACACCAGGTGTTTCTTGACTTCCTACTGTTGCGTTCCAGTCCCCTATCATGAAATGGACAACTTTTTTTGGGTGTTAGTTATAGAAGGTCTTGTAGATCTTCATAGAACCATTTGACTTCAGCTTCTTCAGCATTACTGGTCAGGGCATAGACTTGGATTACCATGATATTGAATGGTTTGCCTTGGAAATGAACAGAGATCATTCTGTCCTTTTTGAGATTGCATCCAAGTACTGCATTTTGGACTCTTTTGTTGACCATGATGGTTACTCCATTTCTTCTAAGGGATTCTTACCCACAGAAGTAGATATAATGGTCATGTGAGTTAAATTCACCCATTCCAGTCCATTTTAGTTTGCTGATTCCTAAAATGTCAGTCTTCACTCTTGCCATCTCTTGTTTGACCACTTTCAATGTGTGTGTAAGAATGAACATATATGTATATAAATATATATATATAAAACATTCTTATATAAGAATATTCTTATCACATGATAATGTGAAGGATACATGAATATATGAAATGTTTTACTTTATATTTATGTTTGATAAGTGAAGTCACTCAGTCATGTCTGACTCTTTGCAACCCCATGGACTGTAGCTTATCAGGCTCCTCTGTCCATGGGATTTTCCAGGCAAAAGTGCAGGAGGGGATTGCCATTTCCTTCTCCAGGGAATCTTCCAGACCCAGGAATCAAACCCGTGTCTCCCACATTGCAAGCAGACACTTTACTGTCTGAGCCACCAGGGAAGCCCATATTTATGTTTATCACAATATAAATAAATTGGATACTTCAGGAATATGCACAATTTCCATTGTGGTATTCTGTACCCCTGTCTACTACTGCATGTTATAATTACTCATGGTCCATTTGAGATATATGACATCAGAGCAAAAAGATTATTAGAAATGTAAATTTGCAAGTTCATTTTTAGCATTTTTACCTCTTTTGTTGACTTTTTAAGGCCTTGTTAAGTTTCCTGCATGAAAATTTTCTCCTCTGATATCAAGTTCACGTTAACAAACAACAAATTTTAAATGATTCTAAGACACTATCAAGCAAACTTGAAAAACATATGAATTTAGTCCTCTGGAAATAATATATCTACTTTGTTGTAACTGTAAGAGTCATCTCATAATAGAAATTTCAGGTATATGGGTGGATTAAAAGATGACAATTAGGTGAGAAAGTTTTACTGTCAAAATTAGTCTTCAGTTCAGTTCAGTCGCTCAGTCGTGTCCAACTCTTTACAACCCCATGAATCGCAGCATGCCAGGCCTCCCTGTCCATCACCATCTCCCGGAGTTCACTCAAACTCATGTGCATCAAGTCGGTGATGCCATCCAGCCATCTCATCCTCTGTCGTCCCCTTGTCCTCCTGCCCCCAATCCCTCCCAGCATCAGAGTCTTTTCCAATGAGTCAACTCTTCGCAAGAGGTGGCCAAAGTACTGGAGTTTCAGCTTTAGCATCATTCCTTCCAAAGAAATCCCAGGGCTGATCTCCTTCAGAATGGACTGGTTGGATCTCCTTGCAGTCCAAGGGACTCTCAAGAGTCTTCTCCAACACCACAGTTCAAAAGCATCAATTCTTCTTAGGGAAGCTTATAAATCAATGATTACCAAATTTTGGTGATTATCAGAATTACATTATAAACTTTTAAAAATATAGGTTCTCACTATGAGCCCAGACGGAGAAGGCAATGGCACCCCACTCCAGTACTCTTGCCTGGAAAATCCCATGGATGGAGGAGCCTGGTAGGCCACAGTCCATGGGGGCGTTAAGAGTCGGACAAGACTCAGCTACTTCGCTTTCACTTTTCCTTTCCTGCATTGGAGAAGGCAAGGGCAACCCACTCCAGTGTTCTTGCCTGGAGAATCTCAGGGACGGGGGAGCCTCATGGGCTGCCGTCTATGGGGTCGCACAGAGTCGGACACGACTGAAACGACTTAGCAATAGCAACAGCAGCATGAGCCCAGAAAATCTAATATTGATGAACCCAGGGAATTCTAATACCTTGATTCTGGGAAAGATTGAGGGCAGGAGGAGAAGAGGGTGACAGAGGATGAGATGGCTGTATGGCATCACTGACTCAATGGACATGAATTTGAGCAAACTCCAGGAGATAGTGAAGGACAGGGAAGTCTGGCATGCTGCAGTCATGGGGTCACAAAGAGTTGGACACAATTTATCGACTGAACAACAACAGTAGATGCCCAGGAGTTGGCTTGGTAATCTTTATTTTAATCAATCCAGGTTCTTCTGTGGATTATTTTTGTGGCATCTTCCTAAATCCAGTTCAGCTCTTTGCATGGGCACATTTCTATTAATTCCACTTTTTGCATTTGCAGATTTCTATTACTACCTGTTTCAATTTCTTTAATAGCACCACCACTTTTTAAAAGAAGTGTTTCTACTTTGATTTCACATGTTAAAGTAAGAATTAGAAAATACAGTTGACTGAGGTTATATTCATTTAAGAAAAAGAAATATACATTTCTGCAAATATCCTTTTATCTTTAAGCATTAGCCAATATTAGTATCTTAATACAATTTGCAATCACTAGGCTTCACATCACTAATCTAATAAGAATTGAAATATTTCTAAAAGAAAGTAGAAAAATAATGATAAAATAAATTAGATTATAGGTGCACCTTAATTTATAAGATAGATGTGTTTCTGAAAGATTGGCTGTCGAGGTAATTTCTACTAACTAAATTATATTTTCTCATTGACTTGGGCTTATAATTGCAAAGGCATGATTCTTAGAGTGGGGTGCAAAGGGGAATGTGGTCTTGAGGCTGAAAGGGAAAATAACATCATTTTAATGTAAAATTATTTTTGAAATTATATATTTAAACATAAATTATAGCTGTTGACAAAATAACACTTAAACTGATCAAGTGAGTAATACTGCACCTCAACCCCATGCAATTAAAGCTCTAGAAGAATATGAAACCGATGGGGAGAAGCTGACTAGATAATGCATTTTGTCGCTTCCTTGCTGTAGAGTAAATCTATTATCTATGTATCCCTAGCAAGTATGAACTTTTTAAAGACCCTAAACTTAAACTGTAAATTACACTGATGCCTCAATCATATTCTTGGACTGTGAGATGCAAGACTATGGGTTATAGTTATGATAATATTTACCTATATTCTATGAGATATAGTTAGAGACTATATCTCCTCAATCTGAAAAGCTGAATTTTTTATGTATTTCCAGTAGCCTAGATCATTTTGTAATATAATTTACCCAAGTTTAGTATTTTGAAAAACATAAATTTCTTTATGGTTAACTTCCTTTCAGTGAGGTCTGCCCAAATACTTGATGTGTAATTATAGTTGTGTCAAATCTCATTTTCTTTATTTTTGAGCCTCAGTTTTAGAGGGGATGAGTATTTGGTCTAACAGACTGAATTTCTAAAATTTCATCAGTTCAGTTCAGTTCAGTTGCTCAGTCATGTCTGACTCTTTGCGACCCCATGAATCGCAGCATGCCAGGCCTGCCTGTCCATCACCAACTTCCGGAGTTTATTCAAACTCATGTGCATCGAGTTGGTGATGCCATCCAGCCATCTCATCCTCTGTCGTCCCCTTCTCCCCCTGCCCGCAATCCCTCCCAGCATCAGGGTCTTTTCCAATGAGTCAACTCTTCGCATATAAAGGCTGCTAAATTGACCCTGTGTCTCATTCAACATTTCCCATACAACCACCTAATGGATTACTTTTTCATTTGACGTTCTTCCTTCCAAAGCAACTTAGGTAATTTGTCCAGGGGAAGACCCTGCTAAAACTCTGATTCAGCTCACAATAGCAGACAATGGAACTCAGCCCCTCGCCAGCTGTGCTCGAATAGGGAGCTGACAGAGATACTCACAAGGTGAACTGCCCAGGAGGACGGGACCTGAAATGGGGATACAATCCTGTGATAGAGATCCCAGCAGTTTTCACACTCACTTTCTGAGATGTGAGACCCCTGAGAATGTGACATCGGGTAAGAAATTTTCAACATCAGTCTCCTCCAGCCAGTTCAATTGACATGTGAGATAGCCTGTTCAGTAGCCAGTTCAATTGGTATGTGAGGTGCTGCATCAGGCAAGACCTGATTCTGTTAAGGGAGTGAACAATGAGGAGCAGCTGGAGACTGGGGGTGGTCAAAGACCACCTAAGTTTTATTCTATTGTCACAGAGAAGCAAAGGAGTTGTGGGTTCATGGTGGCCATTAGAAAGGGGAGATGGGTGGGGGAAGCCTAAATGAACAAGTGAGCCTTATGCAGCATTTGAATTCCTGTTTTCTAAGACTTTTAATGAATAATTAGTCTTTCACCTTATTCCTTATATTTCTATTATTAAATATTTCATTGTTATGTTATCAAAGATCTTAATCATAAATATCTATTGAATTCTAACAAACTTACCTTTAAAGATAAATATTTGCTTTCTAAACTGTATCATTCCTACATATTCAACTTTGAAAAAGTCTCTTTAAAAAGTATTCATTTAAGAAAAAAAAAAAGGAAACATATTTCTAGACAGTATTTCAGGAGGAATCTTGTCATTTCCCTCCAGTACAGCTCATCATAAAAGCTCTAAGGAAATAGTGTTTAAAATCAATTAACCAAGAAGGCCAAAATCAATTTAACAAGAGTTAGCTAATGTTATACTAAAGCGAACTCTCTTTTCTTTAAACATGATTAATATCATTTAGGAGTTGTTATTAGTGGTGTCACTTCTAAAAAGTGTGACCAATTTGTAATGAAAGAGCCTTTGTGTACATGTATGGGATTTATGGGAAGCACAGAAATTTAATGTGGTATTAGTGATTACATCTTTTCCTTCCCTTTGATATTTTAAGAGAACACTCCACTTTTACTCTGTCTCCTTGGAATGTCTCCCAAAAGGTCACTGAAGGATCAAGAAATACTTAACCTATAACCAACCAGGATTAAAACAACTCTATGCAAATTATATTCTAGGATGACATTTAACAATGTTGATATTAGGTAGAATCATAAAAAAAGCAATGGATTTTAGAGTAAGAAGGAGCTAAACAATATAGGCCAGTAATTTTCAAATGGTTTTTAACAACATATTTCTTATAAGAGCCCTCAAATATACAAATGCTTAGAACTATACCTTGCTGTGGCTAAAGGGATGTATTATCTAAACTGAGCCTACTGGGTTTTTCCAACATCACAGCTCTCAACCCACAGCCCAAAGGGCATGGTTTGAAAACCATACGATGATATCTTAACACAACAAGAAACTAAAACTGAATGTGTTAAATGCCTTGTCTATGTCACCACTGTGCATTCACACATTTGAAACACAGCCTGATCCATATCTTATATTAATTCTATGATTTTTAAAATTTATTTATGTTACCTCTCACTGTCCGTGTTTTAATATGTTGTCTTTACCTAGAGAGTTTTACACTTTATACTAATTTGTTTGTCAGATCCTGGTGCTACTGCAAATTGGATCCACACATAAATCTCTGTTTCTTCTTTAAACATCACAAACAATATGTTCCACTGTTATTTGTCAAAAGAACACTTTTGACCATCATATAAGACTCCCAGCTACCAAAAACTGCATATATATCTTTGTAAGTTCAGTTCCTGGTAGTAGCAATATTAATACCAACAGTCACCAAGGAACTGAGATAGTATCTTCATATATATTAAGTTGGGCTTCCCAGGTGGCTCAGTGAATAAAGGCTCTGCCTGCAATGCAGGAGATGCTAGAGACTCAGGGGCTCAACCCCTGGGTCGGGAAGATCCCCTGGAGAAGGAAATGGCAACCCACTCCAGTATTTTCCTGGAAAATCCCATAGACAGAGGAGCCTGGTGGGCTACAGTCCATAGGGTCATAGGGAGTCAGACATGACTGAAGCGACTGAGCACAGCAGCACAGCACACAAACATTAAGTTGAATCACATGAAATCACCATTATTTGAACGTTTTAATCTACAAAAACATGTTCCTGTGACTTAACCTAATACCACCTGTAATACTTCCAATAGTAATGTAACCTTGTAATGTAACCTTTATCCCCATTTTCTAGGTGAGGAAGCTGAAGTTCACAGAGAAGACCTTTACCCAAGGCCACACTGACAGGAGTATTAGAGTGGGGGCTGGGCAAACACAGCTCTCCAAATCTCAAGCCCTCTTGCAGAAAGCTGCTCTATATGCTCAGGCCATATGGAAGTATAAAGAGAACAAGTTTGTTCAAAGCATAACTTAGTTCAGTGGGTTTCTGAAAGTGGGAAACATTAATCATGTAGAATATATTTATCAACTAAGCTAAGCTTCATATATTATAATAATATTTACTAACATTGTGATCAACTATCAGTAGTACAGATTACTTTTTTGGCTACCTCTTAAGCTCCTAGCTACATCAATCACCTGTCAATCTCATTTAATTTACTCTAGCTCTTATGAGCAATATTTCTTCATCTTATTATCAGACCAGGAGATCTTTATTTTGTCTAGGAAGCAGAACTAAAATAATAACATATGAGATCAAAAAACAACAAAGCAAGGCTATTAAAATGGGAAAATGTTGCCTTAGAATTTGTACATAATTTCACAAACTGTTAGGTGGAAAAATAATCAGACTTTGTGTCTAAGAACTTTCATCTCTTAAATTCGAAGGACATGAGTTAAAAACAAAAAACCACAATGGAAAATGCTCTACTGTAAAAGGAAGATAAAGTAAATAGATGGTGGAAGTGATGCTGATTGATGGAAAGATTATATGACATATCAGAAATAGCATCAAATGGCTACTAAGACCGATCCAAGAAATTAAAGTATATATGAAGTATTAGATTGACCATGGCATGGTTTTTTCTCACAATCATTCCAGAATATTAGTTCAATCAAAGTACTCATGCTGCATAAGCTGAAAAAAATTGAGAAAATTTTAACATTTATAACATTTTGATCTCTCCAGAAAAAAAAGGCTTTTGGGCTCTGGTAAAATTATTTACTTAAAAAGAAAAGGCAACATTGAACATGAGACACATCAGGAAAAAACATAAATGCTTGAAGTTTCTCATATTATTTGTTGCATTTGTTTCATGCTTTTATATAATTACTTTTGTTGGACATATATTTGAATAGCCCAATGTTATTTTAAATAGATGCTGTGATTCACTCATTTTTTGAAAAATATTTTTTAAAATTTCTTCTTAATTTGCACTCTAACTGATAATCAAAACTATGAATCTGTAGACATAATGCATTTCTTTTTTTTATTTTATTTTATTTTTAAACTTTACATAATTGTATTAGTTTTGCCAAATATCAAAATGAATCCGCCACAGGTATATCTGTGTTCCCCATCCTGAACCCTCCTCCCTCCTCCCTCCCCATACCCTCCCTCTGGGTCTTCCCAGTGCACCAGCCCCAAGCATCCTGTATCGTGCATCGAACCTGGACTGGCGACTCGTTTCATACATGATATTATACATGGTTCAATGCCATTCTCCCAATTCTCCCCACCCTCTCCCTCTCCCACAGAGTCCATAAGACTGATCTATACATCAGTGTCTCTTTTGCTGTCTCGTACACAGGGTTATTATTACCATTTTTCTAAATTCCATATATATGCGTTAGTATAGAACATGGGTAAACTAGATCCAACTTTTATGTTGCCTTCTTATGGAAAAGAGTTTGAGCAAGATGTATTTGGTAAGGAAAACCTCTTCTCAGTTTTATTGTTGTTATTCAGTTGCTAAGTAAAGTCAAAGTTTTTGCAACCCCATGGTTGCAGCATGCCAGGTTCCCCTGTCTTTCACTATCTCCTGGAGTTAGCTCGAATTCATATCCATTGAGATGATGATGCCATCCACCCATTTCATCCTCTGTCACCCCCTTTTCCTCCTGCCTTCAATCTTTCCCAGCATCAGGGTCTTTTCCAATGAGTCAGCTCTTCCCATCAGGTGGCCAAAGTACTGGAGCTTCAGCTTCAGCATCAGTCCTTCCAATGAATATCCAGGGTTGATTTCCTTTAGAATTGACTGGTTTGATCTCCTTGCTGTCCAAGGCACTTTCAAGAGTCTTCTTGATATATGGCAAAACCAATACAATATTGTAAGGTTAAAAAATAATAAAAAAAAATTATAGCCAATCCAAATTTTACCTAAAAACAAAACAAAACAAAACAAAACACAGTTTGAAAGCATCAATTCTTCAGTGCTCAGCCTTCTTTATGGTCCAACTCTCACCTGTATATGACTACTGGAAAAACCATAGCTTTGACTATATGCACCTTTGTGAGCAAAGTGATGTCTCTGCTCTTTCATATGCTGTCTAAGTTTGTCATAGCTTTTCTTCCAAGGAGCAAGTGTCTTAATTTCATGGCTGCAGTCACCATCTGTGGTGATTTTGGAGCCCAAGAAAATAAACTGTCATTCTTTCCATTGTTTCACCATCTATTTGCCATGACTTGATGGGACTGGATGCTATGATCTTCATTTTTTGAATGTTGAGTTTTAAGCCAGCTTTTTCACTCTCTCTTTCAGCATCATCAAGAGGCTCTTTAGTTCCTCTTCACTTTCTGACATTAGGGTGGTGTCATCTGCATATCTGAGGTTATTGATATTTCTCCTGGCAATCTTGATTCCAGCTTGAGCTTCATCCAGTCTGACATTTCACATGATACACTTTGCATATAAGTTAAGTAAGTAGGGTGACAATATACAGCCTTGTTGTTCTCCTTTCCCAATTTTGAGAGTCATTGTTTCATGTTCTGTTCTAACTGTTGCTTCTTGACCAGCATACACGTTTCTCAGGAGGTAGGTGAGGTGATTTGGTATTCCTGTCACTTTAAGAATTTTCCATAGTTTGTTATGATCTACACAGTCAAAGGCTTTAGCGTAATCAATTAAGCAGAAGTAGATGTTTTTCTGCAATTCCCTTGCCTTTGCAATGATCCAAAGAATGGTGGCAATTCGATCCCTGGTTCCTCTGACTTTTCTAAATCCAGATTGAATATCTGGAAATTCTTGGTTCATGTATTGCTGAAACCTATCTTGAAGGATTTTGAGCATTACCTTGCTTGCATGTGAAATGAGTGCAATTTAGACCAACATCTTAAATATATTCTATTCCCAACATGTATAAACTCAATATAGAGATTTTTAAAAAATTAATAGGATGTAAGGGTAATCTGACTGTATCTCCTGTTGCCAAACAGTTGTCACAGTTGATTACATCACTCTGGATTCTCAAGAAAAAGCAGCCCCACCTGTCTCTGATCCAGGGGCATCCTTCCCCATCTGGGTGATGGGCCAATAGAACATCCTTCCAAAACAGAGCATCTTTCTTATATCAGAGATCACATACCAGTGGCCATTTGTTAGCACCTCGAAGAGCTTAGGATAAATGTCAAATGAACCCCACCCCCCAAAAATAAGTATTAAAAAGCAGAAAGAGTTTTCTCTGGCTGAGGACTGCAGGAAGTTCTTCATGAACAAATGTGCCTTGAAGGGAATGGAAAGGAGAAGCTAAATAGAAAAGGAAGGAAACTGCAGAAAAGGAAACGTCACATGGGGTAAAATAGAGACAGGAAGGCCCAAACAGACCCTTGCACTTTGAGGAGTTTCTCTCTTTCACTGAAAATGATTTTTGAGTGACCCTTTCATCTGTGAGTATTTTAACTTTGCTGAGAAGTCTTTTGTTTCAGCATTGTGTAGAAAACTTTGAAAAACAAGACTAAAGAGACTGGCTGGTTTCTTCAGAATGATGATTTTACATTACCTCTTGAGGTTTAAGATTTTGGGTCTTAGATTCAGACACATTTGAATTTGAACCACAACTCTACCATTTCTAGGTTAATTTGGTAAGAGTGTGTCTGACTCTGTGACCCCATGACCCCAACAGGCTCCTCTGTCCATGGGGATTCTCCAGGCAAGAATACTGGAATGAGTGACAGTGTCCTTCTCCAGGGGATCTTTCCAACCCAGGGATCAAACCCATGTCTCTTACATCTCCTGCATTGGCAGGCGGATTCTTTACCACTGGCCTATGGTAAAGGGAAAGTGAAAGTGAAAGTTGCATAGTCCTGTCCAATTCTTTGTGACCCCATGGACATGACTGAGTGACTTCACATTCACTTTCATGCATTGGAGGAGGAAATGGCAACCCACTCCAGTGGATCTTGCCTGGAGAATCCCAGGGACGGCAGAGCCTGGTGGGCTGCCATCTATGGGGTCGCACAGAGTCGGACACGACTGAAGCGACTTAGCAGCAGCTTAGCAGCAGCCATGGACTATAGATTTCAAGGAATACTCTAGGCCAGAATACTGGAATGGGTACCCTTCCCCTTCTCCAAGGGATGGTCCCAACCCAGGGATCAAACCCATGCCTCCTGCATTGCAGATGGATTCTTTACCAGCTGAGCCACCAGAGAAGCCCTGGTAAAGGGAATAGAGGGTAATTTGAGAACCAAGTAGGGACTTGAAGATGGGAATCCAAAAGATCATCACCAAGTTCATGTACAGAAAATGTTCTGCAGAGCAAACATAAAGCACAATCACTGATTCTGGTTACTATAATTTTCAATATACTGTTAGAACTATTAAAAAGGAACTTGCTGCTTTTTAACAGTAATGACAGGGATAATTACAAAATGAAAATTGAATAGGTTTTGGTAAAAATTATTTAGATAGTCACCTCACTCCATACTAAAATAGAAAGTACATCTTAATTTTTATAGTTAAATGTAAAAATAAAACCACAAAGAAAGCAATAAAAAACTGAGAACTGAATAATTTATCAAGTATCTAGATGAGAACTTTCTATATATAAAAGCATTAGTGAAATAGACATGCTTATTCATGGCTGGTGAGAGTGTAAATGTTTGCTTTTCTCAGAAACATTTTGGCTATGCATATTAATAACCTTAAAAACGTTCATGTCCAGTGAGGCAGTAACAGTGATAGTGATAGTGAAGTCATTCAGTTGTGTCCGACTCTTTGTGACCCCATAGACTGTAGACTGCCAGGCTCCTCCGACTATAGGATTTTCTAGGCAAGAATGCTGGAGTGGGTTGCCATTTCCTTCTCCAGGGGATCTTCCTGACCCAGAGATCATACCCAGGTCTCCCACATTGCAGGCAGACTCTTTACCATCTAAGCCACCAGGGAAACCCATATTTAAGCAAACACTTATATTGTAATGAAGAAATGAAAAATGTACACAATGCCTTTTAGAAAAATATGTTCAAGTCAGTGTTGTTCATAAAAGGAAACAATATTATGTAATATGTCCAGAAAAATTCTGGAAATAAACTAAATATCCAATAATAAGAGAATATTAAATAAATGTGATACATCCAAACTATATGGAGAAGGCAATGGCACCCCACTCCAGTACTCTTGCCTGGAAAATCCCATGGACGGAGAAGCCTGGTGGGCTGCAGTGCATGGGGTCGCGAAGAGTCGGATACGACTGAGCGACTTCACTTTCACTTTTCACTTTCATGCATTGGAGAGGGAAATGGCAACCCACTCCAGTGTTCTTGCCTGGAGAATCCCAGGGACGGGGGAGCCTGGTGGGCTGCCATCTATGGGGTCGCACAGAGTCGGACACGACTGAAGTGACTTAGCAGCAGCAGCATCCAAACTATATAACATCACAAAGTGTATAAAATTATGTTTAAAAGTTTAATGACACAGGAAACTTTTATTTTTCAACACTAAGTTGAAGAAAAGCAGGATACAGAATCATCAATATCAAGTACAAAGCAATATGTGGGAAAAATGGAAATATATGTACAAAGTGTTTATTTCTTGAATGGTGAGTTCACCAATTCATGAGTTGTTGAATTTTTTTTCTGTATACATTTTAGTACTTGAAGTGAAGTGAAGTGAAAGTCACTCAGTTGTGTCTGACTCCTTGCGACGTCATGGACTATATAGTCCATGGAATTCTCCAGGCCAGAATACTGGAGTGAGTAGCCTTTCACCTTCTCCAGGGGATCATCCCAAACCAGGCATTAAACCCAGGCATCCCGTATTGTACCTGGATTCTTTACCAGCTGAGTATTTGAACATTCTCTGTAATAACCAGTGTATGAACTACTTTAAAAACACAACATGCAAATTAATATTTTCAGTCATGGTGAACTATAAAATATACCATAAAATAAAGTCATTTTGGTTTTATCATTTTAAAATGTACTATTTTAACCATTTTAAAATGTACTCTTCAGTGAAGTAAGTACATTTATGTTGTGCAACTATCATCAATCACCACCCATCTCCACAACTTTTTTTCATTTCCAAAACGGAAACATTATACCCATTAAATAATAACCCAATCTCCTTTTCCTTAGGCCCTGGAAACCACCATACAACTTTCTGTCTTCATGATTCTGACTACTCTAGGAACCTTATACAGTAGAATCCAACAGTGTTTTTCCTTTTCTGTCTAGCCTGATAATTAATATTTTTGAAAACCATTTTTTTTCCTCTCCAGGAATATACTGCTATCTGCTAAGTCACGTCAGTCATGTTCAACTCTGTGCGATCCCATAGACGGCAGCCCACCAGGCTCCCCCGTCCCTGGGATTCTCCAGGAAAGAACACTGGAGTGGGTTGTCATTTCCTTCTCCAATGCATGAAAGTGAAAAGTGAAAGTGAAGTCGCTCAGTCATGTCTGACTCTTAGTGACCCCACGGACTGCAGCCCACCAGTCTGCTCCTCCGTCCACGGGAGTTTCCAGGCAAGAGTACTGGAGTGGGTCGCCAGTGCCTTCTCCGGCCAGGAATATACTAGAAAGCAAATCAAATAGTGGATAAAGAAATAAAATCATAAAAAGTTCCAACAGGCTCCAAAAGATTGTAAAATGGTTGAGATATATTACGATTGGATTAAAAAAAAATGTAGTGATGTACAATAATTTAAATAATCACTTGCATGTCAAAGGTTTTAGTATTTTTAGAGTTCAAAGAATTTAGACACTGTTCAAAGGATATAACGTCTTAGGGGACAGGAATGAAAAGAAAACTAATGACCCACTTATCAACATAGAATTATTTTAAAATATTTCTTTCAAACATAAACTAGACAGAAAACAAATGAAAAACTGCTTTTACTCATTAAATTCCCATGCAAAGTACTGATTTTTTAATGTGTCGATGGCCTATAATATCTACAGGTCAGTTCTGAATAGAGGGACCACGCAAACTGACATGGATGCCTTAGCTGTGGTAAGTTCTCAGCACTGCTCCGAAGTGGAGTTCTGCTGCTTAGCTCCGTGTGTTAAACTTCTCAATTTAGGTGAGGCTAAAAATGGTGTGACTATTGCAGCAGAGATGAATCATCACCTCGGAAATCTTTAAGAGGGGATCCGATGGAAGCAAATACAGGATAAGTAAATTTGAGTCCCAGCGACATCCTTGTATGTTTGTTGTTCTGAATCCTAGTTTCGGTGCAGAAACTGGTGTGGCCATAAGTGAAACCGTGTGGAAAGTGAGATAAGAATGGGCAGCTTGAGGAATTGATGGAGAGGAAGAAGGATCAGTAAAACAGAATGATATCAGCTGCAAAAAGAAATTGTGTGGACCGTTAACATAAACACATACAATACTCTGATCCAGTGTTTAGAAGAGCAATATACTTAAATGCTGTTGTTGAATCTGTAGTGTACAGAGAGAAACTAAGAGATAGAAATGCTGAATTCTGCATTGACAGAAATAACTAAAGGTTGGAGCTGCTGAGACTCTGTGCATACCAGTTGTTATACATTTTATTTTGAATAATAATAAAGCAAAAGAGGGAAAAGAAACTTGAAACTGGCTTTTATAAGACGAATCTTGGAATCACCATTTAATCATGGTGTACTATAAAATATACCATAAAATAAAGTCATTTTGGTTATCACCAGGAGCATTGTATGTTAACTATGGGTTTGGAATGCATGTATTTCTTTTGAATTTGTGAGTTTATACCATATCAGAAGAGGAAAATAGATGATTTGAGGTATCTGAATACCATGAAGTGAGGACTTTGAAGCATGAGTGAACTGACCACTAGTTTGACCTTTTCCTATTTTGTCTCTTTTTTTCTTGGACTTTTTTGAAAAGACAGAAGGTCTGTCCTTTGACAATAAAGTAATTTAGCGTGCCTTCCTTAAAAAGCAGGAGACTGGGTGGCTAACTCCTCCCTTTAGAATGTGTGATGGTGATGTGGAAAGAAAGTGATCACAAAGGCCTAACACAAAAT
This sequence comes from Bubalus kerabau, assembly GCF_029407905.1. NCBI lineage: Eukaryota > Metazoa > Chordata > Mammalia > Artiodactyla > Bovidae > Bubalus > Bubalus kerabau. The sequence continues at coordinate 70,733,545 of NC_073625.1, forward strand.
ATTTAACTACAATAAAAAATATTTTTCAATTTTTAATGTCAGATATTTAAGGTCAATTAATGTCATTTGCATTCCAACTGTTAGTTGTTATTTTGAACTTTACAAATGACTGTTTAAACCTACCATCAGCTCATAAGACTCCTCCAAAATTGTTTTCTTTCTTTTTAGGATTCTGTTATCATGTTGTGCCTTGAAAACAAAAGTTAATCAAACATGTCCCAAGTGACTTCAATCATTAAATTTGTGGAAGCTTTCCAGTTTGCCTGGTGTAACAAATTCAAATATAAATTTGTTGCTGAGGGGAAAATCAAAGTAATGTCCCGCAGTGACTTGGAAATTTAGTTAACATGATAACTAACAAAAGTTTCTGAAAGAATACACAAATTACTCCCAACTGAACATAAAAGGGGATGACATAAGGTTAGACAAAAGAGTCATGATTTAAGTGAATTTCTTTTGAAATGCAAACAACCTCAAAAGTCTTTAGAGCTCTCTTAGGAAAAAATCTCCTGGGTGGTATCATTTGTGTTGAGGGGGTCTTAGCTTGGGCTGGTGGGGTGCTAATGGAAAGTATTGCGGTCTTGGTGTTTGGAGATTGACATGTGGAAATCCCTGCAGCACTTACCGAAGATGCCCACATAAATCTCTGCCTTACTCCTTGAGAGGCCTTTGCCTTGTTGCTGCTTTTAGCTCAATGCTTTACCCAGTTTTATTGTTTAAGAGGTATCTGATAAGGAAAGAGCCTCAGCACTATCTACAGGAGGACACAATTCTACCACGAGCACCTCAAGGTTTCCATTTTTCACGTTGAGGTTTGACAGAAAACAACAACATTCTGTAAAGCAATTATCCTTTAATTAAAAAATAGATAATTTTTTTAAAAAGCAAAAAAAAAAACCCATAAAAAACAATTATGTTCTTCTTTAATAGTAGACAAGAGTGAATGGGGCAGAAGATTTAAAAAAAATAATAATGATAAAATGGAAAAAAAAAATTGCCTTCACTGGGTTGCCTCAACCACCTTCAAATCAGCAGTCAAAATTAATGTTCATCATAGGAATCTATCCAAATGACTTTTGGGCTTCCATGGTGGCTCAGCAGTAAAGAAGAGACATAAGAGATGAGAGTTCAATCCCCAGGTTGGGAAGATCCCCTGAAGGAGGGCATGACAACCATTCCACTATTCTTGCCTGGAGAATCCCATGAACAGAGGAGCCTGGTGGGCCAGGGTCTATAGGGTCACAAAGAGTTGGACATGACAAGGGACTGAGCAGCAGCAGCCAAATGACTTTAAAAAGTCTAATATGCTCTTTTTTTTTTTTTTTTTCTATTTACTTTTATTTCTCTGTAAGGCAATGGCACCCCACTCCAGCACTCTTGCCTGGAAAATCCCATGGACGGAGGAGCCTCGTGGGCTGCCGTCCACGGGGTCGTACAGAGTCGGACACGACTGAAGCGACTTAGCAGCAGCAGGGGTAGTTTTAAGTTTTTATTTTGTATTGGGGTATGGCCAATTAACAATGTTGTGATAGTTTCAGGAGAACAGCGAAGGGACTCAGCCATGCATATACGTGTATCCATTCTTCCCCAAACTTCCCTCCCATCCAGGCTGCCATATAACATTGAGCAGAGTTCCCTGTGCTATACAGTAGGTCCTTGTTGCTTATCCACTTTAGATATAGCAATGTGTACTTGTCCATCCCAAACTTCCTAACTATGCTTTCCCAGCAGCAGCCGTAAGTTCATTCTGTAAGTGTGTGAGTCTTGTGTGCTCGATTTTAAATCTCTGCCTTACAATTATGTAAAGTTTAAAAATAAAATAAAATTAAAAAAAATAAATAAATCTCTGCCTTTTGTTTTAATCATGAGAGCCTACTGTAGTTTCCTTCAGTCCAACATATTTTTAATAATGAAATTTCATGAAATCCCTTCAGACTGCTACACATTCAGGAATAAACTTTGATCTTTATGATATCCATATCTATATCATTATAAGCTGTGTTATATCAGATATTCTCGTCTCCTTTTTTATTTCAATAGGTGGTAATATTAGCATAAGGCAGGTACTTTATACGTATGTAATATAATAGAAATAAGCCAGCTACAAGGAATGGCCATACTTTTCCAGGCTACACTTGACCCCGAAGAACAACTGCTAACACCCTAACACCTTCACATAAATACAAGCATGATGGATTAGACCAGGTGTGCCAAAGAAAGACTATCGAAATAAACACCACTTCATATCACAGCTTTCAAAGTGACTTTGTGTCACAGAATCTGAAACTTGAGGCAATGATTCTTTATCTTTTACAAAGGACTCGGTTCTGATTATTGCCACAAGAGCTGAAACCCATGCTTTCTACATGAGCAAAGTAAGTACTAGAATGTCTGCTCCTAGCAGGACTAGTCTTTAGAAGTCACTCATCCAACTCTTTCATTTTACAGATGAAGGAACGAAAATTCAGAAAGGCAATGTGTGTTTATGAGACAGACATTCCTGTTTTAGGCTGGCATATAACAGCACTCAAAAAATTTTGTTGAGTGAATAGAATAAATAAATCCCTTTTTCCTCCAATCATCTTTATTTCAATTAGTGTACCTTGTGACATCTAAGAGAACTATCAAGAAATAGGTGTGGGCATTTTGACTAAGACGATATATTTTGGGGTTTGTCTTGATGCAAAAGTTACTACTATAAAGCAACAGCTTTTTAAGGGAGAAGTTAATGGATGTATAACTAGAAGAATAGAGTCATGCTCTACTTATCAAACATTTAAATAAAAAAGCAAATTATATCAGCAGTGAAAAGTCATGTAGCTCAAACATCAATTCTAATTTAAAAGCACTTCTGGAGACAAGGCAAAATATAATTGTATTTCTCAGTTGAGGCAATACTATTTTAAGGAAAATTAATATAGAAGTCTGATAAACAATAATGGTAACAAATCCCTTTATGCTTTTAATGACAATAGTGATGAAAACATCATATTTCAAAAAGAAATCTCAGTCTAAGGGAAACAGGTAGGAAGAATCCCCCCTAAGTCCCTAATGCAGTTAGGTCTCTTGTCAGGCTGATGGACCAAGCACTCAGAAAGGACATCTCCAGGAGGTTGGCACTGTGTCTGTTAGAAGGGCTGATACTAAATTGCTCAACACCGCTTCCAAAGCTCATGCAAAAGCATACACAGACATTTCTTGTTTGGACATCCTAGAGAGCATATATACAATGGAATATTATTCAGCTATAAAAAAGGAATAAAATCACTTTTGCTGCTATATACCATGAGAGCATATATAGCAGCAAAAGCAGTTTCATTCTTTTTTATGGGTGAATAATATTCCATTGTATATATGTACCACATTTTTATCCATTCATCTATAGATGGACAGTTGGGTTGCTTCCATGTCCTGGTTATTGTAAACAGTGCTGCAATGAACACTGGGGTACATGTATCTTTTTGAATTATGATTTTCTCAGGGTATGTGCCCAGTAGTGGGATTCTTGGGCCATGCTCAGTTGCTCCTTTGTGTCTGATTCTATGCAACCCCATGGACTGTAGCCCACCAGGCTCCTCTGTCTATGGGATCTTTCAGGCAAGAATACTGGGATGGGTTGCTTGTCTTTCTCCAGGGGAATCTGGGTCATATGGTAGTTCTATTTTTTTATTTTTTTAAGGAAACTCCATACTCTTGTCTGTAGTGGCTCTATCAACTTACGTTCATGGGGCGTGGAGGGGGATGGGATGTATTGGGAGATTGGGATCGACATTTAAACACTACTTTGTGCAAAATAGCTAGTGGGAACCTGCTGTATAGCACAGGGAGCTCAGCGTGTTGTTCTGTGATGACCTAGATGGGTGGGTGAGGGGGTGAGGGTGGGAGGGAGGCTCAAGGAGGAGACAATATATGTACACATACAGCTTATGTACACATACAGCTTATGTACACATATAGCTTATGTACACATACAGCTTATGTACACATACAGCTTATTCACTTTGCTGTACAGCAGAAACTAACATAACATTGTAAAACAATGATACCTCAATTTAAAATAAATTGGACAAAAATGTAAAACCAAATTGTGAGCAGGAAATTGCTACATGCACTGCCTAAGTTGCTTTAACTCTTTCAAGGTCATATGAAAGATTGCTAAAAACAGTCTTTGTCCCGTTTATGACGGCATGGTACTTTATTAAACTACAGCAGTTAGCATAGCCTTGAGTGCTCGCTTAAGTACCAAGCAGCAGGGTCAAATTCAGAACTCTAGGAAGAGTGTTAGTCAACCAGTACTCTCTAACCCACTTTGCCTATTTAATTAAGTGGAGGGAAACATTACAGCTAAGCTGGCAGCAAAGTTCTATGGTGTGAACTGAGGCTGCATCCCAGTTTTCTTTGAAGACAAATGTCAAGTGGGTAGAAAGAAATCAGAAAGAATATTTGATAAGAGCTGCAAAGCAAAATTAGAAGCCCAAAGAATATAAAATCACATGGCTTTCTCTAGCTGTCGTTTTTCAGTTTATCAAAAGCTCTTCTGTCCTTTCTTACCCTGCTGCTTTTCTGTGCTCCCATCTTTGTTTTCATTTGCTTTTATTTCATGTCCTTACTGCTTTTCATAACTGATTGAGGCAAATAAACAAGGAACTACTCTTGAAATCCCCTAGTTCACTAATTGCCAATGCTTCCTCAAGAGAAAAGTGTTTGGCACACCCTCTCTATAGCTAGAAAGCAATGAGTGACATTAAATTAGTTAACACAGTTCAGTACAAATGAAGTAGACTCTGATGTCAATCAGGTTTCAGCACTTTCATTTAATTTTGTACTCTTTTAGCCAAGTTACTTAATGTCTCAAGAGTCTTAATTTTTGTTGTTTATAATGAACAATTTTTTCTTTGTCTCTGATCTAAGTTCTCCAAGAACTTTACAAAACCATATAACACTTCTTATCTACTTTATTGTGATTCTATACACCTGAGGCTTCTCACCTACCTGTAACTCTGGCTCCATGCAACCATCCATGGGATTTGATATTTGTGGAGTGATTTCTTCCCTTTCAAAATCTTCTAATATCTAACTGCTCTGTCTTCTTATTTTGGTGTCTGTACTTGATAATTTCTTTTTTCTTTCTGGGCTTCCCTCTTAGCTCAGGTGGTAAAGAATCCGCCTGCAATGCAGGAGACCCCAGTTCAATTGCTGGTTCAGGAAGATCCCCTGGAGAAGGGAAAGTGTACCTACTTCAGTATTCTTGGGCTTCCCTGGTGGCTCAGCTCATAAAGAATCTCCCTGCCATGTGGGAGACCTAGGTTCCATCTCTGGATTGGGAAGATCCCCTAGAGATGTGAGAAGCTACCCACTCCAGCATTCTGGCCTGGAGAATTCCATGGACTGTATAGGCCATGGGGTCACAACTCAATTGTGGACATTACTGAGTGACTTTCACTTTCGCTTTTTCTTTCCAGTACCCCCTTTCACACTGAGGTTTTGGTGCAAAACATAGGAGTGAGCGTAGTGCAAAGTATCACTGATTAATAACAGGTCTGTGAATTTGGTTCAGATACTGGTCTTGATATCATGGATGTTTCTCTTTATGAGTATAGCATGTGATCTGTTTCAATCTTCGTTATGGATATTGTTTTATTGAAAGTTAGTACCCTGATGAGATTGTATTCCTTCAACTTGATGTAAGGGGCCCAGCATCTGTGTGTGTAAGCATGTTTGTGTGTGTGTGTTGCTACTTATTAGTGATTATGGTGATTGCCTGGCTTCTGTTGGGGCTCAGGTACAAATGAAAAAATGGCCAAAAATTTTGTTTCATAATCTGGAGGGTTTCTAAGTTTTAGACAGTATTTTGTTTCTTGGATCTAAAAAACAAAATAATTGAGTATAGAAGAAAACTAATGTGGGAAATGGACTAGTGACACAAAAAATGAGATTTGATTCATTCTTTTCTTATTTTAAAACAGAAAAGCTGTAAAAAGATGAGAGTTAAGCCTTCCCTGTAAGAGCACATCAAATAAATCAACAGAGGAAACAACTTAAGTCTTCTATTTATTGCCATGGGAAGTTGTATAAATCTGGTTCTAGGATAACCTTTGCTACATTTTGCAAGAGGCATTCTGTAATAACCATCAATAAAACCAGGACCGAATATTTTAATCTAATGTTTCTACATAGAGACTATAGCTATTTAGTATTTCGCTAACATTTTTATGGTTATTTTAAATTTTGATATTTCAACTATTTAAATATTTTTTAATGGGCTAATATGTATATAATTAAAATCATAAATCCCTGGCAGTTGTAGTAACAATTAACAAAAGACAATACCTAAATTCTAAAAATCTTACTTAAATTAATATAATTGGAGGGAGGAGGGTCCAGGGTGGGGAACACATGTATACCTGTGGTGGATTCATTTTGATGTTTGGCAAAACTAATACAATTATGTAAAGTTTAAAAATAAAATAAAATTAATTAATAAAAAAAATTTATGAGTAAGATAATGTATCTATTATTAATTTAAAGTGGCTTTCTATCCTTGAGATATATAATGAGATTATGATAGATGATCTTAAAGTTACCATTCAAATCTGAAATTCTGAAATGAATCATTTGAAGTAAACTTTTAAATTAAAATATTTCTCTCTTTAGTCTCTGTGTTAGATACACGTGTCTATTTGAGTGTGTGTGTATATATATATATGGCAAACTGTTGCTTTAAGTAGATTTAGAATGTGTATTCGGAGAAGGCAATGGCACCCCACTCCAGTACTCTTGCCTGGCAAATCTCATGGACGGAGGAGCCTGGAAGGCTGCAGTCCATGAGGTCACTAAGAGTCGGACATGACTGAGCGACCTCACTTTCACTTTTCACTTTCATGCATTGGAGAAGGAAATGACAACCCACTCCAGTGTTCTTGCCTGGAGAATCCCAGGGATGGGGGAGCCTGGTGGGCTGCTGTATATGGGGTCGCACAGAGTCGGACATGACTGAAGTGACTTAACAGCAGCAGCAGAATGTGTATTATTATTATTATTTCCCAAGATTTCTACTAATCTGTCATTCATCTACTTGGTTTTTAATAAATAAAAAGTTATTTTCTCATTTTGAATTTATTAAAATTGTAATGACTATATTCATTTCTTAGGGCTACAATAACAAGTACCACAAACTTGATGTCTTATACAACAGAAATTTATTTTCTTACAGTTCCTGAGGCTAGGAAATCAGATCCATGCTCTGAAGGCTCTAGGGAAGAACCCTTTTCTGACTTCTTTCCAAGTCTGGTGGCTCCAGGCATTCCTTGGTGTAGAGTAGTATAACTCCAGTATCTACTTTGTCTTCACAAAGCTATATCTTCTCCCATGTCTGTCTTCAAATTTCCCTCATCTTTAAGGACACTAGTCATTGGATTAGGGCCCATTCTAATGCTGTATGAAATCATATTAGCTTGATTAAATTTGCAAAGCCCCTATTTCCAAACAAGGACATATTCTGAGGTTCTAGGCAGACACAACTCAACCCAGTACGCAAACATACAATAATACTTCCAATAACCTATATTGTCATAATGAATTTAATTCCTCCTGAAAGCAAGGAAGTCTGCAGGTGGTAGATATGTGGCATGGTAAACAGAGCTGATCAACGAATATTTCCAGCTTTTTCCAATCCATGAAGAGGGAGTGCGGTGGATGTGGTATCTTGCTTTGGCAACTAGATATAAGTAATAGTGTAATTTGTTTCCAGCCGAGGAATTTAACAGCCATATTCTGCCTTTCCATTTGTTCAGACAGTGAGTGCTCCAGCAACCTAGAACCTAGAATGAGGATGATGGAGAGCAAAGTCTCCAATAGACTCATAATATATCAGGAAATAACCCTTGTTGCTTAAGACTTGGGATTTATTTGTATTTGTAGAATATGCATCCTCAATGAGTTAGTGAAACTGGTTTTGGTTGGGGGGTGGGCAAACAAAATCTTATTCTTTTAATGCATAAAGTACATATATACATAGAACTTCCCTACTGGCTCAGAAGGTAAAGAATATGCCTGCAATGTGGGAGACTTGGGTTTGATCCCTGGATCAGGAAGATCCACTGGAGAAAGGAATGGCTACCCATGCCAGTATTCTTGCCTGAAGAATCCCATCGACAGAGGAGTTTTCTGGGCTACAGTCCATGGGGTCACAAAAAGTTGGACATGACTGAGCGATTAATACTTCCACTTTCACATACATACACACACATATAGTGCATAAACATAAGCACGGTATATTTTATTAAATTCCATGTGGAGCTGATTAGGACAAAAAAATACCGGAAAATGCATCTTAGGAAATTAACAGCAAAAAAAGATTGAGAAACTACCATAGGGAAACCTAGTCTATCTTGGGTGATACCACAGGCTTTGTTAAACTGGAATATGAGTCTCAGCTTCAAAGAATGATGTTTTCATACGTTTCATCAATATGAGTTTTCATTAATCTGAACTGAGGGGCTTAAAATAATATTACCCTTATATGCTTTGTGATAATTAAATGACAGTCAATATAAAAGACTTCTTGCAGTGCTTGCCACAGTTTCTAAAAGTTAGAAAATAAATAGCACATTTCCATTTAAACTTTCAGTTCAGTTCAGTTCAGTCACTCAGTTGTGTCCGACTCTTTGCGACCCCATGAATCGCAGCACGCCAGGCCTCCCTGTCCATTACCAACTCCCGGAGTTCACTCAGACTCACGTCCACCGAGTCAGTGATGCCATCCAGCCATCTCATCCTCTGTCGTCCCTTTCTCCTCCTGCCCTCAATCCCTCCCAGCATCAGAGTCTCTTCCACTGAGTCAACTCTTCGCATGAGGTGGCCAAAGTACTGGAGTTTCAGCTTTAGCATCATTCCTTCCAGAGAAATCCCAGGGCTGATCTCTTTCAGAATGGACTGGTTGGATCTCAAAGTAGCTGATTATATTTTTCAGAATAGTTTTAGTCCTAAAACAAAGAATATAAATACTTCAATATTTTAGTAAGTTTAATAATAATTATAAGTTATTTACTGTTCAACTCAGTGTGCAAAGCATTTCAGAGAGCACATGATCATTCATTCTACATACACATTCTGGGATCCATTTATCCCAACAGGTGGATTGTTGTTTTCCACAGGGTTTGGCCATCCAATGAATGACTGAAAAAAGAGTCTGGGGTGGTATGGGAGGTACATTAGAGGCCAGTCCCAGATGTGCTTGCATTTCATTGGCTACATCTCAGTTACATGATATCTACTTACAAGAGAGCTGGAAAGTTTAACCAAACTCTTTGTGGAAGAAGAAAAGAAGATGATTCTAGGTTACCATACAGCATCCTCTCCGCCAGCATGATGGAGATTCAATAGTACATTCCAGCACCATAAGTGTTGGAAACCAGTTACGATGTACACTGTACCAAGTTCCTTAAAACCATCATTCATATACCCTTCCGAGTAGGCACTATTTCAATCTCTGTTTTATGGCTGAGATGATTGTTAAGATCACACTGTAAGGTAACCACGATCAGAATCTAGATCTACTTGTTCCAGAGCTCTAACTCTAAGCCAGCATGCTCTAAAACCTCCCCAGTCAGGTGCTCATTCATCATTCCTTCTGTTCCCAAGGATAATGGAACAGAAATGCTACTCCACATTCAGACTGGAGAAGACCAAAATTTCCCCAATGACGAGTGAAAGGTTTACTTAAAAACATTGTAAAAATCTCTGGAAATATTAAAATAAAATATTTTTGTATCTTCTTTGATAATTAAACATGATTCAGAACCAAAGCTGGAAAATAGACTACCAATATCCCCATAAATGTTGTTCCAGCTTTGTGACAGAATGTATTTTTAATGTGTGTTTTTGGTGGGAAGTGGAGAAACGAGGAACAAAACAATAGCCAAGTAATAACTTGAAATTAAGGCTGATGTAGAGACAAGCTAAAAAGTAACCCTCAGTGCTCATCATACTATATAATTTTCATCGACCCTGTCTATACCAATCAGTGCCTCAGACTGTCATGTTTGCCAGATTGCTGAAGGGAAGGACTGTAGATAAGTGGTCTTTGAAAAATGAAAAATTAAAGAACAGAAATTTGGTGTTACATTTCTCTTATTGCTAAAAATTATTTTAAGTTAATTTTTAGTTACTCAATATATATTAGATACAATGTAAACATTAAAATTGTATGTTCCTACTAAGTATAAAGAACTAGTCAATGAAAGTAAGATACATTAAAAATTGAAACAAGCCAATGTGATATGAGGACCATACCATTTGTATGAAATTATAAAAAACTATAGTAGCATTTTTCAATCATAATGATTTGATTTTTGGATCCCTTTACATTCAGTTCAGTTCAGTTCAGTTGCTCAGTTGTGTCCGACTCTTTGCGACCCCATGAATTGCAGCACGCCAGGCCTCCCTGTCCATCACCAACTCCCGGAGTTCACTCAAACTCACGTCCATCGAGTCAGTGATGCCATCCAGCCATCTCATCCTCTGTCGTCCCCTTCTCCTCCTGCCCTCAATCCCTCCCAGCATCAGTGTCTTTTCCAATGAGTCAACTCTTTGCATGAGGTGGCCAAAGTACTGGAGTTTCAGCTTTAGCATCATTCCTTCCAAAGAAATCCCAGGCTGATCTCCTTCAGAATGGACTGGTTGGATCTCCTTGCAATCCAAGGGACTCTCAAGAGTCCTCTCCAACACCACAGTTCAAAAGCATCAGTTCTTTGGCACTCAGCTTTCTTCACAGTCCAACTCTCACATCCATACATGACCACTGGAAAAACCATAGCCTTGACTAGACGGACCTTTGTTGGCAAAGTAATGTCTATGCTTTTGAGTATGCTATCTAGGTTGGTCATAACTTTTCTTTCAAGGAGTAAGTCTTTTAATTTCATGGCTGCAGTCACCATCTGCAGTGATTTTGGAGCCCAAATTAGTATTAGTATATAATAGAAAAGCTAAAATTACTCAGAAAACAAAATTCACTTACATCTATCTTGCTTCTTAGTAAATGATTAAGCAGTAGAAACTGCTTTAGAGAATTTTCATCTAAAATGAAATACTTTGATATGAAGTACTTTATATGTCATATTATTCCTTCATTTGTAGGTTTGTTTCTAAATTTGGACCATGACGATTTTTCCAGCTATTTCACTTTAGTAAGACAATGTGCCTTACATCTCTCATTTTTTAAGTAAAATTATATTACCTACACTCCCTGATGGTATTGAACAACTAAAAACACAGTGTTTGTTGTAAATGGACTTCAAGAACTCTATAGGTGGTCAGAAGTTATTTTATCAGGCAGATATAAGATAATTTGGATATTGGAAGAAAATCAGAATCTGCTCCCAAACAGATTAGTTCTTCTGTATGACAGAACCTTAGGCAGTTCAATTGGATTACATGTGCCCTTGGATTAATTCCATGATATTATTGTAAGGGACAATAAGCAACTTCTTTTGAATTTGAACAATTCATTAGTAAATAGTCTAAAAGACAACTCAGTGAGCCAATATAACTAAAAATTTGGGAATGGTAGGTATGACAAATCTTTTCCTAAATCTTTGACAATTCTTTATTCTTAAGAACAACAAAAATTCTGTTTTGGATTAAAAAAAAACACAACACCTTATTAGGATTACAGTTATGTGATGCTAAAATTCAATTATACAAAAAGCCCAGATTGGAGCAGATGGACTTGAAATAGTTTGGCAAAAAATCAAAGGGATTTTCTTGGGTTCATGATGTTGTAGTGCAAAAATAGCAAAAAGTGTATTATTTGACATCACTGAAATTAAACTGTATACTAAAATTAGCACTTGAGCGTTTTAAATAGAGATGATAAAATAGGGAGCAGAAAAAGACTATGTAGGGATAAGAAGCCTAGCCTGTCACGGTCAGAGGCCACAAAGATAGAGGGTCACCTGTAAATAATTTACAACTTTGTGAGACTGACAACTTTGCTTACTTTAAAAACACTTTCCTAATCTAGATGAGAGGTTATCTCCCCCACCAGAGAATACTTTTAAATGTATGGCCAAGGTTGTGATTTCATGGATTACTTATACAGAGGGACGGGGAAATGAACAACCTCAGAATGAGGTCTACTGACACGAAGGAGATAAAACTTCTTCAGGGGACTCTGAGATATCTTTGTGCTCAGGTGCTCAGTTGTGTCCGACTCTTTGCAAACCCATGCAGTGTAGCCCACCAGGATACTCTGGCCTTCGGATTTCCCAGGCAAGAATACTGGAGTGAGTTGCTTTTTCCTTCTCCAGGGCATCTTCCTGACCCAGGGACTGAACCTGCGTCTCCTGTGTCTCATGCACTGCCAGGTGGATTCTTTACCACTGTGCCATTGTGTGTTTTCAAAACTCTAAATTTTAAGGTATACATACTTGAAGAAATTATGCTTTGATATTATTTATTACTTTCTATAGTATTTTATTTAATCAAGAGCTAGGTAGTGTTTGAAAGCATCACTAAAGTTTTCAATCAAGATAGAAAATGATTTTCCAAATTGATTTTAATTCTAAAACAAGATAAATTTTTCCTGATGACAAATGATGTTATTTGGTAGAAAATATTTTGCTTTTGTGAAATATTGCTACATTTCAGTCATTTAAATCTCATATCTCTAAAAATGGAATATTTTAAAAAACTCCATGTCATGTAGTAAAAGTACTAATCATGGATAGATACACAGAGAGGCAGACTGATTACATACAGTGAAGTATGAGTGAATATTGAAAATGAATTGATTGAAACAGGATACTTAGAACATATTTCAGAAGAACAATATGCAATTTATCTTGGCTCCTTCAAATCATTTTGAAACGAGCTGGAGTGTAATAAAAAAAAACAAAAACTATAAGAGCAAATGAATCATTCTTCTGTGATCTGGATTTTTAATGCTTCGCTTATTTTAATTGTCCTCTGTCCTTTTGTAGATAGTAACGTATACATTTCATGTAAATGTGGTGTTTCTGCATAGTATGCTAAGACAATCTTATTATACAAAGAAAAATTTCAAACTGAATTGATAAGGAATGATCTTTTGGCTGTAAAAGGATTCTTCAATTTTGGAAACAAAATTGATTATGTATTTCTGTTTGTTTAGTGTACTCAATCTTAAATTAATCAATCAAAGCAATTTATTAAAGTGTTACAATGTTTTGCAGTGTGGAAGATGTTTTAAAAATACTTAGGAGGATAGATCTTATAGAGATCAGGATTCAAATTAAGATTGCCCTTTTCATTAATTCGGGTTAGATATCTAAATTTCAATGTACAGTTCACTCATTTGTACAATGGGAGTAATGACCACATAAGGTTCTCATAGGCCTTAAATGATTTAATGAATGTTTAAAAACTAGAACAATTCCTGGCAAGTTATCGCAAGTGCTTACCACATTGCAGTAGATATTGAAATTATTGGCATGGATCAATTTGCCTATGTATACAAATTTTCAACTATAATGAGGGCATGTAAAAAAGAGTAAAAAAAATAGTTTGGGGTTTTTCAAATTATACCACATCGTTTGGGACTCTGGAAAACAAATATTTATGGAACAAATAAACAAATAGATATGGAAAACAAATATTTTATATTTTATACTATGCAGATTTCCTTCAGATGAGTATTTTATGGTTCTCCCGGAATGCCAACTCAAAAATGCAATCACAATCAAGTCCATTTGATCACTTTACTCCAATTAGGGTTCATTGCAGCCTCTTACTGTCTGAGCTACCAGGAAATGACCCATAGATTTCTTTAGATGTATTAAAATATATCTTTACCTGGCAGGCACATTTTGAACACCTAATAATATGATTCCAAGTTTTACATAAAAGGAGCCTAGATTTCACATATATTTCTCTATTCAGCTGCTTGTTTAGAGAACAATAAGAGAAAAAACAATTGATATTTGGAAATATATTGAAGCCAAGTACCCATTTAAAATTCTGTATCTTAAAACTTCCAATTTGGTGGTGGGGTGCCTCACTGTTCTAAGCTATATCTGGCTTTGTCTTAATGAAAACCTAATTTTTTTTTTTAATCTAAAACACTGCTAAAATTGAATTTCCAGCATCTACTATAAAGTTTAGGTTTTACAATTTTTCCTTTCAGAAAAACAGTGAGAAATCCATTTCTTCCATAGACAATGCTCACTAAAAATGTGTTAAATTTAATAGAAATGTAAAAGTGAAAGTCGCTCAGTCGTGTCTGACTCTTTGTGACCCCATGGACTATACAGTTCATGGAATTCTCCAGGCCAAAATACTGGAGTGGGTAGCCTTTCCCTTCTCCAGGGGATCTTCCCAACCCAGGGATTGAACCCAGGTCTCCTGCACTGCAGGCGGATTCTTTACCAACTGAGCCATAAGGGAAGCCCAAGAACACGAGTGGGTAGCCTATCCCTTCCCCAGGCGGATTCTTTACCAACTGAGCTATCAGGGAAGCCCTAATAGGAATGTAAACTTTTGTCTAATACAGATCTTATCAAACTTTCCAGAAGGTGATGACTCTGTTCCTTTTGGACTTATTTTTGTGCATGTGACATTTTTGTCTGTAGAGTGTGTGAGTTTTGGTCATAATCTTGAACCATTACTTGATATGAGATTCTTGTATCTCATATAAAAATGACCAATTCATCAGTTTTCCTTGGTCACATTTTGTATCAAATGGGATACTGACAAAGTATTCTTTTAAGCATCATTTATGAACTTATCTTCAAGAAAAATCACAAAACATAGACCCCTCTCCCCCAAACTCCTTTGCTACAGATATTATAAGTTTTAGGGAAAGAGGAGAAGGGGTAACAGAGGATGAGATGGTTGGATGGCATCACTGACTCAATGGACATGAGTTTGCGCAAGCTCCAGGAGATGGTGAAGGACAGGGAAGTCTGGCATGCTGCAGTCCATGGGGTCGCAAAGAGTTGGACACGATTTAGCGACTAAACAACTACATATTGAAGGTTGTGTATTGCAAAAAGACAAAAAGATGCCACTTGATTGAAACCAGTGGTGTGCCTTGTCACTTTATTAGGAAAAGTATGAATGCAAAACGATGATATTAGGCGAACTTCCCTGGCAGTACAGTGGTTAAGACCTGAACTTCTTAGAGAACTGGTGTTCCATTTCTGGTCAGTGAACTAAGATCCTGCATGCCATAAGGCACACCCCCCCCCGCCCCCACCAAATCATTAAATTACTTTTAAAATGATGATGCTTAGTCCGGAATACCAAATAAATATAACCAAAGGAATGTCTCTTAAATAAACCTTTTCTTTGTATGAGGTCATTTCATACTCTACACAAGGACAACTTTCTGTGAGATATGAGGTAACACTTTTCTGTCCAGAGAACATTCTCTTTCAACCTACTCTTCTGCAGCTTCCCCCATATACCTTTCTGCCTCAGAATGATTTTATAGATCACCTAAGGAAAGGCATTTGCAGATGATGAGTCTAACCAATATGAAGTTAAATCTATCTTTTGCCCTCCAAATGAATAGCCAGGAGAAAACGGTTCTAGAGGAAATGCCGAATATCTTCCTTTCTGAGATCTATGTTAAAATTAAAGAGCTTTTAAGTCTATATGATGTGTTAATTTCTGCCTTATTATTAAGGAGACTTTACTTTCAGAATATTTTTTATTGTGTCCATGTAAGAAAATTTGACTTGGGCTTCCCTGGTGGCTCAGTGGTAATACATGCAATGCAAGAGAGGCATGCAGGAGATAAGGATTTGACCCTTAGGTTGGGAAAATCCCCTGGAGAAGGAAATGGCAATTCACTCCAGTATTCTTGCCTGGAGAATCCCAAGGACAGGGGAGCCTGGCAGGCTACTGTACATGGACTTGCAAGAGTTGGACTTAGCAACTAAACAATAACAGAAAGGAAATTTGACTCCTGATAGAGATTGGGGATGGGCGGTGGTGGTGGTGGTACATTATTTGGAGGAATGAAGTAGACTTTTTAATTCCTGACTTTAAATCTAGTCAGAATGTTTAAAATGAAAAATTTAAAGTTATCAATTATTTGGAAATATTAACAATAGATAAGAGAAATATTAATCCAATGAATTTTGAGGATTCCCTTGACCATATCATTTAAGTTAGACTTGGCCCTTTGGGGAAAGCATGCTCACTTGTCTAGACATTTTCCTCTCCCATCTCCACCCTTTTTTTTTCATAGAGAGCTAAAAAAATAATACATTCAGAATCATTACTGTGAAAATTCAAGTGATTTAACTTTAGCACACTAATGCACTTTTTTTAAAAAAAAAGGCAACTAAATAATGTATATCAAAAGTGTGCTGAAATTACTCTTAATGCTTCACAAGAAAAGTGGGTTGTTTTATTCTTTTGCAAGACTATTTCATTACCATAATTTTCAAGCATGCAGAGATGCCATAAAAACTCTCCAAATTACTTGAGTGTCAGTGGTCATTTTTTCTTTTTTTTTTTGGAAACACATACTTTCACATCCATAATAGGCAAGGGATAGCTAAACTGAGTGGCAAACCCCAAATGTACCACCAAACAAAGGCTCTTCAAACTGCTTCACAAGGCCACAGACAGAAAGAATCTTTTCTAACGTTTTCCAGTAGAGGGAACTAAAGATTCACCATCCAGCTTTTAACTCGACTCGGGAACCTGCGTGAGTTCGTATCACCCGCCTTGTAATCTTCGGAACAAGCATCAAACAGCTTACCAGCGAGCCTCTGATCACACGTGGGCTGGCCCACACGGCCACACCGGCGGCTCCGCAGACACTAGGGCCTCTTTGATCTAACGTGGCCTGCCTTAATCATTCCGGTCTTGAATGGCATTCACTTGGTGGGTTCTACGTTAATTTTCAGGATTTTCTCATCTCTGAGCTGGAATTCGGCTGTTTTTGAGCTTCGTTAGCTCAGTTGGGTTTTCAGCTTTCCCTGATACTGTATTTTCCGAATTTCCTTTCAGAGGTAATAGTCTCTGGAGGGTGAGGACTTCGGGTACCGCCCCCGTCCCCCTGATCCCCTCTCTTCTTTCCATCCCAGGCGTTTTCTGCTGAACTCCCTAGCATCCCACCATCCCACGTCAAACTCATCTTTGAGGGGTCATAAAGCAACTGAGTAACAAACAGAAGAGGGAATATTACCCTTCTCCCTCCCCCGGGGATTCCTTAGAGGGTCGTAGATCTTGGCTAAAACAGGTCAGGAGAGACTACAGATTTCTGTACGACCCCTACCCGCCCCACACCCGGTTTCTTTCTTGCGCCTTTTTAACGACGGAGAGAGCACCCCCACACAACCTTTCCGCTCCAAAAGGTGGTTATATTGTTACCTTTCCTTTCCTCCCTCCCGCTCAGCTTCTCATTCTGCTAAAAGGTGAACAGTGAATGTTTGTGTGATTTTAACCGGTAATGAGGCTGCGCCCTAGGTCCGGGAGGATGATCTGTTTCCAGAAAGCGCGTGCATCTCCGGCATACTGGAGGGATGAATAATTAGGAAGCGCTTCCATGAAATCACTCACCGAGAAAATTACCTGCCCATTAAACCGGACGCGGCGAGGAGCAGGCGGCTAGAGCCCACCTATCCCCTCCTGAGGCGGGAAGGAGGGGGAGACGCGGCGGCGCAGGGAAAGGGAAGGAGTGGACCGGTGGCCTCGGCTCCGAATTTGTTAATTTCCGTCCCGCTAGGACTCTGGGCTTTCCAGCTTTCCCTGGCCCCTTTGCCCAGCGTGGGCCGTCCCCCTGTGCAGGCGGGTGGCGGAGTGTGAAGGTGCAGGCTCGGAGCACCCCCTCATCACCCGCGCCCCTTCCCCTCCCCCGGGCAGACTCCAAGCAGCTTTCATTCCTCCCCTCCCCTCCCGCCTCCTCGCCTTCCCTCCTCTAAGTCCTTCCACCCGCGGCAGCTGCAGGAGGAGGCGGACGCTCTGCTGTGGGGCCGCGGGAGGAGCGGAGGCCGGACCAGGGGGACTGGCGGCTGGATCCCGGCGGGCGGCTGGACCGCGCGCTCGCTCCCTCGCTCTCCCGCGCCTGGGCTTTCGGGGCTCAACCGCCCGGCTCGGCTCCCGCCCGCCGCCGCCAGGGCTCGCGGGCGCTCGGAGGCGGCACCGCGGGGGGTGGCTGCAGCCCCAGCCCTGCCCCTCCCCTCCCTCGCTGCTTCCTCTCCTCTCTCCCCGCCGCCCCACCACGTAGGAGTTCGGATTCTCCACCCGACTCGTCCAGATTTCCCTTTGCCTCTCTTTTGGAAACGCGAGAGGTGGGGGAGGCAACGAGGTGGCGGAGGAGAGGCTGGCCAAGTCGGCCCGCCTGCAAAGTGGTGCTCTGACACATCCTTATTATGGAAGTTAAGTGAAAAAACTCGGGACGTGGAGCGGCTACTGAGACGGACGCCGGGGGAAAGGAAACCAGTGGGCAGGCCAATGTTTTTTTTCGGCAGTACGCTGGCAAGTTTGTGGAACACTTTCTAGGAATTAGGTCTTTTTCCTTCCCCGACCCCCCTTCATCTTCTTGACTTCTGAAGAAAGAACTTGGCTTTGGATTGCCATGGAGCCTGAGGAGAGAGGGTTAGACACACTTGAATAACCCCTCCGGCTGGGTTGAATTCGTGGGAATTTAGGAAGCCAGAGTGTGGAAATACAGCAGCCTTTGACGCGCCCTCGGTTAATTTGGATGGATCCAAATGTGCGCCCCTCAACACCTCGCCACTCTCCCCTTCTGATCTTGCCATTTGCTCTTCTCGACTTTAATTAGCATCTACGAAGAGTCTAAACTTTGGACCTACCTCTTTTTTTGATACTTATTTTTGTACTTTTTGCTCTCTGGGATTGGTTTCTTAAGCAATCTGGATCCTTTTTAATATGTCAAAATGAGTCGGCTGATGTTTACACAACTACTGCTCTGTGGATTTTTATATGTTCGGGTTGATGGTAAGTTAAAATGCTTTTATCTTGTTCCTCACCCGCCAGAAACATTTCTCTCTGAGTTGGATGTGGGCTGTAAATAAAAATGACATTATATCTGTCGGTCCCTTTTGGCCAGGCATGGGAGCTTTGCGGAGCAAAAAAAAAAAAAAAAAGCATGGAGCAGAGGTTTTAAGTCTTTTGTTTATAAACTGCTGCAAGTGGAACGTGTTAGGACTCACCTATTGTTGTAATTAATTAATTAAGGAGTTGGGTAATAAATGATGGGCTCTCAGTTTTGTTAGAAAAAAGAAATATGAAAGTAAGTCTCTTTAACCAGTCTAATAGTCTGGGGCTTGCTCTCTTTTTGGGGTTGGTTTGTTCTTCTATCTGAACTTTGGTTTAGAGATTCTTAGTAAGTCATAGACACCCCATGAAGGTTCAGTGGGTTAGGAATTTGAGACACAGGTAACTCGAATCAATGTGTATCACCTGTGTGTTGGTGAGTGTTCTCCTAGGGGGATAGCAGAATGAAGATTTAGATCATAGGGAGAAAACTGTCAAAAGTAAGACTGGGCGAGGCTCCAGGAAGGGGGAAGCAGAAGCTGTGGGCTGGCCCTGGGGCTCAGAACACTCAAATCAGTCCCCAGTGACAAACACAATGGGGATCTGAAACAGGTGCTCTCGGTGTCTCCCTCTAGGTTGAGTCAGTCTGTCAAGCAGACAGCATTCTCTCTCCGCTTCTCCTGTCTTTTGTTCAGATTTGGTTTCCTGGGATAGTCTCACAGGATGTCAGTTTCCTGTGGGAGGATTGCAAAATCCTTTTTTGTAGCTCTTTTGAATGAGGAGTGGAAGTAATCATTAAGGCGCTTTTTCTGTTTGTTTCAAAGAAGAATGTCAAAAGAACATTTGGTATTCACCTTCTAGCGACTTTAATTTTCACATCGCTGGACAGAATTGGTCTAAAAGAGATTAGAGCATGATATTTTTTGCCTGCCTGTGTGGATTGTCATACTTTAAATTTTTAGTGACTGTACTTACAAAAAATCTGAGGTGTATTGGCCCAGATACTTGAGCCATCATAGTAGCTTGTTGCTACATCAACTTTCTTCCAGAATTTGCATGGTGGACGAAGTCATTATTTGGGACACTGACTATTTTTGCTCGCTTGTAGAAGCTAACTTTGTTCCTGGCAGCAGCTGCTGTTGTCCAGAGCGCTATGTATCAGACTCAAAAAGGAAGCCTGTCTATAAACATAAGGCAATACAGATGAGTTTGCTTACTGTCAAGTGGCTGTTTTCTATCCTGGACTACAGGAGTACCTATGCCCCCCAGTGATAGTAGGCAAGGCATTCATGTGGACACACTGCCTTTTTTTTTTTTTTCTTTTTCCCTTGTAAGTTGTAGATGCATGGGAAGTAATCACTTTGGATTATACCATGATAATATCTATAATTGTATCTAATCATTCACCAGACATTTTCTTCAATACATTTACCTTGATAGTACATTTACATGACCAGAACTAAAAGGTTTACAGATTTGTCCCAGGTGTCTTGATTATCATCATAAGAAGACTTTGATACAACTTTTTGGATAATATATCCTCAAAAGCCTGAATTTGTATATTTCAATACCAGAAATACATGTATAACCTATATATTAGACTACAGAATTATCACCAAGGCTTTTTTTTTTTTTTGGAGTCATTGTGTAGCTAGGAGGAATACAATTAAATTGCTCAGTGGAAGTGACAGAGGGAATCCGAAGAGCTTGGTGTTACAGAATGTAATTAATGTACCAGGGTATTTGGAGATATATGAAACAAATGCAATTAGCCAGTTTGCTGGAACAGCGGTAGCAAGACATCATTTCTCCCCTCCCTGCCCTCCCTACTGTCCTAGCCCCCACCCTATTTCTCTCCCTTATTTCCTTCCTTGTTCCCCCCACCTTGTCCCTCCAGCCCCATACATACACCTAGGACCTTTGTTCTGACTTAATAATATAGATAACAGGGGGTAGTTTGTGTTTGGGCCATAATTGTGCAGCAAAATTCATGGTAATGTAGTGAAAAATGCCCAGGGTGGAGGAGTTGAAAAGGTAATAGTAAATTGTTGTGTGTGTGAAACTAGTTTTTCTGTTTAGCATCTACTATGTCCAAGGCAGTGGAAACTGTGTACACTTATTGAATTAGTACGTAAGTCATACATTTGACATTGGATTGCCTTTGATTTACTCTTGAATAATGACAGCCCCTCCATGGGGATTGTTGAAAATTTGGGATGTAGACAACACTGCCCTCTAGGCTGCTTCAGCACACTGGGATTGCATGTTCACATGTATAATGAGGGGTTTGGTTTGTAGGATCTCTAAGCTTTCTGACTTTTCCAGGGCTCTATGATTTCTGTTTACTTATTATCCGTCTTAGAAGCATGTGCTTATTCTCCCCATGAATTTCAAATTTAGAGAAGCTTGCACCATTTCAAAGATATACTGACTTTCC
The DNA here is from genome assembly GCF_029407905.1 of Bubalus kerabau. Classification (NCBI taxonomy): domain Eukaryota; kingdom Metazoa; phylum Chordata; class Mammalia; order Artiodactyla; family Bovidae; genus Bubalus; species Bubalus kerabau. The sequence continues at coordinate 70,754,975 of NC_073625.1, forward strand.
TTGTGGTAGACACAGAAATTAATTTTATTCAGTGACAAATGATACATAGATTTGCATTGAAATTTGCTTGGTGGGTTATTTATATGTGCATTTTTATGGTATATGAAAAATGTTAGACTTTTGCATCCTCATGGAAGTTTTGTGCAAATATTATGATTTTTCCATATCTTATGTCTGTAGGAACCCACAGAGAATAAAAATTAAGTTAGTTGAGGACTACAGACAAACTTTTATATTGGGACATAAATAAAGACTGTCATTCAAGGCAGATTAATTAACCAGATGCAGATTTTTCTTTTGTGGTTATGTATGTGAATATGTATTGAGTTTAGCCTTTGTTCTCCAGATTTTCTGTATTTTTAAATACAGAAATACGGTTTTGTAATCGTTTACAGGGAACTAATAGGAACCATCACAAGACTGTTTGATTACATCCATATTCCATACATTGTGTCAATTTGATAATTTTTGAGTACTTGTGAAAATTATGTTTTTAAAATAAAAATAGTTTCTTGTCCTTAACTATTCTAAAATGAAAATGGCTCATGTGATATTTGGGGAGATAAAGATGATCTGTGTGTGTCGTGCAGATGTATAATCTCATATAGGTTTATGCATTTTGCTAAAGTGCTTCTTTCGGTAATGGGCTCATTATCCTAGCCATATGTAGTCCATTTCAGTACTTAAATTGCCTATAAGTAACCTGAAATTTCTTCGTGCAACTATGCACTAATATCACATTTGAATTGGCTTTGTTTGAATAACCTTTGATTCTAGACAACATGTGGACCATAAACCAAAAGGGTTTCTTAAAACATAAAAAAAAGAATATCTCAAAGGAAAAAAGGTCATGATTATACAAAAAGAACAATTCTAGCCATGACATCCTTGAGCAACCTATATAAAACAGCATCCTTGCTAATAAAAATATGGGTGTCCAAGGACATTGCTTCCATTTGGGTACATATATAGTAATGAAAGGAGCTTCTGTATGTAGCTTCTTCATGTCTGACTCTTTGTGTCCAGTTAACATCTGCTTCACCAGTTCCTGCAGTCTATAAGAGACATTTATTTACTTCCTTTGTGCATTTGGTTTATGAAGAGTTAGAAGAAAACATTTTCTTTTACTTACTTCTCCTAGTTCTCTTTCTCTTGCTCCTCCTGTTTCTCTCCATCATTTCTTCCTCCTTCATTTCTTCCTTCCCCTCCTCCTTTTTCTTTTTTGGATCCAGTGGAAGGAATCATAGAAACATTTGACGAGTTAGGAAAATAGGTGATAGTGTTTCTTGAATAACAGTTTAGAAAATCTGCATTTAAAGGAGATTATGTTAATAATATTTTAAGTTTGGACATACCCAGTTGGGACCTTGACATAAGTTTTCTTTTACCGTCCTGTATAGCTTTATGCAAACTTATGTGGTTCCTTTTCCAGTTTTGGCAGACAGAAGTCTACAGATAGTAGTTCAACCAGAAAGTTATGGAGTGCTATTTTATATATTTGTCTTCAAAGAGGAGTGTTGTTATGTTTCTTACAGTGTTTCCAGGTATAGACCTGTCAACCTAAATCAAATACATTGATATTGATAATGATTTTCTTCTTTTAAATTATTGAATAAAGCATGAATGGATGATGACAAAATATTTTAATGGGAAATTTCCATAAACTCTTACAATGTTTCAGCATAGTAGAAATCTTAATATAGTATCTAGAGTGTATCGTGTGTATGCTTATGTTGCGTGCTCAGTCATGTCTGACTCTTTGTGACCCCATGGACTGGAGCCCAGCAGGATCCTCTCTCCATGGGATTTTCCATGCAAGAATACTGGAGTGGGTTGTCATTTCCCACTCCAGGGGATCTTCCTTATGCAGGGATTGAACCTGCATCTCCTTCATTTATAGGTGGATTCTTAATGACTGCACCACCTTGGAAGCCAGAAGTGTAGCATATTCAACCCCCAAAACCTGTCTTAAACTCAAAACAATATTGACACAATCTAGAATTCAATCCTTAGTGTTTTCTTCTTTTGCTCTGTTTGCACCTAGTGCTTAATATCTTTCATTTGGTCACATAGGTTTTAAATCCTTTATGCTGATACTTCTCAAATTACCCTTATCATGTGTGGGAAGAATATTAGTTCCATGAGATTAGAACTTGGCTCTTCTATATACCTTTGTATCTCTAGTGTCAATATATTACTTGACATATCCAGCTGACCACATGACATCTTTGCTTGGTATCTAATACGAATATATCAAACTTGAATGGTAACTAATTTGTTGGGCTGATCACTTCCCAGTGTATACAAATAGCAAATCATTGTATTGTACATCTGAAACTAATATAATGGTATATAGCGATTATACCTCAATAAAATAATTTAAAAAATGAATATATCAAACTCAAGCCCAGGATAGAATTTACTCCTCTTTCCAGTCATCTCTAGCTCAGCAAATGGCATCACCATTCACAGAGGTTTTCATGATCCAATACTAGAAATCATTTTTTATTTGTTCTCATAGCCCATAGAAGAAGGCAATGGCAACCCATTCCAGTACTCTTGCCTGGAAAATCCCATGGATGGAGGAGGCTGGTAGGCTTCAGTCCATGGGGGTGTTAAGAGTCGGACAAGACTCAGCTACTTTGCTTTCACTTTTCCTTTCCTACATTGGAGAAGGAGTCAGACACGACTGAGCGACTTCACTTTCACTTTTCACTTTCATGAATTGGAGAAGGAAATGGCAACCTACTCCAGTGTTCTTGCCTGGAGAATCCCAGGGACGGGGGAGCCTGGTGGGCTGCCGTCTTTGGGGTTGCACAGAGTCGGACACGACTGAAGTGACTTAGCAGCAGCAGCAGAAGGAGCATAGCTCAATATCCGATTTACTAGTAAACCCCTTGGAATATATACCCTGATACCTACAATTACGTGTGTATTTGTGATTTTTCTCCAACATTTTGATATAAGCATTTTCAAATATATAACAAAGCTGAAAGATGGTACAGTGAACACTTACATTCCCACCTAGAGTCTACCACTATTTTGCTGTACTTGGTTACCATTTATTTCTCCATTCCTGTATGCATCCATTAATTCACCTTACTGTTTTGATTGCATTTTCAAATGATTAGATTCCAAATGTTTCTTATTAATTCAACTACCACCATCTCGGTCAAAACCTGGACTATTGGGGTAGCCTGATAAATGGTCATCCTGCCTCCATGCCTGTTCTTCTTATCCCCACATCTTTCCCCTGTGCAGTTAATTCTTCACCTGGTAGCCACGGAGACCTTTTAAAAGCATGTAAATAAGATGATGGCAGCTCATTGCTCAGAAGCTTTTAATGGCTTCCACTGAGAACTCTTTACAATAGTATACAGGATTGTTCAAACTCAGGTCCCTCCCTGCCTCTCTGACCTCCTCTTTTCACACTCCCTGCTGGAACCTAGGTTTAAGACTTGTGTTTTTGGTGTTTTATTCCTCACTCAGGGCTTTTGCATGTGTTCTTTCTTTTGCCTGAGATATGCTTCCTTAGATCTTTGCATGATTGAGTCTTTCAGTTGATTTAATGAATCCCTATCCTATATCAGGTTTCCCTGGTTGCTCAGATGGTAAAGAATCTGCCTGCAGTACAGGAGACCTGGGTTCCATTCCTGGGTCAGGAATATCCCCTGTAGCAGGTATGGTACCCACCCCAGTATTTTTGCATGAAGAAATTCATGAATAGAGGAGCCTGATGGGCTACAATCCATGGGGTTGCAAAGAGTCTGACACGACTGAGCGACTAACAGTTTCACTTTATACTTTATCTAATATCACCTCTTCATGTATGTACATGGACTACCTTATCTAAAACTGCTTCCCTTAAAACACTATTGGGCTACCCTCTTATCTATCTTAATTTCATTCTTACCTCTTATCACATCCTTAAAGTGTGTGTGTGTCTATATGTCTGTGTGCATGCTCGCACATTCATTTGTATAAACAACCTTGAAGGGACCTACATTTTACCATACTTGCAAACTAAGAAGTTAGACTGCTACGACTTTATGAATGCAGGCAAAGCACATGCGTATCCTGAGACTCAGATGGTGGCCTTTGTTAGTCACACCACACCAAGGGGCATGACTTCATGTCTGTATAGACTTACCTTTCCCTTGAAACCCTCAGGGACAAGGCCATGGGGCCCAGGTAGATGATGCACACAAAATGGATTGGCCCCACAGCTCAGGAGCCCTGAGCATGGAAACCAGAGTATTTTAGAATGGGCCATACGGAAATCTGCCTAACTTTTGGCCTGGAGGGGAGCCTTGTCATGACTACATTAGATAGTAAACCAAGCTGCTTTCTCTTCTCAAGGGAGATCACCTACATTTTATAAGCTTTTTGCTGTATGCATATGTTAGTGTGTTTAGTGTCTGCTGTTGCCACTGAGCTTCCAGGGCATGGACTTAGCTTTGTCTCTTATCTTTGCCTGTGTTCCTCCTTTACCTGGAGCACAAGATGACAGATCGTAGACTCAATTATTTGTTGAATCAATGAAAAGGTGCTTATGGAGTGCTTTTGAAATGTTTATTTGCATGCCCTAGCCAACACATGAAATAGTTACCGTTTGAACTAGGTTTATTTATTTATTTGGGGGTGTGTATTTCTATGTATCTCTCTTATTCTGTCTCTCTAGAGACAGAATTATCAAACATGCATATTTTGACATTAATGGCATCATGATTTCAGATGAAATTTAATATTCCACTTTTTACCTGACAGGATATATAGAATTTACAGTTTTATTTGCTTTTCTACCATGGTGGCTTACATGGCCACTCCGAATCCTCACACTGACACTGCTGTGTGTTAGCATGCTGTTGAGTCATGTGTATATTTTGATAAGGCACTCCTTCAAATGATTCTAATGTTCCTGTTAGGACCACACATGCTGTGATCTGACCAAGGAATGTTGACTGATTTTGATGATATCTGGCCCAGAAATTGAGACTTTTCTTCATATTTAGGTCAACTTTTTATTTAAGCATTAGCAACAACAACAAAAGTTTAGTTCAGGGATAGAATTCAAAAGAATACCCCAATTATATACCTCTCATTTTGAAAAAGAAGAGGAAGATTAAAATATCTGCAGCAATTAGTATTATTCTACCCTGCCTACTGTTGTAATCTTCCTGCTGGAGCCTTGTTTACCATCACTAATACTAAATGAGATAAACTGGGTTGCCATTTTCTTCTTCAGGGGATCTTCCTGACCCAAAGGTCTACAATCTAATTTTGGAACTTTTTTGTTATCCAAGAAAAGAAGCTCTGTAGCCTGCTTCTTATCTGCCACCCCTCCCCCAGCCCTAGGAAGAAATTAGTTTTCTTTCTGTCTCTATAGATTTGTCTATTTGGGGAAATACATGTAAATAGAATTATATAATATAGGATCTTTTGTGACTGGTTACTTTCCCTTCATCTCATGTTTTCAAGGGTCATCTATGTTGTATATCAGGACCTCATTCTTTTTTATTGCTGAATAGTATTCCATATCCTTTATCTTTTGAATTATTAGTTCATGGACATTGGTCATTTCCACTTTGGGAATAAAAATTTGTTATAAAGATTGTTGCTGTGAACAATTGTGTATTAATCATTGTGTGACACATGCTTTCATTTCACTTGGGTGTATACCTGGAGTGGAATGGCTGGGTCATATGAAAATTCTGTTTAACCTTTTGAGGAACTGCAGGACTGTTTTCCACTGCAGCTGTATGATTTTATGTTGCCACTGGCCATGTATGAGGTACATATATTCTTTTAATTCACTCACAGAAAGAAAATGTTGAATGGCCTTTTACAACTTAGATGTGAGGTTTGTAGTGAAACAAATTTTATATGATAATATGCTTTAAATCCCCAACAGTCCTAATTTCTAATCCCTTCAGTGATTGCCTTCTTCTGTTGCCCTGTAAAGTTTTACAAGTGAAATTAACCCAAACTGAACTTGTCACTTTTAGCAGTGATTTCAGCAATACTAAATGTAAATCACAGGATGATGACATCTCAACTCTTTCACTGGATGGAGAACTAAAGCTCAGAGTTTTTATGTACCTTGTCACAAGGCTATTGCTTAGTGGTAAAGCTGAAGCTAGAGTCCAGAGACATCTTTTTATCATTATACGATACTTTTCTTGAAAGATTCTTTCTGGCTTCTCAACGCTGGAATTCCTTAACGAGAGTTCCAGGGTCTTCTAAGTGAAAATGATCAGCTGTTTTCTAAACATGTCAACAAGGGAGTTAGCTTAAGATACCTTGAGGTTTTTCATTTGATTCAGCACGTGCTTTCTTAGCACCTCTTAATAAACAAAGTGCCTTACTGAGGACACGGTGAGGAGCATAATGAAGTTAAGTAGTTCCCACCTTCAAGGAGATAACTCTTTAGTAGAGAGGGTAACAAACATTCAAGATGTTAAAACAAAAGTAGTATCTGGTAATTGGGGGCGGGGGACAGTTGAAGAAACACACAGCATAGTCTGGGAACCCAGGGAAAGAATAGATGATTTCCAGCTGTGGGAAGGGTCCACACCAAATGGGTCCCTTAACATGGGTTTTAGAGGAATAGTGGAGTTTTAATAGATGGAAAGATTGAAAATTGCATTCCAACAAAAGGAATAACAGAAGGAATGGCATGGAGATGACAAAGGTGGCCTAGGGCAAAGGCATGGAGTCTAGTTTAAGTTTAACATAGTTTGTAGAGGATGAGAGGTTAGATAGCATCACTGATTCAATGGATATGAATTTGAGCCAACTGTGAGTTAGTGAGGGACAGAGGAGCCTGCCATGCTGCAGTCCATGGGGTTGCAAAGAGTCGGGCACGACTTAGCAACTGAACAAAGTTTGTCCAGAAGGGAAGAAGTGTAACATGATTACTGAAAGACAGTCAACAAACAGTACTGATTTACAGCAAATAATTTAACCATTCTCAGTGTCCTTATCTTTAACATTGACATGATAAAATTGTCTTCTCAAACAGTTGATATGAGGAATAGATGAATATATATATATACACACATGTATATTGGAGAAGGCAATGGCACCCCACTCCAGTACTCTTGCCTGGAAAATCCCATGGATGGAGGAGTCTAGTAGGCTGCAGTCCATGGGGTCACTGAGTCGGACACGACTGAGCGACTTCACTTTCACTTTTCACTTTCATGCATTGGAGAAGGAAATGGCAACCCACTCCAGTGTTCTTGCCTGGAGAATCCCAGGGACGGGGGAGCCTGGTGGGCTGCTGTCTATGGGGTCGCACAGAGTCGGACATGACTGAAGTGACTTAGCAGCACACATGTATATGGAACATACATAGGTATATACATGTTATATATGACATTAGATGAATATATATGTATGTATCTGTATGTTACATATATATTATATATAGAAATTATATTAAAAGTTCTTTGAACATTGCTTGTTAATTAATAAACCCCAATTAAGTGTTACTTGTTATTTTTATTATTAGTAGTAGTTTTATTCTGTTGTTATTTTCTTCCCAGTATGGAGCAGAAGTAAATTTAGAAGGACCGTTTCTGTCAGGCTAATTATGAACTATATTTGAGATGTGTTTCACAATGATTTTCATGTAACTTTTCAGGCATTAGTCTTTATGTGACTGAATAAAAAGTGACTGAATAAAAACTCTAGTTGCCTCTTAAGGGTACTCGTCTGAGGCCACACCTATGCATCTCTGACAAACGTGCTATGACATGTATGTTTCCATTGCATCATGTGCTGATCATGGAGCAGATAGGATTCCCGAGTGAGTGGTGTTATGAATGAAAGGAATAAACAAGAGAGGCATGCTACAAATAGCACTTTGTAATGAGCAGAACAAGCTTATAAAACCCTGCCTTTTGGTTCATGTTGACTGGTTTATGTTTTATTCAGAATAATTTTCCCTTGGTGCTTTTAATATAAAGTACCATGAAGATAAATATTGTAGGAGACAAAGCTTACTGGGTTTGAAGTAAACATTCCTGGTACAGAATTTTTTTTTTTAATTAACCGTAAGTCTCCACTCAACATTTGATTTCCTAAGTAGCCCAGTTATCCTTTTTCATCCAGTATAGCCATCATTGATCTTGATATTTTTTATAATTAGTCATTAATCAGATTTGCATATTGAGCAGTTCTGTAAATTAAGGATAACCTGAACAAAGCAATATCATTGCTGTCGTGGAAGGGATACACCAGGGGTGTCTGAAAGCTGTGTATTCCAGTGTGAACGTTACTACTAATTAATTGTATGACTTTAGACTCCTATAAAAATAGTATTTGGGTACTCTCCAGTGTCTCACTTAGTCTTAAATTCTCTTATTGCAAGTCATTTAATTAAATGCTCTATCACTTGCATTATGTTTGAGTATGATTAAAGGGAAAAATTTAGCCTGGAGAAAAGTTATACCAAGTCATAAATGTCCATCTTTGAAAATAATCACGACTTATTGTTCAATCTGCATGGGGCTGTATTTTGATGTGGGCGTATAGATGATAGTCCATGATGGTCCAAATACGCTAGTCTTAGAATTCACGTTTACTTTCGTTCATTAATGACCAGTGGTACTTACTGTTTCTTTATGAATAAGTGGGATTAAAAATTTTAATACTAAAAAATAAAATAGTCTTAAACCAGTGAACTTATTACTTTATAGGCACTGTAACTAGAAACATCTGTGGCAGGGCAGTTTTAGCTCAGGTGGAGAGGGTTTATTTAGCTTAGCACTTTTTAATTTCTGTTGTAGGACTGATGTGGGATCTCTTCCCCGAGTTTCTGGTCCCAAGCCTTTTCAGAAATGAGCTAGAGAACATGGAATATAACTCAACACTTTCATTACACTGCTTTTCAAGTTTAAACTTGAACCAGGAAGCCATTTGGAATTTAAAGAATTTGTCTGAAACTTGTACAACAGTTATAACCAATTACAGTGTTCCTAAGTATGATCAAAAAAGCAAGAACTTTTGACTTTCAATAAATTAAGTCGAGGTTCTCTTTATAAAGAAAAGGTTATACGTTTTCTAAATCAATGTTATAGGCATACTTTAACAGTATATAGTTCCAAATACTAGTGAACACTGGAATACGGTACACTAATTTGTTAAGGTACATCTGATAATTATAAAACCTAGTTTCCAAGGTTACAGCAAATTAAGGGAAGTCAGTTAAGTTACAGCAAATTAAGTATGAACCCAGCAATAAGCATTCTAAATTGTGTTTTGTGCCTCTATCATCTCCTGCATTGGCAGGCAGGTTCTTTACCACTAGCACCACCTGGGAAGCCCCTTTTATTTTAAAGTGAGCTTTAAAATGTCAAATAATAGTTACAGTTATTGAAAACTGAGTTAACTTCTGTTAAAACTATAGTCAGCATTTCAGCTTCCCCAACCTTAAATATGCAATAACTTGTCCATTCTAAAACACTTTTGCACGTCAGCAACTAAAGCAATCAAGCCATCGCCCAAATGCCAATTATGGGAATCCTTTCCTAAAGGGATCGTTGATGAGAGGAGATACCGAATAAGAAGAATGTAACCTTTCAAAAAAAAAGTGCCCCATAACTTAACATTCCTTCTCATTTTTTACATTCAAAATGGACTGTGAAGAACTGGAACACTGAATTTGATGGTTTAAGAATAATTCTTCTTAGATGCAATGATAATCTCAATAGTTAAAAACTAACAGTGAAAAAGTATGTCCACAGTACCTGAGCCCTATACTCACAAATCTTCAAGCTGTCATTCAGTTGAGGTTTGCAGTCTTTTTTTCTTCTCACAGATGCTATTTAATAATCTTACCAGAGAAAAAGTGCTAAATACAGCTGAAGAGCTCCTCACTGGTTATCCTGAAAACACACAGATGATTTTGTAGCTAAGTATGTTTTTAAGTGTTTCAATCTGCTTTTGTGATTTGAAAGCCTGGATAATATCAACTTATAACACGAAATGAAAGAAAAGAGAATGGGAAAAATATGTACAACATGTGGGTACAGATTTGGGGCAAAGATAACTCTTATTCCCCCATCCCATACACACATGGCTGTAAGATATGAATAAACGTTGTGGTTGTTCGTTTGTTGCCTGCCCTCTACTCACAGTCCAACAGACAACTTTTTATTTTATGAAGTACGTTTCCTGGGCTATGAATTATTATTGTATTTTTCTGTTAAGCTGTAACACCTGTAGTATTCATCAGTTGGATCTTATGAAACTTATCCAGATTTTTGAGCAGCTCCATAAAAGCATCTCATCACATTAAATTCAAATTCCAAGTTTGTTCAACTTTTCAGAAAGTGGTTTTTAACTTTTTACACAGCAGCTAACCATGGCTTGTGAATAAGACTAGGCAATTGCTTTTATAGTCTTTCTCAAGATGAAATTCTAAGGTTTCTGAACTTAGCATGCTATAGGAGTGACTTTCACATTTGAAATAGTCCAGGAGGTGCAGATATACCTGGGAGAGGCGATGTCTATGAACAATAAGGGATGAGCTGGTGTTGGAAAAGTGAAAAACAGAACATTTGAATGAAATGAATTGGACCAGCGTTGGAAACTCTACTATATAGCAAGTGGACAAGCTGATATTTAGTTCTGTGGGTTGTTAACATTCACATAAAACAGAATCATTTAACATTTACTGAATCCTTTTTGATAATCAATTTGGGATCAAATGCAAAAGAACATGTGTCTGGCTTTGTATGACCCCAGATTCTTCCGTTTTCCCTTTGAGCAGATGACATGCCTTCTTTGCTGACTGATATTGGTTGCTAGGAGAAGTGCACTGGTCTGGTCCCCTCTTATCCAGCAGTAAAACTAAAGAGTGTATTGAGTAAGAGAAAGAGAGGCGGAACACGGTGCAGGCCATGAATCATGACTTGTCTCCAATATGTCCACTTTGCTCCCATTTTTTTCCCCTTTAAAAACTTTTGTTTTTACCAGTGATGCTTTCTTTCAGCTGCTATCTATAATCCTTTTGGAGCCTGAGGGAAAGAGGGCTGCTAAAGGGAGGCTGTCTGCTAAGAGTCCACTCAGAGGCATAATAAAAGCCTTGAGAGTTATTCATGGGGCCACATTAGTGAGAATGCCCTACCCAGTGAATAGCATCAGTCAGCTGCTTTTGAAATCGAGTGATTAATACCTTCTGTTTTTAATGGGGGGGAAAAGGCAGACAAGAAAGGTCTTCATACTACTTTGGCTCTTTTGCAAATTAGATCTTATACATTGTCAATGCTTTTGAAAAAGAAGTTGCTAAATTTTCAATACCTGCAGTAGTCTTTAAAAGAAATAGTGTTTCATGAACTGTTAATTGTGGCTACTGTTAGATACAACTGAAATGGTAAAATGTCCCAAATGAACAATTATATATATTAAAAAAAAAAAAGGCAGGTAGCCATTCTTACATTTTGGCAATGTTTTGTGATGACCATCAAACTAAAAACATCATGTTAAGTGATTATATTCAAAATGTTGTCTATGCTGATCCTATTTCACAGCATCCAGATCCCATTTTTGTTTGTTTGATAAGGAAACTAATTACAATGCTCTTGAGATTTCAGAGAAACATCTAATGAGAAGGTGTGAAGGGTGGCAGGTGTTTGTTTCCCATGAGCACTTGGATATAACAGATAGTTTGTGATTTACAAAGAAGTTGTTTATATATATATACACATATATATGTTTATATCTGTAGGCTAGAATAGCATAAGGGATTTGGGGTGTTGCCACTATAATCCATTCCTGTTACCTCTCTTTAAATCTTTTGATTGCATTGAGTACATGGAATGGCTCAAATAAAATTGCTTAGCGTTCAGGAAGCTTGCCAATCATCTGAGGTGTGTAGATAGAAAAGCTTCTGGTTTTGGTGGCCTGTGGAGGCAACTAGAAAATGTAAAGTGATACTTATTCATACTATTTTTCAGCATGATTCTAATGTCATCCAGGCTGATATTATTTAGGTGGTAGTTTAAGCCAAGCCTCAGTGTTCCTTTAAAATGATTCTTATTCTTCTACTCATTTTACATTTTAAGTGTATTTTTGATGTAGCAATCTAGTCTGGCTCTTCATTATCTACTCATGTTCAATTAAAAAAAAAGAAAACAAAACAAAACAAACTTTACTGTGGTTTGAATATGAGAACAAACATTTGAAGAACTCTGCATGATGCTTCCTGTAAAATGTCTTTCACCCTGTGGAAGTGAAATATCTTGTTAAGAGGTGGTAATACCCAAGGGCAATCAGAGATGGAATTGTAACGATTTGGTGGGTGATGTCTAGAGATCAGCTTCAAGTGAGGTCTTATTTAACATCTTTATTAGTGGTATAAAAAGGAGAACAAAACGATAAAGACATTTACATATTTCAACATTAGAACGCAATCAGGAACTTTTCCCCCACCAACTATCCATAGCCCCTAATGAACATAGAAGTGACTTCGAAAACTTTAGATGGCAAGTTAGCAGATTATGAACTGCTATATTATGAACTGCCTTGTTTGGTATATATATGTAAAGTAATTCTTCAGGGAAATAATCAGAAATCTAGGTATCTAGCTAGAGAGAGAAGCCAGCAAAGTAATAAAAGCGAAAGGGCCCAGGGGATAAAGATGGAGTAGCGGCAAGGAGAAAATGCGCTTCACATTAGGAGTGTAATGTCCCAGTTTTAAAGGTCAGGAGATTATAGTGCCCATTTAGGGAGCCTTGCATCACTGACAGTGGAGATTCTCTTTCAGTGACAGTGGCTTAAGTGCAGTTGAAATACTTCTTTCGTTTTGTACTTCATTGCCAGAATGTGAGAATGGGAGAGAGATTTTGGCAGAATAGAAGTAGGAGTGAGTACAGACAGATTCTTTTGGAAGGTGTCTGTCCACTGAAAAGCAGAGAAGGATGTACTTGTTGTCTCTGTATATCCTGACCTATACAGAGGAGCAGCTACATTGTGACGGATCCTATTAGACATTTTCAAATATTGAGAGAAAGGATTGGCAGTATGTAACCAAGTTTGAAATATTTCACCAGTCACTTTTCAGAGCTAAATCAGAAAAACTTGAAAGCTATGAGTTACGCTCAGGGGGGAAATACTCATATTTTAAAATTGTGTTGATTTAAATGATAGGAGATGGTTAAAGCTAAGTTGCAGTTTTCTAAAGAAAAGGTAATAATCAATGAGTCCACTATGTAAATAGACAAGAATTGTAATCAGACTCATTGACTGAACAGCATCCAGAACATAATTCTCTTTAACTACTTTCAAAATTAGTGATGTCTTATTAGACATGCACCCTGTGGGGTTTTACCGTTTAAGAGAAATGTGAAGATTTGATAGTCTCTCTTATGTGTGTTTGTGTGCATGCTAAGTCTCTTCAGTCATGTCCAACTCTGCACAACCCCATGGGCTGTAGCCCACCAGGCTCCTCTGTCAGTGGGATTCTCCAGACAAGAATACTGGAGTGGGTTGCCATGCCCTTCTCCAGGGGATCTTCCCAACCCAGGAGTCGATGTCTCCTGTGTCTCCCGCATTGGCAGGCAGGTTCTTTACCACTAATGCCACCTGGGAAGCCCTTCTCTTCTATAAAGAGCTGCAAAATGATAACAGGATTGAAAAATATTAGGTAAGATTGGCCACATGAGTTGTCATTCTTTTTTTTGTGTTTTTCTTCTGGTCCCATTGTTTTGAATAAATTATTAGGGGGCAGAACAACATTCTGTTATTGGATTTGAAAATAATTTTTCTTAAAAAAATCATCTTTCTTAGTTTCAGATATTTTTAGCTGTTTGATAGCCATCACATACAAGCTAATACCTTGTTTTGGTTATTATTTTATATCATTAATGATAAGCCCAAGAGAACAGAAAGAATGCAGAGCTGAATGCTAATGCTGATCAACACCATCCTGTTCTTATAGTCTCCTGGTACCTATGTTAGGAAAAGGAGCATAATAGTGTGAATGGGGTACTTGAGAACTTCAAGAGCTAGGTAATAACTATTTCTTGGTTTGCTGGCCATGAATCTTCCTCTGCCTTTGTAGGGAGAAAGGATGTAAATGAATGGCAGAGTTTTGTTCCAATAAAATTTTATTGATGAACACATATTACATTTTTTAATATTTTTCCATTTCACTAAATACCATATTCTTTTGACTTTCCCCTATGACTTAGAAATGAGAAATTTCCCACATTATCATAGCAAAACAAGGGGTTGGCCAGTGTTTCCCTGAGTGTGTGACTTGGTGCAGAATATGAACTATTCCTTTTTTCATTAGAGGAGGAGAAGAAAAAGGTGATGTTTTGGGGCAAGAGGCAGATGGAGCTAGAAGATGAACTCCCTGCCCATATTATTTCTCCAACTTCATCACTCTTCATCCATTCTTTCCGCAAATGTTTGAAGTGTGCCTACTATGGGCCATGAATTGAGTTCTTTAGATCCCACACCATCTTAAATCCTGTCACTGCCCTCAACTCCTGCTGCAGGTAAGGTATTTGTACAGTGTGCTGAGAACCTGCCAGGCTGCCTGGAGCCTTCAGAGAAAGCTTCCTTACTGATTCTCCCAAGTCCTTCCCCAACAAGAGTGCTGCTGTCTGCTGTTGCTCATGCCAGTAGTTCAGCTCAGAAGCAATGGAAAACTTCATTTTTTTTTTTAATTTATTTTTAATTGGAGGGTAATTGCTTTACAATGTTGTGTTGGTTTCTGCTATACAGCACGATGAATCAGCCATAAGTATACACGAGAGGGGCTTCTCAGATGGCGCTAGTGGTGAAGAACCCATCTGCCAATGCAGGAGATGCAAGAAATGTGGACTCAATCCCTGGGTTCGGAAGATCCCCTGGAGTAGCAAATGGGAACCCACACCAGTATTCTTGCTTGGGAAATCCCATGGACTTGTAGACCACCAGTCTACAAGGGTTGCAGAGTTGGACATGGCTGAGCGTGCACACACACACTTTTACATCTTAGTCCATTTTACATTTGCTGAATTGTGCGAAGTAGGGCTAAATGTTAGACGAATTAAATTTGTCCTTTATGGACAGTTTTTTATGCAAAAGCCGATAGAGTTTATGCCACCCGACCGCAAATATTTTCAAGAATCAAACTTCCTCTTGATATCAAGGATGTAGCTTTCATCTAGTAAAAGGAAAGTGTAGCATGGAGTGGAGCAAGCCTGAACAGAGGCTCTTCACACTAAATATAGTTCCTGTACCAGTTTGATAGTAAACTACTCGGCTGGGTGATAAAGGCTAGGAGATTTTATAAGGGAGATTCTCTGCTTGGCATACAATTATATGCTGGCTCCTTTCCGTCTGTCCATAGAATTCTCTGTATTTGTTGTTCCTGATGTAAGAGAATGATAGAATGGATCCCATGTCTTAGTAATATGAAAGTGAAAAATAAGATGGACAGTGAGGTGATGAAGGGCAATTCCTAGAGTTTAATAATTAACTTTATTTTGTCAATTTTATATTACTGGCATGCTGTGGGACCATATCATAGTTAACATTTGAAAGCAAATGGGCCTTGTGCCATAACATCTGCTACCAGTGATTGAGAAGAGGCTAACTTTATACAACTTCATCAGTATGTATGTGTTTTATATCTATATATCTATATCTATTATTGCTTAAAGTGTAATATGCCAATAATGAAATATGAGTTCCAATAATTGAATGTCTACATGTTAAACTTGGAGTTATGGTACAGGATAGAGTGGCATTCATTTGTATTTAGGAATAACAGATACAAAAAAGTATTTTCTTGGATCTCACTCTTGGATGATTGTATGCTACTTTTATAGTATGATTTCATATTTTAAAGATTTTTTTTCTCTTTAGTACAATTCCACAGCCTGTTTCCATTAACATCAAACACTTCTGCATATTGTATTCATCATGCTTTAACACAGAGCATAAAATATAGAAAAGGATGCTCCTGATATTAGAGGTCTCTGCATAAAATTCATTCTCCTGGCTTTGTTATTAGGCCAGTAAATTGCATATTGTATTGATGAAGGGACTTTCATTCTTATAATAGCCTGTGAACTCAGGAGGGACTAGTTTGCTGACAAGGCATATATAAATGACTGAAACTATAGAAAGTCTCCTAATGAATCTAGAATAGAAATATAGATGCTGTAAAGAAAATTCAGTAGACTCATTTGGGGCATATATAAATGACTAGAACTATAGAAGTTCTCATAATGAATCTGGAATAGAAATATAGATGCTGCAAAAGAAAATAGGCTCTGCTCATTCTCCTTTATCTCCTCTTTGTTGTCATCTCCTAACATCCCATCATGATATTTCTCAGTACCTTCAATTTCTATCCATGTAAGGGTTATAGAGAGTTTGAGAAATATACATGTCTATTTGGAGAACTCATTTAAGTACAGCATTTTTACATAAAAACTAATGTAAATTGGATTGGACTGTAACGTGTGTAATATAAATTTAACCAAACTACATTTTTATACCCCGAGGAACTAATCAAAACCAGTGGGATAACTTTATTACACCCAATCCCAATCAATTTATTTCTCTAAATTTATATAACTGCCAGATCATGTTTTGCCTTTCCCCCTCTTATTTCAAGTTTTAAAAGCAAGGTCAAGTTAACCAAAAGAATGTTTATGAGGTGAATTTGGTTTGGCAAAATGGTGATTGTTATAATACAACCATTTTAAGTAGCATGAATGCATTAAATTAGGCAAATAGAGTCGTTGAACTGTTCTTTACTTATAAATGAGTGCACAGTGCTAATAATATCTTTTGCGAGAGGATTTAGGACATGTTTGGTAGGTATTTACCTCACAATAAGAGGAAAATTTCCTTCCATGAGAAAACATTAGATCACAGGAAGGCCAGAAATATTTGAGTCACAACTTTGTGAAGCTACACTAGGTTTAAACAAGTTCTAGCAAGATAAAGTCCTCAGAATAATAAAGATAATGGCCACAAAGATCTATTACTGTTTCCCAGATCATTCCTGTAATGTAGCTAAGACTCTCTTTGATGAAGTCATTCTTTCTCTATTCATTTGTGTAAAACCCATTCTCCCCTTCTTTTTTTCAAAGGAGGTGGTGTTTAATAATTTGATAGGGCTTATAAAGACCTAATTTTGTTTGATTTGAGAATCACTTGGCTTAGGCAATAAAAATAAAGATGTAAATTTGTAAGTGAAAATTTTTCTACTTTATTATTAGTATCTTAATTCAAGATGTGCTTTTATTTATCAGAAGACTTGAGAACTGTGTAACATTTTATTTTCGAATGTGAGAAACTAGCAACCTCTCATTTCTTGAAATTATATAGGCAATTTGAAACATTAAAGACTGGGAAATACTGGGAACTGAGCATTTAGGAAAAAACTATGTAGTACTTAGTGTAATTTTCACAGCTGTAAATATATGGGTAACTCAAGGCTTAGGTAAAAGACATATAATTTTTTGGCAGTTGCATTAAGGACTGTAGATTCAATAACATAAAAATAATTTTTTTCACATTTATTGCTTAATATTTCTGACATGAAATATAAAATGGTTGAATTGAAGCCATAGCCATAATCATAATCCATAACCCATGCAATGTGTTTTGCAGATCAAAGAATATACATGTACATGTATATATGTCATATATGTATGTGTAAATGTGCATATATGTGCACACATATACACAAAAATGCATGCACACGTACATATACATACATACTTAGAGTGTAGTTAAAAGTTTATACAATCAGGTTGAAAGGCTCTAGCACTTTTATCCTTTTTTATTAACAGTCATGTGAGTTAGTTACTAGCATGCATACCATCCTTTCTTATTATAGTTTTTCTGTTTAATATGAACTTGGATTGGGATTACAGTTGAATTTTTTCATTATGTATATGTGTATATGTGTGTGTGTGTGTGTCTGTGTTGTTTTTAACTATCAGAAAAAGGAATACTTACATGTCTTGCTAATTTGCTACAGTATTAAGAAAATTCCATTACAATATTGGGAGTAAAAAATGTCTTTAATGTCTTTTATTAAGCTTTCAAATACCATGTGAATACAGTAAGTGAATAAAAACATTTGGGCATAGATGCTTTTAGCTTAATAGCAAACTAGCTTTATTCAGTTGCCTCGGGGCAAAATTCATGAAAATTAAAACTTCAATACTTTAATATTGAGTTATTTGAAAGTTCCAACCAAATGTAAGTAATATCCATAATAATCTTGTTATTGTAATTTAAAAGACAAAGATGATTGTATGCTACCTGGAATATCTTGTTCTCTGTTTCATAACATCCCTAAGAATGGCTTTGTGACTCCTCTTAGAGAAAATAGATCTGTGGAATGTGGCACCAAGAGTTGTGTGTGTGTGTGTTAGTCACTTACTCGTGTCCGAGTCTTTGCAACTCCATGGACTGCAGCCTCCTGCCAGGCTCTTCTGTCCATGAATTCTCCAGACAAGAATACTGGAGTGGATTGCCATTTCCTTCTGCAGGGGATCTTCCTGACCCAGGCATCAAACCCTGGTCTCCTGCTTTGCAGGCAGATTCTTTACCATCTGAGCTATAGGAATGTCCTTTGGCACCAAGGGATGAGTTGTTAGTTAAAAAAATTTCATCTTAGCTATTTCCAAGTTTACAACTGTTATTAATTACTATGACTATTATTATTAGATGGTAGCACAGATGCACATTAGTTCTTTCAAAAAATATTTACTACACATCTCCATTATGCTGGGTATTTGTAATAGTGTGCTGAGCTTTCAGTTTGGTGGGAAAGATAGATAATAATCACATTGTATATGTTTGTCCTTATAATTGACTTTAACTATTATAAAGAAAAAAGTATCGAATGTCTTGCATAGAGAAAAACATCTACAAATAATATTTATGCTGAGGCCTGTGTATTGGAGATAGTCATGTGAGAAGTAGTATTTGGGAAGAGCATTTAAGTCTGAGAGAAGGTCCTGAAGAGAGTTGGGGTGGAGGGGGGACATTTGTCATCATTGAAAATCTAGAAGAATGGTAGAGGGGGAATTTGTGAGCCAAGGAAAGGTAGAAGGCGGCTAGGTTGGATGGTGCAGATTATATAGGTGAGGATTATAAACTTTATCCCAGGACAACGAAAAGACGTTGGAGGTTTGTTTTTCTCCTAGGGAAATTTCCAGGCTATTAGAAGAGATCCAGTGGTAAATCTGAATACTATAGAATGTAGTTAGTTGTAGCTGGGGTTTGCTGTTAGCTGAGATGGCCTCAGGAAGCTATGAAAGCATATTGGACTGAAACCATTCTTGGTGGAGAGGGGGGTAACGAGGAAAGAATTCTGAAGGGAATACCTTGGGCTGAGTCCAGAGTGTGTACGAAGTAGCTTCAGTTGTGTCTGACTCTTTGTGACCCTATGGACTATGTCTGTATCCTGCCAGGCTCCTCTGTCCATCGAATTGTCCAGGCAAAAATATTGGAGTGGGTTGCCATGCCCTCCTCCAGGAGATTATCCTGACCCAGGGATGAAATCTATGTCTTGTATGTCTCCTGCATTAGCACGTGGGTTCTTTACTACTAGTGCCACCTGGGAAGCCTTTAATAAGAGTTAGCTAGAAGCATTGCCCAGTCCTCACCCCAGACCAGTTACATTAAAAAGGCTAGGACAGAAGCCTGGGTGTCTGTCTTCTAAAAGCTGTCTTATGATTCTGGACCATTCAGGGTGGACAGTGAGAACTTGGTAAGGAATAATACAGGGAGATGTTGCCAAGGAACTGGAAGTCAGTTGAACTGGAAGACTGGAGCAAAGTAGATGAAGGGATAAGTTAGAGATATATCTAGGATTTTGGCCAAAATAACTAAATACATACATAAATGAGTTTCAAACATATTCTGCAATAAGGGAAGCAAATAATGATTGACAGGATTCACTGTCCCATCAACTCCCGTAATTCTTCATCTCCATGGGTTACATCTTATTTTACTTGAATTGTAATAATTTGTGTGTAAGCTTTATGAATCACAGTTATGTTAGGCAACTTCATGTTAGGAGCTGTTTCTTCGTGACTTGCTATGCTTCTCGTGAGTAGGAGAGAACCGTACATTTAAAAAGTGTTCAATAAATATTTGCTGAGTTAAAATGGTCCACTTCATTCAAGTCTTCTTTGTCCTTACTTGTTGTAGAAATAGCAAAAGCTACTCTTTTCCCTTAGTTTTGCAGAATTCATCAATTGTGTGTGTAAATTAAAAATGATCTATTCATCACTTACTGAATATACTCTTATTTATGTATTCTGAATTTGATTGGGCTATCCTCTATCTATATTTGTGTGATTAAATCTAATTTCTCATTTAAGGATATTCATAATATACATTTTATATTGTAATTGTTAGTTTACTGACCTGGATGGAAGGGAAAACCTGTTTTCTTACATTAATTTGAAAGCCTGCTAAAAAATTAATGTGTTTATATTACTATTATTAATTTTTCTATGTCATGCAATTTTCGTGTATTATGTTTCATTTTTTCATGGTTTTTGCTGTAAGAAGTTGATTTTACTCTGAAGTTACCTTAATGAAATTCCCTGGCAGTCCAGTGGTTAGGACTCTGTGCTTTGACTACTGAGGGTCCGGGGTTCAATCTGTTAGGGAAACTAAACTCCCACATGCCCTGTAGCATGGCCAAAAGAAAAAAAAAATTACCTTAAAGGAGAATATGTAAATTGTGTTAGCTTATCCCTTTCAAAGAAAGAAGATTAAAGTATAAAGACTAGTTTATGAGAGTTTGTAAGACAAAATTTAAGAATATGAAAAATTTTTAGTAAAAACCTTTCATATAAGTTGTAATTTTATGTTATACATACTTTAATAAAGTTAGTTGAATACTAATGATATTTCAAAATATAATAAAAGCATATTTTATTCCTGAGTAAAATGTGCAGAAGTGCATAGTTTAAAATTTTGTGTTATTTTTAAATACGTGAATCAGTAATACCACAATTTATATGCTAATGATTTGTGCTTTTTCACTCAAATATTTTGGTTTTGTTTCCTGAGGAAAAAGTAAGGGTAAATTATCTTATATGATAAAATACTTTTAGTAATGATTGTTTGGTGTTCTCATTTCCCATTTTTCCCTAAGTTTGTGACCACCAGGAGGATATGGAAATCTTGATAGCATTAATGTTTCAGGCAAGAAACACTTCTGGAAAGTGAGCAGAATTATGTATGTCCCAGATTTGGGAGGCAGGGGTACTCACAAAGTGTTTTTATTCAGTGATTTAAATGCTGAAGGCGAGTCCAGCTCAGTCAAGTACACTACATTAAATTAGGAAAAAAAGAACATTTGCAAGAACTGCATATAAAATAACAACAGCAATGTTTCAGAATATTATCCTAGTCTTTCCCTAAGGAGCTTCAAGCAGTTGGATATTATCTCATTAATTCCACAGGAACTCTCTGGGAAAGAGTATGGCAATAAATCACATGTTGAAGAGAAGATGATTTAAATTGGATACAGAGAAATAGTTGGATGTAGTTGGATTCTTAGTACATAAAGATTGATCAACAAAAGTTGCAGCTTCTTTTTATGGAAATACACTTCCTTTTTATAACTAGAGGACATGAATGACCAAACAAAACTTTAAGATTAATTGTGAAAAACAGCTCATTGTTTCCCTTTGTATTTTCATTTAAACCCAATTAGCTGTCGTTCCTATGACCTATTTTTGAAATTCCATTAAAGTCAGCGAGTAACAAGATTCTCAGCAATCTTTAGTCAGGTGTCATTTGACTATTGGTGATCAAGATTGAGAGCACATTAAATGGGGAGTTTAAATCAATGGCCATCATCCATACTATTGATTAAACACTTTATTACCTTAGTAATGACCCAAATTTTAAACATTTCTTAGAATTGATTAATTTTAAGAAACAATTATAATAATAAAATAATGTCATTGCATAATTAATTGAAAAATTAATGGAATGTGAAGGTAAATATATATGTTTCTCTTTAGAAATAGTGCCTTGCACACTATTGGATATACAGATGACCTTTCCACTCTGAGGTCAGAGTTCAAATTAAGCCTTGGGTCCTAAGTAAATTGAGATGAATGGCTTGGCTTGTGTCCCTTGTGTAAAATAGTCCATATCACAAAATCACCATACATCTGTTTTTGCAAAATTGGCATAATTGGCATTCTCCTAGGATTTTGTTGGCAATGAAGCTGAAGCTATTTCTTACTACAAAGGAAGATTCTTGTATAGATCATGGATTTATTTTTAGTGTTTGTAAAAGTGGCCTAGAATAGGTCTGTTCTTTTTGTGAAAAAGGATAATTATGTCCCATCATCATCAATTTGATAATTCATAATATCACAATAGCAGTTTAAAACATTTACTAAGATGGGAACTCCTAAGGGAAATGGAATGATAAAAAGTTGAAATAATTGAGGAGGTCACCTTCTTGATTTTACTAGTATTTTTATAACTATCTTCACTCATATTGAGAAAAATAAAGATTGTTTTTTATATTTTAATGAGATAGAAATAGCTAGAAATCTATTTCTATTTAATATAAACCTTAAAATTTCAATGCATAGCTATGATATTAGCTGTCAAAAGGACTGCTTGGCAATAGTATTTCTGACAGTATTAACTACAGACCAAAAAAATGGTTTCAAAATCAGCTCTTTGTTCCATAGGTTCCTCCATTAATAATCTATATAATTTCTCAAAAATTTAAGTCAATTTGAAAAATAACCTTAGCCAGAAAAACTATGTCAGAAAGCTGTTTGTATATACTTTCACCCTGTAAATTATACAGTAATGTGCATACAATTAAATAAAGGGCTAGGAATGGGGAAAATAAGTTTATGTATAGAGATGAATGTGCTTCCGAGATGATTCTAGTAGTAAAGCACCCACCTGCCAAGGAAGGAGATATAAAGAGACACTGGTTTGATCTCTGGCTGGGGAAGATCCCCTGAGAAGGGAATGGCTACCCACTGCATTATTCTTGTCTGGAGAGTCCTAGGGACAGCGAAGCCTGATGGGCTATAGTCCATAGAGTCTCAAAGAGTCAGACACAACTGAAGCAACTTAGCTTGCATGCACATGGAGATGAATACATTAATGTTAAAGATATCCATATTCAACTATATAGTTGATCTAGGTTTTTGAGGGAGGATGATTTTTTTTTAATAGTTTTTGATAGTACAATCAAGAAATCTAAAGAATTTTTAAGGAATGGTTACTTAGTGCTGAGAATTGGAAGCTTATGTTACAACATAGAACAGTTATCCCCCCAAAACAATAAATATTTTGATTATTTACTCAAATCTTTGGTAGCCTTGAAGTAAATTTTAAAATTAACTCGTGTTTGGGTCAGCAGATTTTAATCTCTTCATTTGCTTTAGGATTCAGTATCGTTTTGAGAAAAAGAAACTTTTCCTTCCTTCCCGACTCTCACAACACATACACACCCATACACACATACTCCCAAACAAAACCACAAAACAGTTTGTAGTTGTTGGTAGGCCTTAGCAGTTTTTCTAACGATTTCAAGAATTGTCTGTACTTTGTTATTAGTGATCACCAAAGTTATCATTCCCTTTGCAAATCCTACTGACTGAAGCCAGAGTGCCTTCAAACACACACAACTCAGGTCTTTCCCAGTGTGGTGTGCATTAGTGCTCCTGTGAGTTGAATGTTATACTGAAGAAGTCTCAGTTCTACTCTCTCAAACTTTTTTTGGCTAATAGTTCTCAGTATTTTCATTATTATCTTTATTTGACAAAAGTTAATCCAGAGGACTTCTGTGAGTACGAAAAAGGAGGAATTTTTATCCATATATACCAAATTAAAAAGAATTGGAAAAAGAAAAAAGGAACAAAAATAAAAAAGAGAATTGGCTTATGTGTATCTAAACTAAACAGCTTTTGAGTTGAATATGAACAGCAGACTCAAAAGGTTGGGGAAGATGTCATGGAATGTGTATGAGAATATTAACTAAGATAACACGTGAAAAACAACTAGTGCGGTGCTTGGCATAGATCCAGTGCTGAATTGAGTATTTGTTCCTTGTTTTCATAAATTATTTGATGAAGGGCATCTGTTCCTTGCTGCTACTGCTGCTGCCGCTGTGTCGCTTCAGTCGTGTCTGATTCTGTGCGACCCCGTAGACAGCAGCCCACCAGCGTCCATCATCCCTGGTATTCTCCAGGCAAGAACACTGGAGTGGGTTGCCATTTCCTTCTCCGATGCATGAAAGTGAAAAGTGAAAGTGAAGTCCTTCATTGCTGCTGCTGCTGCTAAGTCACTCCAGCCGTGTCCGACTCTGTGCGACCCCATAGACAGCAGCCCACCAGGCTCTGCTGTCCCTGGGATTCTCCAGGCAAGAACACTGGAGTGGGTTGCCATTTCCTTCTCCAATGCATGACAGTGAAAAGTGAAAGTGAAGTCACTCAGTCCTGTCCGACTCTTAGAGACCCCATGGACTGCAGCCTACCAGGCTCCTCCACCCATGGGATTTTCCAGGCAAGAGTACTGGAGTGGGGTGCCATTGCCTTCTCCGAAGTCCTTCGTTACTGACATATTATCATTAGCCTTAGAGGATACAGACCTTTAGTAGAAAGTAGGTGAGAAAATCAAGATTGCTGTTAGTATGAAATTCCTGGGAATTAATCCTACATATCATGTTTCCATTCACAGTTACCAGAGTAGCTCAGTTTTTAAAGAGGATGTAGAGGATGCTTCAAAACTTTTATTCTTTTTCATTTTACCAATGACGATTTCATATGTTGATTTTTAAAATTGTCAATATTCTTACACGGTAGACTACTTTAAGATCTTTTCTTCAACTCTAAACACTCATGTCTAAATCTTTGTTCTGTTTTTCTTTGTGTTTTTTTTTTTCTTTTTCTTTTTTTTGTTCTTGGCACTATTTTTAGTCAGTTCAGTTGCTCAGTTGGGTCTGACTCTTTGTGACCCCATGAACCGCAGCACGCCAGGCCTCCCTGTCTATCACCAACTCCCGGAGTCCATCCAAACCCATGCCCATTGAGTCGGTGATGCCATCCAACCATCTCGTCCTCTGTCGTCCCCTTCTCCTCCTGCCCTCAATTTTTCCCAGCATCAAGGTCTATTCCAGTGAGTCAGCTCTTTGCATCAGGTGGCCAAAGTATTGGAGTTTCAGCTTCAACATCACTCCTTCCAATGAACACCCAGGACTGATCTCTTTTAGGATGGACTGATTGGATCTCCTTGCAGTCCAAGGGACTCTCAAGAGTCTTCTCCAACACCACAGTGCAAAAGCATCAATTCTTCAGCCCTCAGCTTTCTTTATAGTCCAGTTCTCGCATCCATACATGACTACTGGAAAAGCCATAGCCTTGACTAGATGGACCTTTGTTGGCAAAGGAATGTCTGCCTTTAATAAAGTGTCTAGGTTGGTCATAACTTTCCTTCCAAGGAGTAAGCATCTTTTCATTTCATGGCTACAATCACCATCTGCAGTGATTTTGGAGCTCAGAAATATAAAGTCAGCCACTGTTTCCACTGTTTCCCCATGTATTTGCCATGAAGTGATGGGACCGGATGCCATGATCTTTTTAGATGTTCTCAAAATAATTACATGTGTATATTTGCAGAAAAGACACCACTAGCCTTTGTTGTTGTTTTAAAGTCATAATTGGAGGGAAAGGGCTGTCTTATTTTTGTAGTTCCATTTTCTTCTCACCACTGGGAATGTGCAGGCTTCTTGGTTGATATTTATGCTAAGGGTGTGAACCTTAATTTGATGGGAGAAAACATGTTTTTGTGATGAGAGAAAGCTGTCAGTCTTATGTGTTGGAAACAAAGAATAAAATTAAGATTGCATTTGCAAAGATACTTCCTTCAGCTGTGGCATCATTTCCCAAGGGGAGCAATAGAGGCCATTTTGTTTTGACCTTTTAAATGAGAATAAACAAATCACCCTATTGAGAATAATCATTGTTTAGATGAACATTGTATAGAATAAAGTATAATCATTTTTTCCCATTGCTGATATCCCATACCTCCTACCAACCAGTCATTTAACAGTCCCATTTAATTTTCATTCTAAAGAAAAAAATGTATCTTAAAAATAGAATTCAAAAACATTATTCATTTGTAGGAGAGGATTGATGGCATCATAACGGCACAAGAGAAAGTGGAATTGAAAGGCGAGACCATGTGAATAAAGACTGCAGTGATTTTGTGAACATTGAATTCAATGCATTTCCACAGTATGGCAGCCTACTTCCACATGCTGTTGTTTTTCTAGGCTTCCTTACAGAACACATGATCTGAAATAGAGGTGGACACCATGCAGTCAGGGGGCTGATTCAGTCTGCCACCTGTTTTTGTCTAACCCTCAAACTGTTGTAATTATTTTTATTTTTTTTTACATTTTGAAATGTGCTGTGCTTAGTCGTTCAGTCGTGTCTGACTCTGTGACATTTGAAATAGTTGAATAAAAAATCAAGAGTAGAATAGTGTTTCATGATAGGTGAACATTTTACTCAATCTGATTTTCTTGTCCACAAATAAAGTTGCACTGGAACCTGCCCGTGCTCATTTATTCACATGGCTGTGTTCCTGCTACAGAGGCAGAGAGAGTTAAGTCCCTGTGACAGACAGGGTGTGATACACAAACCCTAAAATATGAAGTGTATTTCTCTTTTTAAAAAGTTGGCTGATTTATGACTTAAAAGGGATGATCCTTGTGCTCTGAAGTGTGTTCTTAGACCGTATACAAAAGTGCTAGATTTTAAGGCAGAAATAAACAAACTGGAATCCATGTAAAGAGATCACTTAGAAGACAGGAGGAGGGCTACGATGGATTTTGAAACATGACATGAGAAACAGTTGAAAGAATGATGATGCTTTGCCAGAAAAAGCAGTTGATTGGAATCACAGTCATCTTTAAATATTTGCTATCACATGGGGAAATGATTAGTTTCATTATATTTAAACCAAGGGGGTAAAGCTGACGTTAGAGGCTTTACTGGTGGGAGGCTTTACTGGTGGGAGTGGTAGGTGAGAGTTTCGCACGAAGGTATGTTGATTCAATGTTGGGAAAAAAAAAGAACATACTAATAGAATTATATAGTTTTAATGGGATTTTTTTTTTTTCGTATGCATCTGTGACTTGTAGTACTTCTGATTATTCAACTATAGGTCAATCCCTTGACTACTGGTAATTCCTTGGTCAAAATATCTGGAAGAGGTTAGATTGAATGACTTTCTTATTTTCTCATTAATTAAGATAGCAAATATGCATTGAAACCTCCTTTATTTCACTCATTCAGGCACTGAAATTAGAGTGTAAGCGGCACAGACAAGGCCTGCTCCTTTAGACCTGACAGACTGGAGTCCTTGAGGCACAAAGAGACAATATGCAAGGAATCAAATCAGTTGCTAGACAGTTTTTAAGGACAAATTGGTGTTTTGAGGATACAGTATAGTATTATGGCTGTACCAGGCAGGCTAGGCATTCTTAGGTACAGTCATCAGGAGAAGTGTTATTAGGAGGAAATGTTTGAGCCAAGGCTGTATTAAGGCCAACCTTGCAAAGATCTTCAGGAAAAGCATTCCAGGAGAGGTCAGGGCCTGTGCAAAACCCCTAAAGTAGAAAAGAACTTGTGTTAAAGAGCCAGAGAGGAAACTGGTGTGTTAGCTTTCTGACTGACAAATAACACAAACCCTGGCTCTGCAAAGTATAGAAATTTTGGCCTTTGATAGTAGCATGGATACAATGTCTGGGAAACAATCAAATAAATGAAATTTATTGTCTCATAGTTCTGGAGGCCAGAAGTCCAGAATCAAGATTTAGGAAGGCTTCTGATATGGATTGAATTGTGACCTCTAAAAAAGATTGATCAAAATTCCTAGTCTCAGTACCTCAGAATGTGACCTTTTTTTGAAAATAGTGTCTTTACAGAGATAGTTAAATTAAAATGAGGTCACTAAGGTGGCCTTGGTCCAAGGACAATATAATTAATGTCTTTATAAAAGGCAGGGGGAGGGGGTGGTTTGGACAGAGAGATACAGGGAGAGTCCACATAAGGATGAAGGCTGAGATTGGAATCATTTACAAGCCAAGGAAAGCCAAAGATTATCAGCAAACCACCAGAATCTAGGAGAGAGGGCAGGAACAGATTCTTCTTTTTATAGTCTGCAGAAGGAATCAATCCTTCCGACCTCTTGGATTTGGACTTACAGCCCCCAGAGTTATGAGATAATATATTTTTGTTATTTAAGCCACCCCATTAGTGATACTTTGTTATGACTGCCCAGGGAAGTTAGTACACATTTCTTGCCTCTTCCAGCTTCTGGTGGCCCCACATATTTCTTGGTTTATAGTGGCACAACTCCAATCTCTGCCTCCATCTTTGCGTAGACTTCTCCTTTGCATCTCTCTGTGTCTTTTTCTATCTCTTCTAAGGACATTCTCATTGGGTTTAAAGATCATATCTCCACCCTTACCTTAGTTACCTTAATTCCACAGAGACCCTATTTCCAAATAAAGTCACATCTTGAGATTCTAGGTGCCCTGAATTTGGGAAAACACTAGTCAACTCACAGCTGACATGCCTAGAGAGTTGTCAGCAAAGAGGAAGGGTCGATCCAGAAAAAAGGTAGAGAAGACAAGGGATGTGATGTGCAGGATATTGTACATCCCGGCGAGGAGTCTAGATTTTATTTTAAACATAAAGAAAATCTCTTGGATGGTTTTAAGCACAGAGGTAGAATGATATATTTGTGTTTGTAGAGAGGTATCTTTGTTGTGTAGAGGATGGGCTGTAATGGGACAGGAGTGAACGCAAGGAGAATTGTGTTTGGCCCTTTTGGAGAGGGCTCCCAGGTGCAGAGCAACAGATGGAAGGAAGTGGGCCTGAGTTTGAAAGACTTGCTGGTGGAATGGATATAAACCAAGATGTTCGTGAGTGATGTGATACAGAGTGGGGAGAAATCATGGATGGTTTTCTTATTGTTTGCTTGCTTATTTAACTTTATTTATTTATTGGAGTGTAATTGCTTTACAATGTTGTGTTAGTTTCTGCTGTACAACAGAGTGAATCAGCACTGTGTATACGTATATCCCCTCCCTGTAGAGCCTCCCTTCCCACCACACCATTCCCACCCCTCTAGGTAATTAGAGCTTCGAGCCGCGCTCCTTGTGCTATACAGTAGCTTCCCATGGCTTATTTTTTTTTTTTTTAATAATACTGAAAGTGAAAGTCGCTCCATCATGTATGACTCTTTGTGACCCCATGGACTATACAGTCCATGGAATTCTCTAGGCCAGAATACTGGAGAGGGTAGCCTTTCCCTTCTCCAGGGGATCTTCCCAACCCAGGGATCGAACCCAGGTCTCCCACATTGTGGACAGATTCTTTACCAGCTGAACCACAAGGGAAGCCAAGAATAATGCAGTGGGTAGCCTGTCCCTTTACCAGTGGATCTTCCTTACTCAGGAGTCGGACCCGGTCTCCTGCATTGCAGGTGGATGCTTTACCAGCTGAGCTATCAGGAAAAGAATCCACCTGCAGTGCAGGAGACCGGGGTTTGATCCCTGGCTTGGGAAGATCCCCTGGAGAAGGGAACAGCTGCCCACTCCAGTATTCTGGCCTGGAGAATTCCATGGATCATTCCATTGGGTCACGAAGAGTCGGACATGACTGGGCGACTTGCACTTTATAGCTGCTTTACAATGTTGTATTGGTTTCTGCTGTATAGCAAAGTGAATCAGCTATTTGTATACATATATTAATAATACTAGCAGCCTATAAATCTTTTGAAAGCCCCAGAAGGTTATACTGTGAAAACAAAGTCTCCCACCTAGTTTCTTCCAGTCTGTACTCAGAGGGCAAATGCAAATTTAAAAAATATATATTTACTTTAATTGAAGATGATTTCTTTATGATATTGTGATGGTTTTTGCTATACAGCAACATGAATCAGCCATGGGTATACACGTGTCCCCCCATCCTGAACCCCCTTCCACCTCCCTCCACACCCTATCCCCCTCTACATTCTTATGAGGAGATATTCTATGTAGAATCTTCTCTTTCTAAGATGAAATATATCTCCTTCTCAATTAGAGTTATTCTTTTTCTGTAAAACCCAGTTAATGAGCAAATTTCCAGACCAGAAAACTTACATTTTAAAAACAGCTGTTCTTTCAGTTAAAAAAAAAAAAGTATGTCAGTAAATTCTAAAATAAGATGAAATTAAAATGAAAGCAGTAGTTTTAGTACAAATGTCCCTTTTGATTTTCGTATAATGAATGCTTATGAAGTTACCTAAGATTTCATAGCCTAAGCTTTTGCCTAGAAATAAGAAAAGCACCACCTTCCCCACTTAGAAAAATCATAAATGAGGAATGAAGTGGATTCGCTCTTCCATTCTTTCTCCTCTCACTCCTTTGAAATGAATGACTAAAGTTTTAGAAAGCATGGTCATTATGCAACTTGCCCAAGGGACGGGGGAGTCCTTGGCAAAGTCCATCTGAAGTGCAGCCTGAAGTTGGTGGTATGTTTAGGTGTTCCCTTCTGTGTAGACTGCTGTCTTCCTGCTTGTTCCAGGGTGTTTCTAGCCCTTTAAAAAAGTGATTAGGGAATCGTCAGGTTCCTGAAACAAAACCATCAAACGTGAGCATTTCCTTGCTGCCTGAAGCTGAGCCATGTCCTGCTGATTTTGTCTCCTATATAAATAATGAATCTGCTCACTTCTCTCCATCCTCACATGTCACTCTCATTTCTTATCTAGGTTATTCCAAGAGCTTCCTGGACTCTTCTTAGAGAAGGCAGGATGGTTTTTGAAAATGTGAATCAGATGATAGCTTCTGAGATGTTTCAAGTATCTCTATGGTTTCTGTTGCACTTATGATAGGATTGTAATCTTTGATATGACCTGATGATTTCCTACATAGTCTTAGTCTCACTACCTACTTTTTAAACTTTATTCCACTACTCTCTTCTTTCCCATATATTCTAGCTACATTGATGTTATTGCAGTTTCTAGAACATTCCAGGGTCATTTCCATTTAAGAGACTCCCTATGTTGGATATTCTGCCAGGTATGTTCTTTTGCAGTTCTTTCTTTGGGTAACTCACTTTATCTTTCAAGACTGTGCTTGAGTCACTTAGAGAAGACTTTCTTGCTCAGTAATCCAAACTAGTTCTTTTTGCTGTATCCTTCTTTACAGCATTATCCACAATTTAAAAATTATGTTTATATCCTACATAGTTATATACAGATATCAATCTCTGCGTGTGTCTGCTTTGTTCATTAGTATATACCCAGGGCCGGCTGGTATAAGTACTCACATATGTATTTGTGAATGAACATATTTTATATTTAACATATAGTAGAGATGATAAACGTTCATCATCCCTGAAGTTTGTGTTCTTTGAATCTGTGTCCCATATTAATTTGTTTTTGTTTAAATCCAGGATTGCATTTATATTATTTACTATAAATATAACCATGAAGTTTAATTTTTTTTCACAGAAGGACTTTAAGGCCATTGTGATTTAATTTGGAGCAATGATTACTAGAATTCAAAAGGGAAATCACTTAAAACACACAAATAGGAAATGAATCAGCTAAGCCTTTATTATTTTGCAATATTGCAGCTTTTGAGCTATTTTTGTAGGTAGGTTTTGAGGAAAATGCTTAATAGATTTGAAAACAATTGCCCTTTAAAAATTACAGCAAACGAGTATTTAATCCAAAGGGGTTAATAAATTGCTCAAGGGAAAAGAGTTGTAATTATATTTAATCACTGTCATTAAAAATAGTGTTTAACAGGTTGAATGCTTTTAACTCAGCCTCCTGAATACCAGGTAAACATCGAGCATTATTTTTCTAATGTTTACTTTGCCATAAGATCTGAGCAGAGGGAGAGGAACATGTTTATATTTGCTAAGAGAAAAAAAGGCATGCTGTTTCTGAAATCACCTGTATGTAGAGTGAAGTAATATGAGAGGGAATATGCCTTATAATTGTTCGAAATTCACTGAAAAGATTGCTTTTCTATACAAAAGAGGAGAAAAGGTTGTAAGAAGCACATTACAGAAAACAAAGATCAATGGGACAATATGATTAATTTGGAGTTAAAGTAAGGAAGGTCTCTCATTTGTCACCCAGTGCCAATTTGCAGTAAACCTTAGCATTTCATCAAAGGGTTGCTTGTGAACTACTTTAAAGCAATCAACTTTCCTGGAAGTGGAACCTAGGGCCTTCTTGAGTCTTCTTTGAGAGCACAAAGTCCCCGTGATTAATCTTCTCTTCTGTCAACATGAATATTAAGTGATTTCCTCCCTGGTGCATTATTAAGTTGTCTTATTTAATGCTACTTTCTGAGGACTACGCAGCTTGACCTTCACACTGAGGGTGAACAGATAGACTTGTTCTATAGGCGTGGTGTTCTCCTTAAATGTGAAATTATGCAGATTCATGTGGTTTTATGCCTCGTCGGAGATTATGCCCTGCAAATATACACAAAGAAAAGGAGTAAATGAAGTTTGTTAACTAGATCTTGCATTTCATCTTAAAGAGTGGCTTTCTTGATAGCCACTTTTGATATATATATTGCTAAATATGAAAGTGTGTGACATTTACATTACAAATTAAAATCCTGTGTAGTACAAATGAATACATTCTCATGAAACAGGTAATGTTAATATTACTTTTTATCACTATGACTATGAACATTGAGGAATTGTAAATGCAGATTCAAATTTAGATATGGAATAAATATTCACTTTTGCTCTCTCCTTTTTTTTAAAATAAATTTTAATATATGCTGTGATTGCATTTTCTGTTCTCCATTGAAGACTACCTCTAATGTCTCACACTATCATTTTAACTTACATTCTTTCATCTTTCTTTTCTCTAAGATTCAGTTTTAAAATATTCCCCCTTCTACCTGTACAGTAACTCTAGGACATAAAATAAGTAGTTAGGAACAGATGATTTTTTATGTGTCTTGTTTCCTTGCAAATATTTACTAAGGCAATTAGTTCCATGCCTGAGATGGTCTTTGTATTTATTATATTTTGAACAAATCAAGTCATACTCTTTTTTAACACATTAGGGTGTTTATTAGTTCAGCTGTTATGCTGACAGATGGTTCCTTTAGGATAGAAAAAAAACTAATACAGCTAGTTCAATTAAAAAAAAAAAAAGTCACGCCCAAGGTGAGTTCATGACTTTGTGTTTCTCTCCAGTTTTTAGAGTAGATCTTCCTAGAGAAAACATCTCCTTTATTGTTTTTTGTTCCTGCTGTGAAGTGTATTAGTCACTGGAACTTTATCTATAAATACATAAATGATGAATGGGTGAATGAATTCAATCCTTTGAAGAAATAATGTTATTTCAGCACAGCATAAATGTCCCTCAGGGCAGGGTGAGATGATAGTGTAGTAGTCTTTTCCACCAAGGGAAGTATTCTTTCATGAGTATTTAAAGTGCTGTATTTTTCTTTTTTTTTTTTTGCTGTATTTTTCTTTAACCATTCTTGAGAGGAAAGATCCAACTTTGTATTTTCACTGTTTTCAAATAAAGGTGTCTGTTATGTTCACGTCACATCATTTAAACTTTTATAGTGGAAAATTGAGTACATTGAAACCTGATTTATGAAAAATGGATCATATGTAGAAAGGGAGAAGTTACTTTGCTTGTGGTCAGTATAAATTTACACAAATAAGTACACATAAAGGCATCTCTTTGTATGTGAGCATTATACTTATATGTTAGCATTCTTTATTAGCATTTTAGAATGACCAACCAGTTTTATTAGCAGTCATATCTTTCCTTTACTCCAGACCTGGATTCTATCCCTGGAAAAGGGAATGGCAACCCACTCCACTATTCTTGCCTGGAGAACTCCATGGATAGAGGAGCCTGGTGAGCTACAGTCCATGGAGTCACAAAGAATCAGATATGACTGAATGACCTTTCATACGATATCTTCTCTTCCTAATTTCAGCTGAGAATTTGGGGGTCTTAGCTGTGTCTGACGGTGTAGTATGTGGAATGCCATGCAGTTGCCCTTCAGTATCCATGGGAGATTGGTCCCGGACCCCTGTGGATAGCAAAATCTGAGGATGTTCATATTTATACAATGGCATAGTGCAGGCGACCATCTATATCCACAGGTTCTGGATCCATGGATTCAGTCAGCCATGGATTGCCCCACAGATGGGAAATGGATGCCTATATAGATAGAGCAATACCTCAGATGAACATACTGACAAATTTTACTAACAAAAGAAATTGGGAAAAGCAGTAAGATTTTAAAGTAAGGCTTTCCCTCTCTTACCAAGCTGGGTAGGATTTTGAGATGATTTGGGATACCTGCCCTTATATTTGTTAAAAACTTAGAGGTCAGTAGGGAAGGAATACCCTAAGATAGTTGCCGTGTCTGGGATGGGCCTAACTCTCCTTTAATCAGTAAATTCCTCATGGAAATAACTAACAGAAAAAAGTAACTTTTTTGCATTTTTATGTTAACATTTATACCAAACTATGGAGGATATGTTTCCTGTAGGAGGGATGCTTTAATTATGTACTGTTATTTCTTCTGGCACACTATTGGGACTTAAAAATTAGTGTTCTTTGCTGAGGTCAGGAAATAGTAATAGCTTGAAAACAGTTTGAAAAGCTCAAGCATATTTTGCTATCTCGCAGTTTTATTTAGAAGGAATTTTTTCCCCATAATTTTCCTTTTTTGACTGCATAATAAGATGTAATGGATAAATTCTGTATTTTTTCTCCTGCACTATGATACTGATTTTATTGTGCTTTCTTTTGCTTACTGCTTTGTCTTATTAACAACACATTTTAACTTTTTAGGGATTAAAGTAAACTGGTTCTTAAAATCAGCACTTCATTTAAATGTTTAAAAGTTACTTGGCAGAAGGGGTATGTTTTAACATATATGGCACAAAAACGTCTGACAACAATTTCTGTTTCTGAATCTTTTGCTTAAAGTTTGCTTTTTTAAGTGATAAAGATTTTAAAAGGTAAAGAAAACAAGTAAAACTGGGGAGTCTGTCTTCTCTTATTAAACTATATTTCACCAACCACCTATAAATAATTTCAAGGTGAAACTGTATGAAATCTTTAAGAATGATTACCTTAAAATTAAGTAAAGATTTTCAAATAAATATTAATTATATTTTCTAATATAAATACTATAGCAAATCACATCATATACAGCTTGCTATCATGTACAGATAAATCAAATGAGGCATTAACAGTTTGCCTCAATTAAAACTATAGGATTGTCATTTATGGAAAATTTTGAATGTTGAATGTGCTTATTCTCCAAAAAAGAACTCAAAATTCTGAGCTTTCAGTTTTGCCTTAAAGATTACAGCAAACTAATACTGATCAGTGTAAATGAACTGTGTAGGGGAGGAAAAATATCTTTTCCCCCTACCCTTCAAGGTTTTTTTTTTTTTTTTTGCCTAAAGTTCCTATAATAAAACACAGATTAACAAGAGAAAAGGATATACATTTATTTAACATGAGTTTTACATGATACAGGGGACTTCATAAGGAAATGAAAACCTAAAAAGTGGTTAGACCTAAATGTTTTTATACTTGGTTTGATGAAGACTGGAGAGTCTTGGGGAAATGTGATAAGACAAAGGGTATGAGGGAAGTGTGGTAAACTGGAGGACACCTAGGAATGTGAAGGACTCTTCCTTCACGTTCCTTTCTGTGTCACTTAGTCTTTGGGGCTAAAAATGCTCCTTTCGTCCAGATATAGGGGGGCACCTGTCAGATGAAGGTCTTACGACCTTCAGGGAAATCTCACAAAGTCCTTCTTGTACCTACCATTCCTCAGAATCCTTTAGATTGAAAAATTCAGTATGCTAGGGTGCCCTCTTTGGCATGTTTAAACCCTATTAAAAATTTAAAACGGATGATGCTAAAGTTTTTAAGGAAAGGATTTGATGATTAGGTGCTTCAAACATGGTGCTGACATAGCTCACTTAAACAAACCTTGCCTCTTTCCTGAGAAATGTACTGTTTGCTAAAATCTTGGGCAAAAAAATGCACAGTGATGCAGCACATTTAAGATACATAGTCTTGTCTTTTGAAAAATAGGACAAAAATTTTTCTATTATGTATTCCTAATCTTGAGTTCTGTGGATATGAATCTATAGAAAGTATTTAAATTCTTGAATTTCTTAGCTGTTAAACAGGTATAATTATACTAAGGTTGTACTGAGAATGAAATAAAATAGTCTTTGTAAAGCATCTCCTGCAAAAATTTGGCAAAGTTCAGCTATATTGATAATTTTTTGTTATTGTATATTAGAATTATTGAAAAAGAGTTAATGGTTGTTACAAATGTATATGTACCAGGGTACTGGGCTAGGCTCCAAACATACTAAGTTAAAACCTGCAGCAGAAATACAATTTAGATAGATAACTAAAATGATAGAATAACAATTGGTAAAATACTTTTGTACTCTTGTATGTAAGCTGTTGGCAAGTCTGGTCAATTATGGATTCTATTTTGGTGAGTGATTGCTGGGGAGGGACTTGGCACTGTGAGGTCATTGGTAAAATGTTAGAGAAGAAATGACTGAAATCACCTTGGACTGTGGTGATATGGAGGAAGATGAGACTGTTGTCCTTCATCAGCTGGACTTTCCATTTTCCTTTACATTTTCAAGGTTTTTTCCTTCAGAGTAGCGTCTGCAATCCCTCTTGGTTATTCTTCTATAATACATATATATGTGTGTGTATGTATGCGTGCTGTGTGCTGGGTCACTTCAGTCGTGTCCAACTCTTTGCAACCCCATGGACTGTAGCTCTCCAGGCTTCTCTGTCCATGGGACTTCCCAGGCAAGAATACTGAAATGGGTTGCCATACCCTCCACCAGGGGATCTTCCTGATCCAGGAATCAAACCCAAAGTATCTCCTGCATCACAGGCAGATTCTTTACTGCTGAGCCCCAGGGGAAGCCTGTGTGTGTCTATGTGTATGTGTATATATATTTATACATATATATATGTGTGTGTGTGTGTATATATAGGGAGAGAGAGAGAGTGTATGCATGTATATCAAGTATATATATATGTATTTGTTATTGTTGTTTAGTCACTAAATTGTATCCATCTGTTTTGCAACCTCATGGACTGTATGTAACCTGCCAGGCTCCTCTGTCCATGGGATTATATATGTATAATATATATATATATATATTAGTAATAACACCTCCCTTACAATCCCCTGATGGTGGTCATGATGCCGCCACCCCCATCCCTGTCCCTCCAGCAGTACAGCCTCCAGGGGCCCCTCCAGTCCGAGACCTGGGCTCTGTGCCCCCAGAACTGACTGCCGGGCACCAAAGCTTCCACATGGCCATGGCCAACCCCAATGGTAAAGTATCTTCCTGCAACATGGAAGACCCGGGTTTGATCCCTGGGTTGGGAAGATCCCCTGGAGAAGGAAATGACAACCCACTCCAGTACTCTTGCCTGGAAAATCCTATGGACGGAGGAGCCTGGTAGGCTACAGTCCATGAGGTTGCAAAGAGTCAGACACGACTGAGCAGCTAACTTCAGTTCACTTCGTTGTTATTATTATTATCCATCAAAGGCAATTCTTCGCCTTACCAGAGGTAGTCTTTGAATATACAGGTGGCTCAGCCATGTATCGAATCATTCCCTGTATGTTCTGGAGTCCCTACACATTTTTATCTTTACTTTCTTTTTGAGGCCAGGATAATGAAAGTTGGTTTTTGATTATTACTTTTACAATGCTGAGTCAATTATATGAGCATCAGCATTCAAGTGAGCACATGACATGTCTGCTCCTGATATTTTACTGCCCAGAGGGGAAAAAGGGTTTAACTAAATTGCCAGGGCCCAAGACTCTGAACTCCCTGAGGGTGGTACTCCCTGCCGCTAGCACAATTCCTGGCACATATTATACAGTAAGTATTTGTTTCAGTAATTAATAAAATTACTGATACCACTGAGGTTACTATTTTCATATGGAAGTCAATTAAAAGTTTAATAATAACCATGTTTTCTTTCCACTCTGTTGCTGTTGTTCAGTCCCTCAGTTGTGTCTGACTCTTGGTGACCCCATGGACTGCAGCAGGCCAGATTTCTCTGTCCTTCACCGTCTCCTGGAATTTGCTCAAACTCATGTCCATTGAGCCAGTGATGCGAGCCAGTGATGCCATCCACTGACACCTCCTGCCTTCAGTCTTTCCACTGTATTGATAGACCTCACTGCAGCACTTGAAATAGTTATATTCTTACAACTGAGTTTGCCTGTATTATTGAAAAGAAGAATGCAATGGAGAAAATAGACACTATTTTTTAGGTACTGAACTATTAATGCACCTCTAGATTCATTTGAGAAATTGTGATACAAAGACAAATTTGTTAGCTTTTATTCTTTAGCTGATATTTATGTTTTCATGAGGTACTTTTTCTAGCTGCTCTTCTAGACATGTTACGTATATTAATTCATCTTTTTTCTCATAACATGAGGTAGGAGAGATGATCATCACTGCTTTACATCGAAGGACCTAAAGCCTAAGTCTGAATCTCAAATTTGAGTCCAGAGTCCATGTTTTTAAATGGCCTTGCTCTGGGATCTTACTTTTATTTATATGGTGCCTTAGAGCCACTCCAGTACTCTTGCCTAGAAAATCCCATGGATGGAGGAGCCGGGTAGGCTGCAGTCCATGGGGTTACTATGAGTCAGACGTGACTGAGCGACTTCACTTTCACTTTTCACTTTCACACAATGGAGAAGGCCATGGCAACCCACTCCAGTGTTCTTGCCTAGAGAATCCCAGGGACGGCGGAGCCTGGTGGGCGGCCGTCTATGGGGTCGCACAGAGTCGGACACGACTAAAGCGACTTAGCAGCAGCAGCAGAATTCAAAAATTGTCCGTCACGTGTATTGACCTCATTTCATCCTCACCACAATGTGTAAAAGCCGACATAAATTTCAGTCCATTTTGCAGATGAAGCACCTGAGGCTTAGGGCAGCGAATCTGACATTGAGTGGGGTCCAGAAGTGCTTGGTTTTATTCACTGTTGTGTGTCACCTAGTGTCTTCATGCTGAGATCCATGTGTCTTCATGTAGGATGGATCCGTGTCTCTCACTGTGCCCCATTTCAGCAGTCCTGCCAGTTTCCCAGAAGATCCAGTGCTGTACCCTCTGACTTCTCCAACTGGGTTTCTCTGCTTATTTTGAACACTCAGTGACCCAGCCACCTGGAAGCCTTCCTTGCCTGTTATATCTTGCTCTGGTCAGAATTGTGGAAATAGATTTTACATTCATTGTATAATACAACTATTTATGAAGGTATTTTCATGTTTTTCTGTTTCATAATTAATGTGAACGAGACTGCTTTATTAAGAATTCTTAAAAAATAGAATTTTTCACTCAAAAATTATGTTTTAGATTTAATGATTTTCTAGGCTCATTCTTCAAGTTTTTCTAGCAGCAAATCTTCCTGAGGCTAAATCTTTATGTGGGCGTATTGAACACTTTAGTATTTCTATTAATAATATCTGGAAATTTGAAATACTTGAAAACGTATTTTAAAATATTATTAAGACATGCTGGTTGTGTTAAGTATAAATTAATGAAACCAAGTTGCCTATGATAATCAGTTCTACTTCAAGATATTTCAGTATAGTGTTTGTCCTTATGTCTTGGATCCTTTTGTTTATTTGCATTTTTGTTAATTACTGTATCTCCAGAATGATATTTATTCCACAGGTAGTGCTGTCCAACTTGCTCATAGGGGAATGTTTAATTTGTGGCATTAATTATGGATCACAGTGGAACTTCCTTGGGAGTTAAAGTCAAGGGTAGCCAGGGGCTGTGTTGTTTATATCACATATGCTCCAGTGAATAAATTAGTGCACAGTTCCAAAATTCAGCAGCTTATTTTAAGAACATGTTTGTCCACCCGAGTTAGGTCTCAGTGTGACTTTGTGATGATGAGACAAAACTCCTCATCCCATACCCTGCAGAGGGTAGGTAGCTTTTTAGACCATGCGGTGTTAAATCATATCCTCCCCTATGTTTGTGAACCTAAACAGAAGACATATTGAGTTGTAAAGCGTATTTGAGAAATAAGCATATTTCGCTCACTTCCTGGAGTTTGCTTCTCTTGGCTTTTGTGTCCAGTGCTTCTTCCCAAGCAGTGTTATGCAAATGAACCAATTAATGACATATCAAATGGTCTTCCTACCTCACAGAGTTCATAACTGGAAGGGCAACAGCGTAAGTCACGTACCTATTCAGTAGATTCTATAGGCCACTGCGAGGGTCTGATTAGCTTGAGTGTGGAAGACAATCACAGAGGCATCTGCTCGGTTAATTTTGAGAGAAAATTTACCAGATGGAGGCTGAAGATTTAAGTGATTAGAAGGTAGTAGATTGGAATACAAATTGGATTAAAAGAAATTAGATTGATATAAATCGAATTGAGTCACAACGGTTTGTGTTGTTCGTACCAAGGGGCAGTGGATTATGGGAGAAGCAGATGCTCCAATGAGATAGGAATTAATGTGGCTTTGACAGTCCATCTGCGAAGGTCTGAATATCGAGTACATCCCTAATCTCTCTCTCCATTTATCAATGCCATAATGTTAATTAGTACTTCATTCATTAAGTTACTTACAGAAGAAAAAATCTCACGCCTGTCCCCTCTCTGCTTGAGAATTTGTTATTTTGCCAAGAATTGGAAAGCTCTCTTCAGCTGAGCTAGCTACAGTTGACTCTGAGGGTAGACCTGTGTCCTTTTCCTCATGCATACAACTAACTGCCTTCGGCAGGAGTGCAGTAAGCTTGAAAATCTTTGCTCATATATCCCTGTTCATAAATACATAGTTATTTGAAGTTCTGCATTAATGACTAGGCACGGTTCCACTAAAAATGAGTGAATATATTAATTTGATAAAAACATTATATGTATTTTATATTTGGTTTTTATAAGATATTCATTGAAGTTATTTTTTTTTAATGACTCAAATATTTGACATTAATGTTGAGTGGCAGATTCCTTCTTGAAGGGAAGAATGAAAAAAATCTTGTTCCCATAATTCTGTGATTGTGTTCATTACCCATATATGTGTGTTTGTGTGTGTGTGTGTGTGTGTGTGTGATGACTATGTGCTCATTTATTGGAAATTTCAAGTTATTGACATTGTTGTACATTTTGGTGTTTCGTATTTGGGCCTGATCAAAAGAAAAAAGCTGAATGAAATGAAATTAAATGAAACACATCATTTTTAATGCCTTTGCTTATATTGGAAATATGACCCTTTCAAATCCTACATGTACTGACATGGGAACCTCATTATTACACCATTGGCCATAGCAATGAAACTCAGCATAAGGCAGTTCAAACTTGGATCCTGTCCATGGGAACAGAGCCAGTGGAGATCTGAAGGTGATCTCACCTTTCAGGCAGCCCATGGGCATGCACTCTAAGGACAACCATGCAGAAATGCCCCTGTGTATTCATAATAATCAGGCAAATACAACTTCTAGAGACTAAAGTAATGAGAAGGGCAAAAATGGAACATCAAATCCTGAGATGCAAGCAGCCTATCATTAAAGGTTGTGCCAAGTCATTCAGAAATAATCTCAGTACGGGCAAATGTGGGCTGCCTGCCAGTGCACACACGTGAAGAATTTCTATTTTTACATGGGGGAAGGCAGGGGCTTATGCAGAAGTGTGTTAAGTATTTGAAATTTTTGACATTTTGAAGAAAATTCTGTGTGCGATGATCTTCAGGCAGTGTTCTTAGTGTAGGAATAAGATATATGCATGGATATATGTGTGTGTATGTATAGAAATATCATATATATATATATATATATATATATGGTATATATGGGCTTCCCTGGTGGCTCAGTGATTAGGAATCTACCTGCAATGCAGAAGACCCAGGTTCAATCCTTGAGTCAGGAAGATCCCCTGGAGGAGGGCATGGCAACCCACTCCAGTACTGGGTTGGAGAATCCTGTTGACAGAGGAGCCTGGCAGGCTTACAGTCCATAGGGTCACAGAGAGTTGAACATGACTGAAGCATGCATGCATGCACGCATGATATATATATCTCCTGCTGCTAAGTCGCTTCAGTCGTGTCCGACTCTGTGCGACCCCATAGACAGCAGCCCACCAGGCTCCCCCGTCCCTGGGATTCTCCAGGCAAGAACACTGGAGTGGGTTGCCATTTCCTTTTCCAATGCATGAAAGTGAAAGGTAAAAGTGAGGTTGCTCAGTTGTGTTTGACTCTTAGCGACCCCATGGACTGCAGCCTACCAGGCTCCTCCGTCCATGGGATTTTGTAGGCAAGAGTACTGGAGTGGGGTACCATTGCCTTCTCCAATATATCTCCTATGTATTTCCTATTCATATGATATATTAATATAATATATCAGCCTGGCCACTCCTTACCCAGCCTGACCTGGGACTTCGCCTCAGTCCTTACTGGACCCCAATAGTAAGATAGCTTTCTTAGTTACTATAAATATTGGCTAAGTAAGGTGATGTTCCTGTCTTCTACTAAGAAATAATCTGCTTTCTAGGAGCTAGAACTAAATCGGAGGTCTGTCTAAATCCAGAGTCTTTGCACTATCTGCTTAGGTCCTATATGTAAATACTGTTTGTGGCCCATCTTCTAATTGTATAATATATTCATCAATACACTTTAGTCATATGAAAGAGTGTATCAAGCTAGATTCCAGAAAAATTTTGAGGCGTGAAAAAAAGCTAACATATAAGCCAGCAAGATGTACAGAGTGAAGCAGAGTTTCTCACTGTAGTAAAGAGCAACCCCCCAAATCTATCTTTTGTTATAAGAGTGATTAAATGCCACCTAAAAATAATTTAGTATCCAGGGGTCAGTCCCTTGTTCTGGTTTTGACACTTCAGTTTTCAACCTAATTATAAATTGTCTAATTGGCGGCGGTTGTCTTCATTAAGTACCATCAGTACATCAAGGTGATGCTCATTGAGCCCAACAAAGTCAGGCATTGTGTTCTCATTCATGCCTTTGTTTCCATAACGGATCATTGGGTGTTTAATACCTTGTTGAGCTCAGTGAGGATAATTACAGAAATCGCTTGGTTGTAAACTAATGACAACAGATATACAAACTCGTGATTTCCTGATTGTTGATAGACTTTACACAGTGGGTGTATTTTCAGTGTGAATTCTGTTTGTTTCTATGCATTTGAGTTCAAATTCCACGTAGTAGACATATAAATACTGAGGTTGATGAAGGCCTATTAACCACGTTGAAGCTACTATGCTCTTTTTTTTCTTTTTCTTAGTTTTTGCTAATTATCTCACAAGAAATGCTTAGAAATTAAATTAAGGCCCTTAGTCATTAGGTGGTATTTCATTATTTTATATTT
This sequence comes from Bubalus kerabau, assembly GCF_029407905.1. NCBI lineage: Eukaryota > Metazoa > Chordata > Mammalia > Artiodactyla > Bovidae > Bubalus > Bubalus kerabau. The sequence goes on from NC_073625.1 coordinate 70,798,444, forward strand.
AAAGGTACTCATGAGTAAAATAGAAAAAAAAAATCGGCCTATCAGTGCCTAGATCATCATTTCAGGATTCACGTGAGGAAGATGTCCCATAGGGCTGATTTCACTGTGGGTAGTTTAGATGCTTTTATCAGGTGTGCTTCTGCGTCGCTTCAGTTGTGTCTGACTCTGTGCGACCCCATAGACGGCAGCCCACCAGGCTCCCCCATCCCTGGGATTCTCCAGGCAAGAACACTGGAGTGGGTTGCCATTTCCTTCTCCAATGCATGAAAGTGAAAAGTGAAAGTGAAGTCGCTCAGTCGTGTCCGACTCTGAGCTACCCCATGGACTGCAGCCTACCAGGCTCCTCCGTCCATGGGATTTTCCAGGCAAAAGTACTGGAGTGGGGTGCCATTGCCTTCTCCTTTTATCAGGTATAAGCTACCTCAATAAGTAAGGGTTTTGCACCTCATTTTTCCCCCTGCAGTCAATATATATTTTTTTCAAATTTGTGGTGAACTCAGAAAATGGAGAGACACAGCCAAGTTTTAATTCAGTAAGTGATGTTCTGGCACCTCTGACTATAAATCAGTGTTGCAAAGACATTGCAGCAGCATAAGTAAATGGTGTCCAAATAAATGCCCAGCCTTGGCGTGATGGTTCAGAATTTTGTGCTTCATTATAAAACTCACAAGGCAATTTGCTTAATCCTGTCTGTATAAGTTGGACTTAGAAAAGTGCAATTTGTAATTCAGCTGGCTGAATAAATGGATTTATACTGGCCAAAAGAGTGAGAAGAATTTAGAGCACTCTGTAAAAGTTTGAGAAAATTTACTTGGCTAACCTACTTCTTTGTTTGTGTAAAGGGAAGTTATATCTAGCTCTTTAAAATCCAAATATATTTTCCTACGTATAGAGTGATGAGGTAGAAGCATAGGAAAATGCTTGGAACTAGGAAATTATAAGGCTTTTTTATTTGGAATACTAGTGGTGTGAAATTGAGTCTAGAGAGGGACAGAGGTGAGCAGCAGACATAAAATGAGAGAAAAGAAGGAAGAATTCACAAGAATCTGTGCCTCAGTGGCTGTGAAAGAAATTGAGGGGTTAACCCCTGAAACTAAGATTTTTAGTATTAGGGAAAAAAATGGGATTATGTGGTGAAGGAGAGAGGGATGAGGTATGTGACAGGAGACAGGCGAAGGGTCCAGTTTGAGAGCTGCAGAGTTTGAGGTTATGAATGAGCATTAAAGCAGGTCCCTGAACCAAGCATAGAGCTTTCCTTACCTGGAGATACTAAACTAGAGATTTGGTTCTTGTTGTCATAGAAACCTCAGGCTATGAGAAGGAATGAGTTTCCCATAGAAGGCTCTGGAGACAAGAGCCAGGTCTGCAGCACCTTTATTGTTGTTCAGCCGCTAAATCATATCTCACTCTGCTACCCCATGGGCTGTAGCAGGCCAGGCTCCCCTGTCTTTCACTATCTCCTGCAGTTTGCTCAGACTCATGTCCATTGAGTTGATGATGCCATCCAAACATCTCTTCCTCTGTGATCCCCTTCTCCTCCCACCTTCAGTCTTTCCCAGCATCAGGGTCTTTTCCAGTGAGTTGGCTCTTTGCATCAGGTGGCCAAAGTATCGGAGCCTCGATTTCAGCACCAGTCCTTCCAATGAATAGTCAGGATTGTTTTCCTTTAGGGTTGACTGGTACTCCTTGCTGTCCAAGGGATTCTCTGGAGTCTTCTCCAGCACCACAATTTAAAAGCATCAAATCTGCATCAAAGCATCTCACATGTAAGAATGTTAGAGTTGGACTATAAAGAAGACTGAGCACTAATAGCACCTTAGGAGGCCTTAATGACTGAGACAGAAGTGATTTGACTTAATTCAAATTTCTAGTGCGATTGTTTACATGTAAGTCAAAGATCGTTTTTCTCTGTATTTATAGAAATTTATAACAAAAGTAACCAGTAACAGCGTTCTTTTTTTTTAAATGTCAGCAGCATTTTGTCCATCTCTTACAAAAAAGGACCCCAATATGCTTATTATTGCCTCTTTTGAAAGTAGCATACCTACATTGAATATTAAGCAAACGTCATTATACTCTTTTTAAAATTCAGACACCTTTCATTTTCTTCCAGATTTTCAGTTGCTTCTTGTTTATAAATCCAACTTGTCAGAGTGTGATGTATTGAGTACTTGACTGTAAAACCAACTTCCTACATTAAAAAAAAAAATAACCACGTTGTCTAAACTATTGTTACTCTTGTCTTTCACAATTACTATAACTCTATACTTTCTTATTCCTCTGCCTGTCAGCATTTTTGTTCCCTTCCATATAATCCAGAATAATTCTACTCTTTTGTGTTCCACTTTGTGTTCCATTCCTTTCACCTCATGACAGGAAAGCATTGCATTTTGAGAGTGGCTGGATGGAGTTAATTCCATGTCCTCATGGTAATAACCTGGGAAAACCTGGGGATGATCAGTTTCATTTGATCCCTCATCTGATAAGGCTTCAAAGTAAATGAACTGAGTGGAAAATAACATTTTTCATAAGTTTTCTAGGAACTGCAGACGTTTTTTGAGAGACCTCAGGAACTGAGTCTCTGATGTATTTTTGCGGAACATAATGCAAGTAGAAAATGATCATTTTAAAACATTTACAGCACTCCCATTTGCTGCTTTTCTCCATTCAGCAAAAAACAAGCTCATTTTTCTCTATGCATACAAACTCTTTTAAATGTAAACCACACTCTGTATATCTGTTGCAGCAATGATGTTATCTGGTGGTCATTTGGCTCTGCAACAGAAGATACCCCTTGAAAGGAAATTTAGAGTTTTATTAAATAACTCACTTTTAAAAAGGCATCAACAGATAGCATAAATAGACAAAAATTAAGAGAAAGTAGATTCCTAAATGAAAAGTATCCTCATAATTAAGGTAACTCATATTGTTTATCAGCTAGGCTAAAACTCCTCTCGTTTTCAGTCTAAATTTAACCATTTGTATGCCTTACAAAGAGAAGTCATATCAAATCATTATGATTTACTAAATCAAAATTTTTTCTTAAAGAGAGACTACTTTAGGTTTACATTTTTTTTGTTTGTTACTTTAATGCTGTGCATACAGTGAGGGACAAAATATCAACTTTGAAATTTTTTGAGAGTATGCTAATGATTTGAAAACAGATTTAATTCCAAGCCTGAGAGTTATTTGCAACTGATTAAGCATGGCCTCTTTTTCAACCTATTCTGGATCAAAATCTTGTCCAAGGTATTTTTAGTGGAGTAAACACTTCAGAAATGAATTTAGATGCCTCTCTTGCAAAACTCCAAAGAAATATGATACTGTCACTTCCATTCAGTTTGGTGAACTATGAAAGCTCATTCCCTCAGAGCTTGATCATCAGAGACAAAGCAATGAGTATAAGTTATATTCAGATACCTTCCAGTTCAGTTCAGTTCAGACATTCAGTCGTATCCAACTCCTTGCGACCCTATGAACCACAGCATGCCAGGTTCTCTGTCCATCACCAGCTCCCGGAGTCCACCGAAACCCATGTCCATTGAGTCGGTGATGCCATCCAACCATCTCATCCTCTGTCATCCCCCTCTCCTCCTGCCCTCAATCTTTCCCAGCATCACGGTCTTTTCCAATGAGTCAGCTCTTTGCATCACATGGCCAAAGTATTGGAGTTTCAGCTTCAACATCAGTCCTTCCAATGAACACTCAGGACTGATCTCCTTTAGGATGGACTGGCTGGATCTCCTTGCAGTTCAAGGGACTCTCAAGAGTCTTCTCCAACACCACAGTTCAAAAGCATCAATTCTTCAGCACTCAGCCTTCTTGATAGTTCAACTCTCATATCCATACATGACCACTGGGAAAACCGTAGCCTTGACTAGACTGACCTTTGCTGGCAAAGCAATGTCTCTGCTGTTTTAATGTACTGTCTAGGTTTGTCATAGTGTTTCTTACAAGGAGCAACTGTCTTTTAATTTCATGGCTGTAATCACCATCTGCAGTGATTTTGGAGCCCAGAAACATAAAGTCTGACACTGTTTCCACTGTTTCCCCATCTATTTCCCATGAAGTGATGGGACCAGATGCCATGATCTTAGTTTTCTGAATGTTGAGCTTTAAGCCAACATTTTCACTCTCTTCTTTCACTTTCATCAAGAGGCTCTTTAGTTCTTCTTCACTTTCTGCCATAAGGGTGGTGTCATCTGCATATCTGAGGTTATTGATATTTCTCCCAGCAATCTTGATTCCAGCTTGTTCTTCCTCCAGCCCAGCGTTTCTCATGATGTACTCTGCATATAAGTTAAATAAACAGGGTGACAAATATACAGCCTTGACAAACTCCTTTTCTGATTTGGAACCAGTCTGTTGTTCCATGTCCAGTTCTAACTGTTGCTTCCTAACCTGCATACAGGTTTCTCAAGAGGCAGGTCAGGTGGTCTGGTATTCCCATCTCTTTCAGAATTTTTCACAGTTTATTGTGCTCCACACAGTCCAAGGCTTTGACATAGTCAATAAAGCAGAAATAGATGTTTTTCTGGAACTCTCTTGCTTTTTCGATGATCCAGCGGATGTTGGCAATTTGATCTCTGGTTCCTCTGCCTTTTCTAAAACCAGCTTGAACATCTGAAAGTTCATGGTTCATGTATTGCTGAAGCCTGGCCTGGAGAATTTTGAGCATTACTTTAGTAGCGTGTGAGATGAGTGCAATTGTGCGGTAGTTTGAGCGTTCTTTGGCATTGCCTTTCTTAGGGGTTGGCATGAGAACTGACCTTTTCCAGTCCTGTGGCCACTGCTGAGTTTTCCAAATGCTGGCATATTGAGTGCAGCACTTTCACAGCATCATCTTTTAGCATTTGAGATAGCTCAAGTGGGATTCCATCACCTCCACTAGCTTTGTTCGTAGTGATGCTTCCTAAGGCCCACTCGACTTCACATTCCAGGATGTCTGGCTCTAGATGAGTGATCACACCATTGTGATTATCTGGGTCATGAAGATCTTTTTTGTACAGTTCTTCTGTGTATTCTTGCCACATCTTCTTAATATCTTCTGCACAGTTGTGAATGGGACTGGTGATGGAAGCAGGGTTCAATGCTGTAAAGAGCAATATTGCTTAGAAACCTGGAATGTTAGGTCCATTGATCAAGGCAAATTGGAAGTGGTCAAGCAGGAGATGACAAGAGTGAACATCGACATTCTAGGAATCAGTGAACTAAAATGAACTGGAACGGGTGAATTTAACTCAGATGACCATTTTATCTACTACTTTGGGCAGGAATCACTTAGAAGAAATGGAGTACCATCATAGTCAACAAAAGAGTCCGAAATGCAGTGCTTGGATGCAATCTCAGAAATGACAGAATCATCTCTGTTCGTTTCCAAGGCAAACCATTCAATATCACGGTGATCCAAGCCTTATGCCCCTACCAGTAATGCTGAAGAAGTTGAAGTTGAATGATTCTATGAAGACCTACAAGACCTTCTAGAACTAACACCAAAGAAAGATGTCCTTTTCATTATATGGGACTGGAATGCAAAAGTAGGAAGTCAAGAAACACCTGGAGTAACAGGCAAATTTGGCCTTGGGGTACAGAATGAAGCAGGGCAAAGGCTAATAGAGTTCTGCCAAGATAATGCACTGGTCATAGGAAACACCCTCTTCCAGCAACACAAGGGAAGTCTCTACACATAGACATCACCAGATGCTCAACACCGAAATCAGATTGATTATATTCTTTGCAGCCAAAGATGGAGAAGCTCTATACAGTCAGCAAAACAAGACCAGGAGCTGACTGTGGCTTGGATCATCAACTCCTTATTGCCAAATTCAGACTGAAATTGAAGAAAGTGGAGAAAAGCATTAGACCATTCAGGTATGACCTAAATCAAATCCCTTATGACTATACACTGGAAGTGAGAAATAGATTTAAGGGACTAAATCTGATAGAGTGCCTGATGAACTATGGATGGAGGTTTGTGACACTGTACAGGAGACAGGAATCAAGACCATCCCCAAGAAAAAGAAATGTAAAAAAGCAAAATGGCCATCTGAGAAGGCCTTACCAATAGCTGTGAAAAGAAGGGAAGCGAAAAACAAAGGAGAAAAGGAAAGATATACCCATTTGAATGCAGAGTTCTACAGAGTAGCAAGGAGAGATAAGAAAGCCTTCCTCAGCGATCAATGCAAAGAAATATAGCAAAACAACAGAATGGCAAAGACTAGAGATCTCTTCAAGAAAATTAGAGATACCAAGGGAACATTTCATGCAAAGATGGGCACAATAAAGGACAGATACCTTTACAGACCTCTTTTACTCTTCAAGGTACTGGCTTCAGAAAGAAAAATTCCAACATGCCAATATGTGGCAGTAAGAAAAACTTAATACAATATGGCTGTTCCCACTATGCAAGAAACAATCTTTAATCTTTGACTTTTTTTCCTTTTTAATTGCAAGAGGCCTTGCCCTTATTTTAATGGTACACAATGTCATGAAAATTGTAATCTAGAGACTTCAAGAAAGACATATGTTGCTTTAAAAGGGGGAAAATGGTTTTGTTATCACCACTGTTTTACACTAAGTGTGTGTGTGAAAGTCGCTCAGTTGTGTCCCACTCTGCAACTCTTTGCAACCCCATCGACTTTATAGTCCATGGAATTTTCGGGGCCAGAATACTGGAGCAGGTAGCCGTTCCTTTCTCCAGGGTATCTTCCCAACCTAGGGATTGAACCGAGGTCTCCCACATTGCAGACAGATTCTTTACTGTTTGAGCCACCAGGGAAGCCCTTAAACTAGGCAAAGGTTAATTTCAAGATAGTGTTCTGATAATACTTCTGTTTGTCATTTAATTTAGATCATGTGTTGTTTCCTCAAAACATGCTTTTGATAATCCTTATTTCTTATTAAATTTATAATGGAAAAGTAGCCAAAAGATAGATTCTTCCCATGTAATAATCACGTAATGGTTTGAAGATTAACATTAAGAAGAGTTATCAGTATTGGTGTAACCTATTTCAATAAAATAGAGAGACATAAAGAATTGTTAAATATTGATATTTAATTAAGTTCCAATGAATATAATTTACAGGTAATTTCTTCAGCATGCCTAGACAGTGATGCCTGTACTAAAGTACCCCTCATCCAATTTGTCATGAAACAGAGTAGAAGCAGTCTTTAGTTGTTATGGAGTTTTTCTATCAAAATCTAGCTACCTATAGCTCCAGTGATAGAATGGCTAAAGTGATATAGTCATGCATTCATATAAAATATTGATTGGGCACCTAATATTTTCATCTTTGGAGCTTTATAAAGTATGTGACAAATAAGATGCAGAGTTGTTGAAAACATATAGTGAAAGTGAAAGTGAAGTCGCTCAGTCGTGTCCAACCCTCAGCGACCCCACGGACTGCAGCCTTCCAGGCTCCTCCGTCCATGGGATTTTCCAGGCAAGAGTACTGGAGTGGGGTGCCATTGCCTTAAAATGTGGTAAGGTATATTATTCAGCATCATCTTTGATTTGATTGACCTTTGACCTTGCATGGTTTACAAATTACTCTGCATTTCTTTTCCCTGATAGCTCAATTGGTGAAGAGTCTGCCTGTAATGCAGGACACCCCAGTTTGATTACTGGGTTGGGAAGATTCGCTGGAGAAGGGATAGACTACCCACTCCAGTATTCTTGGGCATCTCACTCCAGTATTCTTGGGCTTCCCTATGGCTCAGCTGTTAAAGAATCTGCCTGTAATGTGGGAGACCTGAGTTCAATCCCTAGATTGGGAAGATCCTCTGGAGAAGGGAAAGGCTACCCACTTCAGTATTCTGGCCTGGAGAATTCCATGGACTGTATAGTCCATGGGGTTGCAAACAGTCAGATATGACTGAGCGACTTTCACTTCAATTTGATTTGTGGGTAATAACAGGCAGTAGTAGAAAAATCATAATAGAGAGATAAGCAGAAGCTGAAGTTGTTTTTTGAATGACTTACTATTGCATAAAAAATGACTTACTCTTGTATTTGTCTTGTAGATGGTAGTCTTTGGCTTTGTGGGGTCACAGATTCCTGTGAATATAGTGATAGACATTATCTAATAAAACTAGTATACATTATAGTAATATTAATATTAGTGAACATTCACTGAGTGCTTACTGTGTGCTCAGCACATTGAGAAATCTCACGTAGTGTTCAGAACAAAATTAGGTCGGTACTGCAGTGTTTCATAGACAAGGAAACCAAGGTGTGCAGAGGGTAAGAAACTTGCCTGGTTTTATACACCTGCCTTGCCTTTGGACAAGAACAATGCAAGTTAGACTCCTTTTACAGACAGAGAATCTATGTTAATTGTTGAAGTTATGCTTTATTATTTTTTAAACACATATATACATGCAAACAAAATTTTGCTCCCAATATCTGAGGTGCCATCCTCTGTTCCATATTTTACTTCTATTCCACATAAGGTAATCCATGTTTTAAGAACCATATTTTAAAAAGATAATGGTGTAGTACAAGGAGATTCATATGTTAGGACAACTTCTTCGGTAGTCAGATGGCAATTAGAAGTGAACAAGTCTAAAATTAATCATTGTGAATATGATTTTGAGATGATACAGCTAATATATATGATATTATGTATTACGACAGTTGTAATTTTGGGGGTAATGATTTACACATAAGCATTATTCTTTAAAGAAAATTTCTGGATTGTATTAGCATTCTCTAATCTGTTTAAAAATCCTTAGTAAACTATCGAGTAAATGAACTTTACATTTTTCACAATGGTTATTGAATCTCAATTTAACTTTAAAATAAAATAGTTCAGATATGAGGAAACTATGTCGAGTTTTAGAGAAATTTATCAGAAACTAAATATTTAGCAAAGCTTTGCACAGGTGTAAAAATATCAGAGCTGGTAGGAATGGTGTTCGTGGCAGTGACGCTGGGACCTTTGGCTCTGCATTTGCTGAGATGAATGTGACTGCTACCGAATTTTCAGAATATAAGTGCTTAGGAAATAGAAGGCCAGAATGTTATCAGCCTATTAGGAGTTTATGTAAGTAGAATGTCTTTTTCTGGAAACCCATTCATGGTCTGCACCAGATAAATACCAATGGTCTTTAGAAAATTAAACATTTTTAAACAGTTCAATGAGGTTGGAGACTGTTTCATTGCATCATCTTTTGTAAAGCCAAATGCAATTTTAAACCACATGAAAATATTATAAATATGACAGTAAGAAGCTAAATTTCAAAGATATCTTTCTGAAATATTGTTTTTATCACTATAAGGCAAATCTGCATAACCCATGGAAACCTCTGATTTGATGGCAAATCACTCTTGAAAGAATGCCTTCAACCATGGGAAGACATAACAGATTGATTTGAAATAGTTTTGGATGAATGTCCAGGTTAATGTGTTATCTCCTCACTGAATTGTTGGAAAATGAATTTATAAAGTAGGAAATTATTATTTTTTATTTCTCAGGAGGAAATCATTACTATAAGCTTACTGGAAACTTAGAGACTTGTGGTTTCAAAATTTCTCTTCAATTTTATATAGGTATTCTCATGTATTTAACCTCTGCTTTTGATTGCTTTCTGCTTTTGTTTCTAATTTACCCAAACTAGTCCTGCCTTCCCTCTGGTGTTCAGTCATTTGGGCCCACCTGCTCACAAGAGGTCAGTGGCTCAGTGCATTGGATGTAGGCAGCCAGATAAATGAAATATTACAATGAGAAATTAAAACCTTTGTAATTAAGACACTGAATAACATGAGGCGGTAAAGAAGAGGGAATACGTGTTCCACTTTTAATATTTTCAGTAATCTCTTCTACGAACACAGAAAAACCTGAAATACAATTGTGAAATTCAGAGAAAACGTTTTATGAAGTCAGCCTTAGTTACCTTATCCTGAAGTAGCAAATATTCACACTGAATAAGGAAGGAGATTTTAAATATCTTTGACTAAGTTTCTATTATAAATAATTGATGGGCAGTTTACTTATAAGATAAGTATCTATGCTTTGCCAGTTGGTCTTTGGTTTAAATGATTTATAGCACTGTGTATTTATTGGCTATGTAAATAAATTTAACAGAACTTTAAGAGGAAATGCCAGATGTTACATGAACTGCTTTTTAAACATAAGCTTTTAAATTATTGATAACCTTTGGAGGGTGCTCTAAGAAAGCATTTTGACACCCATTGCTTTTTGATAGTGGACATAACACCTATGACAGGCAAACCTTTCCAATCTCTACTTATATTAAAAGTGTGAACATTAATCTGTAGTGTGTATCTTTAAAAATGTCCTCTGTGGTAGTAAATTTAAATTGCTACCTATTATCTTTTCTTATGGGTATGTCCATTATGATGTGACAGCCATAAAGAGTGTAATCCTGTTATAAAACAATGAACTTGTCGCAATTTCCTCTTCTAGTTGCCTCAGTTTTGGGGTTAGAAATGGTACCATAAGGAAATTTAGGTAACTTGCTTAAGGTCACATCCCTAATGACACAAGGGCAAGGAAAAAAAAAGTGAAGCAAAGTAAAACAAATAAAAAAAACCCAATAACAGAAATCTAGTACTTAAGACTTTAGTTTATTAAAAAAAAATTTATTTATTTGGCCATGCTGGGTTTTAGTTGTGGCATATGGAATCTTTAGTTGTGGAATGTGGGAACTAGTTCCCTAACCAGGGATGGAACCCAGGTCCCCTGCATTGGGAGCATGGAGTCTTAGCCACTAGACCATCAGGGAAATGCTGAGACTTTTTATTTTAGACTTTTATATCTTTTTCTATTTTTTAAAATTTCTTTTTAATTGGAGGATAATTGCTTTACAATGTTGTTGGTTCCTGCCATACAACACCATGAATCAGCCTTGAGTGTACATATAGCCTCTCCCTCTTGAGCCTCCCTCCCGCCCTCCCCCTACCCCACCTCTCTAGGTTGTCACCCAGCACTGCATTGAGCTCCCTGTGTTCTACAGCAACTTCTACTAGCTGTTTGTTTTATATACGGTAATGTATATTTTCAATGCTACGCTCTCCATTTGTCCCATCCTCTCCTTCCCCTGCTGTGTCAAGTCTGTTCTGTTTGTCTTTGTCTCTATTCCTGCCCTGCAAATTGGATCACTGGTACCATTTTTCTAGATTCCGTATATATGTGTTATATGCAGTATTTTTTTTTTTCTCTTTCTGACTTACTTTACTCTGTAACAGGTTCTAGGTTCATCCACCTCAGTTCCACTGACTCAAATTCATTATTTTTTATGACTGAGTAATTTTCCGTTGTTTGTATGTATCATATCTTCTTTATCTATTTATCTGTCTATAGGCATTTTGATTGCTTCCATGTCCTGGCTGTTGTAAATAGTGCTGCAGTGAACACTGGGGTATGTTTGTCTTTTTGAGTTATGGTTTTCACAGGGTTTATGCCCAGTAGGGGGATTGATGGGTCATACTCTTGAGAACCCTATATGCACATCAGGAAGCAACAGTTAAACTGGACATGGAACAACAGACTGGTTCCAAATAGGAAAAGGAGTATGTCAAGGCTGTATACTGTCACCCTGCTTATTTAACTTTATGCAGAGTAAGTACATCATGAGAAACCCTGGGCTGGAAGAAGCACAAGCTGGAATTAAGATTGCCGGGAGAAATATCAATAACCTTAGATATGCAGATGACACCACCCTTATGGCAGAAAGTGAAGAGGAACTCAAAAGCCTCTTGATGAAAGTGAAAGAGGAGAGTGAAAAAGTTGGCTTAAAGCTCAACATTCAGAAAATGAAGATCATGGCATCTGGTCCCATCACTTCATGGGAAAAAGATGGGGAAACAGTGGAAACAGTGGCTGACTTTATTTTTCTGGGCTCCAAAATCACTGCAGATGGTGACTGCAGCCATGAAATTAAAAGACGCTTACTCCTTGGAAGGAGAGTTATGACCAACCTAGATAGCATATTCAAAAGCAGAGACATTACTTTGCCAACAAAGGTCAGTCTAGTCAAGGCTATGGTTTTTCCTGTGGTCATGTATGGATGTGAGAGTTGGACTGTGAAGAAAGCTGAGCACCGAAGAATTGATGCTTTTGAACTGTGGTGTTAGAGAAGACTCTCGAGAGTACCTTGGACTGGAAGGAGATCCAACCAGTCCATTCTGAAGGAGATCAGCCCTGGGTGTTCATTGGAAGGACTGATGCTAAAGCTGAAACTCCAGTACTTTGGCCACCTCATGCGAAGAGTTGACTCATTGGAAAAGACTCCTTTGCTGGGAGGGATTGGGGGCAGGAGGAGAAGGGGACGACAGAGGATGAGATGGCTGGATGGCATCACCGACTCGATGGATGTGAGTTTGAGTGAACTCCGGGAGTTGGTGATGGACAGGGAGGCCTGGCGTGCTGTGATTCATGGGGTCGCAAAGAGTTGGACATGACTGAGCAACTGAACTGAACTGAACTGAACTGAAGATAGTTTTATTCCTAGTTTTTAAGGAATCTCCATCCAGTTTGCCATAGTGGCTGTATCAATTTACATCTTCACCAACAGTGCAAGAGGGTTCCCTTTTTTCCACATCCTCTCCAGCATTTCTTGTTTGTAGATTTTTTGATCATGGCCATTCTCACTGGTATGAGGTGATATTTCATTATAGACTTTCTATTTTAGATTTATGCAAAATATGGAAGAAGGAGGAGTGATAGAGAAGAAATACAAAGCATGGACTGACAGCTAAGGCAAAGTATTCTAGTCTCAGGTTTGGGGAAAGAAACTTCGATTATTGTTTCTGTATTTTTTCCCTCCTTCTCAACTATAAAATGGGGTTTTAGACAAGAGGGTCTCTGGTAGCTCAGGGTTTCACCTAGTTGAACCTAGAAGATGGGGTATGTGGGGATGATACTAGATGCCGTACTGTACAACTGAAACTTTCAGGGTTAAGGCTGCCAAGTTTGAGATTAAATTGTCTTCAGTCTTTGTCAATTCCCTTTCATACCCTTGGCCCTTTAGTTTTATGACATTAAAAGCCATTTAGAATTTTTGTAATAAGTAGTATTTATCAGTCTCAATTTAATTTTGATATCTTTTCTAGTTTAAACTTTAAAAAAAAACAACAAAAAAAAAGCACTGCTGTGTTTCCAGAAGAAACAAGAATTTTATGTCTTTAGTTCATTGCCAAATTAGATCATCTCCTGAGAGAGTCTTAATAAGGTTCGAATGCATAAAACAGCCTTTGTGTTTTCCAAACATAAGCTTTCTCACCACATCTTATCACATCATAGGAAAAAGAGTTTTTTATATCCCTTTTGTATTTCCCCTCTCTCACAAAGGAAGTACACTGGAACTTTATCATCAGGAAAAATTCAAGGACAGTAAAGTTCTAAGTACAGACTTGATTAGCTCACTGATCAATGTGGATAGCATTAGTAATGGTACTGAGATATGTTTCTTTCTGTGGAGGAAATTTTGAATAGGGTTTATTTTGGTAAAATGGAAACCAGTAACAGCTTTAATCCTTTTGAAATCTAGTGTAAAGTGATCAGCCTGGTCTAGCTAAAATTTACCATGCAGAAAAAATTACCATAAGAGTGACCTCAGAAAAGAGATACTTGTCAATGTGATTCATTTTAAGAGTCATGTTTTGAAAGAACATCTGTACTAGTTTATAGAAGAGAAATAGAAGATATACTGGATGCTTACTACATCTGTATGTGTGATTTCTTTTAATCATCTAAACCAAATCGTGAGTCTTTGGTCATCTGATTTGTATCGTGTAAAAGTGAGGCATAAATATTTGCCTGTCAATAATCCATTCCTTTTGGAGAAGGCAATGGCACCCCACTCCAGTACCCTTGCCTGGAAAATCCCATGGATGGAGGAGCCTGGTAGGCTGCAGTCTATGGGGTCGCTAGGATTCGGACACGACTGAGCGTCTTCACTTTCCCTTTTCACTTTCATGCATTGGAGAAGGAAATGGCAACCCACTCCAGTGTTCTTGCCTGGAGAATCCCAGGGACGGGGGAACCTGGTGGGCTGCCGTCTATGGGGTCACACAGAGTCAGACACGACTGAAGCGACTTAGCAGCAGCAGCAGCAATCCATTCCTTTAATCTTACCACACCACCTCTTTTTTAGTAATGGGTCATCCAAGCTTCACTTTTCCATGTTGTACTGTGTACCTTTCAAACTGGTGGGGGGATACCTTCAGGAAGTATCTCTGGTCACATGCAGAACTGGAATAATCATAGAAAAATCTTGTCACCTTATTTTACTATTTTTTAAAAAATAGTTTGTTAAAACATATTTTTATGCAAGTAAAAATGTTAGTCACTCAGTCATGTCTGACTTTTTGAGACCCCATGGACTCTAGCCCACCAAGCTCTTCTGTCCGTGGGATACTCCAGGCAAGGATACTGGAGTGGGTAGCCATTTCCTTCTCCAGGGGATCTTCTCAACCAATGGATCAAACCCGGTTCTCCTGCATTGCAGGAGAATTCTTGATACCATCTGAGGCACAGTTGCCACGCATTATAATATATGTAAGAAAAATAGCCACTGCGCAGAAATTTTATTGGAGGGAAAATTCGGAGAAGTTTGAAAAGTGTTGCTTAACTAGATATAACTATTGAATATATGAATGAAAAGTAAAGCTTAGAGCCAAGAAATAATATTTTCCAATTGAATAAGGAGGCAGAAGCAGTTTACTTTCAAATACAAGAAATGGAATCAAAAGTATTCTAAGTGCTTTGTCCTCCTTTATTTTATTCTGAAGACATAGTTCTATAGCACTCACTGCAAATGAGTGGTTTTTTACTAAATAAAATTAATTTGAAATATATTCATGAATTAATGATTTTTTACTTCACCTCTAATTCTTCAAAGTTTAAAGTGCTAATAAACTATTAAATTTATTTTTTTTTACTAAATATTTTACTAAAATCATTGCAAAATGATTGTTTGAGAGTCTCTGAGAAGCAGAAATAATCCATTATGTAAATTTGGGTGCTTAGAAGACTATTCAAAGATATATGTTTGTTCAGTTTACTAATTTGATGTTTCTGTGGAGTGCTTGCATCTAGCCAGGTCTAAGTGCATGCACTTCTCCTAGTAGGCATGCTATAACTGCAGCTTCTCAGACCCTTCCACTTGTAGAGACCAAGAATCTCCATTTTAAAGAAATATCCCAGGTGATTTTGATGCTGATAGTCTGAAAATCACGCTTTGAAAAAACAAAATCGTCTCTGGCTGTATTGCCACTGTGCTCATGCTCAGTTGCTCAGTTGTGTTGGACTCTTTGCAGCCTCATGGACTGCAGCCCACCAGGCTCCTCCTTCTGTGGAATTTCCCAGGCAAGAACACTGGAATGGGTTGCCATTTCCTTCTCCAGGGGATCTTCCCAACGCAGGGATTGAACCCACATTTTCTGCATTGGTAGGTGGATTTTTTACCACTGCACCACCTGGGAAGTCCTTATATTGCCACTAGAGTCATTTATTTGACTCATTTTATTAAAATGAGTTTCGGAAGGGGTTTCGCAATTAGTCACATTGTCATGTGCATGCTTCACTTAAACTTTAGCATTTTCAAAAGCCTAATACATTTTAGATGAAAGGCCTGGAGTTCTAATGCTGCCTCTATCAGCTATTCAGTTATGGACAAGTCACTTCACTATTGTATAGCTTGCTTGCTTATACGGTAAAAATAAACATTTGAACATTCACCTATAGTGCCCTGTGACTCATTTTCTATGTCTTTATAATAGTTAAGAACTGTTGAATACAAATTAAAACTTGGCTATTTTATTGCACAATTCATAACTGAGATCTAAAATGATGTTCAGACGTGCTTTAACTGCAAGCAAAGTTAGAATTGCAGATAGTTATTCTGATGCAGTGCTTAGCTGTCTGACCAATAGAGATCCTGAATATTTCCCATGATATGAGCAAAGTGTTTTTTTCCTCTGTTGAAGTATATTTTTTTTCATGTGAAATCTGGAGAAGAAAGTTCTATGGTCCGGTATAAAAAATAAACCAAAGTTATTTTTGGAAATTAGTAAACAGGTGCTCTAGAGCAGGATTGGTAAGCTTTTTCTGCAGTCAGATCTCAATATTTCAAGCTTTGTAGACAATACATGGTCTCTTTCTTCCTTCACCTTCTGCTTTTTTCTTTGTTCCTCCTCCACTTTTTTTTTTTTTTTAAGCAACAGGTAAAGCATGTTAAGCTTTAGCTCAAGATCACATGAAAACTGTTTAGAGCAGTGCTTCTCGAACTTTGCACATATGCATTGCCAGGGAATCTTTAAAATGTAGATTCTGATGCTCTGGGTCTGGGATTAGGCTGGGGATCCTGTGTTTCTGATGTCCTCTTGAATATCAAAGCTTTAGAGGCTAATAGCATTTCATGTAATGAACAGCCCCCTCTACTGTTCAGTTTTCAATCCCCAGTGACTAGCGTCACTGACTTAACGGACTTGAGTCTGAGTGAACTCCGGGAGCTGGTGATGGACAGGGAGGCCTGGCGTGCTGCGATTCATGGGGTCGGAGAGTTGGACACGACTGAGTGACTGAACTGAACTGAACTGAACTGACTAGCTGACAACTCAGCTATTTTTGTTTTTGTATTTTAAACAAACAATGGGGTTGTTTTGGTCATAGTAGTTTAGTGATTCTTCGTAATTTTAAAGCCTCAGACCTCTGAAAATTTATTGAATGTTGTTGTCCCACTAGCCACCTCTCCCTCCTGCCCACAAAAAAATACCCGTTTTTATGCACAATTTCAAAAGAATTCCCAGACCTATCAAAGGCTTATTCATCTTACAGGTCACTTCTAAGGTTGTGTAATGTCTGAATTTAAGAGAGTTCAAAATTAATTCCCTCACTTTTAATAACATCTTAAAATTTACATTGAAACTGTGTTTTTGCATGGGCTTCCCTGGATGCTCAGTGGTAAACTGCCGGGGTCCAGCCCCGGCTGATCCAGGGTATTCGAAGCAGGGACGGCGTCGGCGACCTATTTAATTATTTATTCATCAAAGATATAAAGAGTAATAGAATAAGGATAGCTCAGTGAAGAAATTCAGTGGAGAAAAGCGGCTGAAATAAGGATAGCTCAGTAAGAAAATTCAGTAGAGAAAAGAAGCTGAGTGGCTTGGTTTACGCGGAAAATCAATATAACCCGTGACACCAGGTTAGCTCTGACCACGGAGGCCACAGGCGCCCTCTCGAATAGCGGAAGGTGCCCCACCTTAGACACCTTCTCGAGTGGGTCTTAGAAGCCCAGACAAATAAATGGTCGCAGAGGACATCCGCGCTCCAGATGGACACTCAGCTGGAATTTGGGAGAGAGAGTGACATGGGGAGATCAAGTTTCAGTGAACAAGGCCCGCAGTTTATTTTCCAAAGTAGTTTTTATACCTTAAGTTATGCATAGAGGATAATGGGGGAAGGGGTGGAGTCATGCAAGGACAGCAGTTCCTGGTTCTAATCTAAGCCAGGCTTTCAAACTTATCATATGCAAAAGTTCAGGTGATTGACATCATCTTCTGGCCCGGAGGCCTGTTAACATTTTAAGAAACTTATTTTTTTCTAAAGGTGATTATTCCAAAGTCAGGCACCAGCCTTCCAAAAAGCAATGGACAAAGCTGCATTTTACATTTCTATACACCCATTATATCAATCAATACACTGCCAAGGACACAGTAGGTAAGGAGTATGGAGACTTAGCAGCAAACATTGGCCCAACAAGTGAAAAACCCTTCACCAATACAATTTCTAATCAATCTTTTAACTACTCAAAGGAATCTGTGTTTAGGCAGTTTAGAACATCTCCTGCCTCTCACAGTTGGGAGGCTCTGAACAATCACATGTGGCCGGAAAAACCCATTCAGGCAGGCTAGAGGATTTCCAAAGGAGTTTGTAGGTTGAAACACTGTCACATCCAAGAATTATTAACTGGAGCTGTAAGCTAACTCTTTTTTCAGAGAGAGGTAGTGGGAGACAGCCCCCCGTAAAGTCAGAGGTGTAGGTGAAAGCACAAAGCAGAAAGTAGGCAGACTCTGGTTTTGGGGGTAGATGCTCGAGAATTTCCAGGGGGACTCCTGAGGCTCGATCCCGCCTTTGCGTATGCCGAGCCTCCTTCCTCATGACCTTTGTCATGGGCGGAGTGCCTCACGCTGGCTCCCGGCAGTGATAGAATTCCAGTTGAGCTATTCCAGATCCTCACTCAATATGCAATATGCCGGCTCCCAGCAGTAAACAGTCTGACAATGCAGGAAATGCAGGTTTAGATCCTTGGGTTGGGAAGATATCCTGGAGAAGGAAATGCAACCCACAGTATTCTTTCCTGAAAATCCCATGGACAGAGGAGCCTGGTGGGCTGCAGTCCATGGGGTCACAAAAGAATCAGGTCTCAACTGAGTGACTAAAGCACAACAATGTGTTTGCATATTTCCAATTCTGTCTACTTACCTATCTACCTACTTACATGTCTATCAACCACCTATCTGACTTGTAAGACCTTTTATTTTATGCCCTATTTGTTATTGCTCCCTGGTGATTACATTTAAAACGTAAAACTGTAAATGAGGAAAATAACCCAATTGTTGGTCAGAGTGAACCTGAATTGTTACAGTGCCTTGTATTAAATTTTCTCACAGTGCCTTTATGTATGACTTTCAAGAACTACTTTATTGAGATACTATCCATACATACTTTACTCATTTAAAGCATATAATAGTTTTTATTATTTTCATGGAGCTTTCCATCCATCACCGTTATCAATTTTAGAATATTTTCATCACTCCCCAAAGATTCTCCAGTCCCCCTTCACCTCTTGTCCCTATTTCCTACCCTAGACAACCACAAACCATTTTATTTCTACGAATTTAACTATTCTGGGCATTTTTGTAAGTGGAATCATTTTGTGACCAGCTTCTTTCACTTAGCATAATATTTTCAGGGTTCACTTATGTTAAAGTGTTTATCAGTGTTGATCAGTTTGATCATTTTTACTGTTGAATAACATTCCATTATGTGGATATGTAACATTTATTTATCCACTCATCTTTTAAGGGACATTGGGTTCTTTCCATTTTTAAAAAAATTATTATGAATAATGCTGCTATGAATGTTACAGTACAGTCATACACAGGTTTTTGTGTGGACATAAGGTTTCATTTCTCTTGGGTTATGGGCCAGGCAGTGGTATTGCTGGGTCATAGGTTAATTCCAAAACTTTCTGAGGAACTCCGGATCATTTTTCAAAGTTGCTGAATCATTTTGCATTCCCACCAGCAATATATCAGACACTGATTTTTTCAACATTCCAGACACTACTTTTCATTTTACATTTTTTGGATTATTGCCATCCTAGTGGATGTGAAGTGTGTCTCATGGTTTTGATTTGCATTTGACACATATGATGTTGAGCATCTTTTCATGTACTTATTGGCCTTTTGTCTACATTTTGGGATGAATGTCTTTTCAAATTCTTTGTCCACTTAAAAATTTGGTTATTTACACTTTTATTGAGTTGTAAGAGCTCTTTATATATTCTAGATATAAGTCTTCTATCAGGTATATGATTTGCAAACTTTTGATTCTGGGGGTTGTTTTTCCTTTTTCAAATCGTTTTTTCAAGGACAGATATTTTTGTTTCATACGATTTTTGTGTCATATTCAAGAAGGTTTTGACAAACGCAAGTCATAAAAAATTTTCTCCTATAATTTCTTTCCATTGTTTGATAATTTCAACTCTTACATATAGATTTTGAATTTTTTATAGCAGTGAAGTTACTAGAATCATACCTAAATGTGACAGCCCTAGAATAATTTACATATGTTATAGTAACAAGTGAGTAAAATTCTCTGAGAGCTTACTGGGCATGCTGGATTCGAAATTCTATTGCTAAGTTCTTTAGATGTTTTGCCTTTAATTTCCTTATTAGTCTATTCTCTTGTACTTAATTTAATGTGTTAGTATGTTTCAAGTCCTGTTCAGACCTTGTCCATGACAACTACCTAATAAGGCAGTGAACTATGAGATGCAGTAAATTAGCAGTCTAAAACATGGAGATGCAGGTTCTCTTGCAATTGGCAGGCTGGTTCTTTACCACCAGCACCACCTGGCAAGCCCTTAGGGCCTTAGTGCTTATAGTATATAACCTTCTTTATTATTGTGATTCAGGATGTGAGTCCCTGTCCGTTTTTAAATGCTTGGAGTCTCTGTTTTTTTTTTTTTTTTTTCTTTTAATTTTGTCCTGTGCACTGTAAATTACTCTTGCTTTAAATACCTAGTAGCTGTACTGTGTAAGTTCCTTCTAGAATCTGATGAGACAACAAATGGTCATCAGCAACCTTTGAAAGTTAATCCTTTTCAGAAATGGAAAAGTTCATTCACTACCAAATTAAATTCCCTTTATTAAATTAAAATACGAATTTCAAATTAATATTGAAAGTAAACTGGAAAAACATTGATGAGTAAATATTACTTTTGTTTATTGAGAAGAAATATGCTAATATTAGATGATTGGTTTGAAAATTGTAAGAACTTTTATTTATTTTTTTAATTTTATTTTATTTAACTTTACAATATTGTATTGGTTTTGCCATATATCAAAATGAATCTGCCACAGGTATACATGTGTTCCCCATCCTGAACCCTCCTCCCTCCTCCCTCCCCATACCATCCCTCTGGGTCGTCCCAGTGCACCAGCTTGTATCTAGATGGTCATTACATCTCCAGACAGATTTGTCTTAGCATTTCCTTTAGAATTATTTGCAGCAGCTGATGGTGCAGCAGCTGGTGGAAACTTTCCACAAATAATGACTTTTGACACTTTATAAATTAAAATATTCAAAACAACACTTTATGCAAAATTTTTGTCTTAAAATGCCAAATGGGTCCTTCTCTTTGTATTTCTTCTTTTAATGGTCCTGCTTTCACTGTAGGCAAAGGAAGGATGTTGGTACCTGCCACTCTTACCATATGGAATACCAAATTCTGTGTTTATTTTATGACGTACCTTGTATTTTCCTCCTTTTTTCAACATTAAGTGTTGTTTCTAAATGTCAGGTTCTTTTTTATTGTTCTCTGGGATATTGAGGTAACTCCCCTGTCTTTTTGCCTCCCTAATAGAGAATCTTTCTAATACACAGTTGGTCATGTCACCGCCTCCTAGAAATCAGTGAGCCATATAGAATGAAAGTCGCATTCCATATCATGTTATTTTAAGCCCTGTTGTCTTTGGCCATACGACCGCCTTTCACCCTCACCTTCCACGTTAACTTCCTCTCTGATTATGAAATATATTATACATGTACTATCATTTCTGTGTCTTTTTGCTCATGCTGTTTCTTCCGTGTGAATGTTTTTCTCCTTCTGTTGACATACTATTTTCATTCTTCACAACCCAATTTACTTTTTATTTTTAGTATTTTTATTGGAGTATAGCTGCTTTACACTGGTATGTCAGTTTCTGCTATACAGCAAAGTGAGTCATGTATACATATACATATATCCCCTCTTTTTTGGATTTCCTTTCTGTTTAGGTCACCACAGAATACCAATTAGAGTTCCCTATGCTATACAGTAGGTTCTTGTTAGTAATCTGTTTTATTCATAGTAGTTTATCTATGTCAATTCCAATCTCCCAGTTGAACCCCGCCCTTTCCCTCTTGGTATTCATGTGTTTGTTTTGTACATCTTTGTCTCTCTTTCTGCTTTTCAAATAAGATCATCTGTACCATTTTTCTAAATTCCACATGTATGTGTTAATATATGATATTTGTCTTTCTCTTTCTGACTTCACTCTGTATGACAGTCTGTAGGTCCATCCACTTCTCTGCCAGTGACACAGTTTCATTCTTTTTTATGACTGAGTAATATTCCTTTGTGTATATGTGCCATATCTTCTTTATCCATTCCTCTGCTGATGGACATTTAGGTTGCTTCCGTGTCCTGGCTATTGTACATAGTGTTGGAATGAACATTGTGGTGCATGTATATTTTTAAATTAATGTTTTCTCTGGGTATATGTCTAGGCATGGAATTGCCGGGTCATACAGTAGTTCTGCTTTTCGTTTTGGAGGAACATTCATACTTCTCCACAGTGGCTGTAACAATTTACATTCCCACCATCTGTGTAAGAGGTTTCCCTTTTCTCCACACCCACTTCAGCATTTATCATTTGTAGGTATTTTGATGATAGCCATTCTGATTGATGTGAGGTGATATCTCATTGTAATCTTGATTTGCATTTCTCTAATAAATAGTGATGTTGAGTAGCTTTTCATGTATTTATTGGCCATCTGTATATCTTCTTTGGAAAAATGTCTGTGTAGGGTCTGCCCATTTTTCTGGAGAAGGAAATGGCAAACTTTTCCAGTCTTCTTGCCTGGAAAATCCCATGGATGGAGGAGCCTGGCGGTCTACAGTCCATAGAGTCACAATTGTGTTTTGATGCTGAGCTACTTGAACTATTTGTATATTGTAGAGATTAATCCCTTGTCAGTTGCTTCATTTGTACATATTTTCTCCCATCCTGTGGGTTGTCTTTACAACCCAATTTAAATGCTACCTTTTTTGGGAGGAAACCTCTTACTATGCTCTAGTTAAAGTTGAGATTACTTTTCCAGATCTTTTCCTATAATGCATTTCTTGGACTGCCATGCAACACTTCTTTCAGCATAGTGATTTAACTTGAGTTCCTCAGTCAGAGATACCTAGGGTCAAATCCTGGCTCTGCTGCTTACTTCTTCCACAGTTGTGGGAAATTTATGTTGGTAAATTTCTTCCTCATCTCTTGAATGCAGTTAGTTACTGTTTGTATATAATGTTCCAGTCTTTTATTGTGTTAGTTCTCATAGCACAATGCCAGCGTGATAAGTGGTTTATATATGTGTATTCTAGGTACTTGCCCACTTGACTTTCTCTTTTAGTAAATAGTAAGCCCTTTGAGGACAGGAAATTAACGTGACTCATCTTAGTATCCTTTCCATTTTACTGGTTCCAAAAGAAAATTTCATGCTGTCTTTACTTTTGTTTGAAATGACTCATGGAACATGTTAAACCTAACTCATCAGAATTGAAATATTAATTTATTGCTATATTGTCTTGTTCCACAAGGAACTTGGGGTGACTTACGAGATGCATAAAGAACAAAAGACTGAAACATAAATAAAATGGTAGTAAGTGCATTTTGAATGATTGAATAGTTTAATTTCATCCATGTGAACCCAAGTGAAACAAAAGCTATAGATAAGGAAATATTAATGCTTGTCTTCATTTTGTCCCGTTTTGTAGGATCTCGTCTTCGCCAGGAAGACTTTCCCCCAAGGATCGTGGAGCACCCTTCCGATGTCATTGTCTCTAAGGGAGAGCCCACTACTTTGAACTGTAAGGCCGAGGGCCGGCCAACGCCCACCATTGAGTGGTACAAGGATGGTGAGCGGGTGGAGACTGACAAGGATGATCCCCGGTCCCATAGGATGCTTCTGCCCAGCGGATCCTTATTCTTCTTGCGCATTGTGCATGGGCGCAGAAGTAAACCGGATGAAGGAAGCTATGTGTGTGTTGCAAGGAACTATCTTGGTGAAGCAGTGAGTCGAAATGCATCTCTGGAAGTGGCATGTAAGTACACTTAATGAATCTCATAAATGGCATGCACTTTGACTTATTTTTAGTAAGCTTTGATTTATTCCCATGGGTGGTTAATACCTAAAGAATAGAAGTCAACATTTTGACTAATTTGTATTGTACCTTCTCCAGAGAAAGCTCATCAAAATAATGTATAGCCAAGGTGTTGCAATAGAATTATTTATTGAGCTGGCCAAAAAGTTTGTTTGGATTTTTCCAATATAGCATACAGAAACCTGAACAAATTTTTGGCCATCCTAATATATTGAAAGAGTGTGGGTATTATATTATTATATTAAAGCAAGGTGGCAATGATGCTGATCATATTTTAAATTTGAATTTTTAATGAGATATAATCAAGTATTATGATCGGCAATGTTAAAGACTTTATGTGTAACGTGGCATCAAATATAATGCATAAATTCATTATTGTACCTATTTCTGTTCTGTTTATATGTATCTATTTTAATATATTTATACATATTTTTAATATCTAATTTTTATTGGGCAGCTTTAAAATGAATATACTCTTTAGGTTATATTAACTCTTTTGCTTCCAGGGTAAATTCAGAGATCATTACCCAAGGCATGTAGGGGAAAATATACTAACAAAAGCAATTATATTTTTTTTTTATTAAAAATACACTAGAGAAGAAAAGTGATTTTTGTTTATAGTCAAAATGTTCATATATAGGAAGATCTTGCTCAGATTTTATAATCAGTAATAGCTAATGATTTGTCCTGCCTTTGACACTTAAGATTATATTTGTTTATTAATCATGTAGCCCAAATAGCACTGGTAAATCAATATATCAAGACTTTGCATCTATTTGACAATTGACTCCATACCTTTATTTTTTGAATGGTTTTCAAGAACAAATTTCAAAATACATTAGATTTGTTTTCTGGTTTGTACGTAAGGATTTGGTGTCACAATTGAAACAGCATCATATGATTTTGGTATTCTCTATTTTGAAGAAATATTTTATCAAGAATTATTTGTGAATAAGATGGCAGTAATTGAGTTTTAAAAAATTCTGTGCTTTTCAACTTCTTGCATGTACCAGTAGGTGTTCATAGATAACTGAAGTATTTCAGAATGCATGAGTCTATTTTTTTTCTTTACATAGCTAAAATGGGAGTCCTGGATATAATATTTCATGGGCTCATGTCTACAATTAACTGATACTATACTCACAAGCTATATGGTATTACATGATTATAAAACTTGTATATATATGTATTGAAATACTCAACAATATATCATTATCTTTATATATGAAAGCATCTTTTAGTAAAAAAAATCATACAATTTCTTAGCTGGCTCAATGAAAGTTTTTGCTCTTTAGCATCCAGTATTTAAATTTATGGTTTGTACTAGGAAATCTGGAACCCGCTCCATGCTTGAAATGTGTAAGCCCAATAGGAAAACACTACACGAATTCTAAAACCCTAATTTATTCTGTGAAGTACTTGTACTTTGAGATATAAGCATTAGAACTTGTGCTAGCAATGCCATTTTGTACCAGATCAGGTTAGATCCCTGGATCTGGGAGATCCTCAGGAGAAGGTAATGGCAACCCACTCCAGTATTCTTGCCTGTGAAATCCCCTGGCGGGTTATAGACCATTGCAAAAGAGTCAGAAATGACTTAGCTAATAAAACAACAATAAGCTAAGTAATTTCATTTTTATAACTTTCTTTTAAAAGCAGTTAGTGTAAATGCAGTTTAGTGAGATATATACCCAGAACCTCAAGAAAGCAAATATTCTAAACTGCCTATTTTTGTTTTGAATTATCTTATTTCTGGAACATTTCAAACATATCAAAATATTTCAATGTCCATTCTATTGACTTTTCCCTCCACAGGATCCCTTTATAGTAAATGTAACAGGCATTATTTTTTTCCTTTTATAAATAGAATGAAACCCCTTATGGCTGGGTGACCAAGACTCAGACCATAAGTTAATGGGGAATTCAGGATCAGGGCATGTTTGTTCTAATTTTCAGTTTTAGAGGATTATGCCATATTTGGAAAAACAATCAAATGAAATCTGGCTCATTTTATATTAAAAAATAAAGAAGTTTTAATTAAAAGTTTTATTTTATCTACTCAATAGCAAATAATGCTTTTTACTTTTTTAATTGAAGTATAGTTGATGTGCAATATTATAGCCATTTCAGGTGTACAATATAGTGATTTACAATTTTTAAAGGTTAAATTTCACTTATAGTTGTTATAAAATATGGGCTGTAATCCCTGTGTTGTAATATATATCCTGTTAGCTTATTTATTTTAAGCAAATAACTCTATTTTTAATCCTTAACTTTCTTCTTAATATTAAATTTTATATAAATCAACCAGTCACTTTTTTGTTGGACAGCTATAAACTTATTTTATTTTCTGAGCCTTAACTCTCTTAAAATTGCTTCTAACACACATGCACCTTGCACTTTTATTTAACTGAAAGGATTTCTCTCTTTCCTAGTTGTGTCATTAATAATGAATCAAACTGTTTGAGAAGAAAAATTTGAAACCATGATTTTTTTTTCATGTAATGTGGAAGTAGCATTTTTCTTTATTTTTTAAATCAGTAAGCTTTGAGGAATGCTAAAAAATGCTTCTGACTTAGAGAGGAGAACAGGACGGATTCTAAATTGGATTCAGCTAGTGAATAAAATTCTTCCTTCTAATGCCCTGTCAACAGTTCATGCCATTTGAGCCAACACGAGATCAAATAATCTCCATTTATATGTGCTCATCCTTTTCCCATTAGCTCATCAGTATTCTTCCTTTCCTTGTGTGTTTCATAAAATGTGTTAATATGGAAATCTAGGTCAAAGCATTGTGATTTGTCAGTACTATTGATAACCAAGGTATATTTTTATAAACTGATAGGAGCCACCATGGGTCATATAAATGTCTGGCCTTCATATTTTAGGATACGGCATAATTGCTCAATTATGGCACATCTATTTATAAGTTGTTAAAGGAAAGAATGGAAGCCTGAAGACACTATGTATTTGCAGAACTGAAGGTAGCTTGATATGAGGTTGATGGCCAGCATGAGTCATGCGGTAAATCCTAAAATCTAGACTTTTTGCTACATAAAAGGCGAATGTTAGAAAGAAAATTGAAGATTAGGTTAAAGTGATGAAGATTGAAATCAGAGTAGAGTTAGAAGCGATAAAATCATTCAGAGAAAAGTATATGGTAGATTTTAAATTGGATGAAACAGTGAGGATTCTAAGAAGGAAATAGTTTGAATCATACTTACAAACTGTATCAGTTTGTGGTTGGTTTGGGAGATAAAGGTAATTCCCAGATGTTTTTGGTGGAGTGACTAGGTGTATTATGATACCTACCATAGAAAGGGATGGCAGATACAGGAGAAATAGCTCTAGCGGGAATAGGAAAGTGTAGTCAGTATCGTTGCATTGTTTGACATACCAATGAAATAATAGCAAGGTAAAAATATGCCATGTTCCATTAAGAAAAGAGCTCCTGGAATTGACAGGTCTTTCCCAGATGGAAGTTGTAGCCATGGGGGTAGATACACGTGGATGTGAATACCCAGGCAAGCTCTTTGTAGGGAGTGGTTGATAAGACCTGAGATCATTTTCATTGTTTGGAACCCTAACATTTAATGGCAGGCAAAGGAAAGGATTCTAGTGCAGGAGGCTCAGAGAAGGTATTGAGGTGCTAGAATATGAGAAATGGAGTGACAAGAAAAATAAGCAGATGATTTTAAGAAAGAGAAGTATTTGGCAATACAAATGCCACAGGGTAGTCTAATTAAAAGTACCTGTGGGCTCCAGGGATGGAAAGAAAGTACAGCAGCTCAAGAATGAGTGAGTAGGTGGTGAAGTTGGAGTGGCACATGACAAGTGCCTGTTCTTTCAAGAATTCAGATCTGAATTGGGTATGAGGAACCACAGCAGGGTATTCCAAGTTCTGCACTATTACCCTTTGTGATGGGGTAATTCCCTGTTGTAGGAGCTCTGCTGTGCATCATAGAATATATAGCAGCATCTCTGGTCTTTACTGAGGAGTTGCCAGTAGGACCCCTGCAATCCAAGTTGTGGGCTTCCCTGGTGCTCAGTGGTAAGGAGTCCACCTGTCACTGCAGGAGACATGAATTCAATCCCTGGGAAGTTCCCCTGGAAAAGGAACTGGTGACCCACCCTAGTGTTCTTTCCTGGGAAATCCCATGGACAGAGGAGCCTGGCAGGCTACCGTGCTACAGTCATTGCAAAAGAGTTAAGACACAACCTGGCGACTAAACAACAACAGCCCAAGTCATGACAGCAAAATCTTTCTCCAGGTTCTGTCAAATGTCCTCTTGATGGGGCGGGGGCTGGGGAGAGGGTCAAAATCAGTTGAGAATTGATTTAAGTGTATATAAGATGCATTGGAGAAGGAAATGGCAACCCACTCCAGTGTTCTTGCCTGGAGAATTCCAGGGACGGGGGAGCCTGGTGGGCTGCCGTCTATGGGGTCGCACAGAGTCGGACACGACTGAAGCGACTTAGCAGCAGCAGCAGCAAGGTGCTTAAGAATATATGGATAAGTAGCAAACAAACTTATAAATTTTATTGTGAAATAATTATTGAGAAAAAATCTGGAATTTTTGACTCTGCTTCATCTTGATTTTCATTTCAAATTTCAACAGTCTTGCTTCCTGTTGTTAATGAACTGTGCAGTTTTATTGATAGCCATCTGTCTTAACTGATTGTATGGAAGTTAGCCTATTTTTTTTTTTTATCTTACTATATTTATTCTCTCTTGTTTTTTTCTTAAATACACAGTTCAGTTTATGAAAGGGAACAGTATAATGCTGGAAAAAACTGTTTAGAACTTATCATTGCAGAGGAGATTTGAATCACTTTGCTCGTATTTGTTTTTTTTATCTAATTGCTTTGGGGAAAAAATAACAACAACAACAACAAACAAACCAGAAAGTACTTTTTAAATCACTTGAACTCAAAGAAGGTTTTTAGCCAAGAAAAAAAAAAGTGATTTTTACATATTTAGAAAACAGAATTGCAGGGTCTACAAGTAAGGCACTTGGCACTGAAGAACTGAATACACAGTTTTCCGATGGGACCACCAAGAGAGCTGAGGCGTAACTGGTTCAGATAGAGTTTCAGTTTGAACTCCGATGCTCCCTGTGTTTGGAGCAGGAGGAGCTCGCGGGTCCTCACACAGATTGAGGCTGACTCTGATGCAGCCTGAGTCAGTGGCAGCCCCTAGAGATGGCAGCTGTAGCCCCAGGTGGTAAATATATGACAGCAGCTTGATCTATCGACCAGGGTAAGACGGGGTTCTGGCCTAAATGAAAATTCATGAAAAATTGATGAAGTCCCCAGATTATTTTTTCCGTTTCCTTTTCTTTGCACTGAGCCAGTGCAGAGAGGGGAGATTAAATGAGGTGCTGAACGCTTTAGTGGCAAAAAGGTTGTGGTTCAAAGGTCAGGGGTCACTTAGAAACCGATCTTTTTTTTTTTCTTCCCCTTATAAAGCAAAACTAAAACACAACTTTTCAGATTAGCTATGATTTACCTTTACTTTTATAAAATTAAAAAAAAATAGCTAAATGTTTGACAGTTGGCTTTTGATGCAACTACAAAAGAGAACAGATGTGGTTCATAATTCAATTGGGGAGCTGGAAATAGATGGAATTCCATGACTGTGGGGTGATTTATTTCTCTTCTTTCATTTTTTTTCTTTTTTTCTTTCCATTTTTTTGTTTCCATGTATGAAGACTCATGCCTCAAGAAAGTCATTTAGAGAAGGAAAAGGTCTTGCATTATTTATAAGTCACAGATTGCTAGGAGAGCAGAGCTATGGAACACTCTACAAACATAATGATCCTGTTTACTTTAAATCTAAAACTAAATTGATGTTTTATCTGTACAAGAAAGAAAGGTTATAGAAGTAGACTGACTTTAGTAACAGAGGTCACAGGTGGCATTAAAAATGAACACAAGGTGAATTGTTTCATTGATATTTCCTAATAAATATGTAATTTTTTTTCTTTTTCTTTTCTTTACTTTTAGCTGTAAATGAATGTTATCCAGACAAAATACTTCTATGCTCCAAAAACACATGAGATAAATTGAGAAAAGGCTGAGCCATGGAGAACTTTTTTAAAAAAAATAATACTTTATTGAGATATGTTGTTGTTCAGTCACGAACTCATTTTGACTCTTTGTGACCCCATGGACTGCAGCATGCTAGGCTTCCTTGTCCTTCACTGTCTCTCCAAGTTTGCTCAAATTCATGTCCATTGAGTCAGTGATTCTATCTAACCAGCTCATGCTCTACTGCCAGTTCACATATTATTTACCCGTTTAAAATATACAATTTAATTTTTTTTTAAGTGTATTCACTGGGTTGGGCAACCAATACCACAATCTAATTTGAACATTTTTGTCACTTCTAAAGGAAATTCTGTACCCATTAGCAGCCAATTCTCATTCTCCTGCATCCCTTCTGCAGTATCCCCAAGCAAACCCTGATCCATTATCTGACTCTATATGTTTGCCTGCCTTGTGCATGTCATATAAATGAAATCACACAGTATATGGTCTTTTTTGATTAGCTGCTTTTCCTTAGTATAATGTTTTCAATGATCAACTTTGTTGTAGGATATATCAGTACTTTATTTATTTATATTGTTGAATAATATTCTATTGTGTGAATATACCACATTTTTCCATTCACTCATACATTGATGGGAATTTGGGTTTCCACTTTTTGTCAATTATGAATAATGCTGCTATGAATATTCTTGCAAGTTTTTGTGTGACCTATGGTTTCATTTGGGGATTCTCTTGGGTGTATAGCTAAGAGTGGAATTTGGTTAGTCATATGGTAACTTAACTTTTTGAAGACTTATATGTAACTTTTAAGTGTAGATAAAACAGTATTTAGTAGTGTTATTGAATACAATGTACCTAGCACCCCTCTTTGTATAAAGCATAGCTATAAACTATTGTCAGTATTTGATGAAATATTATTGACTGGCCGGCATATTATACTTCCTTGTGGTACATGTCCATATTTTAATATATAATTTAATTAATTAAAATATGAATTAGTTAATTATGTGAAGTCACTGGCTGGTCGGTCATGAACTAGGTCTTTGACCTAGTTATTTAATTCACGTAGGTATGATTTGATGAAATATATTCTGAAATTACTTCCCTTTGTGAAACTTTTTACCAGACCATGTTGATTTTGGCCCCAGTTAAGTTGAATAATCTTGCTGTTTGAATCTTACTTCACTTTCTCCCACTTTTTTATTTGTCATGAAAGAGGAGACTATTCTGGCTTCTCAGGAGATGACATTATCTTTCCTAAGAATAACTGACATAACCTTTCCTGTTCCCATGTTATTTTTCCTTTGAAAAATCTTAAAAGTCTGTGTTTTTTTAATTTATTAGGAAGTTTTAGAATAATAAATTGATGGTAATTGCAATAAAAGTTGATTAATTCCAGGAGTAGGAAACCAATGTACTGCTCTCATGACACAACTTTACTAAAACAAGCAAACCTTTCTATTTAAATGTAAAGGAAGCAACTAGTCAAGTGAAACTGATTTTCATAGATCTTGACCAAGAAAAATAGAGGAGCCACTGGCTTTTTCATGATCACTTTATTTATATGAGTTCGTTGCTCAGTAGTGTCTGACTTTTTGTAACCCCATGGACTGTAGCCCACTAGGCTCCTCTGTCCATAAATTCTCTGGGCAAGAATATTGGAGTTGATTGCCATTTCCTCCTGCATGGGAATCTTTCTGATCTAGGGATCTAACCTGGGTCTCCTGCATTGCTGGCAGATTCTTCACAGGCAGAGTCACCAGGGAAGCCCCTATTTCTATATATTTCAACAGAGAATGAAGAGATTTTGTGGGGAGGGTATACAGACAACCACCGAAAACTACTCATACCTTAACATACTTGGTCCATGTTATGAAGTAAATAGTGGCCCCCTAATTCACATATTGAAGCTCTAATTTGCACTAATTTCTAGTACGTCAGATTATGACTGTGTTGGGAGATTGGGTCTTTAAAGAGAGAAATTAAAATGTAGCAGTTAGGGTGGGTCCTAATCTGTTCTAACTGGTGGTCTTATAAGAAGAGGATGTTTAGACACATAGACACCAAAGATGCCTGTGCACAGAGGGAAGACCGTGTGAGAACACAATCGGAAGGTGGTCACCGTCCTCAAGGAAGAAGAAACTCAAACCGCCAACACCTTTGTCTTAGGTTTTAGCTTCCAGAACTCTGAGAAAATAAATTTCTGCTTTTAAGTCACAGGCACTATGGTATTTGTGATGGCAACCCTAGCAAATTAATAGAGGCCATTTATCTTATAGCAAGCATAATTACTAGTAAGAGACCATATTAAGAAAAAATAATGATAAGAATCAAAATATTGTTTGTGCTCTACAGATCTCATACTGCCTTGTATTCACAGTGTTGGTCCAAGAGCAAAACCAATACAATAGTGTAAAGTTTTAAAAGAAATTTGTAAACTCAGTTGACAGTATTATAAAGCAAGGATGTATAGACACAGAGAAACCAATCTAAAATGTCTTTAACTAGAAACAAAAGACAACTGCAAATATTACGGCATTTTTTTGGTATTAGAGAATAATGTTAGAAGATACATGTGTGTGCCATGCACACATCTGTGTTATTTGGGCTGTTTTGTCTTGTGGCTTTTAATTTTGTAATTCTCCATCAATTCATTTGATACAAAGGTCTCTTATTTAATCTTTACAAATGAAGGTGTGAAATTTCTATGCCTGGAGTATGTGTTTGAGCTTATGAACTACTCAGAGAGTTGTAATGCTCTATTTTGATATCAGGTTTCTGTTGATTGAATTAATTGTATTCAACCCTTCTCCCTTTACAAGTCTCAAGTTGCCATTCACTCAAATTAGCTTGAATTAATTCTGATTCCAAGAAAGCACACAAAGAAAAGAGAAATTTTGATGTCCTCTTCAAAAGATTACTTCCAAAACCAATTTAATCCTGAGCTCTGTAAACATGTAAATCCTATCTATGGAATGACAGTCAAAAATATTTATAGTGATACTAAGGTATATTAAGACAAAGATCTGTTGATCCAGCTTTTGTTTTCAATTTCAGAATTTTTTTTTAGGTAAATGTAAGAAATGTCTAACCTACTCCAGTATTCTTGCCTGGAGAATCCCAAATTCATAGGGTCTCAAGAGTCGGACGTGACTGAAGTGACTTATTAGCACGTATGCATGCACAAGAGTTGCCTATTTAAGGTTTGGAGGGTTTCCCACCTATAAACCTTCAATTTATTCGATTTCAACTGGTTTGTAAATAAAAGTCGATTCTACTGAAAAGGTATATAGGTTGATATGGTAGTTAGGAAACATAGTTATTTTACAGCAACTTATATGATTTTCTGCTCAAGATAAGTGTTTCATCAGAATGATAGGTTTCCAATTTTATTCTTTAGATTGAATTTGTTTCTGATAATTATAATACACACATCATTCAATTCTGAAGCAGCTCCCACAAGGTTTCTATAATTATATAAAGAAAGTTGCACTTTTTCCATGCATAATTCAGTCTATATGTTAAGCTCACAAGAGAAGTACAGAAATAAAATCAGCAGGTGAAATTTTTTCAACTCTGGAAATTTCTTTTTCTGGAGAAGTTGGTCACAGCCTGTGACTTAACTGCTAAAGGATGAGAGGTTCAGTTGTAATATCAACATATTTTTTTCTACTCTAAATCATTAAAACTGGTTTCCCTCTTAGGAGATTTTCAAATACAAAAATAATATTTTCAACCACTTCTTTCTTAATTAGGGGGCACTCATACATTTTTGTAAATAGGGTATGTATTTTATAAGAAGTAATCTAGGAAAATAATATTGGGCCCCTGTTTAGGATTTCTATGAACTCTCTGAAGTTCCCTAGCACTAACTTTCTGGGACTGCTTAGACATCAATAGTGTCTTTGACTCTTGCAGAAAAGTCAAGCAAGCATTATAAGAGAGGTGGGTGCTTTGATTATATGACAGACAGATGTTGAGAATCTAGACTTGTTTATGTTTATTTTGCTTTTTTGCATTTGCAGAAATTCTACCACCCAGAATAACCCATGGTTACTTACTGGATAGACTAAGCCTGTTAAAAAGTTGATCCTCCCAAAGGCTGCTAGCAACCGTGCCATCTCAGGTTATAGGCAGGAAGAAAAGTCTATTTGGCCCAAGTCACTGGCCCATTGAGTAGCATCACAAGTAGGGCCTAGAATTCTTGTTGTTGTTGTTTAGTTGCTAAGTCATGTCCAACTCTTTGCAACCCCATGGACTGCAGCACATCAGGCTCTTCTGTCCTTCACTATCTCCCAGTTTGCTTAAATTCATGTCCATTCCGTTATTGATACTATCTGACCATCTCATTCTCTGATGCTCCCTTCTCCTCTTGCCTTCAACCTTTCCAAGCATCAGGGTCTTTTCTAATGAGTCAGCTCTTCACATGATGTGGCCAGAGTATTGGAACTTCAACTTTAGCATCAGTTCTTCCAATAAATATTCAGGGTTGATTTCCTTTAGGGTTGACTGGTTTGATCTCTTTACTGTCCAAGGGACAGTCAAGAGTTTTTTCCAGCATTGCAATTCTAAAGCATCAATTCTTCAGCTCTCAGTTGTCTTTATAGTCCAACTCTCACATCCATACATGACTACAGTAAAAACCACAGCTTTGACTAGACAGACCTTTGTCAGTAAAGCAATGTCTCTGCTTTTTAATATGTTGTCTAGGTTTGTCATACCTTTCCTTTCAAGGAGCAAGCATCTTTTAATTTCATGTCTGCAGTCAGCATCTGCAGTGATTTTGGAGCCCAAGAAGTAAAATCTGTCACTTCTTCCACTTTTCCCTTTCTATTTGCCATGAAGTGATGGGACAGGGGGCTTCCCAGGTGGTGCAGTGGTAAAGAATACACCTGTCAATCCAGGAGACACAAGAGATGCAAGTTCAATCACTGGGTTGGGATGATCCCCTGGAGTATGTCATGGCAACCCACTCTAGTATTCTTGCCTGGAAAATTCCACAGTAGTGGAACCTGGCGGGCTATAGTCCATTGGGCTGCAGAGAGTCAGACGGGAGTGAGCAACCAAGTAAAACCAAACTAAGTAACTTACATGTCCCTTACTAGAAAACCTGAGGGACTTCAACTTTTTTTTTTTTTTTTTTTTGATATGGGAATGTTATTTGTAAGATATGCAAGGTATATTAAAGGCAGTAAAGGTGAATTAGAACGTGGAAAACTGTGAAGGTAGGATATCTACTTCAAATTAAGGTATGGGAAGAGAAAGGCTGAATTAATTTGATGAGTTAAGTTAATGCCAGAAAGATAGGAAATGGCATTTCAAAGGAAAATTTGTCAGACGTTTAAGCAAAGAGTTTGTGATCTAGTGATGATGCAAATCTAATTTGCTACATTTTTATATGGTACTTTCAAGCTTCTACATACTCAACTAGTTGCTGAGGATTCTGATATTTAAAACTAGAGTTGTTTAATAGGTATAGAGTTTCAGGTGTATATGATGAAAAAGTCCTAGAGATCTGTTGCACAACAATGTTAATATACTTAACACTACTGACCAAGTGAAGTGAAGTCGCTCAGTCGTGTCCAACTCTTTGCAACCCCATGGACTGTAGCCTACCAGGCTCCTCCATCCATCGGATTTTCCAGGCAAGAGTACTGGAATGGGTTGCCATTTCCTTCTCCAGAGGATCTTCCTGACCCAGGGATCGAACCTGGGTCTCCCGCATTGTAGGCAGATGCTTTACCATCTGAGCCACAAGGGGAAGTCCTGTACACTTAAAAATGATTGAGATGTTTTAATGCTATTCTCCCAAATCATCCCCCCCTCCTCCCTCCAGGTTCGATGCAGGATACAGGAAGCTTGGGGTTGGTGCACTGGGATGACACAGAGGGATGGTATAGGGAGGGAGGTGGGTGGGGGGTTCAGGATGGGGAACACGTGTACACCCGTGGTGGATGCATGTCGATGTATGGCAAAACCAATACAATATTGTAAAGTAAAAAAAAATAATAATTTTAAAAAATGATTGAGATGGTATATTTTGTGATAGCTGTGGTTTTTATTTTAAGCACAAAACCCAGAACAGGGCATGATTCACGCCATCCCAGAGTGCTCAACAATGGTATAAAATGTAAGTCTTAGAGTGAGGAATGCCTAAACATGTGAAAATTGAGAGGAAAGAAAGGTTGATTTGCTGAGAATCATGGACCAGGTGAAATGAATTTTCTAGGTAGAAAGTTAGTAAAAAAAAAAATCACTGATGTTTACTAAATGCCAAGAATTTTAAGTGTTTTATATTCATGGTTTATTTTTAGTATAATTCTCTGAACAACTTATTATTTTATCTCTATTATATCTGAACCCAACACTTTAACTTAATTTTTACATAGTAAGAAGAGCAGGATTTGAACCCAGACAGCCTTTGCCTAGAGTTTGCTTTCTTAACTACCATGCTGCTGCTGCTGCTAAGTCGCTTCAGTTGTGTCCAACTCTGTGCGACCCCATAGACGGCAGCCCACCAGGCTCCCCTGTCCCTGCCATTCTCCAGGCAAGAACCCTGGAGTGGGTTGCCATTTCCTTCTCCAGTGCATGAAAGTGAAAAGTGAAAGTGAAGTCGCTCAGTCGTATCTGACCCTCAGCTACTCCATGGACTTCAGCCTTCCAGGCTCCTTTGTCCATGGGGTTTTGTAGGCAAGAGTACTGGAGTGGGGTGCCATTGCCTTCTCCGAACTACCATGCTAAATGGTCTCATTGATTCATTTAAATAAACAAAATCATTTGACACGCAGAAGAAATCATTAGCATTTGTTTTAGGTATTCTACCCAGAAACTGGGTATCCAGTTGTATATATACAATGAGAATGCTGGATGAAGTCTAAAGCTTCATTTTGGTGCTATAATTCTGTGATTCATGGGATACTAAAGGAAACAAACACCAGGAAGAATAAAATTTGCTTTCTTTTTTTTTTTTTATTTAGTTATGTATTGACATTTGAGAGCTCATTAGTTTATTCAAGTAATTTGATTTTCTCTGTACAGTTCCTAGTTGTCAAATATCAGTATCAGGAAAATCCATCACTTTCAGCTCTTATTGACATGTTTGCAGGCCAAAGCATCTTAGAGCTTAAGAATCCAATTTATAAGAAGAATCATCTATCATTTAATACCTAAAGATAACTTGACTAAGTTTTATAGAGAAAGGAGTATGATAATAGCAATGATACCCTTATAATACTTTCTGTAGTTCTTTGGAAGTTATTAACATATTAACATGCATTATCTCATGGTTATGTATATTGTAAAATGAAGTTCAGAACATAATGTTAACATTGGTCAATTTGGCTTTCAGATAACTATTTATATTTAACTTAAAAATTGACTAAGGGAAGAAGAGTTGTTTTCTCAATAAGTGATAACTTGGAGCAATTTTATATTCAAAGGCAAGAAAAGAAGGTCAACTTACAGTTCAAACATGATACAAAAATGAATTAAAAACAAACCAAGTATTTTAATGTAAATCTTAAATTTATAAAACTTTTAGAAAATAGGACAAAAATCTTTGATGTCTTGGGTTGGTAAAGATTTCTTAGACATGATACCAAAGAACAAACCAGAAAGATAAATAAATTTGGCACTATTAAAATGAGAAACTTTTATTCTCTGACAGATCTCGTTAAGAGGATACAAAGACAAGTTAAATACTAGGAGGACGTATTTGCAAAAAACATATATCTAAAGACTCATACCTAAAATGTATGAAGAGTTCTCAAAGCTCAACATTAAATGAGACAAATAATCCAGTTAGAAAAAGTGATAAGATATAAAGAGATATTTCACCAAAAAGGATGTATGGCTGGCAAGTAAGCACTTGAAGAGATTTTAAAAAACACTTAGCCTTAGGGGAATGCACATTAAAATAGATTATGATGAGCTATCAGTACCTATCATTTAAATCATTGTACAGTCACTCTGAAAAATAGTTTGATAATTTCTGAAAACACTTACCATACATTTGCACTCCTGGGTACTTTTCTAAGAAAAAATAATAACTTCCATCTGCTCAAAAATGAGTATATAACTTTAAGAGCAGTTTTATTTATGACAGCAATAAACATAAACAACAATTAAAATGTCCCTTAATAGGTGAATGGTTAAACAAACCACCTTATACCACGGAATACTACTCAATAATAAAAAGGAGTGAATTATCGATATGCGCAATGGCTTAGAGAGCTCTCAAGGGCATTATGCTGTGTGAAAAAAGCCGTTTCAAAAGGTCACATATTATATGGTTCCATCTATACAACCTCCTCATAATGACAAATTTATAGTGATGGAAAGAGAATACTGATTGCCTAGTTTTAGAGATGGTGGGGAGAGAGGAGTGGGTGTGTTTATGAAGGGAGAGCAAGAGGGTAGTCTTTGTAGGGATGAAATAGTTGTGTATCTTGGTTGTGATGATGGTTACACAAATGTACACATGTGATAAAATGACACAGAAACGCATTCATTGTACCAGTGTTAGATTCCTGGTTTTGGTATAGTACTATCATTATCTATGATGTAGCCACTGAGCAGAAACTGGCTCTAGGGTACAGGGGACATCTCTGTACTATCTTTAAAACTTCCTGTGAATCTATAATTAGTTCAAAATAAAAGGTTAAAACCAATAAGCTAAATCCTTAAGTATATATAAGTATATAAAATGTCTTATTAAAAAGCAATAATTTATTTTATGACTTTGAAATATGAAGTGTTTTGCTTAAACGTTGATGAATTCATATTTTTGTTATATGTTCAAATTTCCTTAAAATTCACTTATTCAGATTCACAGATTCACTGTTTAGAATGAATGCATTCAACTTGTGGTATGTTCTATGTGCAGCCCTGAGAATTTCTTTTTCTATTTTTGATTTTTGCTCCATCATGGATTTTGCATTTAATTATAGGGTTTTTTAAATGAAGGGGAGAGAAGGGGAGAATTCCATTAAAGTAAGAGAGAAGTGACTGTTTCTAAGAATAAAGAGTTCCTAATACTTGACCTACTGAACAGGGTCTATGATAAAACTGCCAAAAAATCTCTTACTCTAAATGTCATTAATAGTTCAGATTGAGAAATGTGATCTGGCTTGATATTTTTGGTGTTAAAAATATGGGGGGAATATCATTAATAGTTCTGAGTCCCAGTTTAAATTCACTGTTAACTGGAATATTATTAGAAGAGAAAGATTGAGGATTTAATACTGTTGCAGGTAGAATAAGTGGAAGGAATTGGGATCATTTTTGAGGAGCAATGGGTAGTGCTGGTAGTTCTCGCCAAGCACATCAAGAACTGTCATAGTAAAGAGAGAATATATTTGTTCCGTGTAACACTGAGGAAAGAAAAGGACCCGTTAAAGAATCTGCCTGTAATGCAAGAGACCTGGGTTCAATCTCTGGACTGGGAAGATTCCCTGGAGGAGAGCATGGCAATCCACTCAAATATTCTTGCCTGGAGAATCTCCATGACAGAGGAACCCAGTAGGCTACAGTCCATGGGGTTGCAAAGAGTTGGATACGACTGAGCGAGGAAGCACAGCATATAGCACGTGGATGTTGCAGATTTTGCTTCAGCATGCCAGA
Organism: Bubalus kerabau; assembly: GCF_029407905.1. Lineage (NCBI taxonomy): Eukaryota > Metazoa > Chordata > Mammalia > Artiodactyla > Bovidae > Bubalus > Bubalus kerabau. The sequence continues at coordinate 70,837,786 of NC_073625.1, forward strand.
CAGTAATTATGGAGTATGTGTTCTTTCTTGGAATTTTAAGGAAGTATAGGCAAATCAAGACCAATATGATGATGTGGTCAGAAGAGAACCTAAAAATTACATACAGCTATATATGTTGTTGTAGCTTTGCCTTATATTTCCCTGAAAGGAAATCAGTCTTCATAATAATGAAACAAAATAACAAAACTTAAGCATGAGTGACTTATTTAGACTCATCACTTTTTTATTCACAAAGAATTCCATAAAGTAGGAATGATTCCTTAAATTTAGTATTATCACATTTCATGAAAAGTCCTTGGAAAAATCTCACTTATGCATATGTCTTACACATCTTATCTTGAAATCCTTTGAGATTATAAGCTATTAAATTAATTGCGTTTTGTATCCAACCACTCGTTTATAACATATAATTCCCTAGGACCCTCATGTCCAGATTCAAGAGTGACTTGATAGAAAGGCTAATTTATTTTTGTTTTCTTCCTGGATCTGCTTTGAATATTTTTAAAAGAAGGAGGGATATGCTGTGTTTAATATTTATATAGGATTTTCTTTTAAAAGCAGCTTCTCTCAAAATCCTATTTTTAAATGGGACTACCTAGAAAGAGGTCAACTTACAAAATCCTTCCTAACTACTTGTTTGGTTCTTTAGGATTGATGGATAAGCTGATAGAATCTAATCTTCACATGTGTGTGTCATTAATAGAGATGTAAGAATCTCAATTTACTTTGTCTTTCTCTTTTCTGTCACATCATAAGGAAAAGCTTTACTAATGAAGTACCCAGTGGTAATAACCCATTATATGCTAGGATCTCTCTTTATATCAGATGACATGCAAATGAACTGTTCTATTTCTGTGGAGAAAGACAAGGAGTGGTCTAGTTAATCATACTTGAGGGCTGCCATAGTTGTCTTCTGGGAAATATTATCATTATTCATTCTTATTTAAGGGTCCTTATCCTGTGCATAAGAAAATCTCCCATTCATTCCATTTGGGTTTGATGTTAATTACAGGGGCATTAATGGAAGCTTTCTCATAAGAAATGGATGTAGGATTAAATCAGGGGGGAAAAAAAAGAGTGACCTTTGGGTGAGTCAGGTCATCATAATAAGTGTGTGTAGAAGCTGGAGGTTGGAGGAAAGTTAGAGATCCGTCACCCTCCTTGTGGTTCAGATGTAGAACTGAGGCTTTGTGAGGTGAACTGACTTAATCAAAGCCCCCACCTGATGAGAGCCAGGCTCGAAATGACAAATGCTGGAGTGAGTTTCAGCAGATAGCAGTGTAGGGAAAAGATAATTTGGGAAATTTCTTTTCCCAGAAAGGACCAAGCTCTAACCGCTTTTTCTGTTAAGTATTTCTATGATTTTGGCAAACCTTTTAACTTCTCTGGGTCTCTTTTCTTGAATTTATAGTAAAGAGATTAGACTAAATCATTTGTCCTCCAGAAAAGTGAAAGTCTATCTGAACTTCTGTGGAGGGTTTGCATGCAGTTACTGGATTAAGTTCATTTAAAAAAGATACTTTCAATGTATCATTTATGTTTGACCTCCAGAAACTGAGAAAAGCCAGTCTTGAATATCAAGTGAATTTAGCAGCAGTGTTTTTAACTGGCCCTTTACCCTAGTCTGTGAAAAAAACCTTTCTTCTTATCCCAGATAATATAATTTTTTTATATTTTTTTCACCCTTAATTCATACAAATTCTGGCTGGCAACAAATAATTGATAATATTGCTGATAAAATGAAGATTTTCCTTAATCATCTACATCTTTTGAGGATTTAACTGATCATGGATCCACATTTATGCAGTCACCAAGTAATTAAGTCATTTTTCTCTTTTCAAATAAGCATCCAAGTCTAAGATAAAATTATTTTGAAAATTTATGTACATTCTAGATCAGTGTTTCTGGTATCTTGATGTTTAATGTAAACAAACATAAGCTTCTAGTGTATAAATTGGATCTTATTTTGTTTCTCTAAAAGAAATATATGAAGCAAATAAACTAATTTTTGAGATATATTTGACTTACACTTAGTGTAAAAAATATTCAGTAAAATACATGTTTTGCCATTTACTGAAATTTTCATAATTATATGAAATTAATTTCATAATTATATTTAAGCGGGCATATATTTCATAATTACATTTAAGTGGGCATATATACATTGCTCTTCTTTTTGGAGCCATCCTATATAAATTACTATAGAAACCTTTATACTGTGTGTCTTTTTCTTTATTTTTCATTATTTTGTCTTTAATTTTTCTATCTTTTTTCTGGCTATAAATACATTCTTATTTTAGAAATGTTGGACACTAGAGTAGAGTAAAAAAAAAAATACCACCAGAAATAAACATCATAATTCCCATTATGTTTTTTTTAATTTAACACTGTCACTTTAATAATAGACAATCCATGAAATTGATTAGTTTTAATACTTCAATAAAAGATAAAAATACTATACATGTATTAAAAATATGTATAATTTATAATTATATAATCTCTAACAAAATTTGTCTTTATTTAAAAGAACATTTAGAAATTTTATAACAGTCTTCCTGCACATGTGTTAAGGAAATAGGAATAATCTAAATTGCAAACCTGTTTAGCAAGTGCTTACAAATTTTAACATTGTGTTCTTTTGGAAAAGTTTTCATATCATAGTCTGCCTGCCAGATATTTTGTATCATCTGTAAAATAAGGTACATCATTAATTTTTCTGCCACAAGAAATTTTTCTAACTGTGGTGATAACTTTGTGAATATTAGTCCGTTTTTCACTTTTAAAACTAACTACTATTTATAATAGGCCAAATTGTACTTGGTAAACATCAACAAAATAATTGTTAATTCATGGACTAACTGGCCTTCTATAGATGCTTTAAAAATATGTGTGTATTTTTGCTTGAGGGTTTAGAGGTAGTTTGTTCTTCATTTCTTAAAATCTGCTTCCTTAAAGATATAGATTTGGGACTAGAAAACAAATTTAGAGTGATTTTCTTTTCATATGTGATGTCAGTTCTAAGAAAAATTTGTTTATTTCATCCGACTAGTTTACCTATACCCTAGTCCTCGAATGAAGTGTGACCTTTGGAGTGACTGGTGGCTTGAGTGATGCGGTTAATGAGATCTAGCGACATCATGACCCTGACCCCTCCGTGGCCCTGGCTTCTCTCATCCATCTTCTTAACCCCACAGGCTGAATCAGTGTGTAGAATCAGGATTAAACAAGTGTGAATAAACAAGTTCAAGAGTTTTCTGTCATGGCTGCCAGCACACAGAAGTGGCAACGTAAGACAGAGAACCTAATACCGAGGATGCTCTCTGTGCAGCTCCGCAGCTCCTGATGGAGACATCACTAGTGTTTGTGGTCGGCACAGTGCATCTAATCTCAGTCTGCTCCATTTCTGGACAGTGGTGGCGGTTGGCCTTTAAAATCATGTAGCTGTTGGCACGTTCCATGAAAGGATGGCTGATCCATCACTTACCCAGTGTCACACGTTACTAAGGCTTTTATCTCATTAACTATGATTAATGTTTGTATGGAATGGGCTTGTCATGTAACTGTTCATATTCAGCAATTTTCAATCCGTAGGCTTACTTGAACAGACAAGAGTTTTATCTTAGGGACTGGGTGCCTTTATTTGCGATTACTGTTGCAACATGGTATGGTAACTCTGTGATGTAGCTCTTCCCTGACTCTTTCCCATTATTGGCATTCAGTATGTTCCCTGTCATTGAACTTGAGATGTCCTTATATAAGTGCAATCAAATGAAACCTATAAACAGTTTAGTTTATGTAGAAAGAAGAAATGCAGTAGAATTTTAAGGAAATATTTTTCTATTATTTCTTAGCCTAAAAGTTGTTTTCCTAATATGATTTCCTTGTAAGTCCATTTTCTCAAAGTGAGATGGAAAAGGATAGAGATTAAGGATGCAGTTTTTTTCTTGCCTTTGGCTGTGGTTCTTGCTTTATCTGTTCTACATCTGACAAGTCTTTCCCCTCAGCCCAGGGCACCATTTGATAAGTTGACCAGTCAGTGATTAAACATATTTATTTAGTTCAGTGGGTCAGAGTTATTGCGACAGATAGAAAATTACTGATGAATTATCAATTTCAGCACCTCTGACATCTGGCCTCAATGCAGTCCATCATCTGAGGACTCATAACACATTTGTTTGGACAATAACATGCTCAGCTACCTGTGTGATCACAGAGCTGGATAATGGAGATATTTTGTGCAGAATTAATAACACAGAATTCACAGAAATCAGGAGAGCTCTGCACCTACACTTGAAAACTACAAATAGCCAATACTTTACTAATTTAGGTAATTTTTTTTATAATTTATTTAACAAGAACATTTTGGAATTGAAGAAATAGCTAGTTGGAAATACTTTAGAAACAATATTACATATGAAAATTAGTCATCAAAATATTTTATTTATAAACTGTAATGAAATAAAAAATGGGCTTAAGTTTTGGTCTATTGAAGTCAATGGAATTTCCAAAATAAAATCTCAAGTCAGACACTTAACATTGTAATTCTTTTTAATTATAAACAAGATTTAAGTAGGAGTTGAAAAAACCTTTCTTCTTTTTCTTATTACTAGTTGAGTGATTCTTTTACTCCAATTAAATTCTAATGGTCTTGTAGCAAATGCCAATCTAATGTGAAAATGATTCTACTCTTCTGTCCATGTGACTAAAATTTATTCCAGTACAATCTTCTTCACATCCTTATTTCACATTTTCTAATCTTGTGATTAGTTTTTCAAACAAAGTTGATTCAGGTTAGTGGTTGGTCTGTATTTTAAAGTATATTCATATCTTTTAAAAACTAGTCACACTTGTTAAGAAATTAATAGATCATGACAGATAATAAGCTCTAACTTTTATTTTGGCTTTACTCTCAATTGTAAATATTTCATGTGATTATCCTTATATTCTTATATCCCATGTGTCTAATGCCCTACTTTACAGTGATTCTACATTTAATATTTATGCATGCCGTCATAAAAATATTTGTGAAGCCAGAAATGATTCTTAATCTTCAGAGTGCTCATTTTCACTCATTGTTTTGAATCTACAAACTGGTAAGAACTTAGCTTTGTTACCATTGTTCTCAAAATAAAGGTTGAGCTCTTTGACATTATAATTTGTATTTATTCACTAAATCTACACCAGAGCTTTGACATAAAATTGATAGGCCCTTTGGAGTGTCCAGCACAACATGTGATAACTTGGCAGTATTACAGGTCATACTAGGTCATTATTTATCACTAAAGACTTCCTGATTTGTCTTGAAATTAAGTGAGGTTTCTTCTCTCATTTCATGGAAACCTTTAGTAGTTGACTATAGCATTTAATCAACTCATCTCTCCTTGGATACTTCTGATTTAGTTTGGGAAATCCTTGGGTGAATCCTCATTATAGAGTGCTATCTGGAATCTCAGTGTATGGGTCAGTTACACTGTCATGGATGTTCAGATCAGATGCAATTATAAAATGAGGGTGGTAAGATTAGGATATTTGAATTTGATTTGAAGCATTCTTTTGAGCAGTCACAGGAAAGCCATTGTAGCATTTTCCTTAAAGACCAGCCCCTCTAAATATCAGAACATTTCATATCTGGGATTTGCTTTAAGACCATAAATAAAATTTGTGCTTTTAAAATTGGGGGTGTTCACTATGTTCTCCATATTTTGACTCACTGTCACCTGCTTAAATTTGCCTTTCACCTTTATTCTACACCACCTACTTCCCGCTGAAATAACAGTTCATTTTCATTAGCAATTTCTGCCATATAAACTGTATATAAGTTACTAGGAGCAGGTCAACAGATGTAAAGCAATCAAACAACAATGGAAAAATGATAAACATTTTTTTGGAACAAATATCCATGACATGAAAGCATGTGATTTAATTAAAATGAAATAACTTAATTCATTAATATGAATTATGTATCCAAGTTTCCTTGGAGAAAGGGCACACATATATTAGATTGCCAGGTGCTCTCATATATAGAAAGGGATGCTATTATCTGTTACCAGACAGTAAGACTGAGAAATTAAGGGGAAAAAAAATGCATTTGAAAGTTCCTTGTAAACTGTAAAGAGCTCTAATAATGTGAAGTTTGTTATTTTAATGTTATGTGTGTTTGTTGGAACAGAGATGGTAGGGAGAAAATGTGTAACTATCCATTCTTAGTGGCTTCTGTGTAAACTTGCAGTTTTACAGATTTCATTCTGTTGTTCAGTGGCCCAGTCATGTCCAACTCTTTGCAACCCCAGATTACAGCACTGCAGAACTCCCTGTCCCTCACCATCTCCCGGAGTTTGCCTAAGTTCATGTTCATTGCGTTGGTGATGTGATCCAGCCAGATCATCCTCTGATTCCCTCTTTCTCTGCCCTCAATCTTTCCCAGCAACAGGGACTTTTCCAGTGAGTCAGCTGTTTGCATCAGTCCTTCCACTGAGTATTCAGGGTTGATTTCCTTTAAGATTGACTGGTCTGATCTCCTTGCTGTCCAAGGGACTCTCCGGAGTCCTCCCTAGCCCCACAGTGTGAAGGCATCAATTCTTTGGCTCTCTGCATTCTTTATAGTTCAGCTGTTACAACTGTACGTGACCACTGGGAAGACCATAGCTTTAACTATATGGATCTTTGTTGGAAGAGTAATGTCTCTGCTTTTCAACACACTGTCTAGGTTTGTCATCGCTTTCCTGCCAAGAAGCAATTGTCTGCTGATTTCAGGGCTGCAGTCATCATCTGCAGTGATTTTAGAGCCCAAGAAGAGGAAATCTGTCACTGCTTCTACCTCTTCCCCTTCTATTTGCCATGAAGTGATGAGACTAGATGTCATGATCTTGCTGCTAAGTCCCTTCAGTCGTGTCCGACTCTGTGTGACCCCATAGATGGCAGCTCACCAGGTTCCCCCGTCCCTGGGATTCTCCAGGCAAGAACACTGGAGTGGGTTGTCATTTCCTTCTCCAGTGCATGAAAGTAAGAAGTGAAAGTGAAGTTGCTCAGTCGTGTCCGACTCTTAGCAACCCCATGGACTACAGCCTACCAGGCTCTTCTGTTCATGGGATTTTCCAGGCAAGAGTACTGGAGTGGGGTGCCATTGCCTTCTCCGGTCATGATCTTAGTTTTTTTAAATATTTGGTTTTAAGCCAGCTTTTTCACTCTCCTCCTTCACCCTCATCACGAGGTTATTTAATTCTTTTTCACTTTCTGTCATTAGATTGGTATCTTCCTCACATCTGAGGTTGTTGCTGTTTCTCCTGCCTATCTTGATTCTAGCATGTAACTCATCCAGCCTGGCATTTCTCATGACGGGCTCAGTGTTTAAGTTAAACAAACAAGGTAACAACACACAGCCCTGTTGTACTCCTTTCTCAATCCTGAACCAATCAGTCGTTCCATACAGGATTCTAACTGTTGCTTCTTGACCCGCATACAGGTTTCTCAGGAGACAGGTAAGATGGTGTGGTATTCCCATTTCTTTACGAGCTTTCCACAATTTGTTATGATCTACACAGTCAAATGCTTTAGTGTAGTGATTAAGCAGAGGTAGATGTTTTTTCTGGAATTCCTTTGCTTTCTCTCTGATCCAGTGAGTGTTGGCAATTTGATCTCTGGTTCCTCTGCCTTTTTTACTAAGGGGAAAGTAAAAAGTTTTCATATTGATATATAATTATTTTTCATTCAAGGACATCAACTTTGGCCAATTTCATGTGCTGAAATATAATTCATGAGAATGCCCAAAATCACCATTTCAAAACATTGCCCTTAAGTTGCCCTTGTAAGCGTTTGAATTGGTAATTTGGAGTGACTTTCATCCTCAACTTTTTTTTTTCATAAACCCTATTAAGTAAGCATCAAATATTTTTTCACTCTTTTATATTATTGAATTAGTTAGTGCTTTGCATCAACAGGACTTCCCTGGTGGCTCAGACGGTAAAGTGTCTCCCTGCAATGCGGGAGATCTGGGTTCGATCCCTTGGTTGGGAAGATTCCCTGGAGAAGGAAATGGCAACCCACTCCAGTACTCTTGCCTGGAAAATCCCGTGGACGGAGGAGCCTGGTGTCCAGGGGGTCACAAAGAGTCAGACACGACTGAGCGACTTCACTTGCATCAACAACCTTGATTTCAGCTTTGAAATTCTGTTTCTTAATGCAATGAATAATTATGGTAAGAAGTAAATGAAAGCATGATTATTTTAACTTGTAACATGCATTAACATCTATTCCAGTGTGTCCAGAATAAAAGTTTTTTCACAAATGTACAGGACATTTGGGGAAGATATGGGAAAGAAATAAGTCAATGAAGTTGATGTAGCAATCTGATACCTTTGCTTTGATAACCTAAAAGGATGCAGACACGGGGGGAATTTGGAAAATTATAAAACTTCTAAAGTTTATGCAGAAAGAATTCAGGCTAAATCACTTGCTACCCCTGAGCTGGATTGATTCATACTATAATTACCTCGCAAAACACTGATGGTGTGTTAATATTCCATTGATAGTTGTAAGTTGGTAATAAAATTTTAAATGTGGAATCGCTACACAAAATATGGAAGGAAAATTTGCCTTTAGTCTTGGAATTTGTGATTAGCCTGGAATAATTATGATTTCTAACAGGAACAAAGAATTCAATGGCATAGCTGGAATTACAGTGATTGCATAGGCTTTGAAAAAATTCCAACTTTTCCAGCTAATTATATTACCCTCCTCTGTATTCAGAATATTATGCATTTCAGCTAAGTCTGAATAGAGTCTTAAAAAATGATTAAGAGAAAGTGACTGAGCAGTTTTTTTTTTTTTATACTGAGCTGAAGAGGGCATTTAAAAATTGTACCTAGCCAGTCTTGTTTGACAGAATTCTTACACTTAGGAATCCCCATTCTTATAAACCTGTGTTTGGGCAAATTAATGGGAAACACACTGGCCGCCTGATGCGAAGAGCTGACTCATTTGAAAAGACCTTGATGCTGGGAAAGATTGAGGGCAGGAGAAGAAGGGGACAACAGAGGATGAGCTGGTTGGATGGTGTCACCAACTCAATGGACATGGGTTTGGGTGGACTCCGGGAGTTGGTGATGGACAGGGAGGCCTGGCGTGCTGCGGTTCATGGGGTTGCAAAGAGTTGGACATGACTGAGCGACTGAATTGAACTGAACACTGTAGATGTTTAGCAGTATTATGCCAACATGAATATGTACTCTGGCTTTGATAGTCCTTGTTAATAATTTAAACATTTTTTGATATTCTGTTAGCAGAGTAATTTGGCTAATAATTTGATTAGTTTCACCGTCTACCCATGTTAAGTCCTTCATTGCTTGAACCTAGTGAGAAATGGGACGTTCTGATTTAAATATTTTCCAGTTAACTCAGTTAAACCAGATTCCTTTGGTTTATTTTGTGTAAGCAGTGGTACTCTGTTGGAAATTTGTTATTAAAATGTTTATTTTATATTATGTTTTAGTTGAAATTTCTTGGGTGATTAAGGTCTCATCTGTTTCATGATTGTAAACATTAGTTCTCTTTATATTATGAAATCTTGTATATCCTATGGTATTGCATAGTGAAAAATTCAGCATTTCCTTTATGTAAGTTTTACACTAATGTTATTCTGGAAACTTCATACACCGTTCCATCGTCCCTTCAAGCCACTGATGTTTAGGACCGTATTTTCTTTTTTTTGTTGTTGTGAGGAAATTAAATGGTGAATTAGACAAAATCTTTGCCCAAAGCCATACAGCTGTCAGAGGGGATTTTTGAATCCTTGTGTGTCAGTTCTCTGATCTGGATTTCTTTCCATTTAAAACAGTATCTACAGTATTTGGTCTAAGAGAGATTTCTTAGGGTTGATCTGTTTGTATGAAGTGCAACAAGCAGTTCTGATTGAGTTCAGGATCTTGGTTAATTGAGATATGGCTCTCATTCTCTGTAGATGAAATGGATAACTGTTCATAACACTGGTGTGTGTGTGTGAGTGTGTTTACAGGTGAGAAGAAAGAGAAAAAGTTACTCAATACTAATCTACTGTCCGCAACAATAGAAATGAGAACTATTTGCTTTGTGGCCACAAACATGGGCACTTTTTGTTTGATTTTACAGTTCAGATTAGTGCCCCTTGCCACCTAAAGCTTCAGTAGTGGATTAGGTGGTGATCCGTACAGATGTGTGAGCATTCCTGGGGTAAAGAATCCTTCTGCCAAAGAAGGAGATGCAAGAGAGGTAAGTTTGATCCCTGGATCAGGAAGGTCCCCTGGAGGAGAATGTGGCAGCCCACTCCAGTATTCTTGCTTGGGAAATCCCATGGACAGAGGAACCTGACGGGCTACAGTCCATGGGGTTGCAAAGAGTCAGATACAACTAAGTGACTAAGTACACACACACACTTAGGCAAAAAGTTGAACTTATAATTTAGCTCTCACTGTCCCTCTCCTTTTGTGTGGACTAAAATAGTTAATATGTAAATTCTTCATTAGCATTCATAGTCAAATAATATGTAGAAATCCAAAAAGTTAGCTATTTTAAATAGATTATTGCTATACCAATGCTAAACTCACAGAGAATAGCCATTGAAAAGGCTGAAGTCCAATCAAATATCTATTTTACCGTGATGACAATGTAAAAAATGAAGCGATGCCACTTCCTCAGTGCTTCCTTCTCAGATCTGTTCCACATGTGGTGGTGTGGTAATACTGCGAGCAGTGAAGTATTAAAACAGTTTTGTCTTGTGTTCTTTCATCCTGACAGGCCAATGACATAATGTCGACAAGCCATGTCTGATAGATTCAAAATTAAAAGTGAATGCCCTCCTTCTTTTCCCTAAGCTTGTGCCTAATGACCTTTGAGCCAATGTGCAATTTCACTGCTTCCGACATAGTAAGTCTGGGAACAGCTGGTGCGGGTCTTTTCTCAGGCCTGCAGAGGATGGTTTTATCAAAACCATATTACTTTTGTTATTAAAGGAGAAGAATGGAGAGGAATCAGCAATAAAAGCAATGCTAGGTCACTTCAGTCGTGTCTGACTCTATGCGACCCCATAGACGGCAGCCCACCAGGCTCCCCCGTCCCTGGGATTCTCCAGGCAAGAACACTGGAGTGGGTTGCCATTTCCTTCTCCAATGCATGAAAGTGAAAAGTGAAAGGGAAGTCGCTCAGTCGTGTCCGACCCTCAGCGACCCCATGGACTGCAGCCCACCAGGCTCCTCCGTCCATGGGATTTTCCAGGCAAGAATACTGGAGTGGGGTACCATTGCAAAGACTATTTCAAAGTCTGAACTCTGAAAAGCAGTTTGCTGGTAAGGATATTACCATATATAATATATGCCATATATGCATAATTTAATACTTTCACAAGAAAGTCAGCCAGTTGATTTTCATAAACATGTATGGAGCAACAGCACTGAGAAAAATAAAGATAGAAATTTACTCTGTGAATTTTTAGTTCTACACTGTATTATACAATTGTAGTAAGGAAGATGATCAACAATGTGTGGAACCAAGACTTTAGATTCCAGGCATATTTTCTCTGCTATCGCTTTTCCCCTGAGTGGAAAGTTTTGCTCTCTAGTTATATAGTTAGAGGTAATTTATACAATTCTTGCTTTTACAAAGACATATGAAAACTTAGAGCATTTAGAAAATAATTGAGGTTGGTTATTAGAAAAGTTTATGAGTAGTTTGTTAATTTATTCAATCCATGAAGTAGAATTTACTATGAACTTACCCTGTTTCAGTGTGTTTGAATGTGTGGCCTTAGCTTTTTGACTGTTCATTTACTAACTGGAAGAAATTAGACATGTACCTTTGAAAATGTTTGTCAATTATAGGTAGAAGGGAAGAAAGTAATAAATATAATACTATAGGACAACAGCTTTAATACATATACATACACACATGTACACACATGTGTATGCATGTGCCTATGTGTGTACAACATTTGAAAGAAATAATTTCCTGAAATTTCATCCGAAATCAAAGTGTCTACCGTTCACATTGGATAAAAGCAAAGGTTGTTAATTCTTTCCTTTTTTGAATCTTTAGAGTTCAAATGCTTAAGAACCATTTTCTTAGGATACCAGGGAATCCTGAGTTGAATGTAGGTATATTGGGAAATGGGATAGAGAAGTTGCAGCCTTCCTTTTTGGGGAGATGCTTTTTTTAAATTCATAATATTTGAAAAATTGGAAGAGAGGAAAATGGGGCATGTTGGAAGGGAAGGCAGAAACTTGAAGCTAGAAAGGAACAGTGTTATCTGAAGGGCTGGCCAACCAAGCAGAAGTGGAGTTTATAATATTGATTTAAAGAGGAGCCTAGGTCAGGTGAAGCCAGGTTAACAGGAACCGAAATTTCTTGGAGTATCCAGGAGGCAAAATGAATACATTCAGACTTTTAAAATGAACAGGACACAATGAAATCAGTGTTCATGTACTATAATGTGTGGTGGAGTTGTGTATATGAATTATTGTGCAAAATACAATCAAAAGTGGGAGCAGAGAATGGAGATGATTCTTGTGTTCAGTTTTGGTGAAATAAATACTAGTTTTGTGAATAATGGTGCATTTACCTTTATTTTTGTTCCATCCATTAGTCATAAAAAAGTGTACACCCTTGTATACATCTTGTTTAAGCAACTGTTTTTAGTTCAATTAAAGTAGCAAATTGATTTATCCGTTATAATTGCTTCCAGCTTTTAAGATCTTAAATCTTTCCCCCTTGTCTCCCTACTTTCATCATTTATTTTTTATCTTTACTCTCTCCTGTTTCTTCATCCTTCATTTCTTCTTACTATATTTATTTCTGTCATATAGAATACTGGTGTTTTAATTATTATACATATTAAACTCGAATGTAGTATTGTATCCTCATATTACAGGATTATCAGGGTTGAAAGAGGAGAATCCAGGCACTTTTCATATATTTAGTTTGAATAATGAGAGGTCTGTTTTTACTCATTTTCCAGGTAGTGTTTAGATGCCACCTTTATTTGCTATAATAAACTGTAGGCCAGATATCCACACATAGTGGAAAAACCATATTACTATAACAGCTGTGGGCTGTCTGCACAATATCACAATCACATGAGTGTTTCTGGATTTCTACATCTCAGAGTGCTGTTTAGGTAAATCCAGGTGGTTTTGTTGAGGGAAGAGTTTTGCCTTTAAAGCATAAATCACTATAGTGTTCAACCTTTCCAGGGCTTCAGATAGTTGATTGGTGTTTGTTTCGTTAATTAATTTGCGTTTCATTCAGATGCGGTGCTATGGTCTTAAAAGATTAATATTAATGCTGCTCAATTAAGGCTGTAAGTCTCTATTACTTATTTTACTACTCTTTCTTCTCCTCAACAAAGAAAATATTGTGAACTGAAATAAAACAGATACTGTCCGGGCTGCTTATGTGTACTTGTGTCATTATGCTTGATTAAAGGCATGATGTGAATAATCTCAGCTTTTCATTGCAAGGAAATATGAAAAAAAATGTTTTGGATATAGACTTTCCTTCACCATAATTATAACCTTTAAAAATTTACCAGTATTTTAGTATATAATATTTTTATGAAATTTTCCTGGTAAAAATTTTTCCTTGATAAACAGCTGATTTTACAGAGTGTAGTTGTTAGAAATTGACATCATAGAAAAACACAGAACTGTCATAAAAATCTGCCTATATTTAGTTTGTTTCTACTTCTGAAGTACTCCTAGTTGTTGTAGCTTACGTAATTAAAGGAAAGCATGTTAACAAAGGCTACAGCTTGCAAATTCAAAGCAGGTTATTATTATTTATTCTGCTCCCAGCGATTGCACACATTTGACCCTAAATGACAAAGTAAATGAAAGCCCTTTTTCAAAGTAATACAATCAGTTCAAAAAATATTGTGCTAATAAAGTTATACATTCTAATTGAAAGATTGATGGCAATCCATTTAGTTGTTACTAGGTTATTTGTGACAGACAGATGCAGAGTAACCTCATTACAGTCAGAATTGTGATGACTTGTAGCTGAAGAGAGGAATAAAGCTTTAAACCATTGTCACAGTGCATTTCCAAAATGTATGCAGAAGATGATTTAAACGAAAATATACGACCATTAAATATAAGTTTGAATTGGTTACCTAGCAGTGTTGTTATAGAAGCAATGAAGTAATCATCTGTTTGATCCATAATTGGCCTACTTAAAATTCACAAATCAGATTTACAGATTCCAATTTATGAAAGAGAAATGCAGGAGCAAACACTGGATTGAAAACGTTATCCCTTGTGGTTTGGTATTTCCAGCTCATATTTTTAGTTGTTTTCTTCATGATCATTAAGTCTATATCAGTTTATTTTAGACATTTCTGTCCACAATCACCAATTCGTGATAAATTATTCAGCACTTTTCATTTGTTTGTTCCCTAGTAGTTTAATGTCAGGCTTTCAGCACAAGTACTCAAGGGAATTTGATCAACATTTTGAAGTTATGTGGTTGAGAGAAAAAAAATGAATGCACAATAATTGTCTTTTTCCTTTTGAAAGATTTAAAAATCTTTGTGGGATATATTTTCTGTAAATTTGATCTTGGAACTTATTTTTCTTGATTAGTTAATAATGTAGAAATTTTAGCCTAAGAAAAGCTCTGTCTTCCTACAGTCTTCTTACTATAAGAATGTTTCTCTAGAAATTTCTCACATTCAGAAGTATCCTCAATGTCTCACACATAAAACCCGTTTTATTTTATCACTTAATCATTTCTGGTTCAATCTTATGCACAGTTGTCTTGGTTCTCTCATTTGCACTTTCTTTTATTCTTATTTTGGGCTCCTTACAATCACCACCATGTCTTTCATGATATAGCTTATCTTTCATCATGAATTCTAAAATTCTTTTATATTGACTGAGATACTCATTTTATAAGAAGACTCTTATAAACTTGATTTCACATTGGCCCTAATTTTTTGAAAAAGTGCATTTAAAAAAAGATCTTCATTGGATAAATCAGTTATGTATTAGGTATCTATAAATTTAACATAGTGTTCTTTTTAAGATAGTGAATCTACATAGGGTTGACATTTTATCTGTCCTAAGGAATGAATGAAGAGGAAGTTTAGGGTCGTGCTTCTTACCTTGTGTCATAGTTAAAGCTAAAGTTTTGAATTATCAAAATTAAAATAGAATTCAGGAAATTGAATTAAAAATACATTTTAGTAAGATCCTAACACCATTTGACAGAGAATGAGATGGTTAGATGGCATCACTGAAAAAATGGACACGAGTTTGAGCAAACTCTGGGAAACCTGGGGTGCTGTAGTCCATGGGGTCTCAAAGAGGTGGACACGACTGAGCAACTGTACAACATTGAGGTGAGGGCTAAAGTGGAACAAAGGGCCTTTTTTTCAATTCTAGCTATAGATCACTTCCTTCCCATAAATTACCTGTTAGCTTTCTGACCTCAGGCAAATTATTTGACTTTTAACTTTTAAGTCTTAGGTTTTTTCAGCTGTAAAACGGAATGACGATTCTAGCCTTACAAGGTTGTTTTGATACTTACGAATATAATTTTATAGTTATTATAGTATATAATTTATAAGTATAAATTTATAATTTATAGTATATAATATGTAAGTATCTATATTTAATTATAATATAGTCAATCTTGATTGATTTGTGAGAAATAAATATTGGAAATATTTCAACAATTAAACATTTTTCACTTATTTAAGCAAATGATTATAATGTACCTACTGTGTGCCAGGTTTAGTTAAATAAACTAGAAAAAATCATGGCTTCATGGAGCTTAAATTCTCAGTGCTTACATATTCAGTGCAGAAACTTGAAAGATATATGAATGTTAATATACCAAAATAAAATCACTTAGAAATCTGGTGTTAATAATTTATGGATGTCTATATTTTTGAATGCTTTTATGAGTATCTGAGTTTTGCAGTTTTCAGATTATCATTGTAGCTTGTGTCATCTTTCTTGTTTGTATTTCATAAATAATTTCTCATATCATGTTCTTCCTCACCATAGTATATAATGGTGTACTTTTCATCCTGTGTTGTATGCTAATTTTCTTATTCCTTATCATTGAGTGTTTAAGTTACTTCCAGTTTTTCAGATATGTATATCAATATATAAAGTATGAAGAACATCCTGTGATGAAAATTCTTGTGTACATTCTTGATTATTTCTGTCCAATAAATTCAATTATGTAGAATATTTGGATCAATGATTATAGATATTTTTAAGACTTTTGTAGGTTCTTCTATAAGGCTGTTTCAATGTAAAATCCCATCAATAATGCTTGAGGGTCCAGGTTCACTAAAACCTTGCCTTTCAGACATTTTTCTTTGCAAATATGATAGATAAAATTGTTCTCTCCTAATAATCTTGAATTTTATTTCTAGTGAGGCTAAAGCTTTTGTTATGTGAGTATTGGCTTATTTTTCTTCCTTTTTTAAATTGCTTGCTCCTGTTGTTTAAGTGTTTTTTCTTTTGGAATGCTCTTTTTGTTGATAATTGAGAGCCTATTATATATGAAGATAATTGTCCTCTTTTCATGTCACTGCGTGTGTACATACCAAAAGATTTCCCATTTTTACATAGCATAACTGTAGAAGAAACCTCCATGGTTTCTTAGTGATTCCTTTAGGATAGAAACAAATGAATTCTCATCATTCTTTACTAATCTTTCAATACTAATTGCCTGTGTGTGAAATTCTTATACTAACTAGTTGCAGAAGTAGATTTTATTCCTTTTAGAGTATTAGAGTTTCTTATTGTTTTCCTCTTTTATATATATTACTGGAGAAGTTTTAAACACTGCTATCAAAAAAGAGAAAATGGCATTAAAGGGTTTGAGATGTACAGATACAGTATATTCTTTCCATGGTTGTCATTTCTACTTCCCCAGTTCTATTGGCTTCGTGGAACCCTAGGTCTACATTAAGTCTTTGGATGAAACATATCTCCCTATAACCCCACACTCTTATCTCTTCCTCCGTTAATAGGCTGGAGGTATCTGAATATTCTGCTTATTTTTCTTATTTTAATGCAAGCAGCCAAAAGGCTAAATACAGGCAGGCTCAGCCCTCCTAGTGTTTTGCTATTGTGTTCCAACTGTATTTATGCTTTTAGATGAGTGTTGTTCTCTCCAGATCTCCAGATGTCTTACAAACCAGATTTACCCACACCTTGAATGATTTACTCATTTAGATTATTTTGTTAGACCCAGTTGGAATGTAAGTTTAAGACAGATGCATTAGTGGCTAAAGACTGATGATAAAAAATGTCAGTTGTCCAGAGATTTATAAGTCTGATGCTTTAGGAACGATTAAGCCTTCAGTCACATAAGGGGAAATACACAGTCGTAGGGATCCACAGATATGAAATATAAATGATAAGCTCTAAACTCAATGGGGCAGAATTCTATATTTAATTAATTTAAAAAATCTATGACATGTATAATTTGTTGAAATAATATAGTTCTCACACTCTTTGTTATAATTCACCTGTGAAACTAGGGAATTTGGTACCAAATCTTTAGTTCCTATCAGATTTGACCATTTAGCAAAGTAAATGTAAAATTAACTAGCAAAAAGTTTCTATCACTTTCTGATAAAGTATTTATTTTCTTTTTATATGTGGGTATGTTTTCAAAAAGAACAGTATTCTAAAACCTGATCATTAAAGTTTGGGAGAGCACATTATTCAATTATTGGGTGCCCCTCTGAAATCAGTCATTTAAAATATATTTAAATTGATTAATTTGTATATTTTCCTTTAGAATAGGACCTAATATATTCCTTTGACTCATAAAATTATGAGACTAAAGACAAGTATATTTTAATCTTTACCTCCAAAATCCATATGATTTATTACAGGGTTGTGATTTTTATCCAATGTCCTAGTATTGAATGATGGTGTTTAATATTACTGTAATACCATATGTCAGAAGATTTATTGTAGTTTTAATTTTCCTGAGCTAGGAGACAGGGTACTTGAATGCATTTGGTGATTATTGACCGATAAGCAATAAAATGATCCTACATAGAGCTCAGTGGCAAATGTTTCTCTAACTCCCTCTGATTAATATGGTCTTTTTGGTGTAATATGTCAATTTTATCAGATTTAAATTTATCATCAAACTAGCTACAGTAATTTCAGGTCTTGGAAAGGGCTACTTTGACTGAGTTATTATTATATTCACAAACAAGATTGTTTATACCACTGGAGAAATCTTTATGAAGAGTTACTCTTTGTTACTACAAGATCAGCCAAAAACACCTTCATAAATATTAGATGAAAAAAACTGAACTACGTATCCACATATTTTGAAAATTTTAATCATTCCTATAAGCTAGTGGAAGTTTTTATTCAGTTACTAAATCTCTTTGACCACTGACTTTTAAAGTATAAGTGTCTTTATTCTCTTGTTTATGAAAATCTCTCCAGTAATTGGAAGTGCTGGAAAAATGAGGACTACTAACAGAAATGAACATTCCAAAGAAGGAAAGTAGTCCACGTAAACCAATGTTTGATATGTGTCTAGTATAGTTGACTTTAATTCAGCAGATACCTTTCGAACATTAACTACATGTTAGACAGTGTGCTAGGTTTCAGGGTTACAAAAATGAGTATGTGCTAAGAGAAAGATAAATAGATATGAAATGTCTATTTATCCTTTCTAGAATATGATATATGAGATAACTAAGCATGGAGGTATATAAGTAACTTTTAAGTTTCTACTTCCTTTAATCTTGCAGTGTACCTCTGGACTTATTTAGTTATGTGATAAAATGCATAATTGGGACCTTGCACGTGCAATTTCAAGTATTTTGAATTATTGAGGCCAAAAAGCCATTTAACTGGGAGTTGAAAGGTGAAGGAAGATTATACAATAAAAAGTTTTCCATTATGTGTCAGGTGATTTTTTGAAGGGACAGTGATGAGGCCACTGGAGAGTCCAGAATACATGTGTGATTTTCAGGGTAACACAAGATTATGGAACCCAGACTGTCTTATTTCTAAGGATTGCATCATTCTTTTGTTAAAATCATTGTACTCACTATGAAATGTTACTCACAGGGAAATCAGATAGCAGCTCTATTAAGAACTTTGAAACCATCAGAAAAATCTTGCATTATATTTATCAAATATTTGAAATCTAATATGTGTAAAGTACAATATAAAATTATATTTATTATTGGATTATTAAAGGAATAATGTACATCTACTGGATTGTATGTTTTGCAAAAGGCATAGAAAACGCAATTTTGTGCTCTGCTCAATTAAAAAGCATTCTGTCTTGGGATTCTTTATTTTATATGATTGCTCCTAAGAAAAATTTACCCAGTTATTTTGTTTGGTACTTTAAATACTCTTATTAAGAAAATTATATATATGTGGTTTTAAATAAATATATGGACAGTTTCTAAAATAGAACTATTTACACAGGATAGTAATTTTTAGTAACCTGCCATATTTGGCTGATATATATGTTGGAAGAGACATCTCATAGTTTTTTTTTTCATTTTATTCCGAGGGAAGTAAATCTGATGGTGCCCATATGTTTGCAAAATTCCACTGAAAAACTGTTCGAAAAAACAATGATCTATTTTCTTTCCCCAAAATTGCATCAGAGACATAGCATGGTGAAGAAAAGTGGTTCTTGTGAGAAAATATTTTAAAGTTTTTCTCACTGAGTCTTTCCTTTTTTTTAATGATTTGGGATCTTTACAAAACCTACAGAGTTAAATTATCATACATTTAATTTTTTTATTTTTCTCCTACTGATTTTGGCCAAAGCATCTTTAAAGATTAAAAACGCGTATATGACTTTTAACCCGCTGATCTATTCCTGTCAGCATAACAAGGTACCTTGCTTTCCAAGTGTCTGAGACTATGGTATCAAAAAGAAGAAAGTGAAACTGGAGGACAAAGGTTAACTTATGAGGGTTCTTTCAAGAAGGTTCCAGTGTTGGCACAAGTTTAGGCTATATACATACCCTTTCAACTGGGCTTCCCAGGTGGCTCAGTGATAAAGAATCCACTTGCCAATTCACTCTTGTCCCGCCACTGGAGTCGTGGGTTCCATCCCTGGGTTGGAAAGATCCCCTGGAGTAGGAAATGGCAACCTCCTCCAGTATTCTTGCCGGGAATATCACATGGACAGGGCCTGGTGGGCTACAGTCCATGGGGTTGTGAAGAATCTGACACGACTGAGCGCGCACACCCATTTGATTATAAACCAGTAGCCCTGCAGTGAGGATATTTTGAATGTTCACATCTCTACCTGTCAACACCTCTGAAACCTTTTCAGCACCCTATTTCTCAGTCTCTTCTTGATCAAAGCATGACCTGCTCACTAAGGCTTTCATAAGATAATAATTTAATAACAGACTCTGAGCCAGAAGACAAAGGGAAAGACTGTGTAGGAGGCCACTGCTAATTTCCCTCCCAACATAATCAAATCAGCGCAGCTATCCAGCCAGGACTCATAACCCTTAATAAGTCACTCGACTCGATTAAGAGAAATTGATTTTCCTCTACCGTGGATCATAGTGATTATGATAAATATGGTATCTGCTGTTCACTGCGCTCCTCCGCTTACTGCCAGTGTCCCATTTGTTTGCAGGGAGGCAGGTAAACGAGCTAGAGGATGACGCTGTGTCATTAACTGCAGTTGATATCAGCGCTTTGACAGCTGTGGAATTGAATGGTTCCATAGATCAGCTTCGAAGCCAGTCGTAAAAGCTTTGCGCAGCAGTTACACGTTCCTGACACCACTGCTGGCAGCTTTCAGCATGCAGACTCCTGGCTCATGATTTGTAATTGAAAATATAGGAACAGAGCAGAATGGGTGGGCATGAGGGAGTTTACACTCTAGATTTATAATTTGAAAAGTTGTGTGAGAGCAAAACTGCAAAGTAATACTTCGCCAAGGTTCTATTGTGATCCCCACATTATCTGAAGTCTATTGTAGGTGTATGTTATTAATAGTTATATGACTGCAAACAAATCTAGTTTTCCAGATCTGAAAATAATACTGTTGGTTGTGGAAATTTGGGGCTTATCTACTTTTCTGCCCTTTCATGTCACTCTCACCTTGAGTTATTGGTTTTTGTTAGAATGATTCTCTCTTTGGAGATCTTCCCTGTAGCTCAGATGGTAAAGGATCTGCCTGCAATGTAGGAGCCCTGGGTTCAATCCCTTGGTCAGGAAGATCCTCTGGAGGAAGGGAATGGCAATCCACTCCAGTATTCTTGCCTGGAGAATCCATGGACAGAGGAGCCTGGCAGGCTACAGTTCGTGGGGTCTCAAAGACTGAGCGAGTAACACTGCTATTGCTATCTCTTTACTTTATGTGATAACTCTTTGTTCTTTAACATCAGAGGGGAAGGAGAGCAAAGGAACCAATTCTATCAGAGCAGTCTTAACAATTGTTGAGAATTTTCATATAAACTTTTTGAATAGCATGTCAATCGAATGCTTGTTTTTGTAGTTAAAAATGCATTAAGTTCCTGTGATGATGGAAAGGTATTTCATATGGCGTGGCACACAGAGACAGTGGCAGTGATAAACATGTTTTTTTCACTGATTTTACTTGGAGAATACTCTGGGTTTGGTAATTTGTGTACACCGTTAGCACTCAACAGATAACTCTTATTTCTGTGCTCTACACAGAATGTGGTATTACGCAGTAAGGAATTACAGGCAGACATGAAATGTTATTTTTAAAATATGGAGGCAGTGACATAATTATGAGACACTGAAAATAGACCTCAGAGTTATCTTTATGAAAATAATAGATGCTTTTTTTAATTAAAAAAAAGTATTTGTATTTTGACTGAATGAGTCCTAGGATTTTTAAAATTCGATCCATCATCAAATCATTGTGATGTTTTCTGATAGGCTACACTTAATTATTCTTCTCAATTGTTGTGCCATTGGAAAATAATATATTCTGGTTATATTAAGAAAAATTGATCTATTTAATTTATATCTTGATACCTTTCACCTTTTCATATAACTAAGAAAGGATGAGAAAATATGCCTTTTTCTAGTTTTAAAAATGTACTGGTGAGATTCACTTTATTCTTGATACTATTTCTGAAGACACTGCTGTCTTTACCTTTACTATTATTTTATTTCTTTGCATTTCCCAAGAATAGAAAGCCATCACAGTGATATTTAATGATAAGGTATATATAATATCTGAATAAATTTAATTTGACTTCTGTTTGCACTTCTCCTTTGTGATGTGAGAAATAAACTAAATGATGATAAAAGTTATTAAAACTCTGGCTCTACTCCCACCAGTTTTTGAGGGAAATTTGCCTCCTGTTATTCAGGGGATGCTAATTGTTCAGTCCAGTGAGCACAAACAAGTCTGTGCTTGAGAGAAAAATCTCCAAATGGCTGCCCAACTGCAAGAGTCGATTATCCAGTGAGGAAAGGTGAAGTGCTTTGCTCACTCCTGTCTGCCCAAGTTGGACATTTAATGAATATAGCTCAACATATTCAGAATGATTTCTCTTAGAGCTGGACAGTCCCTGCAGTGACTTTACAGGGAAGCGCTCTGTGCAGCACTTCCAAGCAAAAGGAATTAAATTTAATGTTGTTAAATGTAACAGAAATTGTTCAACATTCAGAATGTTTCAGACACCATGGAAAACTTGAAACACAAAGATGGCTCCAACAACTTAAATCTATCATGAACTTTTGTTGTCCTCCAAACTTTCCCTTGCAATTTCTTAACTGTTAAAATTGTTGCTCAGTCACTAAGTTATGTCCGACTCTTTGCGACCCCACGAGCTGTAGCATACCAGGCCCTTCTGTTCTCCATAATCTGTTGGAGTTTGCTCAAATTCATGTCCACTGAGTTGGTGATACTATCTAACCATCTCATCCTCTGCCACCCACATTCTCCTTTTGCCTTCAGTCTTCCCCAGAATTAGGGTCTTTCCAGTGAGTTGGCTTTTCTCATCAGATGGTGGCCAAAGTATTGTAATGACAGATTATTTGAAGATAGTGTCCACTTCTCCAGATCAATATTATAAGAATAGATTACAGTTTTACCTATTAGTTTTATTTTGCTTTTTTGCACTGAAACACATGTAATCTATTGAAGTACAATAATCCTTTTTTCATTCAGATTCTATTTTAAGGAAATTTCATTAATTGCTCATGCTATCAATTATAGTACAGTGTATCCTGGTGTCTAATACATACTCTTAATTCACCAAACTGCTTAAATCTGGCTTAAAGAATTTCCTCTCCAAAATAGTTTAGGTAAGATGATACATACTTTCAAGATGATGAGTGAAATGCAAGTGGAGAAGTTCTTTTTGAATAATAGATGCAACTGTCACAGAATCTTGTGTATCTAGCTCAGATTAACCAAAAATATATTTTCATATTAAAGATATAGCATGGGCTATGATTAACAAAGTGAGAAAGACTAATCATTATATGAAAAAATAGGTAGCTAAAAGATCTAATATAACATTTAAGAGCTTTAAAACTTTAAATATAATGTTTAAGAGTGAATTTTAAAAAGTTTTTTGTATGTGTGTCTGCCCCTTGGTTAAAGTTCTATTTTAGTTCCAAGTCAACATTATAACTAATAGCAGAAGATAAAAGATTTGGAATGATTATTTTTGTGTTCTGTTTTATGCTAGAAAGTAGCCACAAGAAAGCAAGTAGGTTGTGGCACAGCAGGAACCGTCTCAGAGCTTATGGAGGTTTTGGCCAATTGTAGCTTCCCCAATTAATGAGAAGATACATGGATGAATACAAGACTGAAAGTGTCTGGTTGTGAATAAAAAACAAACAAACAAACGTCTGGTTCTGCGTTAGGCACAATAATTTCTCTTCTAGATCATGAGTTCACACCCTGGTGGCTCAGATGGTAAAGAATCTGCTTGCAATGCCGTAGACCGGGGTTTGATCCCCCGTAGAAGAGAATGCGGAGAAGGCAATGGCACCCCACTCCAGTACTCTTGCCTGGAATATCCCATGGATGGAGGAGCCTGGTAGGCTGCAGTCCATGGGGTCGCTAAGAGTCGAACACGACTGAGTGACTTCACTTTCACTTTTCACTTTCATGCATTGGAGGAGGAAATGGCAACCTACTCCAGTGTTCTTGCCTGGAGAATCCCAGGGACGGGGGAGCCTGGTGGGCTGCCTTCTATGGGGTCACACAGAGTCGGACACGACTGAAGTGACTTAGCAGTAGCAGCAGAAGAGAATGGCTCCCCACTCCAGTATTTTTGCCTGGAGAGTTCCATGGACAGAGGAGACTGATGGGCTAAAGACCATGGGGTTGCAAAGATTCAGACATGACTGAGCCACTAAAACTTTCACTTTCAGAGGGAAATGGTCTGATGAGATCTGAGCAGTTCTAATCTCTAAATCTATAGGAAAACAGGTAGTAGAAAATAGACAAAAGGGCAATAGAGAAAAATGTTACAAGTCTGTATTTCACATGTTACTGGGAGTTGATTGAATCATTCTCAAGAGTATGGGGTGGACACAAGTCTCTTTCCACTGCCTCGATACATACAGAAAACTTTATAGATAATTTCCTGACACTGAAGACCTGGTGCTAAGCAAGAATATTCTGAATGTTTTAATACAAGAACAAATCTCCCTCCATGTATTTTATTCCATTAAAATACTCTATTGACATTTAAAAATTAATGAATTGCAAATCCAGTAATGGGTTGTACTTGGAATGGTACTTCAAAACTTACGTGAAAGTCGCTCAGTCATGTCCGACTCTTTGCGACCTCATGGACTCTACAGCCCATGAAATTCTCTGTACCAGGGTACCGGAGTAGGTAGCCTTTCCCTTCTCCAGGGAATCTTCCCAACCCAGGGATCAAACCCAGGTCTCCCGCATTGCAGGCGGATTCTTGACCAGCTGATCCACAGGGGAAGCCCAAGAATACTGGAGTGGGTCGCCTATTCTTTCTCCAGGGGATCTTCCCAACCCAGGAGTTGAACTGGGGTCCCCTGCATTGCAGATGGATTCTTTACCGACTGAGCTATCAGGGAAGCCTTTCAAAACTTACCTTGGGTATATTAATACTATGAAACCTTGCAGCCACATTTTCCAGCATCTTAAGAGCTTCACAGTGAAGATATGACTTAATGCCTAAAGTTTATTTTTGAATCCTCCATCACATTGTATGGCATCACTTAACAGACGTGAGTTTGAGCAGACTCCAGGAGATGGCGAAGGATGGGGAAGCCTAGTGTGCTGCAGTCTATGGGGTCACAAAGTTCCGGACGCGACTGAACAACAACCACAACAAAAATCACTTGAGTGATTTGGAAGTGTCATATGTAATGCAGATATGAAACCAGTTCAGTAAGGTAACAGTTCCTAACTATACAGATCAGCATATCCTCACAACAGAATACTTCCTCAGAGGGTATGTATTACTTCAGATTCCCACTTTATAGTAAAGCTTTGTGTTCATGTAGGCTGCGTCTTCTGCACTCAGATTTAAAGAGACCTCTCTTTCCTGCTTTCTCTGAAGTTGGAAAGCAGCCGAAGTGGCAGCTGCCTCACAAGTCACTTTCCTTCCCCTTGTTTTGATAATTACGAGCAAAGGTCAATCACTTCCCCATTAAGGCAAATCCTGACAACCCCTCTTGTCAGAGCCTCAGTTATAGATGACAGGCTTGTCCACATAAAAAAAAAAAAAAAAAAAAAAAAAGAAACAGGAGTATATCTTTACTTCCTCATGACCAGCTGAAAGTCAAAACCCCACAGAAAACTGGAGGCAGGAGGGGAGGAAGGATGGGTGTGTGTATGCCATACATTTGTCAACTGCAGAGGTGTAGTTCTAGGGAGACTTTTGTAATTTTAAGCTTCACAAATGGATGATTACATTCTGCTTGTTAAACATGGACTTGTGAGCATCCTGACAGAATGCAAATACTTCTGTTAACAGCATGACCTTGTTATGCCTCCAACAGAGAGGTTTTACTTTTATTGTGACTTTTTTTCTGAAGCCATCTTAGTTTTTATATGAAGATGAAATGGCTAAAATCTGAGAGGTGACCAGATAATGTTCTTTGTATAACCAGGTTCTGAGTGAGCTAAAAACTCAGCTAGGACCATTATAAGGGTAAAGACATATTGCACACTGAAGAAGTGAGGAGGGAGATAAACTCTTTACATTATGAAATTTGATATTAAGCTTGCACTGCTCAGATTATGTCAGAGACTCATTTACATTTAATTGCACAGTACCTCCCAGTCTCCTTGAAATCAGCATTCATAGGACTATATTGAGTCTGCTGGTAACTGACCTTGGAAACATAAACAGAGCAAATTATACTCCTGTCAACATGTTAACTTCATACACTTTCAATGATCCCAGCACTTTGATGTAAGAGAAAATGGGGTGAGATTAAAATTGAGTCCAGGGGCCCAATTTAGGACCCACTCATGGTGTGGCTTCCTATATACAATGAAACATTTTCCTAAACTTTTGTGGGTGATTTTATTTTAAATACTTAAGGGCTTTCTGTTTAAAGGGAACCTTTAGAAATTCCTCTTTAACTTCTTCTTGGAAATTGATAAATCCTTTTGTATGGAAAATCATTACCAAATCATTATGCTGTACACATTGAACTTACAGTGCTGTATCTCAGTAAAACTGAAAAAAATTATTACCTCCTCACTTCTCACTTGTTTAAATCAAAATTTTTATTTGCTGCTCTATGAATGTTATGGAGTGAGTTACCTATGGTGTGTTGTGATAAATTGTTAATGAGACTCACTCTAAGGATGAAAGAAACCATTATTTTCCAAGCAAGTTATGACCCAATATAATAATTTCAGACTTAAAAGGAAGTGTTCTGAGTATTTTTCTGAAATGAACAAATCTAACATAATCTTACAGCAAGTAATATTTGTCCAAGATTATTAAGAATGTAAGCCTGTGTATAAATGCGAGTTGTGGATATATAATTCCATCTAGTCAAGAAGCAGTTGCTTGTTCCTTTCTATTCTAAGGTGCAATACGTGCCTGTGTGCATGCTCAGTCATGTCCGGCTCTTTGTGACCCATGGACTGTCGCCCACCAGGCTCCTCTGTCCATGGGATCTCACACATACTTAATGGAATGGGTTGCCATTTCCTTCTCCAGGGAATCTTCCTGCCCCAGGGATCAAACCCGCCTCTCCTGCATTGACAGACAGATTCTGAACCACAGTGGCACCTGGGAAGCCCCAAGGTGCAGCGCATAAGCTCTCATAATCGGTGTACTTGTTTTATCATCGGTCGTTCTCCTCAGTCTGCAGGCAGAATACGATGCCCTTGGTGACACTCTTGAAGCCCACTGCTTTGATTTTCTTCTTTCTTCTCCATCACCCTGTTGTCTTCCTTCCAGTGGTTCACTTTTCATGACACCCCTCAAGAGTGGAGTCAAAGATGAGCAAATATACAGGTGTTTTGTCACTTCCTTTTCATCCCCTCCTCAGTTTTTCATTATGGTAATGGCACTTTGTGATGTGCAGTTTCTGGATTTATGACCCATTCTCGATAAGCGTGAATCTGGCCTGCATGTGCATCTTTGATAAGGTTCTAATTGGATAGCGGTGACCTTTCTGAATGTAATTCAGGGAGGAAGATTAAAAAGCAGTCCAGGAAGTGACAGGTTTGGGACAATAACATATGAATTCAGCTCTGCTGGCAGGCAAGAGATGTAAGCTGTGATAAATTAGAGGGAGGCCAAACAGGCTCACACTGAATGAATGATTTTTCATTTCTTTTACATCCTTGTGTAAAATTCTATTGTAGAAATTGTGTTAACACCTCTCTATCTTCCTACTCCTGGGTTATACTACTCTTTTACTGATAGTAGAAGTTAGAGAATTATTCAGTTAATGTAGTTTTAAAATGACTGAAGAACACATAATTAAAAGCACATACTCCAGTTTGCACTAATGCATTTTAAGTTGAACAGTTAATGGGTATTTGGACGCTAGCTACCAAAATTCAGAAAAATCTTTCTTTGTCTTACTCTCTCCTGCTTTCCCTCTATTTCTCACATCTATCTGTAAAGCCTACCTGAAGTATCCAAGTGTGTATACACACTCAGATCTGAAAATACCTTTATCCAATTTTGAAGATGTAAACTCAAATTTTAAAGATCGATTATGTAAGAGAATCAATATAACCAGAAAATACCTAATTAATATTTTATATATTTGATAAAGTCATAAACTCTTAGTATATCTTCAGTTTTGAATGTTGTCTTGCTAATCCTGCCAGCTGTGTGAATGTCTTGCTGATCCTGCTGACTGTGCCAGTTGTCTCGCTGTATCTCACTGTGCGCTCTGTTCTCTGAACCCAGGGTAGGCAGGGCACGAGCGGGGAAGCTGGAAGAAGACTCAAGGAGCTATAGGAACCACAGACAACGTTTATTCGCTCCAGGCTGGCCCAGCAGCCATAGCAGCAACCATAACATAACCTCTCATAACATAACCTCTCTCCAGGTAGCCTGTGGCCAAGTGAATACCTTGTGATGCGCATGCATGGTGCTATAAGTGAGCTCAACTGTTACGTAATTATTGTTTGTAAAACATGGGGTGAGAGCCCTTGGAGCGAGACAGCCTGACCATGCCATCTTGGCTAATTTGCTCTTTCCCTACAAATATGCATGCTAAGTTGCTTCAGTCGTGTTTGACTCTGTGTGACCCTGTGGACTATAGCCCGCCAGGCTCCTCTGTCCATGGGATTCTCCAGGCAAGAATACTGGAGTGGGTTGTCTTGCCCTCCTCCAGGGGATCTTCCTGACCCAGGTATCAAATCCACGTCTCATGTCTCCTGTATTGGTAGGCAGGTTCTTAACCACTAGCTCCACCGGGGAAGTCCCAGCTTTGAATATGTAGTCGAAATACACTTGCATGGACTAATATATTTAATTACATGTTTGAACACATACACTCACTTGCAAAGACATGTATGCCTTCAAATGTAGGCTGAGATTTTTCCTCCAAAGTGACGCTTCTTAGTGCCAGTATATGATATCCAAATCTTAAGTATATTGTTAATACTATAATAAAATGTTACTTAAATCGAAATAACCATAGAAAAGGAGAAATGTAAAAGCTCAAATGTAACTTTGTTAGATGATTTTGTAAAATCTGCTGTTTCTGCTATTGAGCCTGTTGCTTATACCCCTGGAATGCAAAGTAAATTATACAAGTAGCAGGCAAGTTGTTGGGCCTCACTACCAGGATTAACGGAGGGAAAAGTTTCCTTTAATTTGCTTCTCATACTCCTCACACATGAGCTCCTTCAAGGAACACAGGGCCTGTCAATACAGAATTTCCTTTCAAGCCCTCTGGACCTTGCTATAGAAGGAAGGAAAGGCAAACACGTTTTCTGAGAACCTGAGTTGGGTCAGACACCATGGTATGTATGTATATGTAGAATTGTATTCTCGCCTCATTGTAACTCAAGGAGATGTTATTAGCCTTGTTTTTTTGCTGAAAATATTTTACCCAAATTAAGCTCAGGGCTTGGCCCCCAGCAGTCATTATGCAAGTGGAAAACAAAATAGGTAAGGCCAGGTGTACTCACCTAAGGTTACATTAATTGAAGCCCAGCAGAACCAGATTTGAATCTGGGCTCAATGAGTCTTGGGCTTCCCAGGTGGTGCCAATGTTACCATTGCAGAAAACACAAGAGACGTGAGTTCAATCCCTGAATTGAGAAGATCCCCTGGAGAAGGGCATGGCAACCCACTCCAGTATTCTTGCCTGCAGAATCCCATGGACAGAGGAGTCTGGGAGGCTACAGTCCGTGAGGTCGCAAAGAGCCGGACGTGACTAAACATGCATGTACTCTAGCAACTCCATGTATCTCAACATAAGCAGGTAAGCAAAAAAAAAAAAAGCAAGCTTCTAGCTCTGTTGTTTAGTCGCTGTCTTGCCTGACCCTTTTGCGACTCCATGGACTGTAGCCCACCGGGCACCACCAGGTGCCTCTGTCCCTGGGGTTTTCTAGGCAGGAGTACTGGAGTGGATTGCCATTTCCTTCTCCAGGGGATTTTCCTGACCCAGGGCTTGAACCCATGTCTCCAGCATTGCCAGGCGGATTCTTTGCCACTGAGCCACCAGGGAAGCCCCTCTAGCTGTACTGCTTTATGATAGTTTTCCAAATCATCTCCCAGATAGGATTTTTTAAACAAGGGCTTTTAAAGGTATTCTTCACATACCATACAATTTATCAGTCTGTAGTATTAAACATCATTTTATATTTTATACCTACTATAAAATCAGTGTAATATACTGTGCCTTCTTCAGCTATGTTTAATACTTGTGGACTGAAGACCTGTTTTTTTTCTTTTTACTTAGATAAATAAAATAAATAAAAAGCATTTTCCCCACTTGAATCCATATTTGTATATTTCTGCTGAATTCTTGGTTACCCAAATATTAATATTCTTTAGAATTTCTCTGATATTTTTTCATATTCACTCTTCTGTGTCCCCCTATGAAGGATGCTTGGGCTATTCTTAGAAACACTATTATTATGCTTTCTAGACTTCTTGCTTCTCCATTCCACTCTGTAAACTTACTGACAATTTAATTGTTAAACCATTTATTTTCTTCATGGCACTTTGCTGTTCTTAGAGCTCATTGTCTGTCAGATTAAAAACAAAGACCACCCTTTGCTGATTTACTCTCAATTTCATATATGCTCTGATTCCACCTTATTTATGCAACCCTTACATTTAATAATTCCTATCAGGAAATACCTTCTCTATGTAGACCAAAACTTCAGTCTCTCACTTATGATAATGTTCATTTCTTATTCTGCAACTTTTCTTACTTGTTTAACCAGTTTACTCTCCATTTTCTTTCCCTTCTAAATGTACTGCAAGATGAAAATTATTCAAACCTCACTCCCATACAGTCATGATTATATTGGCCCTTTCCTCCTTTGAAATCCCATTGAAGTTAGAGGTTTTTTTTTTTTTTTCCTGCATAATTTGACTCTTGGTAATCACTGGTCCCATATTTTTCCACATGAATATTTCATACGAGGAAATTTTAACTCTTTAAACATTTTAAACTACTTAACATATTCCATGTGTGATTTTTCCCATGGTAGTAGTCTTCCCAGCATGTCCTGCTTAAAATAATGTATTCTATTTTAAAAAAATTTATATTTCAAATAAAATACTATATTTATACTATATATAAATATGTATATACTGTATATAAATATTATATCTACACCATACATAAATACACATGTACATATATACATCACCTTGCTTGAATATAAATATATATAAACTATTTATTTACCCTTTGTAAACTTTGAAATATTGAATCAAGGACAGTAATTCATATTCAAGTGAAAATACAAGATACATAGCTCTGGAGTTTTAATATGAAGTTGTATCACTCACTTTTAGGAAGTATAAAAAGCTAACTAGGAGAAGAGGGTCGAAGCAAGTAGAAGTTTCATTAATTCCAATATGAAAGCTTTGTGACAAACTTAGGTATAATTTGGCTCTCAATCAGAGTCAGGCCTCAAATATCAGTGATAGTGAGCCTTGAAATAATTATTTATTAATGCCCTGCTCAGTGGAGCATGCTGATGAAAATGGACAGTAGATACATCTCTGAGCATTTGTTTTATCTTATTTTAATCTCTCTAAGTGCAAAAATATGGATCATGATAGGAACTTGTCAGTGGCCCTGGTACATTCATTTTTTATCATGTGCTTTTAAATATTAATATCATATATAATGAAGGTACTCTGATTCAAACTGAAAATGAATATGAGAAGTTAATTGGCTTTAATAGTTTAGAGTCCTGAGTGTCTACAGTAGTTATTGAAGGAGTATGAACATGAGCTTTGTGGAAAATGTAGAGAATTCATTTCTCCAGGAGCGAAGAAGTCAGAAAAGAAGTAAAGGAAGTTCACGACCTTTCAACATGTTAAAAAGTATTATGACAAAATAATATGGATATTGATTCATTGGAGACATGTTTAAAAATTAAACCTTTGGGTTATGACAATTAGTGTTACAAAAAATTGTGTGTTTAAATTTCCAAGTATATTATGTGATCATTGCAGCTAATATTCTAAAGGAGAAGTAATGTGTTTTAGGATATATACTTTTATAAGACAGCAAAGTTGAAAGCTCTGCATTGCCTTAAAAAGTTGAGAAACACTAATTTAAAATGTTAATAAAACATTGCTTAAACTTTTACATGTTTCAGAATATCCCCAAGTGCTCTAAAAGTAGACAGACTATGGAACCTCGATGGATATTTAAAACAAAATATGACAGGGGGGCAGTTTTCCTAATTTAAAGATATCATTTTTCTGCCTCCACCACCTGTCAACGGAATGTGATTAGTGTTAGGTGACCTCTGATAAGTATAGCATAAATTTGTGCTGGTTTAAGTGTTGACAGAAAAATGACTTCTACACGTACTATAAACAACCAGACACCACTCTTCTTTTCTAATTAATACTCTTTCAAATACTTAAAAAATCTGGTAGCATGCTTATCCATCTGTGGATACTTTGTGACATTATTGCTGTTTGTCTATTGACAATTCTGAGAAAGAGGCAGCAGTGGTCTGGGACTTTTGGTATTGAGGTCTTGAGTTTCTGGGGAGCAGCCTCATGTACTTAACTGCTGGAGGTAGTGATTAGAAAATGCAGAAAGCTGCTGTTCAGGTCATCTAAAAATTTCATTCCTGCCACTTAAATGCTATAGGGTAGGGGACATTAGCTCTTCTACAAGCTGCAGACTCCTGGGGCTGCTGCCATGTCAGGAAACCAAAGAAATCAAAGAGCCACCTACTGACCCTCCCCATTGTCTGGGCTTGTCCTCTTCTATCAGTAGCGTGCCACAGTCAGCAAGCTACACATGTACCTCCTGCCTGCTCCGGGTTTGGCAGCCCCCTGATCCCTGCACCTGTTTGCTTATACATGAGCTGTGCATGTTTGAATTTAAATACATGCAGGGGGTTGGAGCAAGGGGGAAGGGCGATGGCTCTGTCAGAAGCAGTTCATTACTGCATGCTGAAGAGCCAAAACCAGCTTACAGGGAGAGAGCGAAGCCGCATTGATCGGACAGTTTCAGTTGATAAAAGATGAATTCTTTCTGTGGAAATAATCATTTTTTTTCCTCCAAGAATTGGATAGGGGAGGATTTTAGTTAAAACAGGGTTAATACTCATTTTGATGATCTTATCTATCAGTAAGTGGTATCTTCAAATAGAGAATTGTAAATACAGTGATGAATTGTGTTACCTGGAATCTTTCCCAAAGTTATCTTTCCTTAAAAACTTCAAATGATGTCATTGCAAAAAATTTAATTGAATGAGTCTAATGTGTCAAAGAAAAAAATCTGAAATTCAGGCATGCATATAGGTGAAATGTTTAGTAAATGTAAGTACCTATGCTATATGCAATACACACCTGTTTATGTTAGAAAGTTATGTACCTAACAAGAAACAGTAAAGTATTGGCTCTCTTTTTTAATAGTTCCAGTCTTATTTACTGCCTCTAGCATCCTATGTCCTGTCTTCTGATCTCTGAATCAGAAGACCTGAGACTGGTTGCTGCCTTTGGTTCTTCTTAGTTCTGTGTTCCTTCCGTGGCCTTTTTATTCTGCCTGAAGCTCCAGTATTTTCAACTGTAAAAAAGAGAGAACTGGTGCGCACTTGAGAGGACTCCAAAGGGTGAAAATGTAATAAAATATTAATAGTTTTATTCAAGCTGGAATGTATTAAATAAATTGCTATATTAAATAGTTTTAATATTAATATTATATAAAATTAGCCATCATCTCCATAAGATTAAATACTTGTTCTACGAATAACTTTCTTTATAAGGACAAAGTATTTTCAAAAACAGTTTTAAGATCATGGTGATAAAGGTTCCATGGAAATATTTCCTGTTTAAAGCACAGTTTTGTATATTAAAATGTTTTTGTGATGTACTTTTATATATAATTTGCAAAATACTTCTAGAATCAAAATGTAATATATTACATCATTAAATATATTATTTAATATAATATCATTGCTGATATCACACTTCACTCCCATTTTATTTTGGCAAGAATTAGTGCAAAAGTTATACAGACTGATAAATCCTCTTTTCTTTGGGTTTCTAACATTTGGTAAAACAAGGAAAGATGAAATGCTTTGGGAAGGGAATCTGACATTTATAAATCCACATTTCTTCCACCCTACCTCACACTTACCTCCCTAAAAGTTATACAAGATCAGTTGAATTTGGGGGGTACCTTGAAAGGCTTAAAAGTTGCCAGCGTTTAACTACCCCATGTGGTTTGAGCAAATGAGCAACCTTGAACTTTACACTGAGTTCCAGAGGCTGGGCAGAAGGCAGTGCATATGCAGGTCCTTGCATGACTAATTTCCTGTCAGCAAGTGATTTTATTATCATTTAAATAAGAATTTATAATAATAGCAGTAAACTTGCCAGATGGCTGAATTAGTAAATTTTAAAGGATATAGGTTTAAAACACTTCTGTGCTTCTTCCTTTAATGCTTTATCCCACCCCTCACCCATTGCAGTCAGCTGTTTTGGTTACCTCTTTTGATTTAGCCACTTTTGTCATTCCTATTGATTAAAAGGATTTTAATAACACAGTAACATGGCATTGCCTGTTTTAGTACAGGATACACTGTGATTCACTGCTAGTTGGGGAAACCCAAGTATGAGTAGGCATTTCCCTGTGCCTTATAATATCAGCATGAAAATTGTGTTTCTGTCTTTACTCACCCATATTTAAAGGAAAAGAAATACTACTTGAACTTATCTCTTATTCCTTGTACAAAGGTAAAATAATACACAAAAGAGTTACATTGTATTAATGTCTCATATTTTGTGTCCTTCGTAAAAACACATTTAATGCAGTATTAAGGGAAGATAATCTTAAAGAGATTGTAGATGTTGCAGCTTTCACAATTTTTCCTAGAGAGTGCAACACAAAAATAATTTGTGTCAGGTGAGATTTTATACATATTAAATCCCATTAGGTCAAACAAATGCCATTAAATATGAAACAAAATATTGACTCATAAAATAGTTTATGGCTAAAGATAAATTAATATAACTTTTTAAACTACCAATTTAGCTTAATTAAAAGTACAATTTCCTTCATCTTGATTAAATCAAAGCAAAAACATGTACTGTATCCTCTCCCTCCTATTTTTTTAACAGAATGCCTGAGGAGGTTGGGTGTTGGAGTTTTAGTTACCTAATAGTGATTCTGATGACTCTTTTCAGTTCAAGGCATTAAAATCACTACTGAGCTACTGACCAGGGTACATTAATTAAAACCTTGGAGATACTTCAAATTCTAATGATATTTTGCAAACAGATGTATGTAGGTAGTATTTAATGTAGACTAGATATCCTGGCTGGGGATTTTTAGGATTGCTGCACACCCTTAATAAATCTCCCTTGTACTGTAGCTATCTCCAGGCTCAGAAAACTCAACTTGAAATCTTCAAGACTGTATATCTGTCCCGAGTTCAGTAGTTGTCATGGGGGTTTGTATCCCCACAGGTCAGGAGTGGCTTATAAGAGATTGAGATACTTTGGTTGGTATTCAAATATGCCTCGAATTCAACTCACAGCTTGAACTTCCTCACCTACCCATATCTGTGTTGACTGCCTGAAAAGCAAACTGTTGGAGGACATCTTTAAGGAGAAGAGATTATTGATTTGGTTGCAAACAGCCTTCTAGCAGATATGATCTGACTTTACTTTTATGTTTTGCTTTTCTCCCCCCACTCTTGTGATTCTCCTGTCAGTCAGGGCTGTGGTTGTTATTTTCTTTTCTCTCAGTTCTGCATATTTACTTCTTAGTTGTGTACTGTTTACGCAGGATTATGGCTAATTTGTGAAGTAACAGGAAAATTGGTGAAGAAAACAAAGCCCGAGAAAATGCTTCCTCAGGAAATGGTGACACTTGGATGATTACTTTATAATTTTTTGTTCCTGATTTTTTTCGTTTTTAGTGGATATATAATTAGAACATTGTTTTAGTAATGTGAAACAAAAATTAAATGCAGAGGAAAACTCTAAATAGGGAGCCATAATATTCTTTTGAAATGAAGAATTGAACTAAACCACTCTAAACTCCCCTGCTGGGCTCAGGCGAGCTGAAATTAATTCAAGACGGCAGATAAAATTTTTAACCAGGCCGAGTGGAGATGACGGATGTGACAGCTCTCAGTTAAAATGTCCTTTAGTGGCAAATGCATGCGTATTAGTCAAGAGACGTGACATAACTGTCCCGGGTGAGAGAGATGAACCAATGACCATTTGCATTGAGAACAAAAGAGAAATTCTTTATAGTAAAATGTGGAGGACAGATGAGTAACTCGTTCATTTTTTTGTAGTCCTTTTACCTTAAAAAAAAGCCTCTGAAAGTTAAGAGGAACAGTTATAGCTCAAACTGTGCCCCCCCTCCTCCTTTTTTATATCAAAAACAAGAGGATTGTTAAATACAATGTTAATGGCCAGGAAAGATGGGTTATCTTTCCATTCCCCTTTCTGCAGAGAACAGAAAAGTGTATGAAGATAACCATACTTCACAGACTGGATAAGCCTTATAAATTATAAACATAGATTTGGCTACATCAGTGAAATCCTGAGATGAGAATTTTTTTTTTTTTTTTTATCCAAAAGGACACTGGCTCCTTAT
Organism: Bubalus kerabau; assembly: GCF_029407905.1. NCBI lineage: Eukaryota > Metazoa > Chordata > Mammalia > Artiodactyla > Bovidae > Bubalus > Bubalus kerabau. The sequence continues at coordinate 70,874,532 of NC_073625.1, forward strand.
CCTTCCACTTTTTCAAGGATAGTTCATTACAAAACAGTGCCAGCAAAACAAAAGTGCATTTGATTCTATGGCAGAGTGTTAAAGAGAATGAAAATTATTTGGAAACTATGATTGGCAAGATTTGACCATGTGAATGTCAAGTTTAATTAATTTTAGGAACAGATGCTTTTAAGGCATAGTAGTTACCAGTTACGAGTTGCAAGTATAATTGAGGTTTTAACAGTATACAGTTTATTTTTCCAATTAAAATCAAATTTAATTATAATTTTGTTATTAGAAAATGTGACACCAGTCTTTAAAAGACACTCAAGTATGAACCAAGAACTCACCATCTTTCTATGAAAATAATTAAACTAGATGTATTTTAAGTCTAAAGACAAAAAAAAAAATACATAACTCCCAGTTTAGAAGTTAGTTGCCATTGCCTTCAATAGTGTGTTATCCTCAAGAGTATATATAAGAATGTAAAAAATTTACAGCAATATATGAGCAAAAGTAGAATATGTATGCAAATGTTCAGTGAAGCTGAGTGGGTTAAGAACATGCCACAGAAATAAAGTAGTAACTTATCTGGCCCTCAGGGATAAATAGGAATTCCCCATCAAAAGAAGATTGCTTTTATTCCAAGTGAGGTAAATAAGGAAATGCATTTTTTAACATCTCTGGTCTTTGTTTCTTGTTCTCCTTTACAGAAACGTTCTTATATACCTTTGTTATTAAAATTTTGAATTCCTTAATTCTCAATTCTGAGTCCTTCTTACAACCTATACGTGCTTCCTAAGCTATTGCTTCTATACACACATAGCATTAATTATAACCTGTGTGTCAATGACTACCAAATTTATCTCTCTGAGGCAGGCCATTCTGCTAAGCTACAGACCATGTTCCCAACTGTGTATTTGACAGCTGTTCTTAAATGTCTCAGGGATACTTCAAACTGAAAATGTCTAAAATATTATTATACTAACAATGTCTCCCAACATCGAAAAGGGCCCTCTTCAGGTACTCTTGCCCAAGGATTGACATTCATTTACTTTTGCTCATTGACTCTTTCCCTGTTTTAACTCCCAAATCTAACCCAGAACTAAGTCCTATTGATTTTACCTTTAGACAGTCTCTCTTAACAATCTCACTTCTCTCATTTCCATCGAACAATTATCATATCTCACCCGAGCTACTGTAATTTCTAATTCATTTTTCTCTTATTATAGCTCAACAATGTGTCAAAATGAAATCTGAATTAAATACTCTTGCCTGGAAAATCCCATGGATGGAGGAGCCTGGTGGGCTGCAGTCCATGGGGTCGCTAGGAGGCAGACACGACTGAGTGACTTCACTTTCACTTTTCATTTTCATGCATTGGAGAAGGAAATGGCAACCCACTCCAGTGTTCTTGCCTGGAGAATCCCAGGGATGGGGAGCCTGGTGAGCTGCCGTCTCTGGGGTCGCACAGGGTCGGACATGACTGAAGTGACTTAGCAGCAGCAGCAGCAGCAGGGACTTCTTATTGTCTGCTGCTGCTGCTGTTGCTTCAGTCGTGTCCGACTCTGTGCGACCCCATAGACGGCAGCCCACCAGGCTCCCCCGTCCCTGGGATTCTCCAGGCAAGAATACTGGGACTTATATTGATGGATGTCCACCTATTTTCTCCTAATTGTACTTTCTCTCTATGGTTCAGCCTCATATTTTAAGTTCTGTAAATTCATCAAGCACTGCCCCAGAGCCTTTGCACATGGCTGTGTCTTTGGCTCGTAATGTTTTTTATTCCATAACACATATGTAACTTCTATTCATCTTTCATATGTAAACTCAGAGTCACACCAGGGATTCCTGCACTGACCGTCCTTCCCTTTCCCCAAGTCCCATAGTATGCCCACTCAATGCAGTACACATCTTTCTCTCTTTTTAGCAGCTCTCAGAGTGGGAAATTTTTATACATTACTGGCATTACTTGCTTAATGTTTGTCTTGTAGATTCCCTATTCCAACTGTATCAGGACAAATTACATAAATACCTGCAATGTGAGGGGTCATTTATTTTTTTAGTGAAATTGGTTAGTGAGTATACCTTATACATGTATAATCAATAAATTGAGGTACACATAAATTTAAGATTATTATTGTAACTTTTACACTGAAATTTAACTTTGGTGCTAACTTTATCTGCTTAAGTATAATGTTACATAGTTCATTGAGTGCCTTTCAAAATGGTCTGAAATCTTAAAGGAAATTAAAAAAAAGGAAGATTATTTAAAGTTCTTATTATCTTTGTCTGGCTTTCTATTTCTATCTGGACCATTATGACCTTAAGAAGAGTTTAGTCAGTTACAAAGTCAACATTTCATTCATCTAATTTGCCAGAGTGAATGCTTTGTGAATCTTCTTTCGGAACTCTAGCACAATTTTAGGTGGACATCTGTCAGCTATCTGTCAGCTTGCACTATTTTGAGAGACTACACTTTGATTTGCTATTCAGGTTGTCTTTGACTAAGTTTGTGATAATGCTCAAGTATTTCTGTCTTATGCTTATTTACTGATAAATACTGAATGCATCTTAAATCAGTGAAAAAACCTTTTTATTTTCTATGACCAGCTCAGCAAAAAATAATGACATTCTTTTATGTCTTACTTTAAAGTTTGCGTTTGCAATTGACATGTTTAGGTGAGGTTGAAGAAATTAAACAATAAATCGGGTCTTTCCATGATACATATATGTAAAATTTATCATTTGCCATGAATATAGTCTTGGTTTTCACAGAATCTTTCCCACTTAAGTTCCATTCTTTAGATATTTTTTGTTCATTGACTTTGCTGTGTATATATTCTTTCTAGTACTGTAACATCAGCACAATCCTCAGTTATATCACATTATTTGAAGATGTGCATTTCAAATAATTTTCTTCTGCTCTTCTACTCATGGTAGTACTTCTTAGGATCATTGTACAGCAGTATTTTGGGGTATATTACTTTTATTTCTCCATTGTATTAATTCAGCAGAGTTTATTTGTACTAAAACTATGGCCTGTTTACAGGTAATGACAACTGGGAACCTTCTTGATACTGATAACTCTTGGCCTTTAAAGTTCAGCAATAGAGTTTGTTAATGATACTGAGAAAATACTCTAGGATAGTTTCTGTCTGAGAAATCTAATGTAAACCACATAATTTAAAGTCTTCTAGGAGCTGTATTAAAAATGCAATAAAATAAATGGGAAATTAATTTAGTAATATTAAACATGATATCTAAAATTTCATATTAGTATATAATCAGTGTAAGTTTTCTTTAAATTCTTTTCTTTAATTCTTTTTTCCATGCTGTCTTTGTAATCCAGTGATTATGTTACACTTGCAAGACATATTAATTCAAACTAGCCCCCATTCAGTGGTTTAAAACCGCACATGGGTGGTGGCTACCATACTGGACAGTGGTATTCTAGGAGCTTGCTACTCAGAATGTTCCTCTACATCAAGCAGCATCTGCATCACCTGTGAAATGTTACAGGTGCATAATATTAGATCTCACCCAGACCTACTGGATCAGTAGCTTTATTTTTTAAAAAAATCCTCAAGTGATTCGAGGCACACTGAAGACTGAAAGGCCTTGCTCTAGAATTGATATGACACTTCTGATTTCTTAAATTATTAGGATTGCTCTTTATAACAACTTTACTGATACATAATTCACATAGATTAACAACTTTACTGATACATAATTCACATACATAACATTCACCCTGTTAAAGTATATAATTCAGTGATTTGTAATAAATTCAGTTGCACAGACTTTACTGCTGTCTAATTTTGCAATGTTTTTCTCACTTCAGAAAGAAAACCTGTACTGATGAGCTATCACAGCTCATTCCCTTTAGGCCCCCATCGCGGGCAACCACTAATCTATTTCCTGTAGGCTGAATTTTCCTATTCTAGACATTTCATATAAGTGGAAGTATAAGATATCAAATATATTGGCTTTTTTTCATCTGATTTCTTTCACATGGCATGACCCTTTTGGTCTAGCTTCTTTCACTTGGTAAATCATTCTTGAGGTTCACTCCATGCTGTAGCATGTATTAGTATTTGTATTTTCCTTCCAACCTGCATACTTTTATTTATTTTTCTTACCTCATTGATAAGGCTACAACCTCCAGTATCATGTTCAATGGAAGTGATAAGGCTGGACATCCTTGTATTTTTCTTGATCATAGGGGAAGATGTACTCACTTTTTTTTTTTTTTTTACTATTAAGTATAATGGTAGCTACGGAATTTTACTAATTGTCCTTTATCAGGTCAAGACGTTTCTTTCTCTTCCTTGTTTGTTGAAAGTTTTTTATATTGAGATATTAGATTTTTTCAATTTTTTTCTGCATCTTTTGGAATGATCATGTGAAGTGATCATTTATTCTATTACTTGAGATATTACATTGATTATATTTCATATGTTAAAAAGCAATCTTGAATTTCTAGAATAAATTCCACTGGGTCATGTGATATAATACTTTTTATGTGTTGCTAGATTCACTTTTCTGGTATTTTGTTGAGGATTTTTGCATCTACATAAGAGGTATTGGTCTGCAATATCCTTTTCTTGTGATAACTTGCCTAGTTTGGTATTACAGTAATACTGGTACCTTAAATAAGCTGGGAAATATCCCTTCGTCTTCTAGTTTTTGGAAGAGTTTAGGTAAATGGTTGTGAAATCTCCTTTAAATATTTAGTAGTATTACCCAGTGAAGGCATCTAGGCCTGAGTTTTTCTTTGTGGGCAATGTTTGTGATTTCACATTCATTCTCATTGCCTGTTTTATGTCTATCCAGATATTTTGTTTCTTCTGGAGTCAGATTCAGTGAGTTATGTCTTTCTGAAAAATGTTCCTAGCCATTTCTTGAATGAGTTGTGGTTATTAAGGTGAATCAAGGAAGTCAAACTCTTTTTCTTCACCACTCATAATATGCAACAGAGATAACTCCCTTTAGTTACAATTGTAGCAATGAAGTCAAAATGAGCCTTGAGAAGTGTATATTTGTGACATTTCATACTTCTTTATGAATTTTCAAGTAGTATACAATGAAACAAGATCTTTTTTTAAATTTACAGTTGACTTCCTGCTCCTCAATAATAATTATAGAATATTTAAATAGCAAGGGAAAACTAAACAGAAAAAGGACAGTATCAGTGATAGAATGATGAGTATAAGTAAATCCCCAAATTGATGATATATAACAACATGCGAAAGATCAGATCTGCGTTTTCATGGTATAGATTGTATCTAAGTTAAATCCATGTAATATATTTTGGAAGAAACTTGATCGTGATTTAATCCACCCTGTGATGGACAGGGAGGCCTGGCGTGCTGTGATTCATGGGGTCGCAAAGAGTCGGACACGACTGAGTGACTGATCTGATCTGATTTACCCAATATGACTCCTTTACATTTCTATTTCTTGATGAGATGGTAACCCTTTACACTTTGCGTAAGTCCTTAAACTCACAAGAAAATTACCTCTACTAAAATAATCTGTTTTATTATTAGAAATGTCTCATATTTAGGAGGATATTCTTCATTTTAAACAGAAAACTGCCTCTTAAGCTAGGCACTTTTAATTCTAGTTCTGATTCTCTCAACATGAAAAATATGAAACAGTTTACTTCCAACTAGCACCTGGAGAAGGAAATGGCAACCCACTCCAGTATTCTTGCCTGGAGAATCCCATGGACAGGGGAACCCGGCAGACACAGTTGAGTCGGACACAACTGAGCAACTAACGCACACACGCGCATGCACGCACACACACACACACACACACACACAGCTAACAGCCTTTCATGACATAAGGCAGCAAAGCATTTCCTTCTCAGTAGATTTGTAACAGAAATATTATGGATCAAACTTAAACTCTGAGAACAGAATCTACATTTTAAATTTCTAATGAATTTTCTCTTGAAATAACACACATAAAGTGTCTCCTACCATTTTCTAATTATGTGCTTTTCTTTCTTGACCTTGATTCATTGTGACATAAAAGAAATAATCAAGAAATAGTAAATATGTATGGAGAAAAAGTAGCTACTGAGAAGTTGAAATAGAAAAGAGATTTGCCTAGAAAAATGTCTCCTCTAAGTGTTTATTTTAAAATGGCTTGTTTTGGGGGAAAATGAAGGAGATTACTGAACCTATGGTCAGGGATCAATAAATATTAAGTGATTTTAATATGGAAGGCGGAATAATGGCCATCAAATATGAGCATATCCTCATCCCCTGAAGTTGTGAACATGTTCAGTTACCTGGCAAATGGGGAATTAAGTTTGCACATAGAATTAAGGTTGCTCTGACAAAGAATTAATCTCAAAAATATACAAGCAACTCCTGCAGCTCAATTCCAGGAAAATAAACGACCCTATCAAAAAATTGTGCCAAAGAAATAGACATTTCTCCAAAGAAGACATACAGATGGCTAACAAACACATGAAAAGATGCTCAACATCACTCATTATCAGAGAAATGCAAATCAAAACCACAATGAGGTACCATTTCACACCAGTCAGAGTGGCTGCGATCCAAAAGTCTACAAGCAATAAATGCTGGAGAGGGTGTGGAGATAAGGGGAACACTCTTACATTGTTGGTGGGAATGCAAACTAGTATAGCCACTATGGAGAACAGTGTGGAGATTCCTTAAACAACTGGAAATAAAACTGTCATATGACCCAGCAATCCCACTGCTGGGCATACACACCGAGGAAACCAGAATTGAAAGAGACATGTGTACCCCAGTGTTCATCTCAGCACTGTCTACAATAGCTAGGACATGGAAGCAACCTAGATGTCCATCAGCAGATGAATGGATAAGAAAGTAGTGGTACATATACACAATGGAGTATTACTCAGCCATTAAAAAGAATACATTTGAATCAGTTCTAATGAGGTGGATGAAACTGGAGCCTATTATACAGAGTGAAGTAAGCCAGAAAGAAAAACACCAATACAGTATACTGATGCATATATATGGAATTTAGAGATGGTAACAATAACCCTATATGCGAGACAGCAAAAGAGACACAGATACATAGAACAGTCTTTTGGACTCTGTGGGAGAGGGAGAGGGTGGGATGATTTGGGAGAATGGCATTGAAACATGTATATTATCATATGTCAAATGAATCGCCAGTCCAAGTTCGATGCATGATACAGGATGCTCAGGGCTGGTGAAACTGCGATGACCCAGAGGGATGGTATGGGGAGGGAGGTAGGAGGGGGGTTTAGGATGGGGAACACGTGTACACCCGTGGTGGGTTCATGTCGGGGTATGGCAAAACCAATACAATATTGTAAAGTAATTAGCCTCCAATTAAATTTATATTAAAAAATTAAAAGAATTAAGGTTGCTGATTAAGCTGCTCTTAAGATAGGGAGATTACCTTGAGTTATCCAAGTGGACTCAATGTGTCATTTTGGATTGATTAAGAAAGTAAGGGTAGGCTCTCATTGGGAAGGAGCTAGAAGATGGTCGATGTAGACTAGAAGATGCCCTGGAGATGCAGTCAGATCTGATGTTATTTGAGATCATGTGAAATAAGGTAAGATTATATCTTTATACAGATAAATAATTTTGCGTATTTCCCATGTTTATATTGATGGCAGTTTAATTGGTGGCAACTGATACCAGTTGCCAATTTAGTTGCACCCCAAATGACAACTGCTTTTGTATTCACTGCCTGGTTGAATTTTAAGTGTACTCATGTACCTATGGCATTGGGAAATTATTATTAGTTGGATCAATTGTCATACATATCATTTATTAGAAATTGAATGGAAAAAATTTCCTATGTGTTGCAGGTTGTTGTGAAAAATTTTTCAGAGATTTAAGTAGTGTTTGTGCAATACATTCTTAAACTTATTGGTGGTTTAGTCGCTAAGTCGTGTCCGACTCTTAGACCCCATGGACTGTAGCCCACCAGGCTCCTCTGTCCATGGGATTTTCCAGGCAAGAATACTGGAGTGGATTGCCATTTCCTTCTCTAGGGAATCTTCCCGACCCAGGAATTGAACCCAGGTCTCCTGCCTTGCAGGAAGATTCTTTACCTGCTGAGCTATGAGGGAAGCCTTCATAGCTTATTACCCCCTCATGACTTAAACTTACTAAGCTCCTGTAATATTGCAGGTTTTTTATTTTATAATACTTCATTTAATCCTCACAAGTTTGTGCTGGTATTTAGTGTTCCTTTTTATTGATTCATTAGTAGTAAACTACTGAGTTAAAAAGCCTAGGATTTGCATAGAGTACTTATGTTTCTAATGTCTGTACTCTTTCTTCATTACAGTAATTCTTGAAGTATGGTTATCACGTGTTGTGCTATCCTCAATCATGTCTGACTCTTTTTGACCCCCTGGACTAGAGCCTACCAGGCTGCTCTGTTCATGGGGCTCTCCAGGCAAGAATACTGGAGTGGGTTGCCATGACCTCCTCTAGGGGATCTTTGCGACCCAGGGATTGAACCCGTGTCTCATATCTCAGGCAGTTTCTTTTCCACTAGTGCTACCTGAGAATCCTTAACAATTAGCATTCCCAATTAAATTCAGGGTAACATATACCTGAAAGGTTCAAATGTCTAAGATTGGAATATTCTTGCTGTAGTCTATCTTTAACTTTGATGTCATGTGCTAAAAGTTTTGTTTAATTTCCTTATAGGAGCTCAATGATTCTCCAATTCCCAGATTGGATTGCCAAAGAAAGAAACATAACAAGTTTATAGTTGGAAGGGAATTCTCTTGCTTTTTGTGTGGTTGCAAAGTAGTTCTTTTTATACTTTTGCTCTACTATCATGAAAGGAATAAGGTAAACTTGAAGGCTGTTGGAATCCAAGAAGTGGGGATTGTTAGCAGTTGGTAAGTGAAGAAGCTGTGCACTCCTTGGTTTTTGGCATGCTGGTCTTGAGTTGATTTGAACATTCTCATTTCACTATACTGTAGATTGAAGGAAACTATTACTTATGGAAGATCCCCTGAAGGAGAGATGGCAACCCACTCCAGTATTCTTGCTTGGAAAATCTCATGGACAGAGGAGTGTGGTTGACTACAGTCCATAGAATTGCAAAGGGCCAGACATGAGTGAAGTTGCTTAGCATGTATGCATGCAAGCTTTGCTTATGAGGAATTGCATTCTGTGTTCTAAAACCAGCTGTGGATGAGCTTTTGGGATGCAATTTATTTCTTTGTTAGAGATTAACTGTATTTGGTTCCAGGAAATAAACATTGCTACTACTTAGATATTAAATTTCAGTGAGTACGTATTTATTTAAATTCTTACCAGAGTTGTGGGAGAGAGACAATCACAATACACAGGGAAATCCTGAAATGTAGCCGTGACTGGCCTTGCCTTTAGCTGAGGCTTTGTGATTCAGTTGTTTGATATATAAGATGAAGGAGACATACGAAATACAACTCAAAATTCTCGTATACAGTTAATCTCATTTAAGTTGCCTAGGCTGTAAATACAGTCACTGAGATTATAGTTATTTGTTGTTTTTCTGCAGACTGACCCTGGGGTGAAAAAGCTTAATGGTGTGAACTAAAGAAGATTTAAATTGGTAACATTCAGTGTGTGAGTTGAACACATACCAGGACCCAGCAAACCCTGTTTCAGAAATTTAGTAGATCTTGGTGCTAACCAAAGGTGGTAACTGGAACCTTTCTCGGTGGTCTGTCCAGCCTATGTGGGTGGGAATGGCCCCTGCTATCGATGTTTGAAAACTATTACTTGCTCTTAAATAGCTATGATTTAGAGAGAGAGCACTCAGACACCAGTGTAGTTCAGCATGTGAAAAACAGACAGCTCACTCTGTGAGATAAGTTAATGTATGTAATTGGGGAGACTGTGAGTTGAATTCTTTGGAGAAAACGTGGTTTTCAAATTGAACACATTAATAATGAATATCATTACTGGTTTACTCGTGACATAAAGAATAGGGCCAAGGGATAAAATGCATCTTTTTCCTTCGCAACATGAAAGATACTTTCATATTTCTATAATAAATACTCGAGGCAGGTAGTAGCTTGTAACTAAAAGTATGCGCTCAGAGACTCCCCTAGAAGAGTTTGTCTTCCGACGTGCTGAAGTGCCCCCAGGGTTGGTGGCAGCTTAATAAAATATGTGAGTGTTCAGTATGGAGCTGTTAAGTTATTTATTCCTCTTCTGATACTGCATGCATGAACTGCCACTGTTTGATGAATCATGGAAGAGAATGGGAACTGACAAACAACTCTTCCTTTAGCGGCCGGGCACACTGACAGCATCAATAGGAAAACACATCATGGGTTCTAAAATGCCACATTTTCACCATTTACCCTGAATAAGACATGAAGCTCTTTAAGGAAAGCAGTAGTACGTTATCATTAAGGACCAGCTGACAGAGAGGCGAGTGTGCTTTGAACTCTCTCAAGTCATCATTCTTAATTTCTTCTCGCCTCAGATGGAAGGCCCACCCACCTGGGCTCTGAGCAAGGCAAGCACTATTCCACCTTTTGAAATCTCATTGATAGATTGGTTTCATCAACACCCATCCTGGCGCCTGCCCATGGGGAGAGTCTCCTGGTCTCATTAGGGTCCTGTAATGTCTGTGGCAAACATTGTTCTCATGCAAATAGAATGACACAGAAGATAAGTGCCATGGAAATTCAATTTCCCCTGACCGTCATTACCCTTTTTCTTTTAGTTATTCCCACTTCAATCGGCAGGCGGTAATGTGTGCAATCTGCTGGTACTCTTGCAAGATGATCACGACGTTTTAGTAATGAATTTCCCAGCTATTGCACTAGGGGGTGTTTTAGCAAGTTCCCTCCTTTTCCTCAAGCAGACTTGGCAGCGATCCTTGCGTAGTTCTTCCGTAGTGGATTTTCCCTATGGCGAATGTCTGGTTAATATAACTTACATTCAGTACTTTCTCTTCTTTAGTCATCAGTGGCACCTGTAGAGTTGAGTTGGTGGTTTGTTTAATATTGTCTGGAAAATAAAAATAAACGTGTCTACCTGTTTCAAGCCAAAAGATAAAAAAAATAGGAATATTTCTCCATCATCTGTGACCAAACTTGGATAGTTTACTAATAATGTAAAATTCAGAGTAACTTATATAAATATATGAAATCATAAAAGTGTGTAAATTAAATAAATCTTGGGCTCAGCTGAAAACTGAGAGAACTGATAGGGTACAGATCAAATTTCTGGTATTTAATCCTACCCTGTATATTTTAAGTTTCTTCAGTCATGGAATTAAGTAGGTAAACATTTGATGCCAGTGATATGTTATAGCAAGTCTTGGTTTCTTCTGAAATTATCTCTCCACCTCTTTATTATTCTGAGAGTTAGCTGTAGGAAAAAAAAAAAAAAAAGAAGGGACACAGAGACAGAGAAAAAAAATGTAGACTTACCAGAGTTAACAAATTTCTGCTTGTATCTGTTCATTTCAGACAAAACATGAATTGCACTTTCTCTGATGCTTTTTATCTTAATAGTAATTGTGGAGGGCAAGCACAAAGGCATTCTTTTCAATGTCATATTATATAAAGCATATTTATTTCCTAAATAAATAGACATGCACTTCCCCAGTGATTAGGAAAAGCCTTTTACATATAGTAGCATTGTTCATTGGAAGTCCTGGTGCTGAAGCTGAAGCTCCAATACTTTGGAAACCTGATGCAAAGAGCCAACTCATTGGAAAAGACTGTGATGCTAGAAAAGATGCAAGAGGAGAAGGGGGTGACAGAGTATGAGATGGTTGGATGGCATCACTGACTCAATGGACATGAGTTTGAGCACACTCAGGGAGATAGTGAAGTACAGGGAAGCCTGGCATGCTACAGTTCTTGGGGAAGCAAAGAGTCTGACATGACTTAGCAACTGAACAACAGATGTGTGAAGGAGACAAAAAATTACCAAAATTTTAACACATTTGAAAAAATAAGAGTTATTGTTACAAATGGAGAAGGCAATGGCACCCCACTCCGGTACTCTTGCCTGGAAAATCCCATGGACGGAGGAGCCTGGTGCGCTGTAGTCAATGGCGTTGTTAGGAGTCAGACACGACTGAGCGACTTCACTTTCACTTTTCACTTCCATGCATTGGAGAAGGAAATGGCAACCCACTCCAGTGTTCTTGCCTGGAGAATCCCAGGGACAGGGGAGCCTGGTGGGCTGCCGTCTGTGGGGTCGCACAGAGTCAGACAGGACTGATGTGACTTAGCAGCAGCAGCAGCAGCAGCAGCAGCATTGTTACAAAGTTTGTCTTGGAAAATACTTTTTCCTACAAACTATGAAGCTGTTTCTGTAAATGGATTAATAGTATTCTATTTACATCATCTTGAAATATTTTCATTGGGATAATGCACTGGATGCATTAGCCATTTAAATATACTTATTTAGTAATGTAGATCCAAAAAATATTGAAAAAAGAGAGTTATTTACTTACCTGAGTTATTTCATATACTTACTGATGTATGCAATATACATCAGTAATTAGGATGAAACTGTTCAGAATATCTGAGGGACATACCATACACTTTATATGAACGGTTACCAATAAGAGGTACAGAAAATTACATTTGAACTACAGTTTTATTACTGCTACTTCAGATTAGACACTGAGCATATAATTACTGCATTCTTGGCATGTAATTAATCAGGAGTTACAGACTGACCTAGAGAAATACTGATACTGTAATTTTAAACTAATAAGTAGAACTTGAATATGAAACTGTATGTTGATTTAGAATGGATTGTGTTGTGAGTTTGGGCTGCTGAAGAATAATTTATTGCTATGATAACTTCTCCAATTTTCTATGGAATTAGAATCTGTAAAGTATTATTAAAACATCCTTTATGACTGAATGGTTAACTGGTTTCACAGATAGGTGAAAGGAGTACTCCGGTGGGTTGGAAGAAGCTGCTAATTACAACCCTCCCTCCCTGTAAGCTTCATGGCCTACACTTCTCAGAAAGAGGAAGCCAATGGAGCATGACTGCCTAGGGCATCTCAATCCCAGGGGTTTTAGTTGTTTGTTTAGGTGTTGAGAAAAACACATTATGAACGTAATAATAATTATGTGTTTGGAATTGGATTTTTGCATCTACAATACAAAGTTCTGTCTTCCATAAAATGCAGCCTCTGCATCATTTTTATAAACCTTCATTTGCATATGGCGCCAAGACTATTCAAATATAACCTTCCTTTGACTCCGGTGCTTCTTTTGACTACTATTAATTTATTGTAGTATTATGCATTCTTGGAGACCACTCTTCGAGCAAAATTTCAGCTCTTTATTAAGGACAAATATGTGTATATGATCTTTAATTGGTACTAAACATAAGGTAGGGGATTTTAAAGTATTTTCCATTTCAGAGCCATACATCATCTTCTTACAATTGTATGTTAATATGACAGAAGTAGAGTAGTTGAATTTTGCTTATTTAGAGAGTGATTCCATAGCAACTTATTTTTATTTTCTGAAAAATAGCCCAAAGATATTCTATTTTTGGTTCCCCTTAAGGAAATCAGATTTAGAAATGAAAAATTCGGTTTGAAGATTTCTTAGCTTTCATTCAGTTCCATGTATTTTCTTCTCTTTGTCTCTCTTATCATTTAATTTCCCTTACTGCATTCTACCTCCTTTCTCTTCTCTCTTGCCCCATTCTCTATTGTCATGTTTTCTTATTGAAATGTATAGCTTCCTTTCTAAGCAAGAATATTCCATAATCCATATCATATTCAAATTAATAGCTTCATCCAAATAACATTACAGAGTCATGGTCTAAATATGATGTAGGATTGCATGCATGTATGCTAAGTTGCTTCAGTCATGTCCAACTCTGTGCGACCTTATGGATTACAGCCTGCCAGGCCCTTGTGTCCATGAGATTCTCCAGGCAAGAATACTTGAGTAGGTTGCCGTGCCCTCCTCCAATTAGTACTTCTCTATTACAAATTCGGTAATACCAAAAATGCATTTAAAAATGATCTGTTTCTAAGGAAGATATAGATATAGTCCATTTCTTTTCAAATTCAGTATATAAGACCATCAGAGTTTTAATTTGGAACATTAGCAAACGTTCTTAAGTCATAACTCTCCAGTGTTAAAAAAAAAAGCAGGGTATAGCAGAAAAAATACTCTGAGAACTATAATAGATAAAAAAGAAAAATATAACATTTTAAGAATAAACACTATGTCCATACCATGTAATACCAACTCAAAATGTATTTGTACTCTATATTTTTTTCACAGTTAAAGTTTTAAAAATCTTGGAGGCTTTAAATACGCTATTTTGATTAGAATATGGATATTAAAATAATACATGGCTTAACAAATATTGACCTTACGAGTTTAGATAGCCTGCATACAATGAATGAAAATAAAAGTATTGTGTTGAGGAAAAAGCCATTGTCTTCTGCATTTAATTAAAATAACTTTCAAAAAGATAAGCAACAGTATTTCCATTGGCAGAACCCAGGAAGTAGCATCTTATTCCCAAGTTTAGTGTCTTAATGAATTCTTGATAAGTTGGTAATGCAAACACTATACACCTGCCTGTGTGTGACTCTCTCCCTGATTAAACGGTGTGGAACATCAACACAGCTTCACTTTTATATGAATTAAATAGCTCATCCTTTATAAAAGGTATGCATTTCCCTTTTTCTCTAATAAGCCTACAAAGGATTAAAGCATTTTTGGCTAGGAGAGGTGGCAACGTAGGAGTAGGAGGAATGGTGAGGTTTGGCAGTAGAGGTAAGAAATACTTACAACTCTCTGGTGTAGGACTTTGGAAATTTCTGTAAAATTGGCGTTACAAATTTCGCTTCTTTGGAATCTGAAATTTTTACACTTTCTGATATCAATGATGTTCACTAGCTCCAAAAAATGTATATATAACCAAGACATTCCTCTTGCTGTCTAGACATGCTGTAGGAATAAAGAACCCATATGTAGAGAATACAAATGTTATTTTACATTATATAAATTGTCCCCAAATATCTTTGAGTGAGAATTAATCTTTGTTGTAAGGCAGAGCCTAACTGATTCTGACAGTAGTCTTGTTAATAATTAAACTGTTAACCTATAGAGATTCCAATAATCTGATGATAAACACTGTGTGTTCTAGGCCATTCATTTCACAATGCTTTATATTTCAAAATTCCTTAATCATAGAAGTCATCTGTACTTGCTGGCATCTTTTCAGGGTCCTTCTGCTATTTTCTTTAATAGCACCCTGTCATTTCATGTTATAGTATTTATCACAATTTGAAATCATATCTGCATGTTCATTTGTTTAATGTCTGCTTTCTCAAGTTGACTGACAACTCAGTTTTCCAACAACTTACAGCTTATACTTAGACATGATCTGGGGCACAATATAAGAGCTTGAGAAAATTATTATGTTGAATTTGCAAGGCTTAACATAGTTTAAATATTTTGCTGTTACTTAAAAAAAAATCTATGTTTTAAATTTATTTCTGGAATAGTCAAAAATGGTTTCTCTGGAAGGATGAATGGATAACTAGACAGACATACTATAGACCAATAAAGATATATTCATATACTCATAGATTATCTTCTTAGGATGAATATATTTCAATCTGTTAGATTAACTCCCCACCGTGTAGAAAGAGTCTGATAAAGGAAATCCACCCTAATATAGAACCATATATAGATAAAATGGTATGTGGATGTCAATATCCTGGCTGTGATATTATACTATAGTTTTGTATTTTAAACATTTTTAACATACATATTAGCCCTGGAATCTTTTCATGTAATAATTTTCTCATATTTTTATGGGAGGTCTTATGCTGCTTCCATCAAAATTATTGGAATATGGAACCCGATTTTTAATTATCTGTCAAGAGAGGAGGAGACAGGATGTTTCTCTGCTGCATTGACTTTATTGTTCCTTGTAAAACATTAACATGGCCAAACTCTGATCCTGTAAATGAAATCTTGTCTTTTTCTTGAACAGAGAAGTGAAATTTGTAATTCAAATGAGAAAAGGAAATGAACTGAATGCTTAGCCTGAAAAACGTGTTGTAATGTGCCAATTTGTTTCTCATAAGGTTGATTCCAAACATCCCCATTAAGGTATTGATTCTGTCTGTTTAGTAAGAATGAGGGTGCAGTAAGTCCCCAATGACTTGGCATTTCATCATTATACCTGCACCTCCATGATAATAAACACTGCGAACATTTTGCTTAACATATGTCCTGCCCCTACAAGATTAAATCACTGGCAGAATGGCTGTGTAACCAATAATGTTCTTAGACTCTATGTTAGTCTTGGTCTCATGAAATTTGATTATGAAGGAAAATATCATGACTTTGTATAGTTGAAAGGAATTTCACAATGTAAATCTTTTAATGGAGTTTATCTGGCTTTCATGGGGAGTATTTGTCTACTCAATTACAAGTGTGAGTTCATAGCTTTAAAAACTAGCAGGAATAATAGGAAATAGCCAGTCTGATGTAACTTTTGATATTTCTTTCCATTTCCTTCACACTTGAGACCCAGACAATGGTAGATTGGACATGGTTACATTCCTCCTGCTAACTCTCATAGGGACGTGTTTATTCACATTATAATTTTGCTTGCTTGTCCTTTCATTAGAACGTTGTCTCTTTAAATAAGATACCATTCAGTTGTAATTTTTGCCCTGTCACCTAGTAAATACATAACCGATGTGTGTGCTCAGTTGCTCAGTCGTGTCTGACTCTTTGTGATCCAATGGACTGTAGCCTACAAGGCTCCTCTGTCCATGGTATTTTCCAGGCAAGAATACTGGAGTAGGTTGCCATTTCCTCATGTAATTCATAGTAAGGGATTTAAAGCAAAGGAAAAGTCTGTTCAGTCAGGGAATGTTTTAATGATTGAACAAATTTAGTCCATTTCTCTCTCACAGACGGTTCCCTCTACTTCTTTGTGAAGTCCTGCTCATGTCACCTTGAAGAACTACAGTATCTATCTCTACTGCTAAGTCACTTCAGTCGTGTCCGACTCTGTGCAACCCCATAGACGGTAGCCCACCAGGCTCCTCCGTCCATGGGATTTTCCAGGCAAGAACACTGGAGTGGGTTGCCATTTCCTTCTCCAATGCATGAAAGTAAGAAGTGAAAGTGAAGTTGCTCAGTCGTGTCCGACTCTTAGCGACCCCATGGACTGCAGCCCACCAGACTCCTCCGTCCATGGGATTTTCCAGGCAAGAGTACTGGAGTGGGGTGCCATTGCCTTCTCCCGTCTATCTCAGGGGAAGCCAAAAATTTGGTGCTGGAGTGTGCAAACTAACCTTCTCTCATCTATGCAATTATTTTCTCCCAGGTTGAGAGAAATGTTTTTTTGTCCATGATTGTCTTATCTAGCTTCCCCAATCACTCAACCAGTATAAACAAACAAAAAAAAATCTTCCTGCAATGCAGGAGATATGGGAGAAGCAGTTTTGATTCCTGGGTTGGGAAAATCCCCTGGAGGCGGAAATGGCATCCCACTCCAGTATTCTTGTCTGGGAAATCCCATGGACAGAGGAGCCTTAGCCGGCTGTAGTCCAAAAGGTTGCAAAGATTTGAACACAACTGTTCCTATTGGGATGTTGTATATATCTATGACTGAAAAAGCCCTCTGTTTTGTTTTTAGTCTTCAAATGTATTAAACTTTAGTAGTTCCTTATTTTTATTACCAGACAGAAGCTCTAAATGAAAACAAAATAAAAAGAGATCATAAGACATCCTGACTTGCTAAGTTGTTTGTAAAACATCATTAATGTGAATCAACATTGGATTGAAACTCCTCAAAATAATGTTTTCATTAATATTAATAAAAAATTTCATGTTACATAGAATTCAAACATATATATATAGTTGGAATTTTATAAAGATTGCTTCTGAAAATTATGGTGCTACGTGTATATCAAACCTACTTACCCATACTGTTTCAGTGAAGACTTCTGAGTGCTTAAACTACAAACTTGCTTTAGTAATAACTGCCTTGATGTTTGCCTTTTTTTCCCTTCTTTTTTTTTTTTATTCTCAAGATAAAGGTCACTCTAAGAAGGTAGTTCAGGAGTTAAAAGTGTTCCACAAGGTTAGAGATTACAATGGAAACAGACGCAGTTCCCCACAAAGGGGATGGTAGTTGAGCAGAGGCCTCCCGACTGTGGTCCTCCCGGAGGCTCTGGGGGGGTGAGATGGGATCTGAAGGTGATGGGCTTCCCTTGACTGGCTCCTTCCTTTGTACCTAACTCTGGTCCAGAAATAGAGAGCATCGCATCATGCTCCCAGACTGACACCAGGGAAGCTTCATAAATCAGCCAGTGAGTGTTCCGGCATGATTCTTTAGCCACTGTCTTCCCTCCAGAGCTGACACCTGTCACCTTTTAAAGACTGTGCATTCTCTGTCACTGTAGCTGAAGCCTATCTTTTTTTTTTTTTTTTTATCTACTCTCATATTCTGCCTAGGTGGTATTTTCTGGGTGGCTGCCCATGTATTATAAAATCACTGTCATATGGACAAGGCAGTTTTTAAATTTATGAGCTAAAAACTTTGAATTCCATGTTGTCATTGAGCATACAACTAAGCACAACCCAACAGGCATGCTTTTTTGTTTAAAAAAAAATGTAAATGTCTGAATATGTACGTGTAATCACTGTTCCCATATTGCATTTAATGGTTTTGTAACTAATATTTCAGAGCATTTTAAATAATAAGAACCTTTACGAATCTGTCAGGTGGGGAAAAGGACTTTAACATCATCAGACTGGAACCATCACTATTAAGTCAATAACCGTTGGTTATTTATTTCTATTAAAAATAGATATCTTCTCTGTGATACACATATCACTTTACTAGAAAGCCACATCTGAATCAACTGTACTATTAATCTGGATTTATTTTGTCCTCATTTGTTTATATGTAGATGACATAATAGAGTTCCTTAGCCTTTAGAGAGAGGTAATGGAAAACGTTTGCACAAATTTGGCAAATCACAAATCTAAAGGAGCAGAAGTTTTTCTTTTCAATGTTTGCATCTTAATCATATTAAAAATAAAATGTCCATTATAGGTGGGGATTACTCTATCCCCTCCCAAGTGTATATTTTAAATCTTATTGTAAATTCTAGTGATGCAAACAAGGACCGCAAGGTGTTTGTAATTGGAGGATATTAAGTGCAAAATACAAGTAGAGGGTTCTTAAAAGGGACAGAAAAAGTCACTGTGCTGTGATTGCACTGTGCTGGGATAAATGTGTGGCTTCTGTCCTTAATGGAAGTTGATTGTTCGGGGATGTGCCAGCGGGACTGGTCGATTCTCGAGCTGTTGTTTACTGGGAAGGACAATATCAATTTTCCAGGGGGGTGATTGGTGGGATGTCAAGGCTGTCACCCTTTTCTCCTCATCACTGACAGACAGCCTAGTGACAATTACTGGTGATGGGACATTGCCTGCATTGGCATATACACTGGAGGATATAACTGGCAAACAAAAAAGGAGGAAAACACTCTGTAAAAAAGATATAATCAGCAGTTGTCAGGACTGGTTACATATATGATGTCTGAATAACAGAGCCCAGCACATCGCCTTTACTTGCTGAAGAAACATGGAGCCAACTTCCTCCTACTTAGAAAAGTAAACGTGGGATAGTTTTTAGGGGGATAGTGTTCGTTGTTAGCATTATTTCTCTTTCAGAGTTAATATCAGAAAAAAGTTTTAAAGTTTTTTTTTTTCTTATTTTTCTAATTAAAATAGACTTGGGAGAATTCAGGTTGGCTTGAAAATCTTTACAGAAATGATTACATTGTCTTATGTTTCCTCATGAGTTAAGATAACTTTTGGAACTTTCCCTCCAGCGCTCATGTTAATGAGGACGGCCAATGAACAACTAGTGAATTTTATTCAATAAATATTAGGATGAGACACTCAACTCCATCATTTTAGGAGAAAGGCGTCATTTAAAATGTGGAATATATTCTATAGGATGGGTAGTACACGTGTGTATATACCAGACTTTAAAAAGTTTTGTCTGTTGGTTTCACATTTTCCATTTCTTTCTGTTTTATTGTTTAACAATTTCAATTAAATTTTGAAGAAAAGGAACACTTTGCAGTGTCTATCTTCTGCTTCCGAGAAAGCAACACCTAAATTAGTCAGACCCCTGGAAACATCAGAATTGTCAGTTAGGTGTATTTCTTTCTCAGCAGGAGAAACTTCTTTGTGTTAGTTCATAAATGCCATTTATTAAATTATACCCTAATAAATCAAATAATTTCATTAATTCAATCTATGGATTTATTATATTCCTCTGGAATTTTAATGTTTGCAAAGAGACATGGTTTAGTTTTATATGGTCAAACTTAAGAGTATTTATCTTGTAGGAATTAGATATCTTCCCCCACTCCAGATTTTCTTAGCATCAGAGTGAAAATATCTGTACATACATAGAAAAACAGATTTTTTTCTGCTACCCAACAAGAAGGATACACTGAGAATACTTCCAAGGCAAGTACTCAGTTGTCTGATGACATTGCTTTCCACAGAATTTCTCACTACAGAGATAAAAAAATAATTGTATATATGATGTTGATTTTCTATAATCTGTGTGCCATTTGTGACTTACATCAAATCTATTTTTTCCTTGTGAGAAATGTTTTCTTGACTACCATATATGTAATTTTAAAGTTTTTATTTTTAGTACACAGTTTGACAATATTAACCAATGCAAGTAATAAAAATCACCTATCATTTAGTGGAAACCATTGTTAACATTTTCATATTTGCCCATTTTGGCTTTTGTTTTAAGATATTAAATGTTTATATATGTGGGTGTGGTTTTTAAGTGTTTTTGGTGATGCTATTTTTGAGTTTGGTAAGCATGTAGTTAAATCTATGATTTAGGGGTATCCTTTTATTTTTAAATAAGTAGGTTACAATATTTCCAAGTGACTACATATGCAGATTATTTGTGATTGGGCTTGTAAGATGCCATATGAAGGTTATCATTAATTTCCTCCCATAAGCCACTAGCTAACTGACTTTCCATTGCACTCATTAAAAATAGATACTTAGCTTTCCAGAAGATTGTCTCAGAAAACCAAGGCAGGGCCCAGGTCCTCCGGGATGCCATCAACTAACCATTCATTCCATCAGGCCTAGAGTAGTGGCCCTCCTCCTTGTCAGAACTGAAATAGTTATCCCATTTCCCAGCAGATAAACTTTTGCAAGGCAAATAATAAATTAGCCATTAATCTAGAGAATGTTTGTATTCAATGAACTCTGAATGGAGTGGAGATGTCAGGTAGATAGACAAGGTAAAGTAACAGGCAGAGTCAATACCTCAGAAAGAACCATGTTTGTGTAGAAAGGATTGGCTCATAACTTTAAAGACTTTGGAAAGTTAGAAACAGTTAGTAAAGAAAGAAGAGCTGTTTAGAAAAAGATGTAGGAAAATTTTAAGTACTGATAACATATTAACAACATGTTAGCAACTATAATTATATATATTTATATATTATATTATATATTTATATATCATTTAGAAGTTTGATTTGAAAAATGACAATCAGATATTTATTTATAAAACTTTATGTATTTTATATTTTTAACCCCAGAGAGTACTCATACTTCACATAAAGTTTATTATTTTTCCAGATTGACAATTTAGCAAGTATATTTTTATAAAAACAAGAAGTGATCTTAACATTTAGGGTTTCTTTTATCCTAATTAGGTTTTCCCCTTCACATGCATGATGACAAGACTCAGAGTTGGGGTCTGAGAGGCTTTGCACACCCACACAATACTTATATATTCTTCTGCAAGTTACTTAACTTTTATGACCCTTGGTTTCCTCATTTGTAAAACAGGAATGATAAATGCCCATTCCAAGGAGTTTTCATAAACAGTGAAATCATGAAGCATATACATATTTAGCATCTAACACAGGCTTGCCACTGTTATTTTTTAAAATAGAAGATATGTATCTATTACATAAATTTATCCTAAAGCATTATTTACATTTAGTATTTCAAAAAATTTTTGATTAGTTAGGAATGCATATTGTGTTTTGGAAGGTATTATACATAAGGGTTTTAAAAGATCCAGTGGTTATAAAGAGGTAATATTAGCTCCCCTATTCTCTTGAGATTTGAAACTACAACCTTTGTTTTTTTAGAATTGACCATAAAGGAAATTGCTCTTGATTTCAAACACCTACCATCTGGCATACCATATCTTCTCACTGTGATATACAATGCCATAGGCATCCTAGAAGTAAGTGTGTAATGCATCCTGGATTTTTCACATGGTTGTTACTTATTACCCAAAAGAATAAAAAAGGGTGAAAATAAATGGAATAACCATAATCCTAAAAACTGATTTCCTAACTCTTCATTTCTTGTCACTCACTTTTTTTCTAATGAGAAAAATTCTATCCTCCAGTTAGATTTCCTATACTAGATAGTTTATAAAAAATGACACCTTTCAACTAAGATATTAACTGGGTCGTGGATGTCCCATCTCCATGCCTTTGCTTGACTAGTTCAGTTCAGTTGCTCAGTTGTGTCCAACTCTTTGTGACCCCCATGGAATGCTCCATGCCAAACTTCCTTGTCCATCACCAACTGCTGGAACTTGCTCAAACTCATGTCCATCAAGTTGGTGATACCATCCAACCATCTCATCCTCTGTCGTCCTCGTCTCCTCCTGCCTTCAATCTTTCCCAGAGTCAGGGTCTTTTCCAGTGAGTGAGTTCTTGGCATCAGGTGCCAAAGTATTGGAGTTTCAGCTTCAGCATGAGTTCTTTCAATGAATATTCAGGATTGATTTCCTTTAGGATGGACTGGCTTGATTTCTTTGCAGTCCAAGGGATTTTCAAGAGTCTTCTCCAACACCATAGTTGAAAAGCATCAATTCTTCAGTGCTCAGCCTGCTTCATAGTCCAACTCTCACATCCACACATGACCACTGAAAAAACCATAGCTTTGACTAGACGGGCCTTTGTCAGCAACATAATGTCTCTGCTTTTTAATATGCTGTCTAGTTTGGTCATAGCTTTTATTCCAAGGAGCAAGTGTCTTTTAATTTCCTGCTGCAGTCACCATCTGCAGTGATTTTGGAGCCCCCAAAAATAAAGTCACTCACTGTTTCCACTGTTTCCCCTTCTATTTGCCATGAAGTGATGGAACTAGATGCCATGATCTTAGTTTTCTGAATGTTGAGTTTTAATCCAACTTTTTCACTCCCCTCTTTTACTTTCATCAAGAGGCTTTTTAGTTCTTCTTTGCTTTCTACCATAAGGGTGATGTCATCTGCATATCTGAGGTTATTGATATTTCTCCCAGAAATCTTGATTCCAGCTTGTGCTTCCTCCAGCCCAGTGTTTCTCATGATGTACTCTGCATATAAGCTAAATAAGCAGTGTGACAATATACAGCCTTGGCATATTCCTTTCCTGATTTGGAATCAGTCTATTGTTGCTTGCCTATGAAACCCTAATTACAAATTTTAAATAAAGATTTGCAGTGTTTTTAGCATTGCCTCAAGCATTGCTGCTGTTGTTGTTCAGTCTCTAAGTTGTGTTTGACTCTTCAAGACCCCATAGATTGCAGGATTCCAGGTTCCCCTGTCTTTCACTATCACCCTGAGTTTGCTCAAACTCATATCCATTGAGTCAATAATGCCATCCAACCATCTTGTCCTCTGTTTCCCCTCTCAACCTGCCTTCAATCTTTCTCAGCATCAGTGTCTTTTACAATGAGTCAGCTCTTGGCCTCAGGTGGCCAAAGTATTGGAGCTTCATTTTCAGCATCAGTCTGTCCAATGAATATTCTTCAGGGTTGATTTCCTTTAGGATTTTCTGGTTGGATCTCCTTGCTGTCCAAAGTACTCTCAAGAGTCTTCTCCAACACCACAGTTCACAAGCATCAGTTCTTCAGCACTCAGCCTTCTTTATGCTCCAGTTCTCAAATCTGTACTTGACTACTGGAAAGACCATAGCTTTGACTATATGGACCTTGTTTGGCAAAGTGATGTCTCTGCTTTTTAATATGCTGTCTAGGTTTGTCATAGCTTTTCTTTGAAGGAGCAAACATCTTAATTTCATGGCTGCAGTCACCATCCACAGTAATTCTGGAGCCCCCAAAAATAAAACCTGTCAAAACTTTTTTGACAGGTTTTATTTTATAAAACTTCTATTATTTTTATAAAAACTTTCCCCCCATCTATTTGCCATGAAGTGATGGGACCAGTTGTCATGATCTTAGAATTTTGAATATTGAGTTTCAAGCCAGCTTTTTCGCTCTCCTTTTCCACCCTCATCAAGAGGCTCTTTAGTTCCTCTTCACTTTCTGCCATTAGAGTAGTATCATCTGCACATCTGAGGTTGTTAATATTTCCCCTAGCAATCTTGATTCCAGCTTGTGATCCATCCAGCCTGGCATTTAACATTGTATGCTGCATATAAGTGAAATAAGGAGGGTGGCAATGTACAGCCTTGACGTACTCCTTTCCTAATTTTGAACCAGTCTAATGTTCCATGTCCAGTTCTAATTGTTGGTTCTGGTCCTGCATACATGTTTCTCAGGAGGCAGGTGAGGTGGTCTGGTATTTTTGTCTCTAAGAATTTTCTACATTTTGTTGTGATCCACACAGTCAAAGACTTTAGTGTAGTCAATGAAGCAGATGTTTTTCTAGAATTCTCTTGCTTTCTTATGATCAAGCAGATGTTGGCAATTTGATATCTGGTTCCTCTGCCTTTTCTAAATCCAGCTTGAACATCTGGAAGTTCTCGGTTCACATACTGCTGAAGCCCTAGGTTGAAGGATTTTGAACATTTCCTGTTAGCACGTGAAATAAGCATTACTATATGGTAGTTAGAACATTCACTGGCATTACTCTTTTTTGAGATTGAGCTTAGAGAACAACTGAAATATTTGGGATTTTTGAGTATATAAATTACTGTTGCAAAAGAAAAATATTTCCGTAGACAATCCAGAAACTGTTACATTAACCCCGATTAATAGATTTAAATTGAACAACACCTGAACTTATACATTTCAACTTTGCTTTCAATGCTGCTTGCTATTTTTATACATTTTTATTCATTCCTTCCTTCTATACCATTTTCATGGCTCTCTCCTCCCATACTACCTTTGGCTTTCATTGTTAAATAGTTTAACTTTAATCTGAATTTCATGAAGAAGCATTGAGTTATTTATATGTGATTTATTTCTGTTTCCTCTTTTTTGTCTTAAACTTTCTCCAAAACTTCATTCATCATATTTTACATGGTTCAGCTCTATTAAGACATACAGGAGTATGTCTGAGACTAATCTATTTAGTTATGTTTATGGTTTTCATTTCTCCCATTCTGGTCTTGACACATAACCATCTGTTTTACTCTTTACTGACTCTCTCTTAAAACAGAAACATTCTGAATAGTCCTCCATGTCAGACATAGAAGAGTATGGATAAAGAGAAAAAATTACATAGAATTTCATTTAAAAAGACTATATTTAGTTTTAGAAAATAAAGGGGCTTCTGAAGGTGATGGTATTTAAAGATATTCTCAAATACTGAATCTGTCATAACATAAGTACTACTAATTGTCATTCTGAATTTAAAAAATTGAAATCACTTTTAATAGCTAAGGTATACAATGAGTCATAATATCTTCTCCATAGTTTGTATTTACAACCCATACATTTTCAATCACTACAACCCTGTAAGATAAGTTTTACTACTGTTCCCATAATAAGGTGTGGAAAGCGAGCCAAAGAGATTAAATAACTTGCCTGAAATCACACATCTAAGCAGTGGTCACTGTTAAAGCCAAGGTGTGCCCTTAGTTGTCCCTGGACTCTTTCCCTGACAACTGTTCTTAGTACCTCTCCACACAGTACTTGCATGTATTATTAACTAAAGCTGTTAGCTTTATAAACTTTCCAAATCTGTTTTCAAAATCTGTTGTTTCTTTCTGGAGCATCTAAAGAGAAGTAGCATGAATTAGAAACAGAAATGTCAATTGGAACTATATTGAGAGGTTCTTGAATTCTAGACTGAAGAATTCTGACTTAATTTAATAAATGTACAGTGACTAATCATCAAAAGTTTTGAACCTGAAGTGGAAATTTAGAGGTATAGGTTAATAAGTGTAGGATAAACTGACAGAGGACTCACTGATAAAATGTGTAATTTTTTGAAAGCTATTGTAGCAGTATGGATGAGAAATAATGACGCCTGACCCAGGAAGGTGATAGTGCAATGAGAAGGACAAACATTTGTCAGACTGGTTTGGGTAGAATTTACAGGATTTGTAAGCTGTAATATCATTGACCTTAGGATCAAAGACAAGGGTGGAGAGAGATGAATTGATAACTGAGAAGAAGGAAACATCATTAATGAAAACTGGAACATAAAGGGGAAATTTGGATTTTGTTAGTATCTGAATTGGTACCTACTAGCTTGATATATTAACGGAAAACCCAGAGAAAGATTGGAAAAATCAGAGGCAGAAATATAACCTGTGTAATCATCTAGTTTATAGAAGTTGAGACCATATGAATAGATAGAATCGTTAAGAATTGCTGTTCAGTTCCTCAGTCATGCCCGACTCTTTGCAACCCTATAGATTGCAGCACACCAGGCTTTCCTGTCTCCTACCATCTTAAAGAGTTTTCTCAAACTCATGTCCACTGAATTGATGATGCCATCCAACCATTTCACCCTCTGTTGTCCCCTTCTCCTCCTGAATTCAATCTTTCCCAGTATTAGGGTATTTTCTAATGACAACTCTTTGCATTAGGTGGCCAAAGTATTGGAGCTTCAGCTTCAACATCAGTCCTTCCATTGAATATTCAGGGCTGATTCTCAAGAGTCTTCTCCAGTACCACATCAATTCTTTTGCGCTCAGCCTCTTTTATTGTTCAAATCTCACATCTGTACGTGACTTCTGGAAAAACCATAACTTTGACTGTATGGACCTTTCTCAGCAAAGTAATGTCTCTGCTTTTAGCACGCTGTCTAGGTTTGGCATAGCTTTTCTTCCAAGAAGCAAGTGTCTTTGAATTTCATGGCTGCAGTCATTGTCCACAGTGACTTTGGAGCCCAAGAAAATAAATTCTGTCACTGTTTTCATTGTTTCCCCATCTATTTGGCATGAAGTGATGGGACCAGATGCCATGTTTGTTTTTTGAATGTTGAATTTTAAGCCAGCTTTTTCACTTGCTTTCACCTTCCTCAGGTGGCTCCTTAATTCATCTTTGCTTTCTGCCACTAGAGTGGTGTCATCTGCATTAAGAAGGAAAGACAGAAAAAATAAGAGCAAGAGAGAGAAAGGCTGAGGAATTAGTCTGTGGTGACACTAACATTTAGGTAGGAAGTACCAGGAGCAGGAGAGCTAACTAGGAAAGGAAAATTCCAAAAGTGCAAATAAATTTGAGAAATAATAAACATGAAAGGGAAGAGACTTCCAGAAGCTGAAAGTGGTCAAATTTCATATACTTCAGTGGTAACTGAGAATAGGGTCTTTCCTTCAACCAAAATCTATAAAGAAAGCCTTATGTTGGTGATCACTACTGAGGACCTTCAATAATGGTAGACACTGACCACTTAAAAATGCATGAGATAGTAACAATGTCCAATAAAGCAAATGTGTTTGTGGTGCTTTTGTGGACAGATTATTTGGGTACTACCAGAGATTGGGTGCAAGAAATAATGCCTTTAGACTATTTGTTCATACATATAAAATCTCTAAAGTAAAATTTAGGGTTCATAATAAAATTTTATTGTGTTCAAACATCTTTAAAATTATAATATAAGTCAGTAGGTAAATATGATCTGGTGTATAGTATTTACCTTACATACAATATTCAAAAAGCATATAGCATCATAGAATAAGAACAAAATGTACTTTTTCATTTTATGAGTTTATTCTTTATCTCTGGTGCAAAATCTTATGGGTCTTGTAAGATCCACAGATGCTTAAATTAAAAAAAAAAAAGATTTCAAATCAATACAAATAAGTTTTAAATTTCTTTTTAGGAATAAACTACATTATTTTAAGGGACTTCCCTGGTAGTTCATCTACCATCACTTCTCTCTCCACCTGCGATGCAGGATACCCCAGTTAGATCCCTGGGTTTGGAAGATCCACTGGAGAAGGGAATGGCTACCCACTCCAGTATTCTGGCCTGAGAATTTCAAGGGCTGTATGTATAGTACAGGAGATTACAAAGAGTTGGACATGACTGAGCTTTTTAAAAGCTCATCACTTTTAAAATCTTTTAGTATTTTAAAGTATTTCAGTTTTTAAAGTATTTTAAAGCTATATCACTCTGGTCTGCTCCACAGATCAGAATGAATTTTGGTTCAGAAATATATGACATCTTATTTTGGTCAACTGTTATTTAGTTTTATTATGTAAAGTTTTCTAGTTCAAGACTGAGAATCTGACCAAAATCAGGAAACAAAAATACAAATTTACTAATCTCCACATGTAGAACAGAAACAAGTGTTAGACTTCCTGAATATATAAGCAATTATTTGTTGCCATATTTTATATATATATATATATATAATGGCGTTCTTGGTTTACACTTTCCTAATGAAATTCTTACTGCCTTAACAAGTGCATTAACAAAATACAGAGAGCAACATTTAATATTGTTTGGACTTTTGGTTTTGTAATGCTTCAATGCAGTCACTGTGGATATTGATGTTCATTGGACCTACTGTTTAGATGAATTAAAACTATGTTAATTTTAGACCTTATCTTGAAATTTGTTTTATTGTTTGACTGATTTTGGGGGAGGAGTGGATTTTTTAAATTAAACGTATGAAATTATTAGTTACAGATACATTTCTCCTAAAACAGGAGTGTCATAGTCCAAGTAAAGGTAGGAGAATCCATTTGAAATTGTTGAGTATAAAAATACACTTTATATTATTAGACATTTATTTATCCCAAGGAAAAATTTTAAACATATACACAATTACTGAACATAGTATAGTGATCTGACATATAACCATGCTGATATTTTGCTACTACATATGTACATGCATATATGTATATATATAGGGCTATTTTGCCTCATGAGTATATTTTCTTATCAACACATTTAAATACATTGCTATTTTGTTTTCTTTAGTACTTTGCAGAAATATCTTGAAAATAGGAAGGCTGCTCATAGTAAGAGCAAACTTTCTTTTTTTGGAATGTACAGTTTGAAGTTGAGTTGGGACAGAAATACTTACCCTACTCTCTCTATTGCTACTGTTGTTCAGATACCATGCTGATATTAGGTGTGCTTGAAAACTGATTAAATTTGGATATCTTGGGTATCTGCCAATAGTTCCAAGATAATGCATTCTTATGTATTTAGGGTATTTTAGCTCTGTATTAACATATCATAGTATGTGGTTACTTACTATATGTATTCCTTTTATTTCAAAATTATTTTCATTATTACTAGGTATGGAATATCCCTTAGAAATACTGAAAATGAAAGGCCTTTTCTTAAACTGCCTTTTGCATAATGAAAATTCAGAGCTTTAATATTTATTAACTGCCTTTAGGTATAGATTTTAAGTGTCCTTTTTTATCCTTAGCAATAGGCTTCAAAACTCCCAGTTACTTGCTAATAATTCTTCACTTCTCAGGAGATTGGATTGCTATAGGCAAGTTTACTTAATAAATGTGCAAAAAAAGAAAGCTAAATTAAGCAAAAGCCTCTGTACATATCTCATTTTTAATTATTATTTCCTATTATTAATTCAAATGTATTTTATTTTTTCACATAATGTGTGGATGTGTACAAATAAATATATATGTATTTAACAAGATTTATGTTTGAATAAATCATAGATTTAAAAAATTATAAATATTTTATGTGAAAATATTGGCATCAAGAAAAATCTAATCAAAAATAGGTAGGAAAAAGTCACATTTTAAATTAGTGCAGCATCAAGATAATGAAAATTAATACCATTAAAAGGAATGCATTAACACTCCTCTGTTGTTATCAGTATCTAGTGTTCTTTTATTCTATACATAGGTATATAATCTAATTGCTTTCCATAAAAACACAAATAATCAAATATAAACAGAACTGGAAAATGCAATTATTAAGGAAATTTATGTGAATTTAAGAAGATCTTAAACAACTGCTGAAAAGTTGGGTAAATTGTCTCTTAACAAGTTGCAGTCTTGAGTGTACTCTATTAAGAAGATACTTCCATGAACAGGAGCCCGTTTGTAATTAGATAAGGAAAGCTGACAGCAACAGTGAGTGAGTGGCTCCCATGGAACGACAGGTATTGACTGAAGACTGGCTGTGTTTGAGATGGTGAGGGAGTCGATAAAAGCATCAGGGCTTTCTTGAAATACCACTGCCAGCAATGCTTTAATTTGCTGCCTGGAAAAGAGCCACAGAAATTCATCCCCTATGTTTAGTGTTGATGAGGTCTAACACGTACATTTAATCTTCTGTTTACCATTAAAAACACTTGTAAGTGGTATAAGACACCACAGAGAGGAAATAGAGCAGGGAACATATTTTGTATGGACTCCATGATGCAGCCAAGGTCTAGAAAAATAACCTCACCTGAATCAACAAGCCAGGTGTGGAAAGAACAGTTTAGCAACAACAACAACAAAAGATCAGTTGAGAATAAGAGTGTTGGATGATTTGGGGAAGCGATAAATAGAAATGTTTCTAAACTATCTGTTGTTGTTGTTTTTTTAATCACTAAGTGTTGTCTGACTCTTTGCAACCCCATGAACTGTAGCCTGTCAGACTTCTCCGTCCATGGGATTACCTAGGCAAGAATACTGGAATGGGTTACCATTTCCTTCTCCAGGGGATCTGTCCCACCCAGAGATCAAACCTGTGTCTCCTGCATTGGCAGGCAGATTCTTTACTGCTGAACCACGTGGGAAGTGCAAACTACCTGTAGGAATCCTTTATATATTGTTCTCTATACTGTATCAGTTGAATAAAAGAAAATGCTGTGAAGGTTATAAGCACATTAGGGGTATGTTATCTCTGTAGAATTGAAGATCTTATGTCATACTTCTGCTTAAAAGCAAATTTTCTTAAATACTTCCCAGGTGTTTTTGAAACTTCTTAAATAAAAAGGTGAGAGAGAGAGAGAGTGTGCGTGTATACAGTACATGGAGAAATAAATTCTTTGATAAAATTTTAATGCATAGTTTTATGGGTGCCATTTGTTTTGGCCTGTGATAGCCACACAGAAATCCACAGAAGCACTTTTTTTTTTTTTTTTTGGCATATTTTAAATTTTATTTTATTTTTAAACTTTACATAATTGTATTAGTTTTGCCAAATATCAAAATGAATCCGCCACAGGTATGCACTTTGATTTTAAACTCACCTTTAGAACTCTCAAGTAAAATGGTTATTGGGAAGTGTTACTTTTGGTCCAGATTCCATTGCCTTGCGCTTACCTTGCTGTCAGAACTCAGTACACACCATTATAGAATTTCAGCATGCTTTTTTACTACAAATTCAAATAATCCACTACTTGTGACCTTCAAGGTCTAATTAAATAAGGGTGTCATTTAGAAATGCAGTACTAGATTATTTAAATCTCACTTGGTTGCCAGTGTTTAATGTTGCCCACCTGTTGTAATAGGTGAACTGCAGAAGATAAACGGATACGCCTTTTGGTTGTGCCAGGAACAGTGTAGGATTTTTTTGTGAAGCCACACGATGCTCCAGTTAGGCTCAATTAGAAGACCTACCAAGATTATCGGACATGCTGAGGAGCTAATGACTATTTTAGGGGATGAGATGTGGCCCGTGCTTCCAAGAGAAGCTCATAAAAGGGCTTTTAATTTCCATATTTCCATATACCTACGAGAGGGATGTGTGTGTATCTTTTTCGGGGAGGGATTCACCTGTGATTGAGAACATAGGTCTGAATTTATTCAGGTAGGATTGTTCTGCCACAGTAAGCTTTTCTCAGTATATAATTTTAAGCATGAGGAATGAAAAAAAAAGTCAAGACATAAATGTAATATTTAGCTAATATTGTCTCACATATGCCTAGGTCCCGTAAGGAAGGTGTATAACGTATATCGCTCTCTCTAAAGTTTTTGCAGATATTAAACAGGAAACAGAATAAAACTTAACCAAGACATTGAGAATATAAACTGTTCAGATTTAAAATGAATTATTGAGTACTATAACTAATAAGAACCATGCACAACTATGATGGTTTCAGAATGTTTTAATAATGTTTGTTCTTATTATGGTATACATAAATTGTCAAACATTTAATCAGAATGAAAGTATTTTAAATGCAAGGTCTCATGTAAGGTGGTTAACAGTTTTGTGGTAAGCACAATAAATTTGATTAAGTTAATCATTCCTTACGTAAGGAGAACTGTTCGCACTTCTCTCTTTGGTACAGTGATTGATTTTCATTAAGATAGCCTTAAGTCCTTTATGAGTCACAAACATTAGTATAGTTTTATCTGTATGTATCCTACTGTTATGAAAATTATCAGTTACCTTCTGATTCTTAATAAATGTTTATTTCATCCATAGGGTTTTATTTTATTCCTTTGAAAAGACTTAATTTATATTTGGCATCTTTTATAACCATCCTTAATAAGGATAATTGAGATTAAAGTACTGTCAAGAAATTTCCAAAAGCTGAGACCAAATATGTGGGCAATTCATATTAGTGTCATACTCAGTAATAACTGTTTATAGTTATGTGGTGGGAAGAGCCAGATCACTCATTCATTCATTCATCCGTTCAGCTAACTGGTGGAGGGCTGATAGAGGACCAGCCCTGTACTTGGTGTAGGGACAACCAAGATCTACACAGTCCTCATCATAAAGGAGTCCCTAGGCCAGGGGAGAGAAAGACATACAAATAAATTGTTGTAATATGATGGAGTACAGTGTGATCAGCACAGTAATAGGGGTATGTATCAGCTGGAAAAATAATTCTGAAGGAGGGAGTAATTTTGTCTGAGGTGGGGAAGGGGAGGGATTGAATTCGAGGCCATTCTTTTGAATAATTCATGAGAGACCAACAGTCCATCCTCCTAAATTAAGTACTTTAGCCAAAGAGAGCTGCCAACATATCGAACAGCTGATGAGAAGTCAGGGCTTAGAGTGAGCAGGCCTCAATGAATAGTGAGCTGACAGAAGCAGGGCTGGGTGCCATTTGTAGCTTTATGCCTGAAACTACAGGGTTGATGTACTGCTCACTGTATCCCAAGAGAGGCGGTCCCACAGAGGAAGGAAATTTTAAAAAAGATATTAGTAAAGAATGTCTGAAGATGCATGTGACCATGCTGTGGGCTTCCCAGGTGGCATTAGTGGTAAAAAACCTGCCTGCCAGTGCACGAGACATAAGAGAAGCGGGTTCGAAACCTGGGGCAGAAGATCCCCCGGAGGAGGTCATGGCAACCCACTCAAATAGTCTTGCCTGAAGAATCCCGTGGACAGAGAAGCCTGGCTAGCTAGTCCATAAGGTCACACAGAATCGGAAAAGACTGAAGCGACTTAAAATGCACACAAGTACACCATGCTGTCAATTACATTATCCGCAACCTCCTGAATATAAGCACTTTTCATCAAATATGAGTCACCAAATCAATCTTTGATTTCTGAATGTTCTGCAAGTTGTTCTTCCTGTCTTAGAGGATAGAAGGTATAAACCAACATGAAACTTAAAATGAAAGAAAAGAAGTTTCCTTGATCTTGTTTCATTCGCTAAGTTGTTATCATCTGCCTAAGCAAATTCCAAATTGTCCCTGCAAATCTGTATTTCACCAATGCCAACTCATTATTTACTGTTACTAACCCATTACGTGTTTTCAAAAACCAAACCAAAAACCACCAAACAAAAAAAAACTCATTTGTTCTAACTGCCAAAGCTGAATGTTCTTCTTTTTAACTTTCTCCTCTAAATCTTTAAGAATTCCAGGAGACTGAGAGTTTACTCTTGTCCAGTGTTGCCACAAGGATTACTTCCTTGACTAGACACAGTAATAGTTATCATGGGAGGAAAGTTCCCCCAAAATTTATATGCTAAATTCTCACCTCTAAAGACCTCTGAATGTAAAACTGTATTTGGAGATAGAATCTTTACAGAGGTGGTTAAACTAAAATGAGATCATTGCTGCAGCTGCTGCTAAGTCGCTTCAGTTGTGTCCGACTCTGTGCGACCCCATAGATGGCAGCCCACCAGGCTCCCCCGTCCCTGGGATTCTCCAGGCAAGAACACTGGAGTGGGGTGCCATTTCCTTCTCCAGTGCATGAAAGTGAAAAGTCAAAGTGAAGACGCTCAGTCATGTCAGACTCTTAGCGACCCCATGGACTGCAGCCTACCAGGCTCCTCCATCCATGAGGTTTTCCAGGTTAGAGTGGGCCTAATCCAACATGAAGGATGTCCTTCTAGAGAGGAGATTAGGACACAGACATGTACACAGGGAACACCATAGGAGAAACAGGGAAAAGATAGTCATCTTCAAGCTAAGGAGAGAGGCCTGAGAAGGAACCAACATTGCTGAACTCTTGATCTTAGACTTCTAGCCTTCAGAATTGTGAGATAATAATCGATATCTGTTAAACCCTGCCAAAACATGGCATTTTATTATTGGCAGCCCTGCAAACAAGTGTAATAGTGATGAAAGGTATTGTTTGTGTATTGTACATGTTCAGTTGCCTTGATACTTCTTGTGGACTAGAACCTCTTGATCATATCTAGAACATGATGCAGATCACCAGTCACATAATAAACACTAAATAAATTACTGTTGAACTGATTAGCTTCCTTATGTTCAAGTGATATGCCAAGATTCATGAAAATCTTTGCTATCACTGTGGATTTACCCTGTGCTGTTTATCACGTTAGCACAGTGTCATTTTTTCTGCTGTCTTTAATCATCATCTTATCTTTCACGTTAAGTTGCATCTGAGGTTCACTGTCTATTCCCTTATGGCCCTGGACATCATTACATCCCATTAAACACCAAGCAAACCTTCAGGATAAAAATATTTATAGACATGTTTACTGGATGATTAGAGGCATGTTTATAAGATTGGTATAATGAATGAAAGCTCAGGAGACATCCTTATTGCTGGACAACATAACCTGAATCTCAAGAGCTGATCTTGACTAATTACAAAACGTATGTGTTTTATCCTTATACATCTTGCATCAGCTTCAACTTTGAATTCATAAAGTATGTTATCTTTTGAATAGAAATCCAAAGCTAGAAACACAGCCATTTGATGGATAAAAAATTCTGAAGCATCCTCTATAGATACCGTGAGAGATAGGGAGATGAATTAGATGTAGATTTTTCTCTTAATGACCTTATATTCTAATAAAGGAGATACTATATGAAGATAAGGAACTATAATAGATTAGAAAATAGGCAATCAAGAAGTGAGACAGATAAAATGTTAATAGTTCAAGGATCACTTCTGTCTGTGGGAACCAAACAGTGATTGATGGGAAGTAGGCAATTATAGCACATATTAAAAAGATGGTGGGATTTGGGTTTGTACATCAAAGAATTGGAAGGGAGAAAGCATTTCAAGCTGGTGGGATAATGCAAAAAAAAAAAAAAAAAAAAACACAGGCAAGAAAGCACCTATATTTTCTTAAATACATGTAAATTATATTTGTTGAGAATGAAAGAAGCTGTTGAAATAAGTTTGCTTCACTTTAGTTAATCCTTCAATGTCAGTTAAAGAAGTAGAAATATATCTTCTATAGAAAGTAGAAATATATCTTCTATTTATGATGTGAGTCTCACATGAAAATATTCTGCCTATTTTATCTATACAATGAATTGGGGGGAAAGTTTTAGAAGGTATTTTAGGCTCTACAATTGAGCAGATAGTGTTGAGATAATACAGTGCTCATCTTTTACATTCAGGTTGTAGGGTAATGCCTGACACTTAGTAGCTTACAGAACTTGTTATTGAATTAATTATAATCACATCCAGAAATAGCTAAGTAGCCATAGAAATACAGCATAATAGCTGAAGGAAATATTTGAAAACAGAACTTGGAAAACTTGACAAGTGTTCGTTTGCATTCAAGGCTGCCATAAAGATTGGTCCCACCAAAAAGAGTGGGATCAAGGGTATGTTTATGTGCAATAGAATATGTTCAGTTGAAGACCTAACATTGAAAATACTATCTAATAGATGTTTTAGGTTTAGCTGTAGATACGACATTGCCGACTCAATGGACGTGAGTTTGAGCAAGCTCTGGGAGACAGAAGGACAGGGAAGCCTGGTGTGCTGCAGTGCATGAAGTTTCAAAGAGTCAGACACCAATGAGTGACTGAACAATAAACAACAAAATGGAAAGATATCTGTATAGAGTGGTAAAGTCCGATTACCAACCTGGAAATTATAGGGAAACAAGATAATGCTGAAAAACTTGTCTGTTTTATATAACTTATCTGTTTGGATTAGCTTGACACATTGGCCATTTAGGGAAGTGCAAACTAATTCATTTATTTTATTGTTTTTATTCTGGTTTTATTGAGATATAATTGACAGTATCATATAAGATATATGTGTACTGATTTGGTTCATTTACATGATGAAGTGATGATCACAATAAATTTAATGAACATTCCTGGAACCTGGAAGTTCTGATTGATGCTCAGAGGGCTCATTTGTTCAGCACCCACATTGCACCAAAAGTAACTGAATGCAAGTTTACAATAAATATGCTTGAAATTAATGAGATGAATTTTACAATATTTGATAAAATATCTTTTTATTTATGATGAAGATATTTGGCTTTCCATCTGTTTTGGTCTTGTTTTGAAAGGCTGATGCATGTAATGGCTTGTTAGTACTTTAGAAAAGTACTTTAGTCCCACTGAAGAATCTGAAGATCTTCACATTCACTGTTTCCTGAACAATTCAACATATCAATACCTTTTCTCTTTTTAAAAACCCTAGACAGTTGCTCCAATACTATTTATTTCTGCATTTAGAGTTTTTCTTCATAGTGAATTATATGTAAAAGCAATTCTGAAAGTCTTTAAGTTCCAAATCTCAACTGTTTCAAGAATGGAAAAAATATAATGTGTTATGTTTAAAATTAATTTATACATTTGTAATTGGTATGTGTGTGTTTTCTTTCATTATGAATCATTGAAATAGGTACCAGAGAATGACTTGACTTCTTCATTTTAGAACTGAGTATGAGATAGATTCAATAAATTATAAAAAGTGTTAACTGTAATTGCTCAGATCCAACTATAGGATTACTGACTGTATCATATATATGGTGTGAACAAAATGACTTCCAACTTCAAATATGATAAAATATTGGAGTGATATTTTTACTCCCTAGAAAAGTAATTGCCAGCCCATTCCAGTATTCTTGCCTGGGAAATCCCATGGACAAAGACGCCTGGTGGGCTACAGTCCATGGCGTCACAAGAGAGTTTGATAGTACTTAGTGACTAAAACAACAAATAATATTTTCATGTGGGGTAAATGAGTAACAGCGTAAATTTTACAACCATAAGAAGCCTAGTGTGCATTTCAAGCCTATTGTGCGTTGCCTACATGTTAATTATCTTTGAGAAACAATTGTGGATTGTTCCTTTGAATTATCAGTGCTACCAAGAAATAAAAAGGGACAGAGAAAGACTGAAATAAAATAGGCTTATAGGTTTAATCACTACAGATGGTGACTGCAGCCATGAAATTAAAAGACGCTTGCTCCTTGGAAGGAAAGTTATGACCAACCTAGATAGCATATTCAAAAGCAGAGACATTACTTTGCCAACAAAGGTCCGGCTAGTCAAGGCTATGGTTTTTCCTGTGGTCATGTATGGATGTGAGAGTTGGACTGTGAAGAAGGCTGAGTGCCGAAGAATTGATGCTTTTGAACTGTGGTGTTGGAGAAGACTCTTGAGAGTCCCTTGGACTGCAAGGAGATCCAACCAGTCCATTCTGAAGGAGATCAGCCCTGGGATTTCTTTGGAAGGAATGATGCTAAAGCTGAAACTCCAGTACTTTGGCCACCTCATGTGAAGAATTGACTCATTGGAAAAGACTCTGATGCTGGGAGGGATTGGGGGCAGGAGGAGAAAGGGATGACAGAGGATTAGATGGCTGGATGGCATCACCGACTCGATGGACGTGAGTCTGAGTGAACTCCGGGAGTTGGTGAGGGACAGGGAGGCCTGGCGTGCTGCGATTCATGGGGTCGCAAAGAGTTGGACACGACTGAGCGACTGATCTGATCTGATCTGATGATGTACTCTGTAGCATAAAAGTCAACTGAATGGACTTTAAAACATCTGGGAAAATTAATGCATATGAAATTTTTTTCCAATAAAGGATTAAATTATTTGAAGGGCAGCACTAATATTTGTCAAAATAGAGCTACTTTTATCTTAGAGAGTTATTAAAGTCTAGATATTTTTATATGGGCTTCCCTCATGGCTCAGATGGTAAAGAATCTGTCTGCAATGCAGGAGACCTGGGTTTGATCCCTAGGTTGGGAAGATCCCCTCAAGAAGGGAATGGCTACCCACTCCAGTACTCTTACCTGGAGAATTCCATGGAGAGGAGCTTGGGTGGCTATAGTTCATGTGGTCACAAAGAATCATACATGACTGAACAACTAACATTTTCACTGCTTTCATGTCTTACATGCAAAATTACCTGGCAAGACTATGGAAAAAAGTTCTGACACTGGCCTCCTCATCAATGCCCTAGAAACAAAAGTGAAGAAATAGGTTTCTGGGCATGTATTGCATTGCTACCAATTTGTCTGAGAATGCTGATGCTTTTGCATAGCATTTTCACAGGTATGTATGTGTCCTTGATTAGTTGAAGGCAGAAAAACTACCACTGAAGTATAACGTGTAGTGCTAAAACAAAATGTACTCATGTTAGGATAAAATTGGCAATAGCATTTTATTATGCCATGAGCTTCCAGATGTTCAAGCTGGATTTAGAAAAGGCAGAGGAACCAGAAGATCAAATTGCCAACATCCACTGGATCTTCAAAAAAGCGAGAGTTCTAGAAAAAACATCTACTTCTGCTTTATTGACTATGCCAAAGCCATTGACTGTGTGGATCACAACAAACTGGAAAATTTTGCAAGAGATGGGAATACCAGACCACCTGACCTGCCTCCTGTGAAATCTGTATGCAGGTCAAGAAGAAACATTTAGAACTGGACATGGAACAACAGACTGGTTCCAAGTCGGAAAAGGAGTACATCAAGGCTGTATATTGTCACCCTGCTTATTTAACTTATATGCAGAGCACATCATGAGAAACGTTGGGCTGGATGAGGCACAAGCTGGAATCAAGATTACCGGAAGAAATATCAATAACCTCAGATAAGCAGATGACACCACCCTTATGGCAGAAAGCGAAGAACTAAAGAGCCTCTTAATGAAAGTGAAAGAGAGATTGAAAAAGTTGGATTAAAACTCAGCATTCAGAAAATTATGATCATGGCATCTGGTCCCATCAGTTCATGGCAAATAGATGGGGAAACAATGGAAATAGTGACAGACTTTTTTTTTGGGGGGGTGGGGCTCCAAAATCACTGCAGATAGTGGCTGTAGCCATGAAATTAAAAGACACTTGCTCCTTGGAAGAAAAAGTTATGACCAACCTTGACAGCATATTAAAAAGCAGAGACATTCTTTTGGCAACAAAGATCTGTTTAGTCAAAGCTTTGGTTTGTTCCAGTAGTCATGTATGGATGTGTGAGTTGGACTATAAAGATAGCTGAACACCAAAGAATTGATGCCTTTGAACTGTGGTGTTGGAGAAGACTCTTGAGACTCCCTTGGACAATAAGGAGACCCAGCCTGTTCATCCTAAAGGAAATCAGCCTGGAATATTCATTGGAAGGACTGATGCTGAAACTGAAACTACAATAGTTTGGCCACCTGATGCGAAGAACTGATTCATTGGAAAAGACCCTGATGCTGGGAATGATTGAAGGCAGGAGGAGAAGGGGAAGAGAGAGGATGAGATGGTTGGATGGCATCACTGACTCAATGAACATGAGTTTGAGTAAGTTTCGGGAGTTGGTGATGGACAGGGAAGCCTGGCATACTGCAGTCCATGGGATCGCCGAGTCTGACACAACTGAGAGATTGAACTGAAATGATGCTTAAGAGAACATTTCTATTTTGTATCTTTATCTTCTTGCATCCCTCTAGATATATTTTATAGTCATCAAAAAATTTTTTAAAAATAGTTCTTAAATTACAGAAGTCTACCAAAGGGATCTTTTGGTAATATAGTTTAGATCTACATTCCTTTTTTTTTGGGCCACACCACGCAGCTTGCAGGATCTTAGTTCCTCAACCAGGGATTGACTCCAGGAGTGGAGGGGCAGAGCCCTAGCAACTGGACAGCCAGGCAACTCTATCTCTGGTCTTTACAGTGCTAAATGCAGTTTAGAAGAAAAGAATTCTCTTGATATATTTTTATGTGTTGCATGGTGAAAAAGATAGCATTTCTAGCTTAAGAACAAATATTTAAAATTTGAAGCCAGATTACTAGTGTAGTCTTTGTATGTATGCGTATATGTGGGGAGGACTTAACTTTCTGATTCAAAGTATGTTAAGTTTTCCCTATATAAAAATATATATATTTTTTAAAGTAAAAGTATTGTATCTGATAGTTTCTACAATTTGTCTTGTATTTTTCTAACTGATTTAGAATCTTCTCGTGATATCTCACTTTTTTTGATATCCCAATGAAATTACTTGGATATGTGAAATTTAATTTAAGAAATTGAAATTTCTTAAATTTCTGGTATGACAAATTTTATAAATGCTTATTGTGATAATGTGCTTTGGTTTGATGTTGTGAACTCTTGTAATAGATACAATAGGGTTAAAATGTGGAACGTCTTGAAGATTATATGGAAACTGAAGAAGTTACTGGTTTGCTGAGAGAAAAACACTGATGATAAGCTTTGTAACAAACCCTTTTAGAAGTGACCATGGAAAGATGATAAATGATATTTACCTCATATGTCATGATAACTGGTTTTTAAAGAAGATATCTGTGCCCTCTTTTATCGTGGGTAAGGGGAAATGTATCACTTACAAGCACTCAATCACTATGACATAAAGAAATAGCAAACCTTGAACATGTCAAAACAGTGCCTGTTCAGTCTTCTTTTCTTGAAAGCTGAGTTTATTCTCAATAATATATTCCCCAAATAAGTAGTCTTTAAAATATGATGTTTATTTTATGGTAAAATTTTGTAAGATGTATAAGAAGGTATCTGAACATATATGATATATACTAACTTAATATAAAAATAAATTCCAGAGTAAAAAATTATTGGACTAGGACAGCAATATCTATGGCTCTGTCGTAAGTAGAATTTGAGGGTATTTGTTTAAAATAAATTGGTTGAGTTTTGTGATGCTAAAATCAATTTATGTTCCACTCGATTGTATTCCTTATATCTTCATGAAAAAAAAGAGGGGATGATTTAGGCTGATTTAACATTGACTTTGAAACCATATATCTGTTCTCTGTGTCATGAAATATAATTCTGTGGGAAATTTGACCCTTTCCTTAAAGAATGCATGAAATTTTTGCAAAGATCGTATCTCCATTAAATACCAAATTTATTCCAAGTGTTCATGAAAGACTAGAATAAAAACTGGGCGATTAGCTTAAAAGTATTGGAAAATTCTAACTGTGCTAGAAAGTTCTCTTTTAGTCATTTGCAACTTGTTGAGGGTGGCGTTATCTCTGTGTAAAATAGCAAACATGAATTCTGACCTCTGCTGCTGACTGTTCTGCCAGATGTTTCTCAAAATAAAAGATATCGTCTCTGAGAGCTCTGTAAACAAATCCTGACCTGAATGCCTCCTTTTGCATTCCTCCCAATTTATCAGATAAAATGAATTCTATTTTCTTTTCAAACAAGAACTGTATAACTTCTTTTTAGAGAAAACAGAGAAATGGAGCATTATAATCGGTGAAACACACTGGATCTTGGCAGGCAACATCTAGCAAGGAAGCATTATATTTTGGCTGAGCATATTTTGTACTTTTATCTTGGCTAAAGCCTTTTTAAAAAGAACATGGTTTCAAAGAATTTGTTTCTGCTGTTCTAGTCTTGTTTTCAGAAGAGTTTTATTAGTCTTATTCAGTGGTTAGGCTCTTAGACTATAAGGAATGTGAAGTCTCCACATAAAGTTATTATACTGATGTAACTTAAAGGAACTTTTGAAATAGTAAGGTCTCTATTCTTTATATAATTTATATACAAAATTTATGTACAAAATGCTTTATATAATTTATGTACAAAAATGCTAAGGTGAATGGCCCTGCTGGCAAGAAACATCCATGTGAAACTCAACAAGTGTTGGTATTTTGGAATTATGTTTTGTAGAGATACTCCTGGAGATACATCAAACGTATGTGCGTGCTCAGTCACTTCAGTGATGTCCGGCCCTGTGACCCCGTGGATATTAGCCCACCAGGCTCTTCTGTCCATAGGATTCTCTAGGCAAGAATACTGGAGTGGGTTGTCATGCCCTTTCAGGGAATCTTCCTGACCCAGAGATTGAACCCCCTTCTCTTATGTCTCCTGTATTGGTAGACTGGTTCTTTACCACTGAGCTACCAAGAAGGCCCTGATATTATCAAACATTATAAGCAAAAAAAAAAAAAAAAAAAAAGAAAGACACTTCCTAACTTTTGTTTAGGAAGATAAAATTAAATGATCAACTTTACCTTTCATATACAGGATTTTCTTATAGGCTAAATAAATACATTATACATTTGGGATATTTTGGGGATATTTGTCTAAGTTCTTATGGTCAGTTATAGTAATAGAAAGTAAAAAAAAAAGTAAATAGAAAGTACTATAATATGAGGGACCATGTATTAATATGACTTACAGAGTTACAAATATTGTACTTTGAGTATATTATTTCACTTAGTCCTGAGATAACCCTAATAGGCAATGTAAGTATACTGAGAAAAGAATGTGTCAGCACCTTAATTTTTGACCTGTTGTGCTATCAGCTTGTCCAATAGAGAGCCATAAATTGAGCAGAGAGTCTTAATTGTTCAGAGACTCAGTGATAGGGCTAAATACTCATAAGGGATTTCTCTAGATCATTCAACTCTTTTAAAATGTGACCTAAGACAGATAGAAACCATGATCTCTGGGGATAAGAGGCTAATGCATTAAACTTGTACACTATCTTGCTTTTCCTATTTACCATTTTGCCCTAGCTTTTTCTTTTTACCTAATAAAATTCAAGGCAGTAAGATTTTTTTTTTTTTAAACACACATAATGCTGAAAACTTAATTCAATTGGACAAAGCCTACAATTTATGATTTGGTTGTTAATTAGACGTAAAGAACAAAGCTAATGCTGTTCCATTTAGTGAGAAAAGCCTCTGAGGACGAAAGAACTGACCAATATTGGTTCTCCTGCTGGGAAAACACTATGCATAAACAAGTCCCCAGGGCTTCATTACTGAGCCTTTTAGACAAACACAAAATGCATCTTAGTTTATTTGAAAATCCTTACAATGGAACTTTATTGTATATCTATAAATTTTTCACATTGACATGTCAAAGACTTGTAAAATATACTGGCAAGCAAGCTAAACATTATAAATAGCACTTTTCCTTTAAATGTTAGATGATTGTAGATACTACACAGCATGGTCATAAAGTGTATGTGATTCTCTTTGGGGAAGAAATTGTGTGAATGGGTAGTAATATCTAAACAGAGGGGTAAACTATGAATTGGAAAAAATAAGTAATATTATTTTGAAAAGTTGGATATGTAGTTTTTGATGCATATAAAAATGTATCATTTGGGCTCATCATTTTATTTCTTATTTTTTGAACAAGATAGTTCAGAAGTAAAATTTAAATGCCAATACATCCTCAGTGAGGTTATTTTATCTTAATGAGTATTTTTTGCTATAACAAGTAAGGTGCTCTAAACTGTTTCTCATTAAATTTGAGAGTGCTTTCTCTTTTTGACAACAGAGCACACTTCGATTTTGACACTCACTCTGCTTTACAAATATTAGAATATAATTCCACAATATATTTATAGAGTTGTTTGGTCTGTAAGTGACATGCTGACATTAAAAGGCCCACACTGTTTAGGTATAGTTTGATTTTTGGTTTTTAAAAACATATTTATTTTTATTTATTGTGACTGTGCCAGGTCTTCATTTGCTGCTTTGAGGCGTGTGGGGGCCACTCTCTAGTTGGGGTGCATGGACTCCTCATTGCCATGGCTTCTCTTGTTGGAGAGCATGGGCTCTAGGGTGCTGGACTTTCAGTATTTGCGGCATGTGGGCTCAGTATTTGCA
This sequence comes from Bubalus kerabau, assembly GCF_029407905.1. Taxonomy (NCBI): domain Eukaryota; kingdom Metazoa; phylum Chordata; class Mammalia; order Artiodactyla; family Bovidae; genus Bubalus; species Bubalus kerabau. The sequence continues at coordinate 70,918,925 of NC_073625.1, forward strand.
ACTCCTGAGCTTAGAGCACAGACTCAATAGTTGTAGCTCACGGGCTTAGTTGCTCCCCAGCCTGTGGGATCTTCCCGGATCAGGAATTGAACCCATGTCTCCTGCATTATCAGTGGATTATTTACCACTGGACCACCAGGGAAGCCCCTAGTTTGATGTTCAATCTGGTAGAGTAATCAATGCAAGAACGAGTGAAAATGGCTCTCAGAATAAAATCTGTGATGTTATGATTACCGTGGATTCAGAGATGTCAGTTTCCAGGGAAAAGTCCTATGTTTATTCTATTAGAAATTTTCATGGAGAGGATTCTTCTTGGCATGAGGGTTTACTGAGATGACAGGGAAAGAATTTTTGATAAATGTGTGGACCTCTGGAATCTTCATATATTTAAGTCAACGAAATAATTTTATGGAGAAATTTCCTTATTTGCGTATAGGGCCATGACTTTCGAGTAATATAAGGTGAGGACAGGTCATGACCTAATCAGCAAGGGTGAACAAAATTATATCATTACCCTGGTAGGGACTGCTTCTTTGAAAAAGTTCTTGTTTTAAATGACACAAAACCTGATATATCTTCTAAAATTTGTGAAAATACCTAGAAGTGGAAATTTTAAAGACTCAAAGTGAAGCATTCTCTTTATTTGATGTTCTGGTTATTGAGTTATAGCTGCTGCTGCTAAGTCGCTTCAGTCGTGTCCGACTCTGTGTGACCCCATAGATGGCAGCCCACCAGGCTCTGCCGTCCCTGGGATTCTCCAGGCAAGAACACTGGAGTGGGTTGCCATTTCCTTCTCCAATGCAGGAAAGTAAAAAGTGAAAGTGAAATCGCTCAGTCATGTCCGACTCTTAGCGATCCCATGGACTGCAGCCCACCAGGCTCCTCCGTACATGGGATTTTCCAGGCAAGAGTCCTGGAGTGGGGTACCAATGCCTTCTCCATGAGTTATAGCTAGAAGTTATTTATTTGACCCATGTATATATGTCTGTTTTCTAATGTAGAAATTGGGAACCTACATTTTCAGATGCAAATGAGTTCTTTATTTTGTTTTGTTGTTCCCAAACAGCTGTCAAAGGCAAAAACAAATAAAGCAAAGACTAACTTGGCTAATACCAAACAGCAATGGGCATGAAATATTGATTTAAATATTTTTATTATTTCATATCTAGCCCCCCAAAATTTCCGAATGTTAAAGCTAGTTCTAGTTGATAGTCAGGTCAGTGGCAGCTTAATTCAATAGATCAGTTTACAACCTCCCTCCAGATTCTCTGGGGAACTTTCCATTTAAGTTCTCTTCATGGCAGTGGCCTTATTCACTGCTAACATCTTATTGTCCTATGTCCTTGGTCTACCTATTCTTCATGTAAGTTCCCTTGTGGTGAACTTAATGTGGTTATTACCTGTAGTGACTTGTTTTTCAGGATGTTGCTTAAGTTCTGACCTATCTTCTGGTCATTCCAAACTCGAGACCCTTCATATATTAACATGTTTTGATTGAATGCAATAGGTTTATGTTTAAATTTCTTTTACTAACTGCAGAAAATTGAGCTAATTCATTCAACTCAGTATGCATTTCCTGAGAATTTGTTAATTGCCAAGACTGAATGTTCATAGGGTAAATTATGTTTACAAATCTCTTTTACTAATCTGAAAAAACTATTCCCCAGTTTTCTGAAATCAACATTAGGTTACCTGCTATTATTAAGTTTCAGTACATTGACTTGCTGTGTTACTTAGAACTTTCCATTAAATGACAAATTTTTGTCCTTCAGACCAAAATTGAAAAAGTCAATGCCTTATTGGGTTATTACAAATATGGCAATGGATGACGAACTAATTACAGTGTAGAGCTTGATTTGTAATACTTGATTTATATCAGGAAGTCATATTTCATAACAATCATCATTATTTATTCAAATTGAACATTGGACGCCTTTTGTAAGAAAGAATTTCAGAATGAAGGGGCAATGCTATTAGGATTTTCCGTGTTAACAATGACATTAAAATCCGTCATCGTCTTCCCCTCCCTAAACCTTGATTGATGATATAAATGTATTTCCTTTCAGTGATGAATATTTTTCAATTTTATTAAATTCAAATAAACATGAGATGATACAGATTATACTTGGCATCTTTGCTAATTTTGGCACTTTGCTAATTTTGCCAAATATATTTGACTTGTTTACAAAACCTAGATTAATTTATTGTATCAATTTCCACATGTCCATTACCTCAGTGAGCTAGAGAAGGACAGGAACTTAATCAATGAAATGTTGAGTAAGTATTTGTGGATACAGAGTGAATGTAAACTTTTTTATGAGGGAAACTTAAGTGGCTTCCTTACAGTTTTTTTCTGTCTTTTAAGTGAAAGTAAATACAGTGAGGATCAAGGTTAAAAAAAAAAAAGTTCTAGGCTGAGAGTAAAAAAATAAATGAACTCAAGGAAAAAGGAATAGATAAGATAAAACTGTTTTAAAGGTCATATTCACTTCATTTTGAAAATGAATCAAGCATTTAAGTTTCCTAGAAATATTATAGTTAACACCAAACATTTAAAATCTGTCATTTCTATATTAATAACATTTTCTAGGCTTGTTTTATAAGAAAAAATTTAGAATGAAACATCAACAATTATAGATTTCCAGATACAGCTGTTAATAACTGCGAATACTTGCCTTGCAAATTTCAAAAGGAAGCACACTTGTTATAGAAGAACTGAAACGTATAGAACCTAAATCTGTCAAGGTAACTGTCAAGTTAACTGTCTTCCATGTCCCTTTCTCCACCTTCCAGGGCTCATTAAATTAATCTGAAAAGAACACTATCTCTTTAAGGCTGGGAAAGTATTGGGCTGATGAGCCAGGGGCAGCCCACCAATTGGCAGACCCATTGGGTGATAAATGTCCAAGGACCTCTAAGCTGACGACACATTTTTCATCATTAATCTAGCCCATTGTAACCAGGGCCACTCACATTGATTCGAACTAGGGGGCATCATCTGCTGTTAAGAGGGTGATGACTCGCTAAAAATGAAGGCCTGAAACTAATCAAATATATTTAGATCCTTCCCTGGCACCTTGCTGCAGAGCAGTAGTAGCGAGCTAATAGGGAGCAGCAGACAGGTGGTGCAGGGCTCGGCTTGCTTTGTAGGGGAATGTGAGAATTCCATTTGAAAGCCTCTTGTGTAATCTTAGCTGTTGTACCTTGTAGTACAAATGTGTGTGAATTAATCTAATAGTGTCTTACTTGATTATTTCATTAAATATGTAACTTTGAAAAATCATACTTTATCTGCAAAATTTGGCGCTTCTTTATAAAGAATCAGACGCCTCAAACCCAAATCCTTTGGGAATTGCTAATTAGTCTTGTGTTCTTATAAGTTTACAATAGATCACTTGAGAAGGATGTTAATGTTTATTTTACTAAATTAGCAAAATTGGAGAGCATGTCGTTTTCTCCTTGCAGAATTCAAAAATTTGGCCCTTTTATATTTTTATTTTTTACCTAATAAATTGGCTTTGTGTTTTATCAGAATATATTTAAATACATTTTGGTTGTTCAAGAATATATACACATACATATTTTACATTTTATTTTATTATATGTGTATGTATTCATCTTACCTTAATTTTTTAAATTTTAATTTCTGTTGACAAAATTGTTAAGTCATAATGAGAAATCTAAGCAATAATGGTTAAGCAAACTTGTGTGCCTCAGGGAAACAGAAAAATATGTTCTTTATTTCCTGCATGTACTTGATTAAGCAAATTCAGGAACAAGTAGGAAATAAATTTAAATGACTGGGTTTATTCACTGGAAAATATAACATCTACTAAGTCAACTATATAAATTGAATAAGAAAAGAAAGGGCAAAATTTGGAACATATTGGCTTAATTAAAAAGAAAAAAAGACCTAATGTAATTCCTTGTTATAAAGAATAAAACAGAAGTGGGAAAAGAGAGGGAAAAGTAAAATGAATAAAGCAAAACCTCCAGCTGTCCAAACAATTACAGTGTTCTCATACATGAAGCCATTGGCTATTTCCTAAAATATTCTATGGTATCATGAAGTGATACCTGTACTGGACAGGACTGCTTCCATGTGATTTCTCTGGAGGAAGATTATCAATCCCATTTTGAAATCTTATTCCCTCTAAGCACCTAAGCTTAAATTTCACACCTTTCATGTTTGCAAGTTTTAATGAGAGCAATATATGGAGTGATCAACTGCTTTCAGTGTTGGCTGAACTTATGTGAAAAGCTTCATTACTGAGGAGTAGATGACTTCACTTTATCTACCTTGTGTTGAATATTCAGTCTTACGTTCATCTTAACTGGGTCTGTGTGACACAGTGCTAAAAATCATCTGGTTATTAAACATCACATATGAACAAAAAAGAGACTGGTTGAATTACTATGTTCTTTAAAACACAGGTTTCATTATGGTGTCTGTTGTTTCCAGTGAAGACAAGTGGAGGGTGGTCGGAAAATGGTTGGAAAAAGGGGAAATTGATACGAACCCTGCTGACCTCTATATTTCTGCTTTTAGAAATGGAGTGAGAGTAAATCAAACAGCCAGACTTCCAAATGCAAAGGAAGATGAAGAGCAATTTATTTAGCTTCCTTTAGCTTGATAGGCAAAATAATGGATTGCCAAAGATAACTATATCTTAATCCCCAAAACTTGTAACTATGTTACCGTACAGGACAGAAGAGATTTTAATATGTTATTAAATTAGGACTTTGAGATAGGGAGATTATCTTGCATAATCTAGATGGAACTAATCTAACCACATGGATCCTTTAGCTGAGAACCTTTCCCTACTGTACTTAGAGGGAGATGTGACTATGGAAGGTGAGTCAGAGAGATGCAACATTGTAAGCTAGCTTTGAAGACAGAGAAAGTGGCCATTGCCAAGTCTATTTGCTTATCTTCCAGGTCCCCACTGAAATGCAAGCTTCATTGGGACCAAAATTTAGTCCTATTCACAACTGTATCCCTGTTACTTAGCACAGTGCCTGACACATGGCAGAAGTGAAAGTGTTAGTCATTCAGTTGTGTCCAACTCTTTGCAGTCCCATGGACTGCAGCTCCACTGTTAATGGGATTCTCCAGGCAAGAATACTATACTGGGTAGCTGTTCCCTTCTCCAGGGGTTCTTCCCAACTCAGGGATCAAACACAGGTTCTCTGCATTGCAGGTAGATTCTCTACCATCTGAGCAGGTGCTCAACAAATATGTTGATTGAATGAATAAACTAGTGAATAAATGAAATCAATGTCATGGAACACTTTTTCAAATTTTGATAACCCATAAATATTAATCTTGTGATATCCTAGTTATGTTAAATATTTAGAAATGATGTTTTTGTTGTTCAGTTGCGGAGTTGTTTCTGACTCTAAGACCCCAAGGACTGCAGCATGGCAGGCTTCCTTATCCCTCACCATCTCCTGGATTTTGCTCAAAATAATGTCCATTGAGTCAATAATGCCATCCAACCATCTCATCCTCTGTTAACCCCTTCTCCTCCTGCCTTCAATCTTTCCCAGCATCAGGGTCTTTTCCAGTGAGTTGACTGTTGACATCAGGTGGCCAAAGTATTGAAGCTTCAGCTTCAATGATGTATGAAAGTGAAAGTGAAATTTGCTCAGTCATGTCTGACTCTTTGCGACTCCATGGACTATACAGTCCATGGAATTCTCCAGGCCAGAATACTGGAGTGGGTAGCCTTTCCCTTCTCCAGGGGATCTTCCCAACCCAGGTATTGAACCCAGCTCTCCCGTGTTGCAGGTGGATTCTTTACCAGCTGAGCCACCAGAGAAGCCCAAGAATACTGGGGTGGATAGCCTATCCCTTCTCCAGCATATCTTCTTGACCTAGGAATTGAACTGGGGTCTTCTGCATTGTAGGAGGATTGTTTACCAGGTGAGCTACCAGGGAAGCCCTGTGAATGATACATATTCATGGTATATTAGCAATAAGATAAAAGCTCTTTATTTTCAGCCTATCTAAGCCTTTGCCAAGCCAGTCAAGAAGAATTCCCTCTGGGTTGCCATCTGTAAACATTTGCACGTCTTGTATTCAGGAGTCCAGCTGAGAGAGAAAAACAAATGCAGTAAAAAGATAATATGGGCTTCTCTGGTTGCTCAGTGGTAGAGAATCTGTCTGCCAGTGCAGAAGACACGGGTTCAGTCCCTGGGTTGGGAAGATCCCCTGGAGAAGGAAATGGCTAACCACTCCAGTATTCTTGCCTGGAGAATTCCATGGACAGAAGAGACTGTTGGGCTATAGTCCCTGGGGCCCCAAAAGAGTCAGACATGACTTAGCGACTAAAGAAAAACAACAACCCTGAACTTCCAGATGTTTGCTGAATTTAGAAAAGGCAGAGGAACCAGAGATCAAATTGCCAGCATCTGTTGGATCATCAAAAAAGCAAGAAAGTTCCAGAAAATCATCCACTCTCTTTATTGTCTATGCCAAAGCCTTTGACTATGTAGATCACAACAAAATGTGGAAAATTCTTCAAGAGATGGGAATACCAGCCCTCCTGACCTGCCTCTTGAGAAATATGTATTCATGTCAAGAAGCAACAGTTAGAACCAGACATGAAACAACATACTGGTTGCAAATTTGGAAAGGAGTAAGTCAAGGCTGTATATTGTCACCCTGTTTATTTAACTTATATGCAGAATACATCATGCAAAATGTCTGGCTGGATGAAGCACAGGCTGGAATCAAGATTGCTGGGAGAAATATCAATAACCTCTGATACACAGATGACACCACCTTATGGCAGAAAGTGAAGTAGAACTAAAGAGCCTCTTGATGAAAGTGAAAGAGGAGAGTGAAAAAGTTGGCTTAATACTCAAAATTGAAAAAAAAATGATCATGGCATCCAGTCCCATCACTTCATGGCAAATAGATGGGGAAACAATGAAAACAGTGACAGACTGTTTTTGGGGTCTCCAAAATCACTGCAGATGGTGACTGCAGCCATGAAATTAAAAGATGCTTGCTCCTTGAAAGAAAAATTATGAACAATCTAGACAGCATATTAAAAAGCAGAGACATTACTTTTCCAACAAAGGTCTGTCTTGTCAAAGCTATGGTTTTTCCAGTAGTCACGTATGGATGTGAGAGTTGGACCATAAACAATGCTGAACGCTGAAGAATTGATGCTTATGAACTTTGGTGTTGGAGAAGACTCCTGAGAGTCCCTTGGACTGCAAGGAGATCCACCCAGTCCATCCTAAAGGAGATCATTGTAAGGACTGATGCTGAAGCTGAAACTCCAATACTTTGACCACCTGATGCGAGGAACTGACCCATTGAAAAAAAACCTTGATGCTGGGAAAGATTGTAGGCAGGAGGAGAAGGGGATGACAGAGGATGAGATGGTTGGATTGACATCACTGACTTGATGGACATGAGTTTGAGCAAGCTCCAGGAGTAGGTAATTTACAGGGAAGCCTGGAGTGCTGCAATCCATGAGGTTTCAAAGAGTTAGACATGACTGAGCAACTGAACTGAACAACAACAATAAGAGAAGATATATACTGTGCATCTGGAGAGTTGCTATTTTACCCTTACGCTGAGTTAAGTCCTTAAAATCGGATGTGCCTCATATGATCCTGATCCTAATGTCTATTCCCTCATGGAGAATACATTCTTCTGAAGAAGACACTGAATAAGAAGCAGATGTTTTCAAAATGAAGGTTAGGATAAGACTTGGGAAGAAATTAACAGCATGCTAAAGTAGTGAACAGCAGGGAAGCCTTGTCAGGGTAGACAGTGCTGAGAAGGAAGAATTTGAACTGAAACTTGAGGGATTGATCTCATAAAGGATAGGGAACCACTTGCCTAAAGTTCCTGAGTTGAAAATGCAGTTTGCTTATTTAAGAACTGAAAAAACACCCAGTGGCTGGAGATGAGTGGACACAGAGCTAGAATTATCAAATGGGAGGGTGGAAAGGCAACTGTGGCCTGACTGTGTGCACTTTTGAGGACCAAGATCAAGAGTTTGGATTGGACATGCCTTCTTTGGTCGGGCCCCAAAATGTTTCTTAAGACGGCAATTCATTTCAACAAGTACTTCATAAAAATATACTTTATGTTCAAGTGCTTGGTCCTCATTGATAAGCTTTAAGTGGTCCCTGCTTTCAAAGAACTCAGACTCTAGGGAGACAAATTTATAAACAGATAGTTAACATACAGCGTGATACATATAAATGGCACAGTAATCAATAGTAATGATTCCCACAAGGGTAATATTCAGTGGTTGATGAAGTGAAGTGTGGCCTCTTTGGGGAGAACATTTTATAATCTCTTGCAGGATTCCATCCTGGGCTTTCATGTTCTTGTGGTAGCATTCCTTAACACTTCCTTTCATGCAATTGTTTTCCTTCTTATTTTGCTGTGCATTAGAGTTTTAATCTAAGGTAGCTTGGCTCATAAGGGCTTTGTCTTTCTCTCTTGGAAAGGTAGAGAACCTGCTGATCACTAGTTGGGGAGCCAGAGACATCAAAAGAGGTTAAGTGAAATGAGCCATTGGACATTAAGTGGTAGGGTCCAGGTTAAAGTCCACAGAGCAGAGACAAGGTTTTCAGAGAAAAAAAGAATAAATAAAGGCTAATTCAGCTGTTTTCATGATGGGTTAAAAGTCAGTAATTCCTTAGTCAGAATGGTTGACCTCTTGTCCCTCAGCTAAATTTATCTCTGCACAGCAGGCAGTCAGTGATATAGGCTGTTGTTATTCTCATAGTATCAGTCACTCTTTGCATCACATATCAATAGTGTACTTGAAGAGATTTATAAACTGACATGAAATATCCCATTATATAGTTTTGAATGTATGTAAAGAGTAAGTAGAAAAAGAGCATGAGTTCATTTATATAAAATATACTTAATTTTTGTACTTTTGCATGTGTATGTATGTATAAGAAATGGCAGGAAAAATAACCTACACACATATTTACTCTTTAGAGGATTGCATTTTAGAAGATAATTGTGGATCATTTTCACTTTAATAATATTATTTAAGCTATTTACACAGATAATTATAATGAAATACACAATAATAATTAATTTGTATGTGTGTGTGTAACTTATATAATCTTTTATATATAATTAATTACTGTAGGCTGAGGGCAAAAAAAATTGGAGAAGGCAATGGCACCCCACTCCAGTACTCTTGCCTGGAAAATCCCATGGATGGAGGAGCCTGGTGGGCTGTAGTTCATGGGGTCGCTAAGAGTCAGACATGACTAAGCGACTTCACTTTCACTTTTCATTTTCCTGCATTGGAGAAGGAAATGGCAACCCATTCCAGTGTTCTTGCCTGGAGAATCCCAGGGACAGGGGAGCCTGGTGGGCTGCCGTCTATGGGATCGCACAGAGTCGGACACGACTGAATTGACTTAGCAGCAGCTTAGCAGCAGCAAGGGCAAAAAATATGGAAAATATTTCAAAGATTCCAGATACCATTATTTTTGATAGCTGTCCATGGTATTATATCAATTTTAGATCCACAAAGACCCACACAGTAAATATAACTTAGAAAAGAAAAATTAAATTGGTTATTACTTCCTCATTGGTCCTAAAAAGTTTTTCACATTGGTGTTAATATTGTACTGTGGGTTGTTTGGGTTACAATTGGTCTGTTTGTCTTTAGTGAAAAGGATGGGCCAGTTACATGCAGACTAGAGGTTAAGATAAGGTTTTATCAGAAGTGTAGTTCAGCTTCTTTATTAATCACTACCAGATGGAGAATTAAGCAAAAATAACTGTTCTTAAAATAAAAAATCCCTGAAAGCTACTTAATTTTCTTAAAGGGAATAAGATGTGTTTGATATGTAGGGGAAGAAAAATCTTTTCTGTAGCCATCTTGTCTGGGGCTTTGTGACAAAAGGCAGATAAGAGAAAAACATACAGATTTATTTAATACAACTTTTACATGACATGGGGGCCCTCATATAGAAATAAAGTGCCAAAGAATTGGCAAACCTAAGTGCTTATGTAATATATTAGGTTGAACAGAAAGAGACAAACATACAGGGCAACTAAAGCAAGGTAAAAGTTACAAGTTAACAAGGTCTTTTCTTATAGAATTTTCTCTGCCTCCATTCCTTTTCTCTGGTAGTAAAATTGTTTCATTCCTCTTGGTATAAGGAAGGCCTCCTTCACATCAATTTTATTTCCTGCTTTCAGGAATAAAAGGGGAGGGCAGAAAGCCCTTTTCGTACCTACTATTTTTCAAGTATCGTTAGGTCAAAATTATCCTTATTCGAAAGTGGTATATTTTGGAGTTCCATATTCTGCCACCCTTCAGATCCCAGTGACTAGAGAGCACATATGATTTAAGCTCATTGTCTTTAAACAGCAAGCTCACTGGTGAATGGGGACCATCCCAGACACTTCAGGCCAAGCACTCCATTTCCCCACCAAGGTCACCAATAGATTTAAGGCAATCTATTAATTGCATATTTACAAGTTTTCCTTTTCTGTAAAGAATATGGATAATTTAAATAAAATTATTATACCTGCTGCCTTTGTCAATGCTCTATTGCAGTTATAATTTCTCAAGCACCTGCTAGGTTTTGGTCATTGTAAGAGTTGTGTTGCTGTTGTTGAGTCACTAAGTTGTATTGACTCTCTGTGATCCAGTGAACTATAGCCCACCAGGCTCCTATGTCCATTGGATTTCCCAGGCAAGAATACTGGAGGGGGTTGTCATGTCTTTCTCCAGGGGATCCTCCTGATCCAGGGATCAAACCCACATCTCCTAAAATTGGCAGGCAGCCTTTTACCATTGTGCCACCTAGGAAGCCCCCATAAAAGCTGTATTACTTTCTTAATTTTTATGACAACTTTGAAGGTTAAGATAGCATTATCTTTATTATGCAAAATGTGAAAATACCAAGCTATAGAGATTTTAAGTAACTTGTTCAAGTTTATACCTCTCAGAAGACAGAACAGCTTAGAGCTGAAGCCAGGTCTTTCTGGACTCTATACCGTTCTGTAACATCACATTCTCTTCTCTTCTTTTGTGAGATAGCACCTCATCAATTCATTGTTTAAGGAGATTTATAGAATAATGGGGTGCTTCCCTGGTGTCTCAGATAGTAAAGAATCTGCCTGCAATGTGGGAGAACTGGGTTCGATCCCTAGGTTGGAAAGATCCCCTGAAGAAGGGAATGGCTGTTCACTCCAGAATTCTGGCCTGGAGAATCCCATGGAAAGAGAAGCCTGGCAGGCTACAATCCATGGGGTCACAAAGAGTCGGACATGACTGAGCGATTAACACTTTCAATTTTTCGTAGAACTATGGAAGGGCAGAATCCTTCCCCATTCCAGCCAAATGTGCTTAACATGAAATTTGAGCATAAAATGATAATTACATTATGTGTTTTCTTGTTTTTAAGTTATTTGTATTGTTCTTTGTCACAAGAGTTCTGAACTTTGACTAGATCAAGGAAACTCATACTTTTTATAGCTAAACATATCATACCAATTTTTCCATTATTAAATTCTACATGACAGTAGATTGGTTTGCCTTATTTTACCTGCATGTGTTTTCAGAACAGAGTATTTGCTTCTCCTTGTCTTGGCACACTCATCTTGAACTGAGTTCCTGTATATCTATTGCATTTGTTACCTAAAAGTTTCTTTTTGGATTCTTTGTATACCTGTACCCATAACTGGACTGATGAGTTTAGGGCAGAAATAGTCCAACTTTAGAGTATAAGAATCACCAAAACACTTGTTATAAAAATTCAGATTCATGGAACCACTTCCAGAGATTCTGATGGAGTGAGTATGGGACAGAAACTAGGAAGCTCTGTGTTTTAAAAGCATCATGGGTAATTGGGTAACAGGACTTTAAGGGGAAAATGATGGGGTTAAAAGCTGAGTTTTCTGGTTCTGAATGTACTAAAACTACAATACCAGGTACACATCTTGGAGTGATACTTGCAGGCTGTGAAATGAAAAAAAAAAGACAAAGTGAAAAAAACTAAACATGTAAGAACAAGTAGACAGACAAAGTAATTATGAAATCATGAATGGGCATACGGTACAAGGAAAAGAAATATTTTCTCCAAGATTTTCATTGAAGGTTTCTGCTGTATTTCTATTTTTATAGAAAATAATGAAATATAGTAACACTTTGCTATTCTCTAGATTTTGGTTTTGAAGTCACTGGCATTATTTCCATGAAAAAAATTCATATTCTGAAATCTACATGAAAATATAATGTTGTGTAACTGCAAACAGTCAATTTCCTTAAATATTGTTTGCCTTAAGATTGTATCTTGATCTTCAGTGGCAAATTATGGATGACCTAATGAGTTATACCAATTTAAAACTTGTACATCTTGATTACCCACAAAATCCTAGGACTTAAATTGTGCATACAAGCTGTTTGGAGCTAATAGGCATGTTATTATGATTCCAACTTAGTCTACATTTTGATTAAAGTAGTAACTTTAATTTCTGCTTGCCCTGATGGGTATGTACATACTCCAAAGTCAAAGAAAGAGTCAAAAGAAGTATCAGATCAGAGAGAAGCTGGCCAACTGTGAAATTACTGGTTGCTGGGCTTTTTCTCTGAGTTTGACCGTGTTTCAAACCAGTGTAGACAACATTTTCTGCAGTATAGAGCAGTACTACCTTGTGGAACTTTATTCTAATCTGCTCCATCTGATCACCATGTCCATCTTCTAGAGTAACAGAAAATTGCTGAATGATTGGAGTGAAAACAGATTGGTGATGTTTTAGGACAGATGACACAGTACTGGTGACTGGTGTTTTTAATGTGTGACTGTCCTGTCGTCCTTTTTTTTTAAACTTGCAGAAACACCCTGGGTCGGGGTTTTTTTGAAATATGGTTTTCCCTTCCTGTCCTTCTAATTTCGTTACTGTTTTAAAAATTATTCTTCATAAGCAATTTGATTTTCCTTGGCAGCATGAGTAAAGGAATCATTATGTAAGAAAGCCCTCAAATTATTACTTTTCTTTCTTCCTTCCTCTTTTTCATCCTTTCTTCCCTTTTTTCCTTCCTTCCCTCCTCCATCTTCCCTTCCATTCATCTACCCTCCTCCCGTCCCTCTCTAATTTCCTTCTCTCTCTGTCTCTGCCCCCTCCATCCCACTCCCTTGTTCCCTCCACTTCCTTACCCTCTCTTTTGGTTTATCCTTCTCTTTTTTTCTTGCATTCATCAAATATTTATTTTAGTGCTTACCAAGTGACTTCTTGGGTGATTGTAGCAGCCCCATGAAATTGTATTACTCACCTTCTCAGAATCCCCTGACCAAACAACCAGAAGTCCTCAGGGTAGGAGATTCTAGGGCAAGGATGATTTCTGGCAGACTCCCTTTCACTGAGAGCTTCCCCGCAGGGTTTGTTAGCATGCAGGAAAATAGACTCTTAGCCACTGATAGGAATGTGACAGAATGGGTTGGCAGCACTTCTGAATGCCCAGTCATGCCATAAAGTCATGTGAAAGTTGGAGGAAGACCTGTTTCCTTTTCTTGGCATTGCAGTGAAGCCTTGTGCCCTACTGTAGCTAAAGAATCAAAGCAAGTAATGTATGCTTCCAATTCCATTTGTGCTAAAAGACAAAGCATTTTCATGTAAAGGTACCAAGCTGTGTGAAGGGTTATGCAATTTGTAGAATATTTTCTGCCAGAAACTTACCTCACCTACTTTTCTTACTGTGTTGATTAAAAGGATTAAGCAATCCTTAGTGCAAATAGGTCTCAGGAATGATTGATCACAGTCTGTTCTTGGCTGTGGAGTACAAACTGTTTATGACATTTTGAGAGTTTGCAAAAAACCTTGGGTTAAGAATCTGTTTTTCCCCCAAAACACTTATAAAAATAAATCAGGTTCCCCATCTTCTTGGGAGGGAATACTAGTATAAGTAAGATTGATATATAGCTAAGAAGTCGATGATGGTGCTGCATTAAAATGTCAGTTTCAAAGCATTTGAATATACTTCCTGTGTAAAAGTTACTGAATCAAACTTGTCTGTCTTTTTCAAGAAAACAAATGCCAGTTTATTACTGTTAACATTTTTATTGAGAGAGGCTTCACAGCTTCTGTACAGTATAGTTTGGTGGTGATTTGTTGGTAGTGGTAGCTGAAACTGACACTGTTGGAATTGATTTACCTGTATTTTCTCATTCAACCCTTAACAGCAATGCTATGAAATAGGAACTAAAATTGTCCTTATTCTGTAGCTGAGCAAGTTCAGTTTAGTCGCTCATTCGTGTCTTACTCTTTGCGACCCCATTGACTGCAGCATGCCAGGCTTCCCTGTCCATTACCAACTCACAGAGCTTGCTCAAACTCATGCCCATCGAGTCGGTGATGCCATCCAACCATCTCATCCTCTGTCATCCCCTTCTCCTGCCTTCAATCTTTCCCAGCATCAGGGTCTTTTCCAGTGAGTCAGTTCTTCACATCAGGTGGCCAGACTCTTGGAGTTTCAGCTTCAGCGTCAGTCATTTCAATAAATATTCAGAACTGATTTCCTTTAGGATTGACTAGCTGGATATCCTTGCAGTCCAAGGGGCTCTCAAGAGTCTTCTCCAGCACCACAATCCAAAAGCATCAATTCTTCAGTGCTCAGCTTTCTTTATAGTCCAACTCTCACATCCATACATTAATACTGGAAAAAGCATAGCTTTGACTAGATGGACCTTTGTTGGCAAAGTAATGTCTCTGCTTTTTAATATACTGTCTAGGTTGTTTATGACTTTTCTTCCAAGGAGCAAGCGTCTTTTAATTTCATGGCAATGGTCACCATCTGCAGTGATTTTGGAGCCCCCCAGAATAAAGCCTGTCACTGTTTCCACTGTTTTCCCATCTATTTGCCATGCAGTGGTGGGACCAGATGCCATGATCTTAGTTTTCTGAATGTTGGGTTTTAAGGCAACTTTTTCACTCTCCTCTTTCACTTTCATCAAGAGGCGCTTTAGTTCCTCTTTGCTTTCTCCCATAAGGTTGGTGTCATCTGCGCATCTGAGGTTACTGATGCAGATTTCTCAGTAGCTGAGCCAACTAAAGCACAAACAAATTAATAATATTGTCAAGGCCATACAGCTAGTAGGTGAAGGGGCAAGATTCTAAGACCTATGCTCTTAACCACAGTGCAAACCTGCTTCTGCGTGAAAAAGCAACTTAAATAAGTGTAAGTTCTCTCTCTTTTGGATACTTTCTCTCTTAGGACAAAATATGATGCATAATTTGGCGTGGCCTTAATCACATCTAAAAAATGTAAATACATTGTGAGCCTGCTTCACCGTAGAAGGTAAATAAGAATGATGCATTGCCTATATTATTTAAAATACATTGGGACGTCCATTTTGAGTCAGAGCTTTCAGTTAACCTGGCTTAATTTTATAGGATTTCAGTGGAACAGGGAGAGATGAAGGATTAGCAGCAAAGCTCAGTGGCTCTTCAATGATTTCCCATCAGTTACTCTGTACTCTACCTGTTGTCTTGCTTTAGAAAGTGAAAGTGAAAGGAACTCCTCTATGGGACTCTTGGCGACCCCATGGACTATACAGTCCATGGAATTCTCTGGGCCAGAATACTGGAGTGGGTAGCCTTTCCCTTCTCCAGGGGATCTTCCCAACCTAGGGATCGAACCCAGGTCTCCTGCATTGCAGGTGGATTCTTTACCAGCCGAGCCACAAGGGAAACCCCAGAACCAGTAAATAAAACCAGATGGCATGTTTCTGAAGCTATATTAATCTTAAGGTTGAATTTGGTGGATGCAATTTAAAAATATTTTTTTTTTTTTTTAACAAAACACTTCTTTACATTATTCAAAGTTTCAAGATTCTTTTACTTCCAATAAACGATCTTTGGTTGTAAACTACAAGATAACTTAGAATTAAGAACAATTATTTTTCTCCAACAAATACATGAAACAAGTTTTAGAAAGCATTTATGACAATAGCTTTATATTTTATATGCCATGATATTTGTTATGGAATTCATAATTTAAAGATTGATATGTTTATATCTGTCTTTTGAAACATTTTAGACTACTAGACTTCCCTTCAGTTCTAATAAAAGTAGAAAAAAGTTGATATTTTCTTAGAATATGCAGTATTCTTTTTTTTTGAAGTCTGATTGACTATCCAGTGGTTTACATGATAGCATTTTTTATAATTTAATATTTTCTCTCTGTAAATGTATATGCAAGCAAACAACAACAACAGCAAACTCCTAGTCAGATTATCCATATTTTCCTTCCTCAAGAAAATTTCTGATGCTGGCCATCTAATTAGTCAGATCTTAGGTAGAGAGGTAGGAATGTGCAGAGTCATACCAAGAATTCAATTACCTGTAGTTTTAAACTAGCTTAATGTGTTGTGCCTTTGGAGGATTTATACATTTTTATTGTATAAGCACAAAAAAATGACTACTGGTTTTATTGAAAATATGGGCTTTAAAGAATAATCTGTTTGATGAGAAGGAGATACTGAAATAAATTATATAGAATAGTTTTTCTCTCATCAGGGCTGTGAGGAGCAATAGTCAATTCCTAGGGCTACCTTAACACGTTACTAGAATACAAATGGGGTGGCTTATGACAACAGGAATTTATTGTCTTTACCTCACAACTTTGGAAAGAAGTTTGAAATGATGGTCCATGCTCTCCAAATCTTCCAAGAAGGGTTTCTTGCTTGTTTTCCTAGGCCTAATTCCAGTCTCTGCCTCTGTCTTCACATGGTTGTCTTCTCTCTGTGTCTGTTTCCACATGGTGTTCTCCTTCTTGTATATCTCTCACTCCTCTTCTTAGCAAGACACCAGTCATAGTGGATTAAAGGCCCACCCTACTACAGCATCCCTGTGCTTCCCTGGTGGCTCAGAGAGTAGAGTGTCTGCCTGTAGTGTGGGAGCCCTGGGTCAGGAAGATCCCCATGGAGAAGGAAATGGCACCCCACTCCAGTACTCTTGCCTGGAAAATGCCATGGACAGAGGAGCCTGGCAGGCTACAGTCCATGGGATCGCGAAGAGTCGGGCATGACTGAGTGACTTCTCTTTCTTTCTCTCTACTACAGCATCTCCAGATCTTAACCTGATTACATCAGGAAGGACCTGACTGCATATTAGATCACATATGTAGTGATTCTGGTGTTCTGAATTGCAACGTATCCTTTTGGGAGGACGCAATTTAGCCCATAATACTGAAGATACAGACTTAAATTTGTTTTTATATTATTTCCCTTTTGGAATAAGATTAATTCTAGTGCTGCACATTCTTTGCATGAAAACAATTACCCTAGTGATGCTTTCCTGGAAGAAAATATTTCTATGGTCCATTTAATATTTTTTATTTTTTCATGGACATTGAAAATACATTGCAATATTTTGGTCTTGTTCCATGATTGTGCACTCCTCAGTGACAGGTCTCACATATAACATAGCACTTGGTTGGACTGTTGTTAATTTTTCCTCCTTTCATCAAAGGACTGGTGATTTGAGGTACTTCAACCTTTATATTAGACAGTCTATGCCTATAAACTACAAATGTTAAATATAGTTTAAATAATTTTATTTAAATATGGCATTATGTCAATTTAATTACCCATTTGGTAACACAAACTATGGTTTTAAAGAATTTAGGGAATATCCACAGGCTTCCCAGATCGCACAATGGTAAAGAATCCACCTGCCAATGCAGGAGACACAAGAGACGTGGGTTCCATCCCTGGGTTGGGAAGATTCACTGGCCTAGGAAATGGCATCCTACTTCAGTATTCTTGCCTGGAGAATTCCGTGGACAGAGGAGCCTGTGAGCCACAGTCCATGGGGTCACAGAGAGCCAGAAGCAACTGAAAGCAAATAAGGAGTAACATTATACATGTATGAGTTTTCTCTTGTATTGAATCCTGCTTATCCCATCAGAAGTCTAATATATAGAAGCACTTTGGAGAATGTGAGGACTTCATGGGACAGCTGTTGCTTTATGTCTATTTTAGCTAGTAAGGGTCATTTTAAAATATAAACTTTATATAATATTTAAAAAAACCATTCTGGCAGTCACACTATTCATATTAAGAATCATATTTCACCCCAATTTTATAATAATAATGAGTCAGAATTATTTTTGATCTGCATTTTGCATGTAGATACTTAAATAGAATACCCACTTATGAACTTATGGTTTGACGACTGTTTCTACCTTTTATTCACTTAAGCCATCATTTTATTTTTAAGAACATGCTTCTAAATACACATTAGCAGAATGTGACTTCATCATTTGTAGATAAAGGGAGGTTAAAAAATGAGAGTGTAATTCATATTGACACTCTTTGTATGTTGTGTCAATATGAAATACAAAATTATTTTCTCTGTCCAGTGGGGATTGGAGGAAAGTTCCAGTGATCACACAAGGATAGTTGTAGGCTTCTAGTGTGTAGAGCAATTTTAAGAGAGTATCCTCAGTTCATGTGAGGCAATGTCAGATTCACTGGCCCTATGTTGGACCCTTGGAATACTTTCAGTGGAGTCTATTAATGATATGCCTTACATGCAGCTGACATTTTAAGATCCTTGCTGCTTTTCAAGATGTGTGGGCACTAAAGATGTCTTCTTACTCCTAAGAATTGATTTCATACTCACCAGGAGCTTGTGATGGATTCTCTCCCATAGCGGGAATTGTCCCTGAATATCTGAGGGCAGCAATTGGCTCAGATAAAGAATCTATCATGAGCTGTCTCCTTAAAGAGTAAGATTTGTGCATTAGAACTAAGCAATACTAAGTTTATTTATTTTTTTTTACATGGTATTTTACATGTTTCAATGCCAAGTTTAATTCCTAGTCTTTTTCTCTGATTCTAAACCATTTGACAAAGTTCTGCCTAGTGTGAACAGACTGATTAGACAACGTATTCATCTCATGACCTTGGCCGTTCCTTTGTATTTCTTAAAAAAGTATCTCACCAGGAACTCAAAGCTCCCTAAGAATTTTGAAGTAACAACTATATTACTGTCTCAGTCAGTAGAGCTATTTTACTTTGGATGAAATGTAGTATTGGGGGAGAATTTTGATTGATCAAGCTGTACATTGTGTCAGCTGATTTTATCATAATTTTTTCTTTCATTTTAAAGAATGTGGAGATTGATTTGAAACTAACTAATATAGTTTCAGAAGCTGGCATGAGAGACAGTGTGTTGATGGCTGATAACGAACCGTGTTAGAATTATCAATGTGTTTTCATTGACTTTTGACCTATTAAAACTTAGCTCCTGAGAACCTATTAAGCTACAGAAAGTTAATGCTGATGGGCAGGCACTATTATTTTTGCCATGAATGAGAAATCAGTCCCTTATTGTTTGAAGATGGACAAAAGCTTATGGCCACATGGCTAATGACAATACCTCAATGAGTTTACCTGTGTAATCTAAAATTGGGGTTTTATTTAAGAGAGCCATATTTTCATTTCTCATGTGATACAGAGATACCTTGAATTTTTCACAAAAACAAATTAACAATAATTTCTCTCAAATAATGAAATGGTATTTTAAAATGAAATGTTGACTACAGTAATTTATTTGATCTCTATTCTTCTACAAACTCATTTCACTCATTCTTCCCAACACATATTTATGGAAGACTATCATGGCTCAGCTGGTAAAAATCTGCCTGCAATGTGGGAGACCTGGGTTCAATCCCTGGGTCGGGAAGATCCTCTGGAGGAGGGAATGGCTACCTATTCCAGTATTCTTGCCTGGAGAATTCCACCAACAGAGGAGCCTGGCAGGGCTACAATCCATGGAGTTGCAAAGAGTCAGACACTTCTGAAGCCACTAACACTTTCACACACATCAGTGAACTAGAGAGACATTCCTCTGCTCTCATGATGATTTTATTTTGGGGTCAAAGTAAAGTGAAAGTGAAAGTCACTCAGTTGTGTCTGACTCTTTGCAACCCCATGGAGTATACAGTCTATGGAATTCTCCGGGCCAGAATTCTGGAGTGGGTAGCCTTTCCCTTCTCCAGGGAATCTTCCCAACCCAGAGAAAGACTCTTGAGAGTCCCTTGGACTGCAAGGAGATCCAACCAGTCCATTCTGAAGGAGATCAGCCCTGGGATTTCTTTGGAAGGAATGATGCTAAAGCTGAAACTCCAGTACTTTGGCCACCTCATGCGAAGAGTTGACTCATTGGAAAAGACTCTGATGCTGGGAGGGATTGGGGGCGGGAGGAGAAGGGGACGACAGAGGATGAGATGGCTGGGTGGCATCACTGACTCGATGGACGTGAGTCTGAGTGATCTCTGGGAGATAGTGATGGACAGGGAGGCCTGGCGTGCTGCAATTCATGGGGTCGCAAAGAGTTGGACACAACTGAGTGACTGAACTGAACTGAACTGAAAGCCATGTTAACTGAAGTTAATATTGTCTGAGTGTTTTAATTGGATAGGTCTGTCTAATTTTCATTAGGTTCAAGGTTAAAAAAATCAGTAAGATCAAAATGGCAATAAAAAGTATTTATAATCTGTGTATTCCACTTTGTGGGATAATGCAATGAATGCCATTAAATAATCTGTTTCTTTCCTGATTGGTCTTCTAACAGTAGATCTAGTGGGGGTTTTTTATCATGTGGGTATGCCATATTTCCAGCAATTAAAGCTAATTAATACAGTGGAAAGAACACTGGTTTGAGATTTAGAGTTCTCTATCTGCCTGTTTAACTAGAGAGTTCGGCAGATTGCAAAATGTGTGTGGATTCAGTTTTCTAATCTACAAAATGAGAGGATTAGAGGAGGCAGTTAGATTCAAAATTCTGGGCCAAGGACAAATGTCAGGCTGGCCATATCAGAATTGTTTAGAAATGTTTTAAATACCACTAATCTCCAGGTGCTGGACTGAGAACTAATTATTTATTTACTCCAGTCTTGTGCTCACAGAAGGCATTCACACAAAGAAACCCAGGTGATTCTGATGTTTCAGGACAGTTGGAACACCTGACTCCTAAAAGTTCCTCTTTAGTAAAAGAAAAAAAAAAAGCAATTAAATTTTGTATATCTTTAAGCTGTTTCCAAGAATCTTACCCCATAAATTAGGCCACATTCATGGTGATCAGGTTCTTAGGTCTTTTGCTTTGGAAGTAAGTTTGTACTCTTAGAGTTTAGCATTATCCTGTGCAGATATCACAAAACAACGTATTTCCTGCTTCCATTTGGTAATGGCTTTAAAAGATCTATTGATGTGCTTTAGCCTAGCAGTTTTTGTCTAGGAATTGGTCTTAAATTGTATTTAAACATTTATGGATAAGGATATTCTTTGCAGCATATTTTGTCATAATGAATTTAAAGTATCACAAATACCAAAAACAAGAAGTCGGTTAAAAGAATTTTAGTATAACAGTACAGTATTGTATTTTGCAGAGATGAAAAAGTGTGTCCTGGAACTATATTTACTTCACTGACATGGAGCGTGCATGCGTGCTCAGTTGCTCAGTTGTGTCCGACTCTTTGTGTTCCCATGGACTGCAGCCCACCAGATCCTCTGTCTGTATAATTTTCCAGGCAAGAATGCTGGAGTGGGTTGCTGTTTCCTCTTCCAACATATCTTCCCAACCCAGGGGTCAAACCTGTGTCTCTTGCCTCTCTTACATTGACAGGTGGATTCTTTACCACTGTGTAACATGGGAGGCCCGTTGACATGGAAGATATTCACTAAATATTATTTCGTAAAAGAAGCAAATTACCAAATGATATTATTCTATGTTTGTATACAAACAGACCAAAATAAAATCTCCTGTGCAAGGGGAAAAACAAAGCCTCTAATGCAAAATACCCCAGTATTGAAATGCTCTATTTCTAAAGAGATGAAATTATGAAAGATTATTTTGTGTTTTGCTTGGTTTAGACTGACATGTTTTTCTTGCAAATGTATGTTGCTAGTATTATTTTAAAAATCTCCCATAACAATGTATAAGATGATGTAGGGAGACCAATGGCATGAAGGCTTTTTTCTTAATTTTTAACCTAAAAATCTAAAGAACTATTTTGAGACACTATGTAACTAATATCAGAGCTTCAAAATATAGGGGATCATTTGGTGAGGGAAAACTGTAAGTAGTAAAGCTCATAGGCAGAAATTCATGTATGTGTAGACCTCCTCATTTTTCAACTGTTGACTTGAAAATAAACATACTTAATAGTTTGGACATGATTAAGCCATGCATCACTACATAGCAAAGATTTTTCATTTCTGGACATCTTTTGTCAATAATTCTTTATTTAGCACCAGTTTCATGGTGTGACTTTAATGGAATTATACTTGAACAGCTAAAAATTGAATGCTTAATTATGTTCAGCTTCAGTTACAGTTATTAATTGATCCAAGCTTATTAACATGATACCTGAAGGGAACCAGTTACATAAAAATTGTAGGAGTTGGTACTTTGGATATTATACTTGTGTGAGATAACAATCTAGATGAATTTTCTTTTATTAGTTTGATTAAGCTTTACAGCTTTTGAATTCATATTGGAAACCCAAGGTCTAGACTTAACCTTTCATTATTTTGAAATTAGATATATTTGGTCCATTTGGGGTACATTGTCAGCTTCTGATTATCCATGCCAAAGACAGCTTTGAATTTTATGAAAGTCATTTTGAAGTTAACATATACATTCTTTCCAGATTCCAAGAAATTTATAATGGATTTCTAAGACTATGGAAATTTTGGTTTTAAATTGATGATTTGTAGAGTCTAATCATCATGTATGAATGTATTAAATCCCCTCGTTCACTACGCTTTTCTAGGGGTGTGTGTTAGTCTCTCAGTCGTGTCTGTCTGTGCGACCTCATGGACTGTAGCCTGCTCCTCTGTTCCTGGAATTCTCCAGGCAAGAATACTGGAGTAGGTTGTGATTCCCTTCTCCAGGGTATCTTCCCAACCTTGGTATCAAACCCAGGTCTCCTTCATTGCTGGCAGATTTTTTTACTGTCTGAGCCACCTGGGAAACCCTAATGGAAAGTTTAAAGTTTAGTCATTCAATCATGTCTGACTCTCTGCGATCCCATGGAGTGTAGCCTACCAGGCTCCTCCGTCCATGGGATTTTCCAGGGAAGATTACTGGAGTGGGGTGCCATTGCCTTTTCCAGAGTATCTTCCTGACCCAGGGAATGAACCCGGGTACTCCACACTGTAGGCAGACACTTTGCCATCTGAGCCACCAGGGAAGTCCAACCCTAATGGAGTGGACATTAAAAAGCAAGTTCTTTAAATAAGACCATCATGATCTAGTCCTTACCTTGGCCATCTTCCCCTCACTGTGCTCTTTTAATATGCTAAGCTCCTTCTCACACTTTAGTATTGCACAGTTTCTCTTCTGCCTGGAATTCTCCATATCACCAGTCTTTGATTTTCTAATTCTTACTTATCTTTCAGAATTAACTGAAATTCTTCCTTACAGAAGTTCTCTCAGTTATCATATCCCCTATTGTTTCTGTTATATTTTCCTGCAACTGTAATAATATATTTTTTGTGTTTGAATAATATTGGAACTCCCAAGTATTATAATTTTTGTGTAATACTATACACTTAGAATCTAACACGACACATGGCACATTAAAAGTGTCTTTTTTGCCTCCTTTGTACACCAATGGCATATTCATGTCAATGTATGGCAAAACCAATACAATATTGTAAAGTGAAAAATAAATAAATAAATAAATAAAACTGATAAAAAGAAAAAAATATAAAGTTAACATAGAAAAATGGGAAAAAATATAAAATGGATAGTGGACAAATACCTAAAAAAAAGTGTCTTTTTATAAGTTTGTTTTTTTACTTTTGAAATGTTTGCGTGTTTAAATGTACATAAGTGAATCACCTTCTCATCTTTCGAATATCTTTAGCAATTTGTTTCATCAATTTCTTTTTGCACACAGTGGCCATTATTACTCATTTTCATTTACTTAAAACTTCTCTGTCCTCTCACCCCACATTTTGTTAAATGATTATAACCAAACTTTCTACTCTATGATATAAGTAAAATTTTTGAGAGGACCGTATGTATGTGTGTGTGTATATATATATATCATGTCGGGGGCCTTCCTTCATGGGTAATATGTTTGGGTGAGAAACTGAAGATTTTGAATTGTGATACTTAAGGAAGTCATTTAGCTTCTGTGAGCATTGGTTAGCAGATTTATAAGATGATTAAACTTGCCCTCATTAAATCACAGTTGTAAATTAGATGTAGCAATCAAAATGTTTTATGTGTTAAAGACTTTCACAAATTTTAACATCATATTAAAAGTCCCAACTATGTAGGAAATTTTTAAATGTCTTATACTAACTTAAAAAATATTTTTGATATAAAAAAGTTGTAAATTTCAATTACTTTATGTAAAAATCATTTAGTAATATAGGAACAATAGCATATCCTATCAGAATTACAGATGACAATAGAGAATGCTCAGAACATGGCTTCAAAAAACTTGCTTGCATTTCTTCACAGACTGGAAACTTCTTCCCATATGAAAAAGTTACATTCATGCCTCAGCTTAAAATATGGGTATGCTTTCTCCTAGAAATTTTGCTGTAGAAGTGTGCCACTATTTAAATGAAATTACACCTTTTAACGCAATGCTATTTACATATTACAACATGCTCATTTATAGTTATCATTTCCCCATAAATCTAAAATATTAAGATATTATAGTCTCTACTATTTCAATTCAGCTCAGTTTAATTCTTTATAGAAATTATAAGTGATTCTTAAAAATAATGAAGGCATGGATCTGTCAAAATGATTAAATGGACAGTTTTTCTAATGTTCTAGTTGAACCATGAAATCCACCAATGTATACTTAAAATCATGTAAGTTCTGAATACTCTCTCACAGAAGGTGTAACCAATGTCACCTGACTAATGAAGAGAGATTAGTATCTCTTTTATCATGTAGACATTAATGAACTTTCAGTCTTACACAGCAGAGTTACCCATTCATCTTTTGGAAAAAGATTAATTATTGTTTAACTTGCATCCTAAGTATTATGATGTTGTATAATAGGAGAAATCACGTATTTTCTATTACAAAAAAATAAGGGAAGGAAATTCATAAAAAGTATAATCCAAATGAAGGAGTCAAAAGCAGCCTTTTTAGCTACTTTTTTAGTGACTTTTATGTATGTGATGATAAAACTTTCCTATGTACCTCAGATTTTACATGTTCTAAACATTTTTAGCAAGAAAAGATGTCAGTTGAGTGAACACTGTGGACGTAAACATCCCTGGGCACAGCTTTGTCTTCCCATGGCTTTAGTGGTTCATCATCTGGGAGCACTGGGTCTTGACTCGTCTCCTCTGCCAGTGTGGAGATGCTCTCAGGTGTGCTGCAGTGCAGCACTTGCAGGGCTCGAAAAGTGAATATCCCATCACTCAGGTTAGCTTCATGGCTGTCCCAGGTGGTTCACGCTGTAAGGAATCTGCCTGCAGTGCAGGAGACGCAGGTTCGATTCCTGGGTCAGGAAGATCCCTTGGAGGAGGAAATGGCAACCCACTCCAGTATTCTTGCCTGGAGAATCCCATGGCCAGAGGAGCTTGTCGGGCTACAATCTATGAGGTCATAAAGAGTCAGATGCACCTGAAGTGAATCAGCCCACAGAAGGTGTTTACCCTTTTAAAGTGAGTTTAAGGGTTACAGTGCATTATTTGATCGTCTTTAGTTAAATATAACATAAGTACATCTTCAACCAGTTTGAGCTGAAAAGGATGTTTGTTACAAAGCTTATAGAGTATGTCACTGATCCAAGTAGGATGAGCCAACAAGAGAATTCAGACCCGGAATCTTTTTTGTGTCTCTCATACCTCCTCCCATGCCTGTCTGTCTGTCTCTTCTCCTAGACTAGCCTTCTCATGCAACTTTTTATAATTCATACTATAGAATGCCTCTTAAATAAAAAGGACTCACATTCCAGTTTAGATTAAGTGTCCATTTATGCACCAATATATTTGGACATGTTAAAATGTGGCCACTTGGACAAGAATTATAGAATAGGGGTTCCCCAAAGAAAAGGAGTCTTGTGATGAAAGACAATAGTTGTCCAACAAATGAACAATAGATATTTTAAAGATGGATATTCCATTGGACTATTAATATGCTATCTTATTTTACCCTAACCCAAGTGAAGTGAAGTGAAAGTCACTCAGTCATGTCCGACTCCTTGCTACCCCATGGACTATACAGTGCATGGAATTCCCCAGGCCAGAATACTGGAGTGGAGGGAATCTTCCCAACCCAGGGATCGAACCCAGGTCTTCCACCAGGGAAGAGCCACCAGGGAAGCCCAAGAATACTGGAGTGTGTAGCCTATCTCTTCTCCAGCGGATCTTCCTGACCCAGGAATGGAACCAGGGTTCCATTGTGGGTGGATTTTTTACCAGCTGAGCTACCAGGGAAGCCCTCCTATCCCCAAACCCTATGTAGAAAAGATAAATTATATTGATTGAATATATAGATCCTAGCCAAAAACTGTTAGAGAAATTTTTGTCAATGTGAAGAACTAAATATAAAGAACAGTACAATGCAGAAGACCCAAGTTCAAACCCTGGGTCAGGAAGATCCCCTGGAGAAGGAAACGACAACACCCACTCCAGTATTCTTGCCTAGAAAATCCCATGGACAGAGGAGCCTGGCAGACTACAGTCCATGGGGTCGCAAGAGTTGGACAACTTTAAGAACTAAATGACTTCTATATATATACTTTTGGTACATCATAGATTTTCTAAGTGGCAAGTACTGGTAATAAGGAGATGAGAGACTTTTCTAGAAGGTTTTCAAAAAATTATAACATTTTTCAATATAAAGGAATGTAAGAATGAATTACTTCACAAAGTAGAGTCTGTTTTTTTCCTTCAGATTATCTTTATCGGTCCATTGTCCTTAATATTTCTTTAGATCATTGGAAACAACTGTTGTTCAAAACTTTATATATATATATATATGCATTTATAAATGCAAATTTTTTAAAGCATTTTCTGCCCACTTGATTTTTTTCTCTGTATTTTAAGCTGATGATGAGACAGCATGGTGATATGTCCATGTGTTCCATGTGACGTGCACATTTGTTCAATGGGAAAATGTGGTCTACTCGTAATTTCATTTTCATTTCCTAAATAAGACCCATTAAAAAGCAGACATCTGGTGTAGAAAGCACTTAAAGCTGCAGCTTCCAAGGAGTACTTGCCTTCCTCTTTAAATATGTATGAACTGTTGTTGGGGTAATCCACTTCACCCTGTCAAAATAGAATCAAATAGAATGTATGTGTGACCTCTTCGCCTTCTACCCTGGGAAAATGATTTTCGAGATCATTGAGGTGTACAATATACAGAAGCCTTCACTTTCTGTTTTCTTCATGGTCACAACTCTTGCCTTTACTCAGCTGAATGTTTAGGTGAAACTTCTTTATTAGTGGCTGTGGTGGCAAGGATAGCTCAATGAGCTTTCAATAGTTCAGCTATAAAAAAATGAATTTTTAAGCTTTAAAAAAATAGGCCTTGAAAAGAATATCTCTATCTTCATTGATGTGAATTTGAAAAGGGCTTCCCATTTTTGCTTTCCTAAGAGAAGGAGCAGCTAAATAAGTCATTTGAGCTTGCTTTTTTTTTTTTTTTGGAAAGGGTGAAAATTCAATGTTGATTTGTTTTCATGAGGTTTTGATGCACATTCCACAAAATTTTCCCTACAGAATGCTAATTGTTTGTACTTAGCTATTCTGTTTTCTGTTCCACAACAAAGGTTCTATCGTCAGATGCCCCCTGCTCTGCCTTCTCCTATAGATTCATAATAGAAAGTTGTTCATTAATGTGCTTTCGACCAATATGATGCCTGTGAGAAGATAGACCCCTCACTAAAGGACAGTAAAAGGAGTTTTGAACCCTGACACAAATTTCTAATTTTACTTACTGTCAGTCTTAAGCCACAGATAGTGGACGTGATTTTTCACAAACCACCTAGGTTTGAATACTGGAGCTGAAAGATTGCCTAATTAAATAAACTACAGTATTTATAGAATGGGCTTTCCAGGTGATACAGTGGTAAAGACTCAACCTGCCAATGCAGGAGATGCCAGAGATGTGGGTTAGATTCTTGGGTCAGGAAGATCCCCTGGAATAGGAAATATCAACCTACTCCAGAATTCTTACCTGAAAAATTCCATGAACAGGAAAGCCTGGCAGGCTATAGTCAGTGGGGTAGCAGACAGTTGTACAGGACTGAACACACACCCACACACATTTATACATTTATAGGATGTTTAGCAATGGCAACCCACTCCAGTACTCTTGCCTGGAAAATCCCATGGACAGAGGAGCCTAATGGGCTGCAGTCCATGGGGTTGCTGAGGGTTGGACACGACTGAGCGACTTCACTTTTACTTTTCACTTTCATGCATTGGAGAAGGAAATGGCAACCCACTCCAGTGTTCTTGCCTGGAGAATCCCAGGGACGGGGGAGCCTGGTGGGCTGCCGTCTATGGGGTTGCACAGAGTCGGACACGACTGAAGCGACTTAGCAGCAGCAGCAGCAGCAGGATGTTTAGGGAAAAGATATATGGCTAATTTAATATTATATAAAGTGGCATTCTTGGTTTCCAGCTTGACAAAGAAATTCTTACTGCCTTAAAAATGCATTAACAACATACAGAGTACAATACTTAATATTCTTTGGACTTATGTTTTTATAATGTTTCAACACTTTCACTATGGATATTAATGTTCATTTTAACTACTATGTTAATTTTAGACCTTATCCTAAAACTTGTTTTCTTGTTGGATTTTTTTTTTGAGAGGAATGGATTTTTTCAATTAAACTTCTCCTGAATTTATTAGTTACAGATACTTTTCTCCTAAAATAATAAAAAGTGTCATAGTCTAAGAAAAGGTAGAAGAATCCATCTGAAATTGTTGACTATATGGATTCTAGATAAAATACACTTTCTGTTATTACACATTTATTTCTCTCTAGGAAAAATTTCAAACATATACAAAATTGTAGAACATAATGTAATGAACTATCATATAATTATGCTGATATTTTGCTACAAAGTATCACCATTCCTTGTTTTCTTCACTCTGAAATATATTAAGGCATTTGATTTTACTTCTAAATATTTCAGTAGGCATCTCACAGTACATAAAGACTTTGCCTTACAAAATTAGTGAAATTTACTCTAAGTATTTTATTTTTTAAAAGAAGATATAGACTAATTAGGGTTATTTCAGGAGATGCTATGGGACAGAGAGGCCTGGCATGCTACAGTCCATGGCGTCGCAGAGTCGGATACGATGGGGCGACTGAACAATAAAATGCTCATATTATTTCATTCTGTTGAAAACAATGACTGAATTTTTTTCAAGGATTTTTCCCCTATTTTTCTTTCATTAATGGATTCTAGTTCTGTAAATTTTGCATAAGATATAATGATGAAAAAGCACCTTTTTATTCTTCTGAAAGCTTTTAGGTTCTGTTGCTCAGAGGAAAATCATCTTCAACAATATGCTTGGGCTGTGTGAAGTCTCTTTTTTTCCTTTTGTTCTTCGAAGTGCAATTTCTTTAATATACTTGGAACCTTGCATTCATTACCAGGCAAACTTTTTTATAAATAAATTCTATAAAGCTCTGTGTGGGTCATTTATGATTAACCTTATTTTTAAAAATGATTAATTAAAGAGATAGTGAGGGAAAAATAGCCCTATGCAGCTAAATCAATTTATGAACATATATACCATTAAGAGATTGTAATAGTGGATTAAAATGCACTGAATAATTTGGAAAAAATGCTTCTTTCATTGAAAATGAATTAATACTTGTACGCTTATAATGGTATTTAAAAGGCTGTAAATATTTAAGCAAAATATTTCACTTTCCTCTAGAAATATAATTTCTAAATGTGGTTTCATGGTATGCAAATTTCATTACAGTAAAATATTCATGATGTTTACTTTAAGGTAGTATTTCTTGTAGGGTTCACATTTTAGGGAGAAACATTTTAATGAGAACAGAGTCATGTATCATGTGACACAGTTAAGCATGCTGCTGCTGCTGCTAAGTCACTTCAGTCATGTCCGACTCTGTGAGACCCCATAGACGGCAGCCCACCAGGCTCCCCCATCCCTGGGATTCTCCAGGCAAGAACAATGGAGTGGGTTGCCATTTCTTTCTCCAATGCATGAAAGTGAAAAGTGAAAGTGAAGTCGCTTAGTCGTGCCCGACTCTTAGCGACCCCATGGACTGCAGCCTACCAGGTTCCTGTGTCCATGGATTTTCCAGGCAAGAGAACTGGAGTGGGGTGCCATTGCCTTCTGTGACAGTTAAGCATAGGCTATCACAAATCACTGTCCTTTTCATGGGATCACTATCCATATCACTTGTTCTTATCATCTGGAAGATTTCTGTAATGGAAAACATTTCTTCTCCATATGCAAAAATGCAAGAAATAACATAACATAAATCTTATTTTAGGAATGTTATACCTGTAAAAGTTGAGATATGTATAAATTGAGCAAATAGCAAATTCAATTAAGGCTATTTTGACTAGAAAATATAATTTATATTTTGTTAAAAACAATGAAATTTAAAGAAATTAATATACTAGTAAAACAAGATGATCCTTTTAGGACTGTTCTAAATGAGCATTTTCTTTCATCTTCCTCCTCTTCTTCCCCATCTCCAACTGTTCTCCCTAGTCTTTCTCCTTCCTTCTCCTCCCTCACAAGTTTTGGGTATTTTCTCTCTTTTTTTTTTTCCTTTTTGGCTTCACTGGGTCTTTGTTGCTTTGTGGGGGCTGTCTCTAGTTGCAGTGAGCTGGCTAATCTCTAGTGGCAGTGTTTGGGGTCCTCATTTCAGCCACTTCTCTTTGTTGGGGAGCACATTCTCTTGGCACACTGGCTTTGTAGTTGCGGCTCAGGGGCTTAGATGCCCCTGAGCATGTGGGATCTTCCCGGACCAGGGATTGAACCTGTGTCCCCTGCATTGGCCGGTAGATTCTTAACTGCTAGATCACCAGGAAAGCCTGTGTATTCTCTTTAATTTGTGATAAAAGTGAAAGAGGAGAGTGAAAAAGTTGGCTTAAAGCTCAACATTCAGAAAACTAAGATCATGGCATCCGGTCCCATCACTTCATAGCAAATAGATGGGGAAACAGTGGAAACAATGGCTGACTTTATTTTTCTGGACTCCAAAATCACTGCAGATAGTGATTGCAGCCATGAAATTAAAAGATGCTTACTCCTTGGAAGGAAAGTTATGACCAACCTAAACAGCATATTAAAAAGCAGAGACATTACTTTGCCAACAAATGTCCATCTAGTCAAGGCTATGGTTTTTCCAGTGGTCATGTATGGATGTGAGAGTTGGACTATAAAGAAAGCTGAGCGCTGAAGGATTGATGCTTTTAAACTGTGTTGGAGAAGACTCTTGAGTGTCCCTTGGACTGCAAGGAGATCCAACCAGTCCATCCTAAAGGAGATCAGTCCTGGGTGTTCATTGGAAGGACTGATGTTGAAGCTGAAACTCCAACACTTTGGCCACCTGATGCAAAGAGCTGACTCATTGGAAAAGACCCTGATGCTGGGAAAGATTGAGGGCAGGAGGAGAAGGGGACGACAGAGGATAAGATGGTTGGATGGCATCACCGACGCGATAGATGTGGGTTTGGGTGGACTCCGGGAGTTGGTGATAGACATGGAGGCCTGGTGTGCTGCAGTTCATGGGGTCATAAAGAGTCAGATACGACTGAGTGACTGAACTGAACTGAACTGAATTGCAATCGATGGCAGTTTTTTCTCACTCCCCACTTCCTCACAATGTCCTCTTACTTCTTTTTTCTTCTTTCTGCTTTTTATCTGCTCTTTATCATAGTTACATGGCACAGAGCTTCTTGTAGACTGGTGCCTACACTGAAATGTCCATGAGAGGAACAGTGTAAGTATCAGCTGAGCTAAGCGTGCCTCCACACGTGCTATTTAGACTCCTTATATTGTTTTGACTGATCAAGCCAAGATTACTCAGTTAACCAGTGTTCCCGACCAAGACGACTTTTCTTAAAATCTTGAATTGTGAGGCCAATGTAAAATGCAATTTTTTCAACAAATTTTTGATATATTTTTTTTTCAATGGAAAGGGAAATATATTGATATCTGTTGCTTGATGGAAGAAGTGATAAACTCAGGTGGCAAAAGGTATGGCTAAAAAGGAAAGCTAAAGCATGAGAGTCATTAAAGCAACCTACCACATAATTGATAAAAGCCATGAACAATAAATAGGATTAATATGAAATATACAAAGCAGACTAAGAAACATTTAGAAAATTGGGAAATAACACAAATTTCTTTTTTGCCTGATTATAAAAGCTACACCAAGACTTACAACCTCCAGAGTATATACTCCTCATTACACTACTTCAGAGAGTAACCAACAACCCCTGGAATGTAAATTCTGATTAGGGCACCTTTGATGTTAACTAACAGCCCCTTAGCTATAAAATAAAATTAACTTAAACACACCATGTACCTCCTACTGTTCGTACAGAAATATTTTAAGGTCAATTACAGGCAACACAAGACATAAGGAACAATCTTTAAAATACAGTCTGGTAGAATAATTATATAATATTCAATAAATCCCTCCTAACACTGCTTTTTTCATCTTTCAACACTCATATTCTTGGTTCTTAAGACTAGCTCTTATGCTCTTTCTATGATTATTATTTTGTTCATTTCACAACCCCTTCAAACTGCTGATTATAAGTGCCATTTTCATTTCTTCACCCCCTCAGTTTCTTAAAATCTTGCTTCTACAGTTTGAAACTGATACCTAAGATCCCTTTTTAATTCTCAAACAGAAATCTCTCTGCAGCAATTAATATTGCTGATTGCCATTTCTTTCCCATCACTATTTCCTAACCTACTCTAATGGTTCTTAAACTAGCTCCTCTATTTTTACTTTCCATTCACCTGTTTGCCTATACATTGATACAGACCTTGGCATCTTTGCATCTCTTTGAGTGAGATGCAATTTTTCTCCAAATTCACTTCCATGGAGAGTTCCTCTTTCTCCTCAAGGCTTCAACTGTCACCACAATATTGACGACCACTAAATTTGTCTTTCCCACACTGACTGCAATTAAACTTCAATGCCAGGTCTCCAAAACATCTTCTTTTCTCTTAAATTCTTACCACCAAATTGCCTACCATCCAATGCTTTGTTGTCCTTTCCAACTGTACCAATTCCCATTGCTCTTTACTGTTTTAAGAGTTTTTCTCCTTCTCTGTCAATGCAGCCATTTGACAAATACTCACTGCATGTCAAGTACTGCTCAAGAAGCTGGAGATACAGCAGTCACAATTAATAAGATCAATTAGATAGACAACTAACTTCTCAGATTTGAGACTGTCCTGTCTCTACATTTGCTTCAAAGTGCCTTCTCATATGCAGAAAGCTATCCTATTCTAATTCCACACCCCCGTGGCCTTTTAAACTCATTCCCATTTTTCTTTGTATATAATCTGTGTCTTTCATCTGGTCCTTGAGTTGCATGATTTTTATAGCTGATACACACATATATAGTCCATTTGTATATGTATACATATTTAATATATATATTATATAACATAAAATGTATAAAGGCATATGGAAAATTTCCCAACTATTTGGTAAGCTCCTTTTTTTTTTTAAAATTTTATTTTATTTTTAAACTTTACATAACTGTATTAGTTTTGCCAAATATCAAAATGAATCCACCACAGGTATACATGTGTTCCCCATCCTGAACCCTCCTCCCTCCTCCCTCCCCATTCCATCCCTCTGGGTCATCCCAGTGCACCAGCCCCAAGCATCCAGTATCCTGCATCGAACCTGGACTGGCAACTCATTTCATACATGATATTTTACATGTTTCAATGCCATTCTCCCCAATCTTCCCACCCTCTCCCTCTCCCACAGAGTCCATAAGACTGTTCTATACATCAGTGTCTCTTTTGCTGTCTCGTACACAGGGTTATTGTTACCATCTTTCTAAATTCCATATATATGCGTTAGTATACTGTATTGGTGTTTCTCTTTCTGGCTTACTTCACTCTGTATAATAGGCTCCAGTTTCATCCACCTCATTAGAACTGATTCAAATGTATTCTTTTTAATGGCTGAGTAATATTCCATTGTGTATATGTACTACCGCTTTCTTATCCATTCATCTGCTGATGGACATCTAGGTTGCTTCCATGTCCTGGCTATTATAAACAGTGCTGCAATGAACATTGGGGTACTCGTGTCTCTTTCCCTTCTGGTTTCCTCAGTGTGTATGCCCCGCAGTGGGATTGCTGGATCATAAGGCAGGTCTATTTCCAGTTTTTTAAGGAATCTCCACACTGTTCTCCATAGTGGCTGCACTAGTTTGCATTCCCACCAACAGTGTAAGAGGGTTCCCTTTTCTCCACACCCTCTCCAGCATTTATTACTTGTAGACTTTAGGATCGCAGCCATTCTGACTGGTGTGAAATGGTACCTCATAGTGGTTTTGATTTGCATTTCTCTGATAATGAGTGATGTTGAGCATCTTTTCATGTGTTTGTTAGCCATCTGTATGTCTTCTTTGGAGAAATGTCTATTTAGTTCTTTGGCCCATTTTTTGATTGGGTCATTTATTTTTCTGGAGTTGAGCTGTAGGAGTTGCTTGTATATTCTCGAGATTAGTTGTTTGTCAGTTGCTTCATTTGCTATTATCTTCTCCCATTCTGAAGGCTGTCTTTTCACTTTGCTAATAGTTTCCTTTGATGTGCAGAAGCTTTTAAGGTTAATTAGGTCCCATTTGTTTATTTTTGCTTTTATTTCCAATATTCTGGGAGGTGGGTCATAGAGGATCCTGCTGTGATGTATGTCAGAGAGTGTTTTGCCTATGTTCTCCTCTAGGAGTTTTATAGTTTCTGGTCTTACGTTGAGATCTTTAATATTTTTATACAATGAAAAAGTTTCACTTTAAAAGCATTTTGTTTTTTGTTAAAGAGCTTTTAGGCTCATAATTTTCTGTTGATTGTATTGGAACACACAGATTCTAGATTTCTTTTTTGCAGTGCACAAAGATCATCTTTCTAAATAAAGTATTATTTGTGTATTTAGTTACTAGTCCTGTCTAACTCTTTGTGACTCCATGGACTATAGCACACCAGGCTTCCTTGTCCTTCACAATCTCCTGGAGTTCACTCTAATTCATGTCCAGTGAGTCAGTGATGCTATCTAACCAACTCAGCCTCTGCTGCCCTCATCTTCCTTTGCTTCAACTTTTCCCACCATCAGTGTCTTTTTCAGTGAGTTGGCTCTTTGCATCAGGTGGCCAAAATATTGGAGCTTCAGCTTTAGCATCAGTCTTTCTAATGAATATTCAAGATTGATTTCATTTAGGATTGACTGGTTTGATCTCCTTGCAGTCCATGGGACTCTCAAGAGTCTTCTCTAGCACCACAGTTCAGAAGTATTATATCTGGCCCAAAATGTGAGTAAAAAATAAAATTCAGAAACTTTGACTAAAAAAAAATGACACTTAAGGAGGTCATAATCCTCAGTTTAAAAAATAAAAATGAATGCAGATTTTAGAAGAGTCATATAAGAGTCAGATATACAATTTTGTCACTTGGCCTTATATCTCTGTTTCCATTTAGGACAGTTGAGAAAAATATTTTCACATGGATTATTTTTCTCCCAAATGGATTTGAACAAGATTTTTCAAACTGATTATTGAAGAAAAGTATACTGTGATATCGGGAGTTGGTGATGGACAGGGAGGCCTGGCGTGCTACGATTCATGGGGTCGCAAAGAGTCGGACACGACTGAGCGACTGATCTGATCTGATACTGTGATATATTTTGACCACTACAATAGGATTTGGTAAAATAATAAGCAATTTGATTCCTTTCCAAAGTACTATTGGAGAGACACTCCAGGATGTCTAAGGAAAAGACACATTTCTAAGGAAAGAGTAAGTTAAGGATAATATTTAATAGATAGTTGAATGTATGTGATAGTTCACTTTTAGAATGGCAATCAATAATGCTGCCCATGTTAATGTCAACATGTTCAAACCAGTTTGTATGTGATGGGTTTGACAGGTTGGATCAGGTTAAGGTGGAACATTGGGTGGGTAAGGAGCTAAGGTGGAATGCTGTGTGGGTAAGGAGACAGAGACAGGTTATACTATCCTTTTGAGTTAATGAGATACCTGATTGTTCTTTCAGCTGCTTTCCGCTGTTATTGACTCTCAGGTCTGTCAAAATAGTGAAACTAGTTGTTGCATGTATGCAGATTTTTACTTTATGAGCACCATAATAGATAGTTCAGTCCACATGTTAAAAACTGCAAATGTTAATGGGTGTGCATGTGTGTTAGGAGAGAAACCAGGCTGAAGTTAAATTCAGCAATGTGTTTTCCTAATATTTGACTTAGTATTTGGCAGACTCAAATGATTAGTTAAGCCTACAACTAAAATGCTTCTTTATAAAAACATTTAGCGATATTTTCTCTGTATTGTTAGATTCAAATTAGTAATTATTCTGGGATTTTAATGAGGCTTTTCATTAAATAGCTAGGAGAGCAGATGCTGTAACACACACAAACACAGATATACATATATTTTTAATTTTAAAATATTACTTGCAAGATTAAAAATAAAATCTTAATAAAATCCAGAGAGAAATGCCAAACTGAGCCAGTAAAATATCTAATTATTTCTGATCAGATGTCCCTCTGTTGCAATACTTGCGTGGTGTGTGCTAAGTTGCTTCAGTCATGTCCAACTCTTTATGACCCCATAAACTGTAGCCTGGCAGGTTCCTGTATCCATGGGATTCTTCAGGCAAGAATACTGGAGTGGGTTGCCATGCCCTTCTCCAGGAGATCTTCCCGGCCCAGGGATGGAACCCATGTCTCTCTCTCATGCTTCCTGCATTGGCAGGTGGGTTCTTTACCACTAGCGCCAACTGTTGAGATGCTAAGTCCAGATTAAGTTTATCAAGTCAGTAAAGAAGCTGAGCTAGCTTTATGACAGTTGAACTTGTTTTTAGTTCTCATGGACTTTATGTGGCTCAACATAAATTCAGTCTGCTGGGTTCATTTGACATGCTTTGTAGGTAAGCTATCTGCTAAACCAATGAAGTTAATCTCTTAGAAATGGTTTTCACATTTAAGAACTCATTTTAATTTCTTAGCCTTCACTCCCAAAGAAGGCAATGGCAACCCACTCCAGTACGCTTGCCTGGAAGATCCCATGGGCGGAGGAGCCTGGGAGGCTGCAGTCCATGGGGTCGCTTAGAGTTGGGGGACATGACTGAGCAACTTCACTTTCACTTTTCACTTTCATGCATTGGAGAAGGAAATGGCAACCCACTCCAGTGTTCTTGCCTGGAGAATCCCAGGGACGGGGGAGCCTGGTGGGCTGCCATCTATGGGGTTGCACAGAGTCGGACACGACTGAAGCGACTTAGCAGCAGCAGCAGCCTTCACCCCAGTTTCTGTAACATATTTCTCTCAAATAACACATGATGACAAGGATGCAGCTTTTGGTTAGTGTGTGAGTGTGTGTGTGTAATTCAATACTAATCTAAATTAAGTGGCTGTGTATAGGTTCAGATTGTTTTATGTACATTATCTAATTTGCTTTTCAGAAACATCCTCAGAGATAATCATCAGGAGTAATATTAAAGCTATTGAACAGATACATACACTGGGGCTTGGTAAAGTTAAAAGAATGGGTCAAGTTGGAGGAGCTCATAAGTAACCTAATAGGCAGTGGAATCCAGTACTTGCTGCCCTGCTTCCGTGGTGCTCTATGTCTTTGTTCCTTTTAGGTGATTTCAACCCATTGGAATCAGGGGGTTATTGGTTTTCCTAATGATTTGTATTTAGAATTCCTTCTGTGACACAAGTTAGATCAATTTTTCACTTCAGAGTTATTTGTACAATAATACAGATTGTTTAAGCAGGTTGTCTTAGGTTAAATGAAGAAAGTATGTATGAAAAATATGTGAAAGTAAAACTATTGCTTTATCTAATGAATTAAAAGCATGAGCTTTATTAAGTGATTTCCCCTCCCTAGTGCTGGGAAATAGATCTTTTGTCTATGTCAGAGAACTCTGCTTGAATCATTCATATTAGACTACTTTTAAAAAATATGTGGCAATAGCAGTAATAATGATATAAAAATAAGCTATTCTACAAGTGTAGTGGTAACAGATTTATTTGAGAGCAAAGGTGAATGCAGTAGGCTCTGGGATAGGCAATAGGAAAAGAAAATTAAATGTTAACACTAGAATTGGATATATGTGGCTTCATCAAGTGGAGACCTATTAGACTACATTAATTTTGTATAATTTGCTTTTCTATTAGAATCCTTCAAGAAAATCTCTAAATACTTATACCTGAAAGCTGGTTTCTTTTTCAAATTCTCTTAATGAAAAAACTGGAAGGTTGGCTGCACATAAGATGTAGAAAAACTACAATTTCTGTAAAGCACAGATAGTTTTTAAGTCAAGAAAAAACAAAACAAAACATTGAAGACTTGATTGATACAGAACAATTAAAACAATAATTCTGGTTTTTCTTAAAATTAAAATTTTAATACAGAATTATTCTTTTATTTTTCATGAAAATCATTGACTTAAGTCTTTAGATTCTCTTGATTTTTAAGTAGTGTTTTATTTTAAGCTTGTTTCTAAAATATTTGCTCAATATGCAGTTTAGTTTTCAGTTAATAAAATAATTTGTGTAATTAAACATGTGCCTGGCAGGTTTGATAAAAAGTATTGCTTTATTTAAAACCCAGAGTTGCTTCCTTTCTGGTTAGGAATCATCCTATTTAGTAGTTCAGTCACTAAGCCATGTCTGATTCTGTGCGATCTCATGGACTGTAGCACGCAGGGCTTCCCTATCCTTCACTATTGCCCAGAGTTTGTTCAAACTCACGTCTGTTAAGTCAGTGATGCCATCCAACCATTGCGTCCTTTGTCACCTACTACTCCTCCCACCCTCAATCTTTCTCAGCATCAGGGTCTTTTCCAATGAGTTGACTCTGCATCAGGTGGCCAAAGTATTGGCTCTTCAGCTTCAGCTTCAGTCCTTCCAATGAATATTCAGTGTTGATTTCCCTTACGATTAATTAGTTTGATCTTCTTGCTATCGAAGCAGCTCTCAAGAGTTGTCTCCAGCATCACAGTTCAAAAGCATGAATTCCTTAGCACTCAGCCTTCTTTTAGAGAAAGAAATGGCAACCCACTCCAGTACCTGTGCCTGGAAAATCTGATGGACAGAGAAACCTGGTAGATTACAGTCCATGGGGTTGCAAAGAGTTGGACACGACTGAGCGACTTCACTTCACTTCATTTCAGCTTTCTTTGTGGTCCAACATCCATACATGATAACTGGGAAAACCATAGCTTTACTATATGGATGTTGGTTGGCAAAGTGATATCTGTTTTTTAATATGCTGTCTAGGTTTGTCATAGCTTTTCTTTCAAGGAGCAAGTATCTTTTAATTTTGTGGCTGCAATCACTGTCCTCCATTGTTTTGGAGCCCAAGAAATTAAAGTCTGTTTCTGTTTCCACTTTTCCCCATCTATTTGCCATGAGGTGATAGGACTGGATGTCATGATCTTAGGTTTTTGAATGTTGAGTTTTAAGCCATCTTTTTTACTCTCCTTTTTCACCTTCATTAAGAGGCTCTTTAGGGCCTCTTCACTTTCTGCTGTTAGAATGGTAGCATCTTCTTATCTAAAGTTGTTCATATTTCTCCTGGCAATCTTGATTCCAGCTTGTGATTCATCCAGCCCAGCTTTTTGCATGATGTACTCTGCATAGAAGTTAGAGTCGCAATATATAGCAGTGACTTTTTTCCAAGTTATGATCCAGTCCATTGCTCCGTGTCTTGTTCTAACTGTTGCTTCTTGACCTGCATGCAGGTCAGGAGGCAGGTAAGGTGGTCTGATATTCGCATTAAGACTTTTCCAGTTTCTTGTGACCCAGACAATCAAAGGCTTTAGCATAATCAGTGAAGCAGAGGTAGATATTTTTCTAGCATTCTCTTGCTTTTTCTATGATCCAATGGATGTTGGCAATTTGATCTCCAGTTTCTCTGCCTTCTCTAAATTCTTTTAGTGGGATCACATAATTTTTTGTTGATAAGTGCCTTAGAATAAACTGAAAGCTTTATAGTAAAAAGGGGGAAGAAAAGAAATGCTGGGACTCCTGATCAAGTTCTTTTTCTTTATTGGATGTTCTAATGCTTGTGTCTTACTCTGTTGTTCGAGTTCTTAAAGTCTCACCTCCTACTTGGAAAGAAAATAGAGTTTGTCATGCTAGACTCTATCTGTTTTTAGCTATAAATTCTTAATACATTATCTTAAGTTTTTTTTGTTTTTTCTTCTTTCCTTGCAGTTTCTAGGACAGACTTGCTTTCACTCTTTCCCAGTCTAAAACCCTGAACTGCTGTTTTATCCGTAATCCTGTCATCCTTCCTTTGGGTGTTATTGTGTTCCTTGTGGCTTTCTTTTATAGCTCTGTTTGTTTTCTCTCCATGGATTCTTTGTCCTCCATTACTATCTCTTCTACGCACTTTGTGGAAATAGACTATCCCAGTCTTCTGTTTAACTTCGTAGGGTCTCGTCTCCGTCTAGTGGCTCTGCTGAAAGTATTCTCCCCAAGCTCCTTCAGTGCTTTGCCTAGTTCTTGTTATCTGTAGCTTTCACATTATTGGCAATTTGCTCCTCCTTGAATATTTATCTTTCTTTGAATTCAGTAATATTTGTAGTTTCTTGGTTCTCCTCCTTTCTTCAGCGTTGCTGTGTTGTTCCTTCTTTCCCAAATCCGCTGAAGTTTCTTTCAGTTTATTGCGTGTCACCATGAGTTGGGTAATAGTAGAGCAAAACCGACTAAGAATGAAAATGTCCCAGCTATCATGCAGCTGCATAGTCTGGACAGAGAAAATGAATTAGGAAACATGAAAAATTATGTGCTCTTTTTATTTATTTTTTTCTTTTCAAAATTTATTTTATTGGAATATAATTGATTTACAATGTGTTAATTTCTATTGTACAGCAAAGTGATTCAATTTTGTAAATACACATTCATATTCTTTTCCATTATGATTTATCACAGAATATTGAATGTAGTTCCCTGTCCTATACAGTAGGACCTTGATGTTTATTTTTTTTTAATTTAAACTTTTTATTTCCTGTCGGGCATAGCCAATTAACAATATTTTGATTGTTTCTGGTGAACAGTCTAGAGGACTTGGTCCTATATATACATGTATCCATTCTCCCCCAAATTCCCCTCCCATCCAGGCTGCTACATGACACTGAGCAGAGTTCCCTGTGCTATACAGTAGGTCCTTTTTTATTATCCATTTCAAATATAGCTGTGTGTACATGTCCATCCCCAACTTTGTAATTTTATATGCTAGTTAAATCTTATGGGAAAAAATAATAAAGCAGTGACGTTGAAGTATCTGAATCAAGGAGGGTTATTTACCTGTTGTGGTCAGGAACGTTCTGTCCTAAAGAGAGGCTGTTCTGCCAAGACCAGAGTAAGAGGAATCCTGAAAGAGGAAAGAAGTGAAAAGCCAGACACAAGAATGGCGACTCTGGTAAGAAAGGTTTCCAAATGATATTGGCAAGTTTCTTTGGCCGGTGATCCCCTTCCCTGCCATCTAGTTCAGTGCTCAAAAGTATCTGCTAATTTGAATTTCAGTGTGCTTCTGTGCTTGTGCTACAGTATTTAATTTTCAAGTTGTGTATTAGTTCCTTTAATTTAAGGAATAACTTTTCATTGACCAGCACAGTTTGCATCTGACTCATATTTTACACTTTCTAAAACCAAGCCATTGTGTTTGAGGCTGGTGCTTATAATAAACCAACACATATAAAGAAGTATATTACTTATGCGGAAAAACTAAAGGAAAAAAAAAAGTCCACAACAGGTCATATAATAGCTTTTACCTATCTTCGTGGTCAGTTTTTATCTTTGCATGGCTAATCGGATTGATTGTCACCTTATCGGTTAGTATGTATGTCTGAAAATTCCAATAGTACTATGAACAGTTCAGTAATATCAGGGAGGTGAAGCCTTGTTGTGTTACATGTGGAAAGTGATGTAAATAAAGTGGGGGGGGGGTTGTGGAAAGCAATCCTTGATTTATTTGTCTTTAGCAGTTCTCTGGGTTATAGGTAATGAATCTGAAGCAGTGATGCATGGTGGAGGCAGTCTGATTTACAAGAGTACACTGTTAAGCACTGGTGTCAAAGAACAAAGATGACATCTGCTTCCTCGGCTTCCGTGGTGCAGAAGGAGAGAAACCCTACCCTTCATTATAGGCAAAAGAACATTATCCCGTGCGTGGAAGGCCTGCATGAGGGTTTAGAAGTTAATGGGGATTTAAATGTACTTCAGATTTTAGTATAGTAATGTTATGATTCTTTTGGAATACTATCTCACGTTAAGTATATATACATGTCATTAATAAATAATGCTTAAGAATTGTAATCAAATCTTAAACAAGTATTTATATATATTTTATGTTGTCAATTAATATTACATGTGACCAGATGTTTATAGTAATTTTAGAAAAGGTATGAACAATTAATTCTTATTGTTTAACTTAAATTTTTTTTCTCAAAGAGAACAAGAATTAATTGAAACTAAATTCATTTGCTTTTAAGGTCTATATACAAGATGAGGTATATGTTAGTGAATCCTCTTAGTGTATAAATATATATATATATATTAATATTTGCAGAACTTAAAAATATGCATACTTTGTGTTTCTGTTTAAAAAATAATGAAAATACTATGGGGATTTGTAAATATTTCTGAGGACAGTCCTTGTATCTTAGAGCTGAATTAGGTCTGAGTTTGGTATTTGCTCCTTTCAGCCTAACTAGAGAGAGGACTATTAACTTTCTTGGAGCTTTGGGACCTTGGGGTTTTGCCTTTGGAAATTAAATATTTAATATTGCTTTGTCTGGGCTGGCTTTGAACAGAATCCTTCCTTCCTTCCAAGGCAATGTCAAAATTCATAGAAGAGAAACAACTCACATTGTCTACTGAAATCAAACCTGACTGCTCGCCCCTCCCTTCTCCCACTTCTGCCCTTGGGATCCTGACATCATTACCGTCTCAGAACCCTTAGGATTGTTGCTCATGTTAAGGGTTCTAGGAGACAACAGTCAAATATTTGACTACTAATCATGCCTGGATGTCTGTTATTTTCAGGCAGTGAAATTCTTTTGGCTTCAAGAATTGTACTGCAATCGTTGAATGTGGACAGAGAATACAATTAGGTGAATCCCAGAGACAATTTGCTGTTTAGAGCTTTCTTTGAAATGAAAGATGCATCTATTTAAAGGTTATCTGGCATACGAAAGGGACACTTATCCCCCAAGGAGAAAAGGGAACTACTTAAAAGAAATAAGACTTTTATTAATATTTTTCAATCAGATGTTGCAATCTCCTTATCCTTTTTCCTCTTGTAATTTTCATGTTGGCTTATGTAAGTGCTTTGTCCATGGGACACTCACTCTTTCTAGGAAAGTCAATAGATGGGATGAGTTTATTGAAAAAGAAACAGGATTAAAAATTCAATGACACGGGTTCCAAAAGTATCTGTTTAGAGCTTATATTCTCAATTTCAGGGCTTTCTGGTTATTGTTTGGGGACTTTAGGGATTGGCTCCTTGATGCTCAGGTGGATGATGTCAGCATCAAGAACAAGGGGCTTTAATTCTGAGAGTTTCTGGTGGTTGCTAGTATTTAAGCATAGTGGATATTATTATTAATTTTTTTGCTGTAATATTAAAAAAGTGATGTCTTTCTCTGAATGAAGTATTTAAATTAGAAAAGGCAGAATAACTCAATCAGACAAAATGAAGAGGTTGTTATATCTCTCTCGCCACCAATGGAAAAACAATGATTTTGTATCATATTTGGTTAGATTTTATAATCTATTTCAGTAAATAATATTTAAATAAGCTTCAGTGACAT
The DNA here is from genome assembly GCF_029407905.1 of Bubalus kerabau. Classification (NCBI taxonomy): domain Eukaryota; kingdom Metazoa; phylum Chordata; class Mammalia; order Artiodactyla; family Bovidae; genus Bubalus; species Bubalus kerabau. The sequence continues at coordinate 70,962,988 of NC_073625.1, forward strand.
ATACAATATGTTTGGAAGAAAAAAAATCACATATAAAGTGATGACTAAGTATTAAATCAGAAAAGCATAAATACTAATTTTTCAACTCTAAAATTTTTAAAATATTTATTTATTTGTTTATTTGGTTGTGCAGGTGTTAGTTGTGGCATGTGGGATCTAGTTCCCTAACCAGGGACAGAACCCTCAGCTCCCTGAATTGGGAACTAGAGTCTTAGCCACTGGACCACCAGGGAAACCCATAATCTCTAAAACTAAAGAAATGTTATATGAACTGAAAGTTCTTTTCTAGCTTTACAACTTTATACATTCAATAACATGAAAGAAAAAAAGATGTTAATTATGTGAGTAGAATTTACCTAAATATAAAATATGAACTTGAACCAATGATACATATATGCTTATTTAATGCAATATTTAACATTGTGATATGTTTAATTCAGCTGTATATTAGACAAAATCTCAGAGATAAAATGTTTTATAATATATTTCTTTCATGTTCTCTGACATAAGTACACTGGATTATAAGGCATTTGTTTGGATAATTAAACTTTCTGGGATATAGTTCATGGGATCGCAAGGAGTCAGACACGATTTAGCAACTAACTGACACACCCAGTCTGCTATCAGTATTTGATGCCTTTTTGATCTCATTGTCCCTAAAAAAAAAAGTCCATATCACAATTACAACTTCCTGTTTTGCTAATTTTATTAAGAATTTAGTTGTTAATTCGTGTCCAACTCTTTGCAAACCCATGGACTGTAGCCTGCCAGGCTCCTTGGTAAGAATACTGGAGTGGGTTGCCATTTCTTTCTCCATGGGGTCTTCCTGACCCAGAGATCAAACGCTGGTCTCTTGCATTGCAGGTGGATTCTTTACTGACTGAGCCACCAGGGAAGCCTAAGAATACATATGGCTTAAAAATCTCAATAGTTTCCTTTTAAAATTAAAATGAATTTGAATGAAAAAAATTTTGTTGAAGAATATATACCGTATTTCTAAATATTTTCCTTTAATTTTAACTTCAGACATATTTCTTTTATGGAAATATTTCATTTAGTAGACTAAAACTACTTTGCTATTGCTCATTGTGATTATATTTTTCACTTCTTTCTAAAGCAAATTTGTGTATCTCTGAGCCCTCTTAGGCAAATAAACTATAGCTTATTTATCACAAGTATTTTCTGCCCCTGTGTATTCAACACCACTGTGTACAGTACAGAAGTAATTTAATGATACGGACCTTTACAGAGGAAGATCCCGGTTTTCTTTCTACCTGCAGATAGAGGAGGTAATTGATATGCTGAAAAGTTCCCTAGTTTTCCTAGTGTTCTCCCAAATATATAGTTTTTTTTATTAAGTTTTTACATATCTCTAATAACTTTATGAAATGTTGATATTTCTAAGGAAGATGGGAGAATGAGAGCTAAATGGCTGTGCCAAGGGAACCTATATAACCTAATTTACATAGCAGCTCAAGCCTCTCATGAAATTGTGAGCACACACAATCAAAAATGAACACCAAACTGCAGTAATTTTAAATTGCAGCTACTACTGTATTCAGAAATTTTCTTTGATTTTTCTTCTTGTCTGATGAGTAACTAAGAAGTCAGGGATGATTGGCAGGTGTAACAATTCAAAAGAAAATATTCCACAAACTCCATGCAAGCATCTCTTGATAAACTGTTTTGATGAGTGAGTAAATAAAATGCTTCTATTTTTACACAGACATCTCTGTACTTTGTACATATTTGATCATTGGTGCTTCAATTGGCATTCAATAGACATCTATTCACCAAATTTTACTGGTTGGTTGTCAGAGACAGTAATAGCAAAATATCAAAGGCTGGATAAGAAGAATTATTTAAAAAATTCTATGTACTCATAAGTAAAATTTTAACTATGTAACATGCTCTTAGTCTGGTGAAATAGAAGTCCTTGTGAAAATTACATATTTTTTAGAATGGTACTCACAGAATAATAATCTCATATTTCTAGTTTTGAGTCAAACCATAAAGTACACAAATCCAAAATTAAAATAATTATCGTAAGAAAATAGACAAATGTTATTTTCTTATTTTCTTGTATCCTCCACATTCAGTTTGTGCTACTTAATGACAACACTATTTTCAATACAACTTTACACTTATGCCTTTCTGTAGTTCATTTACCTGACATGAATAGTATTAATAAATAAAATCAATAGTCACCATCCACTTGATGTTGATAAGAATAGTAAATAATAGTTAATTATAGTAGTAACTAATAGTAAATAATAGCATAGTAGTAAATAATAGTAAATTATAATAGTAATTATGGATAGTATTATGGATCCCAAATGACAGAGCAGAAAATTAGGGTACGGACAAGTTAAGTCAAGTGGCAGGCTTACACAGAACATAGATAGTGGCTAAGCTAGTATAAGAACATCAGTCTTCTGGCCTCTAATTCGGGGCTTTCCATAACTGCAGTATTATTCGTCAATACCAGGAAGCAAACTAAGTATCACGAATAGATCATCCATTTGTATCGGTCTTTCCTTTATGTGATTGGAATCTAAAATACCAAGTGCATAAGGACTTGAAAGTCAGACTCTTTGCCCATTTTAGTGACTTTAGAACAGTCTTTTTTTTTTTTTTTAATCAGGAGATTTGGTAATAAACACAAACATTTACTGAGCTCAATTCCGTGAACTACTTTGTAGATATTTTGTTAACATGGGAGAAATAAGCTTTTTTAACAACTTATCTTGATTTACTTTTATGCTAAGAGAAGACTCAGACACATTCTGAAATATGTATTGCCTTATGGATTGCAGTTGGCAGCAGTTGTTAGTGTTAAAGATTCACACATTTCAAGTAAGATTGGATACATTTATATTTGTGTCAGGAGAAGAAATAATAGATTCTAAAAAGTTAAAGTGTTACCAAAAGGCAAAACATGACATATAACTGAAGAGATAGCAATATTCTTCCCTATTGAGGTTCTTTCCTCTAAGGCTTTATTTTCTAACCAAAGTTTTGGCAAGCAAAATTTCTTTTTTGTGTGTGTGGGATAGAGTCTTCTTTCACATCTCTGACTTTGAAAAGGAAACATGATTATACAGATAAAGCATCTTAAATCTAAGGTGTAGGAAAGTATTTAGCAGAAAAGCAGACACTTAATCTATGCTATTGTTACTCAGAATATACTCTCTATTGAAGTTTACTGAAAATACTTTCTCCAGTGTGTTGAAATTTCTTTTGCATCCAGCTCTATTATAGATACAGCATCCTGACAACAGTGACATGACTTGTTTACAAGAGGGTGGTATAAACAGCAAATGTTCTCCCTTAAGACAGCTTTCTTGTTGAACTTCAACAGAAAAGGGAGAAGAAATGTAGAAGAGAGAACAGAAGGAAGTAGTCTTGAACATGTAGAGTCACATTGAAGGAAGAAGAAAAAGTGGCTGCTAGTGTCTTTATGGTTTGCCTTCATTTTATATGTAAGGAAGGACCTTCAAATTGTATATGATCTTCAATGTGGAAGGTTATATATGGCCTATTAGAGTGTGCCTTAATATTTGAAGATATTACCTGGTTTGAAATTAACTAAATTAAGGAAATCAAACAAGGGAAGACAAAGGAAAATACTATAGAGATAGAAAGAGATAGAGATGATAGAGAGAAAGATAAAAAGGAAGAGAGTTAGATCCCTAATACCTGCTCTAACTGGTCTTAGTCAACTTTCTGACCTAGGATGTTGCAACAGAAGCTCTCTGAAGGAATTTTAGTTATAGGAATGCCCGTCTCATTTTTATGATTTTTGTTGTTGATAAATCACTGAGTCGTGTCTGACTCCTTTCAACCCCTTGAACTTCAGCACTCCAGGCTCCTCTGTCCTTGACTATCTCCTGGAGTTTGCTCAAACTCCTATCCCCAACCATCTCCTTATCTGTCATTCCTTTCTCCTTCTTTTGATGATCTTGTGTTAACCTTATATATTTTCCTAGAAATAATGATGGTCTGCGTAACATTTCAGATTATACCTGATCATATTGTAAAATGTTAATTTGCTTCTTGCATGAGAAATAGAATGAAGTAAAAATAAGCTAAACTTTAGCACTTTGAACCATTATTGGGTCATGATTGCTAACTGTACCCTGATACTAAGTAAAGTGATAATTATTCTGAGCACCAGGAAGCCTTAGAAGTATCCATGGGAGCACACTCGTCCAGATGGAGGGGGTCCTGTCAGAGCTCCCCGGAGCTGGGCATGGAAACTGGGTCCCTTCCTTTCAGGTCAGGTCAGTTCAGTTCAGTTCAGTCACTCAGTCGTGTCCAACTCTTTGTGACCTAAATCACCTGGGTAAAATGGGTTGAATATTCTGGGTACGGTATCATGGATTTGCTAGTACAGTCTCCTCAGATTCCTTGGGACATAGATTTATGCTTGTGAAACTGTGGAATCATTGAAGGGTGTGAAGTGCATAGATTTTGCCATTAACATACACAAACATGAACCTCAGTATTGTCATTTCTTGGCAGGCAGGTGACCTCCCACAAGTAATTTCAACTCTCTGAATCTCTGATTTCTGTTATATCACACTGGGGTAGTATTGCCTCCTTGATGGGAATGTTTTAATATTAAATGATGCATTAAAATACTTTAGATATGATTAATCCCAAGGCAAATGCTGGTAAGGAGTGAGTCACAGAGATGTCCCAAGAGGTCTCAAAGCCTGGTCCATGTGTGCATGCTTGCTATGTTGCTTCAGTCATGTCTGACTCTTTGTGACTTTACGAACTGTAACCCACCAGGCTTCTCTGTCCATGGGATTTTCCAGGCAAGAATACTGGGGTGGGTTGCCATGTCCTCTTCCAGAGGATCTTACCGATCCAGGGATCAAAATTGCAGGCACATTCTTTACAGCTGAGCCACTGGGGAAGCCCCTGGTCCCTGCAGTCAGCCTTAAAGCTTTTTGAAGATAAGGACCAGATTCAGAAATTCTGTTGTGTTTTATAGTACACAATATACACATATTGGGACTTTAAGATTGGGTTGCTTCTTGGGATCAATTGTTCAGATTTCTTGGAGTCATGGTAGTAAGACAATGAAGAAATAACAGTGATTGTATCATTATGATGTTTGCAGTTGGTCCTGTTTATTTCTTTTTAACGTTTATTGAATCCCTGATATGTGTCATGCCTCAAGCTAGACGCCATAGGTTATGTAAGGATACATAGGCGCTCCTAGGAGAAGAAATACCTTTCTAGTGGAGGACATTTATTAACCCATGAAGCAGAATAAATAAATAAATGAATTAAGTGCTAAGTAGATGAACAATACGCATATTGTAAGAAATCAGGAGGAGTGTTTATTTATAATTGTTTGAGGAAAGAGGGTAGATGTCAGGAAAAGATGATGAAAATCAAACTGTTGGACCCAAGTAGGATTGTAATAGTTTGAGAGACAAAAATACAGATAGGAAAATGTACAGCATGCACAAAGGCAGGGATCCATAAATATCCTTGAGTCTGTCCAAGGAAATGGTAGGAGATGTGTGGGGGATGCTAAAATATAGAGTGAGAAATCTTCGGTAAATCTCTTTGCTTCTTAGCCTATTTCTAGATATTGATGGCGATATTTTGGGGAAATTCCAACTTAACTACATGTGAACAAATGAATAATTTTTATAAAAAAATAACAGATCTCTGTACTAATTTTACTTAGATTATGGTAACAAATATTATATTTCCATTTTGATTTAAAATGATGAAGATGATGGCTAAAAATAAAATGAACCAAGTTTTATGCATGTTGCATTTTAACAAGTTGGATGTCTCATTGGAATGCACGGCCTCCTTGCTCCACATTTATTTTTGGAATTTAATAAGGCGCCTGTCATATCTGCCTCAAGGCTAAAAAACACGATGGGGGAGAAATCCAAAGTACTGTCATGTCTGAGTGACATGGAGCCAATTTTATTTTATTTTATTTTCAGGGGATGGTTGGGGGGTGGCTGAAATTAGCCAGCCTGACTTATGAAAAGGCACCGCGCCACCATCTGTTCTAAAGTCCTTGTGCTGGTTAACTGGTAATGACATTGTCCAGTGATGTTTGTCAGGTGGGTTCAACTCAGAAAACCTGTAGAGGATTTTCATTAAAAAATTAGATCTGTGCATTTTACTGCAAAGCTCATTCTCATGATAGATTCTGGTAGAATGCCACATATCTCCAGAAGTGGGTCTCATTACCTGAGAAACTTGGGAAGGTAATAACTTCTTTATTTCTTCTTTATGCTCCCAGAGCACATAATTAACATACTGACTCATTTAGCTCAACTCTCCATAGGATGAGGCTGTGTGAATACAATGAAGACTTCAGAGAAACCGTGGCAAACAAGTAGGGTTCCTGATTCACATCTAGGGTGAGGAGAAAACTCTGCCATTTGCTGCTTCATTCTTTCAAGTTGATGTTTACTACAATGAGACTTAAAAAAAAATAGAATCATAATATGTTAGGATTTAAATGGAACCATAATATTTTAAAGAATTTTAAGTAAAATCAGATATCTCAGAAAGATATTACTTTTGCTGAATTTTTTATAAAATCGGAAGTCATAGTCAGCTGAAGGATCTGTCTGGGGCATAAAAATAAATTGTGTACCTTATATAAGTATTCTGTTGTAATAACTGGAGTAAGCACTGCTAATGTTTTGCTAATTAAATCTTAGTTAAGGTCTATTATTTTTAGCAGTTACCATAATGAAAGACTGAAGGCACAAGGAGAAGGCGGCAGAGGATGAGATGGTTAGATAGTATCACTGATTCAATGGACATGAATTTGAGCAAACTGTGGGAGATGGTAAAGGACAGGAAAGCTTGGCTTGCTGTAGTCCAAAGGGTCGCAACAAGTCAGACAGGAATGAGCGACTGAACAATAACATAGGGAACTAAGTTAAATAATGAGAACTCAAAACAGGTAGACATGGTACTGTTGTGTCAGATCATGTGTATTGTGAACAGTCAATTTGTAGTTGGTCAGTTCTTCTAACCTTATTATTTGGAATTTCCTGCCTCTTGAATAAAAGGAAAAGAAATAGTCTAAACTAATTTTTAATGAGTTTGTGGCTTCTTGAGCACAAAGAGGGATCCATTAGGTCTGCCTTGAATTCCAGAAGACCCCTGAGCTCGGATCAAGAACTGAGTTTGACTTTGTAAAGTACCTAGTGTATATATTGGAGAAGGAAACGGCAACCCACTCCAGTGTTCTTGCCTGGAGAACCCCAGGGACGGGGGAGCCTGGTGGGCTGCCGTCTCTGGGGTCGCACAGAGTTGGACATGACTGAAGTGACTTAGCAGCAGCAGTGTATATATTGGAGAAGGAAATGGCAACCCACTCCAGTGTTCTTGCCTGGAGAATCCCAGGGACGGGGGAGCCTGGTGGGCTGCCATCTCTGGAGTCGCACAGAGTCGGACGCCACTGAAGCAACTTAGCAGCAGCAGCAGCAGTGTATATATAGGTATGTGATGCATAGGTAAGTAAGGGAGGAAGAAACCATTGTAGACAAATTTAGCCTTGTAATTGTGTGGTTACACTCATTATAATTCCAACTATATAGCTTGGATCAATCGTCAATTTCATGGAAGATAATTTAGTGGTAAGGCCAGATCTAAACCATTAGATATTGAACCACCATGTAAGAAATAAAGTTGAAATTATGAGATAGCAAAATGAACTCAGCGCCATGTGGAAGGTGCTGCACATTTTAGCATTCTCAAAAAAATAGGAATCATGAGACATCAACTATCTTTTGACATGCTGGCATTCAACATTTTTTTTTTCCCTGATGGAACTCCAAGGCAATACTGAATAGATTCCCTAAAATATTCTGAAAGCCTTCAAGAAAGCATTTTAGCACTTTTCTGAGTAAACAATGAATTTAATTTAAATAAATTCATTCCTTGGAGACAATCTGCTTCTTGATTATAGCTGGACTTCATCTTATTTTACACAGCCTGTCTCTTTGGGGCAGAATTTTTCAGTCAAATAAACAGACAGATTTATTGGCTGTTTAATCTGAATGTTTAGCTGGTTCCCAAACATTGCTTAACTAGTCATTGATAACTGGTGGTGCTGAAAGTTGAATGCAGGTGGGCTGAATGATGTATATTCAACTTTATGAACGATTTAAGGTAAATATTAATGAAGAAAAAAACAAGGGGACAAATGTTAAAATCTTTCATTCTTAGTAAACAATTGCATTTATTATTTTAGTGCTGATCTACCAAGAGAGGAATCATTCTGAACAGGCTGAAGCCTTTTGTCTGTGTCTCTGCTTACAGATTCCGAGGTTAGCACAACTTTATTTATCATAAATGTATCACTAATGATACTTGCTGTGGAATTGTGTAATATTTCTCCCATGAGCAGCTCAGAATAGCTCCCAAGCTTTGAGTCTAGTCTTTCTTCCTGGAGCTGGCAAGAGTAGGTTGTCATGGAGTGAGGGGAAGAATCAGCAGACTCTATTTATGTTTTAGATGAGAGGAGACTATCTTTCTTCTGTATGATTTTAGAATTAGGCTGTACTGCAGGGGCATTAGTCTGAATGCCTAACAGAGAGTACTCTGCATATGGGGGCTCAATTAGGTTCATGATAGTGATGAGAGTAATTCCATATTCACATCTCAAATATGAGGCCAGTAGTCAAACTTCAATTATCCTCTCTCAAACACATGGACTTCTCTCCAGTAAGAATAACTGTCCTACTTAGAATATTTTCCCTACAACCAGGAATTATGAATGATAGAATCGTCTTCCTTAACAGGCTTCCCTGGTGGCTCAGTTGGTAAAGAATCCGCCGGCAATGCAGGAGACCTGGGCTCTATCCCTGGGCCGTGATATCCCCTGGAGAAGGAAATGGCAACCCACTCCAGTATTCTTGCCTGGAGAATTCCATGAACGAGCCTGATGGGCAAGAGTCCATGGGGTCACAAAGAGTCGGACATGACTTAGTGACTTTCACTTCTCCTTAACAGAAAGGCACATGTTGCTGACTTTGGAAATGTTATGTTCTATCCCCTGATAGCTCAGCTGGTAAAGAATCCACCCCCAATACAGGAGATCCCAGTTTGATCCCTGGGTCAGGAAATCCCCTGGAGAAGGGATAGGCAACCTACCCTACTATTCTTGGGCTTCCCTGGTGGCTCAGATGGTCAAGAATCAGCTGGAGAAGAGAACAGTTACCCACTCCAGTATTCTGGCCTGGAGAATTCCATGGACTGTATGTAGTCTGTGGGGTCACAAAGAGTTGGACATGACTGAGTGATTTTCACTTTCACTTCCTTTTTTCTTTGAATTTATATATATAGTTACTATTTCTTTTAGCTTGATTTGTCTCCCAGATCTGCAACTTACCACCTGTTTGATGTTAAAATTATGTTGTTAAAGTAGTAATAGTGAAAGTGAAGTGAAAGTCTCTCAGTCGTGTCTGACTCTTTGTGACCCCCATGGACTGTATGAATTCTCTAGGATTTCCCTTTTCCAGGGGACCTTCCCAACCCAGGGATCAAACCCAGGTCTCCTGCATTGCAGGCGGATTCTTTACCAACTGAGCCACAAGGGAAGCCATAGAATACTGGAGTGGGTAGCTTATTCCTTCGCCAGGGGATCTTCCTGACTCAGGAATCGAACCAGGGTCTCCTGCATTGCAGGTGGATTCTTTACCAACTGAACTATCAGGGAAGGCCAAAGTAGTAATAATACTTGCTTAAATTTATGTCGGAGAAAAATTATTCCGTAAAATGAGTTTAAGAGATCATTTGATATAAGTTTTCTGGAACTTGAGCCTTCCAGTTTTATCCTCATAAATGAAGATTCATTATCAAAAAAAGGTTTTAATTTGGATTTTTATTTAATGGATAACTGGGGAAAGAAAAGAAAACTAAGGCACTTTTTCTGGGTTGTGTGAAAAGAACCTATGACAAGGCATTCAGTTGTGACTTCTGTGCCTATTTTTTTTTTTTTTTTTTACAATTGGTTTTGTTCCAGATGATAGTTCTTAAATATGTTTGATCTAGAGGAAAATAAAGTTTTGCTAATATATGAGGCATTAGTGAAAAACAAAGAATGTACAGCATAATAGGCTGTAAGAACAAAGTGTTTGCCGGAGTTTGAATAGAAAAGGATGAGTGGTTTTTCAATCATTCACATGGTTCCTGAAAGGCTCAAATTAATATTGCAAGTGACATTCAGTTTCAGCTGCATAATATCATCTATCAAATTTAAATTAGGCTGTTAATCTAAATTTTAGAATTTGCATAGTTTTATACCTAATTTTTTTTTATTGCCCAAGACCATAAACTTATGAAACTTAAATCTAAGATTATATCTGTGAATTCATATATGTATTCACATAATATAAACAAATAATTATTAATATTAGGAGTCAAAGAGGATGTTTCTTTTAAAAACACTTTTTACACTAATCAAATTTGAGGATAGCTACCATATATGAGGGCCTTCCAGGTAGTTCAGGGGTAAAGAATTGCCTGCCAATGTAGGATACGTGGGTTTGATCCCTGGGTTGGGAAGACCCCTTGGAGAAGGAAATGGCAACCCCCTCCAGCATCCTTGTCTGGGAAATCCCATGGACAGAGGAGCCTGGTGGGCTACAGTCCATTAATTGCAAAGAGTTGGACATGATTTAGCAACTAAACAACAACAACATCCAGATATGATGATAATGATGATGACACCTAGGACTTAGATCTATAACCACAGAAAACTAAGAGCTGGCTGTAAAGATCCAAAGTTTTGACTTACTGGTTTTTCCTGATTTTCCATGTGTCAGTTTTAGTTGAGGAACCATCCTTCTAATGAAGCATTCCTAAGAGATTTTTTCTATATAAGTACAGGAAAATCTTTGTTATGTCAGTCCAGTTCAATCACACAGTTGTTTCCGACTCTTTGCAACCTCTTGGACTGCAGCACACCAGGCCTCCCTGTCCATCACCAACTCCTAGAGCTTGCTCAGACTCATGTCCATTGAGTCGGTGGTGGCATCCAACCATCTCATCCTCTGTCATCCCCATTTCCTCCTGCCTTCAATCTTTCCCAGCATCAGGGTCTTTTCCAGTGAGTCAGTTCTTCCAATCAGGTGGCCAAAGTATTGGAGCTTCAGCATCAGCATCAGTCCTTACAATGAATATTTAGGATTGATTTCCTTTAGGATGGACTGGTTGGATCTCCTTAGAGTCCAAGGGACTCTCAAGAGTCTTCTCCAACACCACAGTTCAAAAGCATCAGTTCCTCAGTGCTCAGCTTTCTTTATGGTCCAGTTCTCAGATCCATACATGACTACTGGAAAAGCCATAGCTTTGATGAGAAAAGACTTTATCGGCAAAAAAATATCTCGCCTTTTTAGTATGCTGTCTAGGTTGGTCATAGCTTTTATTCTAAGGAGCAAGCATCTTTTAATTTCAAGGCTGCAGTCACCATCTGCAGTGATTTTGGAGCCCAAGAAAATAAAGTCTCTCATTGTTTACCCATCTTTTTGCCATGAAGTGATGGGACTGGTTGCCATGATCTTTGTGTTTTGAATGTTAAATTTTAAGCCAGCCTTTTCACTCTACTCTTTCACTTTCATCAAGAGGCTCTTCAATTCCTCTTCACTTTCTGCCATAAGAGTGATGTTATCTGCGTATCTGAGATTATTGATATTTCTCCTAGCAATCTTGATTCTAGCTTGTGCTTCATACAGTCCAACATTTCTCTTGATGTACTCTGCATATAAGTTAAATATTCAGGGTGACAATATACAGCCTTGATATACTCCTTTCCAAATTTGGAACCAGTCCATTATTCCATGTCTAGTTCTAATTGTTGCTTCTTGACCTGCATACAGATTTCTTAGGAGGCAGGTAAAGTGGTCTGGTCTTCCCATCTTTTGAACTATTTTCCAGTTTGTTGTGATCCACACAGTCAAAGGCTTTAGCTGTCGTAGCATACTGATCTTCTACTTACTTCAGAATCACTATAATTCATAGTAGCATATTAATTTTAGAGCTTGAAAGGCCTGGAACTGAATTCTGTCACAGCTTTGGATTGATTTACTTTGTAATGTTGATCAAGTTATTCGGCTAGGGTCATTTTAGTCTCCTCATCTGCAAAATGCAGGCCCTCAATGTACTTGGAAGATTACTTTGAGTCTTTCTTGTTCAGTCATTAAGTGGTGTCCGACTCTTTGTGACTCCATGGACTGTAGCATGCTAGGCTTCCCTGTCCTTCTCTATCTCCTGGAGTTTGCTCAAACTCATGTACATCAGGTCGGTGATGCTGTCCAACCATCTCATCCTCTGTTATCCCCTTTTCGTTTTGCCTCCAATCTTTCCCATCATCAGGGTCTTTTCCAATGAGTCAGCTCTTTGCATCAGGTGGCTAAAGTATTAGAGCGTCAGCTTCAGTATCAGTCCTTCCAATGAATATTGAGAACTGATTTCCTTTAGGATGGACTGGTTTGACCTTTCTGTCCAAGGGATTGTCAAAAGAGTCTTCTACAGCACCATAATTCAAAGCATCGGTTCTTCAGCACTCATCCTTCTTTGTGGTCCAGCTCTCACATCTGTACATGGCTACTGGAAAAACTATAGCTTTGACTATAGAGACATTTGTTGGCAAAGTGATGTCCCTACGTTTTAATATGCTGTCTAAGTTTGTCATAACTTTCTTCCAAAAAGCAAACATCTTTTAATTTCATGGCTGCAGTCACCATCTGCAGTGATTTTGGAGCCCAAGAGAATAAATTCTTTGAATCTGATAGTGGTTGAAAATTCCTAGTCTTGGCTGGCTCCTATTGGGCTTTCAACAAATGTTCAGTGTTACCCCATTCTATCATCATACAGGTGGAAATACCATCTCCCTTTCCCCTTCAGTATCTCTTCTCCCTGGCTCCTCTTGCTCAAGGCAAGGTGAAGCTGGGGCCACATGCCTAAATGTGGTGTATCTCAGACAGAAATAACATCATCTCCATCTTTTTTTAAAAGGTAAATTAGTACAGCTAGTCAAAGTATTTGCAGTTTGTTGGCCATGACTGAGTTGTGAAGATAAAATAGCAGCTGAGGCAGACATGGGTCTTTACCTTCAGAATCAAACATGGACGTGTTAGCTGACTAGAAGAGGCAGTCTCTTTGACGTTGTCCACATTTCATTCTTTTTTTTTTTTGTGATACACCTGGGTTGTGTGTTTGCTTTTTTTGTGGCCTTTATTCATAAACGAGGAGAGACCACTCTTCTTTTAAAAATAAAACCAAACCTGATGCTTAATATGTCGACTTGGAGTGACAGATGTATGCTGGGCTTATTCATAAGTCACTTCACTCATATTCAGTGGAACTTCATTTTTTTCCAAAGAGTAAACAGTTTGCATCTTCTTTTTAATTTAGCGATAAAATGTGTTTGTAAATGAATTCTAACTGGGCACCTGTTTAGAAAAGGTGACTTATTCTGTTTAACAAAATTAAATTAATTTAATTTAAAAACATTAAGTTAATTTATATAGCTGGTTGTATTAACCTTAAATTTATGTTGCTTTGAAAAATATGTGGGAGCACTGACATTGGCATTAGACATGTGTGTGGAGCTTTTTAAGATCCCAGCTAAAGAGAACTAGGAAATATTGCAAGTAGGTTTTTGAGAAGTAAGCACACTATAGGAGTCCTCAGTTGGCATGTCTCTGCGTTTTTCCAGATGGCCAACAGATGTTTATATTTGTGTAAAGAGGGGACTGCCTCTGAAGTACACAATTTCAACACTAAAATTTTGACTTTAATGAGAATATTAGAACGGTTATTGTTGCTCCTCGGAGATGGTTTCAAAAGTTGAATTCAGAAATCAACAGTATAAGTTCATAAAGGCCAAAGAAATATATCTACAAACTGAGTCAAATATTTAAATATATTTGCATGGAAGAGGTATTTAAATCAGGTGGAGAAAAATAATTTCTCTAGAAGTAATTTACATAAAAAGCTGTGTGCTATAAACTGAAGAAGTATAGTATTCATTGCATGGCTCCATTTCAGAAGAAGCCATCTTCAATTTTGTCTTTTTAAAGGTCAAATCTAGTACTACCAAAGAGTTATGAAATGTATGTCTTGACATGAAACAAAGTTTTCTCCCAGGTTAAAAAAAAAAAAAATCTAGTTGGGTAATAAAAATCATTCAGTATGGTCAATAGGTGTGAATGAATTTAAAATGATGCAAAATCAGAATTTTTTTCTTCTTTGCTGTTGAAAAATGACAACATATGTTGGCACCATGACAATGGCATATTCTTCCATCTAAATATTTGGGTTTTTTCCATAAGAAGATTGTGGCTTTAATATACACAGATGTGGATTCTAAGCTCTAGAGGCAGTAAGCAAAAATTAATGGTTAAGAAACACCCTAGAAACATGAATAGAAAAATTGACATTAAATAAAACTCATAATCTATTATAATTGAAATGTAGTATTATAAATAGTAAAAAGGACACATTATTGTTGTTGTTTAGTTGCTAAGTTATGTCCAACTCTTTTGTGACCTCATGGAGGGCAGCCCGCTAAGCCCCTGTCCATTGGATTTTCCAGGCAAGAATACTGGACTGAGTTGCCATTTCTTTCTCCAGGGCATCTTCTCAAACCAGGCACCTAACTCAAGTCTCCTGCATTGGCTTGCAGATTCTTTACCACTGAACCATCGGGGAAGCCTGAAAAGGAACATATTGAACATAATTTTTCTTTCCATTTTCTGTTGTTATACTTTGCTTAATTATTGTATTTAAAGAGAATTTAGCTAAGTAGTCACTTATGATTTTGTTTGACAAGGTATTAAATCTATTGTTTTGTTTTTTTCTTTAAAGGCATCATCTTTGGTTATTCTAGTGAATAGTGGATGTTCACATTTTATTTGGATCAATGTAAAACTTAGTTTTTCTAATGTGGTTGCTGTTTTTCAGAAAGTAAGAAGACATAAAACTTAGAAGTAACTTTGCAATGTAATTAGTAATTAAGACATTTCTTTTTGGGACTTTTTGAGAGAATGATTATCTCCTTTATCTAAGCTGAGAACATAAAATCTTAAAACAAAATTACCAAAAATTCTTATCAGATAGAATGCCTTTCAGAACTGCTAGAAAAGAGGAAAGAATTATTCTACATTTTAAAGTTTGATTTTATTACAAGTTGTTTATATTATTAATCTCTTTTGTGGTTGTGAAATTAGAATGAGAAGTTGAAGCACTTTTAAATTAAATGATTTGTTTACATTTGGCCTACTCTGTTTTAGGTACTCATTTCAGTTACATTTACTTAACCTTTATTTCCTTATTGAACCAGCATTTCCTTTGACAGAAGAGGAAACTGAGGATCAAAGGGGTTAAGTGTGTTGTTCAGAGTCACTGGGCAGAAAAGTGGCGGAATAGAAAAAAGTCCCAGTTCTTCTGACCCAAGCTTTAATGACTTCATTAAACTTCAGTTGCCAGTTTTGTACATCATAGATGCGGGCTACTGTATCTCTTCTCAGAGATAAAAAATACATTGACTTGCAAAGTTTAAACTGTGCTTTTGATGAAAAAGCTAGAGAGGGTAAGATTATTAAGATTCCAAATATCAAGGGATGTAGGATTGAGTTTTAACACTGGGGATTGGGTTGTTTATATATATATATATATATATATATATAAAATAAACATATAGATGTGATATTACTCAGTGAAAGTAGAGGAGACAAGAACTTTTTGGAGGTTTTGAAATCAAATTCAGTAAAATGAATCTGAAAGTAGAGAAAGCCTTTCTTAAACGTTCAGAAAAGTGTGGGCAAAATGAAAATTTGTAAGAATTAATGAAACAAGCTGAGTGTAAAGTGGCTCGTTTTTTAAAACAATTCAACTACTGAGTAGACGTAGTATAGATAATAAATATATTTAAGCTCCAGTCTTTAGGATTAGACCATGTGACCACAAATCTCCAGTGCCACCTGGTGGTGGCAAGCCTGTTTCTAAGGTTCCCTGAGCGAGAAAAATTAACCTCTGAAGTGCTGAATAATAGTAGAAGATGTGCTTGGTTCTGAATTCAGGAAACGAACAGTCTTGGGGACACAGTTACTGTGCACACTCTTACTAGAGCAATTCAGAAACCCCATAGATTTGGAGAACAAAGCTATTTTATAGACATCAGAGGATAAAGACATGAGCAAGAATAGGAACTAAATTTCATTTTAGATTCATGTTCATGGTAGAAGAAAACATTCTGTTTTTATGCAGCTCTCTAACATCAATACTATTTTCATCTAGAAAAATATATTTTAATTTACTTTGTAGAAAGCAATGAGAAAAGAGTCTTGCCAAAAGGAATACATGGGTATATGTGAAAAACTTGCAGTTTTTTCTCACATTTAGCTGTGCTCATAACACTGACCAGTGTTTCTGTCTGGAGGTTGAACATTTCCTGTAGGTTGTATGCCAGCTTTGTTGTCAGCCTTGAGCATGTGTTTCAATTATCACATCAAAAAAAAAAAAATCTTTGATTCCAAAATGATCAATTACTGAAGCTCTCTGTATGTGATAGCTAATGTGTCTATAAACTCATTAACCCAGTGAAGCCACCTAATTGTCAACAGTTGATCAAAATTTGGTTTGTCTTTAGATAATTTCTCTTTCACTGCCAGTGATCCTCTAGTTTTAATTTCACAAGCAGAAATGGTACTAACAGAACAAAAAGTATAGATGACAACAAAAGACAAATTTGAGACACTATTTTATTATCCTAGAAAAAATTTTAAAAGTCAATACTTACATATCATTACTGTTATTATATTTTATAATGTTTAAGAATGTTTGTGATGTATCTTTGCACAAAAAAACAGGTCTGTACCAACTACAAGGTATGTGATTTGGGAAAATCATTTAATCTCTTTCCTTCTGTGCATGATGAGGATGCCATCAAGGTCATAAAGTATAAACAGAGGTCACAGAAGTTAAGGCCTTAGTGTGCTTTTCAGTAAGTTTGTGTGTATGAAAATGATACTAGAAACATTCTTTTTTATTAGCATAAACATCTTCTCATATCTTATTTAGCTTAAAGACAATAGGAGGTTTAAGCATTAGTACAAAGATTTAGTACAAAACACTTCCATGATGGATCAATTGGTATTCTAAAGGACTTTATTTGTGGAAAGCACTGATGGAGAAAGGAAAAAAGAAGTTACTCTCAAGACAGCCTTTTGCTAAGAGCGGAGGATGAAGCCAAGGCTGACAGGGAGCACTGAAACAAACAAACCCTGGCGCCCTCTGAGTATGCCAGCCTGGTTACCCCAGTAATTTACATTGTGCACCAGTGATTTCCTAGGGAATTCTTAGATCCTTTTTGAAAATGGTCTCTGCATTACACACTCATCCAGCACTGCTAATGAAAGCCCTCCTAGAATACAACCTCATTAGCTCTCGCTTTTTGCTAATCCACAAATTCTATCCTACTTGGTGGACACCTGGTGGTCCCCCTCCCCTCCCCGTATCTCAGCAGAGATATAATTGCCAAGGAGTGGTGCGAGGTTTCGTATTACCTAGTTGTGTGGCTGATGCAGGCTCTTCCATGAGTCTGTCTGTTGTCAATAATTAAGAGCTATGAAAACACTTGGCTAATTTACACTTGATAATCTGCATTGAGGGTCCCTGTGATCACCAGCTTCTCTTTTATTATTTAACTACAAGTGGTGCACAAAGCAGACTGAGCTCTCAGCAAACCGTATCAGGGAAAAGGTTGGCTTTTCAGCACACAGGATGCAGCCCAAAGGTTATGACTAGGCAGAACAAACAACCCTTTGGATGATCTTTATTGCTGAGAAGCTTCACAGAGCATGTGGGACATTAGAAGCTCTTTTGAACACTGAGATGATAAGACCTGGGAAAACTTAATTGGCAAGCTGTTGTGGTCAAATGCAGAGACCATGAAAATGGGCAGGTACTTTGAATGTGCATAGAACACTAGAAAAGTATTTCAAAAAGACCGGTTGTTAGACCAATAGGAAACCACTATATATTGACTAAAAGAAATAAAAGTGTTATTTTTTAGCAAAGTACAAACTCTCAGTAAAAATAAAGAAGGGCAAAATAGTCTGTGTGTAAACGGTGAAACTGGGCATGGGTGCTCAGTTGTATCTTACTCTTTGCAACCCCATGTACTGGACTATAACCCGCTAGGCTCCTCTGTCCATGGGATTTCCCAGGCAAGAAGACTGGAGTGGGTTACCATTTCCTACTCCAAGGGATCTTTCTGATCCAGGGATGAAGCCTATGTCTCCTGCATTGACAGGCAGATTCTTTACCACTGAGCCACTTGGGAAGCCAAAAACAGTGAAAAACAGCTGGTAAAAAAAAAGGTCAGGTTTGTGTTTTCAGCAACATTCTCTTAGCAAAGGATTGCCTACCTAACTAATCTGATTATTTCAATGGCATTCAGGGCCTTTATAATTTTCTGCTTCCAGCTTAAGAAGTAAGAGATTGGTGGTGTAACTAAAGATGTTGTTACCAGTATTTTCAGATTACATTACAGGTTAAGACACAATTGATAAAAAATGAGTAATAAAAAAAATGCCATAAAGATTTTTGATAATGTTGTGTCACGATATGTTATTTGATTCTATCTCATAAATAAAATGCTTTGTTATAATGTCATTTAAGCATTTCTTCGACTAATGTCTTGAGTGGAATCTGGAGCCAAATAATATGTATTAAATTTTGCTAGGATATGACAAAAGATAATGGTTTTATATCCTATTGATAAGCTGCATTCTGTGAATTTGAAGTAATGAACCAGCATGTCAGAGGGAGGCCAATGGATCATGGGAAGTATGTATAGGAGATTACAAAGGTGGATTCAAATCCACTTTATGAATTTCAAGTGAAAGTGTAGCTGGAAATTTTAGATCACCCCTAAGGGCAAAAGTGGGATTAGGTGGTTTAAGTGATAACCAAAATAATTGAACTAGGTAACTTTGTGAGTGGGAGGGACATGGTAATATAGCAGTTCAAGTCTGTGTTTTTATCTCATTCTATATGCTTCTTCAGTTTTCTTAACTTTAGAAGTTGGGAAATTATATTCATCTTCCTCAGATGGGCAGACCATTAAAAAAATTCAACTAAGAGTTTCAAGTATTTCAATATTCATCTCTGCCATGACCTTCTTCTATAGAATCCTACTTCTGCCTCAGAGTTCAGCATAAATGCCTCCTCAATGACTTCTGCTCTCCAAAAAAATAAAAAAGGAAAAGAAAAAAGGTGTGATCTCTTCGTTCCACTTCCAAAATATCTTTCTTTGAGAATATATACCTTTTATCTACGTATAGGCATTTATGTACTCATGGTGATTTACTTGCTAAGTCATGTGCGACTCTTGTGACCTCATGGACTGTAGCCCATCAGGCTCCTCTGGCCATGAAATTTTCCAGGCAAGAATACTGAAGTGGGTTGCCATTTCCTTCTCCAGGGGATCTTCCCCAACCCATGGATCGAACTTGGGTCTCCTGCATTGCAGGCCAATTCTTTACTGGCTGAGCTACCAGGGAAGCCCTTATGTACCTGTTACTCTCCCCAGTTAGGTCAGGGAGAAAAGAATTTTTTTCTCGGTGGCTAAGTTGAAGATCTCTCTTGGTAAATGTCACATTGCACTTAAAAATATGTGTGTTATTGTCAAACATCCTTTCATATTGATTTCTAACATAATTCCACAGTGGTAAGAGAACAGATTGTATGATTTCAGTACCTTTATACTATGAAATTTTTATACCTTGTTTTATATCTCTCTATATGTTCCAAATTCTTCTAGTTTGCGATCTGTGGGGATCTTGAATAGAATTTTATCCTACTGTTGTGTGAAAATTGTATAAATCTTAATTATGTTGAATTGGTTCACAGTTCTTTTCAGGTTTACTATATCCTTCTACTTCTCTGTATATGCATTCTATTAATTTTTAAGAGACTGATATTGAAACTCCAACTAAAAAATCTTAATTTATCTACTTCAAAATAACTGTAACATATAGATGAACTATATGTAACATTGTTCTATATTTTCCAAGTCTCCTGTAAATGTGTTATCATACTTTCATAATTAAAAAATAAATACAAATTAAAATATGGTCCCAAAAAGAGATATTAAGAAAAGATGAAAATGAGCAGAGCTTAATATTAGAAACTGGCAAAATAAAGAGCAGTGACAAAAAGGGGATGATTATATGCTAGCTGATGTTCTTTTACAAACCCTTATTTGCTGAAAGTTTACCTTAGCATTTCATTTCAGCAGCTGAAAATGATAAAAGGAGTAAGAGATATGAAAAATAACATGCCATTTCACAATCACTTCTGTGCTTTGTCTGGTTGTCCCATTGTGATGGTTCAGATGGTTCCATTTGACCCTCACCTCTAGCTGTTCCAGCCTCAGAACCAGTATTTATTGCCACATATGGGCTGTACACGGCAGCTGCAAAATCCAGATGCCAAGCTTTGGAATGTATTTTTACAGCAGCACCATCTGGGGCTCTGGCCAGCCTTCTTCTTTATTGTCTGTTGGATGTTTACACTAATTGCTTTGCTGGGCCGTGGTACTACCTGTGGGACGTGCTGAGGGTCAGGCCGTTTATGAGATCCTCTTGTCATTTTGGTTAGAATTTCCCTTTAAACTACTCTCCCATGCTATCAGCTTATCCCTCTTAATGTATTTTGTGATGTCCTACAGAAGTCATAAAACAGGTGGTCCTTGAGTCTAGGAAAGAAGAGGGCTGTTCTCATAGCACTGGGTGAGGATGTCTTCCATGGATGCACAGCAGCTTCTTTGTGGATAGAGGGGGAAATATGAACAGCCTTCTAATTCATCAAATACACTCTTGGACGCATTTATCATTTAAGACATACTTTATTATAACTCTTCGTTCCACTTATTGGAACAGTGTAGTCATCTCTAATCAAGGTGATAATACTCCACAGCACATCTAAACTGTTTCTCAGCAGTCAATGGATTGAATCTCAATTCCATTGAATTACTTTGAGGATTCCCTGGATGCCTAAGGTGTCTATCGGTGATCCTTAGAACTGTGCTTTAAGAAGTTTCTCGAAGGTGAACCAAGCTGGTGCACTGTTTTGAACTCCAGTAAACCCATCATTTGAAATGAAGCAATAAGGCATAAAGAAGATTCAGCTCAAACAGTAATTTAATGTGTTGTATTTGGCAAGAGGAATTGGCTCTGAGAGTTTAAATGACTTACCCAAGGTCACACAAGCCATAGATCCAGAGAGGAGGTGGAGGTGCAGTTCGTGCAATTATTTGATGACAGTGGGACTGACAGGAGAGTCAATCATGATAATCGAATCCCTGAAATGATTAAATGACCTAATAATTGTGCACCATCCCCTTCACTTTCCCTTCTCTGACACTTGTGCTGCCCTAGTGGATAATCTCACCTTTGGCAGTGACTTTGCAGATAGAGGATACGGAGCAAGGCTGAAGCCAGGCAGAAACATGAAGGAAACCATATCGGTTTGAAAATTCCTGGAATCTGGACTTCATGGGAATTTAAAAGACAGGCTGCCAACCCAGAATTAGTGATGAAATGAGGCACTCCCAAGGCTCCTGGTTTCTAATCGACCTGTCACATATCCAAGGAGGTATCTCTGGGCAAAGAGAGAGTGTGGGAAGACAGTTTAGTGGAGATCTGCCTCTATATTCTTTGTCTGCTATAGAAACAAAGAGCTTCATTTTAAATAAAGCCAGGTAGGGAGACAGAAACAAGACTGTCATCCTCACCTCTACCCAAATGGCAAATGCATGCCTGGGAAATGCCTAGGGGTTCACAGAAACAGCCTCACAAGTTCTGCAGCCACTTAAGAAAACAGTGACAATTAGATCCAAGGGAAAGGTGATATTCTCCTCAAAGACATTTTAAATAGGAATGAGCTGTTCAAGCTTTTCTGTAGACTGAGAATAGATCTTTTAAAATGATATTTAGTCTTGAACAAGACATATTACTATACTATGTTGTCAGTTCTCTAAGGAAATGGCATAAAAGGGAACTTTTATTGTGGCTTAATCCTTTGTTCTGGAGAATATGCTTTTATATACAAGGATATGTTTTAATCAGAAAGCATGACAATATTACTATTCATATATCCACAGTGGAATGCTGAGATCTAAGATACACAGTCATGTATGCTCCTGTATGCATATTTGTGTACATATTTTTTAAAAGCTTGGTTTATTACCTCAGTTGGAAGAAAGTCTATTTTCATCTTTTGTGTGAATGAGATGGGAGAAAAGTTTACAGTACTCCAAAATATCCTTACACTGATTGACATATTCTCAGGCCTTCTGAAAAACAGTAGTTTACAGCTACCCACCTAGTAATTTTCTCTGCCTCAATTTTGTACATTATTTTGCTTGCTGGAAAATAAATATTTCACAGAATTGTTATGGTTGGGAACAACTGCATCACCCACTCCATCATTTCATACAGTAGACAGAGGATATCGTTGAGATGAAGCACAAACAAGCTGATGTCCTCAGTGAACCAATAAATTATATGTGGTATATATATTAATGTCCAGTGATTGAGAAACATATCAGAGGGTTCTATTGTTTTGCCTTTGTTTAGATATGTATGTTTTGCAAATTGAAAAATGGCAACATTGTGGTTAAGATGTGCAAGAGGTGGAAAAAATAGTGAGTTCATGATCAATTTGACCTATGTTAAAATTCCACAGAGGACTCACAAAAGGGCACTTGTGCTGATAGGTGTATGGGGAGTTGTACCCTCACAGTGAGTGAGCGTTCTCTTCATGAAAGTCTTCTGATGGGCCTTGGTTATACATCTCTGTACGTAATGGATTGCAAGTGAAGAAACCCTTGGGGGTTCTTCTGAAAGGGCCAGCTTCAAGTTGAATCTGGAAGTGGGGAAAAAGCTTTTATGGTGGCTTTGATCTGATCTGATCTGATCTTGGGAGCAGAGGATATGTACAAGGTTGCAGCAACAGGAACATGCACACACGCCAAGAATCCAACATGTATAATGAAAAACTCCCCAGATAAAGTGTATAAAAAATGGTTAAAAACTACTTGGGAAGTCATGCATATTTTAACCTTGTCATTTAGCATCATAAATCAAAGTTGAGATATTATAAAATAGGCAGGTGTCACATTCAGTCTTTGAGAGAGCAGATAAGCTTGACGATGAGGAGGGGCAGGATGGCCATGACGACTGTGGTGATGAAGATGTGGTGTGCGTGCTAAGTCATTTCAGTCGTGTCTGACTCTTTTGCAACCCCGTGGACTGTGGCCCACCAGGCTCCTCTGTCCATGGAATTCTTCAGGCAAGAGT
Source organism: Bubalus kerabau (assembly GCF_029407905.1). Lineage (NCBI taxonomy): Eukaryota > Metazoa > Chordata > Mammalia > Artiodactyla > Bovidae > Bubalus > Bubalus kerabau. The sequence continues at coordinate 70,986,366 of NC_073625.1, forward strand.
ACTGGAGTGGGTTTCCAGGCCCTCCTCCAGGGGATCTTCCCAACCCAGGGATTGATCCCTCATGCTTATGTCTCCTTGCATTGGCAAGTGGGATCTTTATCAATAGCACCACCTGTTGATAGCTAACCTTGCTATGAATGGAGTGGAATACTGTGGTAATGAACACGTTTAACCCTCACAATGATTCTATACAATCTCCATTTTACATCTTAAAAAAAGAAACTGAGACCCTGTGCTTCCATAGATTCTTCAAGATTCCATTTTCTGTGTTGTAGTGTGTGTCTCTGAAACAAATGGTGAAATGATTCGTGGGGTCATCTGATCAGGTATGGACGTTTAAAACCCTGAATTATGATAGAGGTAGAAAAAAGCTCCCATGCCAAACATAGGTGTGGCTTGAAGAAAGTAAAGCTAAGTTTTAAGCCATTTACCTATTGTAAAAATTAGAATTTCTAATGTTTTAAATTCACTGCTTATAACCAATAGGGAGTACAGCCATGATATGAGTAGTTGCAAAAGCAGAAAATATGTTTGTTTATAAGTCTAGTCTAAGTCTAAACTATAAAATATCCAGGGGGAAAGTGTCAGGTTTCTGCTTTACGAGTGAATCTCTAAGTGGACTTACTGATTGTTCATTATTGGTCATATCCATCCTCAGCTTCTTTTCACACCAAACTGACTTTGTAGCAACTGCCATTTCACACGAACTTCTAAAATTATTTTTTTCCCCTTTTTGCTTGCATATGTTTGGAAAAAGGTTGTAATTTCCATGCATATTTATTCTGCTTTACTCAGATTTATTCTCTGCCATCAGAGGAATATTAAATTTACATTTTTATGTGTTTTTTTTTTTTTTCTCCCGTTCTGAAAAGGGCCTGTGTCTGCTGGGAGGCGTATCCTGCAGTTTCTCAATTTGATCCTTCTAGAGAATCAATGCTATTTTGTTTTGCCCTGATCGTCCATTACCGTTCACAGGTGTCTAGAATCACAGCTTTACATTTTGGTTATTTCTAGTGTATAGATGAACGTATAATAAGACAAATATTTTTCTCCCTTTGCCCCTGTAACCTTCTCTGTTTCTTTGACAGTTTTATTAGTCATAATATAAATTCTCACAAGTCTGAAGAGAGAGCTGCCTTCCCATTTAACTGTTAAGTAAATGGAGAGCGTAATTCAAATAATAAAACATTTTAAAAATTAAAATGGCATATAAGACAGATTATTACTTCAGGTATGGAACTGCATAAAATATCTTGTTGAAATACCTTGAACAATTAGAAAATTGTCTAGATGGATGGTTTCCCATTTTACTGCATAAATACTGAATTTGTTCACTTATTCTGATGTAATTGGATTAAGAAGTCAGTAATTATTGTAATTCAACAACCAATTTCTTCTAATATGCTGCAAAAGCTTCGCTTATATCACTTGATGCATCCTTATAACCTAAGACATGAAAGAAAGGCAGGCATTATGTTATCCCTGTTTTCCAGCTGGAGAATCTGAGAGAGGGAGATAGAGGCGCTTGCCCATGGTTTCATAAGTATCTTAGACTCAGAAGTAGCAGAAGCATGCTGTTTGCTTACTGTCTATCTTATTCTGCGAGGTGTAGGCCATTAGGTAATTGATCTGGTAGGGGGAGAAACATCTGTTTTAAAATCAGATGTCTTTTACACATTTGTATGCTTTGATATAATTTTAATGAGTGTATCATGGCTTGCTTTTTTATGAGAGATGATTTAAACGTGAAAAAATACACTTACAGAGATGAAATGAAAATAATAAATAAAGCCCTCTTCCATTTCCATTATTCTAAGTCATGCTCCTTGAGACTTCAATCTCAATATGATGTTAATAGAACCATTAGATATGATTCATACCATACATAAGACACTTCTATTGACAATTCCATCTTGACCAGGGGTCAATGGATCCATTACAATGCAAATCTTACTGTATACTTTTCATCTAAATCAAAAGAATTTGGTCTTGTGTCCACTCTAATATGTTTCATGAACTAGAGTCCAGTCTCAGATACGAAGTACACATCTGTGTTTCTCATACTAAGTCATGCCTGTGTCTAATTTGCTCTCAGTTTAAAAGGTAATTAGTTAAGTTTTGCATTGATAGACTACTTTAGAGTATTTAAAGAACTACATAGGGTTTATGGAAATCCACAATTGCCCTTTTAATACATACCAAACCAAAAGAAAGAATCTTTCATGGATATATGGCTCAATACTTTTGTACATTAAAAGGTATTCTATATATTCTGTAAGATGCAGAAATAAAAATTTTCCAAAAGGATATTTAGACCCAGCCTTATAAAGTATAAGAAGCAAACTGAGGCTTCAATCAGTTTTTTCAGATAAATTGAAAAATCTCTAATTAAGCATAGACATCTCTCTAAGCTCTCTCTTTTTCCTTGTGCTATTTATTTCTAAGCTGTTCTGTCTTTGTCTCTTTCCCCCATTGATCTTGGGCATCCCTCAGAATCCTGCTCTTCAGAAAACATCTAAGTTGAGACCTGTCCTTGAAATGAACAATTACTGAGCATATTCCTGGCAACATTTAAGCTTCAGAACTGTGCTGATCTACAGTTATCTATCTCCTTTCTTAAAAGAAAAAAATAACTTTTAATTAAGTTATAAATGAGCATTGACGATTACATTAGTTTTATTACATAGTGAATATACTGTATTCACTATATATAGATATAGATATAGATATAGATATAGATATAGTAAAATAATCACCGCCAAAAGTCTAGTTAACTTTTGTCACCATAGAAAGAATTTTTTTTCCCATTTTGGGATGAGAGCTTGTAAGATCTGCTCTCTTAGCAACTTTCGAATATGCAGGTTACTATTATTAATTGTAGTCACCATGATACATTACATCTTCATGATTTACTTATTTTATAACTGGGAGTTTGTGTATTTTGACCCCCTTCACCATTTCAGCCACTCCTTACCCCTGCCTCTGGCAACCACCAATCTGTTCTTTGTATCTATGAGTTTGTTTTCAGCTCCACATATAAATAAGATCATATGGTGTTTGTTTTTCTCTGACTTACTTCACTTAGCATACTGTCCTCAGGGCTTCCCTGATAGCTCAGTTGGTGAAGAATCCACCTGCAATGCGGGAGGCCTGAGTTCAATCCCTAGATTGGGAAGATCCCCTGGAGAAGGGAAAGGCTACCCACCAGTATTCTGGCCTGGAAAATTCCATGGACTGTATAGTTCATGGGGTCTCAAAGAGTTGGACATGACTGAGCTCAGGTTCTGTCCATCTTGTCATGTTGTAGCAAATGGCAAGATTTTCTTCGTTTTATGGCTGAATAATATTCCATTGTATAAATATAAACCACATTATCTTTATCCATCCACCCTTTGATGGGTATTTAGGTTGCTTCCATGTCTTAGTTATTGTAAGAACATAGGGATGCAAATACCTTTTTGAGTTAGTGTTTTTGTTTTCTTCAAATAAATACCCAGTATGGAATTGCAGGATCATATGGTAGTTCTAGTTCTAATTTTTTTGAGGCACCTCAATACTGTTTTCCACAGTGGCTGCACCAGTTTACATGCCCACCAACAAAGCATATCATTTTACCTGTATTATTTTTCTTGAACTGAGCTGCTGCTTCTCCCCCTTTATGTTTCCTGTGAGTGCTTACTGTTTAAAGCAGCAGCAAAGTGGTTAAGCAGGAACATACATGAGGAACTTCCCTCCCCCAGCATCCCATGACTTCACCGCCCCACTATGGATCTCATAGGACCCTCCTGATTCCTTTCTCCTTTCTTGGAATTTGGATGGCAGTGAACATCAGGCCAGGCAGAGCTGTCTATAAATCTCTATTTTACCTCTTCTCATTGTGTGATCTTGGGCAAATCACTTAAACTTGTCCAGTCCTCATTTTTTTTTAAACTATAAAATATTGATAATAATCATTGACATCAAAGGATTGTTGCAAGAATTAAATGAACATTTAATTCTTATTGCTAATGCTACTAATTAAATGCTGCTTATTCCTCTTTACTTTCTTTTATTTTCCACCCCCCCACCCCCCACGCCCCGCCCCTGCAAAATACCTGTTTTTGTGAAAACCATTGACTTTTTAAATGTACCACTAGTCAATTGCATGACTACAAAGTGATTACCTTTTCCATTATTTATTCTTGTCAAAAGTGTTTGCTTCTTGTTGGGTGCCAAGTATTATACTATATTTTTTTTTTCTGTCAGATATGAAAGATACTCTGATAAAGGCTTAATTTTTTGTGAAAAGTACCAAAACACAAAAGTTCAGAGATTATGCAGTTAAAATAATAACTGAATTTACACGCAAAAAAAATCTTAGTTGAGCTCTATTTTGTATTCTTGTTCAAATGTGCCCCAGAACTATCAGTTTCAAAGGTTCTCTCTATATGTACATGGTCATGAAATAACTGGTTGCTTTAGTGCTGACATTCTTAGTTTGTAAAAAGGACAATGTCAAAAATATAAACTATAGTGTTCCTGGAAGTTTTCTGTAGCTAGCCAGTCATTAGACATCAAAGGGAAACTCAGCAGAAACAAATAAGATAAATTAATAAGTTGAAGTTTCATCATCCCAGGTTATAAATGACTTGCTTCTGTAACTTAGTTACTGTATAAGACATATTCCATTGCTCTAGAAAAGACAGATATGCATTTTAAAAAGTAGTATGTTTATTAGTGGATTGGTCCGACTATGGGGACAAAGTCGTGTGTGGAAATGATGGGTTGCTGTGTTGGGCCAAAATGAGCAAGAATAAATAAAACAGTTTATTTGTAAGTGGGGCTGATCCCTCTTGCTCGTGCATTAGTGTCTGGCTACAGGAGGGTAGTAATTTATTGATGCAGATGGCTATGTAAAGTGCATGCAATTTGCGAGGGGGCTTGACCCTTGACTGATGGGCCATATGTTGTAAAGCCCTCGGGATGTCATTTGCCTCAGCTCTCTTCTTCCTCTCTCTGTCTCTGCACCTACGGTCCTTGTTCAGTCACCACATATTGAACTAAGGACTTACTAACTCCCCCAATAAATCTCCACCTAATGGCTCACAAAGGCCATAACTTAACCCTTTCTACACAATGTAGCACATTATTTTGCATCATGATCACACTTGGTGAAATCAAAGATAAATATTATATGACCTGCATAGATTATGAGAGCAAGTTGTTGTGAAATGCCATTCCCTGCTGGGTATTCACTGTATCTGGATGTAGTAGCATTGCTTTGAGCTTGCTGAATTATATCATTATTCTGCCATGTTATAATTACAGCTTACTGTTATAACATAATTCTTAAATACTGTTAATATACCACACTAGAGAAGCATTTAGTGTTTTTTAATTAGCTTCTTTTGTTCTGGGTCTTCTTTTTTTCTAATAAAATATGGAAGCTATGCTCCATGAAAAATGCATATATTTCAATTACCACAAAGAAGCGAGTTTTTAAAAAATATGAGGGCATTTGTATGAAATAATGGGAAAAAATACAGAGTATGTTTTAAATACTTAGTGTACTCCAGTTTTTCAACAGAGTCAATGCCAACAGAAAGAAATCACACCATGAAACTATTAATTCCCAGCCTCAGCACTGGGGTCTTCTAGTAGGTTCTGCTTTCTGAGGCCTATATGCTACCTGGGGATGGGGAAGAGGGGAACACAATGACATTACGGCTATAAAAAGTTCCTGCATATATCTATTGTGTTAGTATAGTTTTTACCCATAAAAGATTAAAACTGAAGAAATACTGTTCAGTGGCACGCGTGCTAACACAGTTTGCCTAATTCTCGGAAAGCTAGCCCATGCCCATCACTTGGAGAAGGGAAAGAAAATGATCTCCCTTAGAATTCTGAGAAAACATCACGCAGGCAACATGCATACATTCTTTGCTAATCCAGAGTCTGTTGTGGCATTCTCATATTCACTTTATTTGTCCTCTTTTGGGCACAGCTCTTGACAGATTTGACAACACCGAAAAGAGGGCAGAGACGTGCAGGAAGAATCAAAGGACCTATGTATCTTTGGCTGGATCCCTAGGTTTCCCCTGGGCATTGCCGTCTTTTTGTTTTTAATTTAATTTTTGGCTGTGCCATGTGGGCATGTGGTGGAGTACTCCAACCACAGGTCGAACCCACACCTTCTGAATTGGATTGCCACGGAAGTCCACATTGCACTTCTTTAGAAACAGTAGTACAAAATTGGTATATATGGCTATATTTTGTGCTTATAATGATAGGTTTCTCCTGAAACATTTCATCTTCTTGGTAGCTTGCTACTACACTGTTCATGGTGTATGCATAATGTGTTTAAATAATAGCTGTATCACGTTATAGATAGGTATATAATGTTTTCATGTTACCATTTGGTTTCATTTCCCTCATTAGTATGAAAAGAAAGTTTTCATATTTCCTCTTCTAACTAATGAATGGTGTGCTTACACAACAGTGAAAAATCCAAATCTCAAAGCCAACTAAAAGACAGATGAGAGGGAAGTTGACTTACACCTACACCACATGAAAATTTTTCATTTTTGTGTCACGGGTCTTTATCAACATGGACAAGTGATATAGAAAAAATATTAAAATATACAGAAAAGAAGTCATTGTTATCTGTCCTAAACCCAGTAGACTTAGAGCTTACAGTGCAGCCAGAAAGCAAATCAGCATAAATAAACCATGCATCTACAATTGAATTTCAATAATTTAAACATAAATCCTTTATACTTTCATACATCATTTTTCCACATGGGTTTTTCTTTTGGATTTGGGCACTCCTAGCATTCATTTAAAATTCATTTGCAAGTCACAGGTATATAGAGTACCTAGAAACCTCTAATAAACAATCCCCTTTGAGGTTATTGTTCCATAATTTAAGGAATTCTAATGAAAACATGGTTGGCAAGGTTTTTCTAAGATAGAGGGCCAATATGCCTCTAAAAGGGACCAGCATTTTGAAGCATAAATCACCAACTTTGCTACATGTAGCAATGCACAAGGGATGAGCATCTAAAATATATATTCCTGAGATTAATAGCAAGCAAGAGTGAATCAGTGATACTCTTTTTCTTATGAGCCAGAAAAAGTCTTGCGAGTTTTCAGAAAATGTGTTGTCAGAAGTGCTTTTCTCTGTCTTGGTGTGATTTCTCCTCGATTATAATATGGCAGCCAGAATTCATTGTGTGTTTTAAAAATAAATGAAAACTATATTGCAAATTATTTCAATTTTAGTTTTTAAGAGTCCTCTAATTAAAATTTAAACATAGCAACACATGGGACATGAAACATCTCAAAATACAAAATTATGGTTTAAGTTGAACGTCAAGCTTTTTAAAAAAGTTGAACGTGCCAGTTAGAGTTGGTGCAAATGAAGATTAAGAACATAGTTATTTCTTACTTCCATGTCTCCTATCATGTCTTTTCCTAGTTTTTTACTTAGTTAAATAATGTAGCTGTAATAAGTTTGTGCTCCTTGGAAACAACCAACAGACTAATCTTCTCTTTAAAAACATTCTAGAATGCTCAAATCAATACCATTTTTTAAAATTAAACTTTCTTGGCTCAGATCAAAAAGACCTGTGGCTATTTATTAACTTCCTGTTTACGTTGGCTCCACAGTGCCAAGTAATCTTGCTATCATCAGAGAGACATACTGCTGTATTTTGATAGCATCATGCTGCTAAGTCGCTTCAGTCGTGCCCGACTCTGTGCTACCCCATAGATGGCAGCCTGCCAGGCTCAGCCATCCGTGGGATTCTCCAGGCAAGAACACCAGAGTGGGTTGCCATTTCCTTCTCCAATGCATGAAAGTGAAAAGTGAAAGTGAAGTCGCTCAGTCGTGTCCAACGCTTAGCGACTGCATGGACTGCAGCCTACCAGGCTCCTCCGTCCATGGGATTTTCCAGGCAAGAGTACTGGAGTGGGGTGCCATTGCCTTCTCCATGATAGCACCATATTGAATTGAAAACTGAGTCAATTCTTCCCTATGTATATACATTTAAAAAAATAGTTTGTTCTTAGAATTGCGTGGATACCTGATATTACATTAAGTTATAACATTGGACATATTTGTGAAATCCCCAGTATTGAATTTAGTGGTTCAAAATATTATGATCATGCAAATAAGAATCCCTAATCATTGATGTTTGAAATTTGTTGCTGTATATTTACTAGTAGGATAAGAATTACACAAAAGATATGAGGATAACTGCTTATGACTGAAAAGGATATTTAATGAAAATTTAGTTTGCTTTCTTTTTTTAAAATAGAGCTTCTATAAGTCAGAGAAGGAGAACTATCATATGACATCCCTTATATGTGAAATCTAAAAAGATACAAATGAACTTACAAAACAGAAAGGGACTCACAGACTTAAAAAACCAACTTATGGTTGCTGGAGGGGAGGAATAGTAAGGGAGTTTGGAAAGGTCAAGTACACACTGCTATATTCAAAGTGGATAACCAACAAGGACCTATTTGTAGAGCACATGGAACTTTACTCAATGTTATATGCCAGCCTGAATAGGAAGGGGTTTCAGGCAGAATGGATACATGTATATGTATGAATGAGTCCCTTTGCAGTTCACTTGAAACTACCATAACATTGTTAATTGGCTATACTCCAATACAAAAGAAAAAGTTTAAAGTTTGAAAACAAAAACAAAACTATGAGATCTAAACTAGAGCTTACATATCATAGTTGAAGGTGATAAAGATATTTATTTTGTGCTTTTTATGTAAGAAATATCATTTTTATTAAGTTTTAAAAAAAGGCTTTTTTCAATTTATTTTTTGGCTGTGCTGGGTCTTTGTTGTGACTTGCAGGCTCTCTAGTTGTGGTGAACAGGCTTACTTGCCCCACGGCATATGGGATCTTAGTTCCCTGATCAAACCCACGTCCCTTGCATTGGAAAGTGGATTCTTAACCACTGGGCCACCTGGGAAGTCCAGAAGTAGCAGTTTATCAGTGTACATGTAGGACTACATTTTCAGTCTTCAGAAATTTCTCATTCTTTGTATGCTGCTGCTGCTGCTAAGTCGCTTCAGTCATGTCCAGCTGTTTTGTGACCCCATGAACTATAGCCCGCCAGGCTCCTCTGTGTATGGGATTCTTCAGCCAAGAATACTGCAGTGGGTTACCACGCTCTTCTCCAGGGGATTTTCCCAACCCAGAGACCAACCTGCATCTCCTGCGGCTCATGTACTGCAGGTGGATTCTTTATCGCTGAGTCACCAGGGAAGCCCATTCTCTGTATTTTATATCTTATATTTAATAAATACAATAAAACAACTAATATTTATTAAGGACCTACCCAGTGCTAGGTGTTGAAAATGTAACATTGAACAAGATTACCTCCTCTGCCTATAAAACCTTTCAATATAAACCTATAATGATAACTCCATGAATATTTCAGTGTTTCTCTACTAATTCCTAAAAATCATTCTGTAGCTGGAGGCATTTTAGAAGCAGGGGGAAAGTTACTGGTAAATTATAATGGAAAGGTGTAATCCATTTTGGAGTATGTCATGTTTACTTTATGGTATTTATTTTATGTTAAAACAGCATGATCCACTCACAGAAGTGGATGTGTCCAACAGTAAGCTGAAGAGTATTTAGAAATAATAGCTGCAAGGTGAGGAAGCATGAGGATTGAGGGAGGAAATAAGTATACACTGTGATTAGATCCTCTGCAGTGTACTATTATTATCTGCAAGTCTTTTGCTACAAAATCACATCAGTAATATTTTAATGACATTTATTTATTGTCCCTGTACAAAAGATAATAAGGTAGAAGAAAACAGAATCACAGGTGGAAAAAAAAAAACAAAACTAAGTGCTACTCAGACGTGCCCTGCACAACGTTGACTGTTGGTTTCTGTGTGTGTGCTCAATTCTCTTATGTCTGATTCTTTATGACCCTATGGACTGTAGCCCATCAGGATCCTCTGTCCTTGGAATTTTCCAGGCAAGAATACTGGAGTCGGTTGCCATTTCCTTCTCTATGGGATCTTCCTGATCCAGTGGTCGAACCCATGTCTCTTGCATCTCCTCCATTGGCAGGCAGATTCCTTACCACTGTGCCACTTGGAAGCCTTTGGAGTGCCCTAAATTGCATATTAACAGAAAGCTACTGTGTAGCAACATTAAATGCCCTCGTGAGCCCTGACTTTACCTTTTCCATGTGGTTCATCATTGCAGGAATTTTTCCTTATGGTGAACCAACAACCTTTTCCTCTTCTGAACAAGTTCTTACAGCAGTAAGGGTTGAGTGCTATTTTTAGCATGCCTCTGTATGTGGTGGAGAAGGGCTCCTTTCCTGCTCTAAGACACTTCTCTGCAAAGTGTAGAAGGAAGTACTTAATTTTCAGCTTTTTATTTGGTTTAGTAACATTGCAAACATAGTGCAGGTGGCTGTAATTTTACACCATGTGAGTGAAAATGTTCTTTTTCTTTCTCTCTCAATCTGTTTGTTTTGCCATTTTAAACCCAAATATGTGAGAATTAGAGCAACTGATTTTTCAAATTGATGAACTAGTTTGAAAGACTCTTTGAAAAGGAATCTAAGCTTTCTATAATCAAAATGTAAAATTGTTGCAAATGGGGAAAGATTTATAAATTTAGGGCTCAAGTTAATATAAACGTAGCAGCATCATCCACTGGTTACTTGCAACTATATCTTTATCATCAGTTATAGCAGTTTCATTACTGTAATTGCACCTTATCTTTATTTCACAGTTATTGATGAAATAATGTCTTGTTTCTTGGCAACTTTTAAATCAGAGACCGACCTTCTAGAGTAGAAGGTGTCTGTAAATGGCTTTGTCAGACAGACTCAAGCATGAATAATCTTGTTGAAGTTTGAGACATAACAACACAAGTGTAGTTGTTCAGTCGTGTCTGACTCTGTGCGACCCCATGGACTGTAGCCCACCAGGCTCCTCCATCCATGGCATTCTCCAGGCAAGAGTACTGGAGTGGGTTGCCATTTCCTTCTCCAGGGGATCTTCCTGACCCAGGGATCTAATCCGGCCCTCCCACATTGCAGGCAGATGCTTTACCCTTTGAGCCATCAGGTCATGACTAAATAATTTTAGTCTTTTTGACTAAAAAACTATTAATAATTATGTAAAATTATGTAAAGTTGTAAATAATCTTCTTCATAATCTGAATAAGATTCACAAATCTGAGTCCTAGATACAGAAAAATGAAATAAATTTAGCAACTTTACCAGGCTGTTACCAAAATGCCTTATGTGTATTTATAGCAAGTAGTAAAATTTCCTCTTGACTAGTTGACTGGTATCTTCTTTTTTACAATTCCTATTCTCATCAAGACTTTTCTTTTTGTTTCTAATGCGCCCTGATGATGTTTTTATCTAGTTCTATTTAAGTCTTGTTTGATTGTTCAAATATTTTCATGCCTTAATTTCTGCTGTTATTTGGTGTGACAGTTCTTTTTTAATCTTCAGTTTGGCCATAAAAGGTACTTTTTATAGGGCACGATACTTGTTTTTCTTCCTAAATGTATATAAGCACGCATTGGAAAAATTTTAAATCGTATTTGATAAGAAGCAAAATAAATGACATTTTTGTTAAAAAATAACCATAGGTCATGAGGTATTGAGGAAGAATATCAATTCTTTATAAAAATAACTGTTAGGAAGCAAAAACAGTAAATAAAATGATTTAATTATTGAATGTACACAATGTATCAATATCTTGGTGCTATATAAAATGAAATATCACCAACTATTATGGAGTAGTGGTTAGGATGTTTCCTTCCACTCTAAACAACTAGAAAACCAGACAGAAATACACAAACAGGGGTTTTTCAAGTATTGACTAGCAAGCGGTTCAAGGCAGTGATGTCTGAGAAAGGGGAAACAAGAAGCATGGGCCTTTTAGTTATTCTAGCTTTCTTCTAAAGGCACTTTCCATGCTACCATGTAAGGGGCTTCCCAGGTGGCACTAGTGGTAAAGAACTCGCTTGCCAATGCAGGACACATAAGAGACCTGGATTAGATCCCTGGGTTGGGAAGATCCCCTGGAGGAGGGCATGGCAACCCACTCCAGTATTCTTGCCTGGAGAATCCCATGAATAGAGAAGCCTGGCAGGCTGTAGTCCATAGGGTCACAAAGAGTCAGACACAGCTGAAATGACTTAGCATGCATGAGTGTAAAGGGGGATTCCACACAGAGCCTGGTCATCCTTTCACTGAGATGTAAAACAGAGAGTTCACACGCAGTTTATAGAGTAGCTATATCTAGAATGTGAAGGGTAAAGTAATAAAGAAGCTCTTTGAGAGAAAGAAAGAGAGACTGCAGAGAAGTCCCCTAAAATCTTTGGCTGAGTTTTGATCAATTTATAAAGAAACTACCCAATGACAGAAATCTTGCCATCACTTGAAAAGTGTTTATGTTGCTATCAGTGAATTGATGGAATCCTCAGACACGTGTACCCTTAGTAGTGGGTATGAGTTAGACTTACACTCAAACTGTCCTGAAGTTGTCCTAATAGAGGTTAGAAGCAAAATTCATAAAGAGTCAACTGATTCCCTCCAACTTAAATGTACTCTGCAACAAAATCTAACATTATTTACAAGAATACAATGAACATTTAGCAAGAAATTATATAAAGTTCACAATTGGCATCATTCAATCAAAAATTACATAGCATAAAAGGGCAGGCACATCTTATCCATATCCAGAATAAGTGTCAACTGTTAGAAGAAATCCTAGACATTGCAGAGGGAATATAACTAGCAGACAGTGAAGCAGAAACAGTTATAAATAGATTCCATATGTTCTGGAAAGTAAAGAAAGCATGATGAGGAGAGACATGGAAAATATAAAAGGATACATGTTTTAGATGAAAAATATGATGTCTAAAATTAAAATTATTGTTTCCATAGTTTTGTCTTTTCCCGAATGTCATATAGTTGGAGTCGTGTAGTGCATAGCCTTTTCAGATGGGCTTCTTTCACTTTGTGATGTGCATTTAAGGTTCATCAATGTCTTTTTATTCCCTGATATATCACTTCATTTTTAGTGCTGAATAAATGTTTGGCTGTTTATTTATCTTTTCACCTATCGAAGTATATCTTTGTTACTTCAAGTTTGGGCAATTATGAATAAAGTTGCTGTAAACATTCATGTGTAGGTTTTTTGTATGAACCTGTTTTCAGTTCGAGTGTATACCAAGGATTGTGATTGCTGAATTATATGGTAAGAGTGAGTTAATTTTATCAACATCACCAACCTGTCCTCCAGAGTAGCTGTACCGTTTTGTATTCCCACCAACAGTGAATGAGAGTTCCTGCTGCTCTGACCTCTTTGTTAGCATTTGATGTTGTCTGTGTTCCAGAGTTTAATCATTCTAATACACGTGTCGTGTTACAGCTTATTTTAATGAATAGTTGCCCTAACATGATTTGAGATGCCATTGATGTGAAATGACACCTTTTAAATGATTTATTTATTTGAAGTTGTTGATTTACAATATTATAATTAGTTTCCGGTGTGCAGCATAATGATTCGGTATTTTTACAGATTATATTTCATTTAAATAATGACTCTGTTTCCCTGTGCTAGACAATGTAGCCTTGTTGCTTATCTATTTTTGCTTGATAATTTGAATCTCTTAATCCCTTGCCCCTAATTTGCCTCTCTCCCCTTTTCTCTTCCCATATGACATCCTGGAAAAGGTAAAACTGTAGAGAGAGTAGAAAAAACAGTGATTGCTGGAGGCTAGGGGAGGGCAAGGGATGAATAAATGGATCACGGGGGATTTTTATGGCAGTGAAAATGCTTTGTATGATACAGTTACAATGAATGGGCTTCCCAGGTGGCATAGTGGTAAAGATGCAGGCCAATGCAGGAGACACAGGACGTGGGTTGGTCCCTAGGTTGAGAAGATCTCTTGGAGTAGGAAATGGTAACTCACTCCAGTATTCTTGTCTGGAGAATTTCATGGACAGAAGAGCCTGGCAGGCTATAGTGCATGATGTTGCACAGAGTTGGACATGACTGAGCACACATACATATTGCAATTACAAGGGCTACATCTCATTATATATTAATTAATATCCATAGAACTTACAGTGAGAGTGAACCACAGTGAAAACTGTGGGCTTCAATGATGATAATTGGCCAATGTAAAGTTCATCAGTTTTAACAAATGCCCCACACTGGAGGAGGATACTGAATGTGAGAGAGGCTGTGCATGTGTGGGAGTAGGGGGTGTATCAGAAATCTGTACCTTACTCTCAGTTTTGCTGTTAATCTAAAATTGCTCTGAAAAATAAAGTCTTAAATAAATAATAAATAAGTTGAAAATAAAAAATAAGTTGAAAACTCAAACAATAAAAAATAAAATGAAAAATGTACTGAATGGGATTGAGAGCAAAAAGGAGTCAGCCATTAAAAAGAATACATTTGAATCAGTTCTAATGAGGTGGATGAAACTGGAGCCTATTATACAGAGTGAAGTAAGCCAGAAAGAAAAACACCAGTACAGTATACTAACGCATATATATGGAATTGAGAAAGATGGTAACAATAACCCTGTGTACGAGACAGCAAAAGAGACACTGATGTATAGAACAATCTTTTGGACTCTGTGGGAGAGGGAGAGGGTGGGATGATTTGGGAGAATGGCATTGAAATATATATGATATCATATATGAAACGAGTCGCCAGTCCAGGTTCCATGCACGATGCTGGATGCTTGGGGCTGGTGCACTGGGACGACCCAGAGGGATGGTATGGGGAGGGAGGAGGGAGGAGGGTTCAGGATGGGGAACACATGTATACCTGCGGCAGATTCATTTTGATATATGACAAAACCAATACAATATTGTAAAGTTAAATAAAATTAAATTTAAAAAAAGGAGACAATCTGGAACACCTAAAAAATGAAACTATTCAGAACTAATAAGCACAGAAAGAAAAAAATAATGGCAAAAATGAACAATGCATCACTTATTAGTGGAGTGATACCAAGAAATTTTGCCTATATTTACTTAGAGTACCAGAAGTACAGAAGAGAAAAAAAGATGGGATAAATCTTTGAGAAAAGAGTAGCTGGAGATTTTTCTAATGTAATGGAAACTGATCTGAGAGATTGAAGGGATCTCAGCAAACCTAAAGGAGAATAGGATTAAGGAAAAGCATGTTACGGTAAATCATAATCAAATTGTTGAAAACTACCCTTATGGCAGAAAGTGAAGAAGAACTAAAGAGCCTCTTGAAGAAAGTGAAAGAGGAGAGTGAAAAAGCTGTCTTAAAGCTCCATATTCAGAAAACAAAGATCATGGCATCCGGTCCTATCACTTCATGGCAAATAGATGGGGAAACAGTGGAAACAGTGGCTGACTTTATTTTTGGGAGGCTCCAAAATCACTGCAGATGGTGACTGCAGCCATGAAATTAAAAGACGCTTACTCCTTGGAAGGAAAGTTATGACCAACCTAGACAGCATATTAAAAAGCAGAGACATTGCTTTGCCAACAATGGTCGGTCTAGTCAAAGCTATGGTTTTCCCAGTGGTCATGTATGGATGTGAGAGTTGGACTATAAAGAAAGCTGAGCACTGAAGAATTGATGCTTTTGAAGTGTGGTGTTGGAGAAGACCCTTGAGAGTCCCATGGACTGCAAGGAGATCCAACCAGTCCATCCTAAAGGAGATCAGTCCTGGGTGTTCATTGGAAGAACTGATATTGAAGCTGAAACTCCAATACTTTGGCCACCTGATGCAAAGAGCTGGCTCATTTGAAAAGACCCTGATGCTGGGAAAGTTTAAAGGCAGGAGGAGAAGGGGATGACAGAGGATGAGATGGTTGGATGCCGTCACCGACTCAATGGACATGAGTTTAGGTAAACTCCGGGAGTTGGTGATGGACATGGAGGCCTGGTGTGCTGTGGTTCATGGGGTCACAAAGAGTTGGACACGACTGAGTGACTGAACTGAACTGAATGTTAAAAAAATCGTAAATGAGGTTAGAAATAAATACTCAATATTTTAAAAGGAACAAAGATTATAATGAGAGGAAATTCTTTGCAGAAACTATGTAACTGTAGAATGACTTCTTTAAATTACTGAAAGAAACAAAACAAGCACCTAAGAATTCTTTACCCAGTCAATGTTAGAAAAAGACAAAAATGGAGAAATAACATATCTCAGTTCCAGTCAATAGTAACAAAAAAAAAAAGCTACAGTAACAAAGACTGCTGATAGACATAAGGACAAATGAAATAGAATAGAGTCCAGACATAAATCCACATATATATGAGCAGTTGATTTTTTCCCAGTATGGGAAGGTAATTCTACGTAGTATAGTCTTGCAACAAATAATGCTGCAGTATGCAAATAAAAATTAGCTAAAAATATCAAAAGAAACTTTACCATTACCAGGTCTCTCATATAAGTATTAAGTCAATATCGATCCTACAGTAATTGAAAGTGCTTAATACTGTAACACTTCTAAAATAAACAGGAAACAAATCAAGTAACCTTGGAGTAAATAAAGATTTCTCATAAATCATTATTAAAAAGAAGAAAGATAGGTTAGAATTCATCAAAATTAAAAACTTTTGCTTTTCAAAAGACCATTTTAAAAGCATATTTCTAATAAGGACTTATAGAATATGTAAAAAGCACATCTCAGTAAGAATACGTGCAACTTAAATTTTTTAAAATTATTTTGAATAGGCACCTCACCAGTGAACTTACATTCATGGCAAATAAGCACATGGAAAAGTACTCTTTTTTATTACAGGATGTGCAAACTAAACCACAATGAGATATGCTCCACACACACTAAATTAGCTAAAATTAAAGAGACTGACAATATCAAATGTTGTTGAGAATTTGGAGCAACTGGAACTCTCATAGATTTTTGCAAAGGCAAATGCCAAAGTTCGGAAATTTGTCAGTTTCTCATAAAGCTAAGTGCACACTTTCCATATGATTCAACATTTCAATTCCTAGATATTTACTCATGACAAATGATGATATATGTCTGACAAACATTTGTTCATGAATGTTGTAATAATACCTTAATAGTCATAGTGAACAGCTGGAAATAACCCAAATATCCATAAATTGGTGAATAAATTTGCAAATTTTGTTCTATGCATACAGCGGGTTATAACATATCAATAAAAAGAATGGTTTACTAGCACAAATGAAGAATTCTTAAAAACATACTAGTTTAGAGAAGCCTGATTCAAACAATTATCTGCTTCATATTTGAGTTATATAAATTTTTGAAAAGGTAAGACTGTATGATGGAAGCTGATAATCATTTCAGCAGTGCGTTTAGGGGAAGAGAATAACTGCAAAGATCAGAGGGAATTTTGGGCTGTTATAGAAATATTCTGTATCACATCATGAGTTTGGTAGTAATTATATGACTATCATATATTTCAAGAACCATCCAATTCTTTATTAAAACTGGTTAATTTTCTTACATAAAATTATATCCAAAAAAGTTTTAAAAATATGAATTCACTTTGGTGTAAATCTCATCTAAATAATTTGACTTTTTTTTCTGATTTTTTCCATAAATTAAAGTTATACTGAGTTTATTAATAAAGTTATTATTAAGATCATTTATAGCCCTCATAAAATCCTAGCTTTGGTTTGACTTTACTTCTGGTTTCTTTCTAAGCATTTGAGTAGGATAAATTGAAGTATAAATGTTTAGCCAAAAGTAAACACCTTTTTCTAAGAAACATTTATCACACAAGTGCATGTAAAATACATTTCATATCCAAATTTGCATATAAAGTGTTGTGGGAAATTTAGGAAGTATATGGTCTGTCTTTTTCTTCTTTTTTTCTTTTTTATTGTTTAAGAAGCACTAAAGCCAAATAACTTGGCAGGATTTTCTGTAGATTTAGTCTTTTAAATGGCTTTATTTTCTGGCAGATGGGCTGTGTTAACCACCTATTAAAATTACACTTGTATATATTGGTAGAATGTTTTATATTTACTCATGAAAAAATATTTTTAGAATTGTCATTTAAAACTAGCAAAACCTTTCTGTCACAAGGTTGAGAAACAATTGTACCTGTCACTTTCTTTGTTACTTTGAAATATGTTACAGCATGGATGGCTACCTAATGAATATTCTATGATTTAGGTTTGTTTTAATGTTTTAAAATATTCTCCATCTTTAAAAACAAAAGAAATAACAGGCTAGGAGTTGAAATAGATGAGAAGAATAAATTTCATGATGTGGCATCTTCTCTAAATTGTTTTGGGAAAATAAATGTGTTTAAGCATTATCATATACTTTTTAATGAGTACTTTTCCCCCTCCATTAACAATTTTAAAATCATTGCTTATAGTGTGGTATGCTGCTGCTGCTGCTAAGTCGCTTCAGTCGTGTCCAACTCTGTGCGACCCCATAGATGGCAGCCTACCAGGCTCCCCCGTCCCTGGGATTCTCCAGGCAAGAACACTGGAGTGGGTTGCCATTTCCTTCTCCAATGCATGAAAGTGGAAAGTGAAAGTGAAGTCGCTCAGTCATGTCTGACTTTTAGCGACCCCATGGACTGCAGCCTACCAGGCTCCTCCATCCATGGGATTTTCCAGGCAGGAGTACTGGAGTGGGGTGCCATTGCCTTCTCCCATAGTGTGGTATACAATATGATAAAAATATATATTTTAAAAATTATTTTTCTTAATTTGGCTCTAGAAACATGAGAAGTGATGTGGTATTTGGAAAGGCTGTTTTAAATCACCTTTGTTTTTTGGGATTTTTAAATGATCATTTTCTAAATGATCACATCTAATTGTTTTTCCCTTGTTTGTGGTGCTATCGAAATACTCTGTGAGTTGACAAACATGCTTATGTGCTAGTTATCCATTATATAATTTAGATTGATTTTACAGTCTCTGGGGAGATTGCAAAAATTTCTAAACATACTAGCAAAATTTCTAAACATGGTGTTCCCTGGTGGCTCAGATGGTAAAGAATCCGCCTGCAACACAGGAGACCTGGGTTCAGTCCCTGGGTTGGGAAGGTCCCCTGGAGGAGGGCATGGCCACCCACTCCAGTATCTTGCCTGGAGAATCCCCATGGACAGAGGAGACTGATGGGCTACAGTCCATGGGGTTGCAAAGAATTGGATGTATCTGAGTGACTAAGACAACACATCCCCATGAAATTTTAATACTACAGGTAAAAACTATATTTGTTTATGTACTGTCTGTCTGTGCTTCTACATATAAAAAGTACATTTGCACTCCACTCTGGAATGAGAAAATATTTGCCCCTTTGGGGTTGATACCGCTTTCCCCACTCCATTCAGAATGCATGCTCTGTCAGTATAAGGAGATACCTATAGTCAAGACATATTCTCATGCATAAGGATATTTTTTTTACTATTCTAAAACGTCAGTAATTATACCTCTCAGAAGAATGCACGATTGGAAGATAAGAGAATAAAATTTTCCCTTTATTTAACAAAGAGTTTAGATGTTGGTTCTTATCACTGACATATTTAGGGTTTATATTTGTTCCCTAAATAAAAGGCCATGTAAACCTGTGGAAAAAGCCATGATAACAGATTGAGGTTGTCTGTCATGATCAACTCCAGTATCTCCTGTAGACTTTAACTATGTTAATGGTGATACGAGTATCCTATGTCCAACACTAGGCTTCCAAGTACTGCTATATATAACTAATGTCACTTCAAAATCCTTTAAATAGATGTGTATTCAGGGATTATATCCTGAGCCGAAGGATAGTTTTACTCGGAAATAAATATAATAAAAACATAAATACTAATTTTGTAAATTAGAATAATTTATATAAGTGGATACATGGCTGACTTGAATTTATGAATTATTATTACATATAAAAGTACTTTCTAGAAGCCAGATACAGTGCTATAAACTTTATATACATTTTCTAATTTTATGCTCAAAATAAACCTATAGAGTCTATATTTGTATTATCCCTATTTTCTTGATAAGTAAAGTAATATCCAAACTCTATTTTTAAAACTGGTTTTAATAGCTAATTTTACTGATGATTATAATGAGAGATTGTATAAATAAGAGTTGATCAATTTGTTTTACTCTTTTTTTCAGTGTCTTTCTGTCTTCCCATTTGTGGAGATATTAGCAATAAGTATAAAAGCTGAAAAGCCACTGGGGCTAAAAAAGACATAAAGAAATGTGGCTTAAACTCAGAACTTCTGAATTAGCAGTTTTTAAGCTATAATTGTCATAATCGTAATAACAGCTGGTATTAGTTAATTATTAACTAAATCATCATCACACATACAGCAGCACTTTTACTGAAGAGGAGGCAAAAGTTCAGAGACCCTAATAATATTCCTTAGACTCCAGACCCCAATATTTTAAGTGATTCTCCTGATTATTTGTTGGTGTGAGAGGTGTGAAGGATAATTAAATAGTGCTCTATGAAAACTGAAAATGTCTTACACACATAAGTTACCACAGTATAAAGTGAGTGGAGTGTTTCATTTATATTTTAAATGCTTAAATTTTCAGAACTTTATATATTTCTGAATATAATTGCCCTCAATAAAAAATTTAATTCCTTTGGGTTTAATAAAATGTACATTTCATTTGAAAATTTTCAGTAACTTAATGACAACATTGCTTATGTAGGAAACATTATGCAAATGATTGCAGTGAAGCCTATGAGTTTAGTTAGGCTCAAGAAAAAGTTTGTAATTAACAAATTAGCATTTGAAAAAGACATTTTGAATATGCATAGTAGAAAATTCTACTTAACTTGTGGGGTGTGTTCCTAATGATTACTTCAGAATTCATGCATATGCATTTTTAACATGCAAATAGTCAAAACCTTAGTGGACCTGTCCAGATCTGAGTAATTTTTTCTTTTTTTCAGTTAAATGACTAACGTAAGTAAGGCAAAACGAATAACACATATTAACATTTGGAATCTTCTTTTCGATGTAGTATTTTCTTAAACATTAAGAACACAGAGTTAAATACTTTCTACTTAGTATGACTTCAATGTGGATGAAAATAACACCATTAAGAAAAAAATTGTGTATCTGCCTTTTCCTATGACGTATACGCTGTGCTATGCATTACAGTATTGTGGTTAGGCCTTAATTTGTTTTGTATGTTTAATTGTACTTTGGGGGGTTGTTTGAAGTTTGGTGTCACACTCACACAGACATTCAATTATTAATGAAGAGCGAAAGACCACTGAGATTAAAGAAAACTATCCTGTGTATTTGCCTCAAATAGTGTACATATATTTGCCTCCATATAGTGTAAGCAGAATAAAGCAAAGTATTACTCTATGTAGTTTTTTTCTTCCTCTGTTAACAGACTGTGTTAATTCTTGTTTAACCATTATATATGATCTCAAATCTTTAAGCATTGAATATTTTTCTTCAGTACAAAGTGTCTGTCTTGCTCACTTTTCCTGAGATATTCCATTCTTATCTTGTTTCTATACTATTTCTTATGTTTTCCATAAATGCATGATCATTAAACTTTTCTCTGCCATCACCCACATATTTTGGCAAACAAATCTTCTGCTATTCAACCTTACCCAGCTTGCTTGGGCCACAGTGATATTTTCTATTGCTGAATTCATACAATATTTATGGTTCACTTATTACATTCCCAACAAATTGGTGGTGGTGGTTGAGTTACTAAATTGTATGTGACTCTCTTGCTACCCCATGGACCATAGTCCACCAGGCTCCTCTGTCCATAAAATTTTCAAGGCACAAGTATTGGAGTGGATTGCCATTTCTATCTCCATTTATAGCTAATTTAATTCCATATTTGATAAATATGTGAATGCTTTATCTTTCCAACTAGAAAAATCAGGTCTTTTATTAGTTTGGTTAACCCTGTAAAATCCAATAAGCCGCTAAGGACTGATTTGACTTGGCTTATTGAAACGTTAGGTACTTTCTTCTAATAAACTCTTTAACTTTTAAGTTCATTATCATCTTATAATTAAAAGGAATGATCATTGAATCTATAGATTGCTTTGGGTAATATACTCATTTTTACTACATTGATTCTTCCAATCCATGAACATGGTATATTTCTCCATCTGTTAGTGTCCTCTTTGATTTCTTTCACCAGTGTTTTATAGTTTTCTATATATAGGTCTTTAGATTCTTTAGGTAGATA
Organism: Bubalus kerabau; assembly: GCF_029407905.1. Lineage (NCBI taxonomy): Eukaryota > Metazoa > Chordata > Mammalia > Artiodactyla > Bovidae > Bubalus > Bubalus kerabau. The sequence continues at coordinate 71,008,561 of NC_073625.1, forward strand.
TATTCCTAAGTATTTTATTCTTTCCGTTGCAATGGTGAATGGAATTGTTTCCTTAATTTCTCTTTCTGTTTTCTCATTATTAGTGTATAGGAATGCAAGGGATTTCTGTGTGTTGATTTTATATCCTGCAACTTTACTATAGTCATTGATTAGTTCTAGTAATTTTCTGGTGGAGTCTTTAGGGTTTTCTATGTAGAGGATCATGTCATCTGCAAACTATGGAGAACAGTGTGGAGATTCCTTAAAAAACTGGAAATAGACATGCCTTATGATCCAGCAATCCCACTGCTGGGCATACACACTGAGAAAACCAGAAGGGAAAGAGACACGAGTACCCCAATGTTCATCGCAGTACTGTTTATAATAGCCAGGACATGGAAGCAACCTAGATGTCCATCAGCAGATGAATGGATAAGCAAGCCGTGGTACATATACACAATGGAGTATTATTCAGCCATTAAAAAGAATGCATTTGAATCAGTTCTAATGAGGTGGATGAAACTGGAGCCTATTATACAGAGTGAAGTAAGCCAGAAAGAAAAACACCAATACAGTATACTAACACATATATATGGAATTTAGAATGATGGTAACAATAACCCTGTGTACGAGACAGCAAAAGAGACACTGATGTATAGAACAGTCTTATGGACTCTGTGGGAGAGGGAGAGGGTGGGAAGATTTGGGAGAATGGCATTGAAACATGTAAAATATCATGTATGAAATGAGTTGCCAGTCCAGGTTCGATGCACGATACTGGATGCTTGGGGCTGGTGCACTGGGACGACCCAGAGGGATGGAATGGGGAGGGAGGAGGGAGGAGGGTTCAGGATGGGGAACACATGTATACCTGTGGCGGATTCATTTTGATATTTGGCAAATCTAATACAGTTATGTTAAGTTTAAAAATAAAATAAAATTAAAAAAAAAAAAGAAATGACAAAAAAAAAAAATAAAAAAAAAATAAAAGGAATGATCAAACTTACAGAACTATAAAGTGACTGAAATGCTTTTTCCGACACTAGTTTTGGTTATAACCCAATACTAGAAAGTAAGATAATTTTAAGCTGTCACATGAAATTCCTGCCAACAATGTGATGCTATACGTTTTAGATTCTTTCATTTTCTTTCTTTGTCATGACTCTTCCTTTTTCAGTGCATTGCTCCTGTGTCTAGTGTCAGTCTTTTGTGCACTGATCACATTAAACCAGTCAAAGTAACTAAGAAACAAAATGAAGACATGCCTAACATTAGCCCCAGAAACTAGACAAGTGACAACTAAGTAGAACAGAAACATAAGAGGTATTCTAGTTTTAGGAAACAGAATATGCAGTGTCATGAAACAATAAATATCTCTGGAGAAATCAAGTGGAATGTAAAGCTATATGAATTATCAGGTGTCAGGTTAGGTAGAATGTTTTGAGTGAGTGAGTGATATTCGCTCAGTCGTGTCCGACTCTTTGAGACCCTGTGGACTAGCCTGCCAGGCTCCTCTGTCCATGGAATTTTCCAGGAAAGAATACTGGAGTGGATTGCCATTTCCTTCTCTAGGGGCTCTTCCTGACCCAGGGATCAAACACATGTCTCCTGCATTGCAGGCAGATTCTTTACCATCTGAGCCACCAGGGAAGCCTACTATTAAAAGATATTTCTAAGTATTAGACATTTCCATGTACAAAGGATGTTATGGGTTGTACTTATACTTTCCCGTAGCCTATTCAAAAGAGCAGCCACTCAGTGGTTCAGTATTCATTCCTAGCAGATGCTTGCAATTGTTCATTTTCCTTATGAGCAGGACCTCAGTTGACAGTGGATTAGTCCCAAACCAGCACTTGGTGGCTTGAACTATCCAGACTGTATTTGCCGTTTAGGTTGATTCCCTGAGAAAATTTCAATCTTTCTTTCTTCTGTTAAATCCCACACTTTAACTTTTTAAAAAATTGTATTTTCACAAAAACAAAAGAGCAAAAGTTTTTCTTATAAAGTTTAGTGCAGATTTTTTCCAGCTGCAGTTTAGCAAGTCTGCAGCTAGACAATAACTCTTCTAAGTCTCTATGTTAAGATTCTATGTGATTGCTCAGTCTTTCCGTTGTACCTGACTTTTTGTAACCCCATGGATTGTGGCCTGCCAGATTCCTCTGTGTAAGAGATTTTCCAGGTAAGAATGCTGAAGTGGGTTGCTATTTCCTTCTCAGAGGATCTTCCTGACCCAGGAATCAAACCCTTGTCTCCTGCTTGGCAGGCACATTCTTTACCACTGACCCTGGGAAGCCTATCATATTAACTTTCCATTAAATATAGTTAAAAATAAAGAAAAAAGTATTAGAAATATCTTTAGAAGTATACATATTTTGCAAGCTATTATAGTCAACTATTACAGTTCTTTATATTTCGGCTGATTTTTCCTCCTCTTATGACTGATTTTTTAAACAACTGAATTAAAACATGAAAGCATAGTTTTTATATGATTTTTAGGAGTGTATAGACTGTAATATGGGCTTCCCTGGTGGCTCAGTCAGTAAAGAATCTGCCTGCAGTGCAGGAGACTGGTGTTTGATCCCTAGGTCAGGAAGATCTCCTGGATGAAGATATGGCTACTGATTCCAGTATTCTTGCCTGGAAAATCCCATGGATAGAGGTGACTGGTGGGCTACAGTCTATGGGGTTGCAAGAGTCAGACACACTACCACTAAGTCACTTCAGTCGTGTCTGACTCTGTGCGACCCCATAGTCGGCAGCCCACCAGGCTCTGCCGTCCCTGGGATTCTCCAGGCAAGAACACTGGAGTGGGTTGCCATTTTTAGTGACAAAACCACCACGACTACATAGACTATAATATGGTTGGTGAATGATAACTAACTGGTATAGATGAAATTTAACTAAGTGGTCAGAATGACAAGACTTACTCCATGGGCCACATCCTTAAGAGATTCTACTCTTTGGTCTTAAATATTTACCATGCTTCCACAATTATTACTATAAAAATAGAATAGATCTTAATGATTCTCCCGGTAAACTAGAAACACAAACTTTGTATTAAAGGTAAATAGAAACAGATGTGATATATACAAAGTTATCTACAACCATTTGTACCTTATAAAATGTAAGTTTATTGTCAGATAAATGAATTCTCGATGCACTTAGCTAAACACTGTAAGTATATCTACACAGATAAGGTCATAAACTCCCATAAATACATTTTATTATAACTATAATTTATTCTGAATCATTAAGCTCAGAGTTAATATGATAATCGGAAAATTGGGAGTCTAATAAAATAATTTATAAATCAGCCATTAAAGTATTATTTAACTAGAGTGAAGGGTTTACTAGCGTATGAATAAAAGTATATATTAAATGAAACAGTAAATATAAAATTTTGGAATTTTTCATTAAACAAATGATATTCACGAAAAAAGCTTTCTGCTTTTTTAAGTTGCTTTTGTAAACTTGTGAATCTAAGTGACAATCTAACAAATTAAAATATTTTCTTAAAAGCATTATTAATAAACCTCTACTAGATGTTAAATTTTTCATCCATCCTGAAAACCATTGGCAAGTTTATTTGGTCTGTATCTGGAACAACCAGAAAAAAACACGTATAATATATGTATCTAAAAGGGAAATGAAAATGCATGGAAATATCTAATTGTGTATACTGTGAAGCTGGAAAATTAAAGATGATAACCCCTTTTTACCATTCAGCCGAGCGTGAAAGAGCAAAAGAGATTCAAAACTTCATTAATTGCTCTCATACAACATTACAGGCCACCTGCACTTGAGAGAATTTACATTGGAGCAGATGGATTGCTGAATGCAGTATCAAAGATTTGCAGAATATTTGTTTTAAAAATAAACTGGATTCTAAGACAAGGACAAGCAAATCATACAATTTACAAAGATGACAGAGATTTCATTATTGGGACTCTTTAAAAATACGAGGAAGGGCACATTTTTATCTCTAAATTGAAAACACGCAAACCAAACCACTCTTTAAAAATGGTAAAAGTCACATCTTTAAATGAAAGATGACAATATGCTCATGCATTTTAATTTTGCTGTATTCATTTGGGGCTATTGAACCTACCTGACTGGTTTCCTTTACTAACTCCTAGATCATTGAAACCCAGGATTTGCCTACACTGCATAATGTCATGTTTTTACAACTCTGATTATTCACGTCCCTGAATAAATTGATTGTTCCGTATGTAAAGTAAAAGAGGTAATGTAAAGGTTAGCTTTTTGTTGAGGAAACTCATTTTCACTTGTCATTTGATTCTGTCTTGACTCTGCACTTAAAACTGCTAAGTCTGAATTCCCCACTGTGGAATCACTGTTAATATGAATCTAGCTAACTTATGCTTCTGAGTTCAGCTGTATTATGCTTTTGACACATATTTTAATTTTTATATCTTGCACATGTTTCTACAACTTCACTCATGAATTAAGTTTTACTTAGAATTTGCATTTATGGTATTTTCAAGCATTCTATGAACATTGATATCCCGAGTCAGCAAGCTACAGCCAGTGGGCTGAATTTGACCCAATACCTGTTTTTGGAAATAAGGTCTGATTGTGGCACAGCCATGCCCATTAATTTACTTACTGTCTGTGGCTGTTTTCGTGCTGTGATTGTAAAGGAGAGTAGTCATAACAGAGACCATGTTGTCCACAACATCTAAAGTATTTATTATCTAGCTCTTTATGGAAGAAGTTTATGAACCCAGATACATTGGCACACTGTGTGGCCTCAGGCAAGTTTTCTTACCTCACTGGGCTTTAGTGTCCTTATCTGTAAAATAAAGATAATGATGGTACCTACTTAACGTGGCTTTTATGATGATTAAATGGAATAATATAAGCTTTTAGGAAAAGGCCTGACCCATAGTGTCAAGCAAGGAATAATGCTAGTTCATGGAAGCTGAGAAATAGACTTTAAACTATATTATTGTAGTTTTTCCACTTTCTCTATTTAAATAGGGGGATTTCGGGGACCTGAAACTATCATAAAATTGTTAGTCGACTATTCCCCAATACAAAACAGAAAGTTCAAAATAAATAATGGAGGGAATGTGATTTTGTATTAAAGTCATTGACTTTGAGAGTGGAAGCTCTGAGTGCGAATGACAACTCCTCTGGGAAGTCCAGTTAACTCCTTACTTGCTCTTTAAATAAGACTTTCAGTCAGTAATGTAAACTCTCTAATCTGTACTTCCTTATCTGTAAAATAATAGTAATAATATAATAATCATGTCTTCTAATAGATTATTAGTTTATTGTAAAGGGCAAATGAAAGAAGAAAAATGTAGCAGTGTAAATTTTAAGGATCAGTACAAATCAAAGGTCTTAATGCCTAATTAACCTTACCATGCTTCCTTGCCTTGCACCTTGGGAAGTGAATATTTGTAATTATTTAGCCAAAGAGTTCACGAGTAACCTTTTTTGTGTCAAAGGTTGCCACATGCATCAACACGGATGTATCTTACAGACATAATGAGGGAAAGAAGCCAGGTCCAGAAAAGCAGGCCTGATATAATCATCTTTGGGCTTCCCGGGTGGCGTCTGCAGTAAAGAACCCGCCTGCCAATGCAAGTGTCCTAAGAGGCTCGGGTTCGAGACCTAAGAGGCTTGGGTTTGATCCTTGAGTCAGGAAGATCCCCTGGAGGAGGCATGACAACCCACCATGACTATTGCCTGGAGAATCCCATGGACAGAGAAGCTTGGCGGGCTACAGTCCATAGGGTCACACAGCGTCGGACATGACTGAAGCGACTTAGCACTCACGCACGCATGATCCACAACTAGCAAAATTAATCTTTGGTGATGGAAAAGAACATTAGTTACGTTTCTGGTGTGTGCATGTGGGGAAAAGGTCTTCTGGGAGGCTGAGGTTGTTGTAGGTACTTTCCTATAGGTACAGTTCACATGGATATGTTCCCTTTGTATATCTTTATTCACATGAGTGATTAAAATTTGTGAACTTAACTGTAGGTATATTTATAATTGAGTTTAAAAATAACTGTTGGAAAAATAAAAGAAAAAGAAAGGAGAGAAAAAGAGAGAAACCGAATAAGGACAACCACTTGTCCTGCTTTCAGAATTAAAAAAACTAAATCTTCTGCCATCCAATGTATCCATGTTATTCCTACACTTACACACTCAAATGCATCTTTCTCTCCACAGCCACACAGAGTCCACTAACCGACGTGCATACACACACACACACACACACACACACACTCCCCTCTGTAATCAAATGGGACTCAGCTTTGGGCAACAATGTCTCCATATGGTTCTTCAAATATGTGAGTTTTGACAGAATTTCCCTTTTATTTTTCTTTCTCTATAAATCCTACAACGTTCAGTTTTACCTGAAGTCTTTTCTTAACTACTTAAGGCATCATGACCTTTATGAGGCTCATAGATCACTTTTGCTCCATATTAAACACTCATTGTGCTATTTTCCAAACTTTTGTTTTAATTTCATTTTTATGTACATATTATTCATTTTCCCAAAATATAATATGTGTTCCATGAAGATAAGACAAAAGGATCTTAAACTGAAACCTGTGTTTATAGTGGAAGTCAAATATATTTTAAAATTAGACTTTATTTTTTAAAAGAAAATGCTTTATTAGTACAAAACCAAAAAATATAAAAGCTGTTGAAGGAAATGAAGTGTTTTGGTCATGCTAAGCCAGAAGCATCCCATTCCTTTCTCAGAAGTGACAAATATGGCAGCTTTTCTTGTACAAATTTCCATTAATGCATGTGAATGTTCTGTGCATATTCATATGCTTTTGTGGCTTATGGTAGTTTGCTGTACATATTATCTTATACTATGTTTCATTAAGTGAATCATATATCTTAAGGTCTTCCATTTTAATAAATAAAATGAATTAAAATACCGAAAGAAGTTATGAAAGTATAGAAATATGAAATTATGGGGCAGTGCTATTTTTTAACTGAGTAACTTTGCAAATACTATAAAATTGCCTTTTTGACATCATGGATATAGACTATTCTGATAATTATTTCTGTAGCTTTGGTACGAATTTTTTAAATGATATTTACATATTGAACTGTGCTGAAAATTGTTTTTCCACTTTGTCTATGTAGTTTTTCCTTATCCTTCACTTAAGTGTATTGAGTAAATATTTAGTCTATTGTTCTTGAAGTATACTCTGAAAAATATGTGAAGCATTCCCAATTTTTAAAATTTATTTGTTGCTTTCTAGCCAGGAGTTTGTTTAAATTGTAGTGCAGAACTTTGGATCTTACCAGATGTTGAGTAATATGCCACTAAGATAAGTGCAAATGGTTTCACTCTTGATTCCTTTGTACTAGTGAAAGACAACTTGGAATTCTAAACAGATTAAATAGAGAGGTTACTGTTCATTCGGACTCTCTTAGAAAGGAAGGCTATTTTGACAAATCCCTCTGCTTATTAGACAAAGTGCAAAAGCATTACATCTGGAGATCATATGCCATTGTTTTATGAAATCGATTCATCGTACAATCCCTTCTACTCTTGAAATAAACCCAGGAGAATTTAAGTAAGCTGTCCACACTAGCACACATTCCTATTTCCACATAAACACTCACCAACTCCTCTATGCATATATGCTCTCTTGAGATATTTGTGCCCTCACAAACCATAAAGTGGAATTGCAACATGCTTTTCAAATTGGCAATATTGCTTTTATAAATTAGTTTCTTTTGTTTTTTTTTTTTTGCTTATTGTTTTTGGCTGCACTGGGTCTTTGTCGCTGCGTGCGGGCTTTCTCTAGTTGTGGTGAGTGGGGGTTCCTCTCTCATTGTGGCATGTGGGCTTCTCATTGTTGTGGCTTCCCTTGTTGCAGAGCATAGACTCTAGAACACGGGGTTAGCAGTAGTCGTTAATGGGCTTAGTTGCCCCATGGCATGTGAGATCTTCTTGGAGTAAGGATCAAACCAGTGTCCCCTCTGTTAGAAGGTGGACTCTTAACCACTGGACCACCAGGGAAGCCCCAGACATTGTTTTAACATTATCTTTTAATAGATTTCTGAATCTAGCTTGCGATAATTATTCTTATTGCTTGAAACCAACAATCCATTTTTCTTTAATTTTGTGATACATTTCCTTTTCATTTAAAAAACAAAGTTGAAATTATTTTTGAAATCCATCATCCCCATATACTTCAAATTTATTTTCCTTTCTCAAACCTTGAAGCAATGTATGTGTTTCACATGTTTAAGACTATCAGAATACAAACTGTTCATTTCATTAGAATAAGGAAACATTCAGCAAATGACTAAATACATGTACCAGAGGGTTTTAAGAGGATTTTAGATATTTGAGAGGAGCCAGTCCTAGAGTTTGCTTTCGAAATTCCTAAAGATGACATTTTAAAAGATAACTGCAACTCAGATCAGTGAAGTGCTTTGATGTCTTCTTTTTTCTTTTGCAGATTGTAATCCTCATGTTCAGAAGACCTCTCCCTAGAGTGTAATTTAACTTAATTGACCATCATTGTTCCTTGAAAACTTTGAATTAAATTAACATAAGCATGAATGAAACTGGTCAGATAACCATGCACCGTTGTCTTTATTATTATTTTTCCTTTAGGATTAGTGACAATATTATGTATAAAATTGGAATTTGGCTATTAGGTCCTCATTCAATCATTCCAGATTTGATTAAAACTGGTATCTTGGTGTACAGTAATTTAGGTTCATGAGAAACTGTTAGGTTTCCCATTTAGCTCTTGGGTTTATTGAAGAACAGGGCATTTTATGTGTGTAGTGATGAATTTTGTTCTTTTTCTTTTTTGCACTAACATCATATACAGACTGCAAAACTGACTGAGCATGAAATTGTTTTTAGAAATTGTGAGAGCTAGTTTAGATGGCAAGAATCAGATGAACAGTTGTTAGTAAAAATGTGTGTGTGGAAAGGATGATGGTAATGGATAGGGAAGTTTAAAAGTAGAGAGGTATTAGCATGAAACAAAAACATTCATGTGGCAGGCATTTCGGTCCAGTATTTACATGCCAGCATTCTTAGAAGCATATAAGTTTTAGGGAAAAAAAAATTTTTTTAATTTTGGTGTCTTTTTTTTTTTTTTCACAGAAGGAAAAGTGGTATAGGCTTTGAGTCTCCCGGTAACTGCCACTGCAGAGCAGTAGGCTTCATTATGGCTGTGCTTATGCAATACTAATTAACATGCCTGATGTGCTGTTTTCCTTATTTGACCATGTGACAGCCCACAGGTCTGACACCCTCTGTGAACCAACAGCTGAGGACATTTTCAATGTGGCAGATTTTTTACGAAATACACCCAAACAAAAATGTAATCACACTTTTCCTGAACAACTGCATTAACAGAATGTGTTAGAGCGGATCTACAATTAGTGGATTGCATACATTTATACTTGAGAAAAAATTAAAAAGAGACTAGAGACGAGTTAAGCCTATGCATACAAATGATTATACCTTGGGTCCAGAATTAAAAAGTGTAATAGCACTGTATTATATTATCACAGAGGATATCATTTTACCAGTAAAATCAGATCTAGCAAAAGTATCACTCACCAAGGATTAGAAAAAAAATTATGAATATATATATATTGCACCCTAATGGACCTCTGTGATGTCCAGCTGATTTATTGAATCTATACATGAAATGAATTAGAGAGTCTGGACATAGGCAAATTTTGTTTTAGTTTGTTTAGTTCTGTTGTTGTGGGACTGGAGATACTCTTTTTAACAAAATCAGCATGGTCACTGGCTATATAGATTGTAAAGTCTCATTCAGGGTTTGGGATAGAGACTATAGCCCTGACCAATAAATATAAAATTAGCACTGTAATGGGAAGGTATTAGAATGGATTGTGAATTGTAGAAGTTTTCCTTAGGAAGTGAAAATTAGCAGAGACCTGGAAGTCAGATTAGAGGTTAAGCAGATGAGCTGAGGAAATTAGAACACTAGGTCGCACACTGTGTCACACATCATAAGCTCTTGAAGAAATGTTTTTAATTACTGATGCCTGGGTGCCATCTCTAGAAAATCTGATTTAATTGTTCCGAGTAGGACCTTGGGCACTGCGAGTTTTAGAATGCTCCTAGGTGTTTTTAATGTGCAACGAAGTTTGAGAACTGTTGTGGAGACGTTCTAGGCAGATGGAGAAGACCAGTGGCAAGGTGACGCTTGGCAGGACCTTAATAAAGCTCAGAGGTCAGGTACTGCTGAGTGGCTGCTGAGAGAGGGAAGCAAGGCAGAGGTATGTGCAGCAGGAGACTGAAGGGCTGGGGAAGAAGCAGCAGGTCATGCAGGGCTCTGTCGACCACAGTAGAGATTTAGGTCTTTGTTGCACAGTAATGGGCAGCCATTCAAGTCTCCCTAGACACGTCCCCTCCCCACACACACTGTTTCCTCCCCCCAAAACATGGTTGACTGCTCTTTTTTTTTTGGCATATTTTGACCTTTCTGTATCTTCAAATGAATAAGAGTACTTTTTTGAGATCAAGAGTCATTAAGGGCACTGAAAGCTTTTCTTTTTTTTTTTCTAGTCTTAAGTTACCACAAAGCTGAAAAATGTATAAAAATATCAGAATGTCTCTTAAACAACCATTGGACAAACTTCCCACCCTGTTGGCCTCCCACCCACCAAAGGCAGATCTGAGCTGGACTATATAGTGCAGCAAGTTTTAAATTTAGTTGCACATTACAATCATCAGGAATATATATATATATATATATATATATATATGAATTTTATTTTTAGAGCAGTTTTAGTTCCAAAGTAAAATTAAGAGGAAAGAACAGAGATTTTCCATACACCCCCTGCTCACACAGGGCTCCCTGGGTGGCACTAGTGGTAAAGACCCCGCCCGCCAATGCAGGTAGGCATAAGGGACACAGATTCGATCCCTGGGTTGGGAATATGCCCTGGAGAAGGGCATGGACACCCACTCCAGTATTCTTGCCTGGAGAATCCTGTGGACAGAGAAGCCTGGCAGGCTGCAGTCCATAGGGTCGCACCCAGTCAGAAATGACTGAAGCGACTTAGCACACACGCACCTGCCCAGACAAATAAATAGCTTCCCCATAATCAACCTCCATCCTGCACATAGTGGTACATTTGATATTACAATTGACGGACCTATACTGACAATCATTATCATTCAGAATCCCCAGTTTACCTTATGATTTACTCTTGTTCTGCATTCTATGCCTTTGGACAAATATATAATGACATGGATCCATCATTATAGTGTCATTCAGAGTGTTTGATTGCCCTAAATATCCTCTGTGTTCCACTTGTTTATCTCCACTATCAACCCCTGACAACCACTGATCTTTTTATTGTCTTCATAGTTTTGCCTTTTCCAGAATGTCATATAGGTAGAATCAAACAGCATATAATCTTTCAGATTGGTTTCTGAAAAGTAGGCAGTTAAGCTGATTCTATAACTTCTCTTGGCTTGGTAGTTCATTTCTTTAAAAAAAAAATAATAAACTTTTCTCTTTATTTTTTAATTAATTTATTTTTGGCTGCACTGGGTCTGACTGATGCGTGCAGGTTTTTCCCTAGTTGGAGCAAGTGGGAACGACTCTCTAGTTGCAGTACGGGGGCTTCTCTCTGTGGTGGTTTCTCTTGTTACAAAGCACAGGCTCTAGATTGCATGGGCTCAGTAGTTGTGACACGGTGGCTCAGTTGCCCAGTGGCATGCGGAATCTTCCCAGACTAGGGATTGAATCCATGCTCTACATTGGCAGATGGTTTCTTAACCACAGGACCACCAATGAAGTCCCATTTATTTTTTTAATGCTGAGTAATATTCCATTATCTAGATGTATCATACTTTATTTATCCATTCGCCTACTGAAGAAGATCTTGGTTGCTTCCATGTTTTGGCAGTTATTAATAAAGCTTCTGTAAACATTTGTGTGTAGGTTTTTGTTTGGATATAAGTTTTCAGCAGCTTTGGGTAGAAACCAAGATGCTTAATTACTGGAGGAAAATATTTATTAATACAGATGTCCAGGCTCAAATCAGTCAATTTAGGGGTGATGTGTGAGCATAATTTTTGAGGTTCCATAGTTGATTCTAATGTTTAATCAGAGTTAATCATCACTGATCTACAAGAAGCATCTCTTCAAATTTAATGGAAATTTGGGCATATTGATCTACAGGCTGAACTGGAATCATGGTGCTTTGGAAATGAAAGGAAGTTAAAATGAACTTGGTGTTTGTCTAAGTGCACTCTCTTCACAAAATAGAGATAAGTTCTTTCAGGGCAGATTCAATGAAAGGAAACAGCTTCCAGAATGTGTGGTGATGAGATGACAGAATCCCTGCCTCTCCTGGAAGTTTGCCATAGACTGGAGCACATTTGCCATGCTGCATTTTCAATAGTCTGTCATCTAGGATCTAATGTTAAATGTTTGTACTTCCATCACTTGGTTCTGATTATTTTCACACATTTATGTCAGGTCCACCCAATTTTATCAAAGCCTCTGATTTTCTAAACTTCAGTTAACAGTCAGAATCTACACATTTAAGGGAAGACAAAAAAATAGGCAAAAAAAAAAAAAAAAAAAGGAAATAGGAGAAATTTGTGCAGAACAGAAAGGGAAGCAAACAGACCTTGAAAGGAGAAAAGCAGACCATGGAATAGAAAGCACATTGACATGAAGACACATAATTATGAAGGTCAGAAGGAGCAAAGAGAGTCACTGGACAGGTGCCAAGAAGGCTGAAAAACCGGTCCACCTATGCAGGAGCTTGTCAATGGAAGACTACCCTAGGAGACAGGGCAGTAAGTTTGCTTGGGCTATTCAGCAAAGTCCTGCCTCCTCAACCAAATAACAAACGGTATTAGAACCATCAAAGAAATCAGTGATAGGGAAATGAAGCCTTTTGGGTGAAGAATTCTAGGGAAATTCTGAAGATTGTTACACAGATGTAGGGACATTCTTAGCATGAATTGAGCAATACACAAAGTTGGAAAATTACAGTTCACTTTGAGTATTAGAACCATACCGGCTAGCACCAGGGAGGCCAGAGGATCATTTAATAATAATTCATAGGAACTCAGGCATTTAAAATGATTTTCAAAAGGTCAAAGTTGGTTAGATAATGCCTTTTACCTCCACTAAATTTCAGAGCTAGAAATGAACTCCTGAACCATCTACCCCAAATCCTTCATCTAACAAATGAGAAAAATAAGACTAAGTGATTTGCCAAGCTAAGAAATTTTTGAGAGGTAGGCCCAGGATTCAGGCTGCTTCACTTACAGGCCTTTTGCTTTCTATCTGCTGCCCTTAGACCAGGGCAACATATAAGGAGACTGAATTGCAGTGAGAAAGATTTACATCGATCATGGAAAATTATAATGAAGATTATTTGACACTGTGAAGGTATAATATTCGTAGCAGTCACAGCTGACTAAATAGCAAGTTACTATCAGCAGAGGAGTGAACAGAATACTTTGATGGTGCTTCAGAAGACCCGAGTTCAGTTTAGTTTTCCTGTTAAGGATAAAGTCATCATTCTTCATGAATGCACTCCCATATGCGTAGCAGCATGCTTGGCACTGTGGAGTAGAGAGTGTAAGCAACTATGCCCTTACGGTGCTACAGTTAGCACAGAAGATATAGGTGTGTGTGTGTGTGTGTGTGTGTGTGTGTATACAGAGAAGGCAAAGATATACACACACATATATATATTTTATATAATTAAAGAAAAACACCGATTATGAAAATTGTGCTCTAATATCTACTTCAGTGTTACTATGTTAGTGACCAGGAATCTGAGAAAGTGGGGGTGTTGAAATACGGAATTAAGGAAATTTCATGGAAAAAAGTAGAATTTGAACTACGTATTGAATGCTAAGTAGGATGTGTATGGCAGGGAATAGAAAGCATTTTAGAATAAGCAGAAAAGAGAGGCATGCATGAATAAAATTAGTGCTCTTTCACGGATTTGTGAAACATTATGTAAAACAAGATTGAGAAAAAAGCTGGAGTTAGATCTAGGCTAACCTAAAATTCCCAACATTCACTGGAAAGACTGATGTTGATGCTGAAACTACAATGCTTTGGCCACCTGATGCAAAGAGCTGACTCGTTGGAAAAGACCCTGATCCTGGGAAAGATTGAAGGCAGAAGGAGAAGCAGGCGACAGAGGATGAGATGATTAGATGGCATCACCGACTCAATGGACATGAGTTTGAGCAAAGTTCGGAAAATGGTGAAGGACAGGGAAGCCTAGCATGCTGCAGTCCACGGGGTCACAAAGAGTCAGACATGATCGAGCAACTCAACAACAACAGCAACAGCAAAACCTAGAAATTGAGCTGTGTGTGTTGTGTGTGGAATTGCTCAGTCATATCTGACTCTTTGCGACCCCATGGACTGTAGCCTGCCAGGCTTCTCTGTCCATTGGCTTCTCCAGGCAAGAATACTGGAGTGTGTTGCCATTTCCCTTTCCAGGGGATCTTCCTACTCCAAGGTTCAAACCTGGGTCTCCCACACTGCAGGCAGATTCTTTACCGACTGACCTACCAGGAAATTCCCAAATTGGGCCAGGTATGCTCAAATTGCTATTGAAATTGCGGGGATCAGGGGCGGGACTGAAAGAGATGCAGATGGCAGGGTTAGTATTGGGAGGTGTTTTATTTAGGAGAGGCAACTTAGGAGGGAGTCAAGGTCGATTTGTAGAGAATAAAGAATGAAAGTCTAGAGAGAGGGAGGGTGTGATTGCGAGATTATTTCAGGCTAATAGAGAGTTATGATTATACAGTGGAAGTGAGAAGTAGATTTAAGGGCCTAGATCTGATAGATAGAGTGCCTGATGAACTATGGATGGAGGTTCGTGACATTGTACAGGAGACAGGGATCAAGACCATCCCCATGGAAAAGAAATGCAAAAAAGCAAAATGGCTGTTTGGGGAGGCCTTAAAAATAGCTGTAAGAAGAGAAGTGGAAAGCAAAAGAGAAAAGGAAAGATATAAGCATCTGTATTAGTTTTGCCAAATATCAAAATGAATCCGCCACAGGTATACATGTTGTAAAGTTTAAAAATAAAATAAAATTAAAAAAAAATAGTTTGAAAGACAAAATTAAAAAAAAAAAAACCATTGTTTTAGTCTTTTAAAACATATTAAGCCTTGGAGGTTACAAAAATTTGTAAAAATTAAGTCTGCATACACATAGATAATATTGACACACACACACACACACAAAAAACAAACAAAAAAAAGATATAAGCATCTGAATGCAGAGTTCCAAAGAATAGCAAGGAGAGATAAGAAAGCCTTCCTCAGCAATCAATGCAAAGAAATAGAGGAAAACAACAGAATGGGAAAGACTAGAGATCTCTTCAAGAAAATTAGAGATACCAAAGGAACATTTCATGCAAAGATGGGCTCGATAAAGGACAAAAATGGTCTGGACCTAACAGAAGCAGAAGATATTAAGACGAGGTGGCAAGAATACACAGAAGAACTGTACAAAAAAGATCTTCAAGACCAAGATAATGACGATGGTGTGGTCACTCACCTAGAGCCAGATTTCCTGGAATGTGAAGTCAAGTGGGCCTTAGAAAGCATCACTTGGAATGTTACTTTCAACTTCTGTCTTAAAATGACTTTATTTCACCTTTATTTTGGAAACTATTTTTGCTGTATATAGACTTTTGGGTTGATAGTTTTTTAATTTGTTTTGTTTTGTTTTTCCTTTAAGTTCTTCCATTGTTTCATGGAAACAAAACATTATTTTGCTAATAAGAAAACAAGCCAACAATCTTAAAAAAAAAAAAAAAAAAAAAAGAAAGCATCACTACGAACAAAGATAGTGGAGGTGATGGAATTCCAGTTGAGCTATTTCAAATCCTGAAAGATGATGCTGTGAAAGTGCTGCACTCAATATGCCAGCACATTTGGAAAACTCAGCAGTGGCCACAGGACTGGAAAAGGTCAGTTTTCATTCCAATCCCAAAGAAAAGCAATGCCAAAGAATGCTCAAACTACCACACAATTGCACTCATCTCACACACTAGTAAAGTATGTTTAAAATTCCGCAATTTTAAACAATTGTAAACAGGCTTCAGCAGTACATGAACCGTGAACTTCCAGATGTTCAAACTGGTTTTAGAAAAGGCAGAGGAACCAGAGACCAAATTGCCAACATCCGCTGGATCATCAAAAATCAAGAGAGTTCCAGAAAAACATCTATTTCTGCTTTCTTGACTATGCCAAATCCTTTGACTGTGTGGATCACAATAAACTGTGGGAAATTCTGAAACAGATGGGAATACCAGACCACCTGACCTGCCTCTTGAGAAACCTGTATGCAGGTCAGGAAGCAACAGTTAGAACTGGACATGGAACAACAGACTGGTTCCAAATAGGAAAAGGAGTACGTCAAGGCTGTATATTGTCACCCTGTTTATTTAACTTATATGCAGAGTACATCATGAGAAATGCTGGGCTGGAAGGAGCACAAGCTGGAATCAAGATTTCTGGGATAAATATCAATAACCTCAGATATGCAGATGATACCACCCTTATGTCTGAAAGTGAACAGGAACTAAAAAGCCTCTTGATGAAGGTGAAAGTGGAGAGTGAAAAAGTTGGCTTAAAGCTCAACATTCAGAAAACTAAGATCATGGCATCTGGTCCCATCACTTCATGGCAAATAGATGGGGGAACAGTGGAAACAGTGTCAGACTTTATTTTGGGGGGCTCCAAAATCACTGCAGATGGTGACTGCAGCCATGAAATTAAAAGACGCTTACTCCTTGGAAGGAAAGTTAGGACCAACTTGGATAGCATATTCAAAAGCAGAGACATTACTTTGGCAACAAAGTTCCATCTAGTCAAGACTATGGTTTTTCCAGTGGTCATGTATGAATGTGAGAGTTGGACTGTGAAGAAAGCTGAGTGCTGAAGAATTGATGCTTTTGAACTGTGATGTTGGAAAGACTGTTGTGAGTCCCTTGGACTGCAAGGAGATCCAGCCAGTCCATTCTAAAGGAGATCAGTCCTGGGTGTTCTTTGGAAGGACTGATGCTGAAGCTGAAACTCCAATACTTTGGCCACCTGATGCAAGGTGCTGACTTACTTGAAAAGACCCTGATGCTGGGAGGGATTGGGGGCAGGAGGAGAAGAGGATGACAGAGGATGAGATGTCTGGATGGCATCACTGACTCGATGGACATGAGTTTGAGTAAACTCCAGGAGCTGTTGATGGACAGGGAGGCCTGGCATGCTGTGGTTCATGGGATCGCAGAGTTGGACACGACTGAGCAACTGAACTGAATAGAGAGTTAATATTGAAGGGAAGCCTGGTATGTTACAGTCCATGGTGTCACAGAGTTGGACGTGACTGAGGTGACTTAGAGGCAGAAGCAGCAGTAGGAGGAAAGATTACGATGAAGAAGACCCTTCAGAGGAATAGCAGGCAAGGTCTGTCTACTAGATGGAAGTAAAAGAAGGGAGATAAGAACTCCAAGTTACTTCAGAGATCCTGAGCCTGGGTGACACCAAAAAAGGCAGTCATGAAATAAATATGGGATGCAAATATTTCTATAACACTCATCATATTTGCATACTTAAAAAGAGAATTCTTCATTCTTTCTTCCGTAAACATACAAATCTGTCATACATATCATATACTATATATACACAACATGGACCCCAGTGCATATGCTGTAACCTTGATCACTTTTGCAGATCAGCACAGATTCACAGCCAAAGAGAAATTGATACAGAATTAAATATATTATACAGTAGCAGCAGAGTCACATTTTTGTTATTGCTCTTATTTAAGCTACTGATTCTGCCTAGAGTTTTATCATTTGCAAAGCTGCCTTATATATTCCAAAACATTTTCTAAGAAAAAATTATTTAGAGAATTAATATACTCTATAGAGGAGCCACTCAGGATTGAAGTAATCAGTAGTAGCTTATAATTCAGATTCTGAACTAAATATTTAGGCAGGGACCTAAAGAAATGTTTATTCATTCTAATTCAATTTAGTACACTGTAAGGAGCATGAATATAGAAGCCCACCGTTTTGTTCTTCCCTCCTCCCTAATTTTAAAGAGGTTAGTTTTATATCAGTCTTTTGAGTTTTTAGTTCTGTCTTTGCTATGCTACAGAAAATACTGATGCCAGCGGGCTGAAAGAAAACAAATTTTTTTTAAGAGGAAGAAGAAATTGTGGTACATTAAGCCCAGTTATTTTCCTGTTTAGGTGGCAGTCCTTACTTTTAAAATAAATTATGTGAACTTCTTTTACTTTCTTTCTGCTTCAATTTTTCTTCTTTTATTAAAGCCTCAACACTTTAAATAATGGGTATTTCCAGAATTTCTTTACAGGAGAAATTTAGGAGGTACAGTCTAATTTGAATAGAGAGGCTGGCGGACTTGACTTAAAGCTATGTTGTAATAATAGATGCATTTAAAAACTTAGTTATGTTACTGATTTAAAATGATACAATTTTCTAAAGATGCATTTATTCAGACTTTGCATAATATTTAAAGAGTCCAATTTCCCAGTGAATTTTATTATTACCATTATTATTGTCACGATAGTTATAACAGTGACTGGGAGAGGTACAAAGCAGATTCCCATCATTGCTGATAATGTAATCAATTGCATTAGCAAAATGCAGTTTACAAATGATACTTAGCTGTGGCTCCTGATTATTTCTCTGTAGCCTGCATTCCTTCTGTGTTTGCATGTGTGTGCATTGCTCCAAAATGACAGAATTATATACATATATACAGAGATACATGTATTTATTCATTTATCAGTCTGTCCATTCCACAAATATTTAATGAGTTCCTATCACACATATAGTTTTGGATATCTGAATTCACATGTGGACAGAAACAAAAATAAGTTTTTGTGTACCATTCATTTGCAAAATAGGCATCAACAGTCAAGGGAAAAATTCCCTTTTCTAGCCCTCTGTATACTCTTAATAATAGTTAAAATGAAACCTTATATTTTACAAGCCAGTCTTTAAATACTGTAACTCTGGTTATTACTAGAGACACAGTGTGATGATCAAAGACATGAGTCAAACTAAACTGCCCGATTTTGTCACAGGGTAGCTGTGTGTCCTCAAGCAAGGTACTTGACCTCTCTGAGCCTCTGTCTTCTCACTTAGAAAATGAGGAAAATAACAGTACCTACATCACAGGATGATGTTAAAGACTGAACTAATCTCTATATAAAGTATTTAGAACAGTGCCACAAACAGGGCCCTGATCGTTTAACCATGACTGATCTGACTAAAGCTGCATTCCTTTTCACTGTGCTACATAAGTATTAGGCTTAACGTCTCCATCTTTCATAATCACTCCTAAATATTAGTGAGTTTTATTAGCTAAGGGAATAAAACCAATAAACATATAATTACACCTGTTTTTCTTTTATATTTGACATGTATTCTTGGGCTAGAAATTCTTAAAATTTATGATGGATTCCAAATCTAGGTGATGGTGCCAGATTTCCAGGTCTATTCCCTGCCGTGTTCCACGTCACTATATTATTGTGAAAGATTTAAAATACATTGTAATTTCAAGCATCTAATGGGAAATACACTCAATATTCTCTAAATGACAAAAAGATAAAATAATACATTAATATAGCTGAAATATATACTTGGAAGTCAGAAATAGCAGCTGACTATGACCTTCTTATTGAAAAAGTGACCCAGAAAATGGACAAGGAGATTTCATCATTTCTTTCCCACTTCTAAACCAAAATCTTAGATGCCTTTAAATCCCTATTGGATAAAGTTGGCTTTTTGGTTGTTTATGAAATACCAAGTGAGTAAGGGAATGTTGTGCCTTTTATGTTCAGATTTTTTTCATCAGCGTCTAATAGAAAGCAACACTTATGTTTTTTCCTTAAAATGAACAATAGCCTTTATTTTTAGTCCCTCCATAGCTAGAATTTTTGGAACTTACTATGCTACCGACTTCAAAAAATAGATTTTGGTAATTCCCTCAGAATACACGTTTGATTCTGGAGGTTAGCATACTGTGTTGCTGCAAAGTTTAAGTTAAATTGTATGTACTGAGTATCATGATGAATTAAAAACTAGATTCCTACAGTATTTTTCATGTTGGAATATGGACTTCTCAGAGTGGACATTCAGGGCATGTGTTGTTCAATGAGTAACAAAAGACAAGATAAATGAAGCTGATACACTGTAGAAGGCAAAAATAACCAACTCATATTTTTGTTTTGTCATCATTTTTATTCCTATGGAAAATGTAAATATTCAATGTTCACAACAGAGTGAAATGTGTACATTTATTCCTATAACAATTAGAAAGTATCTACTGTGTAAACTTACAAACTAATCTCCTTGTCTTTCCATCACTCAGAATTGAGTGGGGAAGAAAGATAAAATAGGAAGACAATTAAAATACAGATGCAAGATCTAAGGATAAGGTGAGGTTACCCTGGGAACATGAAGGTAGCACTTTAATATTTTGAGAAGAATTAAATCTCCATTTCACCTTCGTAAGGAGGTGCGGTGCTGGGATCTCTTTACAAATGAAATGCAGAGTGATTAAAAAATGGACTGCCGTAGCTTGCTGTAATAGAATAGCTTTCCTTCTTATCACCAAGTAACACCTCTTATGTATTTATTTTTGGTTAGTCCTATCTAGGGGCTTCCTGGGTGGTGATAGTGGTAAACAACCCCACCAATGCAGGAAACATAAGAAACATGGGTTCGATCTCTGGGTTGGGAAGGTACCCTGGAGGAGGGCATGGCAACCCACTCCAGTATCTTTGCCTAGAGAATCCCATAGACAGAGGAGCCTGGCAGGCTACAGTCCATAGGATTGCAAAGTGTTGGACATGATTGTAGCAACTTGGCATGCACACAGTCCTGTCCAACTCTTCTGTGACCCCATGGACTGTAGCCCACCAGGCTCCCCTGTTCTTGGGATTTCCCAGGCGACAGCACCGGAGTGGGTTACCATTTCCTTCTCCAGGGGATCCTCCCGACCCAGAGATTGAACCCATGTCACCGGTATTGTAGGCAGGTTGTTTACCACTGATCCATCAGAGGAACTCAACACATTTTATAGATGCCCTTAAAGTTTAAACCTATAAATATTCTACTTCATTAAGCATAAGGACCAGCTATGGACATATGCCACCGGTGTCCACTTTCCTTCAGAGATTTAGGGGATGGGAAGATGAAGGGTGTGTTCACCAGATGGAGCTTGTCAGATTAGCAACTGGAGCAGAGTAAATATCACTGTCATATTGTTTGTCTTTTTTTTTGAAGCATAAAGAACCCCCTCTTTAAAGTGCGTGTGCATATTTAATGGTTGAAAACAAAACAGCAGAAGGTTGGCTGGTGGTGTACCTCTAGCCAAGTGGCCATTGCCTGAAGGCGGGTTTCTGCTTTCCTCATAATAGGGAACATTAGCAACCAGTGGCTCGAGAAAGGCAGAGCCAAATAAGTCTCTCGGGGCCCAGTCAGCCACATGAAGTGAAAGCCGTTAGACACAGCAATGAGATTGCTGCTCCAGAAAGGGCTTACCACATATATTACCACATAGGCTTTGCCAGGCTGCCAGCTCACTGGACTTACAAATGTCAAACGTGATTTAAAAGGTTATTATACTATCACGAGGGAAGGAAGATGATTTTCCATCACTGAAATTTCTATTTCATTCTGTGGCACATACTGCATCTCACAGAGTCCAATATTGCTAAATAACCTGCTTTTATCTTTAATAAGTGTTTTATGGAGCTTAAATTGGAAGAACCACTTTCACTTTATTTGTATTAGAAAATTTGATCTTTTTTCTGGTCGAATAGCAGTGTGATAAATTTGGTATGTGCATCTATGCATTGTGCTTAGGAGACTGTTCTTACAAGGAGAGTGAATTTGTAATGTGTCAGTTTTGAAGAGGATCCCTAGGTAAGCTGTAGTTTTGGGCAAATGCATTTGTAAGCCTGTAGTATTTCACACTAAAATTAAGAAATATATTCCATTATTTATTTCTCTTTGGGTTTGTTACAACTGGTCTTTAAATAATCTACTTTCCCAATTCTTTGACCCCTTAGGGAATGTTTATTTGCTCATAAGAACTCTTATCTTTCATCCTCCAACAGGAGTTTAAGCACAGTTATGTTTGAAAAGTTGCTCAATAAAAGTGGATGACTGTTTGTTTTGATTTTTAGGGGATTTTGACCCATAGTTAGCAACATTTGAAAAACAAATAATCTTTGAGGATAGCTGATAAAATATACAATAAACATCAAATTGTCCAAATGGAATTTTTAAACACTGCATTCATAAAAGAGGTTAAGCGTGGGTTTTCCACTGCCCTTCTGAAAGCCTTCTTCACTAGATTTCCTAGCACATCACTGTGATTGCTTTTTCAGAGTGTTAGACTATAAAACTGAAGGCTGCCGACATATCCAAGTCCCAGAATGGGCCATGCACGCAATATGTTAGCACTATAGGCTGACACCTTTGGGGCTGGTGTTCTTAGGTGGGATATAAAAAGAACAGAAGAGTACAGTCTGTAGTGGTGAGATATTATCAGTTTCCCCCTTCATCTCCAAGTCTAAAATGTTAAGTTAAAATCAGTGAATTCACTCATGTTCACCTGGCATTATCAAAATTAAATTAACGACCATGGTAGAAAGCATTCTAAGCCTGAAGGATAACATCTTTCTCCAAGTTCAGTATCTATTTTAAAATGATCATTTGTCATAAGTGTAAAAAAAAAAAGGTCACAAAAGAGGAAAAATAAAACAGAAAATAAAAAATAAAACAGAAAACTATTTTGAATTTTTAAAAACTACCAGACTTCCATGTGAAAATATTACTAAAAATTAATGTTTTCAAAGTTTTCCAGAGTATGAAAGTAGCTTTATATTATTTAAATGAGAGTGAACCAGAATATCTACCAAAGAATTTTGTGTGTTTATGTGTGTGTGTGTGTGTGTGCATTCTTTATTCTTCTTCAGAAAAAAAAAGAACCTAAATATATTTACTTTCTGTAACTTCTTTATTATTGTAAAAATATATTAATAAGGCATTGGAAAATTTTAAGTTTAGTAGATAATGTGAATATCCTATTCCTCTTTCCTTCCACATAGTAGCAATAGAAAAGGAAGAATCATTTTAAATAGGAAATAAAAATATTTTGCTTCAGTTTTGAAGTTTGCTCAAACAGTAAGTTTACTATAATAATGTATTTATATATCCAGTAACCAATGCTGTAGTTATGTAAGTATTTAATTTTAAAAGAATCCTCCTAAAATATTTCAAAATATTATGCATATTCTAATTGGATAGAAACTTTCTTTCACAAATCTCTCACATTTTTTGAGAGCTGTATTCGTATGTGGAATTCCCTGGTAACTCAGTCAGTAGAGAATCTGCCTGTGGTGCAGGAAACCCGGGTTCAATCCCTGGGTCGGAAGATCCACTCAAGAAGGAAATGGCAGCCTGTTCCAGTATTCTTGCCTGGAAACTCCCATGGACAGGGCATCCTGGTAGGCTACAATCCATGAGGACACAAGAGTTGGACACGACTTAGCAACTAAACCACCACCACATTAGTATGTATCAAATTAGCAATACAATTTGGTTAATAAAATATAAATAAATGTTTATAACTTTTTGAAGCATTCAGTTATTTGGGCAAAGCAAAGTTTATATATAAACTCAGTTATAAAGTATGATCATTAATATGAACTGTATCTCATAAAATTATAAAAACACAATAAAAGTGTTCCTTCACTTAGCTTTTATTAAAATAATATATGTATTTAAAAATGCAATGTGGCAGTAATTTAAGAGGTAAATTCACTAGTAGACCAGTGAACTATTTACTGAAAGTTAAATTGAGTTTTGAAAATAAATATTTTTTAAAAGATGGAGATATAAACCATTTAACATGAAACCTGTTTATGTCAGTCTGTATGTGGGATAAATTTATCTTTCTAGAGGATGAGATGGCTGGATGGTATCACTGACTCGATGGACGTGAGTCTGGGTGAACTCCGGGAGTTGGTGATGGACAGGGAGGGCTGGCGTGCTGCGATTCATGGGGTTGCAAAGAGTCAGACACGACTGAGTGACTGATCTGATCTGATGGTTCTATAATAGCAAAATTATTAACTGGCATCTCTTAATTTAGTTCAAGAATTAGAGGAATGTGTTATCCTAGAAACTTTGTTTTCAAAAGGCATTAGAACATTTATTTAGAAAACTTAACCTGAAAATAATATGTCATGCTGATATTGCTTTGCTCCTGTCAGGAAGAAAGGTATTCTGTATGAAGGACATTTTCTCCACATTTGACAATATAGAGTGTTGCTTTTCATTCTAGTTATCCTTGAAAAATGTTCAATAAATGCATTCTTTCCACCTCATCCCCAGCCTCAAAAATGGATACCTTATCACTTTAAATATCGTATTTTACAAAACAGTCGCAACTTTAAGCATGCATAATATAGTTGTGTGGAAAATATGGTACATTGTGTGTTTGTTTGGTGGCTCAGCCCTAAAGAATCCGCCTGCAATTCAGGAGACACGGGAGACGTAGGTTTGATCCCTGTACTGGGAAGATCCCCTGGAGTAGAAAATAGCATCCCACTCTAGTATTCTTGCCTGGAAAATCCCACGGACACAGGAGCCTAGCAGGCTACAGTCCATAGAGTTGCAAAGAGTCAGACATGACTGAGTGACTGAACACGCAACACACACAATATCTTTTCTGCTGTACTGTGTCATATGGGTGTTTCCTATGATATGATATAGAATGTAATAGGGTTTCTGACAGCTAAACTTCGTGGATGAGAAATCAAGTTACTCCTGCAGCCTTGTCTCAGCTTACAGATTTAGTTCACATATGTTTGGGTGGTATGAATATAATGATGGGGAGACACCAAGTTGGTATTTTTCTTTGTTAAGATAGAATTGTTCTGTTGGAACCAAGTAACCTGACGCTAGTATTATCTCTTAATTTCAGAAAATTATAGATTAGAATCTATTCTGTAGGATTTAAGTCAACTGTTTCAAAATAGAATTTCTCATTTTGGCCAAGGGTTTCACAGTAAAGAGCATCCATGCGTCAAGTGAGTAATGTTTGTGAGGGTGAACTGCAGTGACCTGGACAGTCCATACCCTGAAAAAGATGGGCAGATTGTCTTTAAACACTTTGCGTAAACCTTACTCAGGGCTCCCACTGATGACATCTTCATGAGGTTCTAATCATTCTTTATATAACTAATGAGGATTTTCAGTAAAAAGAGGAGTAGAGAGATTTTTGTCAAATCTGGGTAACATATAAAATTTCTTTTGGAAACAACCTGAGTTAAATTTAAAATATTAACTATAAGTGAGTTGGGTAGATGAGATTTTAATTTGATTAAAGGAGAGCATTTCAATATTTCTACTAAACTGCATTTATACAAAGAATACATATTTGATATACACACAAGGAAAGTTAAATATAAATATTAATTTGAAAGTTTCAGAAAATATGGTTATTCATTCGTTTCATGCTAGAGGTAATAAGTTCAAGCCAAGAATTAAATCCTGTTCTTTGAAGGCAGGAATATCTTATTTAAATTCCCTGGATTTGGGGAGACTTCAGTTCACACTACCATTATCAGTTTTCTAGTGATATGTGAATAAAATTGTATTAAAAGATAAATACCAGCACCTAGTTAGATGTTCACGGGAGACCATCTGTGTAAAAAGAAAGAACCTCTAAGTGACCTAAGACTTTAAAAATTGTGTTGATGACTTTGAACACATTCTAATAGACTAGAGTGAAGAGGACCTGAAAAGAGAAACAGAGACTGCTAGATGCAAGATACTAGGTTTAGATACTAGAGTATCTGCTAAAGAATTTAAATAGTGCTGTTTCTGAGCATTCATGTGTTACCATAATATTATGGCACTAAGACAGGTTAGTAAAGATGATCAGTGACTTCAGTGAAATGGAAGTGACCAGGGAGTTCTATAAAATGCCTGTATTTGTGTACAAAGCCATTATGTCATCCACCCTGTTCAAAATTTGTAGATATTTTGGGAATACTGTGCTTTTTGCAGATTAAGAAACTCAGTATCTAGAGAACTTAAAATAGCTGATCAACCACATGGCCATGCATACAGTAAATAGCTGATTTGGGGCTGGATCCAAGGTCGTTAGCCTAATATTATTTCCACCATAAATCAGGAAGATAAATGAATACTGGGTTCTAATTCTGATTCTACTAAAATGGCCCAAATATACTTCTAAAGTATACTTTATATATATACTTCTAAAGTAGGCCAATATTAATTGTCTGCAATAGTAGCTCTTAACCTTGACAGCACATTAGAATTACCTAGGGACCTTAATTAAAACTACCAATGGCTCCTCCCTATCTAAGATCTTCCCACCCAAGGTCAGTTCAGTCAGTATCTCTGTGGCTGGGATCAGGTCATCAATTTTGGGGAAGGAGGATGTTAAATCTCAATTAATGTTTATTATAACCAGGATTGAGAAACATTAGTTTAATGTCTTGTTGTTTAGTTGCTCAGTTGCATCCAATTCTTTGTGACCCCATGAGCTGCAGTACACCAGGCTTCCCCAACTTCGCTGTCTCCCAGAGCTTGCTCAAACTCATGTCCATTGAGTCCATAACGCCATCCAACCATCTCATCCTCTGTCGCCCCCTTTTTCTCCTACCTTCAATCTTTCGCAGCATCAGGGTCTTTTCCAATAAACCGGTTCTTCGCATAAGATTTCTATAGTATTGGAGCTTCAGCATCAGTCCTTCCAGTGAATATCCAGGGTTGATTTCCTTTAGGGTTCACTGGTTTGATCTTCTTGATGTCTAAGGGACTCTCAAGAGTCTTCTCTAGCACCACAGTTCAAAGACATCAATTCTTCAGCGCTCAGCCTTTTTTATTATCTGGTTCTCACATCCATACATGACTACTGGGAAAAGCATAGCTTTGACTAGACGGGACTTTGTAGGAAAAGTAACGTCTCTGCTTTTTAATACACTATCTATGCTTGTCATTGTTTTTCTTCCAAGGAGCAAGTGTCTTTTAATTACATGGCTGCAGTCACTGTCAACAGTGACTTTGGAGCCCAAGACCCTTGGGCTATTGAGTTTAACATCTAAAAAACCAAAATTTATTTTCCTTCTTTTTTATTTTCATATCTAATCTAATGTATGTTGGTTGTTGTTACGCCATATATTATGCATTCACAACATACAAAAAAAAAAATATATATATATATATATATACACACACACACACATCCTTTGCAGAAATACAGTTTCTGAGATTAATTATTCTTCCCAAATACAAATTTAGGGAATGAAGGAAAAATGCAAAATGTGAAGCCAACTAAAAGGAAAAATGGGAAAGATGCTACGTTTTTTAGGGGGGAAGGGAGATAGTTTTAAAATTTTATTAAAATATAGTTGACTTACAATATTTTGTTTAATTTCTGCTGTACAACAAGGTGACTCAGTTATGCATATATGTATTATTTTTTCATATTCTTTTCCACTGTGATTTATCACAAGGTATTGAATAGAGTTCCCTGTGCTATACAATAGGATTTTGTTGTTCATCCATCCTACATATAATAGTTTGCATCTGCTAATACCAAACTTCCAATCCTTCCCTCCCCTATCCACTTTCCTCTTGGTGAGGACACGTCTGTTTTCTATATCTGTGAATCTATTTTTTGTTTCATAAATATGTTCATTGGTGTTGTGGTTTAGATTCTGCATATGAGTGATATCATATGGTATTTGTCTTTCTGACTTACTTAGTATGATAATGTCTAGGTCTGTCTGTGTTGCTGAAAAATACATATAGCATCCATATACATATATATGTATATATATATACCACATCTTTTTTATGTAGTCATTGGTTGATAGACATTTAGTTTGTTTCCATGTCTTGCTTAGATAATACTGCTTTGAACATAGAGGCTCATGTATCTTTTACAATTATAGTTTTGTCTGGGTATATTCCCAAGAGTAGGGTTGCTGAATTAAATGGAAGCTCTATTTTTAGTTTTTTGAGGACCCTTCATACTGTTTTTCATAGTGGCTGCAACAATTTACATTCCCACCAACAGTAGAAGGATTTCTTTCTCTCCATACCGTCTCCAACATTTATTAATTATAGAATTTTTAATGATGACCATATTGACTGGAGTGAGAGTACGTCATTGTAGTTCTTATTTGCATTTCTCTAAGCTATGAGGAGCATTTTTTCGTTTGCCTATTGGCCATCTATATTTCTTCTTTGGAAAAAAGTCTATTTAGGTTTTCTGCCTATTTTTTGATTGAATTGTTTGTTATTGACTTTTAGGAGCTGTTTGTATATTTTGGACATTAAGCTTGGTCATTTATATCATTTGAAAATATTTTCAGTTTGTAAGTTATCTTCTTGTTTTGTTTATAGTTTCTTTGTTGTGCCAAAGCTTATATGTTTATTGTTGTTTAGTTGTTGTGTCTGACTCTAATGTGGCCCCATGTAGCTTGTCACGCTCCTCTGTCCATGGTATTTCTCAGGCAAGAATACTGGAGTGGGATGTCATTTCCTTCTCCAGGGAATTTTCCCAACCCAAGGATTGAACTCATGTCTCCCACCCATTTGTTTATTTTTGCTTTTATTTCAATTTTGCCTTGGGATACTGACCTAAGAAAACATTGGTGTGATTTATGTTGGAGAGATGTTTTACTTATGTTCTCTTCTAGGAGTGTTTACGGTGTCTTAGCTTACATTTAAGTTTCTAAGATATTTCAAGCTTATTTTTGTGTGTGGTGTGAGGGTGTATTCTAACTTTATTGATTTACATGCAGTTGTCCAGTGGGAAAGATGCTTCTTTTGTGTGTGTGTTTGCGTTATTTATTTGTTTTCCTAGTTTCTGATGTTTGAACCTAGAGGCAGTGAAAAAGCTTCTGTTGATTGCCTACAATGTGCTGAGTGCTTACAGAGAGACTCCTTTTTCCACCCTGCCCCGAAGAAGCCACTGATAATGAAGTAAGGTTCATAATTTGGATCACCAGATTTTAAAAAGATATTTGTACTCAGTTTGTTTATCTGGCAACCCTATTCCTAAGCACTTGTTTCTCCAACTAATCTCTGTACCAGTGACTTTAGCTTCCTTCTCAGATGTGTAGAGGCAACTGTCCTGACTGCAAAAGAAAAAGTGTCATCCTTCCCACCTCTAGAGACAACAACCTAGCTGAAACCTCCCTCTGGACAATCCCAGGAAGAATCAAGCATTCATATCTGCAAGAGCCACCTTGGTGCCTGCAGTTCTGTGGAAGGGCCTGTAGGGAGATGCTTATAATATTTAAAGCATTGTCACTTGCAAAACAGCATGAGTGAGGATTAGATGTTAGTGTGAAAGTGACTTCCTTCATTCCTGAACATAAATTCTTCCTCTAAACAATTCATCAGATAAGATCAGATCAGTCGCTCAGTCGTGTCCGACTCTTTGCGACCCCATGAATCACAGCACGCCAGGCCTCCCTGTCCATCACCAACTCCCGGAGTTCACTCAGACTCACGTCCATCGAGTCAGTGATGCCATCCAGCCATCTCATCCTCTGTCGTCTAGTAAATCAAAATGGAGAAAGTGATATCAGACCTTAGCTCTTTCTTCTATTAAAAGTGTTTAAATACTTCAGATTAATTTTCTATGTACTATCTAGTAAGGACTTTTAGAGATTCTTTATTCAGAGTCAGATGGCTTCTCCTATCATTCCAGTAACTGAGAGAAGAAAATTTCCCTTTATTCAAAATTTCAGTGAATCACATACCAAATTTTAAGGATACATAGACTCAAGCCTAGAGCACATTTATGGAAAAATTAACTGTCTTTTTAGGAAGCTAAATATAAACATGTAATAAAATTGAGTCCATATTTATAACCTGAGAAAAGTTTTAGAATAAGTTATTTTCTCTATGTCTCTTAAACAGAGAATTGCAGGTGGCTGAAAATCTATGAGAAATTAAAATGAGAAAGATATTTTTGGAGATCCTTTCCAGGAGAAATGAATTTATTTTCTATGTTCTAAGACCACTAAAGCAGATGTGAAAGCAAGACAGTGGCTCCAATTATGTTTGGAGTATAAAATCTCTGCAATTGAGTATATGTGGCTAGAAAAGATTTTTATCTGTGTCTACTTATCTTGTTTTTCAGTTCAAATCTGGTTCTTAAAAAAAAAAAGGAAAAAAATATTAATTTCCAGAGAGAGCAACTGTGTCTTTCAGAAAAAACCTGAATTTCTTTCCATTTGAGATGTCTTAAAATTAAATGGAATTACAAAATCTTATCTTGTTGCACTTAAGACTCAAGGTCTCTTAGCAAAACAATTAATTATTCAATATCTTGATAGATTAAAAAAAATAATTTAGGACAAACTTACTTTCTATGACCATGATTTACCAATTCAGTATTTTATCATTTAAATATAAAATTCAGTGTGCATAGTAGTGATGAGCTTTAAATGAAAAAAAAAAAAAAAAAAACCCATAATGGATTAGGTCTGATATAGCTTTTTTGTCGAGAGTAAAGAGGCTAATGTAATATAAGCACTCATGAGTAATCAGATGTCTTCTGATGAATGAATTGAAATGTCATAGCAGAAGTAATCCACCATATATTTTGTTATGAATTTCTGTGGGTGGATTTAAATTCATTTTCTGACTCATTTAATTTATTTAATCAAAATAGAATCTAAGATGCATGAAAAAAATCGATTTTGGTAGTAAGAGATTTACCTCAATGTGCGTATCCATTTCTAATCTTTTTCTTTTCCTCATCAGTTAACTGGACTGTTATTTGTGCAACTGTTCACTACAGCTTTGTTTCTGGTTTTTGCCAAAGGCCACACAATTACATAAAAGCATTTCCAATGATAGTGTAGGAGTGTGTATACACTAGAAACACCCTAGTGTTTTCAATAGCTCTGATCAAGTGTATCTTTGACATGATTTCTCAGATTTCATAGATGAGCCATATTTTTGCACAATTGGATTGCTGAAAACACAGTCAGTTAGGGATATATGTAGCTATTTAATTTGACTTCTATTGTTTTCCTCTTATCATCATCTTTGGTAAGAATATAAT
The DNA here is from genome assembly GCF_029407905.1 of Bubalus kerabau. Lineage (NCBI taxonomy): Eukaryota > Metazoa > Chordata > Mammalia > Artiodactyla > Bovidae > Bubalus > Bubalus kerabau. Next base: position 71,039,723 of record NC_073625.1, read on the forward strand.
TACTGAAAATATTTTGAAGCCACTGAGTTTAGATTTTCGTTTCCCTGATAATTAATGACGTTGAGCATCTTTTCATGTGCTTGTTGGCCATCTGATTTCCCCTTTGGAAAAATGTCTGTTCAGTTCTGCTGCTCATTCTTTAGTCAGGGTTTTATTTTATGTTGCATTGTATGAGCTGTTTATATATGTTGGATATTAACTCCTTATCAGTCATATCACTTGCAAATATTTTCTCCTATTCAGTAGTTTATCTTTTCATTTTGTCAATGGCTTCCTTTGCAGTGCAAAGTCTTTTAAAGTTTTATTAGGTACTATTTGTTTGTTTTTGCTTTTATTTCCTTTGTTTTAGGAGATATACCCCCAAAAATGCTACTACAATTTATGTCGAGTGTCTTGCCTATGTTTTCTTATAGGAGCTTTATGGTATCTGGTTTTACATTTAGGTTTTTAATCCCTTTTGTATTTATTTTTGTGTATGGTGTTAGAGAATACTCTAGTTTAATCCTTTTACATATAGCTGTCCAGTTTTCCCAGAACCATTTACTGAAGAGACTTTCCTTTCTCCATTGTATATTCTCATCTCCATTGTCATAGATTGACCATAAGTGTGTGGGGTTTTAGCTACCCTGGTGGTGCAGTGGTAAAGCATCTGCCTGCCAACACAGGAGCCGTGGGAGATGCGGGTTCGATCCTTGGGTCAGGAAGATTCCCTGGAGGAGGAAATGGCAATCCACTCCAGTATTCTTGCCTGGGATATCCAATGGACAGAGGAGCCTGGTGGGCTACAGTCCATGGGGTTGCAAAGAGTCAGAGATGACTGAGCAACTGTGCACACAGACACGTGTGGGTTTAACCACTTCTTAGCTTCTAAAGATTCTTACTCTGTATTAGATAGTATTAATATGGTCAATGGCACCCCACTCCAGTACTCTTGCCTGGAAAATCCCATGGATGGAGGAGCCTGGTAGGCTGCAGTCCTTGGTGTCGCCAAGAGTCAGGGACGACTGAGCGACTTCACTTTCACTTTTCACTTTCATGCATTGGAAAAGGAAATGGCAACCCACTCCAGTATTCTTGCCTGGAGAATCCCAGGGACAGAGGGGCCTAGTGGGCTTCCATCTATGGGGTCACACAGAGTCGGACACAACTGAAGCGACTTAGCAGCAGCAGCAGTATACATACCTGAATCTTTCCACAACTAATTGTCCTCTGTTTCAAACAACTATCTCACTTTCTCATCCTCATCTCTCAAAATAAATGATTCAGAAACCTTTTATACCTTTTAGAATTCTTGCCTGCCTTTAGCAGTTACTCATGTATATCACGGAGAAGGCAATGGCACCCCACTCCAGTACTCTTGCCTGGAAAACCCCATGGACGGAGGAGCCTGGTAGGCTGCAGTCCATGGGGTCGCTAAGAGTCAGACACGACTGAGCGACTTCACTTTCACTTTTCACTTTCATGCATTGAAGAAGGAAATGGCAACCCACTCCACTGTTCTTGCCTGAAGAATCCCAGGGACAGGGGAGCCTGGTGGGCTGCCGTCTATGGGGTCACACAGAGTCGGACACAACTGCAGCGACTTAGCAGCAGCAGCAGCAGCAGCAGCAGCATGTATATCAAAGCCTGTTGAATTCCAGCTGCTTTTGTAGATGGATGATGTAGATGGACAGAAATCAGATGATTTTGTTTTTACAGCCATAGGCTATTTTTAATTTAATATTTTTGAATGCTTTATTAAGGAATAATTTAAATATAATATTATATTCAGGGGTACAGACTAATGATTTGGTATTTGTACACATTGGGAAATGATCACCATAATGAGAATGGTTACCATCAGTCATATCTAGTTTTTAGCAGTGTTCAAATATGCAATACTGTTATTATTATCTAGTCTGTATTATTATTAATTAGTCTGCATTATTAACTCCTCTGTATTATCTAGAAGCCATCTATGAAAGCTGATTTATGAGTGCCCTTTAGAGAAGCAGAAAAACTCACATTCCTGTATCTAAGCTAGATCAGTAGAGAAAATGAATGAGTTCTTTTTGACTTACCTTTCGATTCACATGTAAACCATGCTGGAAGTAGTAAGAGAGTAAAATATAACATGTCTTTTTTTAAGATTTTTGAGTGAGTGTCTAGACAAGTTTGATAATTAATCATTTTTGTTCCCCGGCCATAAAGTATAAGATAGATTCCTCTCACAAGCTAAAGAGTTTAATGACTGTGTGTTTTCTTATGTTAAACCTTAAATGTTTTATGTGAAAAGCACACAAAGTTTGTATTATTACTGTGTGAAAATGTCTACCTTGACCCAAAAGAGGAAACAGTCTTTACTCATCTTGAGAATGAAGTAGGAAACTGCACTTCAGAATTCACTGTCAGTTACTCACGGAAATGACTGCACACATTTTTAAAATTCAGAAATCTTAATTATCACCAAATCTATAAATCTATGACCTTTATTCTTCTTGCCTGATTGCTTTTGGAGTCATGCTTAATTTCACAGCTGACAGTACAAAGCTTATCTTCATTTCTTAAAATGTCTAATTGGAACTTAGCAGCTGTTTTCAATAAAAAGAAATGCCTCTACATGAATATGGTGTAGGCTGCTCCTCCCTTCATCAAGGAAGAGATCTAAAGAATGAGATAATGAATATCTACCTTCATTACTTTGGGCACCACATTTTATTATGGTACAATGGTTTAGAAATTCCATAGTAACAAACAGTTCAAATTTTTTCAATGGCTAAAAAAAAAAAAAAATCAATCCCTCCTCTGGGCTATATGCCTATTGTAGGTTGGCTGGGGCCTTGGTCTGGTATAGGCATTAACTTTCCTTCATCAGCAAGGGTGAAGGAATATTGAACTCTGGTGATAGGGGCAGAGGAAAAGGAAAGTTCCAAAGGCTGTTGCAACAACATAAATACTTGAGCCTATAGTAACATATGGGCTTCCCTCGTTTGCAGATCGTAAAGAATCTGTTTGCAATACAGGACATGCAGGTTCGATCGGGTCGGGAAGATCCCCTGGAGAAGGGACTGACTATCCATTCCAGCATTCTTGCCTGGAGAATTGTATGGACAAAGGAGCCTGGTGGCCTACAGTCCATAGAGTTGCAAATAGTCAGACACGACTAAGCAACTTTTATTTTTTCATAGTAACACATGCCATATTCTATCACAGTTCATAGGCTGCATGAAGTTACATGGCCACAGAAACCCACAAAGAAGTCAGAAGGCAATCTAGTCATGTGTCAAGAAGGAGGTACAACCAGACACATAACTAGATTGCCTTCCCAGGTGGTGCTAGTGGTAAAGAATCCGCCTGTCAATGCAAAAGACACAAGAGATGAGGGTTCAGTCCCTGGGTCAGGAAGATCCCCTGGAGGAAGGCATGGCAACCCACTTCAGTATTCATGCCTGGAGAATCCAATGGACAGAGAAGACTGGCAAGCTCTAGTCCATAGGGTTGCAAAGAGTTGGACACAACTGAAGTGACTTAGCCCACACACATGCACCATAATGATTATACAAATATTAACTACAAATCTCCAATCTCAGCATAGACCCGTTGCTACCAACCTCATTTAGTCCAGATGCTTGTTTGACTCCATATTTGATGTCTTGACCTTTCAAAACCGACATCTTGCAATGGCCTCTTTTTCTTTCAACAGAGATCTTTTCCATGTATTACTTAAATGATTTTTTATCTTAGGTCAAAACAAACATTAATGAATATGTCATTAGTAACTCAACTCAGTGATTATGACATTGATTCAACAAGATTAAGTTTTACACATGATTCTGCTATCCGTGAGTTAAAGGATATTTCTCATCATTCCCTGGGACTTAGAGTTTCTGTGTTTTGTGTGCCATTTTTTAAGTATTAGAGTAGAATGTGTATCTTTGAGTCCTAATATCATAGGACTGATCAGGAATTGTTAAAATGTATCATTTATTGCTTATATTTGAACAAGATTATACAGAAAGCATCATATACCAGATGACTCATGATGGGAAGGAAGACAAATTATATTGAGGTTGTTTTATTCAGTTCATTGGAGAGCAAGGCTACTATATAACCTTCTGTAGGAAGTGTACCTGCAGGTTGTTTTATTAAAAATAAGCTAATCTTTTGGTTTTGGGGGCTAAATTTCAGTGGCACATTTACTCTTTTATAACAATTTCAAATAAAATTTCAAATTTTATAAGTATCTGCTAAATCATCATTATTTTGTAAGCTCATGGATATTTTGAATTAATAATAATATAGGGAGAATGTGGCACAGGGAGAAGAGTGCTGAATAAATTCCTGTTACTTATGAAGTTTACTTAATGTCTCCAAAACCTCAATTTCCTCTTCTGTAAAATGGAGAAAAAAAAAATTAACCTTTCACAAACTAATAATACAAACTTGGAACTACACCAGGGTTATTTACAGAACACTCTTAGCATAACTACACAAATAAAAATTTCATAAGTGTGATGGTACATAAACAAGTATACAATTTTAAATGGAAATTAAATTTTATATTTAGGCCACATTGATTTTATCTTATTTAGCTGCTCTCACATATTAGAGTTACAAAGTCTAAGAGTGAATGGCATTCTTTGATGAATTCTAACAAGTCTAGGCTTCAAATTTGACAGTGTTGGACCAAACTGAATGATTGTGAAGTTGACTTGCTCTTTTCTTCTTATCTCTGAAATCTAACAAAATTATAAAAGTTAAGAGCTGGAAGTTACTTTCAGTTTGCATCCTTCAATCCCTTTACTTACATTTAAGAAAACTGGGCTGTTATCAGTTAGGGATTTTATTCAACTCATAGTAAAAGACTTCTACAAGTTAATGTCATTATAAATTATCAATTTATGCACCCAAAGTGTTTGTAGATTGTTTGACCTCCCTCTCATAATTGAATCTATGTTTTGCAAGAAGGTCTGCACACCCTCTTATTTATGGAATAATGAGAAGGAAAAAAGGCTAGAGGGCAAGTGGCTAGTGAGTCTGTCTGCTTTTAAGAAAAGCAGAGCCAGTGTGTTTTGCTTACAACTCTCTGCCCTGCATTTCTAGTGTTCTTGCCTGGAGAATCCCAGGGATGGAGGAGCCTGGTGGGCTGCCGTCCATGGGGACACAACAGAGTTGGACACGACTGAGGCGACTTAGCAGCAGCAGCAGCAGCAATATTGAAACAAGGCCGGGCAGTGCAGTCTTATCACTGATCACATTATGTCTCCCCCCAAAACTAGGGTTTTATTAACATACACACACCAAAAAAGAGAATAAAGATATTACATCAGAAACTGGTGGTCTCTGCCACAAAGGCCTGTTTTCCTGTTATAGATAATATTGTTACAGCATTTATCTTACTTATATTTGCTAGTACGATTGGGCCAGAATCTTAGCAAACTGGAGTGATAATTAACAAGAGACAGTGTAAATTAAAATTACAGATTCTGAAAGTGAAACTGACTTAGAGGCAAACCAGGGCCCCACCATTTGCACAAATTACTTAATGTCTTAATTTTATTTATTTTTTTTACTTAATGTCTTTAAATTTCAGTTTTCTTAAGATACTTTGGCACCTCCTTCACAGGATCAAGTTCAAAGTTACATAAGACCTGTAAAGTACAATACCTAAAGTGAAAGTGAAATCCCTCAGTTGTGTCCGACTCTTAGGGACCCCATGGACTGCAGCCTATCAGGCTCCTCCATCTGTGGGATTCTCCAGGCAAGAACACTGGAGTGGGGTGCCATTTCCTTCTCCAATGCATGAAAGTGAAAAGTGAAAGTGAAGTCATTCAGTCGTGTCCGACTCTTGTGACCCCATGGACTGCAGCCTACCAGGCTCCTCTGTCCATGGGATTTTCCAGGCAAGAGTACTGGAGTGGGGTGCCATTGCCTTCTCCAACAATTCCTAAAGACAGTGCCTAAAATACAATATTCACTCTATATGTACTTGGTGCTGCACCAACCACCCAGTGTTCTTTTATACATTTTATGATTGAGAAGTTAAAGATGTTTTACATTTTATTGAAATAAATGTCAAAGTAATAGTGTTTATCAAATTACTGTGCTTTAGATCATCAAATAATTTGCTTTAGTGCCGTTAAGGTTCTTCTGTAAGATGACAGTGGTTATTATTCATCTTCTATCAATCTCTGTATTTTTTTCATTTATATCTGTGGATTTGTCTTCTAGAGATATGCCCAAGTCATGATTTTGATTAGCCTGTGCTCTTTATCTAATATTATATTACCTGGAAAGTAATTATATTTCTATTTTTCATTTTAATCTGGTCTTATCACATTGGCAGAATGGGCTTTGGTTAAGTCAATCATGAGCTAATTGCTCATGTGCCAGGTGTTCTGAAGTCTTCCCTTCAATCTTAAAAAAAAAAAAAAAAGTAACCAATGAAGCCGCAGAAGTCTGATGCATTTTATTTATACATCAGTCTAATAATAGAGAAATAACTATTCCCTCTATTGCGTATTTTAAACTTCTCCTATCCCTGGAAATATAGATTTTTTTTTTTTCTTTTAATTGCCATGGCTTTAGTCATTGATCAGGTCTGATGCAGAAGTTTCCTAATTTAAGTAAGAAGAAGGAATTGTCTTTGGACCTGCCTAGAATTGCTGCAAACTAATAACCTAATTGCTCATGCCGACTGACAGAACAAGCATTGACTATCAGTAGTCCAGGCCTTTGTCTGTTTGCTGGAATTTATCCATTTGAGGTTTTTCCATTGACTGGGAAGTTTATACTACAGCTGACTGTGTTATGAGTAAGACAGCTTTAATTGAAACCTCTAAAGAGTAAAGGAAAACAGGGGAAAAAAAATATACTCTTATTTTTTTACACTGTCAATAATGCCTGGGCCTGCCAGTGGTGCTGAATGCCAATATTGAACATGCCTTTTCTTGCATGTAAAATTTATTATAAAATTATTCAAATTATACTCTATGTCATAATGCGTGTGTTCTCTAGTTATATACGAAATGGATTGAAATGAAAGTTAAGTGGCTTTCATTCACCCATTCATATTTTAAAAAGCACTTAGGGAGTCTGTTGGCTTATCCTCCCTGTCCTGTTGCTCTTCAGTCTGCCCCCAAGTGGTGGAGAGACTAAGAACCTCAAAAGGAAACTGTGGTTAGTCCTTGACTTACTGCTGCAATTGTGTACCTGATTGATTTTTGTTGGTATATAACAGCTGAACAATTTGAAATTTATTATATGTAATACGAATGCACCTGTTCAAATCATAGCAGTATGATAATTCTTGAAAGTGTGACTGTACGTTTTAATTCAATGCACTAAGTAAATAAATTTCAAAACACACAGCCACCCTTCATGGAACACATAAAGGGTTTATTTTACACTCTTTTTCTTCTTCCCTACCTGTTTAAAAAAAAAAAAAAAAACACTCCTTGCTTTGGGCTTATCTTAGAAGACATTTCCCCTCGATTTCAAGCAGTTGCTAGCTGCTATTGTTGAGTTTTAATATTCAGTGTGACTCAGAACTGGAGTAGGAAATGGCAACCTACTCTAGTATTCTTGGCTGGAAAATTCCGTGGAAAGAGGAGCCTGGCGGGCTACAGTCCATGGGGTTGCAGAGTCGGACACGACTGAGTGAGCGCGCACATGATTCAGAACTCTTCCTTTTTTTCAAGTTCTTGGGAGCTCACTCCTGTTTCATTGGTTAAAATGGCCTTTGGGGAAGGACAGTGATTGTGACACATGGTAAAGGAATAAGATTGCACTTTGGTGCTACCTCTGTCGTTCCCTCTTGATCTTTTTCCACTTTCTCAAGGCAAATTATAGATTTCCTTTTGCCTCTGGAGGGACACATAGCAGTTAGCAGTTGTGGTTCTTTGTTTCTAGCGCTTAGAAAAAAGAGCTTTCATTTGATTAAACATTGTCATTAAACATACTATTAATGAAGGATTCTGATTAGTACCTTGACCACATACCTGACTAAAGGAGGGAAGGGACTTGTTCAGTTCAGTTCAGTTGTCGCTCAGTCGTGTCCGACTCTGCGACCCCATGAACCGCAGCACGCCAGGCCTCCCTGTCCATCACCAACTCCTGGAGTTCACTCAACTCACGTCCATCGAGTCGGTGATGCCATCCAGCCATCTCATCCTCCGTCGTCCCCTTGTCCTCCTGCCCCCAATCCCTCCCAGCATCAGAGTCTTTTCCAATGAGTCAATTCTTCGCATGAGGTGGCCAAAGTACTGGAGTTTCAGCTTTAGCATCATTCCTTCAAAAGAAATCCCAGGGCTGATCTCCTTCAGAATGGACTGGTTGGATCTCCTTGCAGTCCAAGGGACTCTCAAGAGTCTTCTCCTACACCACAGTTCAAAAGCATCAATTCTTTGGCCCTCAGCTTTCTTCACAGTCCAACTCTCACATCCATACATGACTACTGGAAAAACCATAGCCTTGACTAGACAGACCTTTGTTGGCAAAGTAATGTATCTGCTTTTTAATATACTACCTAGTTTGGTCATAACTTTCCTTCCAAGGAGTAAGTGTCTTTTAATTTCATGGCTGCAATCACTATCTGCAGTGATTTTGGAGCCCCCCAAAATAAAGTCTTGACACTGTTTCCACTGTTTCCCCACCTATTTCGCATGAAGTGATGGGACCAGATGCCATGATCTGAGTTTTCTGAATGTTGAGCTTTAAGCCAACTTTTTCACTCTCCTCTTTCACTTTCATCAAGAGGCTTTTTAGTTCCTTTTCACTTTCTGCCATAAGGGTGGTGTCATCTACATATCTGAGGTTCTTGATATTTCTCCGGGCAATCTTAATTCCAGCTTGTGCTTCTTCCAGCCCAGCGTTTCTCATGATGTACTCTGCATATAAGTTAAATAAGCAGGGTAACAATATACAGCCTTGACGTACTCCTTTTCCTATTTAGAACCAGTCTGTTGTTCCATGTCCAGTTCTAACTATGTGATTCTTGACCTGCATATAGTTTTCTCAAGAGGCAGGTCAAGTGGTCTGGTATTCCCATCTCTTTCAGAATTTTCCAGAGTTAAATGAGGGAAAAAACAAACCAAGTTCTTTGGTGAATTTGAAGGTAGCTCCCCTCTAGTGGCCAAAAATGGTACTTCACTCACAGGCTACCATCCAAACATTTTTTTGACAATTGTTTTTCATTGTTTCTTTTAAAAACATTATATGGTGTATATATAGTCAGTTATTATAGGTATCAGTGAATGTGTCTTGCAACTAAAATTCAACTCTTTAAAAAAATCAGAAATCTTTTCAATTATTAGATTCACAATTGTAAGTGTGAGAGAGTTGACAAAGATCCTTTACTATCCACCCATGCAAGCACACGACAGTTCCAGATGAAAGGGTTATAATTGACTAAAAAAGATAGTAAAATGGGTCTGCATGTTTAAAAACTTATGTGTCTGGAGGAATTTAAAAAGTGTAAGTATAAAGTTTGGTGGTGACTATAGGCACCCCAGTCCGGTACTCTTGCCTGGAGAATCCCATGGATGGAGGAGCCTGGTGGGCTGCAGTCCATAGGATCGCTAAGAGTCAGACATGACTGAGCGACTTTACTTTTCGCTTTTCACTTTCATGCATTGGAGAAGGAAATGACAACCCGCTCCAGTGTTCTTGCCTGGAGAATCCCAGGGACGGGGGAGCCTGGTGGGCTGCCGTCTGTGGGGTCACACAGAGTCGGACACGATTGAAGTGACTTAGCAGCAGCAGCATAGTGTAAGTATGAAGTTGGGTGGTGACTATATTCACTATGTTTCTCTATGAATTTGAAATACATACTGAGAAATATTTTAGAGAGAGATGGTAGCATCATAGTTAAAATTTACGTGTTAGGATATAAATGGCAATAGAGGTCAGTTGAACATTATGATTATAATTTGAGTTTATTTTTGTTTATTATCTCCTTGGAAAATATTTAAGCAATACCAAGAATGTGCTACATTCCAGACAATGTGAGAGAAATGCAAAGATAAATAAGACATGTGAAAGGCTAGGGAACAGATGACTAAGCAGTGAAACAGTTCTAGTAGAAATATGCATTGAGAACCAGGGGAGCACACCCAAGTGCAGAGGGCTGGGGAACATAGTTAAGCACAGAAGAGTGAGTGAAATGATCAAGAGACTGGGCAAGTGCTGAGGGGTACCTGTGCAGAAAGTGCTGTAGAGACTGTGGTTCTGAGCAACCAGCAGAGAAGGGGCTTCGAGTAAGGAAAGTTTATCTAGGCAGACCTCAGGGGCTGCTGCTGCTGCTAAGTCACTTCAGTCGTGTCCGACTCTGTGTGACCCCATAGACGGCAGCCCACCAGGCTCCCCCGTCCCTGGGATTCTCCAGGCAAGAACACTGGAGTGGGTTGCCATTGCCTTCTGCAATGCATGAAAGTGAAAAGTGAAAGTGAAGTCGCTCAGTCTGTCTAACTCTTAGCGACCCCATGGACTGCAGCCCACCAGGCTCCTCCATCCATGGGATTTTCCAGGCAAGAGTACTGGAGTCGGGTGCCATTGCCTTCTCCGTCAGGGGCTGCATCACTTAGTAATTTTCCTCAAGCACCTTAAGGACTTCTCAGGTGGTGCTAGTGGTAAAGAACCTGCCAGCCAATGCAGGAGACATAAGAGATGCGGGTTTGATTCCTGGGTCAGGAAGATCCCCTGGATGAGGGTATGGCAATCCAGTCCAGTATTCTTGCCTGGAGAATCCTATGGACAAAGGAGCCTGGTGGACTGCAGTCCATGGGGTCACAGTCAGACAGGACTGAAGCAACTTAGCAGGCACTCACAGAGTACCTTAAGCAGACACTATGTTTTATACCATGACAAATTATCTCATAAGAGAAGGTGACGTTTTGACTTCACTTTATACACATGAATATTATGAGTTAATCTTACAAAAAATATAGATTCAAATGACACTATGTAGTCCAGAATTTTGTGATGAAATGATGATTTTGTGTTTCATTCTGATTTTTTTAAAAAACACAAAAGAAAGTGTTTCCTGGAAGGAATTGTTGAATGATTTGAAACAAAGTCATTCAGTCGTGTCTGACTCTTTGTGACCCCATGGGCTATATAGTCCATGGAATTCTCCAGGCCAGAATACTGGAGTGGGTAGCCTTTCCCTTCTCCAGGGGATCTTCCCAATCTAGGGATTGAACCCAGGTCTCCCACATTACAGGCAGATTCTTTACCAGCTGAGCCACAAGGGAAGCCCATTGAGTGATTTGAGAGACACATAATGAGGAAATGCTCAAATTTGGAAGTGTTACTGAGAAAACTTGCCTCAACAGACATCACAGCAATGGGAGAGTTAAGCATTCTCCAAACTTTTAGTTTTATTCTGAAGTAAATTGGAAGTTATCAGTTCTCATTAGAAGTATTGTTTGCCTAACATAATACTTAAGGAAGTTTATGGTGACAAAGTTTTACAATGATTTGAAGGAACATAAAACTCTGAAGATGAGACCAGAAGCAGATTTATCAAATTGATGACCAAGAGGCAGCCATAAGTAAAGAAATGGGGAAGTCATGAGATAGGTAAACACTTATCTAGATAATATACTTAATTGTTTAGGTTGCATATATTTTATGCATTTTCTGTAGCTATTTTCAAGCTTGAGTATTATAGAGTTTCTGAGTTATTTAAAATACTGGTATTATGGCAGGAATTAAAGTATCAACTATATGTTATGTATAATATTTTCTGTTGTTGTATAGTCACTCGCTCATGTCAGAGTCTTTGTGACCCCCATGGAATTTTCCAGGCAAGACTACTGTGGGTTGCCATTTCTTCCTCCCAAGGATCTTCTTGACCCAGGGATCAAGCCTGCATCTCAGTGTCTTCTGCATTGCAGGCAGATTCTTTACTGCTGAACCACCAGGGAAGCCCATATAATTTAATATATACTCATATAATGTATGTAACATATATGAAGCATATATCTTTCATATAAATATTATATATGTAATTATAAAGACATGTACAATTCCATGCAACAAATAAAATTTCATTGCTGTGTCCATACACACATTCTCTTTGCTCAAAACCAGCCATGCTACCCCAACGTTTACATCCCAAAAGATCTCCAGCTGCCCCAGACTGTGGCCTTCATGCCCCAAGCACATCCAGCCTTCCTTGGCAGTGCCCTCATGCTCTTGACTTTTCTTATCTGCTCTCCTGAGTTGAGAATTAATTGTTTCTTACAACTGTTATCTCATGCCCCAGACATCAGGTATATGAGATCAAGTGTGTGATGTGTGTGCTACTCCATGCTAATCAGTTCAGTTCAGTCACTCAGTCATGTCTGACTCTTTGCGACCCATGAACCGCAGAGCACCAGGCCTCCCTGTCCATCACCAACTCCCGGAGTTTACCCAAACTCATGTCCGTTGAGTCGGAGATGCCATCCAACCATCTCATCCTCTGTCGTCCCCTTCTCCTCCTGCCTTGAATCTTTCCCAACATCAGGGTCTTTTCAAATGAGTCAGCTCTTTGCAGCAGGTGGCCAAAGTATTGAAGTTTCAGCTTCAACATCAGTCCTTCCAATGAACACCCAGGACTGATTTCCCTTAGGATGGACTGGGTGGATCTTCTTGCAGTCCAAGGGACTCTCAAGAGTCTTCTCCAACACCACAATTCAAAAGCATCAATTCTTCTGCTCTCAGCTTTCTTTATAGTCCAACTCTCACATCCATACATGACTACTGGAAAAACCATAGTCTTGACTAGACAGACCTTTGTTGACAAAGTAATGTTCCTGCTTTTTAATATGCTGTCTAGGTTGGTTATAACTTTCTTTTCAAGGAGTAAGCATCTTTTAATTTCATGGCTATAATCACCATCTGCAGTGACTTTGGAGCCAAAAAAAAATGAAGTCTGCCATTGTTTCCACTGTTTCCCCATTTATTTGCCATGAAGTGATGGGACCGGATGCCATGATCTTAGTTTTCTGAATGTTGAGCTTTAAGCCAACTTTTTCACTCTCCTCTTTCACTTTCATCAAGAGACTCTTTAGTTCCTCTTCACTTTCTGCCATAAGGGTGGTGTCATCTGCATATCTGAGGTTATTGATATTTCTCCTGGCAGTCTTGATTGCAACTTGTGCTTCTTCCAGCCCAGCGTTTCTCATGATGTACTCTGCATATAATAGAGTAACATGTTTGCATTTTAACCTATGTTTGTTAGTCGTTCAGTCATGTCTGACTCTTTGAAATCCTTTGGATGGTAGCCTGCTAGGCTCCTCTGTCCATGGAATTCTCTAGGCAAGAATACTGGAGTGGGTTGCCATTTCTTCTCTAGGGATTGAACCCGGGTCTCTTGCATTGCAGGCAGATTCTTTATATTCTGAACCACCAGGGAAGACTCATGTTTCTCCCCAAATTAGCTGCAACAATTAACTTTTCTGCAGAAAACAGGCCATTTGTTTGAGGAAAATAAGTTGTCAAATAACTTTGGCATTACCTAAGCACACCAAGTACAGACTTTAGGATTCTACTTATATGTAGAACTGAACCTTTGCCTGATAAGTATTTGCAGTACTGATAACAAATTTCATAAACAGTTGTTCTGTGGTGTTCTTTAGTCTGTTTTTATAGGATGACACTCCTGAAGATGGCTACAAAGCCCATTGTTTCATTGCGCGCGCGCGCACACACACACACACACACACACACACACACACACACACACACATTTTCATGCTTTGAAAGGCTCATGTGTTAGACAAAGGATGTTGTGACTAGGCTTGGAAATCACTTGGCATTTTTAAGATTTGCCAAACAGCTTGAGATATTTTAAAATATTTTTGTTCGATCAAATCCCAAACATGTTTTTCCAAGTACTATTTTTTTAGGTCAATTTTTATAACCATGTGTAATTTCAAGGAAATTTAACCCATATGTTTGTTTCTGTTACCATATATTCAAATTGATTTATAGTGCAGATGTAAGTATTTCCTTTGACACTGGTGTATGAAGAGGGTGAGAGAGACTTGCAGTTTGAGGCACAGGAAAGTCCTCAGTGAGACGTTAGATTAATGACCACAGACTATAACCCAGTTCTAACCCCAACACACTCTTCATGATGAAAGTCACAGGGGACTGGCTGTAAGTGTCAGCAAAGGATGAGATCCAGGTACTGCCGTATGTTGATGAATGTGCATTCCTAACGTGGACTCCAGAGATGGAACTCTGATTGGTGCTTGTATAGCACTATGGGATTGAAACCCTTAAATGTTACTAAAGGCCTTTACCAACTGTAATGAAAAATTGAATCAATGAGCACTGATATTTACTGGCAAAACAGGACTGAGAACAGCTAGCACATTCTATTATTTTTTTGTGGCATAATGCCTAGAAATGGGCTTGTTGATGGGAAAGCTGAAACACAATGAAAATGCCACCATACTTTACAGGAATAGCAAGAAAATGAATTTTTAAACCAGCATGTGTATTACCTGGAAGCTATTCTTAACATTATATGGAAATAGAAAATTTCTAACAAGACCCTTCGATTCAACCAATGTGCCATCTTAGAAGTAGGTGATGCCTGCCATGGCAAAGATGCTGTGGGGGAGAATGGATAACAGCAGGCTCTCAGAATCAGTGCCAGTCAAAGGAAATTAAAATCCAGTTATGAAGTAGGGGGCAGACATAAGTCGTTCTAAAAACCAATGCATTTACAAAGTTAATAAAAAAAAATGGTTCATAAGCATTGCTTGCAAATGCAAACCAAAAGTCAGTCATTGCGTGTATAATGATGCCTGGCTTGATACAAATTCTTGTGATAGTCACAGGTAGAAAATGTGACCTTTCATCCTGAATGTGGTGCCTACAAACACAGAGAAAATAAACATGTCTACTGCAGGGAGGAATTCCAGTGATCGAAGAAGTCAAACAACTTCTTGAACTCTGAGAGCCACCTTGGCTGTTCTGCTTCAGGGTTTTTGGCAATATAACAGCATCTTTATGAATGTTACCATACAGAATGCTAGTTATACCAGGGCAGATGTAACTGGGGACTTTGACAACTCCGCCGCACTTGGACTGGACTGACATTTCCTTAGCAGTAACAAGCTGCCACTGTCTGCTGCCATGGAGGCCCCTGGGCTTGATTTAAGAGTGCTGACATTGATGGCTTATTATTTCCTATCTTAGAGCTGTCAGGAGGCAACCAATGTCAGCACAAAATCATTTGATAGCTCTACATCTTGGGCAACATGTGAACCTATTGGTGCCTATAAAATAGCCATCAGTGTCTTTGAACTGGGGGTGTGGATAATTGAGAATAAAAACTCACCTGATATGTAATACTTTGTTTTAAATTTGGTCCACATAAATATGAAGTATAACAATCTATTGGGTGCATACTGGTTACACACATTGAGTTACCTGCCTGTGTAATCCTCACAACAGTCTTACAAGATAAAGAGTATTATTTTGACCTCATTTGACAGAACAGATTATACTACTAGAAGGCCGAGAATTTCAGGGATTCAAATTACAGACAATCTAGTTTCAGGGTCCATGCTTTCACCTTGAATTTTACTGCTTCTACTATGGAATTGAATATTCTGGATTGATGAAATTCTTTCACTGAGCCACAATTGTTTTTTATGCTTTAGTTTTAATGCAAGAAAATAATTGTTTTCTTTCATCTAAAAATTATCAATTGATAGTTACAGAAAGCAAGCATTTTTATCATCTGTGTAGTTTTTCTTCAGCAAATGTGTGTCTAATGGAATAATTCTAATCATAAATGGGGTTAGTCAATGACCAGTTTTCTCATCATACTGTGTAGATTACTGTTGGTCTACGTAGTATAGCTGAAGCTGAAACTCCAGTACTTTGGCTGCCTGATGTGAAGAGCCGACTCATTAGAAAAGGCCCTGATGCTGGGAAAGATTGAAAGCAGGAGAAGGGTACAACAGAGGATGAGATGGTTGGATGGCATCACTGACTCAATGGACATTAGTGTGAGCAAGCTCAGGGAGATGGTGATGGACAGGAAAGTCTGGCGTGCTGCAGTCCATGGGGTTGCAAAGAGGTGGACGTGACTGAGCGACTGAACAACAACAACAAATATAGACTAATACATTCTTTGAAAACATTCAAAACTTGGAGTGTAGTATGTAAATATATGGGATTTTTTTGGTAACATAAAATGAGAAAAATAAACAATTAATAATAATTATCTAACTTACAAATTGTAGCTCAACTCTACCATTCTGTTTTTCATTTCATTTAGTTTTTAGCCAGAGTAATCTTCTTCAGGTGTAGCTGTTTTTCTAAAGAATGTATTTTCCTGCTGCTGAAAATCACCTCTAATCTCTAAAGCATTTTCATGTATAATATTTCATGTATGGGTTGATCTAGTTTTGTGCTGTTTAAAAATATAACCCTTTTATTTTTCCTAACTAACTTGAACAATGGCTGTTGACAAAATCATTTCTACAGTGTATGTGTATGTGAGTGTGTGTGCGTATTTCTTTTTTTCAACCAAATCACAGAGATCTAAGGGAATTCTGATTCTCTAATTCTAGCTCAGTATCCAGCAACTGAAAGCATTTAGTTGTGATTAAAACAGATTGAAGGAGATAATCCCTTTGAGAAAGCAGCTTCAAATAGCTTAGCAGTGCTTCTTCAGGGATAAGAACTAACACAACACCAGCTAATTCCTGCAAAGTCTCCCTCGTGGTGCTGGAGACATACCCCTCATATGCTGTTTTTCTTCCTGATCGAGTTCTATTCAAATTCTTCCGCAACATGAATTCTGCTTTAAGGGCGGTTTTATTCACTCTGTTTTCCAAGAACCAAGAATTAGCCCGTGTTGCTTCAACTGAACCAATGGAATACCCTTTGTGTCAGAAAGGAGCAGAGTGCAGGCTAGTCTCAATTCACAGTTGAATCATGTTCTGAAAGACCAAGGGTGAGTCAGAGACAGTCTGGAACTTGGGATGCCATCTACAGTAGAAACAGTGTTCCATACGATTGCTTCCTGATCAACCCTCCAAAGCCTATTTAACCGATATTGTAGTTTACTATACTCATAACTGGCCAGTACTCTAACCATCTAGCCTCTGTGTGTAATCATAATTCTAGGAGAATAGTTCTAATTCATATTGTAGCAGAGAGAGAAACGCCTTCTGTGCTTGAGAATGCCTTCAGATACATTTTATTCACTGTGTGCACACCGTGTGCCGTTCCTTGGATCAGAGAGGTGAGCAAACTTGTACCTCTTGAGACAGGAGAAAGAGAGAGAACTGGGTTGGGGATAATTTATAAGTTAAGATTTTCTTTATTTCCTTACCCTTTCCATCACTGCATCTCTATTTTGCAGGTTAAGACTATACCTTTGAGAACAGGAACCATGCCTGGGGAAGGGAATAATAAAGCCCATGAGGGGATTCCAAGTTTCAAAGGCTAGGAATATACTCCTGGGTCCTAGAGCAATATTTCTGAAACTGTGCTGAGTGGCCACCCTTACATGCTGCATTCAAAAGTGAAACATTGGAAATGTTCCTGCTGTACCTACCTCATTCTGCTCCTCCTTACTCCCTGCCTACACACCCACCATTCCTATACCTCCTTCCCCCCCAGAAAATTGCCAGGCGCCTTTTCCTCTCTGGTGCACCCAGAATGCCTTGATGGTGGGGCACATACTATAAGGACACATTGAGTGAGCAATAAACCACATCCACATGCTGCCACTGAGTTTAATAATACAGTTTAGGCCATACAATAATAAAGTTTAGGCCGTACTTTGAAGGGCATTAGTGTTTTAAGGGCTTCCCTTCTGGCTGCCTGCAATGCAGGAGACCCTGCATCAATCCCTGGGTTGGGAAGATCCCCTGGAGAAGGGAATGGCAACCCACTCCAGTATCCTTCCTGGGAAATCCCATGGATTTCCTGGCAGGCTGTAGTCTATGAGGTTGCACAGAGTCAGACAGGACTGAGCGACTAACACACACACACACACACACACACACACACACACAGTGTTTGAAGACATGGACTATGTATATGTTTACATATACAAAACATGCAAAACAATGTACCCACCCATATTCTGTGGCACACTATACTATCAAGCTGGAATTCATTGATGGACAGCATGCAAACAAATCTAAAGTTGCAAGCTAACTATTCTTATATGAATCACCTGCCAGCATTTCATCATTTCCCTGTATACCCTTTGCCATGCTATTATGCAGCAATTGATCTGCTGTTTAATTTATGGTAAAGATGATGAGCTGGCATTGATAATAATGGCATATGTTAAAAATGGAACAGGGCACCTTAATGGAATAAAAGAGATAGATATATATATAGTTGAAAACCTTTTGACATTGCCTTGCCCCTGCTAATGTTTCACAACACTTTACATTTTGAAAAAAAAGTGGTATTAAAATAGCATGTAAAGTGTCATTCCCACATGCTGTTCTTCGTCTTTGGCATGCCTGTTTTCTCCACATTCTCCCAAAATGACAAGAATACATCCCATCTGATACATTCTGTGAAAAATATAAGAGCATATTTGAAAACACAAAATACTGTTTTCATAAACTGCTGAAATCTGTGATAGTTTGGCAGTAATTGCAGGAACAATGCTTGAACTCAGCTATTTAGTTTTTCTTTCTCGTGCATTCTTTTGTCAGATGCACGGAATGTCCTTGTCCTGTATTGCTTTCTGAGGTGTTGATCTGAGTCTCCCTACAAAACAAGTTAGTGCCTCAACAGAGTTTGACACTTGGATTTTCCCCACTCATTAGTGATCCAATGTTGGTATCGATGTAGTCTTTTAGAACAAAAATAAGTGATCTGAAACTGATTTCAGTTCAGTTCAGTTCAGTTGATCAGTCGTGTCTGACTCTTGGCGACCCCATGAATTGGAGCACGCCAGGCCTCCCTGTCCATCACCAGCTCCCGGAGTTCACTCAGACTCGCGTCCATGGAGTCAGTGATGCCATCCAGCCATCTCATCCTCTGTCGTCCCCTTCTCCTCCTGCCCCCCAATCCCTCCTAACATCAGAGTTTTTTCCAATGAGTCAACTCTTCGCATGAGGTGGCCAAAGTACTGGAGTTTCAGCTTTGGCATCATTTCTTCCAAAGAAATCCCAGGGCTGATCTCCTTCAGAATGGACTGGTTGGATCTCCTTGCAGTCCAAGGGACTCTCAAGAGTCTTCTCCAACACTACAGTTCAAAAGCATCAATTCTTTGGCGCTCAGCCTTCTTCACAGTCCAACTCTCACATCCATCCATGACCACTGGAAAAACCATAGCCTTGACTAGACAGACCTTTGTTGGCAAAGTAATGTCTCTGCTTTTGAATATGCTATCTAGGTTGGTCATAACTTTCCTTCCAAGGAGTAAGCGTCTTTTAGCACTGGGTAAATAGAAACAAGGTTTTTGAGAAAAGAAGGAATTGATGGAATAGGGAATGTTAGGTACAAGACTTCTAGAAGGAGACATATGAATAAAATTCTCTTGAGTTTGAACAGGTAAAACATGGGAAACTTCTGTTTCTATTTTTGTTCTCCTTCTAGTCCTTGGAGGTTTAATATTCTCTCCTCTCTTGCATGGCAAAACATAACAAATTCAACTCTGGTTCTCATGTTCAGACTAATGAAAGAACACTGTAACTCTTGTTTATAGAGGATCCCTTTTTATTAAGAGAGATTTCATATAATTTATGAAACATTAATATCCTACCTGTTTGCTCTGCTCTTTTGTCAATAAATAGAATCAGCTCCTAATGAAAGAATTCTATATGGTGATAGTGAAATCATTGAGTTCCTTGGCCATTTTATTCAGGATATTCAACCTTAATTCTCATTTTCTACTTTCATATCTCTTTCATTGGGCTTACACTCACACAGTGCTTAAGAAATGTGCGTTCATCTAGTTTTTGCAACCCATCTGAGTCAAACACTTGATACACACTGATTGTGTTAACCAAATTATAACTTGTTTTTACTTTTAGTATCATATATATTGTGTTAACCCAAAAGTTCATGTAAGTTTCTGTAAGATGTTAGGGAGAAACCCAAATGACCTTTTCGGATAACCCAATTATTTAAACCATTGATCCCCTACTTCACCCAAAGTCCAAGTGTAAGGCATATTACTAGGTACTACATTTTTGGTGATTTGATGTCTGTATTGTGTCAGAGAATGACAATGAACTGGGCATGATTTGTGTCTAATAAACATTATGTCATTAAGGGTAATATTTAGATTTGAGTAGAAGTCAGTTATGACTGAGCTCAGGGTCTGTGGTGAGGAAGACTATCCAGATAAATGAATAGGGGTGGACTTTTATGGAGTGTGTTTAGGGGGTTCTTAGAAGATCAGTTTCAAGTGTAGGGCTCAGGCCTAAAAGTAGAAAATGAAAAATTTGGTGGGAGCTCTTTACAAAGCTTTGAAAGGCAACCAAAGAATTGTGGGCCTTGAGCTGATGACATGTTGTTAACTTTGCTTGTTTTCTGTGGAGTTATATTTACTGAACGCCACCTTGTCCCTCTTCAGTAATATTCTTTATTTGGTAAGAAGTTGTTGTGTGTTTGTTTTAAAAAAGAAGCAAAGTGTTAGAAATTCTCAATTCCAACATGAAATAAGTGGCCAAGTGAAATTGTTTCTCAATATTCAGTTGACTTGCTTCATCCATTTCTTTGAAGCAAAGGTAAATCATATAGTATTCTATATGAAATAAACTTTGTCATTCAATGTGAAAAAGGTAGCTGTGTCTTCTGTCACTTTGTGCTGTGGAATCTGACAAGAACAAAACCCCCAGGGCACCAGGAAGACATATTTTCCAATCTAGATTTCAAATTGTGCAGTAGATGTTTGGGGTATGTCAGAGAAATATTAAGCCCATTCATATGGTAATTATCTGGAATGGCTCTTTGCTTCTATGTACCCTGCACTGATTGCTCCATAAACAGGCTTCAATATATAAACTTTTGCATTTAGTGGAAGTGCTGGTATCCGTGTCTGAATTCATAAATGCCATCTTAGGAAGCAGGCAATTTCTGTTTACAGCCCAGTGCCTGAGGGAGGCTGTTTAATGAGGAGATGTGAAGCCTTTTGCAGTTTATTGTTGATGACATTTTGAGGACACTTGCAGTTGGGTGGACTGGAAAACAGTAAAGCTGGGGATTTTCTCAGATGTGGTTTATATGCCCCAGAGTGTTGTATTGACTTTGATCAGTAATCACATTTCTACTAGTTAAAAAAAAAAAAAAAAAAATATATATATATATATATATATATATCTTTTAGCAACTAAATTTTTAATATTTAAGGCAAAGAAAAAAAGAATATATTGCAAATCCGATAACTGGATTTTCTGAGATTAAAAGAATCTCAGTTTTATTCCTTATGCAGTTGAACTAAAGGTTATGCCCACTGTTTTTACTAGCTTGAAATGGCTGCTTTTCTGGTTAGGTTTAGTATTTGTATAACGGTTGATATTCTTTGTTCTCTGTATTTATAATGAAAAACTTTGAAATAGATTGAGACATTCCTGCGATAGAAATTAAACTGACATTGCTGTTTAGATAACTATGCCAGTGTTGAGTAAATCTCTTTATTTTGTACTTGTAATGTATATTCCCATCTATTGCCTGGAACTTTTAAGATGAAAAAGCAATCAGGTGACAGCTTTGTTCTTGCTTTTGTTTCTGTTTGAAATGTTTGTGACCAACTTGAATTTGTTAAAAGTATAGGACACAGATTTGGTGGCTTGTAAGCCAGTGACTCTGTCCAGGTGGATCCATGGTGCTGTCGCTTCTTGGTCTAGTCTGGTCTTCAGCTTTGTGTGATGCTTTTCCAGACATGGTGTTCTAGAGTATATAATTAAAAGTTCTGGAATTGAACTCTTCAGGCTTGAATCTTGATCCCGTCAATTCCTTACTGTGTTATCCTTGACCTGGTTATGTATTTCATTAGGCCTAACTCCAAAATGAGCAAATACCTATTGGTACTTGAGTTGTCATATGATTAAAAAAAAAAAAAAAAAAAAACAAGACCATGGTTTAATCAAGCAAATCGATGTATGGCACAAAACGAATAATCGGTAGTAGGCATTATTAGTGTGAGTACAATTATGTATGGGGAAGGTGGTTGTTGAATACTAGATCAAAGCTGTCAAAACAGAGGGTTAAAAGCGAGTCTTCAGACAGCTTCCACCTGAACTGTGATAAACTTCCTTTCTTCAATCAGGGAATGTTTCTGATGGTTTGCTCTTCCCCCATTTTTGTTGGGGTTCACTGAAATCTACTGAATTCTTACTCAAGACTCCACTTTACTGCATATTCTGTACAGATTACTCTCCTTCCCCCCAAAGAATTATTTCACAGGATACAGTGCATGTGATTTCAGTTCTGTTAGTTTAAGCCAGTTTATTATAATGGATTCCATTGAGGCTTGGTTAGATTTCAGCCTCGGCCATTTTATTAAACACAAAGAGGCTATAGCTTTAGATTTGTTGATTCAACCATGCATTCTTAAGATGATGTCCCAGACACTTTCATTAAAGCTGGCTGTTCCTAACTTGCATCAGCTACTTCTTACACTGTATTTTTAATTTTACTGTTACAAGTGAAGCTTTATGCTTCTATGCAATTGGCAAGGTAAAGAATCCTAGATTTTAATTTCATTAGATTGATTATTATGAACAGAATTAAATATGGAAGCTTATTAAGTGAAAAAACCTACATGAACAAAAATCTATACTTACATTTTTGTTATAAACTGGTGATTTGAATGTCAGTGCAACTGTTGACAAAGAGAAGTATATTTGTTGTTATGATAAATTGTGACAAACCATTGCCCACATGAGTCATGAAAAGAAACCTGGCAGAGAATTTTATCTCATGTGTTCAGAATCCACCATCACATATGCCTAAATTTTTATAAATCTGAGTCGCCTAGGTTGTTAAAACCATCTGCAATCAAATATGTTATTCAAAACAATGGCCAATTTGCATAACTGTTGGCTTGCTTCAATAATGAAAATTGTCACACTGTGTTTTTTGGAGCAAATTATCCATAGTTTGGGATAAGGTCAATCCTAAAGGAAATCAACCTTGAATATTCATTGGAAGCACTGATGCTGAGGCTGAAGCTCCAATACTGATGTGAAGAACTGACTCATTGGAAAAGACCCTGATGCTGGCAAAAACTGAAGGTAAAAGGAGAAGAGGTCAGCAGAAGATGAGATGGTTAGATGACATTACCAATTCAATGGACATGAATTTGAGCAAACTCAGGGAGATAGTGAAGAATAGGGAAGCCTGGCGTACTGCAGTCCATGGGGTCACGAGGAGTCAGACATGACTTAGCAACTGAGTAACACAACTAGACACTTTTTAGAAGTGTACTTTAGAGAGTTTTTTTTTCCCCTAAAATATGTACAGAAAGAGTATTAATCCAACCTAGGAAAGAGGAACCAGCAAGCCTCTGATTGGAATGTCTGTCCCAGACACTCTACTGAAAGATTCATTCAGATGTAGTAAGCTTTTTATTTTTAGAAGATGGAATCTAATATCCACTGTCCAGTCCACGTGTATACTTTAGGGTGAATGAGCTTGATAAAGATTATAGGTACTTTTCTCTAATGCATTGATGAATTCAACTATCTCGGAAGCATGGAGGTTTGACTGGTAGGTGGAAAGTGATAATTTCAGAGATTTTAAATTATACTCAAGATTCTACAGGCAGTTAAGGAGAAAAATAAGAGCACTGGGAGTAAGGGCTGAAAGAAGTATGATTAAAAATCTTGAGAGGACAGAGGCAGAGCAGAAAGTTAGACCAGGCCAAAGAAACACTTTGCTGTGTAATTCTGCCTTGGGCACTCTCGACCCATATGAAGCTGAACATCATCTCCAATGACATCTTTGGTGGATCTGTCCCAGATTGCCTGTGCTTAGCTTCGGGCACTAATTTTGTTTACTCATACAATCCAATCCATTAAACGTCTGCTGTAGTTTTTCGGGCCTGTGAGAGATTTTTTTTTCCTTTTTTCTTTTTTAACCCTAGCTCAGGATAAGATGAAGCGTTCACTGCTTCATTCATTCATACATCACAGATCTGCTTCTCTCACACCTTCTCTTCCTCATTCCCTTAGATACATAGGTCCTTCTAAAGCTCTGGGATATTTCTTTTGATATAATAGGCTTTGTGGCAGAAGAGGCAATAGCTCTTTGGTAGTGCTCAGAGGACTGACAGATACTTTTAAGCCTGGAGGGAAAAAAAATTGACACAAGCTATTTTTCAGGAATTTTTTTTGATGCTGTATGCCCTAGTGAGACACAGACTGGCAGCAAAGGTGGCAATTATTAAGCCCTATAACTCAAGTTTACTTGCGGTCCTGAAAACTCTACACAGCCCATAAGAGAATTCCCTGTAGTACAGTAAGAGCAAGGCATGTATCTATTTTGTAAGGTTATCTCTTTCACTGCATTTGACATTTTCAAGTCTATGGCAGTAGGTGAGAAAGATGGACCTTCACAAAGATACTATCACACAAACAAAAAGGAGTTAACATTTGAAGAGACAACGCAGTCTTTTCTTCAAATTTATTTAAGTACACATGTGATTGATATTAACATATTTTATACCTTTGAATGTAGCAGTGAGCTGAGCATACTTTACACCTGGAGAAATCTTAAATTTTGAAGGTAAAAAAATTATCCTTTCATTTCTATTTCTATCTTAGTCATCTCTACGTCTATATCTGTGCTTTTTAACTTAATTACAGACCAAAAATGATGCTATTTAGTATTATGCTAGGTTATAAAGATTTTCTACCTCTATTTGTTCACCTTCATTCACTTTCCTTGCTACACACCCCAAGCCCACTGATAACTCATCTGCCTCCTAAGTGGGTCTACATATGAACATTAGCGATCATACTTGAAGGAAGAAGCAAAGAAAATAGTTCACAGTCATTTCTTAAATGTTAAGGCAACCTTAGCTTCAAAGTGTTGATATTACAGTGGTCAAGAGACACCGAAGACACACAGAACAGCATTGTAATGACTGATACGCAGTTATCGAGTGCCGTGCTTTTATGAGAAAAACAACCTCGTAAACGAAAACTGTGAAACTTGTCATCGTTGAGCTCTGTGCAAGGAGCCGTGGAGTCATAAAAGAGAAGCTCCAGTAATAGCCTGTCAAAATAAAGATGGAATATAAAGTGTGGGGGTTCCAGTGACTTTTTGGGAAAGACAAGAACGACCTCATAGTCATGACATTTGAGATGGGTTAATGAATGAATAGGAATATGCCTGGTGAAGAAAAAGAAAAGGGAAAACTTTTGCACAAATGGAGAGTTTGAAGAGTCCCAGTAGATTCTGTAGGTGAACAGAGAGAGACAGTCTGTCAGAGCATAGTGTGAAGAGTGTGGCTTTAAGGGAACTGGGACTGAATGGTTCAATGGAGCTGCTGCTGCTGCTGCTAGGTTGCTTCAGTCGTGTTTGACTCTGTGCGTCCCCTAGACAGCAGCCCACTAGGCTTCTCTGTCCCTGGGATTCTCCAGGCAAGAACACTGGAGTGGGTTGCCATTTCCTTCTCCAATGCAGGAAAGTGAAAAGTGAAAGTGAAGTCGCTCTGCTGCTGCTGCTGCTAAGTCGCTTCAGTCGTATCTGACTCTGTGCGACCCCACAGACGGCAGCCCACTAGGCTCCTCTGTCCCTGGGATTCTCCAGGCAAGAATACTGGAGTGGGTTGCCATTTCCTTCTCCAATGCATAAAAGTGAAAAGTGAAAGTGAAGTTGCTCAGTCGTGCCCAACTCTTAGCGACCCCATGGACTGCAGCCTCCCAGGCTCCTCCGTCCTTGGGATTTTCCAGGCAAGAGTACTGGCGTGGGTTGCCATTGCCTTCTCCGGGTTCAATGCAGTACAGAAGGCAAAGGACTTCTATGGTTAAGGTTTTTTTTTTTTTTTTTTTTTTTTTTTTTTTAATTTTGGGAGCAACAGGAAGTCAAGAGGAATGTTTTCTCTGTATCTTTCACATTCTCTTCCAAATTTTCTTACGTCCTTCCTTCTTTTTTCTTCCTTTCTTCCCCTTCTCCTCTTCTTTCTTTTCCTCCTTTTTCTCCCTTTCATTCTTATTTTAAGGATATTACCACATTAGCAGTATGGTAGATGGACTAGGAGTTGGGGAGACTATTGGTATGTGAAACAATTAGAAGATTTAGCACTGGCCCACTAGGAAATGAATGAAGGTCTTCCAGAAAAAAAGTAGCTGATATAAAAAGTGGGGCCTTTTCTCCAAGTACAAACTTGGAGAGCAAAGGTATAGAAAGACCTCATTTTCCCTCTCTAAGTCTCATGTAGCACACCATTGCCTAGTACCGCATAGGCAGTCTGCAAAGACTTATTGCTGGCGAAAAGTACTAGTGAATAAAAGCATACTTTCTATTTTGAGTTACAAATTGAGCTGGTGATGCCTTTTACCAAGGTCAAAAACAAGGGTGTGGAAAATATTTGTCAGGGGAAAAGACAGAAGTTCCACCTTTGCTTTGCTAAGTTTACCATGTCTCCAGGACATGGTAAATACTTGAAAATAATAATGAATTTATTATTGAATAAATACTTGAATATATACATTGTCCAGTAAATACTTGAAAATATGAATTCTATAAAAAGAGAAAGGAGGAGAGATGATCGCCAAGAGATGATATTTTCATCATAAGTTTGTATGGGACAACTAAATGTTGATTTTATGTCTGGAAGAAATTGTTTACTTTCTGAATGAATATCCACGATTTCTAGCCATTAGCATGGCAGCAGGTATTTCTGAAGAGGCACTGTCACAGAAATCAATTGAGGAGTTTTAAAATGGCTTTTTTTTTTTTTTTTCCTTTCAAAAGTGAACAATTTACCTTTTCCATCCACAGAGCAGGCACAATTATCAGAATGTATATTGCTTTTTTCTTAGAACACAAAACTTTTCTCTAAAAATTATGACATATCTTCTTCAATTTTAGCCCCCTAAGATGTTAAGCTGGGAATGAGGCGGCCAATTATGTTTATGCTTATGATCAAAAAGAAAAATAGAGAATTTTTTTCTACTAGCCTAACATTTTTAATAGCCTAACTATTAGACTATACTAAAAAGATCTTAATGACCCAGATAACCACAATGGTGTGATCCCTGACCTAGAGGCAGACATTCTGGAATGCAAAGTCAAGTGGACCTTAGAAGCATCACTACGAACAAAGCTAGAAGAGGTGATGGAATTCCAGTTGAGCTATTTCAGATCCTAAAAGATGATGATATGAAAGTGCCACACTCAATATGCCAGCAAATTTGGAAAACTCAGCAGTGGCCACAGGACTGGAAAAGATCAGTTTTCATTCCAATCCTGAAGAAAGGCAATGCCAAAGAATGTTCAAACTACTGCACAATTGTACTCATCTCATACACTAGCAAAGTAATGCTCAAAATTATCCAAGGAAGGCTTCAGCAGTACGTGAACTGAGAACTTCCAGGTGCTCAATCTGGATTTAGAAAAGGCAGAGGAACCAGAGATCAAATTGCCAGCAGCCATTGGATCGTTGAAAAAGCACGAGAGATCCAGAAAAATATCTACTTCTGCTTTATTGACTATGCCAAAGCCTTTGACTGTGTAAATCACAACAAACTGTGGAAAATTCTGAAAGTGATGGGAATACCAGATCACCTTACCTGCCTCCTGAAAAATCTGTATATAGGTAAAGAAACAATATTAGAACATGCAACAACAGAGTGGTTCCAAATTTGGAAAGGAGTACATCAAGGCTGTAAATTGTCACCCTACTTATTTAATGTATATGCAGAGTACATCATGAGAAATGCAGAAATGGATGAAGCACAAGCTGGAATCAAGATTGCCAGGAGAAGTATCAATAACCTCAGATATGCAGGTGATAACACCCTTATGGAAGAAAGCAAAGAAGAACTAAATACCCTCTTGAATGAAAGTGAAAGAGGAGAGCGAAAAGGCTGGCTTAAAACTAAACAATCAAAAAACAAAGATCATGGCATTCAGTCCCATCACTTCATGGCAAATAGATGGGGAAACAGTGACAGACTTTATTTTCTTGGGCTCCAAAATCACTGCAGATGGTGACTGCAGCATGAAGTTAAAAGACACTTGCTCCTTGGAAGAAAAGCTATGACAAACCCAGACAGCATATTAAAAAGTAGACAAAGGTCCTTCTAGTCAAAGCTATGGTTTTTCCACTTGTCAAGTATGGATGTGATAGTTGGACCATAATGAATGCTGAGCGCTGAAGATTTGATGCTTTTGAACTGTGGTGTTGGAAAAGACTCTTGAGAATTCTTGGACTGCAAGGAGATCAAACCAATCATTCATAAACGAGATCAGTCCTAAATATTCACTGGAAGAACTGATGCTGAAGCTGAAGCTTTAATACTTTGGCCACCTGATGTGAAGAACTGACTCATTTGAAAAGACCCTGATGCTGGGAAAGGATGAAGGCAGGAGTAGAAGGGGACGACAGAGAAGAAGATGGTCGGATAGCATCACCAACTCGATGGACATGAGTTTGAGCAAGCTTTGGGAGTTTGTGAAGGACAGGGAAGCCTGGTGTGGTGCAGAGTGGGGCACAACTGAGGGACTGAACTGAACTGGTTAGACTATTCATGTTTAAACATTAATCAGTTTGAACTAGAAATTATATTCATGTTGTAGTATGTTTACTGTACTTTGAAAAAGTACTTAAAAATACTATAACAACAAAATACTTTATTTGAGATGGGGTTATGTTTCCTGTATTTGTTACTTTATTTGAACCTAACAACTTACAAGTTGCATATCCTGTTGAAATAAGATATTCCTTGAGTGAGTGAAGTCGCTCAGTCGTGTCCGACTCTTTGCGACCTCATGGACTGTAGCCTACAAGGCTCCTCTGTCCATGAGATTTTCCAGGCAGTAGTACTGGAGTGGATTGCCATTTCCTTCTCCAGCGGATCTTCCCGACCCAGGGATCGAACCCAGGTCTCCCACATTGTAGACAGACGCTTTACCATCTGAGTCACCAGGGAAGTCAAGATATTCCTTAGGTCCACACAGAACATTAAATAAGAACATCGTAAAGAAAATTGATTCTGGGATCACATAAACATTTACTAATCTTGGTACTAAATTTATTTCTTTTAGGGAACCTGTTTCAAAAATTAGGGGAAAAAGAAAAGGTTTGTATTTCTTTGTAGTATCAAATGGTAGAGTCTTCTAAATGTATATACAACAGTAAAAGGTGTTTATCCCAAAAGATTTTGTTATTCATTTCTTGTTTGTTTGTTTTTTGTTCTTCAGAAAACCCTCAAATTGGACTCCACAAACCAGTGTTATCAAGATTGTTTCACTAACTAATAAATCTTTAAGTATTGGTTGAAGTTTAATCCCAGTGTCCTTGAAACATTCCACTGAACATTCAGATTTCAATAAACAAGTATGGTCAGTAATAATACACTTGAGTACAGCAAAGAAAATGTAGTTATTCCCCATTCTAAAGCTAATTTTTTAGAAAACAGGCATCAGAGAAAGGGGACCACAGACCTATTTTTAATGTTCAAATAAGCTAGAGCTCATATTTTATTTTGATCAGGGGATTAGGAAAAATCTTTGTTTGGAGGAAGCATTTAACTTCAGAGTTTCCACATTGCATTTCTTATAATTCTCATTATTTGGGCTATTTTTTTTTTAATGGAAATGCACTTTGTTTTAGATATGATCAGCTACTCCCTTGCTTTGGTCAGACCCCACATATAGTTGTTCTGGACATGTTTATGAGATCTCAGACATGATCATCATGACCTCAGTAGAGATGGGTTGAAAACGGAGCAGACAAATATCAAGAAATCTAAGCTCATGCATTTCAGATAAATGACTGCAAAGATAAAATGCAGAAAGCAAAACATATGAAAATGGCTGATACAGAGCAATGAGGCAATGTGGTGATTATTTTAAAATAATTTATTATACCTTGTAAAAGGAAAAAAGGGGGAAATAAAGCAAAGCTCTTTAAGGACCCAAGAATACAACTAATGAATTAAGATATCTATTTGAATATGCTTCAGTCATTAAGTATCTACAATGACAAGTATTCAGTGTTTTAACAAAATCAGTTCAGTTCAGTTGCTCAGTCATGTCTCTTTGTGACCCCATGTACTACAGCATACTAAGCCATCACCAACTCTCAAAGCATGCTCAAACTCATATCCATCGAGTCGGTGATGCCATCCAACCATCTTATCATCTATCCTCCCCTTCTCCTCCTGCCTTCAATCTTTCCCAGTATCAGGGTCTTTTCCAATGAGTCAGTTCTTCGCATCAGGTGGCCAAAGTATTGGAGTTTTGGCTTCAGCATCAGTCCTTCCAGTGAATATTCAAGAATTATTTCCTTTAGGATGGACTGGTTTGATCTCCTTCCAGTCCAAGAGAACCTTAAGAGTCTTCTCCAACACAACAGTTCAAAAGCATCAATTCTTTGGTGCTCAGCTTTCTTTATAGTCCAACTCTCATATCCATACATAACTACTGGAAAAAAAATAGCTTTGACTAAACAGACCTTTGTTGATAAAGTAATATCTCTGCTTTTTAATATGCTATCTAGGTTGGCCATAGATTTTCTTCCAAGGAGCAAATGTCTTTTAATTTCATGGCTGCAACCACCATCTGCATTGATTTTGGAGCCCAAGAAAATTAAGTGTCTCGTTGTTTCCATTGTTTCCCCATCTATTTGCCATGAAGTGATGGGACTGGATGCTATGATCTTAGTTTTTTGAATGCTGAGTTTTAAGCCAACTTCATTCTCCTCTTTCACTTTCATCAGGAGACTCTTTAGTTCTTCACTTTCTGCCATAAGGGTGGTGTCATCTACGTATCTGAGGCTATTGATATTTCTCCCAGCAATCTTGATTCCAGCTGTGCTTCTTCCCGAATGGCATTTCCCATGACATACTCTACATATAGGTGAAATAAGCAGAGTGACAATATACAGACCTTATGTACTCCTTTCCCTACTTGGAACCAGTCCGTTGTTCTGTGTCCAGTTCTAACTGTTACTTCTTGACCTGCATGCAGATTTCTCAGGAGGCAGGTCTGGTGGTCTGGTATTCCCATCTCTTAAAGAATTTTCCACAGTTTGTTGTAATACACTGAGTCAAAGGCTTTGGTGTAGTTAACAAAGCAGAAGTAACAAAATTAACAGAATACTAACATTATTTCAGTATTAGCAAAATACCTGGCAAATCCCATGGACGGAGGAGCCTGGTGGGCTGCAGTCCATGGGGTCACTAGGAGTTGGACCTGACTGAGCGACTTCACTTTCCCTCTTCACTTTCATGCACTGGAGAAGGAAATGGCAACCCACTCCAGTGTTCTTGCCTGGAGAATCCCAGGGACTGGGGAGCCTGGTGGGCTGCCGTCTATGGGGTCGTACAGAGTTGGACACGACTGAAGAGACTTAGCAGCAGCAGCAGTAAAATACTAATTAGACATAGATCAAGAAAATGAGTAAGGTTAGGTGCTTGATGCCAAAAGAGAAAAGTCATTTTTATCTCTAAGCTATTGCTTTTCTGTTTAGTAAATTATTTAAATAATTGTTTGTGTATTTCATTGATAAGTAAGTCTAGAATAATAAAGCTAATGTGTTGAAAAATTGATTTTTTTGAAATTGCATATCTAATGATAGAAACAGCTCTAGAGGTGGGTTCCTAGTACCATTTCAACATTCTTATTTAATTTTCCATGTTAGAGAAGTATCCTGTTAGAAAGAATACGAGGTTACTTAATCATTTTATAGTGTACTTACTTAATCATTTGTCAGATAATTATTGATAATATAGTTACATTTTCTTGGTGAGAGGATAGGGACACAAGAGACAGTTTTTCTTTCCTTTATCTTTTGGCAGATAATAAAAAATACCTTTTAAAAATCATCCTTTTTCAAAACATGGGTGTGGTCCATATTGTTAAAGTATGTGCATCCAGAACTATGTTTTGTTGTTCAGTTACTCAGTCATGTCCAACCCTTTGTGACCCCCATGGATTGCATCACGCCAGACTTCCCTGTCCTTCACTATCTCCTGGAGCCTGCTCAAACTCATGTCCATTGAGTCAATGATGCTATCCTACCATCTCATCCTCTTTTTCCCCCTTCTCCTCCTGCCTTCAATCTTTCCCAGCATCAGGGTCTTTTCCAATGAGTCGCTCTTCTCATCAGATGGCCAAAGTATTGGCGCTTCAGTTTCAGCATGAGTCCTTCCAATGAGTATTCAGGGTTGTTTACCTTTAGGATTGACTGGTTTGATCTCCCTGCTGTCCCAGGGACTACGTTAGAGTTTGGCAGTAATGTGTAGTTCTACTAAATGTTGACTTGATTAAATGAGCAAAGAGAATTTGAGCATAAGTCCGTTGTGGAGATACTTTGGCTATACTGCTAATTTCAACCAAGAAGATGTTGATATGTTCAGAAAATGAAGTAATGTGTGGTAAGGTTTAAAGTTTCAGATAAGTTTCACTGTCTTCTTCATGTGGAAATAATACTTAGGTACCTGAATCTCAGCCTTTACTGAAACAACAACAAACTTTGGAGCAGTGTTGATATTCTGAAAGGGAAATCTAAGTAAAACCTACATCTGTGGATAACATCTTGAGCACATCACAATGCAAGAGATGAATTTGGTTAGTATGGCATTAAAGTAATCCATTGAAATGAAAGAAAAGACACTTTTCAGTTTTTTTTTTTTTTAATCTTTGGATAGTCTTTTAAAATCTATGTCATTTTTTAATGTCTCCAAGACATCATTATCACAGCCTTTACATAGAATGAAAATATATATTTTAGGGAATAATGACCTACTCATGAATTGCTGGCTTTCAGCATCATCATGTATATTAAAGACAGAGTTGGAGAGACAAGCATACATACAAACGTTTTATAGGCTTACTTTTTTCTTTCCTGTTCAATGCGTTTATTTGAAAACTGCTTATTTGCCTGAATTTGCCCTGCTGGCAAAAATTTTATACCAGACAGCTACTTTTTATTGTTGCTGCACATCATGAATAACAGCTTTATTTGATGGCAAATGAGATGCCCCAAGTTGCAAGCTTTCCATAAACGTATCTGAATTGTTCAATTTCCTTCTCATTGTATAATTTCCACCCTCGCCCTTTTCCTGCTGATATTCAGATAAAGATTTCATTCAAGTGATTTTCAGAACTGTCCTGTGTTACTTGCTGTCATAAGTGGTAAGATTGCTCAATTCACATTAGCTATACAAGTGCTGTACAGGTTTTTATCAGATCTTTCTAAAGTCATTTCTTTGTAATGAGTGGTAAGGAGAACAATAAAAGAATGCCTCCAATTGGTTTTCTGCACAGTGGTGATTTATTAGCAGTAGAATTAGTAATATGACTATTTTCTGAGAAAAATGTCTTAATGAATTATTCTTTCTTTTTTTTCATATCTTCTAACTTGAATTTGAAAACTGTGACTGCTGATTGATTCCAAATGACTTCATTCTTTGTTTACCAATTAGGTAAGTGGTTTTGATTCTTTTGATATTTGTAGGGGTTCATGGTTGTATTTTAAAATCTCCCTTCATTACCAGTTTTTACGGTAGCATTCACTGGTTAAATGAGGTAAAAATTGGATATAAAAAGACAAGTCACCTATTTTCAGAAATGTATTTAAGGTCTATTTCATTAGCTGTTGTAGGACACAAACTATTAAGAAGACCCAATTCAGGTTGTCCTTTTTACAGATACCATATATTTAAATTAATTTAAGTCCATTTAGTTGGCTAGCTTTGCTTTATAAACGAGCTGTCAGCTCTTGCCTAGGAAGTTCCAGGTCATACCAGGCTGGTTACTGAATGTGAATCTAGCGACTCAGTTGTAAGAATGCATTCTATACGACGCTCATGATAGTTTCACAGTCTGTAACAAACCATTTTGATGATCCCAAAGATAAGCTATTAAAACAAAACAAACAAACAAAAACCAGCTCTAGATTCTGTGTTACTGTCTCTTATTCAGTGCTAGAGCTGGGTTAGTGGACCACAGTCTGTGGGCCAAAGTGGCCAACCATGTGTTAAGGATGCGCTTTGTATTTTTTAATGGTAGATGTAAAATCAAAAGAAGAATCGTACTCTGTAACATAGGAAAATTACATGAAGTTTACATTTGGTCACCCCAAAATGAATGTACTTTGCACATTGTATATGGCTGCTTTATGCTACAATGTACGGCTCCCAAATCCTAAAATATTTACTTGCTGATTCTCAACAGAAAAAGTTTGCTGACCCTATTGCTTGAGCACCAGAATACAAGGGGTTAATTCCCAAAGACTCCTACTTTGAGGACACCGATAAGAACAAAACTCATTCTGTATCTGGCCTTTTCTTCAATCACAAGGGAATCTACCATACCTAAAATGAACAAATTAAGACCAAATGGAAGAGCAGATCTCGATTGTAGATTTAAATTTTCCGAAACAGCTTTTTACATAGTTCTATTTCTTGTACTTTCCAGCCCTAAAACATGCAACGCATTAAATCTGATTTATTTTCACTGCCTTTGGGTCTTTGGGTTTGCCCCCAGACAGTCAAAGCCCAGTCGTTGTTAGGGCTGGGGTAGGGGCATTTTGTGTTGGGTGAAGCAGCAGCACATCATATAATGAGAAATAATTTTCTCAAACCTTAAATATTTCTCAGGGATTTGTTTTACCTGAAGGGACATTAACACTCTATAGATACTGGCATTTCTGAATTGCATGTGCTAGTGTTGGAAAAGTGTAATATTGATCATTGCCATCCAGCATCATACTTAAAACAGTACTAGTAAGTGTGGTTTTGTATTATGAAATACACTTTATGGAACTTTTCAGAACCAGGTTGGAATATGTGTGGTGATAACCTTCTTCTTTTTAAAGCAGTCTTAAAATAATTATAAATATATTTCTAGTTCATCTCTGCATTTATCAGAAGCAGATGCATTTGTTGTTTGAGACAGAAGAAATAAAAGAACAAAGAAAGCATATTCTTGGAATATTGGGAGAGAGCAATGTAGAAAAAACTGGATATTAAAAATATGCATTATCTTCTAGGTTTAGGCCGCTGGGAAATAAAGCTTCTGTGTGTGGATTTGATATATAAAGACAGGCACAAAGAAAAAGGCAAACATGCTATGGATATTCTGGCAGGGTACAATTATACAGTATGTTTCCTAACCCTTTTCATGAAAATTTGACATTACTGTACCTCAGCTAGAAGCAGCAGGAATCACCAGGGAAAGAACAGCTGGATACTTTATTAGGTTTTATGTTGTACATAAGGAGACCATGTTTTCCATTGTCAGTGTGTAAAAGCAAATGAAAGCTCTGGGCATCATTAAACGCTCGGAAGCGTTGGATATGTCAGCTCTGTTCTCGCAACACCTGGATTGAAAGCGCGGTGTGAGGTCACTGCAAAACAAAAACAGACCGTCTGCGCTAGTTGGAATTTCCAGAGTTGATTTACAAAAAATAAAATAGCCCATCACTGTTGTAGAGGGAAGTATTCCTTTGTAACTAGACACTTACATACACATATGAATATAAATGTACGGATCTGTTTGAACATGTTTTCTATGTTATTGCAGCTGACTGTCTCATGGCTGTACTCTTAGGGAAACCAGGAGGCTCTTTGGAGTCCAGGAAGTCCACTCCCTATTTTCTGGTTTTTATGATGTGATGTCCTTGATGAACCATTCTCCCTGACTCTCCATTTGGCCTCTTTTGTTCGATCAGTTTTAGTGAACATGTCTCCCAGCCCCCAACCCAACACACATGTAAGTCTTATTGACGTGATCACTCTGCCCCGCCTTGTAATTGCCTTTATGTTGAGGACCCTATATCTGTCCCACAAAGCCCACTACTCTGTTCCTCATACAGTGGTTTCCTTTTAAAGCACTGTATTAGTCAGCTTTGGTTGCCATGGCAGAACATAGATCGGGTGGCTTAAACAACAGGAATTTTTTTTTTTCCTTACCGTTTTGGATGTTGCCAAGTCTGAGATCAGGGTGCCAGTGTGGTCAGGTTCTGGTAAGAGCTCTCATCCTACCTAACAGAGGGAGCCTTCTCACTATGTCCTCACACAGTGCTGTTAGAAGAGTATCTAACCCATATGAGCATATTTAACTGTAATTAATTCCTAAAAATGTATCCTTAGATACAGTCACATTGGGAGGTAGATACAGTCACATTGGGAGGTTAGAGGTTCAAGGTATTAAATTGTTCCAGGGGTGGATACAATTCAGCTTTTTAAAGACCTTTTGACACAATTTGAGTTGTATACATAAGAGAGAGAACTTTTTATTTTTTTCTTCATGTGAAGCTATAAGAGGTATTTGTAGAGTTAGACCACTTATATCTTCAACCATGAGTTGAAGTAGTCTCTTGATCTTCATCATACACTCATAATAAATCTAGTAAACTACAAATGCAATTTGAATATTAAAATATGCAGATATTTTGTATTTATAATATAAAAAGTATTGTGTGTTCTAGCTATGATCTCTTCTTTAATCATCTTAAAAGAATACAGAAGATTGAGCGCTGATTTCATTCATCATTCATGAATCCACATGTTTATATATTTCCCACTGATGAAATGCCCAACCGTATGCATGAGAGGTACAGACCAGGAAGTATAGGATGTAAAGAAACATTCAGCCCCTTAGCAGTTCATCATCGGCAATAGAGTTTCAGAGCAGTATGTGAAGTGCTTAGAAATAAAAATATAAAGCAGTGCCCACCATCCTTTGTATATGAGTAACTTTTCAGTGGTGATACCATCTGATCATGAGAGTAAGATCACAGTTGAAGAAAGAAAGGCAGTAAACACAAGGCAAAGGGAATGGCAGATGCAAAGCAAACATGGGTACAAAAGAGTATCACTGCAGCCGCAAGCCAGTGTGCTGAGTGGGATAAGACAATGAAATGTTCTTAATTTATTTTTTGATTGTGCTTCTACTGTGTGTCAGGTACCAGGTTATGTGGGTTGGTGTTGAGGAGTACACAGGGATGAAGTCACTGTTCTCAAGCTGATGCTTTTAGGGGGAGGAGACAATAAATAATTCCATGATCAAAGAGAGTTCCCCCAATGGCTCAGCAGTAAGGAATCCCCCTGCCATGCTGGGTCGGGATGATCCCCTGGAGGAGGAAATGACAACCCACTCCAGTATTCTTGCCTGAAGAATTCCATGGACAGATGAGCTTGGCAGGCTACAGTCCAAAGGGTCGCAAAGGGTCCAACACAACTGAACCACCTTAGCATGCACGCCACATCCTCTAACGTTCTGTTTTGTTGTATTATTCCTTACCCATTAAGTTGTATCATTACTGTCCTTAAGAGCATTATGATCATCTGACTTTGATTGCAAGTAAATTTGTTGCCTCTCCAGCCATGAAAGATTACCCCAAAGCTTAGAGGTTTCAAACAGCAATAAGTACTCATTCTTCTTCACAGTTTGTATGGGTCAAAATTTGGGATTCTGGTTTAAGAAGATTCTCCCCATTAAAGCATAAAAACTATTATAAAGTATGAGTCAAATGTCAGGAAGGACTGGCTTCATCTAAACTAGCTGTACTGAGTGGAGGATCTACATCCGACTTGGTTTACTTGTATGACTGACTGCTGAGTTGGTGTTGGTCATTTGCAGACCTGAGTTGCTTCCTTGGGGGCAGCGTCACAGGACTGCCTTTGTATCCTCACAGCATGGCACCTGGCTTCTCCTGGAGCAATCCAAGATCAGGTGGAAGCAGCAATGTCATTTAGGACTTAAAGCTCAGAAGTCACATACCTTCACATCCGCATTATGAGACTGTTCAGCCCTATTCAGTGTGGGAGGGGACTATCCACGAACTTAAATACCAGGATATGAAGATAAGTGGTGGCCATCTTGGAAGTTGGCACCACAAGGAGAAATACTGTTTTTGGTATTTAAAGAAATAATAGTGATATTTGGAATTGAAGTCAAAAAGAAAAATTTCAACCAGTAACTGACATAATTATCTTTGAACTTCAATATCATATTTGACTTCTAAAGTACATACTTATTAAATGATTTCCTTCTTCTGATCAGGTACTTAATTTAGCTTTATTTAATATAATAATGATATTAAACAACTTTGTAAATCAAAAGGTGAAAATATATGCAGAGAATAAATTATGAAGACTTTGTCCAGCATAATTGATGGTGATTATTTCCCAGTATAGTCTTCAATTCATTGCCGTAATAATCTTTTCAACCAATTAGCAGTTAATTTAGTCGGTTATGTTAAAATGTTAGCCACATTATTTGCCAGTTAATGCAGGTTAAATGTTAATTATGCTGTTCTATAGTGACTAACATGGTACATCCTGAAACTGCACTTATTATTGGTTGGTTTTTTGACTGTTGTATACTCATGTGCCTCATTATTATTGTGCTGATTTTAGTATAAGCACATCATATCCTGTGTCATTTAAAATAAAATCACCAGTCTTACGTGCTTTCAATCAAACATTAGACCCTTTTGTGTTTAGTAGTTTACATGATTAAATAGTTAATGATCTTTGAGTCTTAGCTTGCATTTGATATATTTAGGCTGCATTGCTCAATATATTTTAAATATTTGTAGGTCAAAGTGTGGTCTCTTTTACAACCAATGCAAATCATAATTTTAAGTTAAATGTATATTTAACCTTCATGAGAGCTACAATTATAAATATGATGATGACTATTCCTTCAGCTATATTGCTAATGGAATGGAATAACAACTTATTTCCTGGGTCTGGTTTTATTACCCCTCATTCCACTCATACATCATCAGCTTTTTTTTTTTTTTTTTTAGTACCGAGGAGCAGCATTTGGAAAACAGGATCTTATTAATGTTCTTTTGCTAGATAACATTTTCCACAGATGTATGGATTAAAACATCTACTTATTATTTCGTAGTTCCATAGGTCAGAAGTCCAGGCTCAACTGGTTCTCTCCTCTGGCTTTTACATGGTCTTTTACAGTTAAGGTGTTGGCAAGTCTGCATTTTTTTCCAGAAGATCTAGGGATGAATCTACATTTTAGATCATGCAGTTTAATGGCAGAATTCAGTTTTTCTTGCTATTGCATGTGTGAGCTTCCTAGTGCTTTGATGGCAGTTGACAGTGGGAGTGGAGGGGTGTGTGTGTGTGTGAGAGAGAGAGAGAGAGAGAGTGTGTGTGTGTGTGTGTGTGTGTGTATGTGTGTGTGTGGTGGGGAGGGGTGCTTCTAAACATATAGAAGCTGCCAGGGTTCCTTGTCTTATGGCCCATCTACTCCATGGAGTTGAGTCCTTTCAAACTTAGAATCTCTCTGAATCTCCTACCTATCTAGGCTTCTCTTTTTTTTTGTCCCTTTAGACAATAGCTATTATTTTTTAAAATTTATTTATTTTAATTGGAGGCTACTTACTTTATGATATTGTATTGGTTTAGCCATACATTGACATGAATCTGCCATGGGTGTACATGTGTTCCCCATCCTGAACCTCCCTCCCACCTCCCTCCCCATCCCATCCCTCTGGGTCATCTCAGAGCACCAACCTGAGCATCCTGTCTCATGCAACCAACCTGGACTGGCAGTCTGTTTCACATATGATAATATACATGTTTCAGTGCTATTCTCTCAAATCATCCCACACTCGCCTTTTCCCACAGAGTCCAAAAGACTGTTCTATACATTTGTGTCTCTTTTGGTATCTTGCATATAGGGTTATCTTTACCATATCATCTTTCTAAATTCCATATATATGCATTAGTATACTGTATTGGTGTTTTTCTTTCTGGCTTACTTCACTCTGTATAATAGGCTCCAGTTTCATCCACCTCATTAGAACTGATTCAAATGTATTCTTTTTAATGGCTTTGTAATATTCCATTGTGTATATGTACCACAGCTTTCTTATCCATTCGTCTACTGATGGACATCTAGGTTGCTTCCATGTCCTGGCTATTGTAAACAGTGCTGCGATGAACATTGGGGTACACGTGTCTCTTTCAATTCTGGTTTCCTCGGTGTGTATGCCCAGCAGTGAGATTGCTGGGTCATATGGCAGTTCTGTTTCTCTGTCTTAAAGCCAGTTGGCTTCTCTGTCTTTAAGCCCATGTTATTAGATTGGGCTCAACTAAATAATTCAGGGTAATTTCCCTATTTTAAAGTCAGCTCATAATCTTAATTTCACCTGCAAAATCCTTCCACAGCAGTACCTGATTAACCAATGGAAGGAAATCTTTCAGGAATCTCTTTAGAATTCTCCCTACTATAGGGTTCTTGGGCTTTCCTGGTGGCTCAGTGGTAAAGAACCTGCCTGCCAATGTAGGAGACCCAGGTTCTATCCCTGGGTTGGGAGGTCCTCTGGAGAAAGGAATGGCAACCCACTCCAGTACTCTTGCCTGGAAATCCCATGGACAGAGGAGCCTGGAGGGCCACAGTCTTTGGGGTCTCAAAAGAGTCCGACATGACTTAATGACTAAACAACAACAACAGATAGGGTTATTAGTTGGTCAGAAGCTTGGGATGATGTAACCTCAGCGAGTCCTCCCAGGAAAAGTTATGTTTTAGTTGAATCCTTGGGGAAAGAAAGAGTCCAGGAAGATATAGAGAGAAAACTCAGGAAAAGACTGGTCTAATGCCAAGGGCACCACACGACCTTGAGTTTTGGATTTGACTCGTCTTATGGCCTGTCAGTGAAGGAGACACACTGGGGTCTCTCCCTGGCTTGGCATGATCCACTGTAATAGGAAATGGCACCTCATTCCAGTATTCTTGCCTAGAAAGTTCCTTGGGCAGAGGAGCATGGCAGGCTATAGTCCACATGGCTGCAAAGAGTTGGACAGGACTGAGCACATGGTATTCTACGGCCTGTCAAGAAAAACAGATCCCATCTCAGACCAAAACCACTGCAATATAAATGTCTTATATTCCATACCTTATTTCTGAGTATGTAGTAATAAATAAACCAAACATCGTAATTTGTCCTTCCTTGTTCTGAAAACATTGCTGCAGCAGTGTTCCCCTCCTTTTTTTGCTCTTATCTAGATTGTTCCCATTAGTTCATGATTATGTTTACTTTTCTCATTAAACACACACACACACACACACACAACTTCTTACTTTATCATTTCTCCCCTTAATTCTCCTTATTTGTATTTTTTTGTCTGGAATTTCTTTCTGATTTTTTTTTTTCCTGAGGCCACTCCTAAATCTTTTCCCCACCCTTTACTCAAACTGTACATATCATAAAAGGTGATGACTTCCATACTAACTCTGGTGGTCATGTCTGAGTATTCACCTTAATAGACCCATAAAGTCTCAGTGAACTCCGGGAGTTGGTGATAGACAGGGAGGCCTGGCGTGCTGCAATTCATGGGGTCGCAAAGAGTTGGACACAACTGAGCGACTGATATGATCTGATCTGAATCAGTATTTGATCCAGATGATACACTTTGATATCCTTTCTTCTCTGATATGCTTTCTTCCTTGATGGCTTCCAAGACATTTTTCGTGCATTGTTTTCTTTCCCTGTCTCCCCAGTTACTCCTTCTTAGATAGTGTTCTGGATTCACCTTTTTGCCTAAACCCTGTATTTTGAAGTGTCCCTACTCATGGTACTTCAGAGAAGGCAATGGCACCCCACTCCAGTACTCTTGCCTGGAAAATCCCATGGATGGAGGAGCCTGGTGGGCTGCAGTCCATGGGGTCGCGAAGAGTCGGACACGACTAAGCGACTTCACTTTCACTTTTCACTTTCATGCATTGGAGAAGGAAATGGCAACCCACTCCAGTGATCTTGCCTGGAGAATCCCAGGAACGGGGGAGCCTGGTGGGATGCCATCCATGGGGTCGCACAGAGTCGGACACAACTAAAGCAACTTAGCAGCAGCAGCACTCATGGTATTGAATTTCCTCATTTTCCTTTCAAATGTGCATCGCAGGTGATCACAGTGCCTCTCATGGATGGCTTTAGCTACTCTCTCTACGTGCTGGTAGTCACCAAATTTATATCTGAACCCTGGACATCTTCCCTTAACTTCTAAAAGTATTGATTCAATATTCCATTTGAATGTCCAGCAAGAATCTCAAAATTAATATGTTCCAACCAAAACGACTAATATTTCTACTTTCCTTCCTAAAAACCTCTCCAGCCACAGTGTTTCATTTACTTATGCCCAAGAACTTTGACCTTGTACGTATTTCTTGTTCTAATTTTCTATCCAGTTTTTGGGGAAAAGGTAACTCTTCTATTTTCAGAATATATCTAGATTATATTCATCTCCTTGCCAGTGTCCAAGGTCAAAAGCTCACGCAGTTAATACCTCTCACCTGGATTATGACAAAATCATCACAACAGGTCTCTCTCATGCTGTCCTTGCCCCCGTTCAGTTCATCCTCACATCAGCATCAGTGCTTCACCCATCTCTTGACTTCTCTCCTAATATACCCGCCAAGTCCTCATTTACTTTCTTGTTTTTTTCCTACAAATGATCCTGGCTTTTACCCCAGAGTCTATACATTAGCTGTTGGTTCTGCCTCATTAACTTTTCCATTGCATATCCATCTGGCTGACTCTTCTCTTCTTTTCTCAAAAAGCCTCTTCTAAGGGAAATCTTCTCATGTCACTTCTTTTCAGTTGCAGTACTCTCATACCGGCTTGACCTTTCTGTTCCCTTTTCCTGTCTTTTTTTCCTTCTTACAATTTACCTTTCACCTAGACTATAAACTCCATGTGGGCTGATACATTTGTCTGTATTTCTCCCTGTATCTCAGTGCTTAGAGCAAAGCATGGGATATGTATGTAATAAGTAAGTGGTCAGTACATGTTTAATGGTGGGGGAAACAGATATTTAAAGTATTGTGATGCAGAGTATACTTGGCTACAACCCCATAAGGTAAATAGAGCAGGTATTATTTTATTTTCCAAACGAAGGCAATTATATATCTTGCCCAAGGTCACAAAACTAGTTAAGTGTCAGAGATTAAACCAAAATTCAACTCTCCTGACTCCTAACCTGGTTTTCTTCCTGCTACAATAGGTGCTAAAAATACAGTGTTGGCTGTTCTTGGGAGTTACAGTGCAGTGTCCCCCAAGAATCTTGACATAAAGAAATA
The DNA here is from genome assembly GCF_029407905.1 of Bubalus kerabau. NCBI lineage: Eukaryota > Metazoa > Chordata > Mammalia > Artiodactyla > Bovidae > Bubalus > Bubalus kerabau. Next base: position 71,082,929 of record NC_073625.1, read on the forward strand.
AGATTGTCTTCTGAGAGTTACTCTATGAAATCAACATATAATGAATCAGTTACTTTAAAGAATTGGAATTGCTTTTAAACCAAGGGACCTTTACCTATTATATGACCTAACATTCCTAAGGAAAGAATGTTTTAATAAGAAAAGGCAGACTTTGTAGAGGCAATTTAAAAGGATACCCAAAAGCAAAAGTTAGTAAAATGTATCCAAGAGGAGGGAGCCTCATTCAGCCAGTGGGCTATGAGAACTCCAGAGCCTCTTTGTCCATGGGTGAGTCAGATTCTCTTAGTCTGTGCCAATGGACACTCGATTCATCTTGCTAACTCATTATTTTCCTGATTCTATAATCACCAAACAGTATTAAGACTAACAACTGATTTTGCATGCAGCTCTGTCTCCCTGTAGGAGAAAAATTTCTGGCAAAATGTGCTCCTTGCAATCTTGTCCTGATTTATCTATTTCTTATTAAAAGTTAATGAATTGACCTTATGATTATGATTTGGCTTCTATAAAAAGACATGTTACTGACATACATGTTCTGATTTATGTAACAGTTATTGTCTGAGGATTTAAAAAAAAATCAGTTTATGATTTTATATGTCACTTTCCTAAACTTGATTAATTGAATGTGAGTCTCTTTTGCACCTTTTCCCATTTCTGCTGAATATGAGGATGCTCTTAGCATTTCAGCCATGGAAAAAAATCAGCTAGAGCCTCCTAGTGTCAGCTGCCACTTGAAATGCTGGTCTAGAGAAGACTCTAAAGGAGAGTCTTGGCTTAGGGAAGGGGACCTTTGTTTTTTAATAGAACATTAGCAAGATACATTTAGCTGAAGTTCAACTACTTCAGGGAATTATTAGTTGATTGAAGATGGTTCTGGTCCTCAAAAGAGGGAGAAATTATTCTTGTAGATTAGCAGCAATTATTTTGGCAATTTGGATTTTTATCAAGAGCAAGGAAGGACAGTTTGGGCTAAGGTAACCTGTGTGAGAGAAGAAAGAAATAGGTCATGGAACAGGACCCTAGAGACACCCAGTGGAAAATTCTCAGTCTTACAGGATGTATCACACATGAAAACCAGGTTTCTAAAGTCCTTCAGGCTTAGAACCAGACACATTCACTGACATCCTGATTTACCAAGCACTTTTGGTCTCAAATTATTTTCAATTCTTGCATTTCTTCATTTACATATGTTTGAATCAGTTCTGCTTTTTTGGTTGGTCCATCTTAAAAGTGTTGAATAATAGCCATAAAAGCATCTAGAGAAACTGTTCTATTTCTTACAAGAAAACTCCTGTCCTCTTCTTTGTTTATTTTACTCCTTACTTTCATTTTTTAATTTATTTTATCATAGAAGATAAATCTTAGGAAAGTTTATTGTGGCAACTTAAGTTTGTATTGTACCATAGTCAGGTCTTGAATAAATAATTAATTTTATGGAATGATGGGCAACATAAACATATCAAAACATACTGGCATTGTGTTTAAATAACATCCAAATTTTAGCCATAGAGCTTAATTTTTTTTTTTAAATCAAGGTATCATTTAGTTACCAAAGAAGGAGAAAATGACTAGTGGAAGGTGAGTTAGAAAAAGGTGTTATGATTTTTATGGAGGGGGGCCATGAAATGAATTAGAATGGCAGGTGAGGGATTAATGAGGAATAGAAAGGTTATCCCCAGGCCAGGAAAGGACTGGCAGGAATGGGGGTGGGGTGAAATGGGATAAAGAGTTCTGTGGTTAAGGTACCTCACTCCTCAGCATGAATATTTTCCCTTAACAAGGAGGCGGAATCATCCATGTTGAAATACAAGGGGGGAGGAGTGTTTGGGCATCAGAAGGCTGGATTTATCTGCAAGTAAAAGGGAGGATAACTCTAATAATTAACCGTGTTTTCTCACTAGCCTAAAGTTGCTAAGAGTGAATCAGGAAGGACATGTTATGTCAACATTGTAAGTAGAAAGAGCACAGTATACTCTGGGGCTCCAGAAGCAAGAACTGCAGGCATCAGCATTCCACACTAGCTTTTTAGAAGAGCTTGTTTTAAACTCAGGCCAAAACACTACAGAGCTGTGTAATGAAAAATCTAGACTTTTTAAGGTATCAAAAGAGGCCTCTGATTTGAGTGCATGGACAGGTATGACTAGAGATGTGTTGCCAAACTTCTTGATTTGGGGGTGATGACAAAGGCTTCATTGTAATTTGGGCATCATTACATATTGTATATGATATTCTCAAATAGGCTGCCTGGCATGTGCGTATGCCCAGCATCATCGCCAAAAGGAGACACATCAATTGCAAGAAATAGTGCTATTTTCCCCCCTAGTGTTTAAAAGTCAATGAAGCCTGATAGTAAAAGCTGCATGGTCATAACATGCTTTCTTTATTCATTTGATAATCAGTTCAGTTCAGTTCAGTCGTTCAGTCTTGTCCGACTCTTTGCGACCCCATGGACTGCAGCAATATTTGATAATACATGAAGAAATTAGGACATGGTGCTTTTTAAACTGAAGATAAGTATGATGCAGATTGAATAATATAAAAAAACTTCAACACTCTTACTTTAAAAAGAAAGGGACAGTCCACTGAATTTTATGCTCATCTTACTTTTTATGGGTTCAACAATAGTAGCATTGATATGGCAACCAGGAAGTTATCAGTGTGAATTAGTCTTTCTTTTAAGTTGATCTTATGTTAAGTTGCTCCAGACACTGGATATTGAAAGCTATTTCTCTCAGTGACAAGATGAACAGATTGGGAGGTCAAGAAAATGAAGATGCAGTGTATTTCTTGATTTAAATAGCTCATTTCATATGGTCCATGACAAAGTCATTGTAAATGAAATAATTTGCATTTGTCTCAACAGATCTATTAATCTTCTGGGTCATAGATTGTGTTCAGTTGAATCTCTTTGTTTACAGGTTATCAATAGACTTCAAAACTGCTTCTTTAAATTCTGTGATGAAGGAAAAATTCTTACTTTTCAGGCCTCAGGATTTTTCAGGTCATTATTAATGTTAATTTTTATTTTAAAAAAATGAGCTTTTAAACCCCTTTATGAATTCTGGGCTCCAGTTCATATTATAATGTTTCAGTCTAATCTTTAAGAAATTCCTTTAGACAAATGATACAGTTCTGCATTGGGTACACACAAATTTGGGAGGTGCTTTTAATAACCAAGAAAGCCCACTGCTTTTGAGAAAGTGGCTTTATCACAAGTCCACATTTCAGGTAAAGGGTAATAGGAGGCAAGCATATTTCTAGACACAGTTAAGAACCAGGAAGAGTATGGTATATTTCTATTTTAATCCATTCATTTCACTTGAATTGACATTGTGCAATGGTAAACAAAAATGTTCAAAAAAGGAAAGTGTCTGGCATCAGGATCTTCTATATGCTTCAGAATAGTTCTTTCATGCATAGCGTAATTTACCACAGAGACTTTTTTTTTTATTAAACTCAATAGCTATTAACACTGCTCAAAACATGCACTGAAAAACATTGTTCTTGTTGTTGTTCAGTCACTTAAGTCGTGTCCAACTCTTTATGACCCCCACGGACTATAGCATCCTTCACTATTGCCCTGAGTTTGCTCAGTCTCATGTTCATTGAGTCAGTGATGCCATCCAATCATCTTATCCTCTATCGCCCCCCTTCTCCTCCTGCCCTCAGTCTTTCCCAGCATCAGGGTCTTTTCCAATGAGCTAATCTGAAATCTCTTCTTGGATTAAACCAAATATGAAAAAAAGGTATAGATGAATTAGACTAACCACTGTCTGGTACCACCACTCAGATCTTCTGTAGCTCCATGCCTGAATTGTTTTTATAGAACTGTATTTTGGAATTATGCCCTTGGGCCACACTGAGGACCATTAGAAGAAGCAGTTCTGTGAAACTCATTACTGTATTTACTGCAAGAATTTCATTGAGGATGTTATTCTCTGGATTACCCTGTGGATACCTTGTGAGAACACCCTGGAGAAATATATCTCCAGACTCAGTACCAAGAATAGTCTTCTGTTCCCTGAGCTAGTGGGTGTTGGTCTCATGGACATTGAGAGTTATAGAAATGATTGTTTTCCAGTTTACTAGGGACTAGAAAACACAGAGCAATATAGGGCTCATCTCTGTGATTAGAACAGAATATCACAGCTCTTTTGTGATGGTCTCTGTTCATGTCTTTTTTTTTTAATTTTTCTATTGTATATTCCTTCACTTTAATACATTCATCTCTGTGATCTCTGTGTGTGTGCTCAGTCACTCAATCATGTATGACTCTTTGCAACTCCCTGGATTGTAGCCCGCCAGGCTCCTCTGTCCATGGAATTTTCCAGGCAATAATACTGGAGAGGGTTGACATTTCCTCCTCCAGGGAATCTCCCAGACCCAGGGATCAAACCTGTGTCTCCTGTATCTCCTTCATGGCAGGCAGATTCTTTATTGCTGAGCCACCAGGGAAGCCCAATACATTCATCTACTCAGTTTTATTTAATTTTGTAGTATGTATTTTGTAAGCCATTTAAAACCTTTGATAAAAGGCAGAGTATAAATAAGCAAACTAGTTTTATGGGTAAGGCCAAGATACCTTCTTAGATGAGGAACTTGATTGTCATTTGAAATAGCCATATCTTCATGGAGTCTACTAACATGGAAGTATGTTGTTTGAAACAGAATTTCTGAACCCAATATCTGAGCATAGATATTTTTAGAAGCTGGTAATTCTAACATGGTATAATCACAAAGAAAGGCATTTCTGGCCTAGAAAAAGAGCAAGTGCAGTGCCTTGAGAGGGGAACAAGCTTGGCATTGCCCCACAAGAGTAAAAAGTCCTGGCCATGTGGGTCAGAAGGTGTTGAAAGGAAAGGTGTGGGAGATAAAGTTGAAAAGCAGACAGGCTTGATTTCAAGCAGAGCCTTATAAACTATAATAATAAGTCAATTTCATTTAAAAAACAATAGAGGGCTGCCAAAGGGTTCTTTGTTAAGTTTATTAAGGTATAATTGACCCATAACAAAATTCACTCTTTTTAGTCTATAGAACTGTGAATAATGATAAACACACAGAATTAGGTAACTATCTTTGACCATCTAAACAAAGAAAAATTTGTTATCACTCCCGAAAGTTCCATAATGTCTCTCTGAAAGTCATCCCTTCCTCCACCTCCAGCCTGGGCAACCACAATTCTGCTCTCTGTCGCTATAGTTCTGCTTTTTTGAGACTGTCTTATAACTTAGATCATACCATGTGTAACCTTTTGAGTCTGGTTTCTTTCACTAAACAAAATGCACTTACCATTCATTCATGGTGTTGCAAGTCTACAAGCCCTCTGTATAGAGGGCTTCAAGCAGGGAGCTGAAACAAACTGCCCTATATTTCATGAAAATAGCTCTGTTACTGTGATGAGAATTGAAGTATCATGGTTATTAAGAGGTGATTGTAACAGGTTAGGCAAAGGGAGATGATGGTAGCTTCCATGGTGGTGGCAGTGGAGGTTCTGAGAAATCGTTGATTTGGGAAATATTTTGAAGTCTGACTGACAGGGATTCTGGTGATTAGATTACAAGTAGGAATGAGAATTAACAACTTAGAAAAAATAATACTAGAAAATTCTTAAAAATTTAATGTAAAATAATGGAAGCACTTAACTTTCTTAGGAGACTTATCTAGTATAAACTTAGAATGATGAATTTTCTCAAGCAAAAAACAAATAAATAACAGAACTTAGGAAAAGTTAGTAATGTAATAAAATTTGTTAGAAGGTGAAAAATACCACAGTTAAACCTGAAAACTAGTACCTGCTGTTGCTACTAAGTTGCTTCAGTCGTGTCCGACTCGGTGCGACCCCATAGATGGAAGCCCACCAGGCTCCCCCATCCCTGGGATTCTCCAGGCAAAAACACTGGAGTGGGTTGCCATTTCCTTCTCAAATGCATGAAAGTGAAAAGTGAAAGTGAAGTCGCTCAGTTGTGTCCGACTCTTCACGACCCCATGGACTGCAGCCTACGAGTCTCCTCCATCCATGGGATTTTCCAGGCAAGAGTACTGGAGTGGGGTGCCATTGCCTTCTCTCTAGGGAGAAACATTAACAGCATATAGAGCCACATACTGAGATATATATATATATATATATATATATATATATATATACACACATACATACACTATAATGATATATATACCATATAATTGATATATATATTATATATACTATACTATTTATTGTTTGCTTTTGGAGCAAACAATTCAAAAGAATAATGGTCAAAGCAGAAAAAAGAACTACTGAAAAAACACAGTTTCTAATGTATATATAAAATGAAGTTTAATCTCATTACTATTTGATTCAGCAATTTCAAATCTGGAACTTATTAGTAATACTTAATAGTATTACTTAATAGTAATACTTATGTATGTGGGCATAGATTGTTTTGCACCAGGAGGGAAATAAATATGTAAATTTTGATTCATGGGTACAATAAAATATAATGCAGCCATTAAAAAGATTAAGCTCGATCTGTATGATATGGAAACTTTCATGTTAAATGAAAAAATTGCAAAACAGTTTATTCATCATGATTCCTTTGATAGCTAATTAAAAGAAACTTTTGTGATTGTGTGTGAAAGAGAAAGTAAATAGACAAGCAACTGAATTCACACTAAATGAATAAAAGATTAACATCAGCATTTCTGCAGAGAACGTGGGATTGGGTATGATTATAAATTATTTCACATTTTCCTTCATTTTTGTAAAACTTGACTGTATTTAAAATTTAAAATAATGCTCTTGAAAATATTTTTGCAGTTATTTTTCTTATTCATTTAATCTTACAAATATGCATTAATCATTTCTCTCAGATATGTATGGAAAAAAATGAAAGAGTTAAGTTCTAGATATATGCTTTTTTAATTTATTAGATATTGCCAATGGAGAAATGCATAAACAGTTGGAATGATCATGCAGTAGGATACCTTATAACATTACCATAATCTGGAGACACATGTATCAATGTAGAAAAAAGTTATTTGAATTAATTGAAGTCTCATAGTATACCGTTTATGAACATTTTAAAAAATACTGATTGTATATATTGTTCTGGAGAAATACATATTAGTAAACGATTAAAATATGCAAGGAGCAATACCACAATCTGAAGAGAATGGTTAATGGTGGTGGAGATGGTAATAGTTGGGCTTTGTCTTTATAATATTTGACTGTTCAAAACATATAAAGCATATATGATATATAACTTGTTTGCTAATAAACATGTTTGCTATATCTGGTTGAATAAAATATGAGAACCTCTTACATTATTTTCTATTATATTTTACAACTAGAAACAAAGAGACTATTTTGCTTAGATGAAGACTGAAAAAAACCTGGAAACTATTTTGAGGAAATGTAATAAATATTGCTTAAAACTGAGGATGGGGAGAGAAATTTTCAGTCTAGAATGAGGTGATATAAATTGTGATTTCTCTTGAATTATCATAATACAATTAATCAGTCATATTTATTAAAAAGTTAATGTATTAAGGGCTTCCCAGGTGGCCTTAGTGGTAAAGAACCCACCTGCCAATGCAGGAGACTTAAGAGAAGTGAGTTGGGAAGATCCCTTTGAGGAGAGCATGGCAACCTACTCCAGTATTCTTGCCTGGAGAATCCTTATGAACAGAGGGGCCTGGCAGGCTACAGTCCCTGGGGTCGCAAAGGATTGCACATGACTGAAGTGACTGAGCAGGCATGCACATATGCTAAACACTTTGCAAATGTCTTTTGTGCATGTTACCGTTGAATTCTTAGGACAGTTTTATGGATCATACATATGGGGGTTTAGAACCGTATCCACAGTCACTCAGTAAGGGATAGAACCCTTACACACACTTTCAAGGGACAGAACCAAGGTTTGAACCTTAGCTTTCCTTTTCATAGTACCAAATCTTAACTTCCACGTTCTGTCACCAAATACTATGTCTGTATTGTGAGAAGAAACATGGAGGGTTCTGCTGGTAGTCCTAAATCAGATGGGAGATGAGGCAGGAAATTAAGGCAAGATTTGAGGAAAAGTAGAAAAGAGGTCCAGACGAAAATGTACCCCTTCCCTCTGAAAAGAAAATCACTAGAGAATTCAATCTTCTTTCACAGTCCTTTAGTGTAGACACCTGAAGTTAAGGTGTTGGTAGGACTCTGTTCCCTCTGAGACTCTGAGTAGAGTGCATGTTTTCCTTTTCCTAGCTTCGGTCAGTAGCTCTCAATTCTTGGTGCTTTTGACTTGTCGCTACATAACTACATTTTCTGCCTCCATCTTCAAATGGCAATCTTATATGTTCATATCTTTTTATAAGTATACTGATAATATTGGATTAAGAATTCACCCTACTGCAATATTTCCTCATCTTGCCTAATTACCTCTGCTACAAACCTACTTCCAGTATGGTCATATTCTGAATTACCAATGATTAAAACATACATTTTTGTGGGACACAGATCACCCCATATCAACCAGGAAAACAAAATTATAAGTTTCAGATTTTATTCTTGACCTTGGTAAATATTTAGCATTAACAAAAAATTAAAATTACATTAAAATATAAATAAATAGATGTGTCTGTCCAGTGTATCTCTATATATGCCATGCTTTATTCTGTGTAATACACATAATTTAAATCATTAGTATCTATTATTATGTACTGAAATTTTTATATCTAGATAATCTCTTTAGAAAAACAGACTTTTAAAATATTGCTACAACACAGAAACCACTGGCATAAAGCTGTATTACCTTTTCAAAGATTTCTTATTCAGGATAGCTAATAATAATTCAAATCATACAGTTATTGCTTAAGTAACCTTTTGGTGAGGTAAACTGTTCAATAGGCCTGCAAGATAGGTAAATTCATTGTAGAAAAGGCTGCTGATGAGTATGTTTTGTGTTCCTTTTTCTCTAGTTGTTTCATTTTGTTTGTTTTTTTCCCTTCCCTGGCAGAAAGCCTTAATGGAAACAAAGTTATTTTTCTCATGTGTAATGATCAGTGCTCTTTCTCACCCTGACTTCCTGCCCCATCTTGAATAATAAGCAGTGCTTGAGTATCTAAATAGGAATCAAATGTTCTTGGAAAAAGATGCAAAAGAAATAAGAAAACAACTGGATTTTATTCGCTTCTCAGGGAGAGATGCATTGAACTGCAAAAGCTGAAGCACCTGGGAAAATCTGTCTAGGCAGGCAGGGATGTGAACAGTAATGGAAAATGCATTTCTGTGTCAGCGTAGAGGGCTGGGAACTATTATACACTGTGGTTGGAGTGTGATCAAGTGAAATTCAAAAGAGAGATTATTTCAGAACCTTATAGCATAACAATACAATGTAGAAAGCAGATGAATGTGTGTGTCTATCCTTTCAGGCAGAAAGCATCTGTTTTGGAAAAATAAAATTTACTTATGTTGATTTAGAGACCTCAAACATGCCTTTCCAAAATATTTAGCAATTACTCCTGTCCAGTGAACCTTCAGAAACCAGAGATCACTGTAAGATTGTTAATGTGTGTTGGGTTGGGTTGTGGAGAAGACAGCTATAGACAGCTCAAAGAAAACATTTTAAAAACAGCTTTCTTCATTTAATTCTTCAATCAAAGAAAAAGGAGCATACACAGGTGCTGAATTGCTCTTCATTCTGTTCGTGATACACTGTTTGCTGAACCCAGGGTAGGCAAGGTGTGAGCTAAGAGGCTGGAAGAACATGTGAGGAGCTATAGGAACTGCAGACATGTTTATTCTCTTTTGGCTGGCACAGGAGCCATAGCAGCAGACATAACACAAGATAACTGCACAAACTCTCTCCTGGCTGACACAGCAGCCGTAGCGGTATTCTCTCCTCTCGTGACTAAGCCGTGAGGCCATAGTATGCTGCTGCTTTCTTAGGTGGGGCTCATATATACGTACAGCACAAAGTAGCTTATGACCAAGCGAGTACCTTGTGATACGCATGCGCAATGCTATATATTAGCTCAGCTGTTACATAATCGTTATTTACAAAACATGTGGCCAGAGAGAGCCTGAACATGCCGACATGGCTAATTTGCTCTTTCCTTACAGGTGCTAAATGCAGAAATTGAAGTACTAAATTTCTTCTGTGTTCCCAGTATTCTAGGGGTGGAATCCCTGAGACTCTGCTTGAGTACTCAACATAATACTCACTAGCATATTCACTCAGAATAATGTTCACTAGCATCCAATGGCCTGACAAGCCCATCATGAATCATCAAGTGTAGGGAAATGGGTGTTTGGGTGGACGAGGAAGGGAGTTGCTTAGATATTCCAGTTGCAATTGCACTAATTTGTAAGAATCAGAACATAATTAAACCCCATCAAGAATTTGGATCCCTGGAAGGATTTATTTTACCCATAATTAGACATGAATTTGACACATGTAGAAAATTAGATTGTATAAAACAAAAATCCATTGATTACACTTTTTTTTTGAGATGCAGATGGAGAGGGAGGGTGGTGAATAGGTAAAAATAAATTTGCCTAGGTAATTAAATGAACTTTGTCAGCACATGTTATTATAGTTAATAGCTCTGTTTATGTTACCTTAAGCTTGTACGTGTGTGTGCGAGCTTAGTCTCTCAGTCATGTCCAACTCTTTTCGAACCCATGGACTGTGGCCTGCCAGGCTCCTCTGTCCATGGGATTTTCCATTCAAGAATACTGGAGTGGGTTGTCATTTTCTTCTCCAGGGAATCTTCCAGACCCAGGGATTGAACTCACGTCTTCCTCGTCTCCTGCATTTCAGGCAGATTCTTTACTGCTGAGCCACTGGGGAAGCCCTGAGCTTGTATAGATAATGACAGTTACCTGTATTTTATGAATAAATTCCTTTGTGATAATTTAGTTCAAATCTTATATGAGCACTGAGAGTGCTATGAGTTTTACTTCATACTGGCTTTCTTTTTTAAGTTACAGACAAAACTGCAACATATGGCCTGCTATTAGCTTTAATTTCAAACTAAACGTGCATTCTAAGAAGCAAAGTGACATGCATTCATAAAGCTTTAGGATCCCTTCCACTTCCTTCTCTTCTAAACATATTGTTGATCTACCCCATGTCTACCTTCTCTCGACTTAATTCTGATACTTTTATCTCAATACATTTTATATTTTCAGGAGCATCTAAAGGTTTTCATAGAGACTCAGAGCTAGTTGCTAAATCTTTTTTATCTGCATATTGCTTGGTGCCAACTAAAATTTGTCCCCTGCCATCTGCCTGTACAAGGATTAGGTCAGTAGTCAAATGCAGTTGTTAATCTGCAATACATCCTGAAAGGAGCTCAGGGCAGAGATCAGGTGTGAGGCAATCTGTGCTCTGGAAAACAAAACAAAACAAAAACTAACAGAACAGACCTTTGGCTACTTAGAAATTTTCAGTAGAATATTTTATGTGCACAACTTCTTGTATCATCTCCTTTTAGAAAAGCATTAAAATCATTAAAGGAGACATCTGTGAGCAGCAACCTTCCTGGGACTAGCAGCGACCTTCTGTCAAAGTGTGTGCTTGATTGCATGTATTTTCTTTCACTAAAATCGCATACATACCGAAGGCCCCCCCTTACTTTTATGGAGCAGTTTCTCAGAGCTGTTTGAGAGGTGATCTCCATGGCTGGAGTCCTCCTTTTGCCCCAGATGTAACTGAACTCACCACTTTCAAGTTGGGCATTTATTTTTTTCAGTTGACATTAGCCTTGTTTCTTGATTTTTCTGATTAATTTGTTGGTGGTTTGTTTTTCATTCTGCTGATTTTCTTACTTCTAAGATTATGATCTTTTCAGTTTCATAGGCAGGCATTATTACATTAAAATGCCATATTCCTTCATTTCTATCAGTCACCTTCATAATTTTATCATCTGTTTATGCTAATGCCTTGTTAGAACTGAAATAACCAAGTCAAATTTACATTTCACCAGAGACCTCTTTAAAGCAGAGTTGCCTGATTGAATTCAGGATGTCCAGCTAAATTTGAATTTCAGTTAAAAAACATATAGTTTTTTTCTCATGATTGGGGAAAAATTTTCGTGTGGAACTTGCCTATGTCTTAAATCCAAATATCAGAGGTCGTTCTGTTTTAACTATTTGTATGCGCTTGCTAAGTCACTTCAGTTGTATCTGACCCTGAGATACCATGGATTGTGGCCCACCAGGCTCCTCTCTCCATGGAATTCTCCAAGTAAGAATACTGGTGTGAGTGGCTATGTCCTCCTCCAGGGGATCTTCCTGATCCAGGGATCAAGCCGGAGTCTCTTATGTCTCCTGCATTGGCAGGTATGTTCTTTACCACTAGTGCCACCTGGGAACCACTTATTTGTGTGTATGTCACAGGAAGATCACCTGGAGAAGGGAATGGCTATCCATTCCAGTGTTCTGACCTGGGGAATTCTGTGGACTTGCAAAGAGTTGTACACAACTGAGTGACTTAAAAAAAAAAAGTATATATATATATAAAATATATATATATTCACACACATACATCTTATTTTAACTTGGCAGTACCACTTTAAATGAGAGAAGGATTGAAAAACATCATTAGGTTAAAAATGGTGTTCATCAAATCAGCTTTAATTGATCTGATGAATCAGTTAAAGTGTATGTGTTAGTCACTCAGTTGTTTTCAACTCTCTTTGACCCCATGGACTATAGCCTGTCAGTCTTCTCTGTCCATGGAATTCTCCAGGCATGAATAGTGGAGTGGGTAGCCATTCCCTTCTCCAAGGGATCTTCCCAACCCAGGGATCGAATCTGGGTGCCCTGCATTGCAGGCAGATTCTTTACTGTCTGAGTCACCAGAGAAACCCAACTATGTGTATAACTGACCCAGTTACATTTTAATGATTTAGTGGGCAGAGGCAAACATAAATTTAGGATCTTGTTAATATTCATTCATTTATTCATTTCACAAATGTTCAGTTCAGTTCAGTCGCTCAGTCCTGTCCAACTCTGCTACTCCATAGACTGCAGCATACCAGGCTTCCCTGTCCATCACCAACTCCCAGAGCTTGCTCAAACTCATGTCCATTGATTCAGTGATGCCATCCAACTATCTCAACCTCTGGCATCCCCTTCTGCTATTGCCTTCAATCTTTCCCAGCATCAGGATCTTTTCAAATGAGTCACTTCTTTGCATCAGGTGGCCAAGTATTGGAATTTCAGCTTCAGCATCAGTCTTTCCAATGAATATTCGAGAATTATTTCCTTTAGGATGCACTGGTTTGGTCTCCTTGCAGTCAAAGGGACTCTTACTCTTAAGAGTCTTCTCCAACACCACACTTCAAAAGCATCAGTTCTTCAGCACTCAGCTTTCTTTACAGTCCAACTCTCACATCCATACATGACTACTGGAAAAGCCATAGCTTTGACTAGATGGACCTTTGTTGGCAAAGTAATGTCTCTGCTTTTTAATATGCTGTCTAGGTTGGTCAAAGGAGCAAGTGTCCTTTAATTTCATGGCTGCAGTCACCATCTGCAATAATTTTGGAGCCCTCAAAAAATCTCTCACTGTTTCCATTGTTTCCCCATCTATTTGCCATGAAGTGATGGGACTGGATGCCATAATCTTAGTTTTCTGAATGTTGACTTTTAAGCCAAATTTTTCACTCTCCTCTTTCACTTTTATCAAGAGGCTCTTTAGTTCTTCTTCACTTTCTGCCATAAGGTTGGTGTCATCTGCATATCTGAGATTATTGATATTTCTCCCAGCAATCTTGATTCCAGCATGTGCTTCATCCAGCCCAGGATTTCACATGATGTACTCTGCATATAAGTTAAATAAACAGGGTGACAATATATAGCCTTGATGTACTCCTTTCCCTATTTGGAACCAGTCTGTTCCATGTCCGGTTCTAACTGTTGCTTCTTGACCTGCTTACAGATTTCTCAGGAGGCAGGTCATGTGGTCTGGTACTCCCATCTCTTTAAGAATTGTTCACAGGTTGTTGTGATACACACAGTCAAAGGCTTTGGTATAATCAATAAAGCAGAAATACATGTTTTTCTGGAACTCTCTTGCTTTTTCTATGATCCAGCGGATGTTTGCAATTTGATCTCTGGTTCCTCTGCCTTTTCTAAATCCAGATTGAACATCTGGAAGGTCACGGTTCTTATACTGTTGAAGCCTGGCTTGGAGAATTTTGAGCATTACTTTACTAGTGTGTGAGATGAGTGCAATTGTGCAGTAGTTTGAGCATTCTTTGGCATTGCCTTTCTTTGGGATTAGAATAAAAACTGACCTTATTAAGTCCTGTGGCAACTGTGGAGTTTTCCAAATTTGCTGATATACTGAGTGCAGTGGTTTCACAGCATGATCTTTCAGGATTTGAAATAGCTCAACTGGAATTCCATCACCTCCACTAGCTTTGTTTGTAGTGATGCTTTCTAAGGCCCACTTGACTTCACATTCTAAGATATCTGGCTCAAAGTGAGCAATCACACCATCTTGGTTATCTGGGTCATGAAGATCTTTTTTGTATAGTTTTTCTATGTAGTCTTGCTGCTGCTTCTTAGTATCTTCACAAATGTTCCCTGAGTACCTAAAATACCAGATGTAATGATGAGCAAAATAAACATCAGCCTCACCTTTGAAGAATTTAAAACAATGGAGAAGAATATTAAATAATCTTTCAGTTTTATAGCAAATTGTAACAAGTCCAGTAAAGGAGAATATATTCTTATAGGACAGGGAGCCCAACTAACCTGCTGGACAGAAAGGGTGTCGTAATACTTCCCAGAAGTGTTAAGTTGAGCTAAAACTAAAGCCTAAATGGGACTGATTTGGACAAAGAGCAGGTAAGAAAAAAAGTGAATTTCCATGTAAATGGGAACATCCTCAGCAAAGGAATTGAAAGCAAGGATCTGTGTTTGAATTCCAGTGGTTTGTATGTGAGACTAAAGAGACAGTCAAGGAAGTCTTTAGTAAAGTGGTATCCAGCAGGCCATCTTAATCTTCATTGTTAAAAAGAAAAAAAAAAAAAAGGAAGATTTTGCAAAGCTTTAAGAGAGTGATAAGATTTGCATTTGAAAAGATAAATCTAGCAGCTTGAAGGAAGTTAACTGAAAGATTTGTAAACCACTTCCTGGGTGGACAAGTTATCCCTTCTACCAAAAGACCAAAGGAAGTCTAACAGATTGATAAAATTTTCTGTAAAGGGCCATACACTAAATGTTTTAGGAGTTATTGCCCTTACAGTCTCTGTTGCAACCACTCAAGGTTTCTGTTATAGTGCTAAAACAATCATAGATGATATATAAATGAGTAAGCATGGCTGCATTCCAGTAAAACATTTTTTTATTTATACTAAAGTTTGAATTTCATATCATTTTTATGTGCCATAATATAATAGTTTCTTGATTTTTTTTTAACCATTTCAAGATGTAAAAGTCATTCTTATATTGTGGGCTATACAAAAACAGCATGATTCTGTATTCTAGTTTTTGGAAGTGTATTTAAGGGAGAGTTAGATGGTTTTGGGCTTTTCCATGGTGAAAGAATCTGCTTGCCAGTGCAGGAGATGTGTGTTGTTCCTTGGGTCTGGAAGATCCCTGAATAGAAATACAGCCCACTCCAGTGGGTTTCTTGCCTGGGAAATCCCATGGACAGAGGAGAGCCTGGTGGGCTATAGTCCATGGGGTCACAAAGAGTTGAACATGGCCTGGACATGGCTTAGCAACTAAACAACAACAAGATAGATTTGAAGACTGTTCTGAAGTTAAAATGAAAAGAAATGGTAACAGCTTAAGTATTGGGGTTGAGGGAGATAAGTGTCCAAAGGTTTTTGAAGTTTCTGATCAGTGTGCTTGGCCAGATGGATGGTGGTACCCTACCTTTAAACAGGCAAAGAAGTCTGAAGGGAGAAATCATGAATTAGGAGATGCTGAGTTTTGTCATGTCACTGAGACATCCATATGGAGATATTGAATAGCATCAGAAAATATTTCAGCTAGAAATAAAAAGTGGATAATCACAAATACCAGGCAACTGAAGCCTGCAGAGACTGACTTCTGTAATACTTTTGGAGTCTTTCTAACACCTCCCCATTCTGAGGAGGTCCAGTATTTTCTTTATATCACTTTTTGGATATTTTCTGATATTATTTGTGCATTTTCTTGTGGTATTCAGCACAGCTCGCCATTACCGATAATAGGACTAGCTACTCTATCATGCTTTTATTTTATTAAGAGTCTCTATTCAACTCTTCTTGAAATACCAGGAAGTTTCTTTTGATAAAGTGATTTAGTTCTGACTGTGCTGGCTGCAGGCTTTCTCTAGTTGCTATGAGTGGGGACTGTTCTCTAGCTGCAGTGCGTGGGCTTCTCCTTGTGGTGGCTTCTCTTGTTACGGAGCAGGGGCTCTAGAGCTTGGGCTCTGTAGTTGTGGCACGTGGGCTTAGTTGCCCCGTGGCATGTAGGATCTTCCCAGACCAGGGATCAAACCTGTATCCCCTGCATTGGCAGGTGAATTCTTAACTTCTGGACTACCAGGGAAGTCCTATGTAATGCTTGATATCCTCTGGTCTGGTGCCTCCCAGCCATTGTGCATGACATCACAAATGGGTTGCATGTTAGCCATGGGACATTGAAGAAGAGATCGGATAGGGCTGTATGTAGTCTGGTCATAGTTATCACATGTAACTACAAGTGGCCTCTTTCATTTCCCTTGGTGTGGCCATTACCAGTATATTATCATTTTCTATATGTGCATGGACTTGGAAAACTTTGGGGAGCCCTGATGAACTATAAAGGAAAGAGTCAATGCAAATCATATCAGAGGTTCTTTGCAAAAGGAGATAAATACTGGAAAGAGGATCATTTTGGGGTGAGAATATTGGTTCTACCATAATACCAATTGATAGATTCTTAGTCACATAGTTTCTCTAAGCTTCAGGGTTCTGATTTGTAAATAGGGAATAATGGTATTAAAAGAATAATTTATTCCACTTATTGACATTATTTAATGAGATATTTGGGCTTTCCTGGTGGCTCAGATAGTAAAGAATCTGCCTGCAATGTGGAAGACCTGAGTTCAATCCCTGGATCAGAAAGATCCCCTGGAGAAGGCAATGGCAACCCACTCCAATATTTTTGCCTGGAGAATCCCAGGGACAGAGGAGCCTGGCAGGCTACAGTTCATGGGGCTGCAAAGAGTCAGACACAACTGAGCCCTTTCTCCCTTTCTTTCTCCCAATGAGATAGTGCTTTTATTTTTTAGCATGCTGTTAGGAGGAAAACTTCCTCTAAAAACTCCAAGTGGTCAGGGACCTGCAAATGAAATGACAGCAGGTTAATGGGAGATAAATTTTAATCAACATGTATGAAGGAGTACTTAGTAGTGAGAAAGTTGCTGAGTAGCAAAGGACGAGGGCTTATATTCCAACTTCTCAAAAATGAGGAGTTTGGGACTTCAGTGGAGAAGGTATGGAGAGTTCCATTAGACATATTCATCCTGAAGCCAATAGACATTCTCCCTCCTGGATGGAAGCTCCTCCAGAGGGGGTTTATAGTAGCTGAATTTATACCTCCCAGTGCTAAGGGTCAGCATTCTTTCAAGCAGGAAACTCCCACAGAGGGTTTAATGACAGCTGCATCTTAATGAGACTGTGCTTAAGTTTGGATAAAGTTTGTTTCTACAGCTGTGGTTCAGTTTAATCTTTGCGCCATTTTGACTGGTTGTGGGTCCCTTCAGTGACTATCGTAGTCAAAGTGTTAGTTGGTCAGTCGTGTCCGACTCTTTGCCACCCCATGGCCTGTATCCTACCAGGTTCCTCTGTCCATGAAATTCAGGCCACAATACTGGAGTGAATTGCCACTCCGGGGATTCTTCAGGGGATCTTCCCAATCAGGAATTGAACCCAGGTCTCCCACGTTTCAGGCATATTCTTTACTATTTCAGCCACCAGAGAAGCCTCAACCTTTGTCTAAATAGTTGCCCCATGCTTGTAATTAAACTGCAAAGGGTCCTCCTATCTTCTTAGAATGATTTATCACTCTGTGTGGCATTTGCTTTATATAACATGTATGAGATTTAGCAGACAAATTAGATGTGGAAAGGAATTCCAGATTTCTTGGCTCCATGTAAACCGTTTATATAGACAATGACAAAATCATAGTGAATTCTGACTTACTTTCACAGTTTTGTGCCAATATAAGGATGCTCTCATTGTATACCTCAGTCTCAATTAAACTACCTGCAGTGGTCTATTCTGCCAACCCAGGGACATGAAGATGTGAATAGTTTAGAAGCTTTAAACCATTTATTAGATGGTGCATTTCAATTAGTGAGGAGAGAAAGGTGTTGATCAGCAAAATTTAAAATATGTGCAATCCCAGGAAGTTGTAAGGACTAGAAAAATACTTTGGTGTGAGGAAATTTTTTCTTTTTCTTTTTTTTCTTCATCTCTTTTAAAGAACTGTTCAACATAAAACAGATAACAGTCTAAATGATTGTATTTTGCTTTTGTCAAAATGAGAGTACAACCAAAGTGATTATTTTCTCTCAAGTTTGTGAAAAGAAGTATTTATTATAATAAACTTACTTACCTACTTATGGACCTTTATAAAGAAACAGTTTGAGCATTTTGCAAGTCTTCTAGGAAATGTAGCTCCTGTGGTATGGGAATTTTAGCTCAGGGGCCTTCCTCACCTTGAAACCCTAGTACTTTCCTGATTATAATCTCACTAAGCTATGACCAACCTAGATAGTGTATTAAAAAGCAGAGACATTACTTTGCCAGCAAAGGTCCATCTAGTTAAGGCTATGGTTTTTCCAATAGTCATGTATGGATGTGAGAGTTGGACTGTGAAGAAAGCTGAGCACCAAAGAATTGATGCTTTTGAACTGTGGTGTTGGAGAAGACTCTTGAGAGTCCCTTGGACTGCAAGGAGATCCAGCCAGTCCATCCTAAAGATCAGTCCTGGGTATTCATTGGAAGGAATGATGCTGAAGCTGAAACTCCAGTACTTTGGCCACCTCATGCAAAGAGTTGACTCAGTGGAAAAGACCCTGATGCTGGGAGGGATTGGGGGCAGGAGGAGAAGGGGACGACAGAGGATGAGATGGCTGGATGGCATCACCGACTCGATGGACATGAGTTTGGGTAAACTCTGGGAGTTGATGATGGACAGGGAGGCCTGGCGTGCTGCGGTTCATGGAGTTGCAAAGAGTCGGACACAACTGAGGCTATGACAAACCTAGGCAGTGTATTAAAAAGCAGAGATATCACGTGACAACAAAGGTCTGTATAGTCAAAGCTATGATTTTTCCAGTAGTCATGTGTATATGTGAGAGTTGGACCATAAAAACTAAGTGCCAGAGAATTGATGCCTTCAAATTGTGGTGCTGGAATAGACTCTTGAGAGTCCCTTGGAAAGCAAGGAGATCAAACCAGTCAATCCTAAAGAAAATCAATCTGAATATTTGTTGAAAGGACTCATGCTAAAGATTAAGCTCCAGTGCTTTGGCTACCCGATGTGAAGAGCTGACTCACTGGAAAATACCTGATGCTGGAAAAGATCAAAGGCAGGAGAAGAGGACAGCTTTGGGTGAGATGGTTAGATAGCATCACCAACTTGACAGACATAAATCTGAGCAAACTCTGAGAGTTAGTGAAGGACAGGGAAACCTGGTGTGCTGCAGTCCATGGGGTCACAGAGTCTGACACCACTTAGCAACTGAACAACAACAATCCACTGTTGATTCAGTGGACACACTACACTTTGGAGTTCAAATAGTACCAGGGTACTGCATGATTGTGTTCTTGTGTGGATATATGCATTTAAAACTACAAGCAAGAAATCTGTGCACAATTCTTATTGAACTGGTAAATAACCAAAGTGAAAAAATGATTAGGTATGGATATCCATTTTCTAAGGAGTGGACTAGTGTATTCCTTTATCTCCATATCCTTGTAAGTATCCTTTAAATGGAACTTCCCTTCCCCTCACCCCTTCTCCCAGCTCCCACTCAGTAGGTGATGGTTAGTGTCTAATACACACTCTAAGTGTCATCCCCACTTAGGGAATAATCATAACTCAGTAAGGTTAATAGTAATAGCTGAGCTCTTGCAAGTTTTCTTCTATGAGTAATAAAAAAAAAGGCATTCAACATGAAAAATTGAAGGTGTTGTGAAGATGCCAGGAAACATTTTCTTCATTTTACTATGAAATTATCAGAAGGAGATAGACTCTCAACCTTTGAGATCAGCAATAGTAATTTTCTGTGGTTTCTTGGGACATGCTATGCTTAGCAATGAAATTGTGTGTAATAAACTCTGTGGTTGAAATATTACCTCTAGCTTGCAGAATTTTATTCTGTTTATCCTCTCGAAGGGTTTAACTTTCATGTTAACTCTTAAATTGCTAAGATTTACCAAGGTCTGACACTTCAGTACCTCACTTCTGGTTCTTTATGTGAATATTTGACTAGAGAGCCTCAGAATTGAATAACAGTCTTCAGTGGAGATAGCAAATAAGATTTGGGTTGATAATATAGTTTATGGGATCTTAATTTTTCTTCCATCTAATAATAACATATGAGATTACTGGAGAAATTTTATTAATAGGGTGGTGTTTTCAGTGTCCTATGCTTATCTGATATTTCCCTTCACATTTTGTTAGAGTATTCATGAAATATCTAATGTGTTTGTCTATTAAACCGATTCTGGTTATAGGTCTTTAAAAGGCATAGCTTATAATACACAGACACCCTTGAATTCTACATTTATGTTTTGTCCATATTACTTTTCTATTGTTTTCTCTGTTTTTCATATGCAGTCCTTTGTAGGGTTAAATACATTTTGTTCTTTGTCATTTTTAAAAGGAAACCCAAAATTAATAATCTAAGAGCATATTTAACTTGTTATTTATCGTCCATTTATATGTGTTTATGTATACATGTGTATGTATAATATGCACACTTAATATGTGCCTATATATTTGAAACGTTGTTCATATAATTGCTGTTTTGGGGAGTACGAAGTGAGTTTACCCCAATATGAGATTGAAGTGTAGAAAATATAAGTAGTGAGTCTGTTTATTTATAACCTGCAGCTTTATGGGATTCCAAAAATTGTTTATTAGCTAATAAGTCTCTGGACATGCTATACTTAATAGTATATTTTTCTGAATATATTAATACTAATGTTCAAAAAAGGATTACATCAAATTTCTAGTTAATATGCCCACTTGATGTATCAACACTTACAGATGATTAATATTTTTTGCCAGTTCCCATTCCAGGGTTTGACTTGGGTGAATAATTGAATCAGTCCACCTCTTTCGAACCACAGAATCTTAATCAACAGTCCTGGGTCTGCATTGTCCTTTTGTATACACCCACAGCAAGAGAGGGCTTCCCTCGTGGCTCAGACGGTAAAGAATCCACCCGCAATGCAGGAAACCTAGTTTTGATCCCTGGGTTGGGAGGATCTCTTGGAAGAGGGCATGGCAACCCACTCCAGTATTCTTCCTGAAGAATTCCCCATGGATAGAGGAGCCTCACGGGCTACAGTCCATGGGGTTGCAAAGAGTTGAACATGACTGAGCAATTAAGCACAGCAAGAGAAAAAAATGTGGCAGTACAAACTGTATTGAAGGAGACAGGAAGAAAGAAGGATGGAAGGAGAAAAAGTAAAGGAAGGAGGCAGTAAAGAGGGGGGAAGGAGGCAAGGATGACCAAAGGAAAAGCAAAAAGTATTGTTGAAAAGTGGTAGATGTATGCACAGTCGATTCCTAGGTGAGGAAGATGATTCTAAACAGAAGAGGAAGGCACAGTCAGTTTTCAGAGTTACCAAAAGAAGCCTCAGGTTTCTTTCCATCTCTGAGTTTGATGATAAGATTTCTCTTCACATGGTACATTTTCACTACATTTCTTTGCCATTTATAAGTTTGCTGGCAGGATGGAAATAAGTAATGGGTCCCCATTTTATAACTGGAAAATATTATTTTCTTGGACAAAAGATAATCTTTTCATTGTGGGTAAAACTGCTTTGAAAAGGAACAGTAAATTACTCTTATATAAAATGCAAATTAAAGTTGAATTTTTATCTGTTTTGAATAGAAACATGCAGTTCTCTCTCTTACTAGAGGCAATCAGTAGAAGCTTAGAGGAGGACCTTGGGTGTTGCCTGTAGTTTGGTTGAAGATTGTTACCAGTGGACTTGCAGTAAATGTAATTCCTTCTCCTTAAGAGAGGATGATTGGCAGGGATTAAGTCTTTATTACTAAAGAAGTTCGGAGCCAAGCTTCTCTTTTTTTACGAATATATTCCCTTATTTATTAATGGTACTTTTTAAAACTGTTCAAGAAGCATATATGCTACTATGTTAACTATTAAAGTTCTCTGTTTAGATGAAGTGGGGGAGGCATATACTTTTCCTACCGATCCAACCAGTTAATGTTAAGATCATGGATGAAAAGAGAATTTATTGTAATAAAGTCATAACAAAAGTAAGAGATGCTCATAATTTTAGATTTTTTTTCAAAAATCTGGGACAGACCAATAAAGATGAGAGGAAAAATTTGCAGAAGCTATCAAAACATATTTAATGATACCTTTTTGAGTACTATTCATACTTAGTAATCTATTTATGTGTTTAAGGTGAATAAACTAGATACAAATGATTTTGCCTCTGGAATTTATTTTAGCTTCTATTGAACTTAAATAGTTCTATGTAAAACTGTGTCTGTATATCTCTGTATATTTATATCTCAATGTTTGTTCAATCTACCTTATTGACTTAGTTTTTTGTAATATGAAAAAAGCTTTGACATTTATTCTCTGCTTATTAATATTATATATCCATTATAGGGATTTCCTAGTATGTAAAGAAATTGTGCTCCTTAAAATAAAAGTATTAATATGAAAACTGAAAGCAAGGATATAGAATATCAAGTGAATTACTTCTTTCCAGAACAGCTAACTCCTGGTGAAAAGGGAAGCTGAAAAAAAATGTATGTTTGGATTGTGTCTATCAGAGAAATTATAGCTGCATGCAGCCCTCACTCCAGGGAGAAAATTCACAGTGTGGGTTTATCTAAAGGAAGGAGGAAGGGTCATCTCCCCTGCCTTGCTCTTGTCTGGCCCTGCACTTGGCATTCTCATTCTGTCTCAGAAATGATTATATCAGCCTTAACCCTAAAGAAGGTAAAAAAGTTGGCCAGAAAAAAACTGAAACAAACAGGATCTGATTACTTTCTCCATCATTATGAGGCCACATGTGCATTCTATTAGTTCTCTAGGTGTTTTCAGCAAAAATAGTATAAGCCTAGAAATTTAGGTTTGACTCAAGAAGAAAATAGTAAGTAGGAGTGACTAGAATAAATCCTAAGAAGGAAAGGAATTGAGAGACTTTTCTTAAGTTATAGATTATGGTTTAAAAGTAAATAGTTATTAAAAGCATATATGATGGCAATGCCAATGGTTTATTTATTTTTAAGATCTGTCGACATTTTTGTAGCCTTAAAGAGTTAAATATGTTCCATGAAAAATATTGTCATGTAAACCTCTATATGGAGATTGCTGTTATATTCTGTATAATTGACTATGCTTCCTTAAAGTTTCTCTGAATTTATTTTCTGAAAGTTTTATGTGTGGCCTGATTCTCAATTTAGTGTGACTATCATTTTCTGTTGCTCTTACAGATTTTACTTTATTGATTTAAATATATTTTGCTCCCAGTGTACTAATATAGTAGCTGATGTGTTTTGACTGATTTAGTGTGACTTAGTAAGTTTGAACATTAAATGTTGCTTACACCCTAACTATAGAATCCTTTACTAATCCAAAAATAATTCAGTAATAATATGTGATTCAGTAGCTTCTCATCTTCCTGTTGAAGCCTAGGTTTTCACTATAAAATAATACTTTAACATTTCTTTGTAAAAGCCTTTCCTTTTAGTATGGTAAGATACAGGAATGCAACTAAAATGTTTTCTTGGGGTCTGTTGTCACTGAGTAGAAATCTACTTAACCTCCACTCAGTCTCCAATGATAATAGGATGTCTTTCTTCTTTTTTCATTTTTTGTTTTCCCTTCTGTCATATCAAGCAGCTGTCATAAAAAATCAACAGTTAAGTAAGGAGCATTAAGAGAATACACTTTTTTTTTTTTTTTTTTTTACATTTTAAAGGATAGCAATTTTAACATAGAATAGAACTTCACCTTCAGTGCTTTCCAAATGATGGTGCTGCTTTCTTTGAAGCTTCTCTCTTTACTCATAATAAATGCTCTTTTGATGACTAGTAATTTTTGGTTTAACCCTTTGCTATGAAGCTGTCCTAAGTAGTAACATGCTTGGGTTCATATTAAGCTAATTATGACCAGTAATTAAAAGAAAACAAACTATTTATTTATTCTGGGCCGTGTTGGGTCTGTGTTGCTTCTTGGGCTATTCTCTAGTTGCAGCCAGCAGGGTCTGCTCTCATCGCAGTGGCTTCTCTTGTTGCCACGCGTCTTTGGGTTGTGCAGGCTTCAGTAGTTGCAGTACGTGGTCTCTGGGTCCAGCTTCTGGGCTCTAGAGCACAGGTTCTCTAGTTGTGGTGCAAGGGTGTACCCACTCCATGGCATGTGGGATCTTCCCAGATCAGGAATGGAACTCATGTTTCCTGCATTGACAGCTGGATTCTTTAGCACTGTGCCACCAGCAAAGCCTGTGTCTTAGGCATTAATAGTATGCAAAACAGAATCTTGGCACAGACTGTACTGTAGCCAGATCTTTTTCCTACAATTGTTTAAGGCCTCAGCACACATAGGAATAATAACACTGACATGTTCCCTAGTAGCTAAAAGCCCTTAGTAAGTATTCAGTGAAATAAGTTATTACTACACTACACTTTCTATACAGAAAGGACTGAAAAAGGCCTGGGAAGGCAATTCAGACCAAGAGGTTCCTGTCTCGAGTAGGACCATGTTTGTCTCTAAAGATTCTAAGTCTCTTTGGCATTCATTTTCAGGGATTTTGTTTTGGTTCAGGAGATATTCCTTGGAGATATTTCATTATAGTTGTTTGCAGCAGATCATGTTATAATAATAGTATAATGCTACTGTAGAATGCAAATCGGCATCCCAATTGGGATTATTTCACTTTTGTAAATGACTGCAGTTCTTCCCGATTTTTGAATTAAGGTTAAATTAACACAATCAAGGGAGGGTTCAAGAAGAAGTCTAGATGTGTGGTTCCTAAAGACCATTTATTCACTTTCCCTGAAAGCCTTTCCTTGTCTTCCTATGATGGTTGACTATCCTTTACCATGTATATTTAGGATGCCTGATGATTACTTTGCCTTAATCTTGCTGAATTTAATTACCTGTATATTCAATGCAATTCTTGATGCCCTCCCTGCATTAAACAGTAAGTTCCTTGACAAACCTAGAAAATATATTTAAAAGCAGAGACATCATTTTACTGACAAAGGTCTGTCTATTCAAAGCTATGGTTTTTCCAGTAGTCATGTACAGAGGTGAGAGTTGGACCATAAAGAAGGCTGAGCCCCAAAGAATTGATCATTTCAAATTGTGGTGCTGAAAAAGACTCTTCAGAGACCTTGGACTACAAGGAGATCAAACCAGTCCATCCTATAGGAAATCAACCCTGAATATTCATTGGAAGGACTGATGTTTTAGCTGAAGCTCCAATACTTTGGCTACCTGATGTAAAGAGCTGATTCATTGGAAAAGACCCTGATGCTGGGAAAGATTGAAGGTTAAAGGAGAAGGGGGCAGCAGAGGATGAGATGGTTAGACAGCATCACTGACTCAGTGGGCATGAATTTGAGCAAGCATCACTGAGTCAATGGACATGAATTTCAGCAAACTCTGGGAGACAGTGGATGACAGAGGAGCCTGGTATGTTACAATCCATGAGGTTGCTAAGAGTTTGCTGCAAATTAGTGACTGAACAAAAACAACAACAGCAACACTTAAGGGCATAAACCCAGTTCTAGTATAGTGCAGTGCATATGCTAGAAACATACTGACTTTGGCTCTCATAGTGTTCAATGACCATTCAGTTGTCATTTCTACCATTTCTACTATTCAGTTAGTGTGATACTATTTGGCAAGATCAGATGTGATTGTTTCTTGAAATAAGCTTGCTATATTAAAAGAAAATGTAACCCCAGTTAGTCCCTTATTCTTATTATGTATTAAGATATAGCAACCCACTACAGTATTCATGCCTGGAGAATCCCATGGACAGAGGAGCCTGGTGGACTACAGTCCACGGAGTCGCAAAAGAGTGGGGCTTGGCTGGTAAACAACAGCAGCTATATATATGGTACATTAGTTTCTCTTGTTTGTATACAATAGTCAATTTACTGTACAAAATGTTTTGAACCTTGAAAATTTCCCTCAATGTATTATGGTGATCCTTCTATATTCACACCAGAAAACATCCTAATTTTTATGGATCAATTGGTATTGAATTATATGTCATGTGCAAGCTGTGTTTTGTTTGTTGCATTTCACTTTTGGGATAAAAATTCAGTAGGCATTTACACAGAAGTCAATTATGTCATGAAGACTGTAGGAAAGATACGAGATCATGATCCAGGGCAAGAGTGTCTAGCAGTTGTATCATGTTGTTAAAGTGACTGAAGGTTATTGACTTACTGTAATTGGAGTCAGATATCTGATTTAGTTGGGTATATCCATTTCAAAAGGAAAATGCAGGACTTTTGATGTTTAATCCCTTGTGTACCTTACTTTAACCCTTTGCCATTAGGTTGGACATAAACAATACTTAATATCAGTAACTAATGGCAGTGATTCATCAGCCTGGTGGCAAAACAAAGCAGTTCAGAACTAATCAGAAAGATACAATCAGGTATTGCCAGAGGTGAGAGATACTTTTTTATTTTCTTTGCTCTGACCTTCTGGAGTTTTCTCTTTGCAGTAATTTTGGTCTTGTCTACATTTACTGGAAGAAAGCTTTATCTGTTGCATTCTTTAAACGGTGGCGCCAACTAAATCTAGTTCTTAGCAATAGGAGTTAGGAAAGATGAATAAATCTTAGCTAATTTTTTTTTAAACAGCATATGTAAGAGTTGTTTTTCCTTATTTGAGAAGGGAAGTAACATTTTTGAAAATTATCATAATCTTATTGCAAATCAATTGATGTGTTATTCTCTCCACTTTGAAGATGCAGCTAATATTTTTTGAGATTCACAATATAGATTGATATGGATAAATACAGGTAAAGATGTAAACATATATAGAGGTAAAGATATTTGAAATACGTTGTGTGTAATTGAGGTGAGTGAATTTTCTTTTTGCCCTCACTGGACCAATCGTAGAGTCTTTCAACTGTTTTATAATCCCTTGTCATGGTCAACTAGGCAGTCTCTTAGAATTGCTCTTCTGCATAGATGCCTTTAAAACCTCTACTGAAGATCAGTTCAGTTTCATGCAGCCTCAGACCAAGCATGCAGAGCAAGTCAAGGATATCCATCTCTTCTTGGTGTCATTTCTGTGTTCTTTTACATAGCTTAATTAAGGTTTTTACCAACCTTAAGTATCCATTTTTTATCTTTTGTTAATCAGTGATACCATTAAACTAAGTATGCCAATTTGGTTTTTGTATCCAAAATATATGATGTATTGTGGGCTTTTGGTGCTGTGCCGTGCTCACTCAATTGTGTCTGACTCATTTTGATCCCATGGACGGTAACCCACCAGGCTCCTCTTCTTAGCCATCAAGGAAACCCAAGAATACTGGAGTGGGTAGCCTATCCTTTCTCCAGGCGATCTTCCTGATCCACGAATTGAACCAGGGTCTCCTGCATTACAGGCAGATTATTTACCAGTTGAGCTACGAGGGAAGCCCTGGGTTCTGGTAGGCACTCAATAAAAACACTGAAAAAAATCTCCTAAATTGGTATACATATATCGGTCTAACTTAATATTTGCTTAACTGCAATAAATTCAAGCTATATAATTTAAAGAAATGTGATATTGTTAGATAAAGTAAAATATAGAATAGTATCTTTGTATACTCTTGGTTTGGATAAAATTTTTTTAAATAATAGCATAAATGATTTTTATCTTTTATCACCACATGTTAGTCAATCCTTTTCTGCCTCTAAACTCTGATACAGACAAGTCACCTTGGAGATATTTCAGCTGGTTCCAGACCACCAGAATAAAGTGAATATTGTAGCAAAGCAAATCACAAAAGTTGCCCAGCACATATAAAAGTTATATTTATACTATAGTGTATAATGTAGTGTATTAAGTGTGACAAAACTTTATTCGTAAAAAATATATATATAGCTTAATTTCAAAAATAGTTAATTGCTTAAAAGGAAATGCTGTCATCTGAGTCTTTAAGGAGTTGTCATCTTTTTGTACTAATAACATCAAAGATCACTGTCCATAGATTACTATAACAAATAGAATCATTGTGAAAGCACTGGAAATATAGGGAGAATTACCAAATTAGACACAGAGACTCCAACTGAGCAAATAGTGTTGGAAAAATGATAGCAATAGACTGGCTTGACACAGGATTGCCACAAACCTTCCATTAAAAAAAAAAATTTGCAAAATCTATGAAGCACAATAAAATGAAGTATGGCTTGCTCTAAAATTCCTGGGTTTGTATATCTCTTTTCAACGCAGTCCACTCCTGTGGAGCGTGTTCTTTGTTTCATCAGCATCTCTCTCCCTGTTGTATCCCCAGTCCCTTCCTGGCCTTGCTGTTCCCTGCTCTTCGCTTAGAGGACAATGAGCTGCACATGGGTCCCTATTCATCTTTCCGAGTCCCTGGAGAGGGTCCAGATCCTGTGTCAACTCAGGTGTTAGCTTTCACTATCCACCTCTAAGCCAGGCACATCATCTGTCTTCTTATCCCAAGGAGAAGCAAAGTTATTTGGATGGTCCTAAAACACTCAGAAGGGCATAATGTTTAGTCACTTCTAAAGCACACTTTCTGTCCCCGCATGCTCACTTTGAGCTTCTGTACAACTAGAGAAGTGGAGGCTACTAATATTATGTATGAAACAAGGAACATTATCAAAATAAGGTCATCACTGAACAACCTGAGCTTGCATTTGTTCCTTGTCAGTGGCAAAAGCCAAAAATCCTACTTTTGCATAAGAAATCTAAATAATGCAATTTTTCCTTCAGAAGCTGGGCACAGTAGCACAGTGGGCTGTTTAAACTCCTCCTTTTTAGCTGTATTTCCTATTGGAAGTCAAATGGTGTGGAACTTCATGGTTGTTCAGTCTCTCAGGAGTGTCCAACTCTTTGTGACCACATGGATTGCAGCACACCAGTTCCCTGTCCATCACTATTTCCTGGAGCTTACTCACTCATCTCCATTGATTTGGGGATGCCATCCAACCATCTCATCCTCTGTCGTCTTCTCCTCCTGCCTTCATTCTTTCCCAGCCTCAGGGTCTTCTCCAATGGGTCAACTCTTTACATCATGTGGCTAAAGTTTGGAGCTTCAGCTTCAGCATCAGTCCTTCCAATAAATATTCAGGGTTCATTTTCTTTATTTTGACTGGTTGGATCTCCTTGTTGTCCAAGGGACTCTCAAAAGTCTTCTCCAGCACCACAGCTTAAAAGCATCAGTTCTTCAGCACTCAGCCTCCTTGATGGTCCTACTCTCACATCCATACATGACTACTGGAAAAACCATCAGTTCAGTTGCTCAGTCGTGTCCAACTCTTTGCGACCCCATGGACTGCAGCACACCAGGCCTCCTTTTTCATCACCAACTCCTGGAGTTTACTCAAAGTCTTGTCCATTGAGTTGGTGATGCCATCCCACTATCTCATCCTCTGTAGTCCCCTTCTCTTCCTGCCTTCAGTCTTTCCCAGCATCAGGGTCTTTTCAAATGAGTCAGTTCTTTGCATCCGGTGGCCAAAGTATTGGAGTTTCAGCTTCAGCATCAGTCCTTCCAATGAATAAAAAAACATAGATTTGACTTTACAAATCTTTGTTGGTAAAGTAATGTATCTGCTTTTTAATACACTGTCTAGGTTTGTCATATTTTTTCTTCCAAGGAGCAAGCATCTTTTAATTTCATGGCTGTAATCACTGTCTGGAGTGATTTTGGAGCCCAGGAAAATAAAGTCTGTAATTGTTTCCATTATTTCCCATCTATTTGCCATGAAGTGATGGGACCAGATGCCATGATCTTAGTTTTCTGAATGTAGAGCTTTAAGCCAACTTTTTCACTCCCATCTTTCACCTTCATCCTAAGTCTCTTAAGGTATTCTTTGCTTTCTGCCATTAGAGTGATGTCATCTGTATATCTGAGGTTATTGGTATTCCTTCTGGAAATCTTGATTCCAGCTTGTGCTTCATCTAGCCCAGCATTTCTCATGATGTACTCTGCCTATAAGTTAAATAAGCAGGGTGACAATATACAGACTTGACGTGCTCCTTTCCCAATTTTGAAACAGTTGTTCCATATAGGGTTCTAACTATTGCTTCTTGACCTTCATTCAGATTTCTCAGGAGGCAGGTCAGGTGGTCTGGTATTCCCATCTCTTGAAGAATTTTCCACAGTTTGTTGAGATCCACACAGTCAAAGACTTTAACGTCAGTGAAGCAGAAGTAGACGTTTCTTTGGAACTCCCTTGATTTTTCGATGATCCAGTGGATGTTGGCAATTTGATCTCTGGTTCCTTCGTGGAATGCTGGTTTATCTTTTTTTCTCTATGACTGTCATAGGTGTGGAGGAGAATGCAGAGTTTGTGGAAAACATTATGATTATTTTTTTAAGGTTTTCAAGCTTTTTTATTTGCATATTTTTAAAATTGTGCATTCCAGTAACTAAAATCATTTTATAACAAAAGAATGGCCCTCTGATTACCGTCTGCAGGATTTTCAGTTTGCTGGACACCTTGGACCAGCTTGCTTTTTATTCTATATTTCACTGTCATCCCACCCAGCTTCCTCCTTCACCAGCGTGCAAGTTCCTTTCCTTCCCAGCCAGACGGGCAGATGGGAAAGGCGGCCTCCACTGTCAGTAGTTCTCCATTCTTTGATGTGTAACATTGTATTAAAAATTTTAAAGTATGTGAAGACGAATTAATACAAAAGGAGAAAATGAAAATAAGAGGGTAATAATAATAATGTACCAGTGGTAATTTTTTTGAAATTCAACCACTAAACCACTAAACAGAATGCTTTATTTTCTTATATACTTTCTGAAGTTCTTAGCCTAGAGAGTCCCTTCTTTCTCTTTTCCTTTCTTTTTTTTTTTTTTTGTCAGAGCAGTGGGTGTTACAGAGATTGTTTCAGTGGTGAATCTGTGGGAAGATGAATGTTTCTTTCATTCTCACCATTGATGAGTACCATCCCAAATGGAAAGTGTGATAAACCCTGATCTCTTGATGCCATTCCTGCATCCCTACCCCAGTCCCAAACTCAAAGCCAGTAAGATCAGACTGTGTGTTTTTTTTCCCTTGAAAAAGAAACTGTCTTTTCTCCCCATTGCTGCTTAAAGCAGACATTTAGAATAATCAAGAGAGCATTCTTACATTTCCTGTTTCCATGGAATCTATAGAAAGTTGAAAGTATCCAGGATGCCCTGTTAGCCCATAAAACCATTATCAGATTTCCAGTCTCTTCAGCTTAACTTAGATCTTCAGAAATATAAAGCAGGGCTGTTTTCAACAGAGGAACTCTGCATGAAGGGCCTTTCAAATGATAGCTTCTAAACTTTCAGTATCCCTTTGATGATTTCACACTCTGACTGTTTTTGCATCTTCCTGACATTTGCAGTTCCCTTGGGGAACTTATTACAGTACACATACTACCCATGGTTAGATAATCACAAGTTCAGATATTTGTGAATGTTTAGGTTCTGAAGAAGAAAAATGACTTCAGGCAAGGATACTTGTCAACACAATCATAGAAAAACTCAGAAAATTCCATGTGCATGTATTCACATATGTGACTCATTAGTTTCCCTCTCATGTGATTCTTCTTTTTTATTTTTGCTATTGTTATTTTATTTTTCTTGGATTATATCTTTCTGTTCTTTTATTTTTAAACCAGAGTCAATTCATCATGGAAAATTTCTGCTTTGTTGAGGAAGGGGTATGTGAAACATGATGCCGTCTTGACATGGAATCTGTTTTTTTCTGGAGAGGAATTTGAGATGTCTAGGAGATTTTACTTTTTACTTTTTTCCCTTTCAATAACATGCATTAAATGCCCAAACTAAATTTGTTTTTAATGCTTTGCAGAGAACTCAGTATTCCTGGTGGAACCAGATATTTCAGGCACATACCAACAAACAAACACATATTAAAATTCTTTACTTCTTGACTTTATTTCCTAAGTGGAGGAGTAAACAGCAAGCCTACTTATTGAATAAAAAGTTCTGTATGATAAGACTGAACCTGGAAACATATGAAAAATATTACATGACATGAACATTAGCTACAGACATGAAACTATTGTTACAATTCTAGATAAATTTGTGAATAAGAATTCAGAAACTTTGACAGGCCCTTTAAAAACACTGCTAAAATTAAGACATTCTAAATCACAGCATTAAAATACTAGCAAACATGCTCTTCTTTAGAAAGATAGATGAAGTATTTATACATCTTCATTTTTATTTATTGCTAATACATCAACAAAATGACTTTTGTGCCTGTGGATTTAAATTTTTTTTGGATTTTTGCTTTTCTTTTATTCCTTTTTACAAATTTATTTAATCTGCAAGTTTCTAGCTGTTCAAAAGGGGAAAAAAAGGAAACTCTTCTATATACATTTAAAGCTATAACTTTTAAAAGTATATTTATTAATTTTCACACAATCTCCAGCTGCTTAAAAAATGTTTTCCTTACCACACTATGTATAGTTGATAAAAAAGATATTCTGGAACCTCGTATTAACCATGTCTCTTTGGGCATGTAGTTTAACTTCAGTTTTCTCATTTGTAAAATGGAGATATTAATAATACCTCACTCAAAGAGCTAAACTGATTAAATGAGCCCATGGTAAAAGTACTTGGAACTCAGTGATGAAATAGCTATTGCTATTACTTAGCTATTGGGAAAGCTACACAGGGAGTTAAGCAGCTTATTGAGTTCTGAAGCTAATTTTCCATATTTTCCTTTTATTAATTTTAACACCATTTTTCTTTCTTTATTTGTACATTTTATTATTTGATGCTCATTACATGAACAGAGTGCGGACTCGGGTTTGCAATAGAGTCAGCTTCCAGCAATATATTGCTTTGTACTGTGCTAGCCTGTTTTTATTAAGTAAAATAATAACTCAGTGTGTGCCGCATCCGGTTGCTTCAGAGTCACATACCAGTCCTCTCTCTCCCATCACATTAACCAGCCACTAAATCACATTGATTCTTCACCACTTCCCTCAAGTTTTTCTGCTTTTCTTCACCATTCAACCACTACTTTAGTTCAGGTTTTCCTTACCTCTTTCTGGTCTTACCAACTTCAGTCCCAGCTTCCTGACCAGTCTTTCTGTGGCTCCAAGACATTTTTAATTTTATATTTCTAAGAAATAAATGGACAGTGTTCTTAAGATCCTACAGTGGTGGCCAAAACTCTTTAGGCTGTGCTCTTCTGGTTAGGAGCATGATCTACTTGTTGGCCTTATCCCATACCAGTTCTTTTTGAAACTTAACCCTTCAGTTGTACAAAACCTTTTACTTTTGCCATCTTGAGCCTCTGCTTCTTCATCTCTCTCCTAGTATTCAGGCAGACTTCTCTGCCTGGAATGCTCCTTTATTTTTTCTCTCTTTTACTCTTTGCCTGCCTAACTCTTCCAGTTCATGTCTTTGGAGTCTTATGACTTTATAACTTCTCCCATGAAGCATTTTCTTAGGCAACCAGAAGCTCTGTGGTTCACACCCAAGCTTGATGGCATCAGAAACCTGAGCTCATCCAACTCACACACTCTTCCCTCAGTGCAGTGGTTCTCAAAGTGTAGTCCTTAGACTAACGGGATCAGCACCGTCTGAGAACTCATTAGACATACAAAGGTTTCTTTACCTAGAGACCAAATCAGGAGCTTATATAATAAAACATATATATCAACGTTTCTGACCTACTTCTTTACATCTGTGTCCTACTCTCTGCAACCCCATTGACTGCAGCCTGCCGGGCTCCTCTGTCCATGGAGTTTTCCAGGCAAGGGTATGGAGTGGGTTGCTGTTTCCTTCTCCCGGAGATCTTCCTAGCTCTGGGATTAAACCCGAGTCTCTTGTATCACCTGCATTGGCAGGCAGATACTTTTACCACTGTGCCATCTGTTGTAAATCTGTTTGTTTGTTTGTTTTTGTTTTAATCATCAGTTTTAAAGTCTTTTTTATTTAATCCTACATTCAACTGTACTGAATTTTAAGGCCTCCTATTAGGATAGCTCAATGTTGGGATGAATGTTAGCTGTGTTTTTGTTTGGGCTCTTAAAGGTAAATATATTTATTTTGATCTAAAAGCTAATAATTCAGGAACTCTCATCCACATTTTGCCATGAAAAAAAAGAGATTGGGAGGGTGCCACCAATGGGAAGTTTAAGATTTGGGTTATTTTCTTTCCCTTTGCTTCATCCATGCTTCTTTTCAACAAGAGAGTTGTGTCTAATATGGAAGCTTGAGGCTTAGGTGGTAAAGAATCCACCTGCAATATGGGGGACCTGGGTTTGATCCCTGGATTGGGAAGATCTCCTGGAGAAGGGAAAGGCTACCCACTCCAGTATTCTGGCCTAGAGAATTCCATGGACTGTATAGTCCATGGGGTCACAAAGAGTCAGACGTGACTGAGCAACTTTCATTTTCATTTATAGATGTTTACTATTTCAGTTCTAGTAAAGATGAACTCACATAAAATCACTAAAAATCCAGGGCTTTATATGTGTGTTTGGGGAGGAAAGAGGTTGTATTTGGAACACTTACCTTAAAAAGTTCTATAAGGGAGTTCTCTGGTGGCCTAGTGGTTAGGATTTCAATCTTTCACTGCCAGCACCATGTACAGTCCTGGGTAGGGAAACTGAGATCTAACAAGTCATGCAAAGTGACTATATATATATATATATATATATGTATGTATTTATAAAAATTTTCCCCTTCCAGTACTCTTGCCTAGAGAATCCCAGGGACGGGGGAGCCTGGTGGGCTGCCGTCTATGGGGTCGCACAGAGTCAGACACGACTGAAGTGACTTAGCAGCAGCAGCAGCATAAAAACTTGAGGGGTATCCCAGTAATTATTGGCCAGTTGACAAAAACAAAATATATTTTACTGACTGTTTTCAATTTAAAATGTTGCAAAGAATAGTGTTAACACTCAGTTGTGTCCGACTCTTTGCAACCCCATAAACTGTAACCCACCAGTCTCCTCTGTCCATGGAATTCTCTGGGCAAGAATACTGTAGTGAGTAGACATTCCCATCTCCAGGGGATCCTCCTGACCCAGGGATTGAACCCAGGTCTCCTACATTGCAGGCAGATTCTTTACCGTCTGAGCCACAAAATATATGCAAAACCATGAATCAGGATCAGTTCTACTCTTTCACATACCCTCTTTACACATAAATCTATGTGAAATATGGCTAGATATTAATGATAATTATCTATCAAAGTACTAAAATCTAAATATATATCAACTGAAACCCTTTAGGTAGAATTTTTTATGCTAAACTGAAATTGTTAGTTAATCTTTCCCAGATACTCGGATAATACTTGATCCTCAGTGCCTGTGTAATGACCTGCACTAAAGTTATTAACCCAAGTTCTTTCCAGCAAATCCATTTCTTTCCTGCTGTTGCAATCTGTGATGCTTACACTACATCTTGCATGCACAGTTGTCTTCTAAAAAAGATTCCAAGTACTACTGAGGTTCATTTTCCAGACGGATAAACTGGTCTTCTGTGTAAATAGGAAGAGGAATTCCTCTCTTCAAACTTACAGAAGTAACTGGATGATAGCTTGTGGTTACTGGTTACGCAGAAAATTGCATGCTGTTTGGGAACTAATATCATGGCTTATTGGTCTGTATGGTGTTCAATCTAGTACTTTATATGAAGCAAGTGATACTCAATAGATCTCATTTTAATTCATAAAATAATAAATGAATAAATATAAACCTTAAAAAAAACACCACAACATATTTTGCATGCTCCTTAAAGAGTCCTGAACTGTAAATAAAACACAACTAAAGTTTGAATTAAGGTAATTTGAAATATTGAGATGTAGTATATGACTATAGATTTCATTTATGGATAAAACTTTAAATAGTGTGAATCTTCCTCTCTCTATTCCTGCCTCTTCAACATTTCCCACAGTTTTAAAGCTGTTGGGCTTATTGAATTGTTAACTGTAAGAGACAGTTTCCATTCTCTGCTAATTAGAGACACCTGCTATGTTTTGTTAGAATTCGGGCTCTGTGGTTTTGAATATGAAGTTTGTTTGTTTGTTTTTTTAAATTTGACCATCTGTGAGTGATTTTAGTAGCATTGTGCTATTATTTTAGGGGCTTCCCTGGTGGCTGTAACATTCTTAATTATTATTATTTTAAATCTTTTCAATATCCATTGCAATGTCATTCACGTGACCTTTTAGTGATAGCGCATGCATCTAGAAAATATATTTGGAGATAAATAACTTTAGAACAGAGTTAAGCAATGGTAAAAAGCCAGGAAGAAACCTAAAATCCACGTTGGTATATTTGAGAAAGCTCCGCCTCCAAACACCTTTTATACCTATTCAATGGGAGAATTGAGTTATGTAAGTTTTTTATTCTGTGAAGTCTTTGAAATGAACCCTCAAATGAGATAGGACGTCTTAATTCACTGTCACATCTTATATGAAGTTCTGACTACTTAAGAGGATTTTGCTATGTTCTGTCTTATCGAACAGTGCAGAGAGCTTGCTGCAGAGTTAAGTTGTTTATCCCAAACCCTCACAACCCTAAGTGACACAGCCTATGACAGAGAAATCTTAGCACTCAGTCCAGGGGTTTTCTGTCACATTATTTCTAAATTTTAACTTTTAAAAAAACTTTATTGAAGTGTAGTTGACATACAGTGTGTGCTAATTTCTGCTATATGGCAAAGTTTCTCAGTATTCTTTTTCAGTTTTTCCCATTATGGTTGATCACAGGATATTGAATATAGTTAGTTCCCTGTGCTATACAGTAGAACCTTTTTTTTTTTTTTCTTTAATCCATTCTATATATACTAGTTTGAATCTCCAGGGCTTCCCTGATAGCTCAGTTGGTAAAGAATCTGTCTGCAGTGCAGGAGACCTTGGTTCGATTCCTGGGTCGGGAAGATTTGCTGGAGAAGGGATAGGCTACCCACTCCAGTATTCTTGGGCTTCCCTGTGGCTCAGCTGGCAAAGAATCTGCCTGCAATGTGGGAGACCTGGGTTTGATCCCTGGGTTGGGAAGATCCCCTGGAGAAGGGAAAGGCTACCCACTCCAGTATTCTGGCCTGGAAAATTCCCTGGACTGTATAGGCCATGGGGTCTCAAAGAGTCAGACAAGACTGAGTGACTTTCACTTTCACTTGAATCTACTAATCCCAAATTTCCAATCCTTCTCTCCCTCCCCCACTCCCCCTTGGCAACTGCGAATCTGTTCTCTATGTCTGTGATTCTGTTTTTGTTTCATAGATACGTTCATTTGTGTTGTATTTTAGATTCCACATGTAAGTGATATCATATGGGATTTGTCTTTCTGACTTACTGTGCTTAGTATGATAATCTCTGGGTCCATCCTTGTTGTTGCAAATGGCATCATTTTATTCTTTTTTATGGCTGAGTAATATTACATTGTATGTATATGTATACACCACATCTTTATACATTTATGTCAGTGGACATCTACGTTGCTTCCGTATCTTGGCCACTCTAGGTAGTGTTCTTATGAACATACGGGTGCATGTATCTTTTTAAGTATAATTTTATCTGAGTATATGTCCAGAAGTTAAATTGCTGGATCACATGGCAACTCTACTTTTATTAATAATTTTTGAGGAACCTCCATACTGTTTTCCATAAGGTCTGTACCAATTTAAATGCCCACCACCAGTGTAAGAGGGTTCCATTTTCTCCACATGCTCTCCCATATTTATTATCTGTAGACTTTTTAGTGTTGGCCATTCTGACCGGTGTATCCCATCATTTCTAATCGTAAAAGTAAAAGATTTTACTTTTAGACATAAGTTTTGTTGTTGCAGCAACAGAAACAACAATACACCAAAGAAACAAAATAGGAAATACTGTACTCTAAATTCATAATGGCACTTATATTTTATTAGTGACATTTGTTCAGTGCTTTTAATGGAAAACACTGTGTACCACGCTACACATTGTAGTTTCGTTGTATTATTTTAACTTTATAGGAACTGTTCAAAAGCAGGTATTAATTTCATCCTCACTTTGTAAGTGATAAAAATAGAACTTTGAAGAATTAAACAACTTTCCCCATGTTGCATAGCCAGTAGGAACTGATTCACATTTTTGACCTCAAAATTGTTCTTATAACTGAAACACTAGCAAAAGTTTGCCAAAGAGCTCTCTTCGTCTTTTAAATGAAACCTTAATCTTGTAAAATACATGGAGATTTTTTGAATACATTGAACACACACACACAACAACAAATTATAATTTGGACTACAAAAATTTGAGAAGAGTATCACTGTAGCAGCATTTCCTCTGTGTCATATCAGGTACATTGGTAACAGCACTTGAGAGGCACAGGATATTTTATTAAAATGTGTGTTTGCATGTACAGGCTCAGTTATGTCTGACTCTTTGTGACTCCATGGGCTGTAGACCGTCAGGCTCCTCTGTTCATATAATTTTCCGGGCAAGAAGACTGGAGTGGGTTGCCATTTCCTTCTCCAGGGGATCTTAACAACCCAGGGATGGAATCCGTGTCTCTTGGATCTCCTGCATTGACAAGCAGATTCTTGACCACTGTGCCACCTACGAAGCCCATTAAAACATGGTGTCTTAAAAATTAACACTCACGGTTTATTTTTTCAACTAGATTATTATCTTCTATAAGTTAGCCTTGCTTGTGCAAATGGGAAAAATTTGAAGGTCAGATTTTGAAGTACTTTTGCTTTATTTGTGCAAATGAATACAGCCTGTCCCACTGCTTACTGCTGCCAAGTGGTCAGATATTTATAGCAAATTTAGTTATATTTTTTGAATATCCATAAGCAGCCCAAACTCTGTTCTCATTCATTCATACACCACCCCCCCCTACACACAGCACATACCCACACACGTAAAGTCAAGATTTTGTTACAATATAAAGGATGTGGGTTCTCTCTTCAATCATATTAAACAAATAAAAATGTTTGGAGTTCCCTTCCCCCCCCCCACCTCTCCTTTTCCCTCACCTTTTCTCCCTTCTCTTCTTTTACAATTAGCACAGAGTTCTAGTTTGTGCTGTGAAAGAGTTGTGTCTTATTAAATACTTTATAATACTCTTCAATTTGTGGCCTTTTGCCTCTGTAGCAAGTGATTGTAAATCAAGAAGGAACTATAATACACCAATAAAATTTATAAAAAGTTGTCTTAAAGAGCAGTGTTCTCTAAAAGCAATTTTTAAATGGAAACAGGATTTAGCATTGCTAATTATAGAATGTACAGCAAATGCAGAATTTGCTGCAGAGTTCTTTCTTTCTTAATTTCTTATTTAAATTGTTTTCCTCCTCCATAAATCTATGCTACGATTCAGTAGTCACTTGATTCATGTGCCTTTAAACTTAATTTATTATGTTACGTAAAATAATTTAATCTCCTCATTTGTGCTAGCTGCATCCTAACTGCTTAAGAACCACCTGTAGTCATTGGCGACTCTGTAAGGCAGCCCAGGTATAGAGCATGTCCATCATCACAATGATGGTCTGTTGACATCACTGCCCAAGAGAGTTGATATTGAACTAATCAAGAAAATCAGAAAGTATATGTGCATATATATACATATATATGCATATATATGTGTGTATATATACACACACACACACACACATATATATGTATTCTACTTTCTTATTTGCTTCCTTTCTTTTTTTTCTTTTTTAATTTCTCTCTTTGAATAATTTACATTTTGACCTAAGGCATTAAGATTTTTTTTTTTGATATTTCAGCATGAAAGAAATATGTTGGCTATCACTATATATCCTCATAGGCATACGTTTATAGTATCATTTGCAGCTCCTATGGACCTAAATACAGAGATGTAATCATCGAGGCCGTGGCATTGTACTGTTGCCTTACACTTTGCAATGTTGAACACATTCGCTAGAAAAGAATAAAAGACGATTGTAACATTGTGATTTTACCTGAGAGTGTGTACTAAATGCAGTAATCTGTATCCAGAAGAGAGAAAATAGGCTTTCCCAAATATCAGTCTAGGGGCTGGGCCACCTACAGCAGGGTCAGGATCAGTTGGATGACGGTAGGAAGAGGCAGGGCCTCAGGCCAGTCTCTGAGGTCCTTCTTATGGCTCTGCTGGGTCTTTGTTGCTGCAAGGACTTTCTCCAGTGTGGCGAGTGCGGGCCACTCTCTGGTTGCAGTGTGCGGGCTTCTCATTTCAGTGGCTTCTCTTGTTGCAGAGCTTGGACTCCAGGGCACTCGCGCTTTGGTAGTTGTGGCACATAGGCTCAATAGCTGCAGGTCCCAGGCTCTAGAGCACAAGCTCGATAATCGTGGCCCACAAGCTTGGTTGCTATGCGGCAGGTGGGATCCTCCTGGCCCAGGGATCGAATCTGTGTCTCCTGCGTCAGCAAGCAGATTTTTTTTACCACTAAGCCACCAGAGAAGCTGTGGACCATTTATATTTTAAAGACATATGGCAGTCCAGACCATCCATTATTCTTGCAAGCATCACATTCAGTGTACACAGTGTCCAAAGAAGTTCTCCTTGGGGCAATCGTCCTGCTGAGATCTCAACATCCAGCAAAGCTGGGCATCTCTCCAGTCTCCACCTCTCATCAGAACCATGTCCAGCTTGCAGATAAGTGAACACATGTTTCCCTTCCTCCCCAGTACTTTCTGGATGTGTTCCAGTCCCTCTGGATTCCAAGTCTGCCTTCACTTTAGACACTCTTCTGAGTTCTGAGTCTCATAGTTTTGAGTCTGCTGTGTCCACCCTAAAGGATTTAGTTCCACCTTTTAGAACCTTCGCCTCTCTTGGAGCCCAGGGTTTTATGCATTTATAGGAGATTATTTTCTCCATATTCTGTGGATTAATTGATTCATAGTGGCAGGATATTGTACTAGCAGTTGAGGAAAAAGGAGGCTTAAGACAAAACCCTTTCCTAGCAAATAACCTATAGTATTTGTTCACAGCTCAGTTTCCATTAGAATCCCCTGAATTTGTATTATAATACATGTAAATATGAAAACAGAAAATATTCTGTTTTTAAGGTGAAAATTATATATACTATGGGGCTTCTTAGGTGGCACTAGTGGTGAAGAACCTGCCTTCCAGTGCAGCAGACGTAAGAGACATGAGTTCAATCCCTGAGTCAGGAAGGTCCCCCGGAGGAGGGCACAGCACTCCACTTCAGTCTTCTTGCCTGGAGAATTCCATGGACAAAGGAGCCTGGCTGGCTATAGTCTATAGGGTAGCAAGGAGTTGGACACAGCTGAATCAACTTAGCATGCATGCATATATGTATTTTAGTGTGTTGGACCATTTTTTTTTTTTTTTTTGCTTCCTAAACTCTATTGTCCATATCTTTTTTTTTCCCCTTGAGACTTACTACTTCAAAAACTTAATTTTAGGTAGGCCATGCATAACAGATTTTATCTATGGAAGAAATGTCAGCGTGAAATAAAAACTGTCAAAGCAGTGATATGTAAGAAAGGTTGATGGCAAATTGAAGGTTAGCATTTTGTTTAGAAATGTCCAGGTTCGATGCACGATACTGGATGCTTGGGGCTGGTGCACTGGGACGACCCAGAGGGATGGAATGGGGAGGGAGGAGGGAGGAGGGTTCAGGATGGGGAACACATGTATACCTGTGGCGGATTCATTTTGATATTTGGCAAAACTAATACAGTTATGTAAAGTTTAAAAATAAAATAAAATTTAAAAAAAAAAGAAAAAAAAGAAATGTATTCATCTATTCTTTGACTTCATAAATCATATTTAAATTATTAGTAACTATAGTAATGAAGATACCATGGATTCTAGAAATGAGGGATTGCTAGGGTGGTCTAACATGTATGTTTAATAAACTCTGGTTTTGAATTGCTGAATTCAACCTATTTGACTGTCAGAAGAGCTTTAATGTCCTTCATTGTGCAAACTTTGTTTCTGTCACCCTTGCTAAACCCTCATAGGGATTAATTTAGTTATGGATGACAGAATAAGCTGCAACAGTAACCCAGCATTCTGTCATGGATCCAGACTAGTTCTGAACGTTGCTTCTCCCGCTGCAGGCAAAAACTTTGCTCTCTCTACTACGGATTCGGAAATCCTTGTCTCTTCTTTCTTTCACTTGTTCTTATTTAACATAACCTTTCTTTCTTTCTTGTATGGCCCCATTTAAAATTATATATTATGGAGGTATTTGAAATTGTGGTAATAAATACATGTTCTTCATGTTTTTAATCACTTGCCAGTCTGCATTAGCCTTTTAATTATTAATAAAGTGAAATCCATTGATTTCCTCCAGTTGTTCGAACATGAGTCTGACCTAATCCTGCCTCAGGCTTGAGGGGTTCTGAGATGAACAGCAAATCCTTGAGCTAAACATTAATTTTGTGGGATTTAAGCCTGGTACTATTTTTTATTCCTAAAGGAGGCTACTCCTTTGTCTTTTACCTTCTGAATTTGCAGAAGTATTATGAACTTTCGTCTGTTCCTGTTATACATACAAAGTAAATCTTGGACAAAACAAGTTTGTGATACCACGAATATTTGACCTTTCTCATTATTTTGTGCTGATATTAGAAAATTTACCATGAATGTTCATAAAATGATAGGTTGAGAAGACTTTAATACTGTTTTAAATTTAAATTCAAGCACATTTATTAGTAGAACATTTTTGGTTGTTTTTCTGTTGGGAATAGCTTTTTGCTAGCTGTATTTTAAACCATATTAAAATAGTACATGGCGACTTATTGCAGATTTTCTTAGCAAAATCTCATTTTCTAGTTCCCTTTTTTCATTGACATATTATCAGTTGACATATTTTTTATTTCTTTACCTATAGAAATTGAACAATATATCAGTTTATCTTCTCAATCTGCTGATAATTGCAAACGTGTGTTAAGCAGGGTGGCAAGATAGCTTTTGGATGGAAATTTATATGTGGTTTTGTTTGCCTATTTTTTTGAAAAACACAATGAAAATCTTTAGAAGCTGATGAATAGCATGAGCTAAAACTTCTAGAAGACAGAGAATTAGCATAAATAACTTACCTCATTCTTTATGTTCAAATATTTTTTCTCAAGTACAGAAGAAAAATCGCCTGTGACTGCCTACCATGTAGTAAGTTACTTACAAATATATGAATGAGTTTGTGAATGAATTAACAATCATATTCTGTGACAAACTTCTCAAACAGTGATGTTTGGTGATGATAACTCTTCAGCCAGGATAGTTTCAGGTGGTCTGGACTATTCATGTTTATATCCCTTACTGGTCCAAATGCCATATTATTATTCAGTTCTCATTGATTTACTATTCATATATGAGCTAGTAAGTATTTGACTTGATCAATTTGGTTATTCTTTGCAACCAGATTTGGAGTTCTTTATTTACAATATATGCTTATAGAATATAATTATACCTTTATTCTACTAATTTATTAAAATCTATAATAGACTTTATCAAACTCAGAGTTCATGTAAATATTTATAACAGGAAGCTGAGAAATGGAAGGTTACAAGTGTTTATTTGACCAAACAGTGACCCCCAAAAATGTTGTTTTTATGTGTGCAGTCTTTCCCTGTATGGCAAGCCCTCATAACTGCTTCTGATCCCAAATCTCAGGGAATTTGTTTCCAACACCATAATAATCTTTCAAAAGCAGCCATGATTATAGTAACTTCAAAGCAGCAAGCATCTGTACTTTAAGATGGGCCAATGGAAGCTAGCATCCGTCTTTCATAAAGAAGCAAGCGTGCTTTTCCCTGCTGTCACTTAGAAGGGCATCCTTGGGGACCTTGTTAGATGCTTTCATGTGAAGACCATTTGACCCACTTCTGATTAGTGTGCAGGTTTTCATGGCAGTGGTTTCTGGGAGGGAGATGCCGTTGGCCCGTCGCCTCCCTATTCTTGAAGTAAAAGAAAACTCTCAGTGGAATATATTAAGGATAATAAAGGGAAGAAGAAATACCAGTTAAAAGAAGGTTGAAATATTGAACTACTATTAAAAAATTCAGTGAACACATATTTCTGTACCAGTTGTTAAGAGGATAACACAGTCAGGAACACATTTTCCTATTTTGTGTTCAGGAGAGTTTAACTTCTTCATTTCTTTTTCTTGCTACATTTCAGAAATATGTGTTTTTGAGAATGCAAAGAGAAAGTGACTTTGTAGCTCATTTTACTTTGAGTCAGTCAGCTTCCTTTTAGCTGAGTACTCATTTCTGTTAGAATGACACCAAAAAATGTTAAAATGTCTTAAAAAGTAACGAAAAGAGTTGCAGGAATGCCTAGATCTTCATGTTTCTAATCATTTTCATTATGGCTTTTATAACCTTAGGTAAAATCTTTCCTCAACAAATTGTTGACAGGAATGTCAGGAACAATGTTTATATAAAGGTATCAACAAGCTTTTAACGTTATCAGTTACTTAGTTTTAGTTGCTGAGTAATGTCCGACTCTTTGCGAACCCAAGGTCTGCCCAAAGGATTCTCCAGGCAAGAATACTGGAGTGGGTTGCCATTTCCTTCTCCTTTAACCTTATTACACAACCTTTAATATCCAGTGCCACTTCTTCTGTAATAACTG
The DNA here is from genome assembly GCF_029407905.1 of Bubalus kerabau. Taxonomy (NCBI): domain Eukaryota; kingdom Metazoa; phylum Chordata; class Mammalia; order Artiodactyla; family Bovidae; genus Bubalus; species Bubalus kerabau. The sequence goes on from NC_073625.1 coordinate 71,127,877, forward strand.
TGATTCAATTTGGAATTTATTTAAAGGTCAACTTGGATGAATAGGCCCAATAATTCCCCTTTTCTTGTACTAACAGGATGCTTACACTCACAAAATCAAACTACATAGAAAATAATTTAGTTTCTCTTGTTATTTTAATATATTTACATATATGGCAGTAGATGATCACATAATCCAGCATTTGCTTTCCTTTTACTCCCTCTTCCCATTTATGAGTCCCACAGACTAATTTTCCATTAGGCTACATTAGTTTTAATGTAATTTATTACATATCACAATAGATTCCTCACACAATGTTCGAGTCCTCTCATTTTTAATTTCTCTTGCTTTAGCCCTTTAAAAACCACAGCTGTTACTAAGATAACAAAAATGATGTTGAATAACTGCTTACTCTTCCACTTTCCTGGAGGGGTAGGGGAACAGCAGGTAGCATAGCCTCATCCCCAAACCAGATGTTACTTTATTAAAAATTGAACATTTTGGAGAGAGTAGAAGGAGATTCATGCCTTAGGAGAGAAGCAGAATTAGAAGGAAAAAGAATATAAGATGGTTCAATTCAGTTTTAAATTCAAGCTTTGCTTATAGTTAATTATCAGCATTTTACTGAAATTGTATTTTAAATTTGTGTGGATAATAAAAGCCCGAATTCTAACCTGATAGTTAGTGATCGTTATCATTGTCTGTCAATCCAACAAGTTTTTCTGGAGTTTGATCATACATTGACACCAGGATTACTTCTGTAAAGGACCTAATTATTATATAGTATAATAAAATATGATTCCTCCCTTTTAAAGTTTATTAATAACAATTCACTAGATTATTTTATTAGAAGTAGAGTTTTAAAGGAATTTAATATGTGTTATGTGATATATTAATCTAACATTTAAATTTATTTTTGTTGGATTATATTTTGCATCAGTTGTTTTACACTTCTTTAAGGTATGAACAAGTCACAACTTTGAAAATGCTATAATTTTGCCAGTGTTCAGGCTCATTTTTTTTTTCTTCTCTAATTCATTATAGAAGCACATTGGAAATTTCAACTACTAGAAAATCATTCTGTGATAACAATAATTTGGGACCTCCAAATAATCAAGAAAATTGTGTATTTTCAAATCTAGCCATAAGGTTTAAAAATTACATCTGATAAACTTTTCACAAAATGTTTTCCCATTCTCAACTGCATCTATCCATACATCAAGTTAAAATTCTTATTTTTATCTCATCTACTTTCTGGTTTATTATTTGCATTTCTACATCTTGAATTATAAGATAGGTAGTGCCTTTTTCGCATACCATTCAAACAGAGAGGATTCATAATTAGTAAGAAAATTATAGAAGAGTCAAAATTTTAAGGCTGAATAGTCTGTTATTTCTTTGTTGCTGTTTGAGTTGTTTCATCTTTGAAATAATCACATTATTAGCACATCCTCATCACTTTCCAATGACAATGTACTGACAAAACAGTAACTACATAAGGCATTTTGATCTTTAAAATCATATGTTATTGTGTTAGTGTTATAGTTACTATGGCCACTGTGGACTAATTTAGCAGAATTTTGCAGAATCATTGATGTTTAATCTATTGCACCTTAACACTTATATCTATTTACAGGTGTTGATATCTACTAACCTTCCCCTCTCCCCAGGAGTGCTAACTATCTTTGGATACAACCATCCTATTAAACTCTCTTGTGGTTAGATTGCTGCTGTTGAGTGTCTCAGTTATTTGTCTGTCAACTGCCAGTTAAGGATGGATGGCTTAAGGCTTGCAATTAGTCAAAGTACACCTTGTCATTTCTTTTAATCTTATCAGTTTCAGATTATTAATATTTCATCAGGTAAACAAGAGAAGGACCACACTTACCATTATTTGATAATACTGTGAACCCATGAGTATAATAGCTTTTAACTTTCATTTGTGGAGAGAGTGAAGATTTCATCTCTGAGATCTATAGTAAAAGTGGATGAACTGAGAAAACAGTGACGAGTTTAATATATGCGCACAAGTACTCAGTCGATCAGTCCTGCTCCACTCCTTGGACTGTAGTTTGCCAAGCTCCTCCATCCATGGAATTTTCCAGGCAAGAATACTGGAGTGGGTTGCCATTTCCTACTCCAGGGGTTCTTCCCAGCCCAGGGATGGAATCTGCATCTCTTGTGTCTCCTGCATTGGTAGAGGGATCCTCTACCACTGTGCCAACTGGAAAGCCTAGATAACATATATGTTAAAATTTTCTGGTGACAAATACTTAAGGAATATTTTAAGGTATGACATATTTGAATTTTAGAAAGAATGTAGCTGTGTGAGTAGTGTATATATCATTGTAGTATCTGGTTTTTCAAAGAAAGTATTCACAGTATTACTGTAGAAATGATTATATTTCTGAAAAAAAATTATTTATGCCTTCATCCAAAAAGGAGTATATGTATATATGCATAAGGAGTAATTTGCAAGTGATCAATAAACTTAGTCAGTGAGATTGATCATGGCATTGATCATGGCCTCTTTTGCACCCTGCCAATCAAGAAATTCTATGAATTGAAGCTACATAAAAATCTACATGATGAAATTCCTCTTCATGAAGATGCATTTAAACCAGTCATATCTGAGAGTAATAATCAAAGATATTAGTTTCTAAAGAGGAGTAGAAATGTGTCTTCTAGAATAATCCAACTTTAAATGGTCCATCTCTCACCTAAGAAGGCTCTACCGACCTTCTGGCTCACAACTCAAGTTGGTGAGGGAGCTCTATAGTTGAGAATACAGTCAGTAACTTTGACTAAAAAATCCTGAATAAGAAATCTCTTCATGTATTCCTTGTTTTTAGTAGCCACAGTGTTTGGCAAAAATGTGTGTCTTTCTTTAGGCAGTGTGTGTGTGTGTCTGTAATGTGTATATATATATATATATATAGCTATTACCTATAATTGTCTGTATTTATATCATTCATAAAATATCCATTGGCAATAAGTCAGGATTTATAAATGGCATTTATTTTTTTAAGATTTTTTTAAATTTTATTTTATTTTTAAACTTTACAAAATTGTATTAGTTTTGCCAAATAAACCTAATGGAATTTATAAAATTTTAGAGCTAAGCTGACTTAAAGTAGGAGAAACTGTTAAGTGTTTTTCTAGCTTTATTCTGGATTTCCCTGCAAAGCCTTTTAATTATTGGATTGGCCAAAGTGTTCATTCAGGTATTTCTGTAAGACAATAAATTCTTTATTCTAGTGATACATTATTTTGGTAACAGGTATTTCTGTAAGACAATAAATTCTTTATTCTAGTGATACATTATTTTGGTAACAGGTATTTCTGTAAGACAATAAATTCTTTATTCTAGTGATACATTATTTTGGTAATATATGCTATTTTTAGAAAAATTAATCTGTAAGAATATATAAGAAGCAAGAGATAGGTGGGCAGAGAGAGAAAAAAATTTTAAATACTTTTAAATTCTTGTACCAAAAGAATGTTTTTAACACTTAAGTATATAGTCCTCTTTATATTTTCTAAACAGAAGGAAATATAACTACATTACAAATATTCTGTTATGTATGTAATACATTTTATATAAGTTATATACACTAGTATTCACTTCAATATGGGGCAATAAGATTCATTTGTAAGCCAATTATATGACCTTTCTTCTTGCACTTAACTGGGACTTGACCTTTCTTTTTGCATTTAACATATAAACCGTTTGCAGTATCTTCTGACTCAGGAAAATAAAAATAGAGGATTTTCAAGGAAGGTACAGGAATTCGTTTGGAATGTTAAGTGGGGCGAAGTGAGTGTTCAGACTAAAAAGTAAGTGTGGGAGGTCTTGATGCCAAGCTAGGGGTTTATTCTTCCTTTATTAACTTTTTCAGTGATGTTCTCTTTTTTTGAAATTTGAAGAGAGAGAAACAGAGAAGAGAGAAGATTAAACCAAGTAGTTTATATTTAGTCTATATTTGGTACAATGTAATATTATCTACATCGGAAAAGGCGATGGCATCTCACTCCAGTACTCTTGCCTGGAAAATCCCACGGATGGAGGAGCCTGGTAGGCTGCAGTCCATGGGGTCGCGAAGAATCTATATTATCTATATGAAAAAAAAAATGGTTTCCTTTGGTTAAGAAATTTTCCTGGGTCAAGTTTATAGACAACATAGATTTTTACTAGACTTCTTTTTAATGACTTTATTAAAGGCAAGTCTTGTAAAATAGCCCAGAGTTAGCAGAGGATTTTCCCCCCCCTTTTTTTTTAATTTTATTTTATTTAACTTTATAATATTGTATTGGTTTTGCCATATATCAAAATGAATCATTTGGCAAAAATGTGTGTCTTTCTTTAGGCAGTGTGTGTGTGTGTCTGTTATATATATATATATATATATATATATATATATATATATATATAGCTATTACCTATAATTGTTTGTATTTATATCATTCATAAAATATCCATTGGCAATAAGTCAGGATTTATAAATTGCATTTATTTTTTTAAGATTTTTTTAACCTAATGCAATTTCATTTCCTTTTTTTTTTTAATTTTATTTTATTTTTAAACTTTACATAACTGTATTAGATTTGCCAAATATCAAAATGAATCCGCCACAGGTATACATGTGTTCCCCATCCTGAACCCTCCTCCCTCCTCCCTCCCATTCCATCCCTCTGGGTCGTCCCAGTGCACCAGCCCCAAGCATCCAGTATCGTGCATTGAACCTGGACTGGCAACTCATTTCATACATGATATTTTACATGTTTCAATGCCATTCTCCCAAATCTTCCCACCCTCTCCCTCTCCCACCGAGTCCATAAGACTGTTCTATACATCAGTGTCTCTTTTGCTGTCTCGTACACAGGGTTATTGTTACCATCTTTCTAAATTCCATATATATGTGTTAGTATACTGTATTGGTGTTTTTCTTTCTGGCTTACTTCACTCTGTATAATAGGCTCCAGTTTCATCCACCTCATTAGAACTGATTCAAATGTATTCTTTTTAATGGCTGAATAATACTCCATTGTGTATATGTACCACAGCTTTCTTATCCATTCATCTGCTGATGGACATCTAGGTTGCTTCCATGTCCTGGCTATTATAAACAGTGCTGCGATGAACATTGGGGTACTCGTGTCTCTTTCCCTTCTGGTTTTCTCAGTGTGTATGCCCAGCAGTGGGATTGCTGGATCATAAGGCATGTCTATTTCCAGTTTTTTAAGGAATCTCCACACTGTTCTCCATAGTGGCTGTACTAGTTTGCATTCCCACCAACAGTGTAAGAGGGTTCCCTTTTCTCCACACCCTCTCCAGCATTTATTACTTGTAGACTTTTGGATCGCAGCCATTCTGACTGGTGTGAAATGGTACCTCATAGTGGTTTTGATTTGCATTTCTCTGATAATGAGTGATGTTGAGCATCTTTTCATGTGTTTGTTAGCCATCTGTATGTCTTCTTTGGAGAAGTGTCTATTTAGTTCTTTGGTCCATTTTTTGATTGGGTCATTTATTTTTCTGGAGTTGAGCTGTAGGAGTTGCTTGTATATTCTCGAGATTAGTTGTTTGTCAGTTGCTTCATTTGCTATTATCTTCTCCCATTCTGAAGGCTGTCTTTTCACCTTGCTAATAGTTTCCTTTGATGTGCAGAAGCTTTTAAGGTTAATTAGGTCCCATTTGTTTATTTTTGCTTTTATTTCCAATATTCTGGGAGGTGGGTCATAGAGGATCCTGCTGTGATGTATGTCAGAGAGTGTTTTGCCTATGTTCTCCTCTAGGAGTTTTATAGTTTCTGGTCTTACGTTTAGATCTTTAATCCATTTTGAGTTTATTTTTGTGTATGGTGTTAGAAAGTGTTCTAGTTTCATTCTTTTACAAGTGGTTGACCAGAGTTCCCAGCACCACTTGTTAAAGAGATTGTCTTTAATCCATTGTATATTCTTGCCTCCTTTGTCGAAGATAAGGTGTCCATATGTGCATGGATTTATCTCTGGGCTTTCTATTTTGTTCCATTGATCTATATTTCTGTCTTTGTGCCAGTACCATACTGTCTTGATAACTGTGGCTTTGTAGTAGAGCCTGAAGTCAGGTAGGTTGATTCCTCCAGTTCCATTCTTCTTTCTCAAGATCGCTTTGGCTATTCGAGGTTTTTTGTTTTTCCATACAAATTGTGAAATTATTTGTTCTAGCTCTGTGAAGAATACCATTGGTAGCTTGATAGGGATTGCATTGAATCTATAGATTGCTTTGGGTAGTATACTCATTTTCACTACTTATATGATATTATACATGTTTCAATGCCATTCTCCCAAATCTTCCCCCCCTTCCCTCTCCCACAGAGTCCAAAAGACTGTTCTATACATCTGTGTCTCTTTTGCTGTCTCGCATACAGGGTTATCGTTACCATCTTTCTAAATTCCATATATATGCATTAGTATACTGTATTGGTGTTTTTCTTTCTGGCTTACTTCACTCGGTATAATTGGTTCCAGTTTCGTCCACCTCATTAGAACTGATTCAAATGTATTCTTTTTAATGGCTGAGTAATACTCCATTGTGTATATGTACCAAAGCTTTTTTATCCATTCATCTGCTGATGGACATCTAGGTTGCTTCCATGTCCTGGCTATTATAAACACTGCGATGAATTTTGGGGTACATGTGTCTCTTTCCCTTCTGGTTTTCTCAGTGTGTATGCCCAGCAGTGGGATTGCTGGGTCATAAGGCAGTTATATTTCCAGTTTTTTAAGGAATCTCCCCACTGTTCTCCATAGTGGCTGTACTAGTTTGCATTCCCACCAACAGTGTAAGAGGGTTCCCTTTTCTCTGCATCCTCTCCAGCATTTATTGCTTGTAGACTTTTGGATCGCAGCCATTCTGACTGGCGTGAAACGGTACCTCATTGTGGTTTTGATTTGCATTTCTCTGATAATGAGTGATGTTGAGCATCTTTTCATGTGTTTGTTAGCCATCTGTATGTCTTCTTTGGAGAAATGTCTATTTAGTTCTTTTAGAAGTTTTAATGTGTATATCTAATTTAAGTGAGAAAGGGTATGGTCAGCTTTTCTTCTGAGGTTCCCTAATAAACTGTGCTTGTTTTGTGATTTGGTTCAAGAATGCTTTTATCCTGGCTAGTATATAGGTTGTTATGCATTTAAGAGAGAGTTAAATGCAGATGTATTTAGTTCTCATAGTAACCCTCTATTTCCATTTGAAAGATGAGGTAAATGAGATAGAGTCCAGTTGGGTGAATTTGCAATATTCTATACCTAGTAAGTGGTAAATAAATATCTAATTAGAATTCAACTTTTTTCTTATTACAAAATTTCTATTGTTAATTTCTGTTTCTTACTGTGTTTGAAGTGAGTTTTAATTTACATGGACAGTTTTTATGATCTTTCCTACCTTCTCTGGGAGGATCCCTTATAATAATAAAAATACAGAACTGTTTGAGTTTTTCCGACTGTTCTTTGGGTTCTTGGTTATTTCCTGACATAAGTCCCAGATGCAGGGGATACATAACATTGTACAAGGAATTAAATATGTCCAGAAATTGTGTGCCTTTAGTTAGACTGCTCCTTCACCAGTCCCGACTGTTTCCTGAAAGTCCAGCTCTTGGCAGCTGGATTATAAGTTTATACTTCACATCATTTATCCCGGTCATGTGCTACTGCAGAACCCTGGGAAGGGAATTCCTATCCTTAAATACAAAATGACTTTGTATATGTTTCTAGAATTCAGCACCTATTATTCATTCAGTGTTATGGACTTTTTCACAAACCCAAGTCTCCTCTTCATATAGGGATAGCATATTTTATATTGTTTTCATATATGCTGGATAGAACTAAGGATTTTTTTCCCAATGCTTCTTGAATTAAATTTTGCACTGTAATTTATTTCTAAGACTATCCTGTCTCTTTAAACAGGGAGAAACAGAGTTCACCCTATCAGACCTATAAGAGGGGTTTGCACTAGGAAACTTGGTGGATTGGCATCCTTCTGAGAGCATTGAGATATTGGAAAGAAAGCTCTAAAAGAGACATAGTCTGTGGAATTAGTAAGCAAGGACAGACCAAACATTTCAATGGAGTAACAAACCCACGTGAGAGTAGTGGAGTTGGAATCTGACTAAGGAAACCAAGTTTTACAACTGACACTTGGTCCTTAGGCCTGGATTGCCTGGACTAGATCAGTGTTCGAGTTTGGCTTTATGCTTACAAATGGTTGGCTTTTCACTTGGCATTCTCTGTAATAAAACTACACTAGCAAAGGGGTGCATGTGGTTAAAGGTATCCAAGGACCACAGGCCTTGGACAACTCTGAAGGAACTGGGGAATAATAACTCCTCAGTATATTGAGACTACAAGGATTTTATGTGACAATTTCGTATAAAATATCATTACTCATGGGGCTTTGGTTTTAAAATAAACATCAGGCATGGGGAAATCATTAAAAGAGAGTAAAGCCTTATGAAATATAATATCTCATGTGTAAGTTTATGTACATAGTCCCTCTGTATAAACATTAAGTGTGTGTGTATGTATAAGATGTAAGGAAGCAAAACTGACTTTTAGTTGTGTTTATATAAAACAGATAATTTCATGATTATATTTCTTATTCTGTGTGTCACTTACAGTATTTCTTCTCAGTTGTTGGACAACAAGCTTTGACATTTTAAGAGCCTACAGATGTCATAATTAAACTTACTAATCAGTCCAGAAATAAACACATAAATAACAAGGGATCATAAAGGTCAGCAATATGGCACAGCATAAACATGGAATTCCAGTGCTTGCTTCTAATATGAAAAAATGTATTCTGCAGTTCAAGCATGTCATTCTTTGCATATGTTCAAATGAAATATGAAGGAAGAGAAATTACAAATGATTAATGCAACATTTTATAAGGACATATGGGTGTTCTTAGAATTTAACTCAGGAAGGGGAACTTACCTGGAATCAATTATGGGAAATTTGGCAAAATGAAAGTGGAATATTCCTTCTCTCTTCTTGCTGTAATTACTTGACGTGTGTTATGAGAATTTTTAAAAATACGAAAGAATAAGAAGAGAGTTATTTCATTCAATGGGAATTAATTTTATTCAAATAATAGCATGACAAAAGTGACATCAAGTTTTGGAACTAATTTTCAAGGACAGATTTCCATGTGTGAAGAGTAAAGCTTTAGTCCTGGTATTGTTTCTACTCTAAAATTTTCTCAGACTTTCCCCAAGTGCTGCTGTTTCTCCCAGGTCTTGTGCTTGTTCAATTCTTATCTAAATACTTGCACATACTTCTCTGAGAGCAAGATTCACAAAACTCTTTTTGTTTACTCATCTGTCTTACCAGACTAGAAGTTTCTTGAAAGGAGGAACCTCTTTTAAAATACATCTTTGCATTCCCAATTATTTTTGATTCATCAGATACTTCTTATATCATACACTGCTAGGTCAGGGCTGAGAGTTCCCAGTAAATGATAAATAAAAATTTATATTTCAAAGAAAAAACAAATGAATAAGTGTATATGATAGTACATAAATGTTACAGTGATATTTACTGATTTTGATTTAAAACTTTCCATTTTAACCACTAGAGAAGGTAGAAAGGGTACTTTTTCACAGAAATAAAGTAATATCTTAAAGCTTTTTGTAAAAGATTTTTAAGTTTATTTCAATATCACAGTTGGATTTAACTAACCAAAAAAAAAAATCAGATTACCTTAATATCTTCATGGCTTCATATTAACCTTATAATTAAGTCTTAAATAAGTGTTACACTTTCAAAGTGAGTGTGTGGCAGTGTTCTGTTCTAAATATAAGTTAACATTGTAGGAAAAAAATAGGCAATGATGGGAAATCTGTGGAAGTCAGACTACAGCTTAGGATAAATATTAGTTATAAAAAGTATAAGCTTCTGCCAAATACCAATTTTTCCAAATCTAGTAAAGGATTGGAGAGTTTTAGAAGTTTAAGGGGAAAGGAGGAAAAGAACACAAATGTCCTTGCAATGCAAGAAATACAATTTAATGGTGCAGAGGTCAGCAACAAGTCCCCTTGGGTGAAATCCAGCCCCACCCAACCCTGGAAATATTTACTGTCTGGCTTTTCATGAAAATGTTTGCTGGATGGCAAAAATTAGAGGCCTCCATACTTGTTGAGATTTCCCAGGTGGCTCCATGGTAAAGAACCCGCCTACCAGTGCAGGAGACATGGGTTAGAGCCCTGTGTTGGGAAGATCCCCTGGAGAAAGAAATGGCGACCCACTCTGGTTTGTGCCCTGGAGAATTCCATGGACCGAAGAGTCTGGCAGGCTACTGTCCATGGGGTCGCAAAGAGTTGGATGTGACTTAGAGACTAAACAACAACTACTGTACTTGCTATTGTATGTAGCAATTTTATCTTTCAAACAAAAATTAAGGTTAAAATGAGTCAGAAATTAATAAAGCAGTTATTTTTCTTGGTTCCTACAGGAGAGGTTTGAGGCAATAGCTTTAAATTTTTTATCACCATGACCTTATATCATTTTTACATGTTTGATATTGCTCACTGGATTACAGTTATGAATAGTAGTAATAATCTGATGCTAGGTCTTGTCTTATTTTCTAGGATTTTAGAATTATATTTATATATAAGTTAAAAAACTATGGCTGTGAGCGGTTCATTTGTTTTTACACATGTTTTTAAGTTCTAGTCTTCAAATGTCACTTCTTGTCCCCCCTCCATACTTTTTCATTTCTAAAATCAAGTCGCTATTTGTAAATATTTTTGTTCTTTGGATTATGTCTGCTGCTTTTCAGCCTCCTAGGATCCCTGATGAAAATGCACAGTGCTTGGATTTCTCAAAGTTTACATTTTAAACTTAGCAAATACTTGAACTTTATTTAAAGTTTAGTTGCAAAGTGATAAGTACTCAGTAATGAGGATTTTTATGAGGAAGGATAGAAGAAAAGCCTTTATTGATTTGAATTGCATTTGTAGATATTTGTGTGTGTGTGTGTGTGTGTGTGTGTGTGTCTGCACAAGCTCACTCATATTCAACTCTTCACAACCCCATGGACTGTAGCCTGCCAGGCTCCTCCATCCATGGGATCTCCCAGGCAAGAACACTGGAGTGAGTTGTGATTTCCTTCTCCCGGCATCTTCCCAGTACAGGGATCGAACCTGCGTCTCTGCCTCTCCTTCATTGGCAGGTGGATTCTTATGGCTGCATCACCCAGGAAGCCCCTAGAAGTTCTTATCTGTACTATTTACCACTCATAAGTGATGAGAGAACAGGCAGGGTCCACGTTGCCTCCTGCTCTCAAGGAAGATATGGTAGAGGGATATTTGGAAAATTGGACTTTGGGTGTATTAAAGAAAAAGTGATTAATGGGTTGGTCAGATGTTTTCTAAAATAATTACTACATCAAGCACAGAATAGTTTGTCCTTGGGCCTTCTACAAGAACTTCTTTAGCTGTTTATTATGGCCTGATAAATGAATACAACAACAGTACTATGATAATTCACTGATGTATCTATCACTTTGTTGAAAATGTGGTTTCCATGCCAAGAACAAATATAAAAAATAGCATTCGATCTCTGTAGCACAGCTAATCACAGTGTAACCTGTGTCCATCAATTGATCTTTTGGAGGAATTAAAGCAAATTCAAAAGAAAGATTATCATGTGCAAACAATGAGAGTTTAGATATCTTGCTTACTGGCCTAGGGTCCCTTTATCCTTCCTGCAGCGTTTACTTTTTGTATCAGGAGTTAATTAAGGTGAAACATGAGGTAATTAGAGCTAATCCTACTGGCCTCCTGCTGGCCTGTTGCCTCCTAGGCCATTGCCTGAACCAAACCATGTTCACCGTTTAAGAAAAGCAGATTTTTGTAAAAGGAATGCTCATGCTTCTTTTTGACATGATTCCTAATCTTTAAGACTGTTCTTATTATTTTTAAAAATAGAGTCTTTGCACAGAAAAATTGCAAAAATGATCATGTTCTTCTACAGGTTTGATTTTTTTTTAAAAGACTATTTTATTAATATGTACCTAGGCACTGACAAGATTATAGAGTTACATTTGGCCACATTACATGTTGCTAGCAGATTAACTGAAATTTGTAGTGGTATAAATCTTTAGTTTTGATTATGCTGGAAAGTTATGCCCTTTTCCGTAAATTATTTTCCTTTAACAGATATGTCAATGAATTATGAATTTAAGAATGTGTCATAGGAATTGAATTGTGGAGAGAAGGGGATGAGAAAAAACCCCAAACCTGCCCTGAATTGCATTCAGGTGTTTTATCCTTGAGACCCATTCCAGCCCTTATGATGCAATAAATAGATCTGTTAGGCAGTAACTGACTTCTCCTTAGGACAAGTATACCTCTGTGTGTTGAGCATGTTTATTCCATAAGAGGTTGTGTGTGTGTGTGTATTGACTATGTTCGTTCCATAATAAGCTGTGTATGTGGTGAATCTATTTTTGCTTTTTCAGTGAAAGAAATAATAAAAAGATTTAATATCCTTGTTAAGTTTCTCTAAGTTGAAAGGAAAGCACGTGCCCCTTTATAGAAACCCTAGTCTTCTCATTTACCAACCATAATAGAATCTGTATTCTTGCCAAAAAGCATTTTATTAGGTTGTTAAGATTTTAGAATTGACAGACCTGGTATATTAATTAAACAGCAAATTGCTGGTAAGCAGTCATGGCATTTATAGAGGAGGGTACTTATAGAAGGACTCAAATCTCCTCTGTCATAGTTTAGAATACCCTATCAGGTTCTGGGCTAAAAAATTTCTATTATCATAAATTTATTTTTGTTTGTTTTCCCAATTGCCCTCAGAGTTTTAACTTCTATTTAGACTACATTGATTTATCCTTTTCTGTCTTTTAGATGTGCTTTATAAGAATTGTTTGTGCTTGCATCTTGAGTATATATAAATTTTTAAGTCTTTTACTGAGATTAAAATCATTTCTGTGGAATAAACCATTAAAGATTACAGAGCAGCTATACTGCAACAAGTTGCTAATTCATATCTTCTGTCTGACCCTCTGAAGCACTTCATATTTATGTGGCCAAATCATAAACTCTTCTTTAGTAGTCTATTATGTAACTTCCAAGGTCTTACTGTTTTTCATGAAAGAAAAAACATTATTTTCATTCTACAGGCTTAGGCTTTAAGGCTAATAGAAACACAGGAGAAGAGTGTGTTTGTGTGTGTGTGTGTGTGTGTGTGTGTGTCTTTAGTGAATTTGATGTCATTCCCTTAAAGTGGAAGTGGGATCTTTTCTCTGCAAAATTGCAGAGAGCATTTGCACTGTGGCATTTAAGGATATATCAGATGAGATTTTCTATCGATCCCTGTGGCAGGGATGAATGCCCTGAGAGAATAAACGAGCCGCCTTTATGAGGCTCCCTGTCATCAAGGATTTAGCTGTTTCATTTGCAGATTCCTGTAAATGTTCACCAGATTCATGACCAGTAATTTTCACTGGAGAAAGACTGTACCATGGTTAAGCAAATGACTCTTTGTCATTAATAGTTTCAAATAGCTTAAAAAAATGTTCTGATAACTCAGTTGATTCTGACGAAGTTATAGAGTAGAACCCAACTACAGTTTGTCTCTAGCCAGTATTTCCAATTATCAGGCCAAGGAAAGGACCATAGTAAATAATATGTACCCCCTCCCAGCCTACCCATATACACGCACACACTAATTCAGATCGTATAGTTTTTCAATATAAATTTTAAGTTGAAATCTAGAGATGTTCATATTTACAATAGCAGAATAAAAATACCTATTAACCAGAAACTACTCCCTATAGTTAAGTTTATATGTACTGGCCTTCACTTCCTTAATTAACCTTCTAAGTGATCAGTAAATCGCTTGTAATAACTAATTTGCATGTTTTGGTAAAAAGGTAATACTTGATGATGTAAGGTATGAGTACCTACTGGTGTAGCAAAATAGGTTTTGAATTAACACTGAATGCAGCCGTCTTCAAAGTTCTTCAGACATGACAGATGAATGAATTAATACATGTCTGTGAGATCTGTTTCTATATATTCAAGTTTTTAGTGAAACTAATACTTAAATTGTTGTTGTTCAGTCACTGTCATGTCCCATTCTTTGCAACCCCATGAACTGACAGCACGCCAGGCTTCTCTGTCCTTCGCTATGTCCAGGTGTTTGCTCAAACTCATGTTCATTGAGTCAGTGATACCATCCAACCATCTCATCCTCTGTCGCCCTCTTCTCCTTTTGCCTTCAATCTCAAAATATCCAGCATCAGAATCTTTTCCAGTGAGTTACCTTTTTTCATCAGGTGCCCAAAGTGTTGCAGCTTCAACTTCAGCATCAGTAGTTCCAATGAATATTCATTATTGATTTCCTTTAGGATCGACTGCTTTGTTCTCCTTACTGTGCCCACCTTTAATATAAGGCTTCCATTTCTAAAATATTTATTCCAACTATTAGTCTTAATATTTCATTAAAAGTGTATTAGGAAAACCTGTAGTTCATTTTCTTGGTCTGCATTGGTTCTGGTAGGGGCTGACTCAGAGCTGACTGTATTACATACAGTAGAGTAAAGTGTTCAGTAATGTGTAGTTTGTCATAACTCAGAGCAGAAGTAAAAATAGTTAAGCACCACTTTTAGGGTTCTCCTAACTCCTGCTGCCCATTCAGTCCTGTCTCCACAGGAAATCAGTGACCACAGACTGCTTGCATGCTTATCTGAAATTATCCCAGAGGACCTCTCATGCCCTGCTAGTACAGTGGTGTGGGTACAAATTAATAAAAGCCTTTACTGAGGACAGTTTAGCAACATGAATTAAAGTAATTTTAGATCTGGCATTTATTCGTATAAATATATATTTCATATAAATGTCTCTCTGTATGTAAAATAGCAGTCAGTGTATGTGTAAATTTATGGCACAGGTAGGCATCAACCTTGGAACTCCTCATTGGAAAACTAAGAGTGGGCAAGTTCAAATACAGAAGGAACGGAACTGCTGAGCTTTAAAACAGCATAGCTTATATTGTGGTTCTGACACATATTACAAAGACACATTTCATTTATGCAAGGATGTTTGCTAAAAGCGAAGACTCCAGAGACCCCACTTTTCCCAAGATCTCCTGAACCAGACTGTAGAGAAGAACCCTAGTTCGAGCATGGCAATTTCATGACTTAATATCCCAGTTTTTCTCCTCCCAGTATCTGGTGAGAATGGAATTTCAAACCAAAAGTGTTTCTTCCTGAAACACACAAGCCCTTAGCAATCTTTGAGCAGCCAAATCAGGGGTTCTCTGAGTAAAAGATCTGAAAGTCTTTGAAAAGAGCTTTAAAGTCTCATCCTGTCTGGGATTTCATCCCAGAAATGTTTTCCTAACCCATTTCCTAGGGATTCAATCCTGGCCCGGCCCTACACTTCTTGCTTTATACTTCACATTATCCTCTGCCCTGGGACACTGGGGAAGTATGTTCCTATCCCACCATAACTAATGCCTCTTGGTTTGGGGGGATGAGTCAGTGCCATGGATTCTTGGAACTTTATTCATTCACTTAAAAAAAAAAATTATGGAGCACAGCTTTTGAGCCCAACAATTTTCTAGGCACTGGGAACTCAGAAAGGAACAAAAGAAACTAAAAGGGAGCTTGCTTTCTGCAAGTGGACACAGACTAACACACGGCAAATAAAACATGTTAGTCAGGTAATCAGGTTGCAGAACAAGAGAACAAGCATAAACTGTACAAAAAAGTGTGGATGGGCATTGGGTGGCGGGACAGCTAAGAGGCTGAAATTTTAAATAAAGTCACCGGGGAAGGTCTACCTGAGAAGCTGAATCTTGAGTGGTGCCCTAAGAGAAATTAAAAACAAAAATAAACAAACAAATGAAGACTAACTTGTGGAAATGAGTGGTGGGGTAGAAAATATTCTAGAAAGAGGGTCCAAGTTAGGAAATGCCAGGAGGTTAATATAAATGGAGCGTGAGCAAGGGTAAGGGCAGGTGAGCAGGATGTGATGAGGCAAGAGAAGTGAGCAGAGGCCAGGTCATGCAGTGCCTTTAGGACTTTGGTTTTTATGTTAAATGGGTCCATTGAAAATTTTTGAAGAAAGAACAGACATAATCTGGGGGTTTTTTTGTTTGTTTTTAAAAAGATCACTCCTGACATTTAGTTGAGAATTTTGCAAATCAGCAACATTTGGCAAAGCAAAGTGATGGCTTTGAAAACACCTAAAGCAAATCTGGACTGAAACGGGGAGATCTATGATCCAGGTGAGAGCCAATCAGGTGGAGCCAGTGGAGGTGCTATAAGGTGACGAGAGTCTGGTATGTTTTGAAATTGAAACCATCAGGATTAGATCACTTGATGTGAAATTAGGAGGAAAGGGCAAGAGCCAAGGAAGGATAAACTATCACCAGCTTAACTGGAAGAAGGGAATTGGCATTTAATGGGAGGGAAAGACAGTGAGAAGTGAAAACTTGATGAGCAACTTAAATTCGATGTGTCTGTTTGACATCTAAAAATGGAGGTGTCAAGTAGGCAGTTGGAGGAATGAGTCCAAAGCAGAGGTCTGGCTTGGACATACGAATTTGGATACTACTATACGTGTAATAATTAAAGTCATGAGATTTGTTAGGACTATACATGGAGCCTATGGAGGTGGAAGAAATCCCAAGATTAGGCTTTGCGTTGCTTTATTTTTAAATGTTGAGATGATGAAGAAGACCTAGCAAAGAAGACTGAGGAAAAAACTGTTAGATAGTAGGCAGAAAGCTGAATGAGTATCTTATGCCATAGTTCAAGTGAAATAAATATTTAAAGTTGGAGAGACTGTTTAGCTGGGTTACTGAAAGGTGAAACAAGCCGCAAGAACTGACTATTAGATCCGGCAACATTATAAGAGTAATCTGAGTAATAGTGAGGCTGAAGCCTTTATTGCAAGAGAGTGAAGAAAGAATGGGAGAAGAGAAATTAGAGTAAGTGAGGTTATACCACAGTTCTTCAGTACAGAGAGGAGAGAAATGGAGAATATCAGGAAAGGAAAATGGGGACAGTAGAGAGGGGGTGTTTTGTTTGGTTTTAAGGTGGGATAAAGAAGAAAGTATCTCTGTGTTACAGAAATCATCTAGTAATAGGGAAAATTGATGATGCAGGAAAGAGAGAGGAAAATTACTGAAGCAACGTCCTCGAGTAGGCCAAAGGAGGTGGGTGCCAGACACAAGGGGAGAAGTTGTTCTAATTTAGACTCACAGATCATCCATCGTCATGAGAGAATGGAGATAATGGGCCCAGATGACTTATCAGTAAAGGAGGTAGATAATCATGTCTGTATGATGTTCATAGGGTGCAGTTCATGATACAAGATCATTTTTACACATTCACGTTTGAAGATAAAATGGGAAAACTCGCTTACATTGTTTTGTAGAGGAACAATGAATTGTGTTGAAAGAAAACAGATTTCCAGACAGTGTTGAGATCACAAGTAATCTGTTACATATGGCTCCGTTTATAGAAAACTTGTATAAATAGAGAATTCCTTTTCCAATTTGTTTTAATTAAGCAATGAAGCCTTGAGTGTTTGTGATTACTGAGACCCCACCCCTGCCTTCAGGGAGCTGCCAATCTGGTGTGACAAGCCCCAAAGTTTGGTGACCATATTTTCTAAATAAAAATCAGGACTGATGACCACACCCGTGGGCTGAAAATAGAGGAGAATATTTAATATGAGGGCCATCCAGGGGTATTCAGGGCATATGTTTGCCATTACTGTAATTAGTATCAGATGTTTTTAAGCGCTGACCTAGAGAAATAAAGAGCTGTATAGAACAGAAGAGCAAATGCTCAAATTTGTCTGAGAGGGGTGGCAAAGCAAAGTGATGGCTTTGAAAATTCTAAAACAAAGGGAAAGGCGTTAAGACTAGAGTTAAGACTGGGCAAGTAGATTAGAGTCATACTGAATGAATTGTATTCTAAGGAGTGTGTGTGTGAATATTATTCTCTAACCATCAGTGGTGACATAATTGTGTCTGTATCGTAGAAAGACAAATCTGGTAACTAAGTGGAGCGGAGACTGGCCAACACTGGAGACTGTGTCCTCTGAAATAGCACAGGCAGAATATAACAAGGAAATGACAAGAGAGATGGCAAGAGTGATTGAGACAAGGAGGTAGATCCTGATGTGTTTTTTTTAAGAGGAAGACAAGCAGGACTTTGAGACGTACTTGGAAAGTAAGAGAACATATAACAATGATTGCAAGGTTCTTTTTGGGGTAAAAGTTACACTTTGATGTCATCTGTCAAGATATAGAGTACTGAGGATGGGCAGTTTTGGTCAAGAGGTGAGCAATCAATGAGTTCATTATGTGCACGTTGAGTGTTAGATAATTCCAAACATCTGGAAAGTCTGGGATTTGTTTCTCCAACATCTCTCCTTTCTTTAAGTGGACATTGGATTTATCATTTGAACTCTGCAGAAGAAGAAAAAATAGCAATAATTAGGTGCAATTAAAATGATGTGAAGGACATTCAGTGCTAAAGGACAAATTCATTACATACTGGGCAAAATCAAAGTTTCCCAATATTTTTAGTGCAGGGTAACCGCATTTTCTTGATTGGAATATTTTTTGAAAGTTGTAAGATTTGCCAGAATTATTTTACTTTTTTTTCATTACTGTATATTCACATTGAATCAATCCATGATTAAAAAAGAAAAAAAAAAAGGAAAGAAAAACACTAGCAAGATGGTTAGAAAAGAAATGATTAAATAATACACCATAAAGAGGGAATACTCTTGCTTACAGATGCCCTTTACTTTCTAGGTTATGTGCCCAGTGGACAATGCTTTGGGGTATAGTTTTAAGATTTCTAAGAACTTCAATAAAACATACATAATAAATGCATCAAGCTCCCTATTGCATTGTCCAAGTCATTAATTATACACCAGGACCATTTAATGACAGAACAGAATGCTTATTTGACCAATCCTCAAAGACCTCATTGATTTGAGCCTTTCTAGTTTATGGATTTGATATGCTGTAAAACATCAAAAATTACTATATTTGTTATTTAACAAACTAAATAATGCCATAAATGCCATGATATTTTCTTCTATTTTTGAATGAGACTATCATAGCATTCTCATACTCAGAAAATAGTACCAATAATAGGTAGATTATCACATGAATTTACTAGCATTATTTTTTATTGTAAGATAATAGGTATTCAATGCAATGTTTTCTTTCCTGGAACCTCGGTAAATTTCAATGAATAATCATGGAAATACATTAATTGCCTTTATTATTAATATATTTATAATTTTCTCATTTAACATGTTTGAAACTTTTTTTAGTTCTAATATTTTTTATTAAGTAGATGACTTTCTTTTCTGCCTAATGTGTTTTGGGGGCAATAGAAAAGATGAAAGAATGAATAAATATACAAACTGAACTAACAAACGCTGTTGCTAGCTGAATTTCTTTTTTTTTAATCTCACCTTGAAAAATGTTAGTAACCCACTAGAACTATCATTATTATATGATTTTCTTACTTGTGGAGAGGTATGTGAAAAACTCACAGCAGCCTTCTTGGCCCTTCTAGTGTCTCTGCAGAGATGCCAGCTTGATCTAGCATGGAATGGGTATAGTATTTGAACAGGGGGCTTCCCAGGTGGCACAATGGTAAAGAATCCACCTGCCAATGCAAGAGACACAAGAGATACAGGTTTGATAGCTGGGTTGGGAAGATCCTGTGGAGTAGGAAATGGCAACCAACTGCAGTAGTCTTGCCTGGAAAAGTCCATGGACAGAGGACCCTAGTGGGCTTCAGTCTAGGGAGTCAACAAGAGTCAGACACTACTGAGCAACTGAATGCACACACACACAAACACACATATACACACACACTTGAATAGGAGTTTTGTTGGTGCTTTTTAATTCTCTCCTTACTTTTTGGATTCTATTCTTATATAATACTATAGTGTTCCAGTTTATTAGCTACATCCATATCCCAAAACAAGTGCATATTTTTATTGCAGATAATAATAGTAACTTTTAAAATTATAAGGTGTGTATATGCTAAGTCGCTTCAGTCAGGTCCAACTCTGCGACCTTATGGAATGTACCCTGCCAGGCTCCTCTAGCCATGGGACTCAGCAGGCAAGAATATAGGAGTGGGTTGCCATTTCCTTCTCCAGAGGATCTTCCCAACTCAGGGATTAAACCTGCATCGTTACATCTCCTGCATTGGCAGGCGGGTTCTTTACCAGTAGAGCTCCATGGTACTTTTTGTTAATCAGCTTACCAAAGATACTTGGAATTGACTTACTCATTCTAAATTTTGCAACTTACAATTTATTCTATTATTTTCATGTATATTTCTCATTTTCTTGTTTTTCTGTGAGAGTCACAATTCAGAATACTATTTGACCACAAATCTCTTTAAATGGCATGAAGAAAAGTATTGTGATTCATACATTCTGATAGATACTTTTATGGAGATTATTGTTTTACTAGGAGTTATGAAACTTAAAAAGACCCAACTTACCTTTTCCAAGAGTTAGTAATATGATAGAGACTTTTAAATAACAGAACAAGATACATTATAGTACTTTCTGTTGTAGAATTTGAAAAAAAGTGTAAGCTGTGAGAGCACCAAGAAAAAATAGTTAAGGAATCAAGAAAGCTTCACTACAGGTGGCAAATCACCATGAAGGGAGAAAGAAGAACTGATTATAGGTGGAAAAAAGAGGGTTGGAGATCATGGGAATAATGTTATGGTTCTAAAACTGCCATCATAAATTAGCTTACACTGGGTGGTTTAAAACAGAAATTTATTCCCTTTCTTTTATAGAGGTCAGAAGTCCAAAATCAAGCCTTGGTTTCTTCTGGAGGCTGTAATGGAGATGCTGTCCCATGCTTACCCCTGAAAAATCACAAATTTCTCATATTTGTTGTTTTTGTTAATTTCTGAAAGGGAAATAAAGGCAGACACTATAAAGGTCCTGAGTGAACACACACATGAATGTGTCATTTCAGTAACATCCTATCATGGAAAATCTTAAATCATACTTTGTCAGCTTACAGAGCTACACTGACCTTCTAACATACTAATTGTAAATGTTATTAGCAATAGCTATCATGTATTAAACACAGACAAGTAAGTAAATGTTTCACATTTATTATCTCATTTAATCTTCACCCTAATGGTAAGACTAGCATGTTCTTGGTAGAAATAAGAAAATGGAAGCATAAACAAGTTAATTAATGACAGTATCTGTAAATACTTACATGTCATAAGCAGAGTAATAATAAAATAAATCGAATAAGAAACATATATTACAATGAAAAATTTTTTAAAAGAAACATGTGACAGAGGAAATGGAACTTCCTTTAAGTAACTATAAGTAACTTCAAGTTACTATAAGTAACTTCATTTCTAGCAATTTCTGCTTCTGCCTTCTACAACAAAACCCATATCACAATATAACAAATATTAGGTGGTCATTTACTATGACAATAAAAATAAAAGCTACCATACAAATAGCTTGGAACCCTGCTGTTTGGTTGAAAATGTGGTCTGTTTAATAGATTTTAATATGAAATGTCATTATAAATAAATTTATATTTATTAAAAAGAAACTAAAACTAAGACTTCCTTTAAAGTGACTGTATTATTTTTTTAATTTTTTATTGTATTTGCTGATAATACTGTACTGGTTTCTGCCATACATCAACATGAATCAGCCCAAAATGTATTTCTATGCTAGGACTAGAGCTTTTGAGTTTCCTTTTCAGGCTGACATTTCTCACTCATGATCTCTATATGGTCTCCCTGAAAATGGAAGTTGGAGAAATGATTACAAATTAACGTTACTGTGCCCGACTACACACCTTTATAATATGTCTCAGGGAACAGAATGAGGCAAACTGCATTTTAAGCAACTATCCAGGATAATTTTTAAAATACTAAACACCTAAGAACCTTTAATCTGTTAACTATTCAAAATATCCACCCCCCCCCATTTCTTTTAAAAAACCTGTTTCCTTAATTTTCATTTTTATTTATTTAGTTTTTGTTACTTAATTTTTAATGTAATCTTATGTAAAAGTCTGATGATGTTAGTGAGATGGACGAGAAGGCCACAGAATGAAAGCATGATCCCAGCTTGCAGCGATTCCATACATTTCCCATTCAAAGGAGTTGTGTTAGGTAAATATTTAAGGTGACTATTTTACAGGTTACTTTTTGCTAATGAAATCAAAATGTTTGAAAAGTCATTTTAAGAAAATATATTTAAATGAGCCTGAATAAGTGTTACGTAGTGGTATGCATGGTGTGTCTCTCAAGATGAAATAAAAAGTACATTTTGGTCTGTCTCTGGCTATTCAGAAAGAAGCCTTCACATTTCATGAGACTTGCTCTACCAGGAGCCAGATTTCCTGGGCACACATCCTTCTGGGAGTGGCTGCTCTCTTTACTTCCCATTTAGCAGCTGTACAACTGGGAAACGTCCAACAGAATAAAAGCCACCTGCTCCTGTAATGATTTCAGCCAAACAGGCGGGTTTGAAGCTTTACCAAATGTGTTGTCTGTCACTCTGATTCAGTTTTCCAAAGGAAATTAAATAGGTCAGATATTCATATAGAAAATATGTCCTGTTTGTTAATTGCTGTTGTGCTTGAGATTCCTTTCAGCCTACCATAATTCATTAATCTGGAGATGCCTTTCTAAAATGAAGAGAAGAGATTGTTTGGAGAGAGAAGTTTAGAAAATGAGACATTCTAGAATGCGTCCCTTATTGCATGCTATGTTATTGTACTCTGAGGCTACATTATTACCTTAGTCTACTCCTGTTAGCTCAGAGGATAAAGAATCTGTCTGCAATGCAGGAGACATGGGTTTAATCCCTGGGTCAGGTAGATACCCTGGAGAATGCAATGGCTACACACTCCAGTATTTTTGCCTGGAGAATTCCATGGACAGAGGAGCCTGGCAGGTTACAGTTTATGGGTTCGCAAAGAGTCAGACAACAATTGAGAGACTAATATGTGATTACATAAGCCCCCAGTCCTACAAGCTAAATATCAAATTCTTGTTAGAGGTTTCAACTCAATCTTCTTCCTATCTCAGTCTCTATAAGTCTTTAAAAACAGTCTAAAGATGAAATAATATAACATAGAAAGTAAAAAAAAAAAAATCATAGGCTTTTTCAATCACATGGATGCAGTATGAGAGGCAGCCTCCATCATAATTTGCTCCATTGGCATTCTCTTTTGCCCCTCTGAGCCTTGGTTTTGTAATCTGTTAAACAGGGTTATTTTCAGGATGTCAGTTCCGTTCAGTTGCTTAGTTGTGTCCGACTCTTTGCGACCCCATGAATCGCAGCACGCCAGGCCTCCCTGTCCATCACCAACTCCTGGAGTCTACCCAAAACCATGTCCATCTAGTCGGTGATGCCATCCAGCCATCTCATCCTCTGTCGTCCCCTTCTCCTCCTGCCCCCAATGCCTCCCAGCATTAGGGTCTTTTCCAATGAGTCAACTCTTCACGTGAGGTGGACAAAATATTGGAGTTTCAGCTTCAGAATCAGTCCTTCCAAAGAACACCCAGGACTGATCTCCTTTAGGATGGACTGGTTGGACCTCCATGCAGTACAAGGGACTCTCAAGAGTCTTTTCCAACACCACAGTTCAAAAGCATCAATTCTTCAGTGCTCAGCTTTCTTCACAGTCCAACTCTCACATCCATACATGACTACTGGAAAAACCATAGCCTTGACTAGACGGACCTTTGTTGGCAAAGTAATGTCTCTGCTTTTAAATATGCTATCCAGGTTGGTCATAACTTTCTTTCCAAGGAGTAAGCATCTTTTAATTTCATGGCTGCAGTCACCATCTTCAGTGATTTTGGAGCCCCCAAAAATAAAGTCTGACACTGTTTCCACTGTTTCCCCATCTATTTCCCATGAAGTGATGGGACTAGATGCCATGATCTTAATTTTCTGAATGTTGAGCTTTAAGCCAACTTTTTCACTCTCCTCTTTCACTTTCATCTAGAGGCTTTTTAGTTCCTCTTCACTTTCTGCCATAAGGGTAGTGTCATCTGCATATCTGAGGTTATTAATATTTCTCCTAGCAATCTTGATTCCAACTTGTGCTTCTTCCAGCCCAGTGTTTCTCATGATGTACTCTGCATATAAGTTAAATAAGCAGGGTGACAATATACAGCCTTGAAGTACTCCTTTACCTATTTGGAACCAGTCTATTGTTCCATGTCCAGTTCTAACTGTTGCTTCCTAACCTGCATACAGGTTTCTCAAGACACAGGTCAGATGGTCTGGTATTCCCATCTCAAGAATTTTCCACAATTTATTGTAATCCACACAGTCAAAGGCTTTGGCATAGTCAATAAAGCAGAAATAGATGTTTTTCTGGAACTCTCTTGCTTTTTCAATGATCCAGAAGATGTTGGCAATTTAATCTCTGGTTTGTCTGCGTTTTCTAAAACTGCCTTGAACATCTGGAAGTTCATGGTTCACGTATTGCTGTAGCCTGGCTTGGAGAATTTTGAGCATTACTTTACTAGCGTGTGAGATGGGTGCAATTGTGTGGTAGTTCTAGCATTCTTTGGCATTGCCTTTCTTTGGGATTGGAATGAAAACTGACCTTTTCCAGTCCTGTGGCCACTGCTGAGTCTTCCAAATTTGCTGGCATATTGAGTGCAGCACTTTCACAGCATCATCTTTCAAAAGGGATTTGAAATAGCTCAACTGGAATTCCATCACCTCCACTAGCTTTGT
Source organism: Bubalus kerabau (assembly GCF_029407905.1). Lineage (NCBI taxonomy): Eukaryota > Metazoa > Chordata > Mammalia > Artiodactyla > Bovidae > Bubalus > Bubalus kerabau. The sequence continues at coordinate 71,152,665 of NC_073625.1, forward strand.
TCATAGTGATGCTTTCTAAGGCCCACTTGACTTCACATTCCAGGATGTCTGGCTCTAGGTGAGTGATCACACCATTGTGATTATCTGGGTCGTGAAGATCTTTTTTGTACAGTTCCTCTGTATATTCTTGCCACCTCTTCTTAATATCTTTTGCTTCTGTTAGGTCCATACCATATCTGTCCTTTGTCGAGCCTGTTTCTCAATTAGGCACCCCATTCTAAAGGAGATCAGTCCTGGGTGTTCTTTGGAAGGACTGATGCTAAAGCTGAAACTCCAGTAATTTGTCTACCTCATGCGAAGAGTTGACTCAGTGGAAAAGACTCTGATGCTGGGAGGGATTGGGGGCAGGAGGAGAAGGGGACGACAGAGGATGAGATGGCTGGGTGGCATCACCGACTCGATGGATGTGAGTTTGAGTGAACTCTGGGAGTTTGTGATGGATAGGGAGGCCTGGCGTGCTGCGATTCATGGGGTTGCAAAGAGTCGGACACGACTGAGTGACTGAACTGAACTGAGAAATATCACAGCATATTTATTTTATGTAAATATTTAGTATTATCTGTTTTTAAAATGTTATTTTGATAGGTTTATGTTTTATATGATTATCTATCCCATTGTTAGCTATCAGTACATCATGGCAAACATCTAGAAGAGTTTCAAGTTGTATCTCATGATCTGATCATGTATCCTAGTACTAGTGTTAGCTGCTCAGTCGTGTCTGACTTTTGTGACCCCGTGGACTGTAACCCACCAGGCTCCTCTATCCATGAAAATCTCCAGGCAAGAATGCTGGAAATGAGTAGCCATTCCCTTCTCTAGAGGATCTTCCCAACCCAGGGATCAAACCCTGTATAGCATCTTTTATTTCTGTTCCCATATTCAGCATTAGGTAGAGGATGATGCAAATTCAGTATGAATGTGTAAGAATATTCCATCATGATAAAGGATTAATGCTGTGTCAAGATTAGCTCATATAATAAGTAGGAAAAACACAAGATTTTGTTTAATAATTTTAGGAAAATGTTCTATGCATGTAGTTTTTAGTGGGCCTTGGGTTTTCATAATCAAAAGCATCAAACTAATGAGCATCAAAACACTCTTAAAAACTCTTTAAAGTAAAGTTAATTGAAGTAAATATAAAAGATGAAAAAGTCAAGAAAAAATAGAAAAATAAAAATGGATCAATAAGGTTAAAGATAATGCACTGTTTCTCCTATTTTTAATAAAGTAAAAATTTTACTATGATAAATAAATTATAGAAACCTTAAATAATTTTATGTTTTGACAAAAGAATATCTGTTGTTAAAAGATGTTATCTCCCTTTATACATTAATGTCATTGCTTTAGACTCCTTGAATTTGAAGTTCATGAAAATTCATTTGAATGAATTAGAAATATCATGAAAAATTAGATTCATGTGCTGATTTGTATTCTTGCATTCAATGGGCACTTTGCTTTATACTTTTCTAGTAATTGTAAATGCTGAAGCAGCACAGTAGAATATGCCAACATCGGCAGACTAGTCACTAAATTTAAGAAGCTGTTTACCTAATTGCAGTGCTAAACTGTCCAATAGCCTGTATGCGCTTGTACGGTACTGGTTTGTGAAAGCAAAATCAGGCTAGTGTAGAATAAGATAGGGGATTGTCAGATTCATATATTTGATATTTTATAACTCTTACTTCTCTACTATACCTATTATATCTTTTCATGTCAAGATAGTTGTCCCCAGAAACAGACATGAGACTAAGAAGGCATTTATAGCTAATATGTATCTTTCTGCCCTACCAGGTGATTATGTCTTAGTTATCTTTGGGTCTTAAGCTGTCCCAGACACAAATTTTCATGTGGTGGGCATTAAGCACACATTGTTTAAAATGTCTTTGCGTGTCTTCGTAAAATAGAAGGATGACTCTCGAATCAACCTGCTCGTAAGCTGCTGTGTCAAAAAATTACAGTTAATTCAATGATATTGAACCATGGGGTTATTTAAATAGAACTGAATTTTAAGCCTGGGTTTAAAAGTGATTATCTTACTCTTTTCCTGCAAAACATAGCTAATGTGTGCCTTTGCATTTTCCTAACCTCCCCTCATTGAATTGCTCCATATTTACTGCTGAAGAGTGTAGCTCTGCTTGGACACTCACAGTGATTTGCACCTATTTTTCATGAAAGTGTCAGCCTATCATTATATAATTATACAACATTTTATAAAAGTGTAGAAGGCTTAGAAAATAATGTGCCCTCATTTTGTGAATACTCAAGTACCCTTTGAATAAAACACTTTGCTCGCTTTTAGAGATACGATATGCCACTGGAAGCCTATCATTGGGTCTTTTATGTAAATGACTATTTTTCGTTATTTATCAATTCCCAGGTGCCCCATACATAGTATAAGTATATTCTCTGTGGCAGTCAGAATTGTACAGTTTAGAAGTTGAAGGATTAAAAAAGCAGATTTCCTGGGATAGATGGCAGTGTAATGCTATGCTGACACAAAAAACTGCTTTTTCTATTACTTACTTACTAGGAAAAATCATCGAAATATATGGTAGTTAAGTAAATGAGGATGCTGTATTTTTAAACAGGATTCATTTAACCTTACTGTTTAGTCTCTATGATGTCATTCAGATAAGTCATTTTTTAAAGTCTAAATGAATTATCATGTTGTATTAATTACATATGTATTGAGAAGCTGTTCTGTCCAGTTAAGTGACTTTCTTATATGAGATTCAGACCTCTCATGCCATAGGCTTTCAAAGTAATCACAGAGTTAAGACATGTACACAATCAGCTCAGTTCAGTTCAGTCGCTCCGTCGTGTCCGACTCTTTGGGACCCCATGAATCGCAGCACACCAGGCCTCCCTGTCCATCACCAACTCCCGGAGTTCACTCAGACTCATGTCCATTGAGTCAGTGATGCCATCCAGCCATTGATGACAAATACCATAAGTAAAAGTTGAAAATAAATTGTTAAGGTTGTTTTAGGTTGCAATATATAATATTGTCCATTTTCAACTGTGATTGACCTAATAAACTCCAAACTTCTCATAATTTTACCTCATGTCCCACTCTGCCTCAACTCTGTACCTCTATCCTTATTCGTCCATCTCCCTGGAAGGTTCTTCTCCACTTTGTCTGAAGGGAACACCTGCTTTTCATCTGTACAGTCTTAGCTCAAGTACTGTATGCTCTGAGTATCTTTCCTGAAATTCACAGTCAAAGTTAGATACCACATTATTATCACACACCTCTAACTTTTAAAATGCTTCAAGTTTATGTGGATGTATCCAGTAGTACATGATTTCATACACCCCTATTTCAGCCCAGTCCTTCCTGTAAAACAATGCCTCCAGGGTGGTGTCAAAACATATTGTGTCTATAGAGCTTATTAACCTGATTGGCATGTAACAGGAGCTAAGTAAGTACTGAGTGGAAGAATATGTGAATGTATTAATAATTCAGTAACATTATTTTTAACTGGGCAAGATCTTGCAGATTTTTACTTCTTCTCTTTATTTTACAAATGAGAAAACTGATGCTCAGAAAATAAAACCTTTTCATGGTTTTTTAAGAGCTGAGTTAGAGCCAGGCTAGTACAAGCCAAATATTAAAACCATCTATAATTTATTTATTTACTTGAATATCTGTGCCCGCTAATATCCTATTTTATTTTAAAACACCAGCTTGATGTTGCCAAAGGGTACCAGTATCTCTAATGCTTGAAAGATATTTGGCACAGATATTCAAACAAAGAAATAGTAACCCTGGAATAATTGTAGGCAATGACGATCAGTGGAGATGAAATAGAAGAATCGGGATTTAAGTTGAATCTTGAAAGATGGACAGAATTTTAGTGGGGGATATGGGAGAATGTGAGTGGAATGGTATGAGCAAAACATGGAGGTAGGAAAACTTAAAATGTGCAAAGAAGATCTAGTTAAGAGAATATTAAAATAATCAGTGGTTATTCTTATGTCTTTAGAAAATGTATGGTTTTAGCCATGGGATAAGTTCTTGCTGGCTTTCTGATTTTGATATAAGATAATGCATGTGATATTTTAGAGACTGTGCCCTCTAGGTTGAAAAAAATACCAATTTTCAAAAGTATTCTACATTAGAAATTAGAACAGGATTGAAAATTAAATATAATCTCATACTTTAAAACTTGGTTTACACAGAAGTGTATGTTTATATTACTAAAACAGCTCACCTTCCACACTGGTAATATAAAGGATTTATTTATTTTTTTCTTCTTGTCTATACCCATTAGATTATTTCTAACAAAGAAAATACTGGAGGTTTCTTAGATATATAGCTTACTTTTGTGTATTTCCGAGAGATAAAAATGAACACTGTGCGTTTGTGTGTGTGAAATCATAAGGATGGGATTTGAGGAGAGTCTGTGGAAAAAAGTACGTCTTTGTTACTGTAGTTTAGAGTTTCTCAGCTATGTGCATGTACCCACCTTTCCACAGTGTGGCATCACAGCTAATAAAGGTTTCTTCATGTTTGGAAGAGCATTCTCCTTGGCTCCAACATTCTGTTAAGAAACATCAGCACAGGTAGCCTCTCTCAATTATTGTGCATCCTAACAAAAGATATATTTATCAACTAGTTTCAGAGTATTCCTTTTTTAAATTTATTTTTATTTGGAGGATAATTGCTTTACAGTATTGATGCGGATTCTGAAGATAGAAATGCAGGAAATGCGGATTAGATGCCTGGATTGGGACGATCCCCTGGTGGAGGGCACAGCAACTCACTCCAGGATTCTTGTCTGGAGAATCCCATGAACAGAGGAGCCTGGTGGAATAGAATCTATAGGGTCGCAAAGAGTTGGACACGACTGAAGTGACTTAGCACACATGCACGCAAACTTGTACTCATAGGTAATAGTTGAGTGAACTAGAGTGAAGGACAAATTGGCAAATGTTTCCTCTTTAGAATCATTTTAATTCTCTTAATCATTCACTGAGTGCTCAGTATGTGTTCAACAGTGTTAGCGGTTAGGGATGGGATGGCAAAAACGGCAGCCACAGTCATTGCTCTTATGGAGCTTGGAATTAGTGCAGAGATAGATTATCAACTAAATAATAAATTAATACATACATTACAAACTGCCAAACGTATTTTTAGGGAAGTGAACAGATGATTTGATAAAACATAGTTTGGGAGGGTGTTTTATTTTGGAGAAGGTGGCCAGAGATGTTTTCTCTGAGAGGGGACGGAGACTCGAGGTGACAGATGGAGCCACTCATACAAATGACAGTGAGAAAGTGCTAGGCTGTGAAGTGGAACTGTATAGGCAGTGGTCCTAAGCTGAGGACTTTGTGGGCTAAAAAAAACCTGTGATAGCCGTGAGCAGAAGTATAAAGAGTGAGGAATGAGGAAAGAGACTGGGTGTGAGGAAAATGGGATAGTCAGAAGAAGCCAGACCTTGCAGGGATAAGCCTACCATGCTAACTTATGGAAGCATATGGCATCCTTGGTGTGATGAGAAACTGTGCAGGAGGTTTAAGGAGGGGGATACATATTTTTCAAAGATCCCTGCAGTTATTGTATCAAGGATGGATTGGAGAGGAGGACAATAAAGACAAGAATGTCAGGAGACTATTCAACTATTCAGATAAGAAAGATGGATTGGGATAGAGTGATGACAGTGGAAATGGAATAAAGTGAGCAGATTCTAGAACTGCTTGAAGGATGGAGCTCTGAAAATCTTGATGTCCTGCTGGCTTTGGGAAGAAAAGAGACTGATCCAGGAGAACTCAGAAGTTTCTAACTTCTGCAGCAGAATGAATGTAGGAACAGTCAACAGAGATGGGGACCATTGTGTTGAGCAGGTTTGGGGGGTGAGAAGAAGAGTCTGGGTTTGTATGCTTTGACGCTTTGTATCACTTTGACACTTCATAGTGTTTAGAAATCAGGACTGAGATTTAGATGGCAAATACAGATCTGAAGAATGTGAACTTATAGATGATTGAAGTTATAGAATTTCTCTTTTTCTTGATCAGAAGGGGGAAAAGTCAAACCCTATTTGAATTTTTATATAATGTCAATGTATCTGTATATTTAAAATGTAAAAAAGCATGCATGCATGCCAATAGGGAGTGAATCAGGAAGAAGGAAGAGAGGGAGGGAGAAAGGAAGCCAGGGAGGGAAATTTTACTTTCCTGAAGAAAGCTGTGTTCCAATCAACTTTAAAAATTCAAATAACTTACCAATTCAGTTTATTGTCCCCCAATAAAACTGCATATGAATATAAAACAAAGCTAATTAAAATATTAGCAAGGTGAACATAGCTTCCAAAGTTCATGTATGGTAAGGATTTGCACTGAAAATCTGACAGCCATTTGAGCATTCTCTCATAAGAGTCTATTCTTTTCATTGTGTTCTAACAATGAACTATATATTTTAACTTAACCTTGAGCTAAAACCTCTAGAAATGTCATTGTCCCAAGGAAAGTAACCAGATTACTGGACAGGTCATGTGGATTGTGTGGAACAGGTGCAACCAATTTTAGGTGTGTGTAGGTATTGGAACAGGGACGAGGTTAACCATAGAAGTCTCTGGATTTGGGTTTAGCCACATTTGGGTAGGTGGCTACCCTCTGCCACTATTAGTGAAGTACCTAGTACAAGCATTGTCAGACTATCAATGTTTCCTACTAAAAGACAGGGCCAAATTAACGATGCATGCTTAGTCATGTCCCACTCTTTGTGCCCCTTTGGCCTATAGCCTGCCAGGCTCCTTTGTCCATGGGATTTTTCAGGCAAGCATACTGGAGTTGGTTGCCATTTCCTTTTTCTGGCGATCTTCTGGACCCAGGGATTATGTCCACATCTCTGTGTTCCTGCATTGCAGGTGGATTCTTTACCTGCTGAGCCATCCGGGAAGCCCATATTAATTACAAAAATAGCTAATATAGACTATATTTATAATGTACTGGACAGTGCTGGAACACTGGATCATTTATTATCTCATTTGATTTTCACAAGATCCTTGAGATGGGTTCATATAAATGGGTACGTTTATAAAAAAAATCTCTGTTATAAATGAAGAAAATGAAGTGTGCTTGCACAATTTGCTTAAATTCACATAGCTCATACATGGTTGAGCTAAGATTTGAATTCCTGTGTGTGTGAATAAATGTTATTTTTTGTCTGAGATGAGAGCTTGGAGGTGTGTGGGGGGTGGGGAGAAGGTTTCCGTTTCAGAAGAAAGAAAAACTAGCTGTTGCCCCGAGTGGATGGCCTGCTGACTCCCATGGGCAAAATGGGAAAGTAGAAGAAGTAACAGCAAGTTGTTAATTCATAAACCATAATTTTCCCAACTGCAAGGTCTGCAGATTCTGCACCTGGTCCATTGCTGACTCATCTCACCTGAATCATTTAGTCAGCTTCATTGTGTTTGCAAGGACTGCTAATTATCTCACTGGAATAATTTAAACTATCAATAAAGAATGCAATAAATCATTAAAGATAATGGTTAATGAGGAGAAATAATTTTGACTATTCAGCTTGCGTTGATCGTTGATATAAAAAGATTAATTTTATATGCTATTTTTAACTTTACAGGCAACTATTAGCCATTTCTTTTGGCAGAGTTGAGCTGAGCTGGTTTTTCATTAAAAACTTGGCATTTATCTTATCGTTGAAATCTTTACTGTGTTAGCTCATTCCAGGAATAAGGAAATATTGTGAGTTACCAAGAAAGCACCACAAGACAAATGTTACTTTTTTAATAAAATATTGCAGCACAGCTTTGAAACACATGCAGTCTGAGTGCCGTAACTGAAATTTTCATTCTTCACAATCTATAATACACAAGTACACACACTTCTAATTCCTATTAATTTAGAAGATTGATCTTCTTTTCCTGTTAGGACTATAGCAAATATGTGATTTTATTTGTTATTGAATTTAATGGAGATCCAGAATAAAAATAATCTGACCCGTAAGAGCTAACAATTAAAATATTTTATATTTCAGGCATTCACATCAAAGCTTAAGTAATAAGTTAGAGTCAGTTTCCACTGAATATTTTCAGAGTACTGCTTTTTTTTCCCCATAGATTTTAATTTATTTTTCTCTTTTTTCTTGGCTGGACAAAGTTGAATAACAAAAAGTGCTTTGTAGTCTTGTTGGTCCATTGCCCACAAGGGTAATATTGCATAATGCATGTATGCATGACATCAAATATTTTAATGCAGAGATTTTCATTTTAATAGTATAATAAAAACAAGACATATTGTGTCAAAACACACATCTGTGGAAAAGAAAGTCAGCGTACTATTGAATTCTGACTTATTTTTAGATTGGAATCAATGAAATAATTAATGCTAATCTAAAATTATGGGCCTCCCAGGTGACTCAGTGTAAAGAATTTCCCTACCAATGTAGGAGATGCTGGAGATGCAAGTTTGATTCCTAAGTCGGGAAGATCCTCTGGAGTAGGAAATAGCAACCCACTCCAGTATTCTTGCCTGGGAAATCCCATGGACAGAGAAGCCCGGTGGGCTTCAGTCCATGGGGTTGCAAAGAGTTGGACACAGTTGAGCAACTGAGCAAGCACAAACCTCAAATTATATCAAGACATTTTTAATCTATGAATTTGGACTCATTTATTTTGCCCAGTATGAAAAGATTAGAAACATATATGACAACAGGGGAAATGGTTTAATTTTATCCTATCATGAAACAAATTGACCTTTTAACCCCAAAGTATGAATTTGAAAGTATCCTCAACTACTCTTGCATGTGGGAAATGAAAGGTCACAAGTAAAATCTCTCTTCTGTGTTTTATTGCTCTATTCACTGATTCTAGGAACAGGCCAGAGCTACATTTTATTATCATCCTATAAGTGCACCTGACTTGTTTTCCCCAGCTTTTCCACCTATTTTTAAGCCATCATGGTGGCCCCAGCTGGTACCCAAGTTGTCAGAAAGTATATAATAGAAGCAAATAGTAGTGAATGAGTATTCTGCCAGTCCCAAACTTGATGGGAAATTCTTCCTTCATGAAATCAACCAATTAAAATTCTACTCTGCTCGTTTCTGAAGGGAATCCAATGAAGTATACAGAACCAAGGACATTACTGTTTAGTTCTGTTCATGCTTCTTTTCGTTGCTAGTAATAAAAAACAGTTATATGCTCATGTAAAAAGCTGATTTATTGGCAAGATGCTTTCATTATTTCTTGAAATTCAAGGACAAAAAGTGAAGTTGAATAACAAGATTGCAGTATTCTGTAAGAAACACAGCTTTCTCCCTATGCCCTGTTTCTCTCTGAGTGTTGGTGCCTTTCTCTCTCTGTTTATACAATTTACCTGTGCTTTGAAATGACCCCATCCAAGTTGCAAAATTGTGCTTAGCTCCAGTTGCCATTACCAACAGTTGGGAGAGAGACAAAACTGGTGGGGTGGGAGGCATGGCAGGAAGAACATGGATTAGCATGGCAGAGCTTATGAGTGAGAGCCTTACCTGGTTCACTCTGCTGTGCTCATGACCATGGAGTTAGATCAAGTGAGTTTATTAGTAGAACAGAGAATGATAAGTGTGTTTTGTATAACCCAACCCTTATGCCTAGAAGCATGGCATAGACAGTGATGGCTGGAAATTCAAGCCAGCATTGATTACCAGTTCTAAATAAATTCTTTGGAGAAGGGAAGATTCGAATAGATTCTCTGGAGATGAGTAGAAATTGGTAGGGAGGAAGACAAATTGATTCAGTCTGGGAGAGTGGTGGGAGAAAAGGCTAAAGATGGGAACCTGTAAGAGAGCTTTGCTGAATGGTGGCTAGAACAGTGAGGACAGGAACTGAAGTTCTACATGAAGAAATAGCGAGAGCTTGGAAAGGAAGACTAGGTGGAAAGTCTTGGATGATAAACTATGAAGTTTTTACCATCTGGGAGGGCATCTTTGACATTTTGTTGTTATTATTGCTTTTGTATAAAGCAATATACAAAATAAAAATAAAATAACTTTCAAAATAAAAATGTGTGTATGTATTAATTTGCTGTAAATTTTACTGATGTGATAGATGTGCAACACCAATTTACAAATACTAAAATATATAATATTTTTGATTGTGAATCTCATATCTGAGAATGCTTTCATTGATTTTTGCCAAATTCATGTATCTGTAGTCAATTTATGGTTGCAGTTAAGTTTTGATTTGCCAAATGGAGTTGAATCCCAATCTGTTAATTCATTTATCCATAATTTAATGTCATTAGCATTAACGTGTAGTACTACTAAGTCGTTTCAGTCGTCTCCGACTCTGTGTGACCCCAGAGACGACAGCCCACCAGGCTCCCCCGTCCCTGGGATTCTCCAGGCAAGAACACTGGAGTGGGTTGCCGTTCCCTTCTCCAATGCATGAAAGTGAAAAGTGAAAATGAGGTCGTTTAGTCCTGTCCGACTCTTAGTGACCCCATGGACTGCAGCCCACCAGGCTCCTCCGTCCATGGGATTTTCCAGGCAAGAGTAGTGGAGTAGGGTGCCATCACCTTCTCCGATTAATGTGTAATCTACTGTTAAACTTTTTCTCATATAAGTTATATTATTCAAACTGAAAACTTTTCCCACTTCAGTACCAATTATAAATATATATAGTTTGTCGACAGATTCATGAAATACCTGAAAATTTAACAGTTGGCTTTTGCAGTCCTGCATGAGCTGCTTTTAGCTAGCAACTGCTTAGAGTATGAAGGGTGATCATAATCTTGATTTCAGTGGAAGACAAAGTTGTATGTAGGAAAATATGCAAGATAATCAGTGGGATTTTAGTGGACATGGGAGCTTGCCCATGGGACACTGGACAAGTAAAATTAAGATTTCAAGAATTTATTCTCTAATGAAGGGGTTAGAATGATCAGGTAACAGGAAAGGGATTTAAAAATGCATGCATTCTACCAGTACCTATGGAAGAGAAAATACTAATGAAGAAAAGCAAAGCATTCTACCTACTGTACAAAATAATTTTCAGATTGATTGTAGAAGTCACTTACAGTTCAAAAATAGACGTAAAGAAGTATTGCTTTCTACAAAATTAAGCTTCTCTTTTCAG